>NC_080187.1:129015379-130292879 GCF_030028045.1 Hippopotamus amphibius kiboko | reverse complement strand
GACACTGAGAAGTCCTGTAGTCAGGGGACCTATGTGACCCCAGACTCCTTGGACCTGAAAATCCCCTTTCCCATCCTCTCCATTTGGGAAATGCTGAGCAAAATTAATTTCTGAAACGCAGCCATCCCGGGGCTTGTTTTCTCATGTGGGCAATTAGAGTTACAGCTGTCGCCAGTCCGGCCCTAATGACTTAATCGCTTCCTCTGCCCTCGCCACCCCTCCCTCCAGTGGACTTGGCAGTGGAGTGCGCCCATCAGGGAGTGTTCTTCAACCAAGGCCAGTGCTGCACGGCCGCCTCCAGGGTGTTCGTGGAGGAACAGGTCTATGACGAGTTTGTCCGGCGGAGCGTGGAGTATGCTAAGAAACGGCCTGTGGGAGACCCCTTCGACGTCAGGACTGAACAGGGGCCGCAGGTAACCTACGGAGGTGTCAGATCTCGAGGTGCACGTCTGGGGGCTGAACCAGGCAGGTCTCTGACCGTGGCCCTGTACAGCTGTGGTGCTCTGTGACTCCAGGGTCCCTCTCGAAGCAAGGACCTAGCCACGTGAGGCTTTCGTCCGGACGCTGATTAACAGTTCGATCCCATCAGGTCTTGTTTACAGTTGTGAAATGGGGGTGGACACGCAGAGGGTCTGCTCTTTGTAGCAGATAATGCCAAGCTCCAGGCCTTGGCAGAGGGGAGGCACTCCTGGGTCGTAAGTCCACAGGCCTGCACCCTCCAGCCAGAGGACCATCCCTTCTCTGTGCCACCAGGGTCCCCAGGAGAGAGCCTCAGGCAGAGACTGGGCTGCCTGGCTGCCTCTCTGCACAAGCGGGTTGTAACCCTGGCTGAAAGGCAGCAGAGGGCAGGTGGAGGCAGTACCTGGAGCCAGAGGGCTCAGCCTGGAGGCCCTCAGCCCATGTGCGTTATAGGACAAGGCGACCGTCAGAAACCAAAGAACCCCAGTGGAAAGGGCTCGGAGGATGGGGATACATCTCCAGGCAGTAGGAACACGTCCCTGGAGGCCTGGTTTTGGAAGGTAATGACAGGATGAAAATGAGCACGGCCACGAGGTTTAATAACCTCTTTAAGAGGGCACATCCTGTATCACTTTCTTACTAATTATGCAGTACGCCCGATGGATAAATATTTAAAAGAGGGCAGCCTGACCATCCCATGCATTATTGAAATGGAGTTCAACAGCAACCCACTTTGCCTGTAGCCAGAGTCCTGCTCCAGCCAGGACGTTTCAAATCACACGTCAGGACTCACCCATTTGTGTCGGCCCCGGGAGCTGGCTGCTCACCCGCTGCATTGGCCCCACGTGTTTCCACAGGAAGCCGTGGATCTGAGGGCAAGTTTGGCTCTGTGATTTTGTGAAAGCAACAAGCTCCTTGCAAACCTCAGTTTCCTCATCTAGAAAATAGAGGAATTGATGAATGTTGTGAAAATTTCAACGCACCTAATGTTTTAATTTTTTAAGGAGGGGGAGGGGGCATTAAAGGGCAGGCTCTGTGGTCTAGGTGGCAGTGAATGTCAGTGCACGACTTCAGGCCACATGGATTAGGTCTTGCTCGACCGTCCTCGGGGGATGCCTTGGCTGGGAATGCGGGGGGACCTCGTGGAAAAGGTGTGTTTCTGGCCACAGCGCCCACCCTGGCCTTGCCGCAGCCCACAGGCTCTGTGGCTCTGGTGCCACGTGACCCTGGTGGAGAGAATCATCTCCACTTGTGGGCAACCCTCCACATCCTGTCAGGCTCAACCCCAGACCCAGCAGCCAGTGACACAAAGTTGTCCAGCGGCCTTGGGCGGACTGCGGGTATGAGTACAAACACGGCCACAAGTTATTATTGAATGTGCTGTGATGGTAAAGCTAACCCAGAATCCGTGGGAAATATGTGAGTTGATCCCGTCCTGAGGAATGCCTTTTACCCCATCATTATTCATAAGTCTCTTTCCAGGGCTTCAGGCTTGACTTTTGAAGCCAGATAAAGAAATCTCTTCCAAGATTGCAGGGTGGTGTTGATGTCGTCAGTGCTTTTGATGCTGCTGCTGAAAGTCCTTTCGAAAACTCACTTAAGCCATCTAACCTCAGCATATTATTTTAGGATGTTGTTGGGTTTTTTTTTTTCTCCCGAAGTGCTTTTTCATCTACGTTAGTAAGACTTTACTCCGAGAGGATATACAGCTGTCTAAATAGTTCTGTCTGTCTCATGCCTGTAAAACAGCTAGCTGACCAGATCGGTGTCCACTGCAGGCAGCCAGAGCACTCCAAAATCACTCAGGTTGATTTGGCAACGGAGCAAAGGGATGCAGAGACTCATGCAGACCACCTGGTGGGGGGGCGGGGTCCCACGTCCTCTCCGTCCTCTCCTCTCCAGCAGAGCCGCTCGTGGCCTGGGCTGTCCTCAGGGCCCTGTGTCTCTGTCTCTGGTGCCGTGCCCTGGCGCAGCCTTCATTTCGCAGCAGGGTCTCCTCCCGCACTGTGAGGCTCCAGCTGACATTCGTGGAGGATTATTAGAGCTAAACAACATGTTCACGCAGACTTGCCAGGGACAGTTGAGTCTGGACGGGTATGGTTTCCATGGGGACCCACGGCTGACTGCAGGACAGAAGGTCTCGGAGGCAGCCCATGGGCAGTGGCCACTGAGGGTCTGTAGTTTGATAAAGCCCCTCAAGCCTTTTGGTCTCCAAGGAGGAGGAGAGAGCAATCCTGGCCCTTTTAACCCAAGACTTGGTTCACCCAGAGAGAAATGGAGGGGACGTTGAGCTATTAGCAGGTCCTTGGTGGCTGGAGTTACTTTTTTGGGTAGCAGTACATACACATGATCAAAACCCAAAATACATGCAAAGGTCAATAGTGAGAAAGCTCCCTTCCATTCATGCATAAGCATGGTTCTTACCCTTCCCTCTGTGGGTGTCCTGTGCTCTTAGTTCTTAGAAGAAAATTCTCTAGAATTTCTGTATATACAAGCAAAATTGAGTACATATACAAGGTTGTCATATGAATTCTGGTTTCCCCTGTTTTTACCCCAAATATCTATGCACAGTACTGTTTTGCAGCTTGATTTTTGTACTCTAGGAAGAAACATGAAGAGCTTTCTATACCACACCACGCCATGGGAACCTGCCTTGTTCTTTGTTCTATGTGCATAGAATTCCACTGTATGAATCCCACAGAATTCAAGTAACACATACTGTGATGAGTGTGTGGGTGTGTGCGGTCATGGACAGTGCCGCAGAGTATATCTTTCCACACATGTGCAAGGAAATCCACAGGACCGTTTGGCCAAGTGGGATTGCTGAGTGAGAGTGCATTTGTAATTCTACAAGCATTGTCAAATTACCTTCCAAAAGAATGAACCAACTTACATTCCTACCAGCCTTACTGACAGAATATGTATGGAGTTTTGCCCATGTGATAGTTAAAAATGATATCTCATTTGTTTTTAATCTGCATATATCTCTGATGAGCTGGGGAGGTAGCTCATCAGAAGGGCTCCACCTTCTGCCACATTGTTTAGGGGTCTCCTGGATTGGAGGGTACCCGGAACCACCAGCCTAATGCCCAGCTTGCGGATGCTGTATTCAACCAGCTGGCAAAGGGCACCTCTGCCCTTTGCAAGGTGGAACATCTTATGTTTAAAGGCTGTTTATATTTCCTTTTCTATCAACTGTGCATGTGCTTTGCATATTTTTCTCTTGTACTGCTGATCATTTCTTGTCACTTCTAAGGACTCTTTATGTATTAGATAGATTAGCTCTATTTCTGTGATATGACTTGTCAATTTTCTCCAGTTTGTTGCTTGTGGTGTTTCTGCCTTTTTTTTTTTTAATGTACTCAAATTTCTTAATTTTTTCTTTTGGCTTCTGGATTTCAAGCCATAGAAAGGCCATCAGCACTCCAAGTTTACGGAGACATTCTTCCACACGCGAGAATTTGAAAACTTTTTATGACTTCATCTCTCATGATTAAGTCTTTGATCTATTTGGAATGTATCCTGGTACAGAGTGCAAGGTATGGATCCAACGTAGTATTTTAACCCTGGATCCACATTTCATGAGATGACTGGTCCAGGGGCTTGTGTGGTTTGTGCCCACCCCTTCTAAGAAAGCCAGCCTGTTCCTCAGGGTCAGATACTAATCCAAATGCACCATTGGGTTTGCTTAATTTTGTTTATTTGAATTTGCTTAAATTAAACCACCTTTTATCTGAAAGTCACAGCTACAGCAAACCTATCTAACAAAGCTCTGTCTCTCCCAGCCAGAGAAGAGGGAATTTATGGTCAAGAACAGGGTTGCCACGGGTTCGGGAAGAAGGACCATGTAGGGTGGGGAGAGCACTCCCCTGTCTTGAGTCTCCCAAAGAGGTGCCCTTTGCCAGCTGGTTGAATACAGCATCTGCAAGCTGGGTGTTAGGCCGGTGGTTCCGGGTACCCTCCAGTCTAGGAGACCCCTAAACAAGGTGGCAGAAGGTGGAGCCTTTCTGATGAGCTGCCTCCCCACCAGCCAGGTGCAGCCCCTCCACCCCGCCTTCAGCCTCTACTCTGTGTCCAGGGGTGGTGAGTAAAGGGGTCAGCTTTGCTTCTCACCTCTCTGCACTGTGGATGGACATTTCCAGTAATTGTTATCCCGATCTGTGGTGCCCTAGGAGCAGGGTGGCAGGGTTGCCAGATAAAACACATGGCACCCAGTTCAAATAAACACTGAATACATTTTTAGCACAAGTATCTCCTAAATGTTGTTTGGGATATGCTTATATGTTAAACAGCATTGTTTTTTAGGAAGTCAGATTTAATTGGGCATCCTGCGGTTTTGTTTGCTAAATCTGGCAACCTTAGAAGGATGCAAGAGTTAAAACAAAAAATATGACCACTTCAGATCTTGTTTCACCCACAGATTTGCTTAACAGCATGGGGGCGGGGGGGGGGGACGGGGGGCAGGTCAGACATATAAGTAAACCCACACCTGGAGAGGATGAGAAAAGCCCATCTCTCCCTGCTCCAAAGAGCCCAGATTTGTGCATCAGAGGAATATTTGCATACAAGGCACCTCTGGTCCATGAATTATGTCTTGGCAGACATAACGTGATGGGTGGGACAGTGATCACATAGGAGGTCACTGGACACATAAGCTCGTAGCCACAGCCTGGAAGGAAGCCGGGCTTACCTCTCGCTGTTTTGCAGATTGACCAGAAGCAGTTTAACAAAATCCTCGATTTGATTGAGAGTGGAAAGAAGGAGGGAGCCAAGCTGGAATGTGGGGGCTCAGCCATGGAAGACAGGGGGCTCTTCATCAAACCCACTGTCTTCTCAGAAGTTACTGACACCATGCGGATTGCCAAAGAGGAGGTACTGGGGCTACAGGAAACACCATGTCCCATGGGGCCCCGTGCCAAGCTGGGGCCCTGGGAGTGGTGCAGGGGGCTGGGCCTTTCAAACAGGAGTCCTCCAGGGCCCAGGGATCCCAGAAGTCTTTGTGAAGGGAGTGTTTTCCTTTTTCCTGTGGCCTTTTCCCTCTCCTTAGAGGTCCTTCAGGAAGCCATCCTGCCCCTGGGACCCCAGAGCCCTGGGCAGAGTTTGTTCTAACCCCCATTTCCATGCATTGCTTGTTGTCTCTGGGGAACAACAGTCTCTCTTCTGTCTTCTAACATGTCTTCAGGTTAGCCAAGGGTGGAGGGCCATTGCAACCTGTGCGTTTTGCCAGGAATCGAGCCATGGATTCAGGGCCTAAAGCTGCCTTCAGCTCCCCCAGAGCGAACTTAAGTGACAAGCATTCATTCCAAAAATATGTCCTGGCTAGAAGTTTCTTTGAAGTTTTCCATCATGAATGGGCATCCTTGGAAATGGTGGAAATTAAGGTGATCGCCATAAGAGTGTAATCCTAACTGAGTCTTTCTGTGCCACTTTAAGCTAGATGGAACTGGTTCCCACCTGGATCCCAGGTCCTTGGACCCCAGGATGTGGCCTTTTGGGGCACATGAAAGAGTGAATCACTGCCAAAGTCTTCCTGGTTCAGGGCCTTTTATACACTTTCTCCTTGAGATGTTTAGGGGTTACTAACTATACTCTGATGGCATGAGACTCAGCTCTTTAAATCTCCCTGCGACAAGCTCTTGGGAACCAGGGCAGGTGTTTCGGCAGGCTGACCCTGTCTTGCTGGGCTGTGGTGCCAAACACTGAATCAGTTACAAGCTCCTTTCAAAGTTACCTTTAAATGTTCAGCCTGTAGCTCTTTCTGTTTTTTGCTGTGTTGTAGATGGCGAGGAACACTGCCTCATTCCCTCCTCTGGGAGTTACTAGGGAAACATGTTAGGGCATCTTCATGGATAGAAAACGCAGCACCAAGAGGCCAGGGCCCGCAGTCTGTGCCTGCAGACACCCTTCACAGTAACTTTGCAAGAATGACTTCCAAGGTTTCATCTTCTGTGCGTCCCAGCACACAGGGGCTCTTCCAAAGCTCGAGGCTGGGGCTTCTGGAAGCCCTGACCACAGTGAGAGAGCCAGTATATTATTTTGGTTGTCATTTTTTATTTTTGTTTAATTCAGTCTCTCTCTTCAGATTTCAGCCATCACACAGCTAAAAGGATGTTTGGTCTCCTTCAGTCATCCTTTTCCATGCGTGTGAGCACTTTGGGTGGGTGAAAAAAGCATAAACGAAGGCAGTGTCTGCTCAGGGCATACATGCTTCATTCCAACAGCCTCTCACCACCATTCTTCCAATTAATCATAGATTTTCGGACCGGTGCAGCCAATACTGAAGTTCAGAAATATCGAAGAAGTGATAAAAAGAGCAAATAGCCTCGAATACGGACTCACGGCAGCTGTGTTCACGAGAAACCTCGACAAAGCCCTGAAGCTGGCTTCGGCGTTAGAGTCTGGCACGGTCTGGTGAGTAGAGCGTGAGAGCTCAGCTCCCCTGAGCCGCTGGCCAGCTGGCTTCCTTACCCTTCTGTTAACAGAGAGCTTTTAGTCACACAGTGTATGCCAAGCACTGCCTAAGCCCTTCACTCCATCTTCATGACCACCTTCTGAGAGGGGTACTGTTATTGCCTCTGTTTCACAGATGAGGACATCAAGACACAGAGAGGCTGCTTGACCTGCCAAGGTCACACAGCCGGTACATCGCGGAGCAGAGCTCAGAGCCAACCGTGCGGCTCTGCTGCTAGTGTGCCTGCCAACCATGTGGGGCCACCCCTTATTTTTCATTCTGATTCTAAGAGCAGCACATGCTCTTTTTCAAAGGATGGATGAAAGTCCGTGTTTCACCAACAATTCTGCTGATTCCGCTATCCTCATTTTAAAGATAATATTAGAAGATTAACTAGGAACTGGAGGCCGAGAAGTAGGAGAACATTGAGGTCAGGGCTGTCTCATGTCAGAGCTAATTCTTCTTCCCTTTACCATAATTTTCCTCTCCCATTTTCTCCCCTTGTCATTCCCTTCCTACCCCAGGGAGAAGCTTTATACTTCAGAATATTCAGATCTTAGTTTCTGATGGTAAGAGCCAGAAGGCAGAGATGGAAAACACTGTTTTCATGATGAAAACCTTGACAGAAAGCCATCCTTTAGGTGGCGCTCTGCACCGAGCGCCCAGTAGCTGTGACACGCAAGGTTCAGTGAGGTCCTCTCCTGGTGACCCTGAGCTTCTCTTCGTTCTCTCTCCAGGATCAACTGCTACAATGCCATCTACGCACAGGCTCCGTTTGGTGGCTTTAAAATGTCGGGGAATGGGAGAGAACTGTAAGTGTTTCTGTCACTCCATGCTTGCCAGCAAGGCCCAAAAAAGATACACCAGGTCCTCAGGGTGGTGGCCTGCACTGCAGACCACCGAGCCCTCCCCTGTGCTCACGTGTGGGTCTGCCGTGCCAGGGAGGCTAGCGGTCCTTGCCTTCTGGACTGGTCTGGGTCCCCCGTTTCCTCTCCCCACTCCTGCCCGTCCCCGCCCTCATCCTCATGCCACCCCAGACCCGACCCCCAGCCTCAGTGTGTGTGCCCTCCACCCATCGCATGCGGAGATGTTCAATAGGTGCTTGACCTAGGCTCACTGAAGAAGAACAGGGCAGAGCTGGGAAGTCCACTTTCCACAAGATGCAGGATGTAACCGCTCACTCAAATCCTGGCCCTCAACGGGGAGGATGGGCTCTCTCCCAGGTCAGGCTGTGGCCCTTCTGTCCATGAGTGAGTTCCCAGGGGACAGACCGTGGGTGACTCTGGCTCCTCCTCGGGGCCTCTTCAGAGGGCTGCTGTGACATTCTGGGCCTCCGAGCCTCTGTCAAACCCGCGGCGCCCTCCTTCACGGTGCCCTTCTGTCTTGCTCTTTGGGAGGCTGCGTTCCACAGGCCTAGATGAATGGATGGGTCTCCTGCGTCTGGCCCAAGATGAAAGGCCCAGGCCTAGAGCTGGACGGAGCGTTCCTGGGGTGGGCACGCTGTGCTTTCCAGCCAGATGCTGCCTTGTCTCCCACGTCTCTCTTGCTGGTGGTTGGGGTTTTATTAGCCTTTGTGGACAAATAGCTTGTAGGATCAGTCTTCCCAGGGGCACCATTTGTGACAACACAGAGGGTCACTCCTGGAACATCTCAAAGGACTCCGAGCTCTTCCTCTTATTTAAACAGTTTGTATTATTTATATACAAATGTATCACCTCGTGCTTGTTTGTACATCTTCCAGTGGGACCACTCAAATGCTTCCTCTTGGCTTGGGCCTTCGTGGGGCCTTTGGGCAGCTACCCTTCCAGATTCTTAATAAAGATGTTATGAAGGAACAAACAGGGCTGGCTTCCCTCCCTGAGCAAATGCTCTTGACCAGTCTCCAGGGAATTGGGGGCCCTTCCCCCATCTCGGTCCTTCTTTCTAGTTCATCCCTGACTCGTGGCAATACACCAGAGCCAGCCGAATGTCTGAGTAGAGTGTGTCCATTGGTGTCCCCCCAGTTCCTAAAACTGGTTTCCCCTCCAGGGAATCTCAGTAAATTTTTGGCCATGAAGACCCTTGACAGAAACCTCATTCCCTCTGCTGAGAGGCTTGTTTGTGCTGTGTTCTGTGAGCCTCTGTTCATTACACCCACCTGCCCACAAGGGACATGAGACCTGAGCTGGGGTCAGCCGGGTTGCCTCTAGGGCCCACCAGCAACACTGGCCACAACTGGCCTTTGCTGAGCATGGGCCCTGCCAGCCTCTGTCTGAGCGCTCTGCTTGTGTTAAGGCAGACCGTCCTTACAACAGTCCCTGAGTCCACTCAGGCTGCTGGGAAAGAATACAGTAGACTGGGTGGCTTAAACAACAAACATTTATTTCTCCACTTCTGGAGTCTGGAGGTTCGAATTCCAGGGGTCTGGTGAGGACCCTCCTCCTGGTTCCCGGCAGCCATGTTCTCTCCGTGTCCTCATGAAGTGGAAGGGAGGAGGGTGCTCTCTGGGGTCTTCTTTATAAGGACACTAATCTCATTCATGAGGGCTCCACCATCCTGACCTAATCACCTCCCAGAGGCCGCCACCTCCTAATTTCTTCACATTGAGGATTAGGGCTTCAACATGTGAATTTCAGGGGGACACACACATTCAGTGCATTGCAGGTAGGTACTACTGCTACCCCTGTTTTCAGATGAGGAAACTCAGGGATGCCCAGGAAGGTTCTGTGCCTTCCCCAGGTCTGCCCGTAAATGATGGAGTTGGGATTGAACTCTTAAGCCCACCACGCCATAGGGCCTTGCTCAGCAGGGCTCGCCTCTGTGAGCCACCTGAGATGCAGCCAGCCAGGGCAAGCATGGTGTTTTGTCTCCTCTGCTGTGCTGCTTCAGCCAGTCAGGTTGTGACAGCTGGGGGACCCAGAACTCCACACGGTCCCCCTCCCAGAGGCCAGGCACAGTCTCCTCCCACAGCAAGAACTTCAGTCCCTGAAGTAGATGTCCTTGGATGTTAAAGCTGCAGGAAGGGTGTGTGGGGCCCACCTGACTTCTAGGCAGCTGGCTTATACCCACTGCTCCCTCACTGCTTTCCTCGCCTGTGTCTCCCTACCCACCCCCATGGCTCCACCTGCCCACTGGAGAACAGGGCTGGGGAGTGTCAGCTGCACTCAGCCTGGGTGTCATCCTGCTGGTTAGCCAGAATCAGGACTTTTGTGGATGTCTGCTTTTTTGACCCTCAGCATATATTTTCCCAAAGCTTTTGATAAAGTACTTTAACATAATTCACAAGGAGCCTGGAAACTGGCTTGAAAAGCAATTTCCGTTTTCAGTTGTCTCTAATAATGTCTTCATTTTGCAGTAAGTTCCCCTTTTTTATGCTGGAGCACTACGCGGTGGATTCCATGGTTTTCCCCAGCCCCGGCCGCCTGGGCTGGGCTGGCTCTCTGCCGCCCACCCACGGGCCCCTCTGGGATCTCTCCCTGTGCAGGACTTGGGATGAAGCCTGCAATTTCTCTTCCTCCTAAATGCTTTTGTTAGTTCTTTGTTTTGCTTTGCAATACAGTCACAACAGCAGCAACAAAAATCCACACTGTAGAGACAGGTGGAAAGTCAAGCTCTCCCTCCCCTGACCCTCTATCCCATTTGTTAGAGGTAACCACTGTTCCCTCATCCATGTTGTTCATGTTGTTCACTTGTTCATTTGTTTACTGACATATATTTCCTGAGCACCTTTGGTGCCCCAGGCACGTGCTAGGCTCTGAGCACACGGCAGTGAGCACATAATCAGCAGTGCCAACACTGGGTCAGATAAGAGTGACAAGAACTTGAACTAGGGCAGGGACTGCAGGAATAAAAAGAATGAGGTGATTCATGTACTTAATCTTACAGGAGTGATTTCATATTGGACTTACTAGTTATGTGCTAATTCAACATGATTTCATCATTTGGTTTGCTTTTCTTTTCTTTATGCAGTTGATAAATCATTCATGACTTTGAATTTTTACAGTGCAACACTATGTGCTCATTTTTATTTATCGTTATTTTTGGCTGGGTCGGGTCTTCATTGCAGCACCCAGGATCTTCGTTGCGGCATGCGGGATCTTTCATTATGGCATGCCGGCTTCTCTCTAGTTGTGGAGTGCGGGTTTTCTCTTCTCTAGTTGTGGCCCGTGGGCTCCAGGGCATGTTGGCTCTGTAGTTGTGGTGCCCGGGTTCCAGAGCACAAGGGCTCTGTAGTTTGCAGCATGCACACTCTCTAGTTGAGGCACAAGGGCTCAGTCATTGTGGCGTGCGGGCTTAAGCATGTAGGATCTTAGTTCCCTGGCCAGGAATCAAACCCACGTCCTCTGCATTGAAAGGCGGATTCTTTACCCCTGGACCACCAGGCAAGTCCCTGTGCTCATTTTTAAAGGTTGTTGTACGTTTTCTATGCGTACAATGGATGTAAACATGTATTTTTTTTTTTTTTTTCTGTTTTCAGATGACTTGGGAGGAAAATAGTTTCTGCTCTTAAGAATGGTCTTTGGATATCCTATCCTTTTTTTTTTTTTTTTTTTAGTTTTTATTTATTTGTTTTATTGGCTGTGTTGGGTCTTTTTTGTTTTAGCTGTGCAAGGGCTTTCTTTTTTTTTTTTTAGTTGCGGTAGGTGGAGGCTAGTCTTCGTTGTGGTGCGAGGGCTCCTCATTGCCATGGCTTCTCTTGTTGCGGAGCATGGGCTCTAGGCACGTGGGCTTCAGTAGTTGCAGCACATGGGCTCAATAGTTGTGGCTCACGGGCTCTGAAGCGAGCAGGGATTTAACCCGTGTCCCCTGCATTGGCAGGTGTATTCTCAACCACTGCGCCACCTAGGAAGCCCTCCTATCCTTTTTATTGGTGGTCTCCTATGATAGACTTTTGAGTTATTTCCAAGGGGTTTTGCTACTACAAACCATGCTGATGTTCTTCCTTGTGCAAAAATCTTTATGCACTTGTGGGAAATTGCTTTCAGAATAAAGTTCCCAAACTGTGTAATCCAGCACATGAAAACTGGGCTCCCCTCTCTTTTGGTTTGCATTTCTTTAATTGTAAGGGGTTGAGCACCTTATTAGCACTTACTGGTAATCTTTATTTTTTTCTCTGCAAACTGACTATTCATGTCCTTTGTTGATTTTTCCATTTGGTTTTTTTAAAAATTCGTTTGTAAGAGTTCTTTGTGCATTAAGGAAACCAGCACTCTATTTCTCACACAGTGTTGTAAATGTAATTTTTTTCCAGTTTATAGTTTGTCTTTGGGTTTTTTAATGGAGTTTTCTGCCCTGCAAAAGTTGAATTTAGCATTCTGTATATGGCTTTTATATTTTGTTATATTTAGAAAAAAATGACAAAATAATTCACCCGTTATTGTGGGTTCTTGAACTTCATTTTAGGACACTACCAAAGAATCTCAGTGACATATTCACAAAATAATAATATTACTTTCTACCATTGACTTTTTACCTAGCACATAGTAGGTAAATTTACTGTAGCTGAATCAACTCTAATCATTATAACTATGAGGAGGTGATGGTATTCCCATTTTACAGATGATGATATTGAGGCTCAGGGAAGGCAAAAGACTTGCCTAAATTGCATAGATCCAAGCCAGTAGTTATCCAACTTGAGCTGCATCAGAATCCCATGGCCTGTTAGTTAATCCCTGGCTGTTAAAACATATATTTCTAGGCTCCACCCCTAGGTTCAGTAGGCATATTAGTTTTCTATTGCTACTGCAATAAATAACCACAAAATTAGTGGTTATTATTATCTTACAGTTCTGCAGGATACAAATCTGATAAGGTGTCACTTAGCTAAAATCAAGGTGTCTGCCCGGTTACATTCCTTTCTGGAGACTCTAGGGAAAGAATCTGTTTCCTTGCCTTTTCCAGCTTCTAGAGCTTCCCACATTCCTTGGCTGGTGGCCCCTTCCTCCATCTTCAAAGCCAGTGGTGTTGCATCTCTCTGAACCTGCTTCTGCAGTTTCATCTCCCTCTGACTCTCTCCTTCTGCCTCCCTCTTCCACCTTTAAGATCCTTGTGATTATGCTGGGCCCACCCAGGTAATTCAGGATAATCTCCTTATTTTAAAGTCAGCTAATTAGCAATTTTAATTCCATCTGCACCCCTAATTCCCCTTTGTCATATAACCTAATATTTTCAAAGGTTCGGATGTGAATGCCTTAAGGGGGCATTATTCTGCCTACCACAGAGGGTCTGGGGGGCCTGAGTCTCTTGCATTTCGAGTAAGTTTTCAGGTGATGTTGCTGCTGCTTGTCTGGGGGCCACACTTTGAGAAGCATGGTCTAAGGAGTGAAATGGGAATCGATCTTGAGTGTTTCTAGCTACAGAGCCCCCATGGCCACCTCTACGTCTACCTCTTTTCCTAAACATGTACACATTCTTATTTACATAATGGCAGAGTAAGTGTTTTCAAGGCTTTTAAATTGATCCAAAGTCACCTCTTGGTTCTGGGAAGGGGATCTGCCCTAAGAATGACTCATGATGCCTGAGACGGGTCACTGGGCTCTGCAAGACTTAAGGAAAGGACACATACCAGAAACACAGACGCAAAGGCTGTGGACTTCCTCGTGTCCACTCTGTGCTAACGTCCGTGCCCCTCGCTGCTCTACACTGGCCTCACTCTTTTTTTGTTTTGTTTTTGTTTTTGTCTTTTTTTGACCTCCCTCTTCTTACAGCTGGTCCCCAGCTGTGCTCCTCAAGGCCAGCTCCAGGCCCACCATGCCCCTGCCCCTCATGGATGCTCTGGCCACGTACCTGGTCACTAGCTTGAGGCTTCTGCCTCTCCTGTCTCTTCAAGCAGCTCCAAATTGCCCACAGAAGTTATAAATCCAGTGTTCTGTCTGCTCCTCAGCTCGCCCCTCCTTCACCACACAGACCCTCTCTGCTCGCCCCCACCCAGGAAATTCACCACTTTGCTTTAAATCCCCTTCCTCCTTTGAAGGCAAACCCTTAGTCCTTCTGAGTATTTCAAAAGCATCACACACACAAAAATTGATATTTAACGGTCAGTTACATATCCAGGTACTTAAACTTACTAATGGTCTTACAGTCCTCAGACTCTATGAAGTCCTCACATTTTGGCCTTTTGCACAGACTCCAGACTGCCCGACAGAGCACTAGCCTATGAAGCGTTAGAATTCAGTTCACACAGGATGGCTAAGTGCTTGCCCGTTTTATGTCTCCCGCTTTTCTGTGACCACAGAGGTGAATATGCACTGGCTGAATACACAGAGGTGAAAACTGTCACCATCAAACTCGATGACAAGGACCCCTGAAGCAAAGGCAGCCTCCTTCCTCAAACAGCTGACAGCTGAATGTGGCAGATCGAACGTGCCGAAGGAAAACCTACATTCTGACCTTCCTGGAGTAGTTTCTTCTGGAGACTTCACATGTACTGGATTTGAATGATTTTTGTTTTCCTCTCACACTCCTGTTTTACTGACCAAAATATTGTGTGTGAAATTGCAGTCCTGCCTGGGGATGGTACTAGTGGCCATTTCTGTTTTCCCGCCTCCCACCAGATCCCGGGAAGAGAGGGCAGGCTCAGGGCGTAGTCAACAGGAAGTGGTGATTGAAGTAATTGAGCAGTCACTTAAAAATGCTTCGTTGACTCTGACTCCAGTAAAAATTTGGAAAAAAAAAAAATCCCTGTATGTTCTGCTAACAGGGCTCTGTACCTGCAGGTTCCTCAGGGTTACCTGCCCACAGAACAAGCCCCTCCTACCACTCAGTGGGAAGGAACAGCACTAAGTTTTAAAAAAAATTAAAAAACAGGGTTGGGAGGATCCGATGTGGGGAACTTCGGGGAAGCAAGTACCATGGAAGGGTCCTGAAGGCCTTGGGTGTGAACGGTCTTCAAGGACTACATCTTGACATTGACCATAGGACTCAGTTTAAAACCAATACTGCCTTTGGAATATGACCAAATCAATAGCCCAAACAGCTTACCTAATATTATGTTATGATCTACCTTCAGCAAGGCACTTTCTTGGGCAGGAAATGTCGCTAGTGTCACCATCGCTGCTAAAGACCCAGTACTCTGACACTACAGCAGCATAGTAAACCCTAGCATCATTAAGTCCCACATTTTACAAATTAGAGCCATAATTTGCTTTTCCCAACTGTGCATTTCTACCACTTGCATTAATGGTTTATGATAAGCCTATGTAGTTTTCCTTTTCTCCAGTTGGGTTATCAACATTTTAGATTAGTAAGACATACACAACTGAAAAGACTGCTGTTATAATACAGCCCAGGTTTTTCAAAGTCCTGTTTTGATATTAATCAGTGATTAATTAACAAGTAACATCCGGACTCCAGGGAGGAACTGGGTCTGCTACTACAAGGGCCCAAGCACTGCACTAACATGTTGTGAATTTTTCTTTTCCTCTTTATGTGTCCAAAGGATGTGCAATTCCAAGTTTTAACTTGGAAAACTGAAAGTGTTCCCACATAGCTTTAAAAAAAAAAACAAAACCAAACTGAAATTATGTTATTCTTATACTTTTACTAACTAGTACTTTTCTACTGGTGCTTATGTTTGAGAACTAAGTTATGTTTGAGAATTAAATTGGGGGGAGGGCAATAAAATGGAGGTCTATGTCAAAAAGTGTGTGTATAGAGAAAGTCTTATGTGAAGTGAGGTTATCATTCTTGTTGGAAATATGCAACATACAATTCACCTTCTCTCAATCAGTTAACACATCACTTAGACTATCAGTAACTTGTTAAAATCAGGATTTGACTTCATACACTGAATTTTCAGGATTTTATCTCAAGTAACTATAAACACTAACTTTGATAGTATTACATTAGAGGATTCTTATTCTTTCATTGTACAATAATGCTTTTAATATGAAATGCTACATTATTTATAATTGGTATAGTTAATGTATCTTTTTATAGTTGTAAGTAAACAGAGGTGATGTATTTAACCTTCTGTAATATACTGTATTTAGAAATGGAAATCTTTATAGTATTAGATTTCACTTCTTTTAAGGTTTACTCCTGTGGTATGGTTCAAAAAATCTACTGGCCTGGGAATTCTGACCCAAACTGCAGACTGTGTTCAACAATGCAACGACTATGAAATAAAATCAGATATTTGAGAAAATCATGTTTTTTCACTTAAAGACCAGACCCCTTTTAATTCAGTGGCTGACCTTTCTTTTTCTTAGAACTTTGGTACACAATGGCTTACGAGAAAGTGGTATCGATGACTTAAGGATAAAATTCCATGTGCTCAGTCCATCAAGTCCCACGCTTAGCTGGAGTGTGAAACTCACGTCTGTGGTTTTGGGGCTAGACCAGGCAGCAAGCTTGGCCTCAGAGGCTCTGCCTCTTCGTTGGTGACGTTAAAGCTGTCGTCGGAGCTGACTGAGTCCCTTTTTATCATAAAGTGGTGAGGATGTGAGTGTGGAAAATGGTGGGGAGGACTGCACGGGGATTTAGGGAGAACCCTGTATGCTGCAGCTGTGTTCACAAGCATCCGTTCTTTGTCACTTTTCTGCACGAGGAGTTCGGTGTTTGGGTTTCGCTTACCTAAAGTTTCTAAGGCTGCAAAGCAGTAAGCCTCGATCTCCAAGTCATACACTGACCCTAAGGTTGGATGAAGAACCTTCCTGTACTTGGTTAGGCCCACCACGTTCAACCACGCCTCTCGTGTTGAAAGTCCATATCATTTTGGCCATGTAGAGGCAAAGCTCCACCCTTTCAGAGAAAACGTAAGGGGACCTTGGATCAGATCCCTCTTAATAGATGCACTTGTGTATGTTTTAATGCATTTAGAAACCTCCCGTTTCCCAATCAAAATGTGAGCAGAAAATTCAAGGAAAACAGCATTGCCTTCATTTGGTTTACCATGAAGCTTTACCAAGAAGGAAACCATTCTGAGGACATACACTGACCATGGTCTGTGTGCGTGTACATACGTGCCCTTGTGTGCCTGTGGGGTGGGACACAGTAGGTTGGCACATCCTCTAGCCGTGGACACTTGAGAATGCCCTAGCGTCTCCTGATGGTGGCCTGGGGCCTTTGAATGTTCTTGCTCCCAGCGTGTGGCTGACCTGAGCTTGAAGGTGGATCATGAAGGATGAGTTTTTTAAGTGTCTGAGGAGAAATGTCTGAGGAAACTGAACACCCAGCTGAAGGCAGGTGACCAGAAGAACGGAGGGGTCAGTCAATCACTACACCTTCCCAAGGCAGAAAGGTTAGGTCAGGGAGGTGGCTTCCAACCGACCCCGCCTTAGGAGGGGTAATTCCAACATGAGATGTTGATCAGCGGGGGTCAAGAAGCAGCAGAAAGGAATCTTAACTGACCGGTAGCAATCGCCTCCTGCACACCTGTAACTAACGCATGCCAACAGAGAGAGCTAAATCCTGGGATACATCGAGCTTGAAACAGGCCGTCCACGTGACGATGTCCTGGCCGTTTTCTATGGAGACGTTTCCAAGCTGATTCCCAAGCTCATCTAAAAGGGAAATGGAAATTGCACCGGCTCCCTGGTCTGCCCGAGCCCTGGGCGTGCGCTTCCTCGCGGTGCCACTAGATGGCAGAGCGGGGGTGGGGGCGCCACACCGCGATCGCCGGGCTCACTCAGTACCGTGGACGCCACGCCCTGCAAATTATTAGGGACTTTTCGCTAGCAATCACACTGCCGCCTTTTGCATACTGGAATTAGAACCGCAGGGGTGAGGGCAGGATTGCAAAACTGCACCCACTCTTTTGGAAGGGTGTCTGGTCCAGGAGAGCTGGAGGGGCAGCCTCCTGGGAGCAAAGCTAAGCTGCCCCGTGGTCCCCTCGCCAAACAGGGGCCAAAGGAGCTTGTCCAAGTGGTCACTGCCCAGAGTATCTGCAAGGTCATGCGAGGGTGGGGGGTGGGGGGTGAGGGGGCTGCCGCTTCCGGCTTTTGTTTTTCACAATGGCAGTGAGGGTGATGGCGACTTGTCTATGTATCTTGAGATAAATTCTGGGAATGTTCCAGTCATAACATTACACGGGAGAAGCCTAGGGTGCGGGTCCTGCCAGGGTTCAGAATCCTCCGCTTTTTTCCGAGGGGGCTTCTCTTTCCACCGCGGGCACGTGGAGCCGCATCCGATGCCTACCTGTAAGCATGGACGTGCATCTTTATGATCGCCTCAATGGCGGGAACCTACTTATATTAGGTTGAAACCTGATAAATTGCCTACACTCCATCATATTCATCTACCACCACCCCCACCCCCGAAAGAAAACCCGAGACAACTTGAAATGATTCACCAGTGACATCTTTGTATATATCCATAATTAAATTAGTAAACCCGTGTGGTGGAAGGGGTTCAGCTTGCAAATTACTAAAGCTTTAAAACTACATATTCCTAGTCTTCTCTACAAAGCGTTGTGCACAAATGAATATCCATTCCCGCCTTTTAATATTTACTGCCAGGATACACGACTTGCATATGCGAGTCAGAAGTTCATGGGCAGATCTTGCTGCCGAGCGGAACAGAGGGGCAGGGAAAGCTGGGTTGAGCCGAGAACCGACCAATCTCACCGCTGCGCCTGCCCCGCGTGGAGAGCAGGGTACCCAAGCCTGGAGGAGACCTCGAGCTAGAAGGGCCCGCGGCCCTGTGGTCTCCCGGGCGGGGGCAGGGGGTGGGACCCCCGGGGTGTACGGTGAGGGAAACGGAGGCGGGCGGCCCGGGGACTCCGCGCGCGCGGTGGGGAGGCCTCGCAGCCGCCGACCCTCGCCCTGCGCGCTCTTCGCGCCGCCCGCCGCCCGCCCTCCTCAGGATTGAGGAAGTGCGTCTGGCCCGGCCCGGCCCCGGCGCGCGGCCCGAGGCGCAAGGGCGGAGGGCAGAGGGGCGGCCCGGCCCGGATCCGCTGCTGTCCGCCCGGCCCGCACGCCACCCCGCGTCTCAGGCGCCCGCGGCTCTGCCCGCCGCCGCCGCCGCCGTCGCCGCAGGTACGTGCTGCCCCGACCCGCGCCCGGCCGGGGACCCGCCGTCTCTGTCGCCGCCCCGCGCGGAGCCCTGCGCCCCGCAGCCCAGGCCCGGGGCGCCGGCCATCCCCCGGCTCCCCGCGCCGCCGCCTCCCGGCGCGCTCGCGGGCTGCGGGGCGTGGGCCCCGGGCCGGGAAGCCGAGGCCCCGCGGGACGGCGCCCGGGCGGGGGCGCAGACGCGAGCCCCAAAAGGAGACTGCCCGGGACGGCCGCCCGTTCCCTCTGCCTGTGGAGAAAACGCCTGCCTCCAAGCGGGAGCGGGCCGTGCGGGAGTGAGCGCCAGTGCGCGGGGGTCGGGCCGGCGCGGCCGGGAGGCCCTCTGCCCGGGCGGCCCTCTGCCCGGGCGGCCGCGCGCCTTCGCCCTCCTGCACGGCTGGAGCGCGCGTCTCGCCCGGGGGTCCGGATAAAACCCGCCATCTCCTTGGCGGTCCCTGCGGGCGACCTTCCGCGGCGGGGGCGCGAGAGATGCGTGCGGTCGGGGGTGGGGGAAGGCCGGGGTCGGAGGGAGAGGGTGGCAGCGGAGGGTTCAGGGATCTCCGCGGTCGGCCCACCCTGCGCCTTCACGTTGGGAGGCCGTGAAGTTTTTCTCCCACAAGCACACCCCCCTGCAGGGATGGAAGGAGTAGAGAAACGGGAGCGCACAGTTATGGGTTCAGCGAGCCTCTCACCAAAGGCACTGCTTTTAGAGTTTGCCGCTCACTCGCCTTGGATCCAGATTCCCCGGGGCATTAAAGGGACAATTAGAATACGCACGATTTTGAAAAATGTTGACCTTCAACGTATTTTGCGGTCTAACCTAATTACCTTTGTTTATGTCCTGGAAGAAGAAAAAATTAAGTTAAAAACATACAAACCTCTCACCTAATTTGTCCCTACAGAAAGTTTGGTGGGGTCTGCCAAACCTCTCCCTGCCCCAGGCTTCCACACCTCAGGGAGTGGCCCCCTAGTAAATGCATTTGCTCAGATCAAAAACCTGGGAGGTGTCTCGCATCCTGTTCCCTCATCCCTTGAATGCAGTCGTTAGCAAGACCTGTTGGGTCTACTTCTCAAATGTGTCCAGGTCCATTCCCTTCTTTCTCACCACCCCAACCTAGTGCAAGGTACTAGCATCTCTTTCCTGTACAACTGCAGTACTCGCCCCAACCCCATTCTCTGTTTGGCAGCCAGAGTAATTTATTTTTTTTTTAAAGGTAAATTAGAGAGTGTCATTCCTCTGCTTGGGATACTTCAATAGCTTCTTCTTGTGCTTGGCATGAAATCCAGAAGACCTCCTTCCCCTCACATCCCCCAGTTGATCTGGCCTCTGCCATCTCAGACCACCTGGCCATTCCCTCCCCACCCAGCCACCCTCTCCAGACCCAGCCCCATTCTCACATCCCTCTCTTTATATCCTTCTTTTAGTTGCCACTGTCTGTGTTCCTACTTTATTTAATTACTCCTTTAATTTACCTGGAAGTCTCTGTGGGTGCTCGAGGAAGGTGTCAGAGACCCTTCCTATGTGCCTGTCTTGCTAACTGCTTCATCTTCACTCCCAGAGCTGTTCAGGAAGCCCGAAATGCATACAGGTATAGAGACTGAGTGGTGAATAGACAGCCTTAACTTGTTTGTGGCTTTAGACTCATAAGGGCTTCTGTTCTCACCTGGGATTGAGAACTACACATTTTTCCAGTTTGTAGCCCTATAATATTTTGATGTCCGCAAATGCATTAAACACATTTTTTTTAGGCAAGCCAGTATTGGTCAAGAGATGCCAGTAGTGCCAAAGGGAGTTCTTAGACCATGGGCCAACCATCTCGACCAGGCTTTTGATTCAAAAAAGAGCTGGATGATAAAAGCGTTTCTAACACACTTCACTTGCAAGTGTCTTCCAGCTCTTTGGCACTGGCAGCCCTTTCCAAGCCTCCTGAGAGACAAGTGAACAGATTCAGGATGTTTCTTGCACATCAGAAAGTACTTACTTAACTGTGCCCTCCCCATCAACTGTAAGTTTCATGAACTCATAATGCTCACTCTCCATGGAAAGGGCCCAGTAAAAACATTTGTCGAAGTAATATCAGGTTCCTTTTTTTCTTTTACATCAATGGTGAGGTTTTAAAAATTATTAACATAATTATTATTTCAGGACACTTCTTAAAACCCTTTTTAGTATGTGTATACTATAATGAAAAGAAAACGTAACTTGCAACCATTATTTGTTGCATTGATCTAAATCCAAAAGAAGCAGGAAGAAGCAAAGATCCGTTAGAGGGCAAAGATTGAGCAAAAGTTGAGTTACTTCATCTTAAAACTTCTACCTTAGAATATAAGCCAAAATATGAACTGTAATTGAAAAACTGCTCCAGTGGCAAAATCCTCCATTGGTAAAATGATTTTCAAAAGGAAACTGAAAATGAAAAGGGGAACAAAATGGCTGGGTGAGGGTTGGCCTAAAATATTCTTAAGATTTTTTTTTTTAACTTAAAAACATTATATGGTAAGACACTTCTGTTTTCAGAAGGAACGTCTGCTAGCATTTGGATTTTTGAAATATTGTTGGGTATATTTGAAATATTGTTGGTAGCTGATTTGGAGAGGCGTTTGAAAGTGGATAAGAGCTGTGTGCCTTGGTTTCTGAGTGTAGCTATGTGATTTGCAGCCTTTATTTTAAAACGGAGGTTCTGTTGTGTTACTTCTCCCTGATCCCTCTCAAGTTGATTTTCCTAGTCAGTTTTGCAATTTGTAAAGCCTTTGTCTCCTAAATGGTGTCCAGATTGATCATTCTTTCTTTCCTTCTTGGACTTTTCAGGCTCCCAAACCTCAAACACAGATTTTCCCAAGCATGGTTTCTCTGAACCTTTGGCTCTTTAGTTCGGAAAGGTGTGGGCTCACAAAGAGCAAGGCCTCTGGTTCAGGGCTTTCCCAGCCCCACCTCCTCCTGCCTGTAAGAGTACAGACCACCTGGGCCAGGGTCCTGATTTCTAGGCTCCACGATGAGAAAGCTCCGATGCCCTCACAACCTTGTTCTGGAGCTTGCTCAGTGCTCACCTTGTTCAGGGTACCTTCTAGAACCTGCTCACTGGGTCACTGGGGAGACAGTGGGTCTGCCCTCCAGCATGGATTTTTCTGAGCTTTTTTTTTTTTCTGTTTTCGGCTGTGTGGCATGTGGGGTCTTAGTTCCCCAAACTGGGAATCGAACCCATGCCCCCTGCTTTGGAAGCATGGAATCTTAACCACTGGACATCCAGGGAAGTCCCCTTCTGAGCTTATTAATCAGAGGGCAGGTGGGAGACCCTGCCGGCTTCCCCGTCCTCCCACTATTATTATTGCAAGTAAGAACCACCTCCAGTCCTATTGTAGAAAGTGACTGCAGAAATTTGACCTTGCTGGAAATCTCACAGCAACCCAGCAAGGTTGCCTGGAGAGGAGGATGCATGTCTGTTTTTAATAGATGATGTTGTCTTAGGCATCATTTACATGACCTTGATTTTTTTCTTTTTTTGGACTACACTGTTACCTTCTATCTCAGAGTTGTCTGTCTCAGAGAACAGCTGCCAATCACACCATACTTTTTAATATCTGTGCTATAGACTCCACATGAATGCTGGGAAAGACACTTGCATTTCAAACGGTTATCCCCTCCCATTGTGCAGTTCACCCCAGGCCCTGCCGAGCTGGGCGTGGGTCTGGCCCTCAAGGTGCTTCTCTGGTCATTTAATCGGCGTAGCGGGCTGGGCCGTCCTGTCAGGGACCCCAAGCTCGGTGGGAGCCCAGCATGTGAGAGCAGTGCTTTGCCTCATCACAGTCTCCTTAGTCTTAGGAGATGTGTGTGTATCTAACTCAGAGCATCTCTGGATTAATTCTTGGCTGTGGGCGGTTGCCCTGTGTAGGATGTTCAGCAGTGTTCCTGGCTGCTACCTGCTACGTGCCTCTGAGCACCCCCACCCCCAGTTGTGACAACCAAACATGCCTCCAGACATTGCCAAATACACCCTGGAGCGGTGGGGGCAGACAGGATGCAGGGAGCGCCTTTCTGTTATCCCCCGGGGCTCAAACTGACTTGGCTTCATAACCGGTACCAGTGCCTTCCAGACCTTTCTCTCTGGGATTGTTGCCTGGTTACCTCTTTGTCACAGCGTGCCCACCTCTGGGCTTCCAGAGGAGCCTGTCCTGGGCAAAGGGAAGCCTTGTTTTGTGTACCTGTGTCTGCCCCACCCCAACCGGAGCGTGAACTCCTGAAGGCAGGAGCCTGATGTCGTTGTCTTGGTGTCGCCGTGCTGGTGACAGTGAGTAAGTGCCGATGGAACAGTGATTGGGCCCTTTACCAGTAGGTGTTCTGCAGTTGTTTGGGATTTCTGAACCCTTCTCAGTTGCGAGCTGGGGTGGGGGAGCTCTGTCGTTTCAGTGCCCCCATCTGACCGGTGTGGCTCCATAGATGGAATGTGAAGAGGAATACGGCAGAGAAGGGGGAGGGGGGAAACCAGTGCCCATTTACCTCACCCTGTAAATACGTAAGTATGTGCAAAGGTGCAGGAACGGATCTGACAGTTAAGAAAAGCCTTCTGACTTGATGATGCTTTTTCACCACCAGGACGAGACAGCTTTCCGCTCAGCCGTGATGGTGTGTCTGTGACGTAGTCCACCCCTCAGGCAGGGGTGGCAGCTGTGACCACGGCGGGAACGGACTTGCTAGAGCGGCCCCCTCGAGGGTGGATGGTTGGAATGTCTCAGCGACCACCCAGCATGTACTGGTGTGTGGGACCAGAAGGCTCAGCTGTGTGTCCAGGACGCGCCATGGAGACCCACGACAACGGTAGGGCGGGGCGGGCCACGCCCACTTTGCATGCTCTGTGTACCAATAAGGGGTTTTCAACAAAGGATATGAAGTGCCAATTATTTGATGAATTGTGTGATTTTTCATCATAAACCATATCATGGGATTCTCACTTAAATTCTAAATATTGAAGGAGCCATGGTACAAAATGTATGTGGACCAAAGATTTATGTGGATTTTAAGAATCAGGGCATCAATTCATGTTGGTTAAAAAGATTTGTTTTTTTAAATGGGGATTTGGTTTTGTGTTCTCACTATAAAAATAATACACATTTATGAAAGAAAAATTGAAGAAAGAAAAAAGAAGTAGAAAAAGTAATTACCCAGAGTCCCCCTGCCCTAAACACAGCGAGTATCTTGGTATGTTGTCTTCTAGTCAGCTTCTCTGGGCTTTAGGGATTTTGTCTTAACCTTATTTACTTGTAATATGGTATGTACTTCAGTATCCTACCTTTTCCCCCTTGTGTCAGTCGCCTAGTTTGTGTGATCCCGTGAGATGTCACCTTACTTGGGAGCACTGTGCAAAGTGATCGACCTGATGCCTACCCTCCCGCTGGACGTTTTGGGACATTTGGGCTGCTTCTAGTTGCTGACTCTGGCTCTGACCGTCTTTCTGTCCATGGTTTTGAGATTATTTCCTTAAGACAGATTCACAGAAAGCGAGACCATGAGGTTTGAACATGTTAAGCCTCTTTACACATATTGCCAGATTGTTCACCGGAGTTGCATCACTTTTATCCTCAAAAAGATATCATTGATATCGTTAACAATACATATTTGTGAAGCTCTTAGTACATACTGGGCACTGGGTTCAGGGTCTTAGGAAATGAACTCATTTAATCCTCACAACGACCTATAAGTGGTACTTTTATCGCCGTTTTATAGCTGAGGAACATGAGAGTAAGAGAGATGTAGAAACTTGGTCAAGGTCCACAGCCTGTAATGGGCAGAACTGCCATTTGAACCCGGTCTTAACCCTGGACTGTCATCCTCCAGGTGTAGCCACCCTGCGCGGTTTTAGAGGACCTGGTATTTGCACCGCTGTGGAGTTAGCGATTCCGTGTTGTACGTGGCTCAGCGGACTTTTTTTTTCAGTTACCTGAATGTTTTTTCTCCATTGAAAATGCCCAAAGTCTAACTAAGGTGATGTTTCTGGAAGATTTCTTTACAGACAAATAAGATTATGAAATGAGAAAAGAATGTGCTTCTTGACATTGCCCGGCACTAAATGTTCCCAGACTGTCTGACTTGCATCTTTTGAAAAGTTCTGGGTTTTTTTCAGGTGTGTGCCTTTTCTCCGTCCTGTCACTGTCTTGTTTAGCACGCCACAGGTGGGTTGTGACTGTTTCACTGAGTGAGAAGGGGTGGGGAGACACTTCTGGGACTCACACAGTGTGATAAGGGCTCAAGAGCCTGCCTGGGGCTCTCAAGGCCCACATTCCGTTCTTAGTTCTGGGTGCCTTCAGCTGAGTGCCTCAACCTCTCTGAACCCTGATCCAGACAGACACAGAATCTCAGCGGGATGTGCCCATCAGCGTTTATTTCTGGCCCTCTGGCCAGCAGGGGCCTGGGGGGCTCCGCTGCAGTCTGCAGCTCTGCTCCACATGACTTCTGTCTTCCTGAGACCAGCAGGTTGGCAGGGCGCCTTCTTGCCTGCCGGTTGCAGAGGTGCAAGCGGGGAAAGCAAAAACATGCCATGTCTCTCAAGGCCTGGGCTCAGCGGGCACCCCGTTGTCTCCGTGCCTCTGCCTTTGGCCACAGCAAGTCACGTGGAGGAGCCCAAGCCAAGAGCTCCCTCCGTGAGGAGGCCATGGCCAGGCTGTGGGTGCAGACAGAGGGGAGGGATTGGTGTCCATCATCCCATCCACCATGATGGGAGTTGGTGGGTTTCAACAGTTTACAGAAATGTATCTTATTTATGTATTTCTATTTATTTATTTAAACAGCCAGCAGAGCCTTTTCTCCCATGAAACTACCTGGAGCCCTAGCTACTAACAGTGGAGTTGCTTTGATGGGCAGTCATGGAGGGGTGGGGGTGGTGAACGCCACCGCTGATCTTTGCCTTGACCCCAGAGCCCTGTGGGCTCGGTTTTAAAACATCGCGTGTTGGATTTCCTTCTAGCCACCGCTCTTTGCTTATCTGCAGGGCTTATGCTTTCTACAGTGAGCATGCCTTCTTTTGTTGTTGTTTTGCATTACTTTTGCCACCAGAAGAATAATATTGCAATTTATTTTAAATATTGTTTTCTATTTAAGTACAGAAGTTTTGTGATTAGGATCCAACCTGCATACCTCCTCCCTCCTTGGGGGCTCATTTCCAAGGTCAGATTTGCTTTAACTGGCCTCTTTCCCATTAATTTCTTTCTGGATTAAACGGGTTGATATTTGACTCTAGGACCCTGCAGCTGCGCCTCCCACGGGACCCACCCTCCGAGCTCTGTCCCCATTGGATGAGTTGGATTTTTTTTCTGCCCCACCTTCTCCCCAGAGGAGTCCTGCCTCCACACCCTCTCCCACCCCCCAATCCACCAGCCTCACCCCAGGGAAGACCCTTGCAGACCTAATTCCCAGCACTGCCTGAGGAAAACCGACTGTCAGAAAGAGGACACACACGTTATTCTCAACGTAGTAGCAGCTCACTTTCACCTTTTAAAAATCCTTGGACGATAACATGCTTTGGAAATAATGTTATTATACTTCCAAGCAGAGTTAGGAAAGGATCCAGACGTTAGTAAAAATTAGCAAGAAACTAACTTTTTATTTTGGGTTTTTGGTAGTGGTCTTGTGTGTGTGTGCGTGTGTGTACTGGGTGCGTGTGTTGGTGCCCCTGCCTGTTTTGACTTGCACAGCTCGCCCTGTGCTTGCTTAGAATGGTGAACCCTTTGGGCACCCGTGCATGTGTGTGCTTCTCCAGCTGCCTCTGGAGCCTGTCCTGTGTGTGTGCCTGTCCCGTGTGTGTGCACGTGTGAGCTGAGAGACCGAGGGTCAGTGAGATACTGGGGCAGGACTGCGGGCCACGCCAGTACGACAAACATGTCATTAGATGTTCTTCCACTTCCTTCTCCCTCTAGTCAGAGTGGAAAGACCTGTCCTGTCAGCTGAGATAAGGCTCCTGGGAAGCAGAAAAGTGAGGAAACTTGTAGATAATTGAGGCAGAGAACGCTTGGTGAGACTCTTCAGGATCATGAGCGTGAGGGGCGCTTGGACAGACATCACCCGAGGTGGTCCACATCCCCCCGCTTTCTGTGAGCGGTCCTGACTTCCACTGCCTGCCGCTCTCAGGGCTGTCCTCCACTGGACCCAGCACGGACCAAAGAAGGAGAAGGAACGTTCCGGAGGGCCTTCAAATCCCAGGTTTTTACATAGCTACTTCCAATGTCCTTTTCTTCTTCCTTGGGCTTTTTCCCATCTGTACTGAAAATAACTTTTTAATATAAAAGCCAAGTAGATTTGCCCAAGTGGGGGTTCTGCCTGCCTTCCAGAAATAGAAATAGGAAATGGTGTGAATAGGAAGTGTCCCTTGGGTGACAGCATGCTTTCTTAGTGAGCCATCGTAGGAAGTCCTGCAGGGGTCAGATCCGTGGTTTTGTGTGCCTTATCAGAGAGTAAGAGCCAGCCCACATCTTTAAGCTATTCCTGGAGTTGGTGTCCTGCTCATGCCTGCTGGGAGGACGGGGCTTTGTGGGGAAGAAGACTGTGGTCAACAGGGAACCCTCTGCAGCCTGGCTGCAGGAGCCGCACTGGGCCCTCCAGGCACCATAGCCAGTGCCCAGTAAGGAATCGCTTACTGAGAGAGGTGGAGGGGAGGGAGGCTGAGTGGTGGCCCAGATCGTGGGAGAAACGGCTGTGGGCATCCGTCCATGTGGGAGCAGTTAACACAGCTGTGCTTCAGGCCTGCGAAGTCCTGTCCAACAGCAGACGCTCTGGGCTTGATAGGGCTTTTCACATTAATCTGAATCTGAGGCTTAGATCATCTGATTGTTTAGAATATACTTGCTTCCTTCTAGGAATGGGGGAGCTGACTTCCTCGCACATATTCTAGCCTTTCTGTGGGCTGCTCTGATGGGAAGTGTGTGCTGTGGAGGCCTGCGGTCCTGTCTCCACCCGCCCAGGCTGACTGGCGTGCTTTAACCCCTTCCTTGAAATAACTAAAGCCTGTGCCTTGCGCTCCCTGGGGATTCCTTTTTAGGCTGAGCAGACCATCCCATCACTTTCAAGAGCATGCAGCCCACGGCATCACACAATTCACCTGTTTATCACCAAGCTTCTGCTTCTTAGTCTGTGGACTAACCATTAGGCCGTGGCCGCCTGGGCCCATGGGGAGAGTGGCCTCCCTCCCCTTCCCTCGCCTTCCCTCCACCTTGCCGTGGGTGGGCTCTCTGGAGCACTCCATCCCCCCAGCCCATTCTAGGTGGCCAGAGCCTGAAACTCACAGGATCTCAGCCCATCAACCCCTTCCCCACATTTGCCCCTGACTCCCTTTACTATGAAGAGGTCAGTGGCTTGTGAGCAGGGAGATGCCTACATGGACGTCCCCAGGTCCTGGTGCAGAGGGATAAAGGTTTTCTCCCACCTTCCTGGTTTCGTGGTCCATATGAGCCAGACTCTGGAGAAGCCATACCTGGGGATTTTTATGAAATTCTTTACCTCTGGTAATTGAGAGAACTCAATAACAAATAAATTATCGCACCCAGTAACATGTAAGTCCAAACTCTAGCGTATGAAATTCACACACATTTTTAGGAACCCTTATGAATGAAATTAGGGGCTTCCGATATTCCTTAGAAGTCCCAGTCCTGAGTCTCTTCACCATCCTAGCTGCCCCAGTGTTCAGTTTCTCCAGATTCTACCTAACCATCTTGCTATTTATTGAGTGACATTTGTTATAAACAATAAAAGAGAAAAAAAACGAAAAACAGAAACATACATCTCAAGCAGTACAATCCTTCCTAAGCCCCAAACCCTGATGTTATAGAAGGAGTCACACATTAGATAGAAATTATATTTTGCATTGTAAATAACTTTTTAGGGTTGTACTTCATTTTGCTAATTCTTCCTAGGGTTGTGCCTCACAGCTTTTATCTCATCTACCAGCAACCAGCATCCAGCATCCAGCATCCAGTGGCCAGGCATGTCACCAGGTGTTGGTTTAAAATCAATTGCTTACGTATTCATTTCAGGAGAACCAAAACCAAAAATAACTTAGTTTTGGCACTCTGAATTTTTCAGCAACTTAGAGATATTTAAAGGCGTCGAAAACTTTAGTTCATTATTTTGAACATAGAATCAAGTGATGATGCAAATTTGAGGTTAGAATTTGAATACAAAAGGACAAGAATGGCGCTCTTCAAGTTGCTTTCAGTAGCTCATTTTGGGCGTCGCATGGCCACGTGATTTCCTGGATGCGTGGCCCACACGTGTGGCGATAGAGGTGGAAGAGGCCAGGGCAGGCCCTTCAGGTTGTTTGCATCCCTCTCTTCTGCTGCCAGGGTCAGAAGTCTCCAACGAGTGGTCGCCCATGTGCCCATGCACACATCACCAGTACCTCTGGGTTCAAAAGCAAAAAGCAAGCAAAGAACGCCTGCTTGATAGCGGGCAGGGGCCTCTCCGAAGTTATGAAAACATTACTTGTGTGTAATCACACATGTTCTCATAGAAAATCAAATGCCATCCTGCTCAGGTGACCACTGTTAGCTGAGTGTGTTTCTTTTCCATCCTCTTCCTGCACTCATGTACACACACACACACACACACACACTTCTTTTTGTATATATTTCTGGTTTTACATGTATGACATTCAATTGTACATATGGTGTGCAACTTTGTTTTACTTGAGCGATGTGCATCTTGGAGTGTTTTTCATGTGCATCAAGTTCCATAGTGTAAATACAATATTTAATCAATCCCCCTTTAGATTCTTTCCATATTTTGCTTCTTGCCGTAAGGGTTGAGTATACCCCCAGCAGAATGGCAGGATCAAAGAATAAGCACATTAAAAATTATCAAAGTAATACACAGCCTGGTTAAGGAAGAAAGTGATACAGACACACTATAAGGCCAAGCCCCAGTGTCAGCTCCCAAAAGTGTCTGTTTCCTGTTTCTGGTTCTAGTGCTTCAGGTCACCACCATTTCTCTACATAAAGAATATGCCTGTGCGTTTCTCTTGCTTCATCCACTGAGACAGAGTCTGCTGCCTGTCTGCCACGACAGAGGAAGATTTCTTTCCCCTTGGCCCACACCTCCCAGCTGCTCTCTCACACTTAATTCTCTCAGTGTGGACTGGTCTCTGGGTTGTTTTTGTAACATGAAATAATATGTTCCCATTGCTATGACCTGGCCTGGGGACTCAGTATCTTCCATGTTCTGTGGGGTCCAGGAGATGCGCACCTCTTCCCTACTTTTTGTCTCCACCTGGCTCCCACTCTTACTCACAGCTCTTCTTTTGAGCCCTTAATTACCTGGAGCACGTGAGTGAGAAAACTGCTCAGAAAGGACACGTGAAACTTGGTGTTGCTGGAAGCATTGGCTCTTCCCCGTGTCCCAAGTGGAAATCATTTGCCTTTAGACCTTAGAAGAGCCTGCTCTATCATCCTCTGATGTGGTCTGGTTCTCACTGCTTTCTGGGTGACCTGTTTTTTTCTCTCTTTAAAGAGAGAATCTCTTGGAATCTTCCTTGTATGTCTGGTCTTCTGAAATTTCATAACAAAAGACCTGGGTGAGGGTCCTTTTCCTTCATGCTGCGTGGCATAGCGTAGGTCAACCATGTATCCCTTTCAGGCCTGGAAAAGTCCTTGTATTTTCCTTGATAATATTCTCCTCCTCAGCCTTTTCTCTTTTTTGTTTTGTTCTGTTTTGTTTTCTGGAACTCCTGTTGCTTATCTTTTCTCTCACGTTTTCCAACCTTTCTTCTTTCTCTTAAAGTTTGAGAGATGTCCTCAACTTTATCTTCCAGCCCTCCTGATTGAACATTTCATTTTGGCATTCATTTTTAACTTCCAAAAGCTCGTTCCTATTCTTGATTGTTCTTTTCATAGCATTCTGTCCCTATGACATATATGCAGTGTCTTTTATTTTTTTTTTTATAAATTTATTTATTTATTGGCTGCGTTGGGTCTTAGTTGCTGCACATGGGCTTTCTCTAGCTGTGGCAGGCGGGGGCGGGGGGTGCTACTCTTGTTGCGGAGCACAAGCTCTAGGCGCGTGGGCTTCAGTAGTTACAGCACACGGGCTCAATAGTTGTGGCTCATGGGCTCTAGAGCGCAGGCTCAGTAGTTGTGGTGCACGGGCTGAGTTGCTCTGCGGCATGTGAGATCTTCCTGTAGCAGGGATTGAACCCGTGTCCCCTGTACTGGCCGGCAGATTCTTAACCACTGTGCCACCTAGGAAGTTCCTGCAGTGTCTTCTTGAATTCTCTTGAGGATCCTAATTGGCATTTATTTTATTTTATTTTGATATCAATCTTACTATCTTCTTAGTTAATTTCTAAATTTATTTTGTAATCTCACATTCATTGATTAAAATAAACATTTTTACAATGAATTCCAGATAAACAAATAATTATAGGATTCAAAGCATTATTAGGGAAATTTGCAATCAGCTAGAAGGCTGTTACCAGAGCTCTGGAGAGAAGGCCCAGGATAGCCTAGGAAGGCAGGGCAGGAAGGAAGAAGAGGGTGGACTGGGGATCTTTTCTGAGGACGTTTTATGTAACAAACCACTGCGTAACTCACTGACTTAAAAGTACAGCAGTTTATAGTTTCCTGGGATTCTGTGGGTGGGAAATCCTCAGGGCTCAGCGGGTGGTTCTTCTTGCCTCACTCACGCATCTGACAGCTCCGTGCTCCTCTTGGGTGACTGCTCCCTCCACATGCTTTCTCCTCATCCAGATGTCCACTCCCAGCCTCCTTATAGCTTAGCAGCTGAGTTTCCAGAGCTCAGAAGCAGAAATTCTGAGGCCTCACTAAGGCCTGAACTGTCTCTTCATTGCTTCTCCCGCCCCCCATTGGCTCAAAACAGTCAGGAGGTAGGTCCAGGTTCCATGCCGGACAGGAAATATAACAGATTCCAGCTTCCAGAGGAAGGAATGGAAAAGTCTGTGGCCATCTTTAATACAGCACACCAGAGAAATCAATAATGGATTACATGTGAGGCGTAAAAGAAAAAGGAATCAAGGATGTACCCAGACTCAGATTTAACTGGTATTAATATTTTGCCATTTTTACTTCAACAATTATTTTAAAAGGTAAAACATGACAAGAATAGTGAGAGTTCCCTTTGGACCTCTCCTTGGCCGACTGCTCTTCATTGGCGCCCAAAGGTAGCCATGATTCAGAGTGAGCATGGACCTGTTTCCATGCTTTATACCATCGGTAATTATGTCAGTGCCCACAGATATGTAGTATTGTTTCTGTCCCACCAGGCAGTCCTACTCTGGTCAGCAAAAATTCTGTAATGTCTCCTGCCTGGGTTAAGGAAGAGGCGTCACTGAGGGGGAGGAAATCACACAGCCCGTGTCTGCAGGATGAGTTGCCTGTGGTCCCCGGTCTCTCATTCTTTCACCGGGAGGCTGGCCAGGGCATCTGGTGCGTGGGCATGGGTTCCAGTCCCGCAGAGGGTCCAGCGTGGATCTCTCTTCCCAGAGGCTAGCCTGCTCGTGGTGTGCCAGGGTGGGTGCTGGCTGCCTATGGGGGACCACCTGGGGCCACTAGACCCATGGAGACTGAGCTTGGATGCCATCCCTTCAGCTGGGAGAAGGGGGCACCCCTCAGCTGGCTCATTGTCCACATTTGAGGAGTGGCAATTACAGTCACATTTGGGTAATCCTGCTCTTTTCAGAACAATTTCCATATTTAAGATTTTAAAATAAATATTTTCGTACTGTGCCAATCTTTTTGTAATTTAAGTTTTCAGTCAACATTGTTTGTAATCAATCAGTGTGATACACCATATTAACAAATTGAAGAATAAAAACTACATGATCATCTCAATAGATGCAGAAAAAGCTTTTGACAAAATTCAACACCCATTTATGGTAAAAACTCTCCAGAAGGTGGGCATAGAGGGAACCTACCTCAACATAATAAAGGCCATATGTGACAAACCCACAGCAAACATCATTCTCAATGGTGAAAAACTGAAAGCATTCCCTCTAAGATCAAGAACAAGACAAGGATGTCCACTCTCTCCACTCCTATTCAACATAGTCTTGGAAGTCCTTCCCACAGCAATCAGAGAAGAAAAAGAAATAAAAGGAATCCAAATTGGAAAAGAAGAAGTCAAACTGTCACTGTTTGCAGATGACATGATACCATACATAGAAAATCCTAAAGATGCCACCAGAAAACTACTTGAGCTAATCAATGAATTTGGTAAAGTTGCAGCATACAAAATTAACACACAGAACTCTCTTGCATTTCTATACACCAACAATGAAAGATCAGAAAAAGAAATTAAGGAAACAATCCCATTCACCATTGCAACAAAAAGAATAAAATACCTAGGAATAAACCTACCTAAGCAGGTGAAAGACCTGTGCTCAGAAAACTATAAGACACTGATGAAAGAAATCAAAGACGACACAAACAGATGGAGAAATATACCATGTTCTTAGATTGGAAGAATCAACATTGTGAAAATGACTATACTACCAAAAGCAATTTACAGATTCAGTGCAATCCCGATCAAATTATCAATTGCATTTTTCACAGAACTAGAACAAGAAATTTTACAATTTGTATGGAAATGCAAAAGACCCTGAATAGCTAAAGCAATCTTGAGAAGGAAAGACAGAGATGGTGGAATCAGGCTTCCTGACTTCAGGCTGCACTACAAGGCTACAGTGATCAAGACAGTATGGTACTGGCACAAACACAGAAATACAGATCAATGGAACAGGATAGAAAGCCCAGAGATAAACTATGGTCAACTAATCTATGACAAAAGAGGCAAGGATATACAATGGAGAAAAGACAGCCTCTTCAATAAGTGGTGCTGGGAAAACTGGACAGCTACATGTAAAAGAATGAAATTAGAACACTCCTTAACACCACACAAAAAAATAAACTCAAAATGGATAAAAGACCTAAGTGTAAGGCCAGACACTATCAAACTCCTAGAGGAAAACATAGGAAGAACAGTCTTCGACGTAAATCACGGCAAGATCTTTTTTAATCCACCCCCTAGAATAATGGAAATAAAAACAAAAATAAATAAGTGGGACCTAATGAAACTTCAGAGCTTCTGCACAGCAAAGGAAACTATAAGCAAGATGAAAAGACAACCCTCAGAATGGGAGAAAATATTTGTAAATGAATCAACAGACAAGGGATTAATCTCCAAAATACATAAACAGCTCATGCAGCTCAATATCAAAAAAACAAACAACCCAATCAAAAAATGGGCAGAAGACCTAAATAGGCATTTCTCCAAAGAAGACATACGGATGGCCAAGAGGCACATGAAAAGCTGCTCAACATCACTAATTATTAGAGAAATGCAAGTCAAAACTACAATGAGGTATCACCTCACACCGGTTAGAATGGGCATCATCAGAAAATCTATAAACAGTAAATGCTGGAGAGGATGTGGAGAAAAGGGAACGCTCTTGCACTGTTGGTGGGAAAGTAAATTGATACAGCCACTATAGAGAACAGTATGGAGGTTCCTTGCAAAATAAAAATAGAGTTACCATATGACCCAGCAATCCCACTGCTGGGCATATACCCAAAGAACAGCGTAATTCAAAAAGACACATGCACTCCAATGTTCATTGCAGCACTATTTACAATAGCCAGGACATGGAAGCAACCTAAATGCCCATCAACAGATGAATGGATAAAGAAGATGTGGTACATATATACAATGGAATATTACTCAGCTGTAAAAAGCAGTGAAACTGGGACATTTGTAGAGACCTGGATGGACCTAGAGACTGTCGTGCAGAGTGAAGTGAGTCAGAAAGAGGAAAACAAATATCATATATTAACATATATGCAGAATGTAGAAAAATGGTACAAATCAACTGGTTTGCAAGGCAGAAATAGAGACCCAGATGTAGAGAACAAACATATGGACACCAAATGGAGAAAGCAGGGAGGGTTGAGGGGGAATGAATTGGAAGATTGGGATGCCAAATTGTACGTTCTAAATATATGAAGTTTATTGTATGTTAACTATATCTCAATTAAAGTTTTTTTTTAAAAAAAGACATTAAGTTTGTAGTGTGTAAGAGCTTTATTTTTCCAGGAAACTGGATAAAACCTTTTACCTATAAACCATCTAGGCCTGGTGCTTTTTTATGGGTAGACTTTTAAATTATTGATTCCATCTCATCAAAGACTTTAGGTTTATTTAAATTTTCAATTTCTTCTTGAGTTAATTTTGTCAGTGCATTTTTCTAGATAGTCGCCCATTTAACCTAGATTTTCATGTTTCCCATAATCTAGCATAAAATTTTGTAGTGGCTTCAGGATTTAAAATATGTTTTATGATGATGTCATTTAGTTTTCATAGATACATCATATACTCGATATAAAATTCCAAAGTACAAAAGGGAATACAGTGAAAAGTACTCTCTCCTACTCTGGTCCCTAGTCTTCCAGTTCCCCTTTCATTCAAAGAATCAGAGAAAATAATTCCCTCTCTCATTTTTCTTCCTCAGAACTCAGTTTCTTAGGCCTAGATTCAAAATGGCTTTTATTCTTTTCATAAATCTTTAGCCTAGGCAGAATTTTGAAATGTTATGTTTTTATCTGTTTTTTTCCATCTTTTACATTATGGAAAATTTTGAACACATCATAAAAGTAGAGAGAATGCAGTAATGGACCTCTCTGTACCCACTGCCCCAGCTCCAGGAATTATCTTACATAGCCAATCTCAGTCTATTTGTATTCTCTCCCCTTTCTCTCCAGATCATTTAGAACCCGATTCTTGACGTCATAGGTCCAATTTCAATACATTTTACAGACATTTTTTAAAATAAAAATGTATTGCCTTAATAACATCAGATATCTAGTCAGCATTCTAATGCCTTTGATTGTCTCATAATTTGTTTTTATCAGTGGTTAGCTTGAATCAGGTTTGTTGAATCAGGGTCCCTGTTTTCTATTGAGGCTGTTGATTTTTGCCTTTCTCCCTCACTTCCTTTTTCCTTCCAATTTAATTGTTGATAAAACCACATAGCTTATCTTTGGTAGTTCCCCATAGTCTGGATTTTGGTGATTGCATCTCATATGGTGCTCCGCTATGCTTCCATAGATCCAGAGGCTTGATAACATTCAGTAAGACGGCACGAACACCAAATAGCTAGTGTTGTGTATTTCCTGTTGCTTCACCATGGGAGTCAAATGATGTCAACTGTCTCTCTGACGTTTAAATTTATCAGTAATTTTTGGTGTTGTCAGCATGATACTTCATCATAAAGGTCCTAAAGGTTTTTCGGCTTTTCACCTAATGATTTTATTAGTCATCAGTAGTTGCTTTAGATCAGTTATTTCTTTGGGGTTGTGAAGTGGTGATATTTTAAGTCTATCATTCTTCATCTAGCTGAGATCTATCTCTAAAGAAGGACTTTCTCCCATCAACTCTGTGGTAGCTTGAGATACAATTTGTATGTGAAAGTCAGGATAAATGAATCTTTCCCTTATTTTAATTATTCCTTTTTCTGAAAATAGATCAATTCCCTAGTATCTTTCAAAGGTGACCAATAAAGGGTTTCATCTTAGTATTATTATTCACTCATGGATTTTAACTTTTTTATTTCTGATGCTAAAATTATTCATCTTTTGCCAGCAGAAGCCCCTTGGGGTTGGTTTCTCTATCTTTTGACATGACCCCAGGAGTCTTTGATAACATCCTTGCTTTCTGATGTGCCAAGATATTCCAGGCTCCTGTGGTCCAGTTTCTGTCCCAGACCTGCCATCTGCCATTTCTCATGATTTAATTCTCCACTGTATATTTTTGTCTCCTTTCTCATTCCAGATATTATCCGTACTTTCGCTACTCCCCATCCCCTGTTTATTTCTTTCCTTTTTTTTTTTTTTTGATCAATCTTTCAGTCAGATTGTTTCATGTGTCCTTTGAAAGAAGCAGCTTTGGTTTTTGTTGTTGCTCTTTTTAATTTCTTTGCTTTCTATTTGTTTTTTCCCAAACAGAAGATCTCACATATTTATTACTGAGCCAATCCACTAGTGCAGAAACATTGAAACAAAGAGGAAAATTATGTTCCCAATAAAACACATCCAGCTGTGCAAATAGTAGTGCTTTTCAGAGTGATATGGTTAAGATGCACATGACCTTGATACAGCACAAACATGTGTGCCATTTCATGAGTGATTCCTTGTAGACCCAGGTGGAGTCTTCTCCAGTGTCTTCTCTTGGAGTTGTACCTGATTTTATTACATTTTATCTGAATCCGTTGGGGAATAGGATGATTCTGCTTCTGTTTCTTGCCAGGAATTGCTTGAACCTGAAGGTCTTGTGAGAAGACAGGGCAGGGAACTGAGTCAACCACACACACCAAGATGGCGGACAAAACCTCTGGTTTCTATTCGATTGATTTTTTTTTTTTGGCCTGCACCAGGTCTTAGTTGTGGTATGCGGGATCTTCCCTGCTGCGTGCAGGATCTTTGTTGTGGCATGCGGGATCTTTAGTTGCAGCATGCAGGATCTAGTTCCCTGACCAGGGATCGAATCCAGGCCCCCTGCATTGGGAGCATGGAGTCTTAACCACTGGACCACCAGGGAAGTCCCTCTATTTAATTTTTGTTTTTATCTTTATTTTCTTCTTTTTTCTAAGTTCACTTCTCCCTCTTCAACTTCTTGAGTAGTATCCTTTTACTTCTGAGAACCCATCTTTTTTCAACTTGAGAATGTTTCTTATTTATTTGAGTACATGGTTCTGGAATTCTTACTAGACACATTTTGAAAAGCTTCAAAGATCATTTTCCATGTCCATTTTTTGTCTGTACTTGAACTTCTTTGTGTCTTGGTGCTGCACCCTCTGCTTGGTCTTCAGCATTGCTGATTTGTCTTCCTGCTCTGTCCACTATGTTCTGCCATCCACTTACTGTGTGTTCCAGATCAACTCTTTTGTTCTAAGTTCCCAGCTTTTCAGTCGGATGGATGCTGCATCCTCCTGTATCTCTCCAAGATGTCAGTCATATTTATTCTGAGGTCTTCTTCTTGCTTTAGTAACACTGATTCTAGGTGGAGATGGGCCCCTGAGATTCTGGAAAGCTAGAGTCCAAGATCCTGCTGAGGGGAGCTCAGGCAGTGACTTGGCCTTTAGCTGCCAGGTGAGGGTAGTGGTTGTTGATAGCAGGTTAATCGTCAGAGAGTCCAAAGTTTGCCCACACTCCCTTATCTCAGTGACTGGGTTATTTGTGTAGGTTTTCCCACCAAGCAGTAATGTGAGGTGCAGCAAGAGATGCAGGCTCTCAGATCTGGCAAGACCCTGCCTTGCCCAAGCACGGTCACTGTCAACTGCTCACGTCCCCTTGGGAGCTCTGAGGCCCAAGAGGGAACTGTGGTGGGATATGCCTCATCCTTTCCTTCTCTGGGGGGTCAACATGCTCCCAGTAGCACTGGGGCCTTGGCTAAATAAGCAGGGAACTTAACGGAGCTTTACTTTCTGTGTGTAGGGATGGGGGTGGGAGGGGTCTCTTGCTGCCCGTCTGCAGCCTGCCCTGCTTGCAGGCTCGGTCATCGGAGCTGAGTGCTTCTCCTTTACGGCGTTCATCTTCCTCAAATGTTTGTGGTACGTGGTTGGATGTTGCTCTTTGTGTTTGGGATTCCCCATAGCTGTCTGTGAACGCAGTTTTGGTCAACACAGCCTGCAGAGAGCAGGGCAGGGAGGCTGCAGGGGGCTGCCCTGGAGATGCACCCAGAGTGTGTCTTCTGGATGGGGGGGCTCCCACCACCCGAGGTTCCACACTTCCTCTCTAGTGCACAAGGGGCAGAAACCTCGGGCCCCCACTGCTTGGCACAGGCTGGAGCCAGGCTTACTATGGGTCTTCCCTGCGTGCAGTTCCCCTGCTGATGGCTTGGAAAGCCTTGCTTCCCATATGCCCTCCAGATAACCTTGGAGCTTTTCTGAACCTTGCGTACCTCTTTCGTAACGGTTTCTGGCCCTATTAGGTCTCCTTCTTGTTTTCTGTGCTCAAATGTCTTGTTAAGTTTGGTGTGTATATATATATATAACTTTTAAGGATTTGGTGCAGGAGGTTGTGGCTACAGCCAGGGCTCAGCCTGCTGTCTGGGTCCTGTCTCCCAGCATCTCCTTGGCATCTCTGAGGTGTGCAATTTGCAGGAGAAACTGAGTGATGGTGTCAAGACTGTGGACTTTGCAGTTGGAAGGAGCTGGGTTCAGATCCCGGTCCCTCTGAAGCCCAGCCCTCATCTGTAACACAGAAATGGTTAGAATCTGTTTGCAGAATGCTTAGCACCATGCCACGTGTGCATGCGTGGTAGTTCCTCCATGAATTACGTAGCCTCGCCTGGACTCTATTTCTGTTAGTGAAAATGATAATATTACACTGATAAAAATGGGGAGGTCCTTAAAAATGGGGGGTCTTTGATTTTATTGGGCTTGAAGCCATAGAAAGCATGGAATTTAAAATGTGGCCAGTCCTCATTTTCGAATGTGTCCAACACTGAAATGTGATGACCCCTAATTTAATCATCAAAATTGTTCTAATTAAAACTGTCTAATTGAAAATGTTTTCGTTGCAGTTAAAATGTTTCCTCGCCTTATCTTTAGAATGCTTTTTTTTTTTGGCCAGATTAACAAAATCTGTATGTCTCCTACTAAAGCTTGAAGTCCTAATATTCATGAGTACCTTTTAAATGTTCAGCCGAAAGCTGCCCCTGTTTCTCTAAGGAGAGCTCATAGAGAAGTAGTCTTGGCTGAGTCAGGTTTCCGTGGACAAAGGGCCACCGTAGCAGAACCCAGGCATTCTTGGGATGTTTGCGGTTTCTGAGGAATCATGGAGCTGCGTGCTTTAATAATCAGAATATCTCTCATAGGAACAAAGGGTCATGTTGTTATCTGGCCAGGGTTTTTATTAACTGAAGAAGTTTGTACTATGTGAGTGGGCATTTCCATAGAGGAGAATAGCTGGGACCGTGGCAATCACAGAGCGGTCTGGACCAACTCAGCCGTAGGCTACAACCCAGCCGCAGAGGCGTGCAGAGCGCAGGAATGTAAACACTTGCTCAGACTGCAAATCTTCTCTACGTTTTTGTCGCAGGGCAAAGGAGTGAAGCTGCAGGCGTTTGCTTCTGTTAAGCATTATCTTTCATGCAGATACATTTGTGGTGTTTGCTTTTAACTTTCCAAAGGCCACGTTGTCATCACCCATGGGGTTCGCTTCCAATCCACGAGTTAAATGCATCCACTCATAACTCTGTGAGCTGCAGAGAACCCCTGATCCTGGCTTTTTGCTTTTTCAGTGTGCCTCCTTTGGGTTTAGAAGGTAGATGGCGGTCCCAGTTTTGAGGCAAATCAGCTGGAGTCAATTTTTGTTGTTTGAACTCGAGGGCATGTATCTCTGCCTGAAGACATGCAGAGGAAAAGGCAGAGCAAATGACTTCATGTATTTTTCCTTGCCAAGATCTTAAAACTTTAGTTGTTTCAATACAGTCACACAGCTCAAAAACCATAGTAACAATTTACAATTCTTTGATTTGTACATCCTTCCAGAATGTCTTTATATGTAATACAAGCAAAACAAATATAGATTCGTTTTTTTCCCTCTTTTAGGTAATGTGTAGCTGATCACACACACTGTTCTGTATCTTGCCTGTTTCTTTCACACGTTCATACTGCCATCGTCATCAGTCTTTGGACAAATGCGTAGCATTCTGTGGTATCGTACCTCAGTTTATGTCTGCAGTCTCCTCTCAGGGACATTTGGGCTATTCTTAATATTTTGTTATCACAAATAATGCTGAGATGTCTTTTCACAGGTATACAAGCGTATCTACACAATAAATTCTCAAAGTGATGGGTCAAAAGATATGCTTCTAAAACTCTGCCAGATGGTTGGAAATCACCTGCCATGGGAGTTTTTCCTGTTTACCCGCATCCTCCACAATGTAGGTGCTTGCCTGTTTCCCTGTAGGCCTGACAGCAGTGTTTGTTATCAAATTTGGGGTTTTTCCTGATGTGATGTATGAAAAATGGTGTCTCAGTATAGTTTTAATATGCATTTCTCTTATGATAAGTGAGACTTAGCATGTTTTAGTGTGTGTAAGAACTGGTTACACTGACTTTTTTTGAACTCTCTCTTCATATCTTTTGCTTATCAACCTCTAGGACCTCTTTGATCTTTCCACACATCTCCTAGGAGCTCTTCGCATTGACATTGTATCTAGTGGGTAACTAGGTGCCCTATCCAGAGCCACTTACAAGCCCAGAAGAACTGAAATGAGAACTTTGAATGTCCAAGGGACTATAAGTAGAAATGTTTTGCTTTTTTCTTAATTATTGAATTAATATAAATTAAATGTGCACCGTCTAGGGGAAATAATGATAAATATACAGGGCCATGTGAAGGAAACTTTAAGAATATTTAAGTAAATCTGATAGGGTGTAAATATAAAGAACTCATACAACTCAATATAAAAAAAAAACCTGATTAAAAAATGGGCAGAGAACCTGAATAGGCATTTTTCCAAAGAAGACATACAGATGGCCAACAGGCACATAAAAAGATGCTCAATATCACTAATCATCAGAGAAATGCAATTCAAGACCACAGTGAGATATTACCTCATACCTGTCAGAGTGGCCATCATCAAAATGTCTACAAATTATAAATATTGGCAAGGCTGTGGAGAAAAGGGAACCCTTGTGCACTGTTGGTGAGAATGTAAATTTGTACAAACACTATTGAAAACAGTATGGAGGTTCCTCAAGAAATTAAAAATAGAACTATTGTATGATCCAGCCTTTCCACTCCTGGGTTTATAGCCCCAAAAAAAGAAAACATTAATTCAAAAAGGTATATGCCCCACAATGTTCATAGCAGTATTATTTATAATAGCCAAGATATGAAAGCAGCTCAATTGTCCATCAACAGATGGGTGGATAAAGAAGATGTGGTACATATATACAATGGAATATTACTCAACCATAAAAAAGAATGAAATTTTGCCATTTACAACAACATGGATGGACGTGGAGGGTATTATGCTAAGTGAAATAACAGACAGAGAATGACAAATACTGTGTGTTTTCACTCATATGAAGAATCTAAAAAAAACAAAACAAATGAGTGCATATAGGAAGACACAAACAGACTCACAGCTACAGAGAACAAGCTAGTGGTTACCAGAGGGGAGTGGGGTGGGGGAGGGGCAAGATCAAGGAAGGGGAGGAAGACATATGAACTACTAGGTGTAAAATAAATAAGATACAAGGATGTAATGTACAGCACAGGGAATATAGCCAATATTTTATAATAACTGTAAATGGAGTATAATCTATGAAAATATCAAATCACTATATTGTACACCTGAACCTAATATAATATTGTAATTCAGCTATATTTCAATTTAAAAAAATGACGTCATCCTCTTGTATAGGAAGACAACATTGTAAATATGTCAGTTCTCTACATGTTGATTTTATAATTCAGCACAATTGCGATTAAAATACAAACAGGATTTCTTTTTATTTTTTTAAATTTATTTGTTTGTTTGTTTGTTTGTTTGTTTATTGGCTGTGTTAGGTCTTCGTTGCTGCGCACAGGCTTTCTCTAGTTGCAACAAGCGGGGGCTACTCTTCGTTGTGGTGCACAGGCTTCTTATTGCAGTGGCTTCTCTTGTTGTGGAGCATGGGTTCTAGGCGTGCAGGCTTCAGTAGTTGTGGCGCACGGGCTTCGTTGCTCCACGGCATGTGGGATCCTCCTGGACCAGGGCTCGAACCCGTGTTCCCTTCATTGGCAGGTGGATTCTTAACCACTGCGCCAGCTAGGAAGTCCCAGGATTTCTTTTTAGAACACGAAGAAAGAATAACAGATTCTACCTAGAGAAATAAACACATGAGAATAGCCAAGAAAATTCAAATGAGGAGGAGGTCAGTTGAGAGAATGAGGGGAGAGTAGTTCCATCATATGTTAGAATTATTACACCATAGTAATGAAATGTGTTGGAGACTACAGAGGGGTAGGACAGGGACAGCAATGGGACAGAGGAACAACTCAAAAATTGGCCAAAAGCACATTGATTTTGCATTACTATTTAGGATTTCAAATTAGTCCAGAAAAGAAAATTTAGCTGGTCATAGGACAAAAATAACATATTGCTTTCTCACTTCCATACCAAAATCAATTTCAGATGAATCAAATAGTTAAACATAAAAATGAACGCCACTAAAAGTCTAGGAAAATGATAAATTAAAATACTTTTGGAGGGAGAGGGACTTTTTCGTAAGCACAACACAAAACCCAGATATCATAAAGGAGAAGATTAATAAAATGATTACGTAACAATTAGAACTATTCTGCAGAAAAGCCTCTCAAGTGACAACCAACGAAGAGGTAAAAACTAAATCAATGATTGAATGAATATTCCAATTTTCAAATGAACCGAAAAATAGAGTTAGAGAGTTTAAATCTTTGAAAAAGACAGAAATGATGAGTAAACAGGAAAATATGCTGAATGTCATTTATATGGAAAGAAGTGGAAACCAAAACCAATTATGAGATGTTATTTTGCTCTGCAGATTAGAAACAGTCAGGAAGTTTGATATTAGTGAAGATGGCAAAGATACAATTTTTGCTCTGTTTCTCATATTTTATTTTAAACTAATGTTGAGTTGATAATTAAGTAAGGATATAATTGATGCAACTTTTGGAAAAGCAAATTGGCAATTTTTATAAAAATCAAGGCTGACTATATCCTCTGCTTCTTCCACTGCTAGGAATTTAACCTGGAGATAGACTTCACAGGTGAGAAATGCACACATAGAGATGCTCAGCACAGCAGTGAAGGGGGTTACGCAGAACTAAACGTGCCCTAAGTGTCCATCAATGAGGACAAAGGGCTACCGTGAAAACGGGTATGCTGGAGCTCCATGTGCCGACACAGAACTTTCAAGTGAGGGAGGCAAGTTGTAGAACATAATCATAACATAATCCATTTGTTAAAAAGGAAGATGAGGAGAAATGAATATATATGTGACATGCTGGGAAATCACTCATGGCCTCTGTATTCCAAGGACACTCCAGCCTGGAATCTTAAAACAAAATAAAAAAGCAGCTTAAGTCTTTACTGACGTTTCTCCACAGGACATCCACAGGGAATTCCATTTTAAGCACACAGCCAATCCTCTGAACTCCTTTGCCCAGATCTTTCCCAGAAGTTCACAAAATGCAGTCTCTGTCCTCAATCTCTAATCTTGTACTCTCAAGAGACCCCCAGGTCTATCCCCCAAAGCCAGCCTGTCTTGTCTTGGTGAGTGTCTGTGTGTGTCTGTCTGCCCTGCTGATGCTCTTTCCAGTGCAGACACTTCAGCGCTCTGTCCTGCCCGCCCTGCACCAGGAAAGTGCATTCAGATTCTGCCTAGGAGAATGAGGAAATGGAGACAGGACACCTCCTTGCAGGTTCTCTCCTCGCCATCAGTACTTAAGGATGCATGGAGATTATGGTCGGCCATGGGGAGAAACCTTGGCAGTGACCCACAGGCGTGTGGCAGGGAGGAGGGGCGTGGGCCTCTCCCTCTTCCGGGAGCTAGTGTCACTTTCTGGTCAGAGTCAAGCCAAGCATAGGTGCTGCACTTCTTCTGCCGCACTGTGCCAGAGCTGCCCCTTGGGGGTGTAATTCAGGCTCCTCGTTTGTCTTCAGCTAAGCCTCTGCCTTCCCAGCCCTAGGATGGGGTGAGCAGACTCAGCACACAGGGTCATTAGGGCTGGGATGCTGTGTGCCTGGGGGCGGTGATGGGAGCTGTCCTGAGAATCACAGACCAGTAGGAGATGACTCCCCAGCATAAGAACTCTTTCCCTCTTCCCGCCGCATAGGACTCTGTTGTATGGAAGTCCCATGGCTTCTGTAGCCAGTTCTCTATAGACAGACATTTAGATTGTTTCCCCTGCAATAATGATGCAATAAATAGTCTTATGTAGACATCATTTTGCATTTTTGCTGTTATATCTTTGGCGTAAATTTCTAAAATACAGAGTGATGGGCCAAGAGGGAAAATGCAGATATAATTTTGCTAGGTATTGGTAATTCCCCTCCATGGAAGTTAGGCCATTTTGAATTCCCTCCAGCCATGTAAGAGCAGGCCTGTTTTATCCTATTAACCCTTTGTCTGTGATATAAATTGCAATTTTCTTTTCTAATTTGTCATTCGGTGTTTTATCTAGTTTGGGACACATAGAGTTTTGTGGAGGTTTTTCCTTATGTGTTTAAATTGTGTTTGTCCATAAAACAAGCCTCAACAAATTTAAAAGGATTGAAATAAAATATGTTCTCTGACCACAGTGGTATAAAATTAGAAATCAACAACAGAAGGAAATTTGGGATATACACAAATATGTGGAAATGAAACAACATGGTCCTAACTAACCAGTGAGTTAAAGACGAAATCACAAGAGAAGTTAGAGCAAACATCGATATGAACGAGAACAAAACACAACATAGTAAAACTCAGGGGACAGAGGTAAAGCGGAGCTTGGAAGGGAATTTATAGCTGTACCCACCTATGTTAAAAAAGAAGAAAGACTTCAAATCAGTATCCTAACCTTCCATCTCAAGAAACTAGAAAAGAAAGAACAGATTAAACCCAAAGCAAGTGGAGGGAAGGAAAAGATTAGAGCAGAAATAAATGAAATAGAGACTAGAAAAACAGTAGAGAAAATCGGTGAAACCAAAAGCTGGTTCTTTGAAAAAAATCAACATTATTTACAAACTTTCACTTAGAATGATCAAGAAAAATAAGAGACAAGGCTCAGATTACTAAAATCAGGAATGAAAAGGGGACACCACTATCAACTGTACATAAATAAGGAAGAATTATAAAAGAAGACTACGGACACTTGTACACCAACAAATTCAGTACCTTAGATGAAGTGGATAAATCCTTAGATAGACACAAACTACCTAAACTGACTCAAGAAAGAACAGAAAATCTGGACAGACTTACAATAAGTAGAGAGATTGAATTAATAATAAAAAATGCCCCACAAAGAAAAGCCAGGCCCAGGTGGCTTTATTGGTGAATTTTATCAAACATTTAACGAAGAATTGGTGGAAAGGAAAATCCAGAAGTGCCTAAAGATGCCCTTGTCTTTTACCAGGAGGATTCTGTGCCTGGCGGGCATCCTGAATGATATTACAGATGGGTGAGATTAGAGGCAACCCCTCACTGACACACACACAACTCTGGAGGCCCAATGAATTGAATTCAGTGAGCTGTTAGTGAGCACCTACTGTGTGCATCGCACAGGGCTCGGGACACACGATGCTGCGTGAGGAAGCGGCCCAGCTTGTGGGCACCACCAGGCAGAAAGGAGTCAGACAGATCCTCGCGAGGGGCACGGTGCCAGTCAGGCCAGCTACAGACAGAGGGAGGAGAGGGAAGCCCGCGGGAAGTCTCCCAGGGCTCCCTGGGGAGCAGCATCCGTACTGGGCCTGGAAGCAGGGAAAGGGTGCGGCTCCCTCCAGGTGGGAGAGGCACGGGAGTGAAGGCTGAGGGAGCCTGGTCCACGGAGAAAGTGAGGACCTCACAGCTGCCTGGGGGCGGCGGAGGGGACAGGCACCGTGGAAATTACCTTCATTTGTGTGCCGGTCCTTTTCTTTTGGGGAGCGTGCATTTTGCAGGATTTTTATATGTGTCATTTTTTGTTTGGGGATCTTGTTTTTGTTTTTGTTTTTCACAAGACGATGACAAGATTCATGCATTTCAAATACTTGCCAAGACCATGCAGCTGTTGAGCAGTAGACTGGGACTTGAACCCAAGTCTTCTCATTTGAGTCAGTTCTGTTTCTGTCACCATGTGTGTTAGCACAGTTCACAGTTCTCCGTAAAAGACACTGCTGGAAAAATCTTGGTGCTTCATCCTAAATTTCCCTCTGGTTTGAGATATTTTCTTCTTTCCTTGTGTCCGTCTTTGCCCAGAGGAATTTGGATTTAGTTAGAAATTTCACTTTGTTAATCTGAAAAATGTATTTTAAAAAACTATTTTTCTACTGTAGCAGTAACAGAGAAATAACTGGAAAACAGGAAAAGGGGAAAAGACAACCTCAAATTTCATCACATAAGAAAAACCAAATTTGTCATCTGGGGTCTTTCCTTCCAGTCAGCGTTCCTGTGTGGCAGGGTCCCTCCATGTGCTCAGTGTGATAGGCATTTTAATGCATTTGATAATTGTCAAAACCACCATTCTTTGCTATAATAAACCACACATAAATCAGCATTTTTATGCGTATTTCCTTCCCTTTTTGTTTTGAGTAGTGCTTTTTCTTTTTTCTTTTTCTTTTTAATTAATTAATTAATTGATTTTAAGAACTTTTATTGAGATACAATTGACATGCAATAAACTGCACATATTTAGTGTACAATTTGATTTTTTTTCTTATTACTAATGTATATATGGCAATCCCGATCTCCCAGTTCATCCCACCCCCAACCCCCACCTCCCCCACCACTTTGCCCCCTTGGTGTCCATATGTTTGTTCTCTACATCTGTGTGTCTGTTTCTGCCTTGCAAACTGGTTGATTTGTACTGTTTTTCTGAATTCCACATATATGTGTTAATATACGATATTTCTCTTTCTGACTCACTTCACTCTGCATGATAGTCTCTAGGTCCATCCGTGACTCTACAAATGTCCCAGTTTCGTTCCTTTCTACAGCTGAGTACTATTCCATTGTATATATGTACCACATCTTCTTTACCCATTCCTCTGTTGATGGACATTTAGGTAGCTTCCATGTCCTGGCTATTGTAAATAGTGCTGCAATGAACATTGGAGTGCGTGTGTCTTTTTGAATTATGGTGTTCTCTGGGTATATGCCCAGCAATGGGATTGCTGGGTCATATGGTAATTCTATTTTTAGGTTTTTTTTTCTTAATTTATTTTATTTTATTTTTATTTTTGGCTGTGTTGGGTCTTTGTTGCTGCATGCAGGCTTTCTCTAGTTGTGGAGGGTGGGGGCTACTCTTCGTTGTGGTGGGTGCATGGGCTCCTCAGTGCAGTGGCTTCTCTTATTGCGGAGCACAGGCTCTAGGTGCACAGGCTTCAGTAGTTGTGGCACACATGCTCAGTAGTTGTGGCTCACAGGCTCTAGAGTGCAGGCTCAGTAGTTGTGGCACACAGGCTTAGTTGCTTCGTGGTGTGTGGGATCTTCCTGGCCCAGTGCTCGAACCCATATCCCCTGCATTGGCAGGCAGATTCCTAACCACCTGGGAAGTCCTATTTTCAGTTTTTTAAGGAACCTCCAAATTGTTTTCCGTAGTGGCTGTATCAATTTACATTCCCACTAGCGGTGCAAGAGCATTCCCTTTTCTCCACACCCTCTCCAGCATTTACTGTTTGCAGATTTTCTGATGATGCCCATTCTAACCGGTGTGAGGCGATACCTCATCATAGTTTTGATTTACATTTCTCTAATAATTAGTGATGTTGAGCAGCTTTTCATGTGCCTCTTGGCCATTTGTATGTCTTCTTTGGAGAAATGCCTATTTAGGTCTTCTGCCCATTTTTTGATTGGATTGTTTGTTTTTGTGATATTGAGCTGCATGAACTCAATATTGAACTTATGTATTGCGTAGTGCTTTTTAAATGTATAGAATTATTCCCTTGGAGTCACTTCCCTGGAAGCAGGATTGCTGTGAGAGAAGTTGGCCCAGCCCTCAGTGGACCCAGCCCACGATCACCTCCCCAGAGATCAGAGTATGACTATTTTTTTTTATATCTTCAGATTGCATCATTTTATATCATGTGAGTATCAAATAAAGGGACTGTCTTACTTCTGTGATTTTTGTCTCCTCAGAAGGATGGTTCTTCTTTCTTGACCAGGTCAATGTCTGTGGACCATCCCAAGTCCCAACTGGCTTTTGTTCTAAATGTTCAAAAAGTAAAATCTGGAGTTCCCTGGTGGTCCAGTGGTTAAGAGCCTGCACTTCCACTGCAGGGAGCACGGGTTCGATCCCTGGTCGGGGAACTAAGATCCCACACACCACGTGGCATGACCAAAAGAAATAAATATATAAATAATAAAAATTAAGAAGCCAGTCTTCTTTAAAAAAAAAAAAAAAGTAAAATCTAGTATAAACAAGGTCCTCCTGTATAGCACAGGGAACTATATTCAATATCCTGTGATAAACCGTAATGGAAAAGAATTTTAAAAAAGAACCTGTGTGTGTGTGTGTCTATGTATATATATATATCTGAATCACTTTGCTGTACAGCAGAAATTAGCACAACATTGTAAATCAACCATACTTCAATTACAAAAAAAAAGAAAGTAAAATCTGGGAAAAATACAGCTTCACACTCTAGCTCTTTCTGCCTGTCTCATCAAGGTGTGTCCCCAGGCTCTAGCTCAGCACATAGTAGGTATTAAATATTTATAAAATGAATGAGCAAATAAAGAAATGAATTTTTGGAAGAGGAACTAAATGTTGGAAAGAATTCATCTTTGTAGCTCTGTGTTTCTGTCTCTTCCACTGCAGCTGAATTCATGGAGGAATTGGTTTCCATTTCCTCTCTGGTTTTTCCATCTAATGAGATAGAATCATCTCAACTTTTAGTTCCCCCAAGTTTGCCAAGCACATTGCGTTCTGAATAATTGCCCCAAGTTTGGTTGGGTGCACCCAGCCTGGGAAGGGGACAGGGTCAGACTTTGATGACAGGTGCCAAGGGTTCAAGTCCCAGCTGTGCACCTTCTCTGATCACCCAGTGGTTACCTGGTGGAAAGTGGTAATGAGAACCCCTGCCTTGCGAGTGTTGGGAGGAAGGTGGATGTGTGCAGGGTGTTTCTTCTAGCATCTGGCAGTACTCAATAAATGGTACCAATTACTGATATACTAAATGTTATCATACACCATTTTATTTTCTCTTTTAAAGTCCTTTGCCGGTTATTGTCCTGGGAAATTTTCTTGTTCTCTTTATTCCCAGAGTAATTGAGTCAAGACTTGGTATACCCAAGAGTTGCTTTAGTTTAAATAACACCATCAAAGAACTAGTTCATTAAGTCAGGCTGAAAGTAGTCACCTTTGTGCTGGATACACTTCAGTGTTTTCTTTTTCTTAATTTCAAAATCAATACAAACTTGGTGAGAAAAAGGAAAAGATGTTGGAAAACACAGAAAAACACAAATAGAGAAAAAAATCTCTGATCATTTCACCTGCTGCTATCAGGTACATGTGTTCCTCAGGTCTTCTTTCTAAACAGAGAGAGAGAAACAGACAGACTAGATTTTTATAAACAAAAATAATGACTATACTCATTAGAAATCTTTTTCTTCCCAAAGCATTTTAATAACACACCATCTACCAGCCTGGGATGAATTCTTTCACCTTGCGTATTTTCACGTGACGTTAACCAGTGTTCTATGTTATATATTTTTCCCATTTTTCACTGTCTGTGCTCCATATTCTAGTCTTTTAGCTTAATATCGTACAAGTGTCTTTTATACTTTTCCTTAGTCTCTGTTAGTATCGCTTTGAATGGCTGCGTGGTAGTTCCGCATCTTGAAGTATCTTGAGGTACTATTTTATTCGGCTCAGGCTGCTGTAAAATTGGCACAGACTAGATGCCTTAAACAGCAGACATTTATTTCTCACGCCGGAGACTGGGAAGTCCAGGATGAGGCGCTGGGAGATTCAGCTCTTGGTGAGGACCCACATCCTGGATGCAGACATCCATCTTCTCATTGTGTCCGCCTGTGGGAGGGAGGAGTAAGGTCGCTGTCTCTTCTGGGAAGGCACTGATCCCCTCATGGCAGCTCCGCCTTCATGAGCCAGTCACTTCCCAGAGACCCAGCTCCTAATACCATCATACCGGGGATTAGGGTTAAAACGTGCATTTTTAGGAGGACAAAACATGCAGTCTATCTCACGTATTAAACTGCAAAGAAGAGAGACGCAGATGTAGAGGACGGACGCATGGATACTGGGGCGGGGAAGGAGAAGTGGCAGATTGGGATTGACATATATACACTACTATATATAAAATAGGTAGCTAATGAGAACCTTCTGTATACAAGGGACTCTACTCAACACTCTGTGGTGACCTAAATGGGAAGGAAATTCAAAAAAGAGGGGATATATGTATATGTATAGCTGATTCACTTTGCTGTACAGCAGAAACTAGCACAACGTTGCAAAGCAATTATAGTCCAATAAAATTTTTTTTTTTAAAAAGAATAATATATAGGGGAAATGACCTGGTGGTCCAGTGGTTAGGACTAGTGCCTCCACTTCAGGGGGCATGGGTTCGATCCCTGGTCAGGGAACCAAGATCCCACAAGCTGTGGGCAAGGTGCACCACCCCCCCCCCCAAAGATGATTGTATATATTGTATCACTGCATCACTTTGCTGTACAGCAGTATTTAAGACAACATTGTAAATCAACTATAATTAGAAAATGTTTCCTATGGGAAAAATTAATAAATAAGCTGGAAAGAGGAGTAGTGGGATTTCCATGAACTCTAGGGTCACGATGACCTGCTGCTGTCACCCTGGCCCCTGCTCCTTGCCAGGCTGTCACTGTGAAGCCTCTGCATCTTGGCCTCCCTCATAGTTTTACTGCTGATATTGGCCAGGGTTCCTGGCCTCCTTAATCCATAGAAATTGATCAGAGGCCAGACAAGAAATGCAGACCAGGCTTTATGGGGGCCCCTGCTGCAGCGGGGGGGCAGGGGAGGATGTGGCGAGAACAAGTAACAGGTTCCCTTGCTTGCTGTGCTCCCTGAAGCTGGTGGGGGGGTGAGCTGGTTCCTTATACGGGGTGAGGGTAGGGGTGTGTTCAGGGGTCCAACCGAAGGGGTGGCTTAGGTGTGTTGTCCGCCTTTGGCGGTGCTGTGTGCGGAGGGCATGTGCAATGCCCTGCTTTTGCTCCCTGCTCTTCAGAAGTGGCAGTTGTTGTCTTTTTGTACCTTTTTGTCCATAATTTGCCCCAACAGTGCATGCATGCAGTTATTTTTAGCCCCTAATCGTTTCTTTGTATTTTGTCGCTCCAGAAGACATTTGTCCAGGTGCAAACATTGCAGCACTACAGCAAGGGGTCCCCGGTCCCATCTTGTCTCAGTAAGACTTCCCACGTTGACAGATGTACTAATTTCACCACACTCTGGCCAGCGGTGAATATTAGAACTCATTAAATATTTCACTGTGTCATATTATGTTCCTGGCATCTTATGATTAATTGCATCTTTTATTTCTAAAGAAAACTGCACTTTTATGTGCAATTTCCCTCTGCACAGCCTGCATGTAGGTGTAAACACCCATGTCCCTTTTAGTAACAAAAATTCACTTCCAGTGATTTGGTGAGAATATGCGGAGAGAAAGTGTACATCTGTGCTGGGAGGCTTTGCTGGTATGAGAAACGCTCAGCCTGTGTGTCCGGAGCTCTGCTCTGTGTGAGCCGTGAGCCAGGCCCCTGGTAAAGGCCACTGTTGTCTTCGCTTGCTTTTCTGATGCTGGTCTCATGCCCAGCTTGATGGGGCTGAGCACCGGCCATCTGGAGTCGGTGAGGAGTTACTGCCGAAGGTCACCCAGGGGGTCATGTCGCCCTCCACACCCCCCAACCTCCGCCTCTTCCCTGAAGAAATGGAGGGTTAGATTTCACCGTAATGCAACCCAGATGAAAACTGCTGCTGAGGCAGAGTGACAGCTGGCAAAGAAAGAAGTATCCTTCTTGCTGAAGGCTGGTAAGCCCAGGGCTACAGTGGGTGAGCCCCCGCAGTGCCAGGAGGTGTCACCTCTGGGGAGGGACAGCCCCCGACCTGGGGTTTCACCACACAGGGATTCGATGGAGGATGGCACAGGAACGTCATTAAACAATTATGACCAGGTCAGTAGCATCCTAAAGTTTACTCTTGTTTATTCTGCAGTGAACTCTGGTTGATAGATATATTTTTACTTTTTGCTACTGTATTGATAGAGGTGAATGTTATTTTTAAAAAAGTGTATATTCAAGTAAAATGTTAGTGTCTTTTCTAGGATGTACAGAGGATGCCACAGATTTTGAATCAAGAGAGAGCATTTGGCTTCTGTCATGCATGCTTTCTTTGCTGGGGATGAGAGTATTCAATGTATAATATAAATACATAAGAAACTAACATTTAGAACTGATAGAATTAAAGTCACTTTCATGTTACCTCTCCATTGTCCTAGATTCGTAGAAAAAAGGCAGTAGAGAGAGAATTTTATTCTGATTATTGGGTCGGGAGAGAGAGAATTTTATTCTGATTATTGGGTCAGGAGGGATGATTTAACAAATACAGTTCTAGAAGAAAAGGTAAGAGTGTCTCTTTAGGATATAAGGACAGAACAGACTCAGAATCAGAAGACAGAGGAGGACTCTTTTTAAGATGGGCAAGGCCACAGTGAACTGTTAGTATAAACAACATGGCTTGTACAGCCAGACATCACTCTATAACATACATGGAATTCTGTTTTATTACTTCCCAAAATAAAAGAGAAGAATAAATTTTGTTAGTTTTCCTGTAGTCAGAATAATTTGTTTTTCTCAAACTTGAATTACAGAAATGACATTTAGAGGTTGAGTTACTAGCAACTAAAAACATTTCTCCTAGAAATGGCTGACTATCTGAACCGTACACTGCTACTGAAAGTATTTTTTTGTAAATAGAATATTAAATTGAAAGTGATTATCAAGGACTCAATGATGTTGTGGTTTCCTAGGTTTTAAAGTATTTTTTAACCAAATACTTTTTCACATAATGAATTTTAATTTACTGTCTATGTCCAGCATGTTTAAATACCCGGCTGTGTCGTTATTAACATTCATCACCCACTGGGAATATGTTCATTTATCGCCTCACAGCTTATTGTAAATATTTCTTGTGTTGAGTAAGTCTGAGTGTGCCGAGTCCATAATGCTAGTCATCCACGACATTATAGCTCCCCTCACGAGTTCCCGCCTCTAATTACTTCTAATTGACTCTTCCCTAAAAACAAGCATCACCAGCCACACCTTAGAAATAAAAAAGAACTGTGCTAATGGTTTCCCCTTCTCCTCCTTTTTTTAGTTACCTTCTTTGTTACCCATATTAACTTTACATGAAAAGCAAGTAAGATGCCTGTTTGTAGTGTGTGTGTGTGTGTGTGTGTGTGTGTGTGTATGGAATTTCATTGCTATTTAGGAAAATAATTACACCCACTGTAATAGAGAACAAAAAGGATCTTTTAAAAAATTTGACCCTGAATCATTCTAATGTCCTACTATTATTTTCCTACTTGTCCTAGTTACTTGTTTGCTACATTAATATTGTACTGAAATAAAATAAGTTTCAGGGGTTATATTTTTAGTATGAATTTTAAATCTGTATGAGCAAAATATTTAGAACTGTGATGTTTTACTGTATAAAAGAATATACGGATAATGCTTGATTAATAGGCACAGAAAACTGAATAATCTCAAATAGTATAAATAAATTACCCAGTTGCAAATTTAAATCAAAGGTCACCAGTTCTCAAATATAAAACTGTAGTATTTTTGCAAAAAAAAATTACTGTTAAATATTTACCTCTAAGAAAAGGTGTTTCATGGTGGGGAGGAAGAGTTCTGACTTACATGATGTATCTCTGTACTATTTACTTTTTTTTAATGAGAATGTGTTCTTTTGTTACTTATCTAATTTCTTTAAAGTTTTAAAGAAAGCAGTCATATGCTTCCGTTACAGGGAATTCAGGAAATAAAGAATCTTTCCTCATCCTGTCGCGAATGCCCCCAGCACATCATTAACCTTCCCATAGCATTTTGGTCTTTTTTTTTTTTTTTTCCAACTTAAGTATATGTTAACCATCCTCTTTACGATTTCAGGAAATTAAGTGAAGTTGGCAGATTAAATTAAATGCGTTTGCATTAACTGATGTTTTCCCATAATGTCCTGCCAACAGCTTGATTGGACCAGACCCCCCCCAGTTCTTGGGTCACTGAGAGTGGCCATGTGTTGTCCATGCAACTTAAGAAAATGAAATTCAAATAGAAAACACCGCAGCATTTATGTATATATGTAAATAATATATATGTACATATATGTGTAAATTATTTACATATATATGTAAATAGAACTGAGCAGAGTCTTGTTTCTTACTTTCATTTATTTCCACATGTTTTGCATTATTTAAAAATCAAGTTCAAGTAAAGCCATCCTTGTAATTTCACATGCATCCTATGGCCTTGATTTCACCTTCTCAGTGTTTCTTAACTTGGGCATAAAGGTGAACTGTTTCTATTTATGTTTCTGAAGTGAACAGAAGAGGTTACTTTGCAAGTGCACCTGTCATTTACAGAGATAAGGAGGATATGTGTTTAATTCTGAAAGATGAGCAGTGACTTAATTAAGTGCCCCTTCTGATGGATGATGCTGCCGTGATTCTGCCTTCCTCTTGCGCCTGCCGATGGCTTCTCCTTGCAGCCGGCTCTGAAATGTCTCAGGGTCTCTGACTGTTAATCATTAATGCGGACTGTTAGTGTGTGATGGGATGTGAAGCTGCCTTGTTCACACGTATAACCACTTACACACTAAGCCCTTTTTTGATTCCCCTTTCCAAAAATACACAGCCAAAACAAACCAAAAAACCCCACCAATAATCTCTGTTCAGATACAGCAGTCTCGCATTGGCGTTTCGGGAATGGTGCAGATTGTGTGTGACGCTCATGAAATCCGCTTAACTTGGATTTTCAGAACGGTTGCCCTTGAAATAGTCACGGCTTAGAGTGAGCTCCGAAGACCCTGGATGGTATCAAGGGCCTTTACTGTAAGCAGCTTGTCTTTCCCGTTCTCCAGAGCAGGACTTTTCTGTGCTGGTGATGGGGCTCATTCCCTGTGCCATACGGCAGGCCTTGCATTTGGGGTGTGTTATTCTGATTCACTTCTCCCAACATTTTGTTATGAAACATTTCAAATTGAAAGAAGTGAACCATGTACGTCCATATACCCACCATGTAGATTCTACCGTTAACATTTTCTAAAACTGCTCTCATTTCTGTCTATCTGTTCTTCTATCCATCTGCCAATCCATTATTTTTAATGCATTTCAAAGTAAATTGGAAATTTTGCTTTTCATCCTCAACTACTTTAGTATTCACCTTATTGACTATAGTTCGATAGCGTTTATAATTTTTTAGGTAAAATTTATATAAAGTAAAGTGCACATATCTTCATTGGACTATTTGGCAAGTTTTGACAAGTACCAACATGTGTGTACCAAAACTATCATCAAGATACAGAACCATCACTCAAACAGTTCCTCATGCCCACACTCTGGTAAACTTCATGACTGTCCCCCTGCCCCGCCAGGAACCACTGTTCTGATTTTCTTCCCACCATGGATTAGAACAGCATATAATTGGGATCATTTTGTGAAGTCATTCTTTTCACTTCCATTCTTTCACGCCGTGCGTTGTGTTTTGCGATTCCCATCGGTCATTTCATAGATCAGTAATTTACCCCTTCTCATTGCTGAGTAGTTACTACACCACAGGAGTTCTTTATTCATCCACCTATTGATGGGCACCTTTGCTATTTACAGTTTGGAAATACCGTGAATAAAGTTGCTATGAACATTCTTGGATATATGTTTTAGACATATTTTTCTCGGGTAAATACCTATGAATAGAATAAGTGAGTTGTAGGGTAGGTGTGTACTTAGTTTCGTAAGAAACCACCAGACTTTGTTTCCGAAGTGATGGTACCATTTTATATGTAGCCAATAAGGTATGAGTATCCTAGTTGCTCCGTATCTTCACCAAGTATTGTCGGTCTTTTTCAATTTTCATGATTCTGATGGGCATGTCGTGGTGTTTAATTTGCATTTGCCCAATGACTAATGATATTGAGCTTTTCTTTAATATCTTCTGTTGTTCAAATCTTTGCTGATTTGTCACTGAGTTGTGTGTCCTTTATTCCCAAGTTATAGGAGTTCTTTCTGTTTTCTGAATACCATTCCTTTTTTTGGATATATGTTTTGCAAATATTTTCTTCCAGTATGTAACTTGGCTGCTCATTTTCAAATGGTAGATAGTTTTTAAACAGTAGATCAAACTTCTGATGAGCAGAAGTTTTAAATTTTGTTGAAGTCTAATTTAGGAATTTTTTCCCTTCATGGTTATTGCTTTCTGTGTCCCATCTAAGAAAGCTTTGCCTACTCTTGAGTCATAAAATATTCTCCTTTGATTTTTTTCCTAGAAGTGCTACAGTTTTAACCTTTATGTTTAAATCCATGATCCAGCTCAAAGTAACTTTTGTGTGTGGTGAGAAGTAGGGGTCAGAGTCTCTTTTTATTCAATGGATGTCCACTTGTTCGAGCACCACTTATTGAAAAGATTTTTGCTTTTCTCATTGTGTTAGCACCCTTATCAAAAATTAATTGGATGTACAAATATGTGTCTATTTCTCAACTTTCTATTCTGTTCCATGGATCTATTACCACACTGCCTAGATTATTATAGTTTTATAATAAGACTTGAAATCAGGTAGTGTATGTCCTCCAGCTCTTCTTTTTCAAGATTGCTTGAGATAAGTCCTTTGAATTTTCACACAAATTTGAGGATCAGATTGTCAATTTTTACCCCCCCCAAAAGCCTATTGGAATTATGTTAGGGATTACATTGAATCTATAGATAAAACTGGGGAGAATTGACATCTTAACAATATTGATTCTTCTAATCCATGAACATGAGATGTCTTTCCATTTATAAAGGTCTTGTTTAATTTCTCTCAGCAGTGTTTTATAGTTTTCAGGGTATAGATCCTGTACATCTTTTTAAAACTTTATTTTTAAGCATGTAATTTTTGTGCTATTGAAAATAAATTTAAAAAAATTTTTTTCCAAATGTTAACTGCTGTAATGTGATTTACTTTCCTGATGTAAATGTTTGGAAGCCAACCTTCCTCAGCATTTACATTTTTACCTGAAAAAAGGCCTGTTTTTTTTATCCCTTCAAAGAGGTAGCAAAGAGATGGAGTGGGTTTAGCCCCAGCCTGAGAGCTGGTGAACCAAACTTCAGTCCCAGTTTGCCTCTTACAAGTTGAGTGAACTTGGCCGTTTTTGCTGTCACTCAACACAATCAAAATGTAACTCCTCATTCATTGCAGTCTTTTCTGTAATATCTGCAGAGATAGAACTTTTAACTCTGATTGACTAACACATTTACAAATCTGGAATAAGCCTTGAATTTTCTCCCCAGAGAAATGTATACACGCACGCGCGCGCACACACACACACACACACACACACACACAATTGTGTGTGCAACTTTAGGATATATAGGTAGTCTCTGAAGCCTTTTGGGATCCACAGACCTCCTAATTATGAAGCCGTTCTGGAGTGGGAGCTCTAAGGGCCGACTGCTTTCACTTCTGCATCTTCAGACCCAGCACAGTATGGAATGAGGGCTGCCATTCTAAATCCCATGCCTTGGCGGAGTTTTCTAGGCAGAGGTCTAGATTTCCATATGCCCAGGATTTGACCTGCCTTTCTTCCTTCACGAGTTACCACATCCCTCTGAGGGACATAGCAGTGGGACAGTTTGGTGGGTCACCAGCTCTCCCACCAAAGCCCTTGCTTCTCTGTTGCTGCTGGTGAGGCCAGCCTGGCAGTTCCCTGCCAGGCAGCTGCCCTGGGTGCCCTGGACCCGCTTGCTCCAGGCCACAGTCTCACTGCAGAATCTTCCCGCGTTGTGCTCAGCTTCCCCATGCCTTCACAGGCGGCCCCAGGCAGGAAGTACCTCCAGCAGGGTGCAGGTGCCAAAGTCTGCTGTGCGTGGTGACATTGGTAGCATTTCAGGGCAACCCCTTTCTCTTGCTAAAGCCCCCAGATTGATGTCTTGCAGAGCACGTCCCGCTCTCCTCTCTGATGATTCCTATGGGCAGTGCCAGCAGTGGAGTGATGCTGTGTGTGCTTCTGTCCACCCAGGTGCCAGGGGCATGGGCAGCAAACTCTCCGTGCCAGGCAGTGACCCCACAGTGTGGAGCCCCGGGACGGAAGGCATTCATGCCGCATACAGGCGAGGAGATGCCAGCAGAGCCCGGCACCTGCTCAGGGAAGCCTGTGATGAGAGCACATCCCAGCTGGGAAAGGTAAGGTCAGTGCCAGCCCTTCTGGCCAGAACTGGGGGCCCGGGTTGGGTGATGGTTACCACTGAAATTATTTTCTTGTTGTCATTATAATCATAATGGATATTTCCTTTTTTTTTTAAGCTCTTTATTGGATTATAATTGCTTTACACACGTGTCCCAGCTTTTGAGGTGCACCAAAGTGAATCAGCTGTATTTATACATGTATCCCCATATCCCCTCCCTCCCGTGACTCCCTCCCACCCTCCCTGTCCTGGCCCTCTAAGGCATCACCCATCATCCGAGTTGCTCTCCCTGTGCTATGCAGCAGCTTCCCACTAGCTATCTATTTTACAGTTGGTAGTGTATATATGTCTATGCTACTCTCTCACTTTGTCCCAGCTTCCCCTTCGCCCCCCCCCCAACCCCATGTTCTCAAGTCCATTCTCTGCATCTGCATCTTTATTCTTGCCCTGTCACTGGGTTCATCAGTACCATTTTTTTAGATTCCATATATATGAGTTAGCATACAGGATTTGTTTTTCTCTTTCTGGCTTACTTCACTCTGTATGACAGTCTCTAGGTCTAGTCACATCATTGCAAATAACTCAATTTCATTGCTTTTCATGGCTGAGTAATATTCCATTGTATATATGTGTCACATCTTCTTTATCCTTTCCTCTGTTGATGGGCATTTAGGTTGCTTCATAATGGGGATTTCTATTGCATTCTGAATACCTTGTTTCTCATGTAAACTTATGGGTGCTAGTCCTTTCGAGTGGACTTCTCAGCCTGTCATCACCTAAGCACACTGCTGCCTCCTTCCCAGGGGGCAGGGTGGGGGTCACAGAAATGTAAAGGACAAAATGGCAAACTGAAGGTTTAACCTAATGTACACTTTTTTCCACTATAAAAATAGCACATGCTCAAAAAAGAAATTTTTTAAATATATAAAAGTAAAGAAGAAAAGAACAAAAAAGTAATTATATTCCATCCATCCGAACAATCCCACTGAGGGCTTTTGGTATACTCTCTTCCAGGCTGCGGATCTGACATTCATTTTGTTGTTGTTATCGTTTCTAATGCAGATACAGGCCTATTTATGTAGTTTTGCAAACTGCTTTTTCTCGCATCGTATTATATGCACAACTTTCTGTATGGCTATAAATTCCTTATGCGTGTCACCTTCAGTGGCTACATGACACTCCATCTGGTAGAGACACTGTCACTTACCTGGCTACTTGTTTTGGTCAGATATTTGTATTGTTTCTAGTTTTTTACTACCATAAATAATGCTGCGTTGAATGTTTTTTGCCTAATCCTTTTCTTATTGTCAGGCTGTTTTCTTAGCCTAGGTTCACAGGAATTGAGAATGTGGGTATAAGCATTTTTTAAACTTTGAAACACGTGCCAAACTTTTCCAAAAAGCTTGTAGAGATCCACCCCCTTGCTCACCTATAGCTTGAGAAGACCGCTGCCACAGTCTGGTCCTTGTGGGAAATTCTTATTGGCTGGTAACCATGGAAGCACTTTATTGAAGTCTTGTGTGCAGTACTTTGGTTAGCACAGGTTTAATGTCTCCATATAATTAATAGCTGGAAATAGCTCAATCACCAGTTAAACCTCCAGCCTGGTCTCAAAATTCTAAGAACATTTGGTGGTGGGGGGAGGGGGGATTGGCAAGTACAATGTGCTTGAGAATTATTGAGGGGAGGGCATTTTTGATTCCTCCCATTAGGAATTCACAGCAAATACGGCCAAAGGCCTCTCTTCTTCTAGGGAGAACTGGGCTGTGCACATGGACGGGTCAGAGTTGTTGGCCCCTGGGGCTGGCAGTGGGTGGCCTCCCGCGAGGAGGGCCTGCGTTCAGCACACAGCCTGGAGTCTGCGCCGGCCTCTGCCCGCGTCGGCAGTCTGCCCTGGGCGTGATAGCGTGCCCGTGAGTTCCTGGGTTGGCCCACTTGCAAACTCGTTAGCACGGCCGGGTTCCTTATACCCATCCCTTCCCTTGGTGCCTGCCGTGAGGGAGACTAGGGGAGTTGTGTTAATCCCCACTTTATGATGAGAAACGGGAGCACAGTGCTGTCGAGGCACCTGTCCAAAGACACACAGGCGGCAGGCGGCACAGCCAGGGGCCACTGTGGCCTGTCCACTTGGCGCCAACCGCAGCGTCCTGGGCCTGACTCTCCGGTGGAGAACCAGCGTGACACTGGGCTGAGGAACCCGCAGCCCAGCAGAGGAGCCAGAGACATGGGAGCAGCTGCGGGGGGGCAATGGAAATCGTCTCCATCCTGACGGTGGTGACTGTGATTGAGTTATAGCTAGTCAAAATTCATCCAGGTGCACCTAAAACGGCTGAATTTACCATGTGTAAATTATGTCTTAAGAAACCTGACTTTAAAAAAATACAGGAGGGCATGCGTTCAGGCCCAGATGTCCTGTGTGACAAGATGAGTAAGTGTCCACTCAGGGCACTGCAGCCCGGGTGGGAGAGCTGCAAAGGCTTTAGCCACGCAGAGCAGGTGACAGAGGCCTCCCCGTGCTCGGGGCACTGAGCAAGGAGGTGGGAGGTGGGGCATGTGCTGACCTTTCACTGAGGCAAAGACCAGGCCTCCTGTGGGCTGCCTCCAGCAGCGCAAACCTAAGGCACAGGACAGCGGCCCTGGCTTATTGCACATTCAGATAACATGAAGAACTTCCATCCCTGCCTGAGATGTCTTTCATCGTGCTGTTCCAAAGAAGCAGAATATGAGACACTTATAAGATCAGATTTTCTAGTAGTCACATTAAAAACTAAACAGGGGCTTCCTAGGTGGCACAGTGGTTAAGAATCCACCTGCCAGTGCAGGGGACACGGGTTCCAGCCCTGCTCCAGGAAGATCCCACATGCTGTGGAGCAACTAAGCCCGTGAGCCACAACTATTGAGTCTGCGCTTTAGAACCCGTGAGCCACAACTATGGAGCCCGTGCCACAGCTACTGAAGCCCACGCACCTAGAGCCCATGCTCCGCAACAAGAAAAGCCACAGCAATGAGGAGCCCATGCACCACAATGAAGAGTAGCCTCCGCTTGCCACAACTAGAGAAAGCCCGTGTGCAGCAATGAAGACCCAACACAGCCAATAAATAAATAAATAAATTCATTAAAAAAAAAAGGAAACAGAAACAGGTAAAATTTTAATAATCTGTTTTATTTAACCAGAGTATATTAAAGATCATCATTTCAACATGTAGTCAGTATAAAAATTACTTTTTAATTTTTTATTTATTTTATTTCCTTTTTTTCTTTTTATTTGTTTGGCTGCGTCAGGTCTTAGAAGCAGCATGCAGGATCTTTCCTTGCGGTGTTCAGGCTTCTCTCTAGTTGTGGTGTGCAGGTTTTCTCTCTCTAGTTGTGGCACATGGCGTGCGGACTCCAGGGCATGTGGGCTCTGTAGTTTTCAGCATGAGGGTTCTCTCGTTGAGGCACACGAGCTCAGTAGTTGTGGCGCGTGGCCTTAGTTGCCCTGAGGCATGTGGGATCTTAATTCCTGACCAGGGATTGAACCGGCATCCCCTGCATTGCAAGGCGGATTCCTTATCACTGGACCACCAGCGAAGTCCCAGTATAAAAATTATTGACAAGAGAGTTTACGCTTTTTGTACTAAGTCTTTGAAATCACGTGTGATTTTACACTTTCAGCACATCTCCCTTGGCACAAGCCACGTTGCAAGCCTCGACTTCCACACGTGGCTGTGCTGTGGTCCTGGGCAGCGCAGCTCCAGTCTCGCCCATGGACTTGGTGAGGCATTTCAAGTCCGTTCTCTTGGCAGTTCCCAGCAGCACTTGTCTTGCTGACACCCCGTCCCTGTTCTGTTTTGACCAGAGCCAGCTTCTGAGCATCTCCGCAGCCTATGGGGATCTGGAGACCGTCCGGTATCTTCTCACCGAGAGGCTGGTGGAGCTGCCAACGGAGCCCACGGATGACAATCCAGCCGTGGTGGCAGCCCAGTTTGGGCACACTGATGTCGTGCAGGAGTTACTCGAGTCTTTGCCAGGTAAATCCCAGGGTGTGAGCTCTTCACCACCTCTCAGGGACCCTCTTTTCTTAGGAACCAGACAGGCATTTGGGGGCTGCACTCCAAAATATTTATGTCTTCACACTGTTTACCAATCATGAGATCCAGAAATCTGGGGGTATTCTTTAAAGCACTTGTAGTTTTACAGAAGAATTGATGAACAAGTACCAAAAATTCTCATATACCACCCCCTACAGTTTCCCTGTTATTTACATTTTGCATGAGAGTGGTACAGTTGTTAAAATTGATGAACCAACCAATATTGATAACATTATTACTAACTGAAGCCCATAGTTGACATTAGGGTTGTATATGCTATGGCTTTTTACAAGTGTGTAATGACATATATCCACCATTAGTGTATCATACAGAATCGTTTCACTGCCCTAATAATCCTCCGTGTTCCACCTATTCATCCCCCTCTCTCCCAACCCCTGACAATCACTGATCTCTTTACTGTCTCCATAGTTTTACCTTTTCCAGAATGACATATAGTTGGATTCGTATGGTACGTAGCCTTTTCAGATTGACTGCTTTCACTTAGCAATATGCATTCAGGTTTCCTCCATGTCTTTTCATGGCTTGAGAGCTTATATATGTATATTTATCACCAAATAACATTACATTGTCTGGATGTACCATGCTATGTTGCTTTTTCAATAATAAGTAATTTTTTCTCTGGTAGACTCAAGGTGTCCTGGTCTCCTTTGATTTCTTGTGATGGCCTTGGATCTGTGATAGTGTTCAAGTCCAGGCATTGCTTTCATTATAGGCTGAGGCATTGCCTTGGCAGTGGTCTTTGGGAGTTAGAATTTTGCAAGGGAGTGAGGCCAGCTTCATGGGTATGTGACAGTGCAGTCACACAGGGCCCCATACTTAGAAGGGCCCCACACTTGGTTTAACACTCTGCAGTTGCCCTCCTGAAATTTTTTTTAAAGATTTTTTTTAACGTGGACCATTTTTAAAGTCTGTGTTGCATTTGTTACAATATTGCTTCTGTTTTATGTTTTGGTTTTTTGGCCACCAGGCATGTGGGATCTTAGCTCCATGACCAGGGATCAAACCCACCCCACCCCTGCATTGGAAGGCAAAGTCTTAAGCGCTGGACTGCCAGGGAAGTCCCAGCCCTCTTGAAATTTTTAGTAATTTTTAAGCAAGGGACCCCATTTTTAAGCTTTGCCTGGGACTGCACAGTTATGCAGTAGTACTGTTAGGGGGTGTCCCGCTGTGTGCTTTGAGGTAGACTTGTGCACAGATTTGGTTCCAAGCTGGCATGCCCCTCCTGTGCCTGGAGGGAGAAAGCGTTTATAAACAGACATCAGGGCACGTTAGGGCCCATAGACACAGATTGAGTCAAGCAAGCAAAGTGTCGGAGGGCAGGGAGGAGCCCCCAAGGAGCCAATGGCCAATTACCTCTCCTCAGGCATCCCCAAGAGTAGCTCTGTTGTAGCCCCAAAGAGTCTATGCCAGCTCACTCATCTCATTGGACAGCTTACATTAATTGAGCATTTGCCAAGTACTAGACACACTGCAGAACCTGACAGACATAGAGGCTTTCTAAAAAGGGGGTCCCAGCCCTTTAGTAGCTCCTGGTCAAGCAGAGGAAATCAAGGCAGAAAGGTATAACCATGCGGAGGTTGAAATATTTACACAGTGGTTTGCGAGCACACATCAGGAAATGGTCTTGTATGGGTGCAGGCTGGAGTCTTCAGAGGGAGCTGACATCTGAGCTTGGCTCTGCAGGCTGAGTAGGAGTTTACTTGGCAAACAAGCAAGGGAAGAGCCTGGTTTGCCTGCTTTTGCAGATCAGGGAGCTTGGCTGGAGCTGAGAATGGTTTTCAGCTGCTCCCAGGGGCGTCCTGTCTTTAACTCAACTCGGGACAGGGCTGCTGAGGACTGAAGGAGTCCAGTGCCTTGTGCTGGGCCCTGTGGGGAGTGCAGAGCTGGGCAAAACAGTGTGTGTCCTCTGGGGATTCTCACCTGTAGGGGAGGTGGCCGCTGTTGGGAGGAATGTAAGACAAGAGGCAGCTAGAGAACAAGGGAGGGTTCAAGAAGAGGAGGGGTGGGAGGTCCTTGGAGGGGTGGGTACATCATTGTGTGATTACGAACATCATTTGAAGGACACTGTTATATAACTCCTGGTCTTGTAGCTGAGCAGGACTGAAGAGAAGGAGGAGATGGAAAGATGGAGACCAAAATGGGGCTCCATGAGTGTTGCTGGATTTGGCCCTCAGCATACACGTAGGGGTCTGTATGGTTGAGAAAGCACCCTTTGGTTTTAGATAAAGCAGAACTTAAGGCTTGACTTTGCCATTTACCAACTGTGGGACCTTCAGCAAGTTCCCAGCTCTGCCTGAGCTTTAGTTTCCTCATATGAAAATTATGACTGTGAAATACAGGTCCTGCGTCCTAAGACTGACACACTGTCCTCCTCCACGGAAGGTAGCATGACGACTGCACTTCTCATAGCTGGACATCTGGTAGTAACTGAGCTCAGGATAGTTTGTTTTCTGTGCAGGTACCCCCTCCTTTGAATTGTTTATTTTAGTTATCAGTCGAGGGCAAAGAAGGGACATTTATTTAGCACCTGCTACAGCCCAGGCATGATGCCAGGTACCTTATGTGTTGGGTTTTAACTCTTGCCTTCTCTACCTCACCCCTATTTCCTGGTCAGTTTCCTATCACAGAGGGTGGGTCACTCTCTCCAGGCTTCAGAGCACGTTGATTCCTGAGGACTTTCTGCCTCTGGAAATGAGATAGTGTTATGATGCAGTTGGGATGTGTCCATGTGGAGGATGAGACCATTTTTCCATGGGAGCCGGATCCAAAAGACCTTGCACTACTTTGAGCTTGAAGATATTGTAACATTTCAGCCAGTGCTGTCCCTGTTCGTTCAGTGTGCTGTTATTTCATCCTGGAATTAAGTAGGCAGTTTTTTTCAGGGAGTAATTCTCCACGTTTGGGGCTGATCTCTTTTATTTTCATCAAAGTATTTTTTAATGTATGAAAGTAATATATGTATATTACAGGTAATTTGGAAATGCAGAAAAGTGTTATTACTCTAAGAACATAATGACATACCATAATGAGTTGTGTCAGGCACTTGACAGATGTTATGACAACGTACTGAGTCAGGCACTCGACATACACTGTGTCGTGTAATCCTCACATTAAACTTGGGAGGCGGGGTGTTATTACTCCCATTTTACTGATGGGTAAACTGAGTCACAGAGAGGCTGAGAAATTTGCTCAGGATGACACAGCTGAAATACTTTAATCCTAAACTGCCTGTCTCCAAAACCTGTATCCCTATGTGTGATGCTGCTCTAGGGACGTGGTCAGGGCTGCGGACGAGGAAGAGAGTAAGGGGAGGCTCTCAGTCCCGCTACCCAGAGATAATTCTGCAGCAGTGAGGGTAGTTCTGTCTAGTCTCATTTCCACACATGCATTTTTCATCTTTACCATCACACTGCATGTGCTGTTTTGAATGCTGCTTTTTCTCACTTGGTGTTATTTGATGAGCAGGTGGGTTTATAATGATGTGGGGAAATGTATGCGGTTCAGAGGGACTATTCCATAGACACTGTCAGCTGGACAGAAGCAACTTTCAGCTGGAAGCAGGGCTGTGGTCGAAGGGGATTTCAGAGCAGGAAGAACCAGTCCCTTCAGCCGCCCTCTCCCTTTGTCCTGTCATCCCCAGCAGGTCCCTGCAGCTCTCAGCGACTGCTGAACTGGATGCTGGCCTTGGCCTGCCAGCGGGGGCACCTGGCGGTGGTGAAGCTCCTCGTCCTGACACACGGGGCCGACCCGGAGAGCTATGCGGTCAGGAAGAACGAGTTCCCTGTCATCGTGCGCCTGCCGCTCTACGCGGCCATCAAGTCAGGTGGGACCCTCGTCCGTCCGTCCGTCCGTCTGCCCGTGAGAACCATCACCCTGTCGAGGTGTGGGTCCATCCCTCACACTCACCCTAAGCTCTCCAATGGCCTCTCCAATGGCGTGGAGGTTTCGCAACTCCATTCTCTGCTTCTCTGAAAGGTCTTCCTCCTTCCTCCTTCCCCCTACTCACTCCTGCAAGGGGATTTCAGGGACAGAGACCAACTGTGGCAAATGGGACCACCCTAGGAGGTACTCCAAAGGGCAGAGCCCCACAAACGTTCTCTCACTAACAGGAACCCGTGGCATCAAGGCAGGTAATGAGAAGTTCAGTAGCACCAGGGCCCTTTGCAGGGCTATTTCACATGCGGAACGTCTGTCTTCTTGGACAACTGTGACACACCCTGCATCCAAGCGCCCTTAGCTCTCCCCTTTCTGTCCCTTAGGGAATGAAGACATCGCCATATTCCTGCTTCGGCATGGGGCCTTCTTCTGTTCCTATATCTTACTGGACAGTCCTGACCCCAGCAAGCATCTCCTCAGAAAGTATTTCATCGAAGCGAGTGCCTTGCCCAGTGGTTGTCCGGGAAAAATGGTGAGTCGTCAGTGTCTGTGGATGAACAGATACAGAAGAGGTGGTGTGTAAATATATATATATATATATATATATATATATATGTAGTGGAATATTGCTGAGCCATGGGAAAGAAGGACCATCCTTCCATTTGTAACAGCACAGATGGACTTTGAGGACATTATACTAAGTGAAAGAAGTCAGAAAAAGACAAATACTGTATGTTTTCACTTACATGGAAACAGCGTAGATGATTTGCCAGGGCCTGAGGGGTGGAGCACATGGGGAGATGTTGGTCATATAGCTGAAGTGACCCACCGTTCAGCTACAAAATGAATAAGCTCTGGAGATATAACATGCAGCACGGTGGTTACAGCTAAGAACACTATTATATACATGAGAGTTTCCAAGAGAATAAATCTTAAATGTTCTCACCGCAAAAAAGAAATTAATTAGGTGACATGGTGCAGGTGTTAGCTGAGGCTACAGTGGTAATCATTTTGTGATATATAAATGTATCAAATTAACAGGTCATACATCTTAACTTACACAACGTCATATGTCAATTATAGCGCAATAATCGTGGGGAAAAAAACACATACAGAAATGAGTTCTAGTTAGTTTACCATTTTAATAACAAAAATAGTATTGTGTTATTTACATTATCCTCAACGTGGCTTTGTAAATTTAGCACTCTATCACTGACTCCCCCCTAGATCAGTCAGTGTGGCTACATCTCATTCTTTTAAATATGTGCTTTAAATCCGGAGTGAATGTCGCGTAGTTGACTCAGCCCTTTTCCTGTTGGTGGACATTTGGATTATTTCTAGTTTTTGCCCTTGTAATATGGCCTAATTTTCTAGGGTTTCTTATGTAGATCAAAATCCTAAACGTGGACTGCTTTGGAATCACTTCCCCCAGACACCGTGGTGATTCACACTTTCACCAGCAGTACATAGGGATTTCCATCCCCATGCCTTGGCCAGCACTGGATGTCCAGGAGGCTGTTAATTTTCGTTACTCTGAGGGGTAAAGATGGAATCTCCTTGTTTTAATGTCCACATTAATTATTTGCATTTCCCCTTATGTGAGTTGCCTGTTACAGTTTGTTGATTATTTTTCTCAAGGATTACTCACCTTTCCTTCTCATTTTGGAGAGACTTTTTGTATACTAGAGATATTAAGCCTTTGTTTATCATACATGTTGCTGATATTTTTCCCAATCCATTATTTGTCTTTTGTCTGTCATCTTTTGAGATAACGAAGATGCAGGAATATATAATCCGATATGTCTGTCTTTTCCTTTATGGCATTTGGGTAATATAAGAAAGTCGTTTTCCCCTTGATTTTATGTAAATATTCTCCTGAAGTCTTTTATACTGCGTTTACTCTTTTACTTTTTATATTTTAAGCTTTAATTTTTCTGGTATTTATTTCTATATGTGGTTTGAGGGAGGGAATCTAGCTTTCCTCTCTTCTAGGTGGGTGATCAGTTATCCCAACACAATTTTTAAAATAAACTTTGATTTTCCCTCTAAATTGAAGTATCACTATTGCCATTTCCCCCAGTATATACCTGTATACATTCTGGGATTCTCTGCACTGGTCCACTGGCCTATTAATCTGTTTCTGTTCAAATGCCACACGGTTTATATTTTAGGCGTTTCATTTAAGCCTTATAATCTGTTAATGCAAGTTTTCTACTCCTCATTTGCATTTTTCAAAAATATCTTGACTTATCAGACATTTGTTTTTCCATTTTGTGCATTTCCCATGGTGACTCCCATGGAAATTTGTGCTGCATTTATGTTCTTTCATGGGATTTTATAGTTTTCCTCATAAAAGTTTCCTGAACCTGTTTTATTTATTTTGTTTTGTTAAATTTATTTATTTATTTATTGGCTGCATTGGGTCTTTGTTGCTGCACACAGGCTTTCTCTAGTTGCGGCGAGCGGGGGCTACTCTTCATTGTGGTGTGCAGGCTCCTCATTGTGGCGGCTTCTCTTGTTGTGGAGCATGGGCTCTAGGCACGTGGGCTTCAGTAGTTACGGCACACAGGCTCAATAGTTGTGGCTCATGGGCCCTAGAGTGCAGGCTCAATAATTGTGGCGCACAGGCTTAGTTGCTCCGTGGCATGTGGGATTTCCTGGAGCAGGGATCGAACCCATGTCCCCTGCATTGGCAGGTGGATTCTTAACCACTGTGCCACCAGGGAAGTGCCTGTTTTGTTTATTTCTTATTGTTTTTGCCACTGTTTGAACAGAATATATATAATTCTTTCCTGTTTCCAGCCTAATGTTGCTGATATGAAGGAAAGTTCCTCTGTTTATTTGTTTTACCTAGTCCCCTAACCAACTTCTCTAATTAATTCTAGCAGTTTTTAGAGGAATTTCTTGAAAATTTTAGGTATATTATCAAGCCATCTGCAAATTCAAAGCCAGTTTGTCTTGTCTTTTCTAAAATTTATTTAACTTACTTTATTTTGTGGCTTGTGTATCAGCAGAAATATCAAAAGTTGAATCATCTGAAAAGAACAGACATGCCTCTCTTGTTCCTGATTTTAAAGGTCTTGGCATTAGCAGTTTATGGGCTTTTGCTGTAGAGTTTTGGTAAATAGACTGTTGTTATATTTAGGTGGTTTCCATGTATTCCTTTGTGCTTAGGGTTTTTATTAGAAAAGGTTGCTGAATTTTGTTGGATCTCTCTTTAGCAGCTATGGATATATTCACATAGCTTTTCTACTTTGTTTATGTAACGAATGATAATAATAGATGTTGACCCAATATTGAAATCTTATAATAAATGATAATTGGTGTTTTACGGCTGGATTTGACCTATTGATGTTTTATTTACAATTTTTACATCTCTATTTACAGGTGAATTGATCTGTAATTTTCTGTTTTTATTGTCTTTATGAGCTTTTGGTATAAGACTGTTAGCTTTATAGAACGACTTGGGGAACTTCCCATTTTATTACAATCTGGAGAAGTTTCATAGAAATTATTTATTGTTAAAGATTGATTAGATAAAGTGGGTCTTTGTTTTTGGACTTCTTTTGAAGTCATTGATCAGTTCAGGTTGTCTGCTTTTGCTTACGTGTGGTTCAGGAGGTTATATTTTGGTAGAAAATCATTTATTACCTATAGATTTTTGAATTTGCCATCATGGTGTGTTACATTTACCTTTTTTGGTAATTCTTTTCTTCTGTATCTGTGGTTATATTTCCATTTATGGTGTTGATTTATGATGTTGAACAGTTTTACTTCTTCTCTTTTGAATTTAATCCCCCAGGCCAGCCAGGGATTTATATATTCTAGTGGACCTACCAAGGGACCACTAGATTTTATTTATTTTTTTACGATTTATTTTGTGTTCCTTCATTCATTTTGGCTTTTATCTGTACTGAAACCTTCTTGACATCTTCTCTGAGTATTTGGTTGATGATGCTGTGGTTAAGGCGAGGCTCTGGCAGGAGACTTCCTTGCTGTAATCTGGGCTCCAGGTCTCACTGCTCTAGTACGTCCATCTGGTTACTTACATCTCTGGGTCTTGGTTTCCTCATCTACTGACTGGTTTTTATCTAGTTCTTCATATAATTCTAGAAGTTTTTGCTACATACTCCTGCTTTATGGCCTTATGACCCATTTCGACCTATTTCATTATATCGAATATCTGCCTTAATCCTGCAAATGCTTCTATCCTTAAAATTGGGTTTGTCTTCTCTTTGCATGGCCACACTGCTCTTTTTCTCTTTGCAGCAACCTTATATGAGTGTTCCCAGCCTTTTTTTTTCAGTATTTTCTTTGTCTTAGGTGTATTTTTTATAAACAGCATGAAGTTTTTAATCCCATCTGAGAATGTGACTTTTAAAAGAGGAACTCACCCAATTCACATTTGTATGGGACCTATCATATTGGTTTATTCCTTCCATCTTTTTTATTATATGTATTACTATTTCCTTTTTACCTTTTTCTTATTATTGCTGGTTTCCTAGTTTCTAGAGAACACTGATATTCTATTTTCCGTACCTTGTTACCTCTCTGCGCCCTGGCTGGTCTCAGTTATAAACAGAGATAATTACAGTATCCACCTTGGAGGCCAGCTGTGCACTTAGCACAGGGCCTGGCACATAATAAAAGCTCAATAAACATTAAACATCAACTTCATGTTACAAAAGGAAATAGTGATCATCTAACCCTTACATGTGTTTAGCGGTTACTGTTTTTCCCACCACTCTCTTATCATATTTGATCCAGACAACATTTCAGTAGGAACTGCAAGAAATGTAATCTGTTCACCAGATGAAACTGTTGAGGTTTAGAGATATTCTGTTACTTGTCCAAGAACTGAAAATATTTAAACAAGCGATGCTCAGACCAGAACCTGAGTCTTCTTAACTCGGGGATTTTCTCGTTTTATGATTCCTGAACCTCCCAGGTCTTTCATGTAGATCAGTGGTTCTCATACCTTTCTGTAATTGGAATCCCTGGGGGCTTTTAAAAAATCCCAATGGACAGGCCACACTGTACACTAACTAAATCTGAATCTCTTGGATGGGACCCGAATCAGTAGTTTTTAAAACTTCCCAGGTGATTGTAATGTGTACCCAATGACTTTCATTTTCTCGGCTTAAGGTTAAAAGCAGAAATGGTTGACATCTGTGTCTGTGATCTTTTCTACGGGTAACGCCTGCTAATTTGCCAAGATAGGGATAGAGCATGGAAGTGATTATTGCATTCTGCAAATGAGAAGGCAAAGAAAAGACGGTGTTGCTTTTCTTCTCCTTGGTCCTTTTGGGTAGAATCGGAAGAGAAAATGAAATTACAGTGCAGCCTGAGTCATAAGGATTCCTTGGGCTTCCCCAAGCAGGTGGTTTTTTTTTTTTTTTTTATTCACGTGAATTTCAAACTCAAGAACCTTGCCGTGGGTGCCTCTGGCAGCCGTGATCTCTAACCTGTGACAGCACGTTTCTTCTGTGCTGCCCGCAGAAGAGAGGGGGTTAAGCGCAGAAGGGTGCAGCATCGGGAACGATGGCTCAGGAACCGGAGGTGAGTGCTCCGACCTTCCCAGGTGTGCAGTGGGATTGAGCTGGCATTTCTGGTGCGGAATATTAGGCAAGAGCAGACATTAAAAGGGTACTTTGTTGCCGTGTGTGCACAGCCTGAAAACTCCCTTGCCTGCTGGCGTTCATGGCAGTGACCTTGCTGAAGGATCATCTTGTTTTTTTCTGTATTTGTGCTTTGCCTCCCCCACCAGCCAGTTGGTATTTTTTTAACGTAATTGCTGCCTCTGTGGAAGCCACGGCCAGTTGAGGTCCACCACGCCTCTGTGTCGGGCACAGCCTAGTTCTCAGGCCGCCAGAACCTGCCTCTGCCGACAGACGGGGAGCGACCAGGAAGCCTTCACTGATTTTCCACTGGCAGCAGGTGGGCTGCTCGGTTAGGTTTGGATGGTGCTGGGAAAGGAGAGTCTGAGAGCCCACACCACATGGTCCGGACACACTTTTAAAAGAGCAAAAGCGAAGCCAAGTCAGACCTGGCCAAAGCCTTCCTGGCTCAGGGGTGCCCCGCTGGAAAGCCGCCAAACCCTTGCCTGAATGTTTAGTGAGTCAGCCGGTGTTCGTGGTGACTGCCCTGTCAACATTTGCTTTGTTGCCATGAGAAATAACACTTTGATGTAGCCCGGAAAGGAGCCGGAAAACAGAAATGCCAGGAGAGGCCCAGGCAGGGTCTGGACTAACCCCGGTATGTGTCCCACTCGGCAGTCAGAGGGCTGGGCCAGGGACCTCGCTGGGCTGTGCTGAGTGTAGGAGTGAGTGGACGAGAGCTGAAGTTGATTTCAAAAGTACCCAATTGGGAAATTATTAGTTTTCTTTACAAGTCCCTAATGATTTCAAATCTGGCAGCAAACCTAGAGAGGACCGTTTATTGCTCCTTTTGCTATTATTACCACTACTGTTATTGTCAGGTTTTGGATCCGCTGTGGCTTAATGATGTACCTTAAACCTTCCTGGTGACTGGCCATTCGGATGCCTGTGTCTGTGCCCAAGCACAGACACCCTGGCTGCACGACTTAGGAGCTGAAGCAGCCCCTTTGCATCAGAGTGAGATGGTGGGTCTGAGGATTTGCATATTTGGGATGCCCAGGGAGGGCAGGCTGCAACACGTGTGGTCGCTCGGCCTTGGCCGGGCCTTCGCGAGCCGCTGACTGAGGGCTGCTGATGCTGAGCACTGAGGCTTCTGGGGAACATCCTTGGCCCAGGTTAGGCCTAGTGTTTGGTACAAGGGTCTTATTCAAGAATTTTACACGTTCCAGCGCATTTCTACATCCGCACCTTGCACCTTCTCAGCTCCTCACGTCCGTCTCCCAGCGGGCGTTGCTGTCTCTCAGAGCAGATGTGAGCCTCCGGGGCCGCAGGGCCCCAGCAGGTGAGAGGCAGCCCTGCGAGCAGCCTGTGGGTCAGCCTTTTCACCAGTGGCTTGTGTGAAGGGAAGAGCCTTTACCTGCTCTCTGAGAGTTATGAGATCAAACTTAGAACTATGGCGGGCTTCTTCCATCAGCTCCACTTTTCCTGTGCCCTGGAATTTAGCCAGTTATCCTACAGTTTCCTCTAGTTTCCACATCTTTCCCCGCCTTCATGCCCCATTCATACGCTTTCCCTATGGAATAGACTTGCTGCTGTGATGCTGTCCACCTGGTGGGTGCTTCCTAGAACTTGAGAACAGATGGGTCACACGGTAGGACAGGTGAGCAAGTGCACTGTGTAACCTTTCAGGTGGGTGTTCATGGTGATCTGTCCCACTAGGTCATCAAACAGAATACAAAGCAGCAGTTATACAAACCACTTGCAGTTAGTTTACGATGGAGAAAATGATTCATAGAGATGCAGAAATACTAAAACTATTATTTGAACTTACAACAAACTAGAAAGCACAATGAGGAAAGAATAAGAGAAGAGAAGGAAAAAGTATCAGATGTCATTGGAACTTTGGATATCAGCATAGACAGGTACATTCATAGTGATGCAAACAAGTTCCAGACAGGTAAGAGTTAAGCGTTGGAAACTCATCAGAATATATTTTTAAGAAGCATGTTTATTCCAGTTATAAAAGAAAATGATTACATTTCAGAATTTTAAAGATATACTAGGGTGAGTCAAAAATTATCCACACTCAGGTTATATTAAAACTTCTGTTGTCCGCACTGTCTTATCAGTGCTTTCCGTTCAAGGCTACTGTCTCCCCAGTCACTGCTGTGCAGGTGTGAACGCGTTACATCCGTTCATTTGGAACTGTGGTGAGAGAAAAAATGGATGCCCCACTTGTGATTTGCACAAAAGAAGAGCAGCACGCAGTGATTCGCTGTTTGTGGTCTGAGGGTGTGCACGTCCGCACACTTCTGCCCACACTGTCGACACTCTGCAAAAACTTCGTTTTGAGGTATTAAAGCATCCTCCCCATAGTCCTGATCTTGCTCCATTGGACTTTCACCTGTTTGGTCCCTTGAACGCAGCCCTTCAAGGACAAAGCTTCACTTCTGATGAAGTGAAGACAGCAGTGCATTTGTGGCTCGCAGCTCAGATTAAAATGTTTTTTAATGAGGGAATATGAAAGGTTGTTGACAGATGGACAAAGTGTATTGAAAAGCAAGGAGATTATGTCGAAAAATGATGTGTTTGTCTCTTCTAAAAGTTACAGCCAAAGTGTAGATAATTTTTGACTCACCCTCGTATAAAGGTGTATAAAGATGTGTAATCACAAATAAGATAAATGATATATATGTTATTTATAGTAAAATAGAGTAATATAGCCAAATATAATTTTTAAAGAAATATAAAGAAGGAAAACATTAGAAGATACATGAGAAAAAGAATTGACGGAAACTGAAATCCAAAAAAAATCATTGATGCAATCGTATGTCAGTTGGTAACTGAGTTTAATACAGTCAGTGTTTATAGATCACCTGCTAGATGCTTGGGACTCAGCAGTGCCCAGTCCAGAGCCACAGCCCTTGCTGTCACATTGTCCTTGAATAAGAAGTTAAGAGAATCGAACCGTTAATTTACACATGAGAAAACAGATAGTAAATCATGGCATGGAAACATATACAACCTTATTGGCAATTACAGAAATTCAAATTAAAATGACTTGAAAGTACTGTCACATACCTATTAAACTCGCAAAAATAAATATAAATGCTGAGTAAGACACTTGGCAGCGTCAAAGAGAAAGGGACACCAAAGCCCTGCTGCTGGCACTATAAATGGTTCCATATGTGTGGAAAGTAATTGGCGTCATGTGACAAAAGCTATAAAACTCTTTTCTCCCAGAGAACAGCTCTGAATGTGGTATTTCCTTTCTAAAAGATACCTCTAGGACATAATTCAAAAGAAAAAAAAAGTAATTGCCGCAACTGCACTGCTCAAAGCACTGCTGTTTATAAGGAGAAACTAGGAGGGAAAAAAACCAAAGGTCCAGCAGAGGGGGGGAACTATACTGCCCGTGCTTTACCTACAGGGTGGACGCCACGCAGCCAGGAACAAGCGTGCCTGTCTCCTCAGCGCTCAGCCAGCACTCCCTCCACACTTCCACCCCACACCACCCCCTCGGGAAGGCCTCCCCTAGCCACAGGCCCGCTCACATCCCCGCTTCCATCTCAGAGCTTCCTGCCATTTTATTCATAGCACTTAACAAAGTTTGTCTGTTTGGGTGACATTCTTGTTTAATGTCAATTCCCCCATTTAACTGGAAGCTTCTCAAAAGCAGGAATTTGTGCAGTTTTGCTCACCCTGTGTTTGCCCCTCAGTGTAGGGCCTGGAACAGGAGGAGTAGATGGTTGCTTGGATGGATGGATAGAAAATGGGTGAGAGGGTGGATGGATGGATGGATGGATGGATGGATAAGTGAAGAGATGGATGGATAAAATTTTATATATGTAGTAACCTTCCATTTACCTAGGACTTCATGACTAATATAGTCCTTTGCCAAACATTCTACTTTAATCTTTTATACAAATCTGTGACATAGAAATTTTTGTCTTTATTTAAAAGTTGAGGAAACAGGTTCCTCTGTTCTCTGAACAGTAAGCTGAGTAGCTTGGTAACTGCAGAGATAGTATTTTTATTTCTTGCTTTTTTTTTTCTCTCTCTCTCTCAAATTGCTTTTGGCAAAATTCTTAAGTTGGAAGGGAGATTTTGTGGTATGTTTCCTGTTTTTAAAAGGAATGAGAAATACTACAGGGAAAAAAGCACGACAGTGATTTAAAACAAACCTTGTTTACCTATAATTTTAGCAAAGAAAAAGTGGTAAATTTTATTAAATATGTTTTGGCATTCAGATGATTAAAAGAGGGCCACTTTTCTTTAACAAGATGTGCTAGTTACCACAGTCCTATTTTCTTGGTATAGATCCTGCTTGGTTGCAGAACTGAAACCTTTGAGTTCAGTTGTTGATTTCCATTAGAGAAGCTTTTGTTACAGTTTTTGCATCCATGTGTGTACATGTAGTTGGTGTAGAATTTTAATGGCTCTTGCAAAGTAATTGGTTTTACTCATAAAGTGAAGTGAGTATTCTGTTAAGGAAATTTGTATGTAATACAGAGGCCATTTGTTTTTTGTAAGATTAGATTGAAAAAGAATTATATTAGGAGCCTTTGGAGAGTGATTCTTTAGTTATTTTCCTTACTTGTTTGTCTCATATACATTATTTTTTTCCTCTTATTGTGTCACTTTGGGAGTTTTTTATTTTGGAAGTAAAGCTTGCATTTCAACATTGTTGTTTGGTTTGTTACCTCTGGCTGAGGACATCTCCCATAACTTAAACATCTTATTTTCCAGTGGTTGTTAGACTGTCATTTTCATTCTTAGATTATTAAAGTACTTTTATTTTTAATTTAGTCGGTTATCAATTTTATTATTTTCCAACAGCTTTAGAATTGGTTTTGCTTACCAAGTTCCTTGTTTTTACTTCATTTTGGCTTTTCTATTTTTAGTCTAATTTTGTTTTCATTTCCCTGCTTTCTTTTAGCTTTCCATTGTGAGCAGGGCAGGGCTAGTTTATCATGCTTCACTTTTTCCTTTTTGTAATTGTGATCAGAGTTGTTCAGTTTCTTTCCCCAGTACTTGTGATGCTTTTGTTGTTCTAAAAATATATTCTGTTGTGAATTGGTTTTCTCTCCTACCCAAGCATTATTTGAAAGGGCATTTTAAATGTCCATATAATTGGGCACCTTTTAATTCTGCTTTCATCATTGGTTTCTACCTCTACTTTGCCTTTGTCCAGGGATAAGATATGTGGGAGGCTTGCCCTTTCCCCCCCTTTCTTCTTTTCACTTTTGCTTCTTACTCAGAATGTAATTAGTTTATGTGCAAGTTCGTACCGATTTGAAAACAGAATACGTTCTCCTGTCCCCTAGTATTTGGTCAGCTCCCATTCTTATCATAGTGTCCTCCATTCATTTCTCGCATATTTGACCTATCAGGGCATGCTAATATTTTTCTTGAATTTTCATGAGTTTTTTAAAATTTGTTCTGGGTCGGAACACAGAGATTTAATTAGCCTGCTTGTATTTTGGGGTTGTGGTTAAGTGTCTTTATCATTACTGAGGTGCCTCAGTTCTCTCTCCTAATGCCTTTGAAATCGGGTCAGCTGTTCCGTGGCCGTGAGGATGAACGTGAGGTCCAGTAGGAAGGGACCAGACAGAGCAGTAGGCACCTGAATCGTGATCCTGGTTCTGTGACCTTCAAACAGGTCACCTGACAGGCTCTTTATTTGCAGATTGTGCCTGAGCTTTCAGGCTCACTGTGAGGGCCATTTGAGAAAGTTTCTCATGCATTGCAAAGAGTCAGCAAGAAGGTATTATCACATGATCACAGCTCCACTTCCAGAAGTTTCTCCTATAGGGTTCAGGTTTGAGTGTGCCCTTGGAGGCAACAGACGGTCCCGTGCTGACTGTTTAAAATGCCATTGTAGGTTTGCTTGTAAGTTGTTTTTGTACTTATGTTTCTCCTTGATCTGGCTTCCTTGGTGAGGTTTCCCTGCTTTTTTGTTTGTTTGAGATTATATTGGCAGCTAAGCACTACTAATTCTGACGTTTATAATATTTTTAGCAGGCAGGCTTTTGTCAGAATTGATTTCAGTTTTTTCTCTCACTAAGTCATTTAATTTAATAAGTGAGTCATTTAATTAATCTTCCTTCTGAGTTTAGAAGGAAGGCTGCCCTCCCCTTTCCCTTTTCCTCTCCCTTCTCTTACCCTTTTAGTATTCTCAGGTCATTTTTGAAATTCTCCTTCTGCACCATAGAGTCCTCCCAGGCTTTTCCCTAAGTTAATGACTGGTTTTCCTGTTCTTTTACTACCTTTTTATTATGTTTCTAGTCTGCGTATCTTAAGAGGCATCCTTTTGGCTTTCAAGAATCTCTGCTTCATTCATTTCCTTTCTTAGACTGTGGGCTTCTGTTGATGGAATGTTCTAGGTGCTGGGGCCTTGACTTCTCCAGTTGTCACTTGACTTGTTACCATTTGTATCAGTGCCACTGTAACAAAGTACCAAACTCTGGTTGGCTTAAAATAACAGGACTGTATTGTCTCAAGTTCTGGAGGCCGGAGTGTGACATCAGGGTGTCAGCAGGGCCTCGCTCCTGGCCACAGCTCCAGGAAAGGACCCCTCCCTGCCACTTCCTCGCGTCTGGGGGTTGCTGGTAGTCCTCGGTGTTCCTTGGTTTGTAGACCCATCACTTCAGCCACATGCCATCCTCCCCCGTGTCTTCTCATCATCTTCCCTCTGCACGTTTCTGCCTCTGCGTCTAATCTCCCCTTTCCATAAGGACACCCATCACACTGGGTGAGGGCCCACCCTAATAACCTCATTTTAACTTGATTACCTCTATAAAGACCCTGTTTCCAAAGAAGCTCACGTAAGCTTATTTCCAGGTACTGGGGATTCAGCGTATCTTTTGCAGGGACACAGTTCAGCCCATGACACCATCCTTGTGGCTGTCACTCCATTGCCCTTGGCCTGGTCCGCCCGCCACGGCTGCCTCACATGCTTAGGCAGATGGCCAGACAAGGTCCAGGCTCCTTCTCACCCTTCCACCTTCAATGCCCCTTCCCTCCTGAGAGCCTGTCCCTGCCAGGGTGCAGGGACTTGAGCAGTAGGCGTTTGGAAGCCTTGCATGGAGGGTTCGCCTGGGCCGAGGGTGTGGGGCACAGTCAGTCCTCGTTTGCCATGGCCCTCTCCTGCACAGGGAGCCTGGGCCAGAGTTGCTGTCTCCAGAGTGCTGATCCCCTGTCCAGCTGACTCCCCATCACTCACAGCCTCATCTGACAGTCTGGGCTTCCGGAAGACAATTGCAGGCTTGAAATTTACCCCCAATTTGTTGGCTTTCATGCACAGACCCCCTTTTGCAGTCACTGACATCACTCAGGTGGCCTGGGATGTGTCTTCAGGTTCTGCAACTCGCTCTGCTGCTCTGAGGACCTTCATTTCTAGAGTTTCTTTTGACTTGTTCTTCAGACCTTTTAGTGAGTTTGTTCCTTTCAGATTAGACCTGTTGGTTTTGCACTCTTCTGGCTGTCTGGTGCCCTGACTGCCCCTCCACATGTCAGAAGGTGGCTCTTGTCATCCTGGCTGGTTCAACAGGGAACCACCACCCAGGAATCTGCTCACCCACAAAAAGAAAGCCTTGGATTTTACATAGGCCGGAGGTTCATGAACACACTTTAGAACATTTTATGTATTTCTGCCCCATTTTAATATGTGTGTCTTGACTGAGGAGACTGACTCTATTGACTGCCTTTTTTGTGTGTCGCGCTCTGCTGTCGTTGAGCTCTCGTCTGTCCCCTTAAGGGACCGTGAGATGGGGACGTGGGGAGAGGAGATGGTGGATTCTGCTTTGTGGGCTCAGTAGAGACCTAGTAAGAAGACAGCATTGGAACGTGCTCCGGGGAGGCTGTTCTCAGCATTGCAGAGGCACAGCGCCAGCACTGGATCAGAGAACCTTTCTCTGTGTCTGCTCAGGACCCAGTTGCCAGCCCCACAGATCTCAAGGTTAAAGCCAGCCTAAAAACATTGTCCATTTCAACCCTTCAGGAACGATTATATTTTTCAACCATAAGGGTCGCACTGACCTAAAAGCATGAGAGGTGTCGTTGTAGCCCATGGGCTCATTCACCGTGATGTCTACGTATGGAAGCTTCAAGCAGTATCATGTAAAGGCGGGTCATTTCCCTCCTGGGCCACAGCTTCCATCACAGGACAAGGAGACCTTCTTATGCAGAGGTACCCCCAAACATCACTTTCTGTAATGAGCCAAGTACCGTAGTCCTTCTTGAAAGGGTCCTAGTCGACCGCACTGCCTTGGAAAACAAGCTTCTTAAGTCATCCTACAGTGCCTTCTGGGAGAGCAGTGTTTCCTTCTGTTTGACCCAAAATTGAAAGGATTCATGCTTAAGGACCAACGTGAGTACATTCCCTGTCTGTTTCCTCCGGAGCGATGTGCCTTCACCACGGCACTGTTGAATTTTTGGACTCTCCACAGCCAGCTGTCTTTGATTTTGCAGTTCAGCGTGCATGGATTTAATTATACCATTGCTGGCTTCTCTCCCTCAGAACCTGGTTTATTGTGATCCTGCCCGGACTAAACACAAATAAGTAATGAGGGCTTGCCCAGCTAGGTTTCCATGTCAGGTGTACCGTGCATCCTTTCTCCCCCCTTCTTCCTCTCTGCCACTTTGGAAACACTTGTGCACCAAAAGAAAAGTAACTTTTATAAGTGAATGTTTTCAAAGTAACCCAAAACTAGGTAGAAATCTTACATGTTTTTCCAACCACCATCCATCCCAGAAGTCTTTTCACAAGCGTGTCTGAATTCTGAGGGTGTCATCATGTTTTCAGACTTCTGCTTTTTACTACTTCTCCCAGGGCTTGAGTTTCACAGATTTCAACCCTGCAGAAACTCTGGTGGGTGTAAGACCTAGAAAGAGCTCAATTTTAGGAACCAGCAGCATCTGCTTCCTCCTCTTCCTTGTGTCTGGGGAATGTAGGGCCACACACAGCCACTCACTTGTTACTGATGATTTACTTCTGATAAATAGCCCGCCAAAGAAGCACAGGAGGCTTCCCTGCAGGTGTTCTTTCCTGGTTTTGTGGTCAACGTCACATACTCTTAGTCCATGAAAACCAAGAAACCCATGAGTGCGGGCAGCTAGATGCACATTCAACACACACACAGCTCTTCCCTTCGGGCTGTAAACTCCCTGAGCCTTGGTTCCATCTGCAGCATCCACGTCTTCAACCCCAGTGCCTGACAGGCTGGCCTGCACTTGGCAGTGCTCAAGTAAACATTGCCAACCATGAAGCAAGATGGCATCCTGGTTACATACCTGGGGGCTGTCATGCAGACCCTCGCTGGGGGGTGATCCTTGCCCCAGGGCTTGCAGGATAAGTAGGATTTAGATGAGAGAGAGGAGGGCTGTGAACTCCAGAGATGGGAAAGCAGAGCAGGGAGCACCGCTTCCCCTTTGTCGTGGTGGCAAGACAGAGTGCGAAGGCAGAGGCCAGCCCACCTGCAGATTCTGGGATCCTTGAGTGATCTTGTGACACCTGTGATCAAAAGGAGACCAGCTCTGAGGCATAAATGTTTGCAAAACTCTCTTAGCCCCAGGCCCACCAACCTTGTGTCTCCCGCAGCCCCAAAGCACCCTGGCAGCCCTTTGGCACATTGGCCAGTCAGTTACTGACAGCACAGTCACACTCCCTTGGCCCCCACAGCCTTCCTGTGAATTCCAGTGTTGGGTCCACCTCCTGAGCCCTGTGGTTCATTTGTGTACGGGCAGGTTCTGTGCTTTTGCTAGTAATTGCCCTTTGGTCTTGAATCCTCTGATCTAGGAGTAGACCCGTTCTCCAGTTTCTTCTACCTAGAACAAATTATTAACCCCACAAGCCATCTGCCAACAGGAGCACAGAGGGTGGGCAGAGGTCATGGAGGAGACAGTGAGACAGAAATTTGGGAAGTGTTTGGGACAGATTGTGGACGTGTGGGGCTGTCCAGGGAGGGAGTTCAGGTGTTCCACCGCAGGCAGGCTGGGGGGGGGAAGGCTGAGGGGTTTGAGCAGACCTTGATATTTTCGGGTGATTGATCTGGTTAGAGGTGATAATACACAGATTGCTAGTCCCAATGACTTGATTCTTTTCAGCACACAAACTTTTATTGAGTGCCTGTTGCATGCCAGGCACAGTGCTGAGCTTCAGATACAGTAGACAAGGCCCAACACTGGAGATGCACGCAGTCCGGGTTCTGGACACTGCCTGCTGGGGCAGTGGAGACAGAGATGACTGTCTGCCTTGGGCTGAATTAGTGCAGCTTGGAATCTGCAGGCAGGTTCCTATAAGGGGAGGTGAGCCTGACAGTGCCTGAGAAAGTGCCCACCTCCACCTCGTCTTGCCCAAGGCCCCAAACAGGATTAGTTAAGGAAACACAGGGCTCAAGTCTCCTGAGGGTGAGCCCCTGCTCCTCATGCAGTTCTAGGCTGCAGCTTTGGGGTCAGAGGACAAGGAGGAGATGCCGGAGGACGATTGCCACTGTCAGGACATCTCAGCTGATCCCCCAAGGATGTCTGATTCATTTGTGCCATGATTGGTTTATGTCACAATAACAACCTGAATCTTTCCTGTTGCATTATTTTTAATGGCCCTTAGAGAGCTTTATGTATAAGACTTTCAACAGACACCTAAGGTTTGTTATTTAAAACCAAAACCAGCCTCCTTTTCATCTTGCATTTGACTGCCATTTCAGTTCAGGTCCAAACTATTTGATATTGAATGACCAAAATGGCCACACAGGGAGAGAGTGAGATGCAATCTGGACACTTTGGATTTATGTCCAGATGTCTGGCCCTCGACCTGGGACCTGGTTGTGTCTTTGAGAACCCAGGAAGGGGAGGCAGCCAGACCCGTGGAGGGCCTTCTTTGACTTGGCATTGCAAAGACTGGTATGGCTCTCAGATTAGCTGGCATGATTACTCCAAGGCTCTCTGTAGGAAGCCACTGTCCTCAAGAGTACAAGCCAGAAAGAATCCTGGGTCCAGAAGTGACCTAGACATCATCTGGTCCAAACTGCTCATTTAACAGATTAAAACCAACAGTAATAAGGTGAAGCGTGATACAACTATGAATTATGGAAAGATTAGGAAGATGCCGATGTGGCTAGATTCAAGTTGGAGGCCTCAGAATGCACTTATGTTAAACATGGAGTTGTGTTGGATCAATGGATCAAGAGTCAGTGACAACCCAATAGCAATGAGCACATCCAACACCTAGATCTTTGTTTCTGGACACCATTTTCTGTTAAAGGGAATCAGGGGTCATTCCAGGGCTGGTATTTGGAAAGCACCAGAGGAAACTTGAACATCTTATTTTATGAGGAAGTAAGGGAGTAGCCAAAATGGATAGGTATATGTCAGAGGAACACAGGAGTCCCTTTGATGGGACTCCCAGTGGTCAAATTGGGGACTACCCAAGCATTGCAAGGAATAATGGTGATGATCAATAATAATACTTTGAATTTAAAAAGAATCGATGAGTCCATAGTAATATTTAAAAGGAGTTGGGGGGGACACACTTCTGTACAGAGAATGACAGACAACAAATATAGACAGAATGGTAGTTTTGGAAAAATTACCGTCTTGTAACCACCAATGTACTAACTGAGTCAGGCCAGAATCAACAGTGGATGCTGAGACCACTGGGTGAACTGACGTAGGCATGTAAGGTATTCGCAGATCGTCTCAGAATATCACCCCGCAGACTGCTAACTAATCACAAAGAGTAAAATGTAACTTTACAAAGGAGGGAATCTGACAGATAGCACCTTAACCGAGGGATCAGACTTGGCATCACCATTAGTGAAATAAGCTGACATCAGGTGCCCTCTGGTGGAGTTCAGTTGGCAGGACTCAACGTTGTCTGAGATTTTTGCCAAAAAATGCTTAACTTGAATCTAAACATCAGGAAACAACTGAGTAAATTCAGATTATGGGGTATTCTGGAAGAGAACTAGAATGCCTTGAAAACTTCCAATGCCAAAGTTGAAAAAGACATTAAAAGACATGAGGATTCTTCTAGATTAAAGAAAAGTGAAGAGACATGTCAACTAAATTCAATGTGTGTTTCTTGATGGGACCCTGGATCCAGGTACGAAATAGTTATAAAAGACATTTCTGGGATATCTGGGCATATTTGGAAATGGATTTTGGATTTGATCATGTTGTGTTGATTTCATTTCTTGAAAATGATAAATATATGGTTGTCACGTAGGAGAACATTCTTGTTCTTCAGAGATACATGTTGGTATAAAGTGCAATGATGGCTAGAATTTACTTTGAAATGACTCCACGGAAGAATGCAAAGTGCACGTGTGTGTGTGTGTGTGTGTGTGTGTGTGTGTATGTAGAGAAAAAGAAGAGACAGCAAATACACCAACATGTTGACAACTGGTGAATCTAGGTGAAGGATGTATGAATGGGTAAGCATGGTGTCCTAGTCCAACTTTTCTGTGGTTTTGAAATTTTTCAAAATAAAAAATCATGGGGTAAACCATGATGATGATAAAAACAGGCCTACAAGTCCCGTCTAAAAAAAAAAGTCTAAAGCTGCATTCTCTTGACCCAAAATCCAGCATACCATCGCCCATCTCCCTTCATCCGGGTGAATGGAGAGAGGGACAGGCAGACAGAGACAGAGCCTCTCACCTCCTTGGTGCAGAGACCGCAACTTGGGGAGGGTGTGGAACACCCAGCCTTTCCAGTCCTGGCAAGTTAGCGAAGGAGGAGACGGGACACGCATCGCCACCTTGTGGCCAGACGAGAAGGTCTATCTGCTGCTGCCAATTTTGAAAGCAAAAGTACCCAATGTACCTGGTGTCTTTCCCAGTTGTTACATTTTCCCATTGGCGAAGCACTGATTGTTGTTTCTCTGATTTTCTGAGACGGATTTCCAGCTGCTTTAGAGAAACAAGCCAAAAGCCCATTTCCTTTCCCCGGAAACCTCATTAAGCCCCAAATTCTTTGACAAGGAGAAAGAGAAAAGCCGCTTGTGCACATTTAACCGAATCTCTTTCACCACCGTATGCAGCACAGTGTTGGCCTTTCTGACCCAGTCAAATGAGGAAAGCAAAGGAGATGTATTCAGAGTTTTTAAGTGGCAAGTGAGTCAGCCACTATCACTTGCATTTCGTCAGAGGAGTGGGGAAGCTTTATTATGATAAAGGGAAGCCTTCGGGTGTGCTGACTGGAGGCTGTTGATGGGGAAACTGGAGGCAGCTAACTAGAAGGGGGGCGTCCTACATCATTGGTTAGGGGAGCATTTTTGGCTTTCCCTGGTTAGCCTAAGTTGGAAGCAGGGACAGAATTAGGGAAGCTATCACTTAATCAAGTTTGGGGCCAGTTGTTACAAACGTTATTATTTAGCCTCCTGGATTGTGACTGGACATTGCCGTATGGCTTCCGGCAAGTCTGGCTTCCTGGACTCTTTATAAGGGGGTTAGTTTCCTGGTAGGTCGCTGCAGGTTGTGGGTCAAAGTACGGTCTGGCCATTGTCTGTATATTCAGTCTCTTACTCTGGAAGCAGCCCATCCACAAAGCACCTAGCATGGTGTAAGCAGCTGCAGGTGGCAACTGCTCTAATCACAGGGAAGAGTGCCCTGAAGGGAGGTGAGAAGACCCAGGTTTGGGTCTAAGCCTTCTTCTGCAGTCTGGGAGGTTTCTCCAAGCTTGGGTGGCCTCCTCTACAGGGCAGGGGCCGTGCCTGTTGTGTTTCCCACCTGACTGTGACAGCCCTCTAAGAGGTGACACTAAGCCCACGTGCTCCCTCTAAAGGCTGGAGAGTGAGTAGCTGTAGCTTGCAGAGATTACCTTTGGGATGCAGGTGCAGGAGGGAATAGGTACCTCCTCAGTGCCGACATGGTCCCAGCCTCTCGGGACTCTGCTGAGATGAGCAGACAGACTCACACTTGAGTAAATTGTTGCTTTATTCCAAGGCTGCGTGAGCCCTGGGTTCATCGCCAGTGTGTGCTTTTCCCCTTTCTCCAACACCCAGGCTCTTCGTGTGAAATGGTCCCATCTCAAGCTGCCCTGGGTGGATCTGGACTGGCTCATCGACATCTCCTGCCAGATCACAGAGCTGGATCTTTCTGCCAACTGCCTGACATCCCTCCCCTCAGTCATCCCCTGGGGACTCATCAACCTCCGGAAGCTGAACCTCTCAGACAACCACCTGGGGGAGCTGCCCAGCGTGCAGTCATCAGACGAAATCATCTGTTCCAGGTGGGCTCCTGCCCTGCGGCCCCTGGGGTGAGCCCTGGCCACCTGAGCCCTGGCTGCCACCACCACCCTCCTCCTGCAGTTGTGATCCCTGATTGTAGTTGGTGCTTTTGAAAGCAGATTTTCAGCTAAAATAAGAGAAGGAAGTTCTGCCTGCCCTTATACAAGTTCTTGGGAACAAGGCTCCTACCTCCTTTCCACGTGAACGCAGAGAGGTCTAGTAGGGTGCTTTGTCTGACCCACGTTTCCACTACTCGCTGGCGACCACGCAGGCTTGCTTGCCCAAGATGCCCAGTCTTGGTCCTGCACGCAGGAATCCGTGGAAGGGGGCCGGTGGAAACAATGGGGCGCAGACACCCCAGCTTTTGGTCCACCTCCCAAGGAAAGTGGGCAGGGCCTCAGAGAAACAGTTAACTCCGTAGGACTCTGACAGCAGCCTGATGGTGTAGGGAGCTCCTGTCTCCTTTTTTGGGAGGCCTCGGTAAGAGGCCCAAGCCTCTTGCTGAGGCTGCATGGGGAGGGGAAGGACCTTCCCTTCACCGATGTGTTGATGTCATATCTGCAAGGCCTCATTCCATATGGGATTTGAGCTGATTTCAAAAGCTAAGGCTCTACGTAAAATAAAAAAGAATGTTGGAAGGAGTTTAGGGTCAGCAGTAACTCATGGGAAAGAAGCCTGCACAAAAGATTAAACAAGTGCCATGGAGTAGGGGTCCTTAACCAGGACAGATTTGAGGGTCCAAAAGGTTAAAAGCACTGCCCTCTGGACTTCCAGTACTGTCCAGGGCACCAGCTCGTTCTGCTATCACATATGTGATAAAGGTTACATGCCTCTTGGTCAATGAGACCAGGATCCACCAAGGAGAGATTTTGGTTTTCTTTGTCTACACACAACATAGGGACAGTAATGCAACGAATAAAAATCATATTGCTGTATTTCAACGCACATTCTTTATCCTTGTGCAAGGAGAAAGAGAAATATGTTTACAGAGAATTATGTACCTGTGATGCTTTACCTCTTTCTTCTGATGCCTTGACTTCCTTCTCCCCCAACTACAGGCTACTTGAAATTGACATTTCCAGCAACAAGTTGTCCCACCTCCCACCAGGATTCCTGCATCTCTCAAAACTTCAAAAACTGACAGCTTCAAAAAATTATTTGGAAAAATTGTTTGAAGAAGAAAGCGGTATGTTTTATCATCAGTAACCTGATGACTTTGCCACTTTCTTCTCGATTGGGATATTTTACAGTTCATCCTCTTTTATTTTCCCCTAGCCACGAACTGGATTGGTTTGCGGAAGCTACAGGAACTTGATATTTCTGACAATAAATTGACAGAACTCCCTGCGTTTTTCCTTCATTCATTCAAGTCACTCAGTTTTCTGAATGTCTCCAGAAACAACGTGAAGGTGTTTCCAGATGCCTGGGCCTGCCCCCTGGTTAGTAACTCACAGGAAATCTTGAAAGGAGCGATCAGTCCAGCGTCTATTGTCAGCTTACAGAGCTGTGGGTGCGCTGCCCACTGCCCGACCCTGGCGGCCACGCAGAGTTGTTCCCATGTTATGGACAAGCATGTCACTCAGCATCTAGCAGCTGAGGGTCTCAGGCAGGTAGCTCACCTGAGAGCCAGCCCACCTGGCTCTGGGTTTGAGATTCCCACCATAACACCCACAGAACTTTCCACAGCTACAGCTGAACGTCTGGCCAGGATGAGTTCTGTCCAAAAAGGCTGGGTCGTTCCTTTAGCACAGCTGTAAGATAAGAATAAAGAGGAGACGAAGGCGTAGTCTGCATCCTTAGCACTGCCGGTTAAATGGTGGTTTTGTTTCTTGGGAAGTTTGCTTGTTAAAAACAGATGGAACAGTGTAAAGAATATTGGTGTTTTATTGCTGTTGTTTTTAGCAGCAAATATGGAAATTCTCCATCTCTAGCATTAACATTTCTAATTTAAACATATGTGTGTGGGACGTGGCCTCCTCTTCAGAGCACTGTCCTGAACTGTCCCATTATTTCCAGGGACAACGGGCCAGATGTTCTGAGGGAAGGGAAAGGACCATGAGCTACCTTGATCTCCCCAGGAAACCATTCCCATCCCTTCCTTGGAGCAAGGACAGGAAAACAGGGCAAGGATAGTCTATAGCTTCCTCGTTAGCTGAATTTTATTTATTACAGAGCTTTATTGTAATGGTCTTGTTTTTAACATTAAATTTGGAAACAGTCTTTCTCATAGACACCACGGCCTTTAAAAAGCTAATTAATTCTTTCTCGTCAAACTCCTAGAAATGTTGCAAAGCATCCAAAAATGCCCTGGAGTCTCTACCAGACAAAATGGCTGTGTTTTGGAAGAACCACCTTAAGGATGTGGACTTCTCAGAAAACGCTCTCAAAGAAGTGCCCCTGGGACTTTTCCAGCTTGATGTAAGTCTAATAGCGCCTTGTTTCTCACTTTCAGCTTTTATAAGAAAACCACTCCACATTGCAGTGACATCTGTGTGCCTCTTCCAAGCTTTCCAGACAAAAAAAAGAAAAGAGAAAAAGAAAAAAAAAAGTTGAAAGAACAGTTTAACTGTCAAAGTCGTACACGCTTGTGTGCAGAGATTGAGAGGCAACGTGCAAGATGAAAACAGCTCTGGGAGGGTGGTGAGATAATGGATTTTCATCCTCCAGAATTTTCTTTCATGTCGACAGTTGTAAGCACAGCCCAGCAGCCCCTCGGACTGACCTTCTCTGGCTCTGTTCCTTCCTGGCTCTGGGGTGAACCCAGCAGGCCTGCTGGTGTGTGAAGCCCAGGCAGCACTGTAGGGCGGGGCCTTCTAGTCGCTGCCTCCCAGCCTCCCTCCAGGAAGTGGCGGAACTGGGATTCCTGGATGTGAATTAAGGAAGTGCCTTTTGCCAGAGCCCTGTGTGTGTGTGTGTGTGTGTGTGTGTGTGTGTGTGTGTTCTGTGTCCCAGCCTGGGGCTGCCTTCTACCTTTAGGTTGTTCAAAGATCTGTCTGTGTTTCCCACTCCATTGGGAACCTTTGAAAGCAGAGCATGGATCCTTTTCGTGACTTGGTGCCCAGGGCCAGCCCCGGGTGGAAAATTCTCCATCACTCTGAAGGCATCCGTGTCAAGCGGGCAGAGGGTGCATGACGGGGCTGGGTCACCCTCAGTGTCACTGCTGCCGCCTGACCCCTGTCCGGGACGTCAGCTGGGCCAGCCCAAGGAGACATCGTGCTGGGCGCCCTGCCCCTGCCGTGGTAATCCTGTGGCCTCCAGGGCCTTCAGACTCATCCACTGTTCCCAGGACAGGTCCACAGATAATTGTCACTCTTAAAAAGCCTCAATTCTGAGAAGTCCTTAGATTCCTTTCATTCTGGAATAATTGACCCCCATTGATCTGAAGGGAAGGATCTACTATTAATTGTCCCATCTGCTCTGTTTGCTATAACCTCATGAGTTTGAAGACACTGTACAGCCCCACACAACTGGAATCTTTGTGACAATGATTCAGTTTTAATCGTTTGGCTTCCCTTTGCCAAGGAACAGATGTTCCCTTCAGTTCCTCCGCCCCTTTGGTATTTGACGTCGTCTTTGCCTGTCTCTCTCCCTCTGTCCCAGGCCCTCATGTTCTTGAAGTTACAGGGAAACCAGCTGGTGTCACTGCCACCTCAAGAGAAGTGGGCCTGCAGACAACTCAAAACCCTGGATCTCTCCAGAAACCAATTTGGCAAGTAAGCAGGGTCTCTGTCCCCGGCAAGTTTCAAATGCGTGTATGATTCCAGTTGACAGACCTGTGGGGTGGTGTCTCTACAGGCTTGCTGAGTGGCCATGACAAAATGCCACAGGCTGGGCGGTTTACACGCCAGGTGATTATTTCTCACAGTTCTGGAGGCTGGAAGTGTGAGACGGAGGTGGCAGCGGGGTTGGTTTCTCCTGAGGCCTCTCTGCCTGGTGTGGCGACGGCTGCCTTCTCCCCGGGTCCTCATACAGTCCCCCTCTGTGCCTGACTGTGTCCTGATCTCCTCCTCTTATAAGGACACCTGCCAGACTGGATCAGGGCCCGCCCTCATGACCTGTTTTAACTTGATGACTTCTTTAAAGGCCTATCTCCAAATACAGTCACATCCTGAGGGTCTGGACTCCAACATGTAAATGAGGGTGGGGGACACAATTCCACCCAGAGCAGTGTCCTCCCGTTTCTAGTTGTCAGAGCTGCCTGGAGAATCTCCTCATTTTAGCCTCTCCTGTCGTTCTGTTAAAAGGTTCTTGCTAGTCACTAACTGATGTGTATATAGATCGAATAAAAAGTACCCTCCAGGGTCTTCTAATAAAACGGGACAATCTGGGTCTGATCCCAGCTGGTCCTTGGGATCCTGGACACCAGCCTCCCTGGTTCGCTTGCTGAAGGCCACGTCTGCAGCATCTCAGGGGAGTTTCTTCCCCTGAGAGAACTCCCCCAGTGAGCAGCCCCTGGAATGAGCGTTCCTGCCAGGCACAGAAACGCTAACACGTGCCTGAGATGGAAAAGCTCAGGAGTGGAAACCACCAGTCCTGCCAGCGTTACATCACCTTCTCTGCTTGTTTTTTTTTTTTCCCAAAAGACTTCAGAGCACAACTGGTGCCGTTAGCAGGCAGCGGCTGTCCACGCTTACACGTCAGGCTCCCAAACACCCTGCTGGTGGGATTTTCTCCCTTCTCTCTGCGTGGCATTGTATAGTCACAGTCAAAATAGAAATGTCTTTGCCGTACTCTCCTCAGATTTTGACTTTTTCCTCTCTACAGAAATGAAGATGTACTTAAAACAAAGCGCATTTCCTTTTTCACCACCAGAGGCCGCCAGCGTTCGGGGACGGAGACAGGTGTGTGTTGCTCCTGGGAGATGAGAGCTCCCGGCCCGGGGGGGCCCTGCTCCCCTACAGGGGGATGGCCCTCCTGCTGTGCTTTCCCCTGCAGTGCCCTGTGGGAATGCCTGAGATGCCCATGCTTGATTCAAAACCCTGGGAGTACCTGTGCTCATGGCTCATGTCACACGGATGGCCTGCAAGGGTCCTGAAACCCCCTTTCCTGTCTGCAGCCCAGTAAGACTAGTAGCTCCCATGTGCGGATGGCCTGCTGCCTGTGAGAGCTGCCCTAGGTACCGTACACGTGTCCGTCTTTCTTTAACCATCACTTGACGTTTGGGTTGTGGTTTTCCATTTTGCAGATGAGGAAACTAAGCCTCCAGAGCATCTTCAAATCAGCCTTCCATAGCAAAATACCACTGACAGGGTGGCTTACACAATAGAGATGTATTTTCTTACTGTTCTGGAGGCTGGAAGTCCGAGAGCAGGCTGCATGGTCAGTTTCTGATGAGGGCCCTCTTTCTGGCTTGCAGATGGCTGCCTCCTTGCTGTGTTCTCATGTGGCAGAGACAGAGAGAAAAAAAGAGTGAGCCCTCTGGTGTCTCTTCTTATAAGGACAGTAACCCCAGGGTGAGGGCACCACCTTCACGACCTCCTCTAAAGCTGGTCACCTCCCGAAGACCCTGTCTCCTAATACCATCACGTTGGGTGTCAGGGCTTCCACGTGTGGATTTGAGGGGGTGCAGTTGAGTCTGCAGCACAGGGCTTAACTCATGTGATCACTTGGCTACTGAGTGGGTGACCCAGGCCTCAGCCAGCACTGTCAAATCCAGCACTGGGGCCCGGGGTCAGTGCTACGAAGTCCTTCCTGCCATGCTGTGGCATCTTGGGAGGTCCACATAGGAACACAGCTACCCTTGGTCCTGCAGGCTGTCCTGTCTGAGTTGAGATTCTGGAGGAGCTTGAGGTCTTCCTCCAAACTCATTAGAAACAGAACTCTTCCTAGAGTGTTTGTACTGGTCACACAACAAGGCCAGTTCAGCAGAGAATGTTTCTAGGAAAACAGTTCTTTTTGTTTGTTAGCTTCTGTAAGGTACAGCAGGAGGTATGGACCTATCCCTCAAGTTCAATCGCCAGCCCTCTTTTTTGAGCTGAAAACCAGGAGTTCTAAAGCCATCAGCACTCACGGATATATCCCTTTGTATACTGTCCCATAGAACCGGAACCAATATTTAGGTTATTTTAAGTGTAACATAACCTTTTTCTTCAGCTTGATCGATCTAGATTGACAAGTGCTCTTTAAGTATAGATGGTGTGAGGTGGGGATAAGAAATGCTACAGAGGCCAAGACACATTTGCAGGAAGTGAACTAAATAGTCTGCCCACCTGTTGCCCTTTTTTGATGCACTCCTGTGTACATATGATATGCATATATCAGTCATGTAAGAGTGTGTTTACATATGATTGAAAAAGTAACACATCATCAGTGGAACAGGGAAGAGTCCAAAAATAGACCTAATATGGGAATTTAATATATGATAAAGTGGCATTTCAATGTAGTGGGAAAAAATGTTGTACTGTGTTAATAAATAGTGCTGGTACGACTGCTTGTCCAGCGGAACGTGGGGAAGCACAGCACTAGATGCCCTACCTTACGTCAATTACAGACATCTCCTTGCAGATGTTAGCTTGAAGGTAAAAGGAAAAGAAAATAAGATTTAAGAGAATAAATGTACAATTTAGGAGTGGGAAGACCTTTAAAAGCTAGGTGGGAAATCCAGAAGTCATTAAAAAAAAAGAGCAAAATCTTGGGTGTTGTAAAAATGGAAAAACTTTGTTCAGTAAAAGGCATCATAAACAAAGTCGTAATGCAGACAAACTGAGAGGAGGTCTGTTTGCTTAAGTCCCTAATATACAAAGACGGCTTACAAATTGATTTTTTTTTAAGTCAACTCAATAGGCAGAAACTGGGCAATGATATAAACAGTTCACAGGAAAGGAAGTCCAGATGGCCCAGAAAGGAACAGAAAGGCCCTGAACCTTGCTACTAGGGAAATGCAATTTGGAATTTCATAACTGATCCTTTTCAAAACAAAGAGCCTTAGGACTTTGGAAATTGAGTTCAGACATGGGGATTTCACTTGGAAGGAAGGAGAAGCAAACAACACTTTTTTCTCACGCGTGCCCAAGCAGGACGATGGGCATGAAAAGGGCTGCCGGTATGGGTCTCGGCCGTACTCCCACCTCTGTGGGTCAAGCCTCAGGCACTGGGGTTGACTGGAAAGATGTCTCCAGTCTAGAAATGGAGACCATGCTGACGTGCACGAGGAGGTGGGCCCAGCACCCCGCGGGACCAGACACTTTCTCGGCAGACCACCAGAGTGCAAGGTCAAAGGCACACAGTGAAGAGCGGGACAGAAACATGCACCCGTGTTCTGGAACACGGCCCTGCTGGTGGCCTGCAGGCACATGTCTGGAGCCAGCGGAGGATCCACACCTCTGGAAGTTTCCCTGGCAGAGGTGGATGGTGCTGTGCTGTTGGCACTTGACAAAAAAGCCTCTTGATTTTTTCAATTTCATCCAGAAAGTTGAGGCGCACACCTGGGAGACACGCAGAGGCCCGCTGCAAACACTTTTCTTCGGTAGGATTATTGTCTCAGGCCGTTGACCTAGGGCACAGGATTATCTATACTTTGTTCGCAGATGGACAGTAAAACTTTAGGTAGATTCATGTACATTCTAGTAGTCATGTTGGTGCGGCGGCCTCATCCAAAAATAATCTGAAAGGCCGTTTTTACAGTCAAATTCAGACCAGCCAAGTCATAAATAACTTATGAATAAATAATTATGGTTTATAAATACCTCAAGCTGTGCTATGCCGAGCCCAGTTTCCAGAGTTTCCATTCTGGGCCAGGAGGTCTGTGACAGGTGTTGCCTCTGTTTACAGTATAAGTCCCTTATTCCATCTGTCTGTTACTTACAGAGCCTTCATGAATACCAAGATGAAACTTTAAAATTGGAAAGCACAGAGGCCAGGTGTTCAGAACGTGTTCTCTGGGAAGAAAGTGAGCCTTTCTTATTCCTGATGTTCCTCCCAAGAGAATTAGGGCAGGCTGAAGTTGATCTTTTTTTTTTTTTCCTTTGGGAAAAAAAAAGTCTTTTTGAACATTTTTCTTGTAAAGCAAGGACTAGTACAAAGCTGTCTTTAAAAGTCTGTTGCACATTTATTTCCATAGGGGCCAGTGCATCGAGACCCATTCACGTGGCACTAGCTGGGCAAATTTTCCAGGTGCCAATATCAGTATTCCATTATCATCTGTCCCGGAACATTCCCTGATGTCAGGTTACCCTGTTACCCTTGAGACTGGAGCTATATGTGTGGAGACAAGCCAGAGTTAATGGGAGGAGCTGTGATCAAGGGCAGAGGAACATTTCGGCCCCGCAAAAGAATTCTAGCTCCTCTCTCTCACGTGTCCGGCAGAGAACCAGCTGAGAGAACTTTAAGGCTGTTGTTTTATCGTGAATTTGAGCTGAAAGGGACGCTCAGGGGCGTGCTGGCCTGCCCCCCTCTCCCTGCTTTAGGAGAAAGGAAAAGGCACTTCAGTGATTCTGCTGCAACCCAACCCTCTGATTCCCATCGGTTTTGAAGCTCTCCCCCACATTCTTTCTCAACTCACACTCTGTTGCCATGGAAACAGCAAATTGGACATGATTTTATAGTAATCTCATAATTAGCCTCATTAATGAAATCACTTAAATATACTAGAGGATTGACTTGTTTTTCAGAGAATGCCATCCTAGGAAGTATAAAAACCAATCCCACATTATTACTTTTCAGTTAATTAGCTATTTTAATTGTAGAAATAATACATGTGTATGGTAAACAAAATTTCTGAACTGCACCAAAGGGCATGGAGTGAATATTCAGTCTCCCAGTGTTACTGAACCAAACTTGGGTCCACTTGCCCATGCACGGTAAAGCCAATCTACTGACACCGGGTTGTGGTGAAGGAAAGTGCAGCGCTTATTGCAGGCACCAAGCAAGGAGTCCAGGCAGCCAGTGCTTGAAAGGCCTGACCTCCCCAAAGGCTTTTAGGGAAAGGTTTCTAAAGACAGGGTGAGGGAGGGGGGTTGTGGATGTGAGATCAGTGCATGGACACTCTTCTGATTGGCTGGTGGTGAGGTCATCAGGGGTCAACATCAACCTTCTGGTTCCAGCTGGTCTGAGGTCTCTGTGCTTGTGGGCAGCGTACAGTGAACTTCTTCCACCAGGTGGGGGTTTCAGTATCTGCAGAGCAGCTCAAGAACATGGCTCAGAATCCTATCTGTAGCCCTTGAGGAGGAATGAAAGGTCCTTGACTTTGTTTAATGGCTAAACTGTTATTTCATCTTGCTTGACTCTTTTCCATTCTTTCTGCATTTGCTCAGCTTCTCTGATGAGATGTACTCTTTGGAACTTGGGGAAGCCTAGGAGGCTACAGTTTTTCTACAGATAAGAGGCAGGCAGAGGACGTGGCAGTGGGGAGGGGGGCTGTTCTGGGAAGATCCCCATAGGGTACTGCTCGGTTACACTAGTAATTCCCTTCTCCAGAGAAAACCGTGGAATTTCATGTGTCTGTGGTAGCAATTGTCTGTATCTGGCATACTATAACATATACACTACATATGTGTATTTGTGGTGTGTCTACTCATGCCTATAACAGCATGTAACATGTATACACATGGGCGTGCAGGTGTACACATGCCTATGGCATCTTATAACATATATGCACATGTATAACTTCATATAACATACACGTGTGTGTGTGCATGTGTGGTGTGTGCACATAAATCATATAATGTACGTGTGCACATATGTGTACCTGCACATAACTCCACATAGCATGTGCACATGCACATGACATCGTGTAGTGTATGTGTGCACCTATGTGTACATGCACATAACTTCACGTAACACGTGCACATGCACATGACATCATATAGTATACATATGCACATTGTAATGTGTGTTCACACGTGCATATAACATACCTAAACGCGTGGGGGGGGTTGTTTACTCATGTCTGCACACGTTTTGAGGTACACAAATTAAGCCTTCTTTAGATATCTGATTCCACACCTTGCTTTTTTTGGTTTACCAATCACCCTTGCATAGCTCTTCATACCTAAACATGTAGACCTGCCCCGTGCTTTGTAATAGTTGTATATCATCCCATGCCTCATTTAACCAACTCCCTGCGGGTGGACATATAAGCTATCTTCTCCCTGTGCTGTCACAAAGTGTGCCATGGAGCATCCTTGTTCTCACACCTTTGCCACATGTGCTAGGATGTCTGTAGGACCGTTTCCTAGAATTAGAATCTCTGGGTCAATGAGATGAATATCTTATTCTGATAGACTTGTCAAAATGCCCTCCAGAGGTTGTACCAGTTTATACACTCACCTGGCCTCCACGCTGTGATGGTCCAGAATGATTTTCAAACGTACAGTCTGCTTTGCCATTTCTTTGCAGCATGTGTGCTGGAATTTCCCACCTTCCTAAGTGAGTCTTTGGAAGTCCTTTGTCTGAATGACAACTACCTGGATGCAGTCCCACCCTCAGTTTGCCTACTGAAGAGCTTATCAGAACTCTACTTGGGAAAGTAAGTACACAGCCCGAGCAGCTGCACTGGCCTTTCTAGACCAGGAAAGCCAAAAGTCCTTGTGTAAACCACCTGAGGACATGGAAGCCAGGGAGAAAGAACCCATCTATGTACCAAGAAGCAGCAGTTGGATTTTCAGAGCCAGGCTTAGTCAAAGAGGTGGGGGAAGGGAAGGCAGGGGTAGCGATGCAATGATGCCTTCTTTGCTATTTCACTCACTTATAATGAGAAGAAATCCTCAATCATTCATCCTTTCATTTACTGAGTACCTACTGCCAGGGGATTCAGACAGTGTGCAAAACGTGATGAAAATATGAAATAATTCAGGTTACATTGCCTTATCGAGAAGAGGTAGTGATAATCTTTATGATGATGTAATTAATAGAAGAGATGGGAAAGTTGGGGGAGGGGACCCCGTTCTAAGCCATGGGTATTTGCAGAAGACAGAACTGCCATTTGTACCACTGGCTTCCCAGGGAGAGAGGCTTTGGAGTTAGTATTTAAATGGAACACTTGAAATCAGGGCCCAGGATGTTGGGCTTGGGGGTGCAGGCTGTCAGTAGGCCCCAGAGGCTGAGGGGCTGCTGTGTGTGTGTTCTCCCATGGTGTGTGTGTGCCCTCAGCAATCCTGGCCTCCGAGAGCTCCCTCCTGAGCTGGGGCAGCTGGGCAACCTCTGGCAGTTGGACATTGAAGACCTGAACGTCAGCAACGTGCCTGCAGAGATAAGAAAAGAAGGTAGGGCTTCCTCAGCATCCCCCCCTCGGAAAGACCCTCAAGTCCAGCTGTTAGGGACCTGGGTGGAAACAGCTGGGGGACCCGTGGAGCCCACCTCTGGCTCCCATGTTTGGGAAGATGCTGTAAAGTTATCCAGAAGTTGGTGGTTGCTGTGGACTGTTGTAATGGAATTGACCATGTGGTCAAACTATCTATGACCCGTAGCAGCAAGGATGCTGTCTTTATTTTATTTATTATTTATTTATTTATTTATTTATTTATTTATTTTAATTGGGGTATAGTTTTATAGTGTTGTGATAGTTTCTGCTGTACAGCAAAGTGGAGTTCCCTGTGCTATACAGCAGGTTCTTATTAGTTATCTATTTTATACATATTAGTGTATTTATGTCAATCCCAATCTCCCAATTCATCCCACCCCAACACCCCCCCCCCCCCCCGCTTCCCCCTTTGGTGTCCATATGCTTGTTCTCTACATCTCTATCTCTATTTCTGCCTTGCAGACCGGTTGATCTGTACCATTTTTCTATATTCCGCATATATGTGTTAATATACGATATTTGTTTTTCTCTTTCTGACTCACTTCACTCTGTATGACAGTCTCTAGGTTCACCCATGTCTCTACAAATGTCCCAGTTTCATTGCTTTTTACAGCTGAGTAATATTCCATTGTATATATGTACCACATCTTTTTTATCCATTCCTCTGTTGATGGACATTTAGGTTGGCTCCATGTCCTGGCTATTGTAAATAGTGCTGCAGTGAACATTGGAGTGCATGTGTCTTTTTGAATGATGATGTTCTCTGGGTATATGCCCAGTAGTGGGATTGCTGGGTCATATGGTAGGTCTATTTTTAGTTTTTCAAGGAACCTCCATACTGTTCTCCATAGTGGCTGTATCAATTTACATTCCCACCAGCAGTGCAAGAGCATTCCCTTTTCTCCACATCCTCTCCAGCATTTACTGTTTATAGGTTTTCTGATGATATCCATTCTAACTGGTGTGAGGTGATAGATACCTCATTGTAGTTTTGATTTGCATTTCTCTAATAATTAATGATGTTGAGCAGCTCTTCATGTGCCTCTTGGCCATCTGTATGTCTTCTTTGGAGAAATGCCTATTTAGGTCTTCTGCCCATTTTTTGATTGGGTTGTTTGTTTTTTTGATATTGAGCTGCATGAACTGTTTATATATTTTGGAGATTAATCCTTTGTCTGTTGATTCATTTGCAAATGTTTCCTCCCATTCTGAGGGTTGTTCTTTTCGTCTTGTTTATATTTCCCTTTGTTGTGCAGAAGCTTTTAAGTTTCATTAGGTCCCATTTGTTTATTTTTGTTTTTATTTCCATTACTGTAGGAGGTGGATCAAAAAAGATGTTGCTGTGATTTACGTCAAAGAGTGTTCTTCCTATGTTTTCCTCTAAGAGTTTTATGGTGTCTGACCTTACATTTAGGTCTTTAATCCATTTTGAGTTTATTTTTGTGTATAGTGTTAGGGAGTGTTCTAATTTCATTCGTTTACATGTAGCTGTCCAGTTTTCCCAGCACCACTTTTTGAAGAGGCTGTCTTTTCTCTATTGTATATCCTTGCTTCCTTTGTCATAGATTAGGTGACCATAGGTGCATGGGTTTATCTCTGGGCTTTCTATCCTGTTCCATTGATCTATATTTCTGTTTTTGTGCCAGTACCATACTGTCTTGATTACTGTAGCTTTGTAGTATAGCCTGAAATCAGGCAGTCTGATTCCTCCAGCTCCACTTTTTTCCCTCAAGATTGCTTTGGCTATTTGGGGTCTTTTGTGTCTCCATGCAGATTTTAAGATATTTTTGTTCTATTTCTGTAAAAAAATGCCACTGGTAATTTGATAGGGATTACATTGAATGTGTAGATTGCTTTGGGTAGTATAGTCATCTTCACAATGTTTATTCTTCCAATCCAAGAACGTGGTACATATCTCTCCATCTGTTTGTATCGTCTTTGATTTCTTTCATGAGTGTCTTACAGTTTTCTGAGTACAGGTATTTTACCTCCTTAGGTAGGTTTATTCCTAGGTACAGTAAAACCTTGGCTTGCAAGCATAATTCATTCCGGAAACATGCTTGTAATGCAGAGCACTTGTATATCAAAGCAAATTTCCCCATAAGAAATAATGGAAACTCAGATGATTCATTCCACAACCCAAAAATATTCATATAAAAATGATTACAATACAGTAATATAATACAAAATATAAAGAAAATACAAAATATAAAGAAAAGTAAACAAATTAACCTGCACTTACCATTTAAAACTTTCATGGCTGGTGTGAGGGAGACAAGAGGGAGGAGGGTTATTGTGTAGGATGACTTCCACTATCACTAACAGAATCCCTGCTGTCTATTGGCTCAATGGAATCTTTTTCTTTTCATGCAACTTTCACAAGGAACCTATACAATGACACTTGTTTTTGCCTCCTTTGGAGGATTTCGTGGAAATGTGACATTGCATTGTCATTAAATAGATTCATCTCTCACACTAATACAGCTTTATTCGGATGGTGCTTTTCTACAAAGTTTTGCACTGTGTTCCACATCTTACACATCTCCCTAATCTCATTTGAAGTGAGAGATTCCTCCGCCTTTTTCTCCTCCTCCCCTGCAGATGAGATCTCCTCCATAACCTCTTGCTGTTGCTCGCAATGCAGATCCATCATTTCGTCGGTGGTCAGGTCCACTGGCTCAGTTGTGATCCTGTGACGTTTGGCGTCACGTACTACTCGTGTTGCAAGACATCGCTCGTTTATCAAGTTAAAATTTATTAGAAATATTTGCTCATCTTGCGGAACACTCACAGAACGAGTTACTCACAATCCAAGGTTTTACTGTATTTTATTCTTTTTGTTACAATGGTGAATGGGATTGTTTCTTTAATTTCTCTCTGTGATCTTTTATTGTTGGTGTATAGGAATGAAAGAGATTTCTGTGCATTAATTTTGTATCCTGCAACTTTACCAAATTCATTGATTAGCTCTAGTAGTTTTCTGGTGGCTTCTTTAGGATTTTCTGTGTATAGTATCGTCATCTGCAAACAGTGACAGTTTTACTTCTTCTTTTCTGATTTGTATTCCTTTTCTTTTTCTTCTCTGATTGCTGTGGCAAGGACTTCCAAGACTGTGTTGAATAATAGTGGTGAAAATGGACGTCCTTGTCTTGTTCCTGATCTTAGAGGGAATGCTTTCAGTTTTTCGCCATTGAGAATGACGTTTGCTGTGGGTTTGTCGTATGTGGCCTTTATTATGTTGAGGTAGGTTCCCTCTATGCCCACCTTCTGGAGAGTTTTTATTGTAAGTGGGTGTTGAATTTTGCCAAAAGCTTTTTCTGCATCTATTGAGATGATCGTATGGTTTTTATCCTTCAGTTTGTTAATATGGTGTATCACATTGATGGAAGGGGTGCTGTCTTTAGATCCTTGACTTTTCGTCTTCACTTTTGGGGTGATTCGTATCACGCCTTCCCTCCATAGATCCAGTAGTCTTCTCACCTCACCCAATTAGAACACACAGAAAGTGCTCCTTCCAGACAGGACTTTGTTTCCCAAGAGATGTGAGCGTGTTCCCCTCTGTGTGTCAGCAGCAGCACCCACTCTCCCCCACTGTGATTCTGCACAGGCCCCAAAGCTATGCTGTCTTACCTGCGTGCGCAGCTGCGGAAAGCAGAGAAGTGTAAGCAGATGAAGATGCTCATCGTGGGTCCTCCGCGTCAGGGCAAGTCCACCCTCCTGGAGATCTTACAGACGGGGAGGGCCCCCCAGGTGGTGCACAGCGAGGCCACCATCAGGACCACCAAGTGGGAGCTCCAGAGGCCGGCTGGCTCGAGAGCCAAGGTCAAGGATGGTTGGCATGCAGAGTCCCTGTGGGAGGGAGGGAGCTTCCAGGGCCCCTTCTCCCTCCTCTGCAGAGAGTCCAGGACTTTGTCAGCCTGGTGTCTGCGGCCCAGGATGTTTGCAGGGGTCTCTGTGTGCTCTTTCAAACCAGCTCCTGCCAAGGGCAGTGAATAACTTAGCATGTCCTTGTAGTTTTTCTGTTATAGCTAAGCTGAGGTTCTGGACCAGTGGTTCTTAACCCTGGCTGATGGTCAGACTCCTCTGATGAACTTTAAAAGACAGCCGTGCCCAGGCCTGGCCCCAAAGGCTGTGATTCAAGTGGCCTGGGACAGGGCCCCTCCCCAGGTCTGAGAATCAACTACTGCTGTAGGAGTGAGACACACCAATATCTGCCCCCAAACAGGAAGGTTGAGAAGCCCGCCCCAGAATGAATGCACTGTCCTCCTCCTCGACACCTGCTTTCACCCCAGGTTCTGGAAGGTCTAGTTTCTAAGCCCTGTTTAAAATGAATCCTTCAGGGAACCTGTTAATCATCCTGTTTTTCATTCAGTACGAGACAAATGAAAATGAAAATCGTGTTGCCCTTGAATCAGAGAAAAGAGCCTGTGGAATACCGGCGGGATGGACTTTAGCACAGGCCTGAGCTGTTTCTCCCGGCCCAGGGGATGAACACACGCCAATGATGCCTGCCTTACCTGTTGCGGTATTTGTAGGTACACATGGCCACACAGGGATACAGGCGCAAGGGGGCTATTTGTGGAGAGCTCAGCAGCATTGAGACCAGAGGCTGCATGATTCTCCCCCCAGCCCCCAGCATAGGACCAGCTAGAGATCAGTTTTGTTGCGGAGTCTTTCACACAAAATCACTTCCCAAGTCAGGGAAATCCGATTCGAGTCTTTAGGCATTTCAGCTGAATGTATATTTTAATGTGGACTCAGAAACTAGTCCTCTAGAAAATGAGGGTCTGCCCGTTAGGGCCAGAACAGTTGAATAATTAACACCAGCCCTGCCCACTTCCCCAGAACACCCCAGGCGTGAGCCTAGCTAACGCATGTCCGAAAGTTCTCGAAAGTAACCAGAATCTCTGGATTCTCTCCTTTTTTTAAGCAATTATTCCATGTCACTTTCTTCCAGCTGTTCTTAAGCAAATAGCTGTCTGAGGTCTGAGGGGTAGATTAGTATTTCCGTTTTTCCTGAACTTTGCCCCCCCACTTCCTTTCTACCATCATTCAAGTTTTCCCCACCCCTTTCACTGAAGGACAGCCACCTGATCTGGGGAACACTGAGTTCCGTAAACCTCTGTGTGGCTGGGCCTTCAGCCAGTTTAGAACAGCTGTCCGTTTTCATCTTTATACCAAAAAAAGCAGGCCAGCACACTGTGTCTTGGAGGCCAAACTGCAGCATGGTGGGAACGATTCTTTGCCACAGACAAGGGCAGCCTTAGCCGCTCGAGCCAGATTCTGACCTCATAGAATGATAGAGAAACCATCTTTTACACAGCCTTTGCCCAAAGCCCGACAGCTAATCTTTGGTTGGCGTCCCACGTCAGGGCCGTTTCCCATGGCCCTAGGCGGGCGCTGCCCTCTGGACCGTTCAGAGGCCTGCCTGCGTGGCCCTGCCCTCACTCGGATGGAGGTCAGGCGTGTGTGAGCCCTGCCCCCAGCCCCCGGCTTCCTCCGGCGGGACATCTCCTAACTGTCTGCAGCTGATGGGAGGCAGACAGCGCCCTCCAACGCTCTGCAGACGCCTCCGCCCACAGCACCCAGCCGTCCACACCCCCCTGCTCCCGGAGCAGGAGAGAGGAGCCCCCAGAAGCCCGCCTTCGAGCCTCTGGGCCCCCTTCCCTCCCTCACGTGGCTGGTTCCTGAGACAAACAGCAGGACGCACCGTGCTTTTCCACGGCTGGGCCTTTTGCAGGCCCCCGTGCACAACGTTCAGAGCGATCCGTTGTCTCCATCTGACGGACTAAAACCCTGATTGCTAAAATGTCTCCATGTCGCTGCCTTGTTGCTCAAGTAGGTTGAGTCGGTGGAGTTCAACGTCTGGGACATCGGTGGCCCCGCCAGCATGGCCACGGTCAACCAGTGCTTCTTCACGGACAAGGCCCTGTACGTGGTGGTCTGGAACCTGGCGCTGGGGGAGGAGGCCGTGGCCAACCTTCAGTTCTGGCTTCTCAACATTGAGGTGAGGAGGTACCAGCCCTTCAGCTCTCCATCCTCAGGGCATCACAGGGGCCCCACCACTTTAGCGGGGAGGTAAAAAGGAAACAGTTAGGGAGAAACACTTTGCCCTTTCCTGGGCTGTCGCAGAGGCCCCAGAATGGTAGGTCACCATGAAGCCCTGCAAACCGTCCTTGGCCACGTGGTCAATGGTGCTTTTGTACTTCTCTGCTTCCTTACGTTTAAGAGCCCCGCATCTTGGACCCAGGAGGGGAACAGGGCTCCCCTCTTCCAGTGGAAAGGTGACGTGGGCCAGAAGCTGGGGTGCTGTCTGAAGGCATCAGAGATGGGGGTCACAGGCCCTCACGCACCCCTTCGTGCATGGCAGGCCCTCGGGGTTTACAGAGAGGAACCTGGGGTGCGGTGGGGAGACAGCTGTGGGCCGTGGACATCCAGGGTTGGCACGCCCGCTGCCTAGGGAGCTGTTCCCGTCTCCAGCCCGGACTCTCTCACACAGGCCAAGGCCCCAAACGCCGTGGTGCTGGTGGTGGGAACGCACCTGGACTTAATCGAAAGCAAATTCCGCGTGGAGAGAATCGCCACACTGCGCGCCTACGTGCTGGCGCTCTGCCGCTCGCCCTCTGGGTCCAGGGCCACCGGCTTCCCAGACATCACCTTCAAACACCTCCAGTGAGTGTCCGTGGCACCCTGCTCGCCCTCACCTCTCGCAGGGCTGTGGCTGCCGGTCCCTTACTTGTCCATCTTCCCGGGGACGCCTGCTCTGCCTGCAGAGGGCCCCTGAGGCAAGGGCTGTGCTCCTCCCGTGCCCTGTCTGTCCAGGGTGAAGGGTGGCAGCTGGGCCCCTGGAGCAGATGCAACCCTGGGGAGGGTAAGGAGCTTCCAGAGGACTTGCAGGGCAGGGCCTGGAGACACTCTCTGTGCTTCCTGTCCGGGTCTCCTCACCCCCGGGGCCAGTGCTGAGTGTGCATGGCCCCAGTGGGACCGTGAGATAAAAACTCAAATCCCACCCATCGTTTGTTGATCACGGATCAAGAACAGACCCCAGGTGTGGTCCTGTCCTCCCATAGTGCCTGAGTGGTTCCGAGGGGCTGGGATTGGGGAGGGTTGGAGATGGGCCGGTGCTGGTGGGACCAGGGTCCTGGGCATGTTGCTTCTCCCACTCCTGTCCTTGGATTCTCACGACAGCTCTGCGGGTTTGGAGACTGTTGTGCCCACTTCGCAGATGATGAGATGGGCTCAGCTAGTAAGCGTTCTCTGACCGCTACACTGGTGACTCTTGGGTTCCCTCCCTCTGGGTGAAATGCTGTGGACGTGGGTCCACGGGTCAGCCTGGAGACATGCCATGTGGCCCGGAGTATGGGATGGGGCTCTCAGGAGTTCCTCGAGTGCCCTTGAGAATGCCCCCTGGGACCTGCGATGATAGGAGTGCGGACTCCGGGTCAGAAACCTGGGTCCAACCCAAGCCTGCGCCTTTCCGGCTTGTGTCCTTGGGGGTCCCCTTGTGCCTGCATGCCTCACTTTTCTCCTCTGTAAAATGGGGAGGTTGGGAAAACAGACTAAAGCAGCACCTGGTGGTGCCCCCAGCCCCATGCCTTGCACCAAGTAAGGCCTCAAGAAATTTCTGTGTCTCTCTCTCATGAGTTTCCTTAACTTGCCAGTGTCTGGGACAAAACGCTTAGGAAAACAGAGACCCTGCAGTGCTTGTCAGAGAGGGGAGGTGTGGTGAGTGAGCACGGTTCTCTCTTGCACTCATAGCGAGCTTTCCTGTAAGAGCCTGGAGGGTCAGGAGGGGCTGCGGCAGCTCATCTTCCACGTCACGTGCAGCATGAAGGACGTAGGCAGCACCATCGGCTGCCAGCGCCTCGCGGGGAGGCTGGTGGGTACCTCTCGTCCCCTGCAGCCCGAGGGGCCTGCTTCCCGCATGTCAGGGGGACCACACCTCCCTCTCTCTCTCTACGCGTGTGCTGTGGATACTGCGTGATCCCCATGTGAACAGTTTCTTGGGGGATGGGAGGGGTGGGGTAGTGATAGGAAACCTTCCACCCGCTCAGTCCCTGGAAGGGTGGCAGGAGACGCAGCTGGCTGGACACCCCTGCAGACCTGAGGGCCCAGCCTTGCACTCCCGCCCCAGATCCCTAGGAGCTACCTGAGCCTCCAGGAGGCGGTGCTGGCTGAGCAGCTGCGCCGCAGCCTGAGCGACGATGTGCAGTACCTGACGGACAGGCAGCTGGAGCAGCTGGTGGAGCAGATGCCTGGCAGTGACATCAAGGACTATGAGGACCTGCAGTCCGGTGGGTGGGCGGGGAGGGTGGGCAGGCACAGGGGCTCAGATGGGTACCAGCAGGCCCAGGCGTGGGGCCCTGGGAGGGAACACTCAAATTCTTCACCGCTCTGTGCATGTCTGCAAATAACTGCAGAGACACGTCAGGTATCGATTTGGGGTCACAAGTCAGTTTTAACGAGTAAGCGAGTTTGCAAAGATGGAAGCTATGAATAAATGGAGACCAGCACGTTGGCAAAAGTTACAAAACGCCTCTTAAGAGCACGTGGAGGGCCCCCTGTGTTGGGAGTGTTGGTTGCTTCCTAAGAGGAATCTGTGACCCAGCCCCCTTAGGGAGGAGGTCACCCAGAGTCCCTTCTGCCCTTTGTTTGACGACGCCCTTTCATCCCCTTCCCTGGGCAGCCATCAGCTTCCTCATTGAAACCGGCACCCTGCTCCACTTCCCGGACACCAGCCACGGCCTGAGGAATCTCTACTTCCTCGACCCCATTTGGTTGTCTGAATGTCTGCAGAGAATCTTCAACATCAAGGGCTCCAGGTCGGTGGCCAAGAACGGGGTGATCAGGGCAGAGGACCTCAGGATGCTGCTGGTTGGGACAGGCTTCACCAAGCAGACTGAAGAGCAGTATTTCCAGTTCCTGGCCAAATTTGAGATCGCCCTGCCGGTCGCCAACGACAGGTGAGGCCACAGACCGGGCTGTGCCGGTTGCTCCTTCCTTCCTGTGCCTGGGATGTCTCATGTCAGGGGGTTCAAAGAAATCCGTTTATTGAAAAGGTGTAGGAAAACATGCAAGAACGTCAATGGTGTTAAAAGTAACTTTGGGGAGTTCACGCTTTGGGAGGTTGATTGCTTGGTTATTTGGTGAATAAAAATGGAGTAAGTAACAAAGAAGCACATGCTAATTACACAGCCCAGCTTCAGAATGCAGGGAGGGCAGCGGCTGCAGGGGCCTGTGGGTTCGATCTAATGATGCTGTGACCTAAACCAGCTTGGTTCTCAGGGCCTCCTTGTCCTAACTTCAGTTTCAGCACTTTCCTGGGTCTGATGCTGATGTTGGCCATGAGGCAGTAGCCAGGATGCAAAATCCGCAGACCTTTTCCAGGCACCTGTCATAGACCATGTCACCACCCTGCCCCTCAACCCCGGAGCTCTGTGGGGGATGCCTACTGGAGACTCCCAGGGAGCTGGCCTGGACCCTGCGTGGCCAGCCCAGCAATGCCATTGGCACGGACTGGGTCTCCTGAGAGCCGAACCGGAGCCATCCCTCCCTGAGGCCCCACCCAGATTTCCACTTGGTCTTATGACTGTAGGAGGGGACCTCAGTCCTCCCTGCTCTAGCCCCGTGGGGGCCAAGATTGAGTCCTGAAAAGAGAAACCCCAAGGAGGAATTCAAAATCCACCTGATCCTTCACACCAGGGCCCAGGTGTGTCCTTGACTTTGGCCCATGAAAAAGCACACAGTGAGTTTACACAGCCTGTGAGTTTACAACATTGCAGAATCTGACAATTTTCTGGTGATTGTATCAGCAGATTAGAGGAATGAGAAGATATGAGCAATCTGTAAAAGCCAGTCCCAACTACCTTTCTTTACTCATCTGTAAAATGGTGATAATACTATTATCTACTAGTATTATAGTCATCGCAAGGATTAAATTTCATAATACATGGAAAGTGTGAAAGGTGTCTCCTGCACCTGCGAGCTTCACGGACATCAAGGATCATCTGTACTGTTATTGTTACCATCTTTGTGTTCAGTACCCACAGCCAGTGGTGTCTGGTTCCACCGGAAGTCAGGAGCGTCCGAGCGTTTGCCGTCCTAGCGCAGGTATAATGGTTCCCTCGTGCCCCAGGGACAAGGAGTTCCAGCTCCTTGCACCATACGCTTTTATATGGTCCACAACACTATCAACAAAAACAAAGGCATCTGCTGCTGCTTTTAGAGCACGGTTTTCAACCTGCAGTCCGGAACACCTCCAGTCCCTGGGAAAACCTTCAGAGCATTTCTGAACCTCCCTACACTTTGAGTGTTTGTGCATCCTCCAGGGTGGGGACTCATTGGCTCTCAGCGCTCAGGGAAGGCTCCTGCCCGACTGCCGAGATGACCCCAGGGATGTAGCGTGAGCCGCTCCACAGTACAGACACCACACACAGCCCGGGTCTTCACGGCTTTATGTTCAACAGGCACACGAAGAACTCACCTCGTAATTCCCCAGGCTCATCCCCTGGGACAGCCTTGCCCTACCGGTGATCACTCTTAAGCAGGTGCCTGTGGTCTCTCCACTCACCTTGAGAAGGTGCTTTCGTGGCCAGGCAGTTTAAATCTCTTCAGTCGCCATGCTGGCCTCTAAGTCGCCTTTGTCTTCAAAAGTATTGAGTACCTGCTCTGTGTACTGGGGCACCTGGGTGCAGAGGGTGCTGCCTCCTCTTGCTTAGGGCACACCTGCCAGGTGGAAAGAAACAGGAAGCTTCAGGGCATGGCCAGAGGGGGTCTCGTAGATCCACGCTGAGCACGGTACAGGCGAAAGAAGCAGGGTACTTCACACCGGGCACTGACGAGGGCCTCCCGTTTAGGGAGGTCAGAGAGATACAGAAAGACTTCTCAGACCTGAAAGGACTAAATCAGGGCATCTGCTGGAGAGCACCTGGCTGTGGAGAGAGGCACTCTAGCTGGGGTGCTTGAGAAGGTCCTTTCACCCAAGACCTGTAATGGCTGAAGAGGACCCAAAACTTCACCATCTGCCCCCTCTGGGCCTCACCTGCACAGCTGCTGTCCATCCTTTAACCCTGCGAGGTTGGTATCTTTTCTCTTCCCACATCAGGGAAGCAGAATCGCAGCGAGTAAAGCCCATGTGCTGAAGACAGAGCCAGGATTGACCCCTGGGTGCTCCGCCCATGAGGCTGTCATTAAATTTTCCTTCTACAGTAATTTCAGGGCTCCCTTTCAGAAAGTTCTAAAGACATTTTATAGGACCTAAACTGACATGTGTTAAGAGGATTAGGAATGCTGAAGGCGAATCTTTAAGAAAAGGTCACACCCAAGGCTCTGCCCAAGGCTGCTTAGCTGCAGGGCACACGGAAGATGCTGGTTTTCAGGGAATCTTGGAGGGACCTCCCCCCTTGCAGCTGTTTCCAGATGATCACGGTCATGAACGTCTCACTGGCACTGCGATTCAGCGCTTTTGTGAGTTAGAGTGCTCTCATTAAACATCGCTCTTTTGCACAAACAGCCTTATTCAAACTTGTAAGGCAATAGTGTTGTCTCAACTGGCCAAGAACAATAAATAGCTTCTAAGGCCAAAAACGTTTCTCTGACCCCAATATCTACATTGTCCTTGAAACTGTGCAGCTGTATTTGTTTTTCCTTCACCATCCAAAGTTAATTTTAAGTGACTCCCCCATCACAAGCCAGTTTACAGAGAATCAACTGCGATTTTGCTGGGTCTGTGTCTATGACCACACATGTTTTCATGTCTTCCCTTAGCCATACTCTAGTCTCTATCTCAGAGACCTCGATAAAGAGATTGACTGTGCCTATCTTCATTTTCTCTTGGAGCATTTATTCTCAGCATATAAATGAGCCCCTCTTTCTAAAAATAAGATTCCAAAGGCTCTGGGAGGAAGGCACCAGGCAGCCTGAGCTGTTTCAGCAGAGCCTGCCCCAGGCCAGGCTGTCTGCCGGGGCCAGGGCCATACAGCATAGCTCAGGCCCCGGGGTTCACTAGCCCCCTTTGGTGTGTTTCAGCTATCTCCTGCCACATCTCCTTCCATCCAAACCCGGCCTGGACACCCACGGCGTACGGCACCCCACGGCCAACACCATTCAGAGGGTGTTTAAGATGAGCTTCGTTCCAGTTGGCTTCTGGCAAAGGTTTATAGCACGGATGCTGATCAGCTTGGCTGAGATGGACCTCCAGGTAGCATTTCCTGCACGGCACAGTTTTTGCTTGTGTGCGAGGGATGGAGGGAGGGAGATGCCCTTTGCTGGAGGGGCCTGACTGAAGACTCTTCTGCAGCAAAGCTGTTGACTTAGGGCCTGGAGGCCAGTTGCCTTCTCTCCCCTAGGCCGCAGACCCACTTGAATCATTCTGTGAATACCAAATCAGCGCCTAGCTGGCTTGGACAGAATATCCCACTAGGAGCAAGGGTTCTAATCCAACCAACATCAGCATCCCCTGGCCGGCTTGTTAGAACACAGGCAGCTAGGCCCCCACTCAGGTTCTGGCTCCGCGGCCGTGGACTGGGACTCAGGACGGATCCAGCCACTGCCCCAAGTGATGCTGCTGGTCGGGGACCCCACCCGGAGAACCATGGCCTCGGAACCACGGCTTTACCATTCAAGCTGTGACTAGACTCCCCTGGGGAGCTCCTAGCAGACACAGGCCAGACCCCAGACACAGACCGCTAAGTCAGAATCTGCAGGTGTGGTAGTCAGGCATCAGTATTTTTTAAAGCCCTATGGGTCCACTGTCCAGTCAAGCTAGAGAACCACTGGCATAAGACCCAACCCAAGGAGTTCTTTTCTGTGGGTTCACCTGGGGTTGTTGAAGGAAGTCCCAAGCTGTCAGTCAACATTCCTTTTATGCAAGACAGTAATACGGAAGTAGTAGTTGGCTGGAGTGATGGTTCTCAAAGTGGGGTGCCTGGGCCCGCAGAATCAGCCTCACCTGGGAACTTGTTAGAAGTGCAAATTCTCAGGCCTGCCCCAGGCCCGCTGCATCAGAAACTCTAAGATGGAGCCCAGGGCTCTGTTGTTCACAAGCCTTCCAGAGAATTCTGACCTACTTTACAGTGTGAGAACACCTGACGTAAGCCAGGACTGTTGAATAATTGACATTAAATTCAGCAGGAGTTTGCGTTTGCCATGTTCTAATTGTAAGGCCCTTATGCAATTCAACTTCTTGCCTAGTAAAGATATTCTTTGATCTTCCCATTCGACTGACATGTTCAAAAATAAATGTAAGAGCCTGACAATGCCAGAACCCCTCACAGCTCCTGTTCGTGGGAGGGAGATGTGTTAGCAACACAGTCAGGTGCACTGACAGATGGAAGGAGTGGGCGCAGGGGCTGGCTCGCCCAGTGTTCCCGTTTGGCCACTCTGCCCTCCCTGTGAACTCTTCCTCCTGCCACATCTAAGTGGGAGGTCACCCAGCAGCAGCATCGTGTGAGGCCTGAGCTCCCGCGTGGGCTCCGTGGCTGGCGGGGTCGGGGCCCAGCCCGGTGTGGAGGCCGGCGCCCTTTCCAGCAGCATCCCTCACTCAGAATTAGGAAAGAAGACCTGTTGAAATTCAGATGAGGAAAAGGAGTTCAGTCTCAGAAGTAATCAAAGGTATGCAAACTCAAGCACTGATAAGACACCACTTTTCACCTATCAAATTAGCAGAGAGCTGATAGCCAACCCCAGAATCAGGAAAGTTCACACACTGTGGTCAGTGGGTATACAGCCTAATCAGCTTGAAAACACCTCCTCACTAGGAATCCAGAGCCTGAGCACGTTCAAACCCTTTGACCCAATAATCCTAAGCTGTAAATCTGAACTATAGAAATCATTCAAAATCAGAGAAAGCTCTGTGGTTTTTCATGTTCCTCTGTCTTACCTGAAAGAGCAAAAGATTGGAACCAACCTAAAAGTCCAAAGAAGAGAATGGTTCAGCAAATTACTGTACTTAATGTTTTGAACTTTAGAAAAATGAATTTTATAAGTTTTTTAATGGCATAGGAAAAACATAGTATTTTAAAGTGTACACAGTTAGAAATGTAGTAATACAAAATTACAAAATATGGCCTCAGCTGTTTCATAAACGTATAGGTAGATAGGCAAAAAATCTGGAATAAAATATACCAAAATTTTCATGATCTCTCTATGTGTTAAGTTGGTATTTTATTTTCTCTCTTATATTTTTCTGTATTTTCCACATTTTCTAAGGTAAATTTTTGCTTGTAAGATCAGGGAGGGAAAAGATTTGAAAAAGAAAAGCCTGTTTTCAATCTTTTAGGGAAAATTTGTTCCCAGAGTATCCTGGAGACCCCCTCAGATAATGCAGCATTTCATTTGGCAGCAGGATGAGTACTGCAGGAGGGAGGGGTGGGAAGACGGACGGTGGTCCTTTATCATGATGGGGCCAGGCCAGCCTCTTCACAGCTCTGCCCAGGGCCAGCGAGGAGCCCAGAATACTTAAGCAGGGTCTTTTCTCTGTCTTTCAGCTTTTTGAAAACAAGAAGAATACTAAAAGCAGGCACAGGAAAGTCACCATTTACAGTTTTACAGGAAACCAGAGAAATCGCTGCAGCACATTCAGAGTGAAAAGAAATCAGACCATCTATTGGCAGGAAGGACTCCTGGTCACTTTTGATGGGGGCTACCTCAGGTAGGAACATGCGGGAACTCACCTGACTGGGTCACCACAGTGCCGTGGAAACAGCCCCTAGGGCAGCCTCTGCCAGGAGACTATCTGCTTGGTATCCAGAGTTCTGTTCCCGAGGGCAGCTCATCATGGAAGCTTGCTAGAAGTAGGAAACCCCCAGCAAATGTCCCAGAGCTTCCCCATCTTCTCACCCCTTCCTCTCGCCCCTTACGGAACAGGAAAGGCAAGGGAGGGTGTGGCGACCACAGCCCAGGGCTGGAGGGAAGTGGGCAGCCCCTGAGCACAGGGGTGAGAGCATCCAGCACCCCCTGGTCACGTAGGTGGGACCTGCCAGGGCCTTGCAGCCGTCCAGCCCCACCCCCTTGTCCTAAGATATGGTGCCCCGGGGGATGACAGTGGTTCCCTAGCCCCTGTATCCCATGATACCTACCTTAACTCCTTTTTCCTGTTCCCTCTTTTTTTATTTTTTTTTGAGAGAGGGAGAGAAAGTCAACTCAGCAGGTTAATAACTGATTTTTAATCAGGTTTCGTTTGGTACCTACAAGATTATTTCTTACTTAAAATGAATTTTCCAAAATGTTTTTTTCAGCTTTATGAGAAGAGAGGGGAAAGGGGGAGAGTAACTTTTTTGAGGGCCTGATTTGGGACACTCTTGGTGCCTGGTGCTTTCATATAGATGTTCCCACTTAAAGCTCACAGTCTCCCCTTGGCAGATGAGAACCCTGTGGTTCAGATGGGAAAACCTTCCCCAGGGTCACACCTGAGGGTCAGATCCCAGCCTGAGCACCCCTTCCTGCAAAGTCCTCGTTGTGTCCGCTTCGCCGTTTTGGGGGCAGCGAGGGGAAAAGGCAGGGCCATGCACACAAGTACACAAACGCAAGAGCCTCCTCTGACCGTCCTGCCCAGGCCCTTAGGGGGTCCCTGGGGGTTGCACCCTCACTCTGGAGGCAGGGAGATTATCCCAGGGCCCTTCACAGCCGATCACAATGAACCCCTTTTTGTTTCTGGGTTGCAGTGTGGAATCCTCAGATGTGAACTGGAAAAAGAAGAAAAGTGGAGGCATAAAAATCATCTGCCAATCGGAAATAAGGGACTTTTCAGCAATGGCTTTTATCACAGACCATGTCAACTCCTTGATCGATCAGTGGTTTCCTGGTAAGAAAGTGTTTTTGAACCAGGTCTTGGCTCGTGTTAATATTTCTTTATACATCGGGGTGGGGCTCCTTATTTGGAGACCAGAAATCCCACTGAGATTCAGCCCCAGGAGACCAGAGGGGTTCTAACAGCCCTTTGGTGGAGTCCTGAGCCCTGGGGAAGTCCAGCTGTGGGCATGGGTGGAGGTGCTATGAGGAAGACGTGGGCGCAGACCCACAGGACCTGGGAGGGACTTGGCCCCTGGCTGCACCCAGCGTGTGGGAAGAAGGACGCCCCAGGCACCGCAGGTGTTCTAGGAAGACCCTCGACGTGAGCCTCACGCAGCCTTGTTTACGTGGTGAGGACAGGGCTGCTGAAATCGAGGGTGGGGCCCGCAGCTGGAGATCATCCCTTCTGCAGGGGTGGGAGGGAAGGCGCCACACCTGCCAAGGGCTGCCATTCTCCTTCCCTGCCCACCCCCACGCCCCCCAGATCCCAGTGGTGATCAGCCACCCACATAGCCCTTTCCAGCCCCTTTGATCAGTTTTTTCATTGACAGTCCACCCCAAGACTTTTTGCAGTGAAGCTGTTGAGGTCCTCTGTTTGTTTTGCTCCTGCAAACCCACTGTGGGGCATCCTGCGGGGAGGAGGCCATCCAAGCAAAACCAGGCAGCCTCTTCCCTGTGAGCCCTCAACCCTGCAAGGCTGGAGACCAAGAGAGCAGAGGGTGGGTTTGGGGTCCGAGTGCCGCCTATGGCCCGCTAGTCCAGACCCCTGGCCTCCTGAGCAGGCTTCCTCACCCATACACCATCCCTGAATCCTGGGAGAGCCTCAAAGGAAATGCTTAAGAAACAGTGGCCGGATGTGCTCCAAATCATGCCCTGGGTGCCAGGGTCGGGGGTCCTTTGGGTGTTGATGGGAAAGGTGACCTACAAGGGAAAGAAGCATGGAGAGGGGCCTAAGACAAGGGAGGTGAGTGTGTGGGTTGTGGCAGCTGGGCGGTGCTTGGGCATGCAGTGGGAGCCTCTAGGCCATTTGAACCCTACGGGCCCTTGTGGCTCCCCACCAACCAGTGGTCACCCCACAGCAGGTACTACTGGGGATTTGACTAGAGCCCATTAGACAGGAAGGACTGGGCTGAGGGCCTGAGACAGGGCTGCCTGCAGCACCACCAGCCAGCTGGCAAGGTGTGTCACATACACATGCCCAGGAAATTCTAGGAGTCCACCCTGCACCAAGCAGGACATCAGCTCGCCCTTCTGGCATCTCCACAGGACAACGTGGAGGGTGTTTCTTTGCACCTCCTTTCAGGGGCTGTGTCTCCTGCCCAGGGGAACCCATGTAAAATTATTAGATATTGTCTATTGTAATTTGTACCCATTTCTCCTCCTGCATTGCTCTTCTAGAAAAGATCATGGTAATTCCAAGCCTTACGTGTCTGATTTTAAGAATGGCCCCTTACTGGTTGTGTTTTGGTCACTGGAGTGTGGCATAGCTCAGATCCAGCCTGCAGTGTCCTTTCGGGCCCCAGCTGTGCAGGAGGGATCCCCAGACTCTCAGCACTTCCTGGGCCAGCTGGCTCTGGGTCTGGACCCCCGGTGACTGTCCATCGTGTCCCCGGCCCCTCCCTGCAGCATCTTTTAGGATTGAGGATGGTGCTGTCCAAAAAGGAGCCTGAGTGCGGCAGTCGTGGTTCAGCCACTCCCAGAGGTCCAGGCCAGGGCAGACAGACCCCCTCCTGTGAAAGGCCCACCCAGCCTGGGGGTGCAGGTGCTACTCAGGGCCCCACCTGCAGCCGCCTTTGTGTGAGCAGACCCCTGCTCTGTCCCCATTTAGCCCTGACGGCCACGGAAAGCGACGGGACCCCACTAATGGAGCAGTACGTGCCCTGCCCAGTCTGCGAGACCTCCTGGGCCCAGCACAGTGACCCAAGTGAGAGATTGGAGGATGTGCAGTACTTTGACATGGAAGACTGTGTGCTGACAGCCGTCGAGCAGGACTTCATCTCCTGCCCCAGACACCCCAACCTCCCCGTGCCTCTCCAGGAGCTGGTGCCTGAGCTGTTCATGACCGACTTCCCGGCCAGGTATGCCACAGTGCCCTTGCAGCACCCACTGCTTCTCACCCAACCCCAGGTGACTTTTCAGTTCCCGGCCTAGGCTGCCTGAAGGGAACCGGGCTGTCGGCTCTCCGTTTTTAGGCCAGACAGGCCCAGCCAACAGGCAGAGCACTTGGAGAGTGAAGTCATCCTGGGACCCCACACCATCTCTCCCTTACATTAGCTGACGCTCCTTTCCACTGAGCTGGCCTTCCTCTCTGCTTCCTATTTTGCTGCTGGATCAAGGAATAGAAGATAAAGGTCCATTGGTGTCCAAGAACGGGGCACTCCCAGACCTACCGCCTCATTTTCCTTTCTTGGCAAATGCCGACTCCTCACTGCTGCCCTGCGGCTGAGCATTTAGACCCCCTAAATCTGTTCCTAGAGATAAGTCTGCCTATACCAATCAAAGATAATAACTGGGGAGAGAATGCTGGAGGAAAGAGAAAACGTGTTGTGGTCCCATCCTATAGGAAACAGTCACCGAATCCAACTACTTGGTAAAAGATGGACTCTTCTGTAGTCATGGAAACCAGAAGCCATGATTTGGTCTCCCTGGAGATAATTTGACATTGGTGGTTAGCAGTGTTTTTGGAGTTGTGAAATCCTGTTGTTTTCTTATGCAAAGAATTGCTATTATCTGGTTTCTTTAAAGAAGATTAAACTTGGGGGGGTGAGAATATTTGTGTCATCATTTTTCCAAATTGCTCCCCCACCCCAAGAAAATGGATGTGGAGGTCTCTGAGATATTGCAGGATTGTGGTTGCAAAGCATGCTTCTGCATGAGTCTATTAAGTTAAGAAATCACTTCCTACATTGGAAAAATTTTGCCCAGAGTTCTGTTTAATATTCCCATTACCTCATTGGTGGAAATGATTAAATACCACTCTCACACAAAATGACTTCCCTTTATTTCTAGATCTTTACCATGAGGATTGTAACTTTTCAGAGACCACATGCAGAGGTTTATATGTGTGATTCAGATTTCATGGTGGGGTGCCCAATTAGGCAGCCCCACATTTTAGAATTTTCTTTTATTTGCTGAACCTTGTTATGTTTTATGCCCCCACTGAATCTGGGCTGTTGAATCTACTGTATGGAATCTGGAAAGCCCGATTGGCTGTCCCTGTCCATTTGGATCTAATTAAACCAGAGTACTTGGCTGGTAGTTGAAAAGCCCAGCAGTCTGAACAGGATTCACAATCCAGCAGAGACTCTCTGGAAACTTTGGCTATGGCCCAAGTGGCCCCAAAGCATCACACACTCCCACTAGGAGTTTGGGCAGCTGGGGACAGGGGCAATCTAGCATCCACGGAGCCTTGTCCTGTGTCCCCAAATTACAGGACTCCTAATAGGAAGCCCCAAGGGATCTGCACATTCCCACTGTTCCCTTCCCTGTCTTAGGAGGCCCCCAGGCAGCCACACCCCCCGAGCAGGTGGCTTTGGGGTAGGCACTCAGAGAGCAGCCTGGTGCAGCTTCAGCTGCATCACCGAAGTCTACAGTGGGGACAGTTACGTCTGCCTGGAGCGTGCTGTGGCTGAGCTGTGCAAAGTCTGAGCAGCTGCAAAATCTGTTCCTGGAAGGCATGGGCAACAACTGCATTGGGGGTGGGGGGGTGGGGAGTGGTCTGTTGGGCCAGGAGAGCACCAGTGGAGGCACCTGGCAGAGGGAGCTGAAGAGGAACACTGGGGAACCTCAGCAGAGCAGGGGAGGCCCTGGTACGGGACGGCTTCCAACTGCTTCGCCTGTCCTCCCTCCCTCTTGCTCTCCCTCCATCTCTCTCTCCCTCCATCCCTCCCTCTTTCCCTGCCTTCCAGGAGTGACTTGCAGTATTTCCAAAAGCCCAACAGAAGTCTCCCTTTTACCTAGGATTAGAACACATAGACAGGTGAGAAGGTCTAAACTCCCCGCCTTTGGGTGAGATCCTGGCCATCAATTGTGGGGACACAGGCCATGCCTGTCAGAAGTTCCACATGGCCGTTTATATAATCATTGGCTTAATAAAAAGAAATGAGGAAACAAGGAACCTAGCAGTAAGTAAATGCAGTTTGTCTGATGCACACTAGCTCTAAGAGCATAGGACTTCCTGCAGGAAAACATCCCGAGGAATTCTTTCTCTGTGTCCGCCACCTTCAGAGGAGAGGCTTCACCCCAGGCCACTCACCATCCACACCTCTGAGGCCGTTCCGTTCCTGGTATGAGCCCACTTCACATAGGAGACCAAGGCCTGTCAAGGCTGAGTGCCCTGCCCAGGGCTGCGGTTTATCCCAGATCCATCTGCCCCCCCAGGTGGCTTTGGACCCTGACTCTCTCTGGTGGGAACGAGTGGCCAAGCACATTCTTGTACCAGCCTAGCCCAGGACCCGCCTCCCTCCTCAGTGGGCCCCCCCAGGGTACAGGGGGCAGGTCGGGGGTCTGTTCTGACACCTCCCCCCACACTGGGTTTCTGCAGGCTCTTCTTGGAGGACAGCAAGCTGGAGCACAGCGAGGACGAGAGCACTGTCCTGGGCCAAGGTGGGAGCGGCACCATCATCTACCGGGCCCGGTACCAAGGCCAGCCCGTGGCTGTGAAGCGATTCCACATCAAGAAATTCAAGAGCTTTGCTAATGCCCCCGAAGGTAAGTGGGGCCCTGCGTCATTTCTTTCCAGGCGTGTTTTCCCTTGGTCCAAACTTGCACCACTTTAGAGACGCCTGATGCCACACAGGCGGGGGAGGAGGATGGGCATAGTGTGGGCCCCGGGGGAGCCCTGCTTCCTGCCTGGCAAGATGTGGACAGGCCTGAGGATCCCGCTGAGCGAGGCCTAGAAATTGCTTTTGGAGATGACTTTCTTGTCTGGACATGCGCCCCCAAGAGCAGGGGCCGTTACAATTTCTACCCGCTCCGTGTCTAGCACAGGCCTGACACGTGGTGGGCGCACAGTCAGACCTCAGGTGGACCCCTCACCCTGGGGGACCCCACCCAGCCACTGAAGGAGGGATGGTGGGCACTCCAGGTGAATGAATTGGGAAGCCAGCGTGGGTGGCTTCTCCCTCACCCCCTCCCCCTGAAGGCGGGCATACCCTCATAGCTTGGCATGCCCAGGTCCACACATCATGTGCAGCTCAGCAGTATTCTAGAGCAGCCCGTCGCCGCTTGCCACCCAGCTAGGGCAGATGCTAGGAGGCCTCCTCCCTTCCAGCCACCTGGAGATCACACTCCTCACTGCCCCTGGTGTCGCCTGGTACCTTCGTAACCACAAGAGGAAGGTACACTCTTGGTCGAAAAATTAGACTCAGAGAACAATATAAAGAAACAGATTGGAAAGGAAGAGGCAGAATTGTAGTTATAGGAAGAGAATGTGAATCCAAGAGACTTTACTGACAAACATCAGAGCCAATAAGAGTTTGATAAAGTTGCTAGATGTGAGCTTAACATCAAATTCGGCAACAATGACCCATTAGAAAATGCTTTCAGTGGCAGCAATTAAACCATAAGGTATTGAGGAATAATTAATATATATCATTCAATTTAGTTCTCATCTAAATTCCATCAGGGTGTGTGTGTGTGTGTGTGTGTGTGTGTGTGTGTGTGTGTGTGTGTGTGTGTGTGTGTGTGTGTGTGTGTGTGAAGTCTGACTGATTCTAAAATGCATGGGGGGACTTCCCTGGCAGTCCAGTGGTTAAGACTCTATGCTTCCACTGCAGGCAGCATGGGTTTGGTCCCCAGTTGGGGAACTAAGATCCTGCATGCCACGCAACATGGCCAAATAAATAAAAATTTAATAAAAATGGAATGCATGTGAAACGACAAAAACCCAAGAACAGCCAAGAAAATCCCACCGTGGAAGGCAAAGGAGAGAGGCTTGCCCAGCAAATGTCCTGACGTACAAGTCTCCAGGCATTAAAGCCGTGTTCTCCTGGGGCACAGCTGGGCCTGTCGAGGAAACAGGGCCGGGGGCGGGGGGAGGGTGCACATGCCAGAGGTAACATCAGGAATCACTGGGAAAGCCTGACTATTCACTAGACTGCGGGGGGAGACTTGGGTCAGACCTCCACCAGAGGAAAAAATACATGCTTAATGGTTTAAAGACCCAATGTCAAAAACAAAACTTTTACACTTAAAAAACAAAGTTGTCTGGCACACACATAGATCTGGCGCAACGGATACATTTTTCACTGTCAAGATTTTTTTCATGCTGTTTAAAGGTCCATGATCCCTGATTTTAAAATCTGAACCCAGGGGAGGGACAGATCAGGACACTAGAAGACAAGCAGGACCTGGTGGACATTGCTCCCCGACCTCAGGCCCCTCGGGGAGACTCAGGCAAACACCTTCCATGCAGGATGCATTTCTAGGGCACTGGGAGAAGGTTACAGCGCACCCACCACTGCCGGTAGACCTTTCTCCTCTGGCCCGAGATGACCTCTCACGGGCCCATGGCTGCCCCATGGTTTTCTCTCTGGCTGACAAGAGGGTGTGGTCCTTTCTGCCTCCCATGGTCCTGGCTCCTGGCTCCTGGCAGGGAGTGAGGTGAGCAGCAGCGGCCAAGCCCCCAGCATCCCTACAGATGGGCAGTGGGGGCTTCGTCACATGCCAGACACGATGCCTGAGCCAGGCTCTGGGTGACGCTCAGGATGCAGGAATGGAGTAAGATCTAACGGAGACCCTCGGGCAGCCCGCAGCAGGGTGGGGCGAGGCTAGGAGAGCGGATGACGAGGGTAGGGGCGGGTGCCGTGCGCCGTCAAGGGGGCAGGAACGCCGCGTGTGACCGGACACGTGCAGCACCCAAGAAGGGGACTTGCGGCCAGCCTGAAGCCTCGGGAATGCCAGCGTTTCGTGCCCTGTCCTGGGTGACGATCTTGCAGCCCCGGGGATGCTGAGTGCCCTAGGATGCGCACCCTGGCCCCGCGCGGCCCCGCAGGCCCCGTGAGACGGCTGTGAGTGCGCAGGGCCCCCGGGCACGGGCCCCGGGCGGCGCTGACCGCCGCGCTCTCCCCGCAGACACCGTGCTGCGGCACCTGCGCGCCACGGACGCGGTGAGGAACTTCTCGGAGTTCCGGCAGGAGGCCAGCATGCTGCACGCCCTGCAGCACCCCTGCATCGTGTCCCTCATTGGCATCAGCGTCCACCCGCTCTGCTTCGCCCTGCAGCTGGCCCCGCTCGGCAGCCTCAACACCGTGCTGTCCGAGAACGCCAGAGGTACTGCCGCGCCCGGGCTCTCCCGCGGGGGCCCCCGGGGCCAGGGAGGCGTCGGGGGGCCGGGCACACCCGTCCGGGACGGAGTGGGAGGCAAGCATGTTCCGAGGCCCGGGTCTCTGCCTTCATCCAGGGAGTCGCTTAGTGTCCTCATCCGTTAGAGGAGGGTGGTAATAGCCCCACGTGGAGGGCAGTGAGGGCATCGGAAGAGGCAGCCGGGGAGGCCCGGGCGGCCGCGGCCGGGTAAGCCCAGGAGCCACACAGATCTCTCCTTTGCCCACAACGCACCACATCTGTCCAGCATCTGTTAAAAAGCTGAGACCCTGGGGTCAGTTTTATCCTATGTTATTTTTTAACAAAGCTTTTAAATATTTACCCTGAGAAATGGGTAACTAAATTCCAAAGAGCTGACAGAGGGAGAGAGGTCTTTTAACTTTTAACTGAGTTAAACGAGGTCTTTTAACTGAGTCTTTTAACTCAGGAAGAAGAAATGCAATTAAAGTCAATTATTTCTCTCTCAATGGAAGAGATGTTTTTTAATGGATTTCTTACACCTGCAACTCACCCCTTGACATTATAGCAATCTTGGCCTGAGATGAACTCTAGGAATTTTGAATCCTTGCTCTTTTTAGTAAAAACACCAACAATTGCAGGCATGAGATACCATGAATAAAGCAGTAACAACAAGCATTTCTAACCTAAATAATCTCAAGAAGGTCATTCTCTGTCTCTTCTGACACCCAGCCTGGAGAACAATGAGAACTCGTCAGTAGAACATAGAGGATTTGGGGAGACAGAGGTTAAGAAAAGAAGAGGGTTGTTATGATGATAGTATGATATTTTCTTCTTTGCAAAGATTCTTCCTTTATGCCCCTGGGACACATGCTCACCCAAAAAATAGCCTACCAGATAGCCTCCGGCCTGGCCTACCTGCACAAGAAAAACATCATCTTCTGTGACCTGAAGTCAGACAACATCCTGGTCTGGTCTCTGGACGTCAAAGAGCACGTCAACATCAAGCTGTCAGACTACGGCATCTCTCGGCAGTCGTTTCACGAGGGTGCCCTCGGCGTGGAGGGCACTCCCGGCTACCAGGCCCCGGAGATCAGGCCTCGCATCGTGTACGATGAGAAGGTACGGGCCGTGGCCCGCTGCTGTCCCCTGGCTCAGGACTGCCTAGTCCTGGGGGCAACTGCAGCTTCTGGGCTTAACATGCCCCCAGACCCACATGTCTCCCTCTTCCATTCTCAACCAGGAGGCACTGGCTTCAACCCGAAGGGCACAGAGCCCTGTGTCCACTTAGTAACGTCAAGGGTGACTTCTCCTTAGCTTCGGAACAGTGACCTAGCCTCAGAATTTCCAAACCTCAGTTCAGAAACATAGTGAAGGCTGTGCACAGTGGACAAAAAGTCCAAGACAGAGGTGGGTCCGGATTTGGGTCCCAACTCTGCCATTTACTTGTGCAAAATGGGGACAGAGGACCAGCCTCATAGTGGCTTCTGAGCAACAGACAGATAAGGGTGGTAAAGGCTCCTAGTCAAATCAAAAGGCAGCCTCACCAAAGCCAGGAGAAGAGAGTGAATTTGGCAGGTCAAGCATGGCCTCCTGGGCAGCCGCATGGCCAGTCTTGGCTGAAATGATGGCTACATGCTTGTCTTTTTCCTTGAGAGCTGTTTGGTAGATTCAGGCATACAGACAACTTAAAACCATCTTACAAGTCTCACCTTGCATCTAGCGCCAGCCCTGTTTAATTAGTCACCCAGCAGTGCAACTCTCCTGGTCTATGATGTGCAGACGGGTCATTGACTAATTGCTTTAAGAATGGCCCGAGCATGTGTGGGTTATCTCAGCACCTGTGGCTATTTACCAAGATAGAAAAGACAAATCAGAGTGACAAAAATAAGCTTCTCAGTAGCAAGTGACAAGGCACCTCATAACTAAGTTTATAACAGAACCTTCACATTGAAAACTCTCAGGTCTATCTTAGCCATTCTCCTGCTAAAAAGTTATTTCTTGATCCTCATGGAGGCCTGTGTAACTCTCTTTGTTAGGGGCCTTTTCATGACATTTAGAGGAATCAAGATGTTATGATCTGGGAGACTTTCCCCTCTTTTTGATTTGCGTGTACTCCTAACATGTTCTAAGCATTTAAACCAAGGGTTTGCATTTTCCTACCTTGTTTTGATACTTAAGGGAAAGGACCATGACATCCTTCAAGCCCTTAACCAGTGCCTGACAGCAAGTTCTCATTATGTGTTTAGTGGATGGATGAATGTGTGGGTGGAGGGATGGATGGATAAGTGGATGGAAGGAAGGAAGTATGGGAAGATGGATGGGACAGAAGGACAGTCAGATGGATGCATATATGGGTACCTAGGAAGATGGATAGATAAATATGCAGAAGGACAGGTGATCAGGTGGCTGGCTGGCTGGCTGGCTGGCTGGATGGATGGATGGATGGAAGGAAAGGACGGAGGGAAGAAGAAAGGGAAAAAAGAAGAACTGGAAGATAGATGGATAAAGGGACAGAATGATGGATGGTCAGATGCTTGGTGGGATGTTTGGAGAGGTGGATGGATTGGTGAAATTGATGATGTCTTCCTTTGGGCAGGACCCACGTTTTCCCCATCTAATGTGTCTCCCCACTTCCTCTCTCTCAGGGCCAGCTTGCAAGATCTGCTGGGCCCAGGCAGGGAGTCTGACTTGGCTTGCCTCTCTGCCCAGGTAGACATGTTTTCCTATGGGATGGTGCTCTACGAGTTGCTGTCAGGACAGCGGCCTGCGCTGGGCCAGCACCAGCTCCAGATTGCCAAGAAACTGTCCAAGGGCATCCGCCCAGTTCTGGGGCAGCCAGAGGAAGTGCAGTTCCATCGACTCCAGGCGCTCATGATGGAGTGTTGGGACACAAAGCCTGAGAAGGTACCTGGGGGGCACAGAGCCTGGGGGCCTGGCAGCTCCTGCCAGCTGATGGAGGCTGTGGTCTCCAGAGTGCACATGTATGGCTGCCTGCCCACCCTGCACTGAGAGTCTAGAACAAATGGGGCAACCCTTCTCTGCCCATCTCTTCTACAAAGAGACATATATTGCTTCTAACACATCCAGTTCATTTTCTTTGTGTGGGTGTCACTCTCAGGAAAAATGAAGTTTCTTTTCCTCCCCAAATTTTGTGTTACATCACAGTGCAAATAAAGCAGACCAGCCCCTTCATAGCAATACAGCCCCCATGCAAGAGCAGAGAGAATGTACATTTCTCTCTTCAAAGTAACGGGAAGAAAGTTACTCACGAGAAGTAGGAACCATATTAGCATTTTGAAGCTAGTTGTTTTTGGAAGAGACCACTGCTTTCAAGGGTAAAACTCATTTATCAAATTAGATGATGCTAGTTTAATGTATTGAGAGTAAATGAGGACTGAGAAAAATTCTTTACGAGATTGTGTGTCCCTGGGCAAGGGGGTTGTGATATCAGAGTGTAGGCTACCTGACTTGAAGTTGCCAGGGGCAACAGTGACCCAGACACCGGGAAGGGTTTGTTTCTGGTGTCTGAAGTTGTTCTGGACTCTTGTTCTGATGCTGTCCTGAATAAGCAGATTCCATTTCTTCCTTCCTCATTCAAGACCCTTAGTTTCAAAGACAGAATGGGCATCCATCTGGTTGTAAAGTGCCCCTTGCTCACGACCCCGCTGTCCTTTCTCCCTCAGCGCCCACTGGCCCTGGCAGTGGTGAGCCAGATGAAGGACCCGACCTTTGCCACCTTCATGTACCAGCTGCCGTGCGGGAAGCAGACGGGCTTCTTCTCGTCCCAGGGCCAGGAGTACATGGTGGTGTTCTGGGATGGAAAAGAGGAGTCCAGGTAATGTCTGAGGCTTACTGTGCCCTGCTGGTATCAGTGTGGGGGTGACCATGGACTTGGGGAGCAGTCGTGGATGACCCTGGTGAGAGATGTTTAGTGGACAGTGGGTTGAGAGCCTGATGGAGTCTGCTTGAGAGAGAAAACAGTCCCCATGTGTACAGACATGCACGTGTGGGTTTGTGGATAAGAGAAGCCGAGAAAATGTGGTGTCTGCTGGGGCATGGAGGGCGGTGTTGAAGGGAGGGTTTTGTTTTAAGATGGGAGTTATTTGCAGCTTGACGGTAAAGGAGGTAAATGGTGCTGAGGGTCAGGAAGAGAGGAAGGTACTAGGGCGGAGTTGCTGAGTAGAGAGAAGGGAAGGGGCCCCAGGGCCAAGCAGGAAGGATGCCCTTAAATAAGAATTCATGGCCTCCCCCCACCCACCTTCCAGGTACATCTCTTTTCTTAGTGATGTGGCAGGAAGGACAAGGGCATTGGGGAGGGGCTTTGCATATTCGAGGGGAATGACAGAGAGGCCAGGGATTTGGAAAGATAGCATCAGAGACTTTATAGAAGAGCACCATCCTGTGTGAGACCCTCCGTTTCTGGCCACGCACGTGGCCTCTCCCTTCTATCTAATGTGACATCTTCGGAAGTAAGGGCATTTCGTGGCACGAATAGTCTCTAGGAAGCCAAGTGCCAACACTTGCAGGTGTGAAATCTGATAAGGCTTAGATAAAGCAAAGCTTTAGATGCAGTGAGATAAATGGAAGGTCCTTTGCCATTTTCCCTAGGTAACTGTTGGTAACGTTTTCATCAGGTTTTATGCCACTGGGACTGAGTGTTCTGATGTAAGATGTGCTCTAAGAAAAATAAAAATGCCCTAAAAAATAAAAATAAAAAAATATGTAAAAAGCGTATACAAATATGTCCATATTTATGTAAATATACATAAATGTGTGTGTGTTTAGATGTATATACGCATACACACGGTCAATAATTATAATGTTGGTGGTCGTGCTGCTATTTTAAGGCATTGCTTATAGTTGTAGGGTAAAGTTATTGCAAAGTGTGATATTCAGCATGCAAAATATGAAAGAGAGGTTAAATAAAAGTCCTGTAGTTCTGAATTTAAATTGGATAGATTTGTGAGTATTTTACCTTTAAGAAAATGAACTCATACTTCCTAGCTCTGCCCATTGGAAAGGCCTAGAAACAATGACTGAATACCAGTGAGCACCTCCACGGTGGTCTCTAAGCACCAAGGGGAACCAAGGCTTATTGGAGAAGTGGCTGACTCCAGATCTGGGGCGAGCAGCGGGCCTGAAACGCCTGACACACTGGAAACAAGGATGCCATCAGAGACTAGTGAGGGTGGATCAGAGGGACTCAGAGCCAATCTGGAGAGGTTCCCAGTGGCCAAAGATAGGGCAGCAGAGTAAGAGTAAATATCTGCAATGAATTGAGACACATCAAATTGTTTAAATTCTTGAGTTTCTAATGCTACTTAATAAAAATAATAATTAAAAAAATTTTGGGCTTCCTAGGTGGTGCAGTGGTTAAGAATCCGCCTGCCAATGCAGGGGACACAGGTTTGATCCCTGCTCCAGGAAGATCCCACATGCCACGGAGCAACTAAGCCCGTGTGCCAAAAAAAAAAAAAAAAAAAAAAAAAAAAAAAAAAAAAAATTTTAAGTTAAGAACTCCTCATCGATCATCCTTGGAGGCTCCTAGGAAACAAACGTATTATTTTGAAAACTAGTCTATACAGAAAGAATCGAGGTTTTATTCTACCTTTCCTGTGTGAACTGTGCCCCAGGGTGGCTAGAAAAAGAGATGCTAGGAGGAAGGTTTTGTGTTTTTTTGGAGTCAATGAAGCCAATAAATGAAGAAGAAATGCTAAAATTAGAATGTCAGCATTTTGTAATCTCAACTGAAATAATGGATGTAGGCAGGGCCATTCGTGATTACAAAAGGAGCAAGAAGTGGACCTTATATGCCTCCCAGTAGAAATACACAACCCCAGTGAGGAGGTGTCCTTACCTAAAAAATCAGATGGACTCTAATCAAGACTCAAGATCGAGGACAGGGGAATGAGGTAGCTGACACCCTGGGATGCAGGACCTCCACAGAACACCTCCCAGTGTCTTCAGCACATGACCTGCTGGGGGAGAAAGAGAAGGAGGGAAGGGAAACCTATCAAAAGACTTAGAGAAATGTGGGCTTTCTCTCACTGCTGATTCAAGCAAACTGTGAAAGTAATGATGAGAGAGCTGGGGAAGTTTGAATACTGGGTATTCATGATATTAAGGAATTATTATCTCTTTTCTTAGGTGGAGTCATGCATTGTGCTTAGGTTTCTAATTATCTTTTTTTTTTTTCTAATCATCTTTTAGAGACAAATGTAGAAACATTATAGGTAAAAAGATGATTGGGGGGATTTGCTTCCTAAGAATCTGGGGAGAGAAACAAATGGATGGGGGCAGAGATGAATTGACCTGGCCATAAAGTGATAATTCCTGAAGCTGGGTGATGTACACAAAGGCTGTGATATGCACACGGTCTGAAAAAAGGAGAAAGGAGGGAGGGATAGATAGGTGGGGCCTGGGACTCTGGTCTGAGTGACAGCACGTGGTTTTCAAACTCCTTCCCAGGCACAGCATCCCGACATCACAGTGCTTTTGGTAGAATGTCACAGTCTCAGAAGACCAAGAAATATAGGCATGTTGTCTGTGATGAAAATAAAGCCCTCTTACTATTAAAGAGTATAAATATATACATAAAATAAATTGAAATGCTCACCAGTGTATATAAAAATAAACCCAGTGTTCCCATCATTATTTATTTCTTCAACAGACTCTTTTAAACAGAGAAAATTAAAAATTATCATCTTCTTATTTCAGGGATTTTTACAAATCTGTGGGAAAAAATACAAAAATCTCCATAGTAAATAGGCAAGGAACATAAGTATCCTTTGAAAAAGGTAAACAGAGGACAATAAACATTTTTTAACATTTGAACTTTCTAGCAATCAAAGAAATATAAATTCGGTCTGCAAGATACATTTTTTTCTTTTCCTCACCATATTGGCAAACTTTTTTTTCAAAGACAATAATGGATACTGCTGAGGGTGGGTCGTACCTTTCTGGTGAGCATGGAACTTGCACATCTGTCTGAAAAACAATCTGTCAGTATGTCTAAATGACTTCGAGATACTTACACCCTTTGACCCAGTAATTGCACGTGTAGGAACCTTTCCCAAGGATGCAGGGATGTTGGGGTGCTCCGTGCTGCTTCTGGCATGGGCCCTGCCCCACCCCCTCCACCCCGCCAGCAATGCTTTCTTGACCTTCTCAGTCTTACAGACTCACCCAGGATATTGGAGACAATACTGCTCAGAGCTGTGAAAGCTTATCTCCAGTGGGAAGGCGGAGGCCCCTCTCTGTGATGTGAAAGGGTTTTAAAAGCTCACCACCAGCCTGAAGAAGGGGCAAGTTTAGTGGAGGGTGAGGGGAAAAAATTCTGGCCAGAAGTACAAAGAGCAGTGAGGCTGGAAAGTGGGAGTGGAGGGGAAAGTTTGACCATCCTGGATTAAGGAAGGGAAGAGGGTGAGAAAGCAGCAGGGACGTGCAAAAAACAAAATTTTTGTTGGAAGAAATAGGGGTGTGTTACCCTTTAAGTTTCTCTATATTTTTTATTTTTTCCAAGTTACATGTAAAGTTATGTGTAATATCCTGGTTTTATTTTTTCAATGCATAGAAAAATTACCAGAGGAAAAGGGGGGAAGGGGGTGTAACTTTGAAGATAGTTTTCATTTGCTGGTTTTGCACTCATCTCTCTCGTCTGCGAACACCTGTTATCGGTCAGAGATGGCAAGGGTTTCCAAAATCTGGTGGCAGAAAAATTTTACGTTGAGAACTGCTGTCCACTCACTTGACTTATTCCCTTGCACGGGGGAAAAGGTCTGTGTGGCCTGGGTAGGTACGCGGCCCCCTGCCCCAGCTGCAGTCACCCCTCCAAGCAGTGAGCACGCTGGATGCCCGTCAGGGACGTGGGGAGACAGTGATGCTGCGGGGCATAGTGGTGGGGCGGGTGAATGACAGGCCACTCTCATCCACAACAGCTTGTTCATTCTCAGAGTACTTATGTTGGGGGGCCTGTTTCGAGGCCCCCAGTCTACTCTGCAGTTCCCCCATCTTGTCTCTAGTTGACTTGATGCCTGTGTGTTGGGGCGCGGTGGGGGGGTGGGAGGGCGGCGTGTGCAGACATGGCCAGGGGGAGGGCAGGGAGTGGTCCTGGTGCAGGTACAGGCTTCTGGTGTCCCTTCTCGCTGTGGGCCACTTTTTGAGCCCTCACGTGTCGCAGAAAGAGGAGGGTCTGTCTTCCACTTGAGAAGGGCCTTTCTCCGCCTGCATGCTCCAGCATGACCAGGCAGGCAGAACTAGGCTCTGCCCCAGCCGTGAACAGTCCTCGAGGCTCTCAGAACATGCAGAATCGGACCCTGGGCTGGGAGGGGTGGACACGCCCCACAGCCGATGCCCTCCTCCGAGGCTGCTGCAGGCCAGGCCAGGGAGCGGGAGGCCGGGGCTGACTGCACAGCTGTTGCCTGTTGCAGGAACTACACGGTGGTGAACACGGAGAAGGGCCTCCTGGAGGTGCAGCGCATGGGCTGCGCGGGAATGAGGCTGAGCTGCCAGCTCAAGGTGCAGAGCTCCCTGTGGACGGCCACCGAGGTAACCGACCCCGCAGGGCTCCCATCGAGGTGGGCGGCACCAGCCCGTGAGGGGTCCGCCTTAGCAAGTGATTATGCAGGACATCCAGGTGCACTTGCATGTCAGATGTCACCCCAGCCCACACCTGTGAGACCCCAGAGGCGGGCCAGCAGGCCTGTGACCAAGCAGCAGCTCACCAGGGGAAGCTCGGCCTGCCTTGTTTATGGCTCGTGACGGGGGCTCAGCTGTGATACATGTCAAGTGCAGAATCCCAGCAAGAGGAGAACCCCACAGGTGGCGAGGTGGCTGGGTTTCTTATCACACTGCCTGTCGAGACAGCAGATCCACTCAGCTCGGAGGCCTCGTGCCTTCATGTATAAAGGTCCGCAGAGGGTGCAAGGAACTATCTTCTGACAACTCCAGAGAGGAATGGCCCAAAACAAATGCTCTGAGGTTCCTGGGTGGGAGTGTATGAAGTGGTGCAGCCTTTCCCGATGGCACGTATGGTTCAGACATGCATCAGAAATCTCAAAAAAAATTCCTACCACGTAAGCCTCAGCAATGTCAGTTTTAAGAGTTTGTTCTAAGGAGAAAAACCAAGATGCACACAGGCACACACACTCAGACAAGATGGGTGTATGAGAATGTTTATTCCAGTATAATTCATAGTGGGGAGAACGTGAACAGAATAAACATCTGACAACAGATGAGCCAGGTCCTGGTGCACCTGGTGACAGACGTGCCCCATTCCCTCCCAGCCCGGGTAGGACGGGGCCTCCCCTGGGAGAAGAGAAGTGTGGTCCCCCTGTTGTTGGGAATGCAGACACATGCCAGTGCCCACAGAAAACGGAAAGTCTGGGCCCCAAACCCCACAGGTAGCTTTCTCTGGGTATTGGGTGATGGGCAATGTTGTTTTTCTTCAGACAGTTCTGTAGTTGTCAACGTTTTTACAAAGAACAGAAATATGAAAAGAGTCAACCAGAAAGCCTCAATAAGTGTTACTTTCCAAGGCGTAAAGGGCCTCCTGAGACCGAGTGCACCCTAGGAACTGGCAGACCCATTGCAGCCTGGCTTTTATGGGTTTTTTTGGTTTGCTTGTTTTTGTTTGTTTTGTTTTGTTTTTAAAGTCTTTATTGAATTTGTTACAATGTTGCTTCTGTTTTATGTTTTGGTTTTTTTGGCCCGGAGGCACATGGGATCTTAGCTCCCCAATCAGAGATCGAACCCACACCCCCTGCGTTGGAAGGCAACGTCTTAACCACTGCCCGGCTCTCATGTTGACTGTCTCCTCTACAGGACCAGAAGATCTACATCTACAACCTCAAGGGCATGTGTCCCTTGAACATGCCCCAAATGGCTTTGGACACCCCAGCCATCGTCACCTGCTTCTTGGCGGTGCCTATTATAAAAAAGGTGAGGTAAGGGAGAGGTGGATGCACAGATGTCTGATCCTTCCTTCCCTGTTCTCTTGGGCTGGTGGGGAGGGGGGCAGAGCCATGCTCTCCTGGACCACCTAGATCACAGTTGGCCTGAGAGACGGGAGACCTGGGCCATCATTAGTGCCGTTTGGGTTTCCGAGAACCTAGTGACCAGTAAAACGAAGGGCTAAGTGGAAGGCTTGCATTCCGTATGCAGATGCCAGAGCCCCAGTTCAGGTGAGATGGTTTTCTGGTGCAACTGGTGTCAAGTAGCAGGTGCAGGTGTGCCCTCGCCTTCTGAGAGCAGGGGCCTCAGGAGCCTGGCCCAGCATGTCCCACGGCCGCTTGGTCACCAGGCCCTGGCCGGCCCGCACCCCTATCGGGCAGCCCGCTCCCCCTGCTCCAGCCCTGCCTCCTCTGGACGCTCACCGCCAGGCCCAGACCTCATCCCCCTGTGTCCAGTATGGCCCCGAAGACTCATCACCTCAACTTTTAGCCCCTGCCTCTCTCGAGCGAACCTGCGGGTGGTGCCCCCCCCTCCAGCCCTGGGCCCTGGCAGCACCGTCGCTGCTCGGGGTGAGACCCAGCCCTCAGGGCCGGCCAGGGCCGTGCCCCCGCTGCCCCCCACAGCCCTCCCCACCTAGCCCCGCACTCTGCGCAGGCCCTTCCCTCCAGAGTTGACCTTGCCGCTCAGCACCGTTTCCTATTCATTTCTGGAGATCAAGGGCCGCGACCCCCCACTCTGAGAAGTTGCCCCCACCCTCACCCCAGCTCCCCGCCAAGGCTTCTCTGGCCTCCGGAACCTCTCTCTGGGCCCTGATGTGCCCGTGTATGCCGCTTCCCACTGGAAGGGTCGTTATCGGTGTGTCTTTGTTACAACGTTTTGGCTGTCATCACCTGACCCAGTTTTGCCATCTGCAAAATGGGCATAAAACAGGTTGCGAGGAGGACCCCTGGGCATAGCGTCCCCAGAGCTCTGGGCCGGCGCGCTGGGCAACCGTGAGCATCCTTGCTCCTTGCTGACGACCGTGAAATGCACGCGTGCTCCTCTCCACCCCTCTGCAGTCCCATTTCTTAAGAAAAACGTCTGTAATCAACCTTAGAGTCATTTATGACTGTGGCCCCACGGGCAAGGCCGGGCAGCTCAGGACCTGCTTGTACTGAAGCATGGAACACAACACAGAGTGTTATTTCAGGCCGGGGCTGGCCAGAGCCCCACGCCAGGCACCGCCGCCCGCTCCACCGGCTGGAATAAAGCTGGCTCTGTGCGGAGCCGCCCTGCCCGTGTGTCTGCCCCTTGGGGGCTGTGGCCACGGATGGCAGACCCCTGCATTCTTGCACGCGCGTGTCCACACCCAGCCGGGACGTGGGGCTGGAGCCCAGAACTGGGACTCGGGTAGAGCCCTTGCTCCTGTTTGCTTTGGCTGTTTTCTTTCCTTGAATCCTGAAGATGGATTTCGATAAACGTTCTTAGGGCTTATTGACCTTGCTGCTGAGCTAGAGGCTGGTTCAGTCGTCACCTTGGACAGCCCAGCTTCCCAGCTGCCAACAAAGGGTCTTTCTGCTGCTCACCTTGCTGGCACGAGGCCGCGGTCTCCGCTGGCTCTCTCCCGCCTCTGGCTTTGTTCTCCTGAGCTCTTCCCAGGCCCACCCAGCCCCACCCAGCCCCACCCGGGCGGCTAGGCTGCTGAGCCGCTCTCCAATCCCAGCTCCACACAGATGCTCCGAGGAGGCCTGGGCTGGGCCCCGCACTCAGCACAGCCTCTGCAACTTTGGCCTCTGCCTGATAACCTCTGGTGGTTGTAGAAGAGCACATGCTTCGTTGCGGGGGTGGGGGACACCCCAGGGTCCCATCCATGTCAGCGGGACCACAGGCATTTCAGAGTAGATGTGGTAAGTGGGGAATGTGGCATTGTGGCCAAGAAGTGCCTCCACAAGAGGGCTGAGTTAGAAGTGATTTCTTCAAGAACTAGTTCAGTAGGCACATTTTGTTACTTGAGCAGAAAACTGGGGGGCAGCACAGAGTTGACCGGGACTCGGCCCTTCCCTGTGCAGGCCCGTGCTGGGGGCAGTGGTTGGCGCACAGACCCAGGCCTGCCCTATGGACCCCCTCCTTGTGGGGGCGGCAGGCAGGAGGCCAAGAGCAGACCCATAGGGTGCCCACAGCCGCTGCCACCTTAAGGAGCAGAGTTCAGGGGAAGGAGAGAACCACATCCTGCCTCGAAAGAAGGCCTTGGTAACTTGAGGGAGAAGGCAGCTTTCTCCTGCTGACATCACAGGCTGACCAAGGCGAGCCGTGTGGTCCAGACGACACATCCCCCCCACTAGGGTGCCATGGGCCTTTTCCCTCCTGTGAGGATGGGTGTGGCTCTCCTGGGCCTGAGCTGCACCTCCTCTGGGAGCAGACCCAGCACCTACCGCTGGCAGCCCCTACCTTTTTAGGAGCTGGCTCCTCCAGGAAGTGCTGGTGGAAAGCGTGTGCCCATCCGGGATACGTGCAGAGATGAGTCTTGCGCCCAGTGTTTCTCTGCTGGGATGCACGAGACGCGAGGACGTGAAGCAACCCTGTCTTCTCCCCACAGAACTCCTACCTGGTGCTGGCAGGCCTGGCTGATGGGCTTGTGGCCGTGTTTCCCGTGGTGCGTGGCGCCCCAGACCAGAGCTGCTCCTATCTGTGCTCGCACACAGCCAACAGGTCCAAGTTCAGCATCCCGGACGAAGACGCGAGGCAGAACCCCTACCCCGTGAAGGCCATGGAAGTGGTCAACAGTGGGTCCGAGGTCTGGTACAGCAATGGGCCGGGCCTGCTGGTCATCGACTGTGCGGCCCTGGAAATCAGCAGGAGGCTGGAGCCCTACTCTGCCCCTTCGGTGGTCACGTCACTCGTGTGCAGCTCTGAGTGCCACGGGGAGGAGGTCGTCTGGTGCCTGGACGACAGGGCCAACTGCTTGGTGATGTACCACTCGGCCACCTACCAGCCGTGCGCCCGGTACTACTGCGGGGACCCCAGCCCCCTCAGGGATGTGTTTCCCGTGCACCCGATGTGCCCGGAGCCCCTGGACAGCCCTGCAGCCAGCCTGAAGGAGCCCGAGAAGGACCGCATCGCGGACGTGAGCATCATGTACAGTGAGGAGCTGGGCACACAGATCCTGACCCACCAGGACTCGCTGACCGACTACTGCTCCATGTCCTCCTACTCCTCGTCTCCACCCCGTCAGGTGCCCACATCCCTGTCAAGCCTGCCCGGCTCCCCCACAAGCTCTTCCAGCTTGCCTTTCTCCACGGACTGTGGGGACACCAGCAGGCTGCTCGAGCCCACCGCAGGCTCCGACAGGTCAGAGCAGGAGCTGAGCTCCGTGGATGGTGAAGCGTTCAGCCAGCACCTGCAGGCTGTGAAGATCCTCGCTGTGAAAGATGTCATCTGGGTCCCCAGGTAGGTGTCCCGGAAGGGGGCGCCATCCTGCACTGCCCACTGCTCTTGCTTTGGGGGAGGAGAGAGGGGAACCTTAAGGTACTGTCAAGAGCCACCAAGAGCTGCTCCCTCTCGTCTGGGACTGGTGGGGTCTCAGTAGCAAATCTAAGAAGGGCCGCGTGAAAGCCCATCGGCCCTCCAGAGGGCTCGCGGCACCACAAAGGAGAGGCATGATCAAGTTTCCTACTGGGAAAGGGCTTCTCGCCCGGCCCCGGGGCCCTCTCGGTAACTCAATCCATTTGCAGAAGCTGCGTTTGTTCCCGTGCCTTTCTGCACACCAGCTCCGTTTCCCCTAGAGAGCACAGCCCTCAACAAACGGTTCCCCTTCTGGGTTTTGGTTTCTTAGGCGAGGTGGAGATGTTATCGTCATTGGCTTGGAGAAGGATGCAGGAACCCAGCGGGGCCGAGTCATCGCCGTCTTGAAAGCCCGAGAGCTGACTCCGCGTGGGTAAGACTGAGGGCAGCTCCTTGAGGATCCAGGGTGTGGTGTCGGGAATCGAGGCGCCGCTGCCTCTCCCTGCATGATGGCCATCTCCCTTCTGTCCTCCGCTAATAAACATGACATCCACCACTGTGGCCATAGGCAGAGGAGGAACAAGTTGGGGTCCTGCTAGAGGATAAGCAAATACCAGCTCAACTGGGCATCACCCGTTGGTCATGGCTGCCTGTTTCTGGGGTGCCTGGAGCACCTGTGGACCAACTGCCCTGCCTGGGGTATGCCTTCAGGGTCCGAGCTCAGCTGCAATTGAAATGGGGGTCCAGGCGATACCCCATGCTTCCTGCCAAGCAGGAGAGCCCTTCCTGGGGTACCTCTCCTCCCATGCAGCAGCGGGTGGAGCTGCACAGCCTGGCCACACCAACCTTTGCCGTGCCCACTCTCGCCATGCCCATTCCCAGGCTCAGCTGTGCCCCTCTGCTGGGGATCCTACCAGAAAGCAGGCCAGACTCCATGGTGAGGGGCGTGCTGGGCAGGACGGCCTGTCCGGACACAGTCTGCCTGCCTGTAGGCGTGGGGGGCTGGTGCTGGCCAGCGTTCCCGGAGTCGTCAGGCTGCCGGCGATGTCCACACCCCTCACTTCACGGAGTCCCACGTGGTTAATCTCCTTTATAGAGAAATCGCATTCAGCCTGTTTTCCCTGGAGCAAGATGATGGCAGAGGAAATGTCTAAGGCCCCCGGGCCGGTGACCTTTGCCCTGCAAGTGGTTCTAGAGACGAGATCTAGGTTTGCTGCTGAACACCGGCTGAGTTTGTGGGCAGCAGTGGTTCCCAGATCGCAGGTCAGGCTTCTAGGGCAGCAGGTGGTTCTGCAGAGCCTGGGTCTGCTGACCTCGGCGTGCCTACCGTCAGTGCCCCTGAATCTTCCCCTGCTGGTGTTTCTCCTGTTTGCTCCTCAAAGACAAGTTTATCAAGACTCAGGCACACGCAGTGTAGGGAGAAAGCAGCCCAGGCAGTCAGCAAACGGAAGGCTCTAGCCTGAGCCCGCCAGCTTTTTGAGATGCATCTGAGACTATTCCCTTGGCAAATAGCTGCCAAGTGCCCGAGACGTGCAAGGCCCGAGAGAGCAGAGGTCCCTGCACATCCCAGTTTACATGCTGGCCCCAGTGCCAGGCAGGGCACACAGAGCAGAGGAAGGACACGCAGGCAACGTGTGCTCGGCGGTGGGTCACACAGCCCCTCAGAGGCCCAGGAGGAAGCTTGCGGCGCGTGCCTGCGTCATGCAAAACAACCCACAGGCTCAAAAAAAAAAAAAGTGTACATAGTTAGGACTTGTTGGTACAGGTTTTCTGCCTAATATGTTGCCCTGTATTTCCTAGGCATGTGGAAACTTAGAAAGGGAGAAGAATCACCCCCGGGCTGGGTGGCAAGGAAATTGAGCTTAAAATCTGTCATGGACCACTGAGGAGCACGAATTATTAGACAGAATTGTTAATTCTGTCCTCCCTCAGCATCTGTGGGGGATTGCTTCCAGGACCCCTGCAGATACCAAAATCCGAGGATGCTCAGGTCCTTATAAAATGGCACAGTGCAATCAGCCCTCCGTATCCAAGGATGCCAAACCTGTGGACACGGAGGGCTGACCATTTTTTCTGGACACTGTGGGGTCTGAGGTGCGTTAGGGAGGATACCTGCGCAGAGCTGAACCTAAAATGATGCCCTAGGCCCCTTTTTAGACTTTAGAAAGACTGCCTGCAGGCTGGACCACCGAAGAGATAAGCAGGGCATCCCAGTTGGTGGTGCCAGGCACAGGTGCCCCCTTAGCCAGGCTCTGTCCTCTGAGAAGGTGCAGGGTGAGGGCCACAGCCCCAACCCAGGAGGGACCCCTGTGTGTTTTCTCAGACCCCCTCTCTCTGCAGGGTGCTGATGGACGCTGCTGTAGTGGCAAAGGACACAGTTGTGTGCGGTTTTGAAAACGAAAAGCTGGAGTGGTGCCTTGCTGTCTGGAGGGGCTGGGGCACCCGGGAGTTTGATGTTTTCTACCAGTCCTACGAGGAGCTGGGCCGGCTGGAGGCTTGCATGCGGAAAAGAAGGTAATTCCTGTGGAATGAGCATTTCTTGGACCTGACCAGCATGGGCCAGCAGCCTGACCCCTCCGCCTGCAGCCTGCAGCCCTCTGAGGACCCAAAAGGCAGACTGGGTTCTCCTCTGAACCACTTGCTGCTAAGAAGTGCTGAAAAATTCCCATCCCTCTGGGGGGTTGAGGGTTCTCCTCTTCTAGGGCCGCGTTCCCTGGATACCCCTATGCTCCCAGTGCTGGTTTTACAGCCCAAGGGGAGACGGTGGGGTCTGATTAAGCAGAACTCCCCCTGCCTTCTCCATCCACTCTAGGGCTGGCCTGGGTCACACGAAGTGGGGCTGGGCCTTGCCGGCATAATGGGCCTCCCCACTTTCATCCCCGGGTCTGGGGTGGAATTACACTAGGGGAGCGGTTCGGGGCAGGGAGGGAGGAGGGCTGTGACCCCTGCCCCTTCCCCGGGTGGCTCCCAGGCTCTCAGCACATTTCTCAAGCTCCTGAGTCCCCGGGGCCCGGGGCCCCACTCAGGCAGGCTGAGATCGGATGTCTCCTGCTTGGGAAAGTCTCTGTGTGAAAAGCCTGAGAAGGACCCCAGCGAGGAGCACTGCCCAATCTGGGAAATGAATGGGTTCCTTTAAGTGACGGGGCTGGAAAGCCAAGTGCCAGCACAGGGCGCAGAGCACCAACTCAGCTTTTACATTCTTCTCCTGTCCGCAGAAGGCGGGAGAGGCTCCGTCAGCAGGACTTGAGAAAGGGCCTGTGTTTACAGCTTTGTGAAATAAACTTGGATGCAGCTGAAACATAAGCCCCATTTGTTTTGCACATAATAATCTTGTATATCACTTTAACCAATTAAGTCATATCTTAATTTGTTAAAGGGGTTAGGCCTCTGTGAAATCACATCATACGGGGCTGGTGTCAAGTTATGTATTTGCTAAGCATTTACTCCACAACATGTATGGCAGAGTAAACAGGTGAAACTGTTAATGGGGATGTATGGGTGTGACGGCAAGAACGTCCATAAGTTACGCACACGCGTGTACACACGCATGCACGCATGTCCACACTGTTACCAAGAGAAACCATTTGAGGCTGCTTAACCCAGAATGGGAGTGTGAATGTGAGACCATTCTGCAGTGCAAGCTGTTGACCTTTTTCTAAAATTAAATTATAAAAATCAAACTGAAGATCTTGCTGGGGTTCGTGGGCACATGTGCTTCCTTTTGTCTGAAAATAAACATACTCTCTCAAGAAAGAAGCCGTGACTTCCGCCTGTAGAGTGCACGTGATAGCACACGCTTGTCCTGCCAGGCCGCTCACCGGCCCGTGCAGGCTGCCTCTAAGCTGTTTCCATGGGCAGAGACGGGCTCTGTCAGTCTCCCGCTTCCTTTTAGTGGCCTCAGCGGGGCTGAGCATCTGAGCCTCCCCTTGTCACTCCCGCTGGCCCCTCAGCAGGGTCTAGGAGGCCACTGCTCCCCCTCTTCTTATCTCTGCACCCCACGGCTGCCTAGTTAACGTCTCAAATGCAAACCAGGTCCTGTGCCTCCTCTGCCCCAAACCATGCGCGCATGTCACCTGCAGCCAGGCTGCTTTGTGACACTCACGGCCCCACAGTGGGGACCCTGCCTGCCTTCCCTCGCCCAGCCCCGAGACGAGGACACGCTGTGGTGGATGGAGGCAAGTGCTCAGCTCATGGCCTCTCAGAACCAGACGAGGGGGCTTCTTCATGGGAGTTAGAAGCCCTATGGTCATGGTTCAGGAACTTGGAATCCCTAAAACTTAGAAACGTAAATGGAAAAATTACCACAAACTCAACAGATGGACAGTCAATGGGGAAAAAAATTAAACAACGAGTTTGTACCTATCGATGAAAAAGAGAAAACCCGAGAGGAAAACAGCTAGAGGACATTAAACAACACTCAGCCTCACCCAACGGTAAGCGATAGCCATGGCCACAGCGATAAAACGCGATCTGTGGCCCTCGTGCTGGCATCCACGTGGGCTCTGAGGGCACCGGGTGCAAGCACCAGCACGCACGGAGGCCCTGTGGTGGGGTGAGCGCCTGTGCTGGAGGGCATGTGGGAAGCCGTGTGGCTGGAGCACTTGGTAGGAGGGGCGATGGGGGCGGGGGAAGCGGGCACGGCACAGCATCAGAGGCGTGGGTGCCCATCGAAGCACCTGGCAGTTTTAAGCAAGCATATTAGGTGATCTGACTGTCTTTAAAAATCACTTTGGCTGCTGAGTGGAGGACGGACTAAAGCGGAGGCCCTCTACCACGGGGCCAGTCCTGCAAGGGCGTTGGGGCTGTATCTACCAAAATTCCACATGCACTACCCTTTGACCCTACCCTAAGCAGTCCCACTAAATAGTTGATCCTTAATTTCTGTGAAAATGCTCACTGATGCAGAACAAGGATGTCATTGCGGCATCGCTTATAACATGGCCCCAAACAAGTGACAGCCTAAACCTCTATCGGGAAGGAAGTTGTATAATGCCTGTGCCTCCAACGGTGCCGTACTCTGCAGCCTTTTGGAGACGGGGCAGTGCGAACGCTGCTGGTCTGACAGGTCCTCCGGGGTATAATAAATGCATTGCTTTTCTAAAAAGCAACTTGCAGCGCCGTGTATACAGAGTTACTATTTGCATTTGAAAAAAAAAAAGTACGGCTATGCATGCGTGCACAGGGAAAATATCCATAAGGATGGCCAGGAATCGGGTAGACATTTGTTTCCCCTGGGGAGGAGAAGTGAGGAGTAAGCCCTTTGTTTTTACCTTATACCTTCCTCTGCATTGTTTGAATTGCAAACTAGCCTTCTTACAAGGGTAAGCCAGGCTGGACCCAGAAAGGGCACACCTCGGCTTTGGTGTCAAGAGGTAACGGGAGGGACTTCCCTGGTGGCGCAGTGGTTGAGAATCTGGCCGCCAATGCGGGGGACATGGGTTCGAGCCCTGGGCCGGGAAGATCCCACACGCCGCGGAGCAACTAAGCCCATGCGCCACAACTACTGAGCCTGCGCTCTAGAGCCCGGGAGCCACAACTACTGAGCCCACATACCACAACTACTGAAGCCCACACTCCTAGAGCCTGTGCACCACAATGAAGAGTAGCCCCCGCTCACCTCAACTAGAGAAAAGCCCACACACAGCGACAAGCACCCAACGCAGCCAAATAAACAAACAAACAAATAAATAAATTTAACAAAAAAAAAAAAAAAGAGGGAATGGGAAGCCCCGCTGTGTCCCCTCTCCTCCATGGAGGCACCTGATCCCGCGGAGGGGGTCAGGTCCCAGGGACAGGGTCAGCAATTGATCATGTCCTTCTGACCCTGGGGCCACGGCTGAACCAGAACTCACCCTGGCTGTCTTGCAGATGCAGGCAGAGCTCTGGGCTGAAGTCCAAGCAGAGGGACAGGCCTGAAGGGCTGGTGACAGTTGACCAAGGTCAGTGGGCTCTGACCCCAGTCACCCTTGTACTGGGGCCAACAGCAGGTGCAGCCCAGGTGCAGGTCAGACTCCTGCCCCAGCAGAGGGCACCAGCCTCTTCCCGCCCTGCACCTGGGATGCAACAGCTGTACCACAGCCACCTTCCAGGGCCACCGACTGCTCAGACCTGCAGAGTCTCTGCAAGGACCCTGCCTGGTGGCAGTGGGGGGGGGGGGCGCATTAGACCCCACCTCCCTGCACAGTGCTTCTGAGGCTGGCAGTGCGTCCTACAAAAAGCATTCAGTGAGCCCCAAAGGGGGCAGGAGGTGACACACAAACTCCCCCAAGGCTCAGGAAAACCAGGAAACATGGAAACCCTGCCCTGGAAGGACCTACATCTTCCAGCACGTCAGGGCCTGGGGCCTCGAGTTCTCTGCATTCCTCGGTGCCTGACACTGTTTCCCACCCTGGGCAGAAGGGAGCAGTCAGAGGGAAATGGTGGGGTGTATTAGTTACAAGAGCACTCGGAGAATCACGGCAACTGCTCGCTGTACCTGCTTCTGCTCAGTAACAGACCCTGCTTTTGTTGGTGCATCAGCCTCCCTTACAGGGAAGGGTGGCCCTGGGACTGAGCTTGGCCAGGGACAGCATGGAGATGCCTGAATGGGGCTTGGGGAAGAGCCATCAAAGGGCTGACTCAGCAGGAGCCTCTTTGGCCCTGCCCCTGCCTCCCTGGTCCTTGATGGAGCAGGAGGGCAGGGCTCCCCCGGGGGTGCAGGGAGGACCTGGGACAGTGATGGGGAGGCAGCCCTGCACAACAGCCCTGGCTACCTCCCTTCAGCCTCCTTGTCACCTCATAGATGAGGAAACTACTTTCTTGTTGAAGCCAGTATTTTCCAGCTCTCTGTTACTAGGAGCCAAATGCAATTGCTCAATGTTCAGGTACATTTTCCACTAGCCCAAGCAGAGCCCCAAGACCTAACAGGTGATGCTCTGGAGCTGGTCCTACCAAGCATCTGTTCAAGTTTGGGCAAAGAGACCTGAGCAACAATAGACTGGAATATTCTGTGGCAGGACGTGCCTAAGAGCTCCTTCTGCCTTGTGAGCGCTGGGTACAGCATGGCCTGTAGATCTTGTTCCTGGAGCAACCACAGTTATGGGCGGGGGGGGGGGCGGGGCAGCGGGCGGCGCTGGGGCTTCATCCTAGTTACCCAAAGGCCAAAACTTCAGTGTGTGGCGTCCTGCAAGTTTAAACCCTCCCCTGTGGCTCTGGTTTCTACTCAGTGAAAAGGTCATGACAAGTCTTACTGCCCCTCCCTCCTGTCAAGGATTGGTTTGGAACCAAGAGAGGGGAGTATGTGACAGTCTAGCAACATCCCTGACCCAGGGGCAGGACTCTCTCTCTGCCCCCTGGTCCTGATCACCCCCCCCCTACCTAGGATGGGTACCGGCACCCTTACCCAGGGGGACACACAAGTCCTCTCTAGAACTATTCAAGGGAAACACAAGCGGTTCTGTTCCTGTGAAATAGCCCAACTTTAAAATCTCCTGTTTTCTTCTGAAGCATCAAGACTTTTACTAACACCTTTACTTGAGAATTGAGTTAAGGTGTAACACACAGTAGATGCAACCTGATATATGGGTGTAATAAGGCAATAGGAATGTTTAGGAATCCCATAGGGAACACATGCTTTAAAAAATGAAATAGGAGTAATGATAGGCACACAAATAAAATAAATTTCCACTTTGCCATCCATGGTCTGTCATCCTCAAGGTCATCACCAATGCTCCTCGCTCTTCTGGGCCTGTGGTCTGGCTGCATCGTCCACCCCCAGCCTTCCGGAGAGGCCACATGACTAGTTCTGGCAGACAGGGCGTGGGGTGAGTGGAAGGGGTGCCTGTCACCTGGAGGGAGAGCACTGCGTTCTCTGTGTGAGACACTCCAGGGTGCTCCCCACTCTGTCCCCAGGACCTGCAGATATGGGTGGTGGTATTCAGTCAGCCTGAATCCTGGAGAGGTGACCCAGAGTGCCCCAGCACCCCACCGTGGACGTGGAGTGAGAGCAAAAAGTGAACCTTGTGGTCTGTTACCCGAGTTCCCCCGGCCATCCTGCTTGATACAGGATGCTGATGCCCTACCCCCCTCCCTGCCCAGCCCCCCAGCAGGCTCACATGTGGATCTCGCGCCCTTGGCACCGGGCTCCACGGTGCTGTCCACTCTGCCCTGCTCTGTCTCCCCAAGACTGGGAGCTTCTGGAGGAAAGGGACAGGGAGGAGAGGTCTAAACGGGCAAAAAAGGCTCATCCTGAAAGAAAGGTAAGGTGTGGGGGCACAGCACCATATTCTGTGAAACTGGGAACATCCACAATGATCTCACAACCTTCAGTGTCGACAGAGACCAAGAGTTGGGACCCGCGGTTGCCTTAAGAGGTGAACCAGATGGCTGGGATGGACTTTTAAAATCATGAGTGTGTGGACTTAAAAAAATGCACGTGAGAGTTACGAGTTAAGTTTTATTGGGGGCAAAATGAGGACTGCAGCCTGGGAGACAGCATCCCAGTTAGCTCTGAGAAACTGTTCTGAAGAGGTGGGGGGAAGGTCAGTATCTATGTAATCTTGGTGAAGGAGGAGTACATGCAATCAAACACATGTTTTTGTAGAGGGTTTCTGCTAGTTCCAGGGAGCAGACGTCACCATGAAGGGATTTAGTGCTTTTCCAGATATGAGGAAATGCAAGGACTGGCTCACAAAATCAGCTCCCGAAAACATCTAACTATCTGAAGACCTGTTCTGTCTGCTATTCCAAAGCACAGAGTGCCTCATTCCTGGTCTCCACCCTGAATCCCCTTCAGGGGATGTGGAAGGTCAGCAGCTGCACCAGCACATGTGCTCTAATCCTTGTAGAGGCAGATGGCAAGTGCCCGTGGCAAGTGCCAATTTACAGTTAAGTGTTACTTACGAAAAAAGTAAGTCAAAACTAGTATATAAAATCGTCAAAAACATTTTGGAACTCTGTCATTAAAAGTGGCCCATGTAGTAGCCCGGTCATACATCACCATCTTCATGTACACCCCTGGCTCATAGATCTGGACCTACTGCCTTCTCCACCGAAGTGAAGCAGGGCTCTTTGGAGGGCAGCTGGATTCCATGTCTACACACACTCACACACACGCACACAGATGCACAAACACATGTACATAAACACACACACACACACACACAAGCATACACACACTATTTGCATAGAATGGGCCTGAGGCAAGCTGGATATGCAAGGATTTCAGGGGCAGTATTCAACAGACACAGGAGCCCACATTCAAGGGCCCCACTCTGGCTGCAGTGTGACGCTATGTTAACTAGTTGATTGAAATAGTACAAGTGTCAGGCAGCCATTGACGGGAACCGCCCACCTTGGCCTGGTGATAGCCACTTTCATGAGGTGTCTTGCAACAGGAGGTCCCAGTAAGGAACACGATACTGCCACCAGAAACCAGGAGAACTCAGGAGGGACCAAAAGGTGGGAGGAGACGCCAGTCCATATGTCCTACCCATCTCCCAGAATCCTGCTTGCTGGAATTCATCTTGGCTGAGATGCACCCGCCACCAGGAAGGACCCCTGAGTCAGACTACGGGCCAAGAAAGATGATCGGCCAGAGACAACCCAGAAACTAACCCCATCACCATAAACCCCGAGACTGGGAGCCACGTGGAGAGCAGTCCTCCTGGGTTCCCTCACCCTGCTGCTCTCCACCTGGGCGCCCCTTCCCCATAAAGTCTTTCGCTTTGTCAGTAGTACGTGTGTCTCCTTGGACAGTTCATTTCCCGGTGTTAGACAAGAACCCACTCTCGGGCCCTGGAAGGGGTCCCTCTTCCTGCAACACAAGTTGTGAAAAGTTGGAATTGCAACTGTGCACCTTAGATTTAGGACTTGAATCCACGTGCCGGGTCTCAAACCCAGCCAAAACCCTGATTGTGATTTTGGCCACAGGCAGCAGTGAGCGGCAGTGAGCGGTAGCTGGAAGCAAGATCTTAATTCTTAGTTCCTGGACCGGGAGTCCTAACCACTGAACCACAGGGGCCAGCAGCTAGGGCTTGGGTCCCTAGTTCTTGCCCACCATGTCAAGAATGAATTCAGGCCAAGGGGGCAGAAGGTAAAGAGAAAAGTAAAAATTTATTGGAAAAGCAAAGTACGTGCGGAAAGACGAATGGTCGAGCTCAGGGAGAGAGAGTCCCCAGAGTGGTGCCTTTGGGGAGGCTGTTATTTTTAAGGGAGCAGTCTTCCGGGTCTTTGTCTTCTTCTTGGCCAAGCATATTGTTTTGACCCCAGGGTTCATTTGCCTCTGGACCCTCCCCTGGATATGCACACACCCCTCAACTAAGATGGATCCTATTGCAAAGGCCTCTGGGAGGGAGAGAGCAAGACTTATTATGGTCTGGCATCCCCTGCCTTTTTGACCCCGTGAAGACTTTTACTCATTCAAAGTGTCTCCCTTGTCCCAAGGATGGGGAGGGTATGACCTCTTGATCTCTTCACAGGGTTAGCCCCTCTCTGTCCCTGCCATAAAAGTGTCAAAATGTCCAGTTATTTACCCTGTTTCTGTTGCTGTTTCTTATATCAGGGTGCAGATTTCGAAATATAGACAGCAGTCCAGTCATAAATATGTAATTCGGAGCCCAGTTGTCTCTTGCCTTAGCAAATGTAAACAGGAAGCTGGTAATTGAGGTCTGGTCTGGAGCTCATCTTCTCACCCCAGGAGGTGTGAACAGGAGGCCAATTGTAAATACTTAGCCTGGAGCCCATCTATCTCCTATCTCAGTTGGGACTGGAACCCACATGGCCCAGACTCGAACCTGGTCAAAACTTAGATTGGGACTGGAACCCATGCTGCCAGGACTCGAACCCAGCTAAAACCCAAGGTCTTCCAACTGAGGTCACATACCTGGTTTCAGGACTTAATGAAGCTCAGGTTCTTAATGTCTCATCACAGAAAGAATTTGGTGAGAGACGAAGTGATAGGTAAGAAGTGGATTTAGAGAGAAACACACTTCATGGACAGAGTGTGGGCCATCTCAGAAGGTGAGAAAAGGCACCAGGGTATGGGGGTTGTCAGTTTTTGTAAGGGTGGGTAATTTCATAGGCTAATGAGTGGGTGGAGTATTCCAGCTATTTCAGGAAGGGGCAGGGATTTCCAGGAATTCGGCCACCACCCATTTTTGATCCTTATGGTCAGCCTTGGAACAGCCATGGCACCTGGAAGTCAACTTGTCCACCATCTTGGACCCATTTGTTTCTAATCAGGTTATGTCATGTCCTTGGGCTATGTCATTCTCTCAAAGGTTGTGCCCTGCCCCTTCCCTCCTGTTTCAGAATGATACCCAAAAAAGAGAAGTTATTTAGAGCATGTACATTATAGTTGTAATTTAAAAGGTATGTATAATTTGTAATCACTTTCAATGACAAGTACTATATAAACCAGTATTGGCTCCTTCTAGTAAGTGTAGAATATCAGCTTATAAAACATTTTGTTAATCTGTGTAAAACACAAACATGGGAAATGTCATCTTGGAAGGAGATGACTATCACCCTTGATGACCAGCTAGAAAGAGGGTCCGCCGTGAGTGGTGGGCAGATCCAAGGAGAGAGGAGCCTGCACATTTGACCTTCTGCCTGGAAAGGAACTTTGAGTTGTCCTTCCTGGAAGATGTAAACAAGATGTGTTTCTCATTATGCTAGCAGAGCAGGTCAACATAGCTTGAGGGTAGGACAAATGGCAGTTAAAGAATGCCTCACTTTGGGAGGTGGACTTCCAAAAAACACAAAGCTTCACGAAAAGCTTGAACTTGAAAGGTCCTACAGATGCAGGGAGCAAACGCGCTTCACGCAGCTTGTGCAGTCACCTTGGGAGGAGGTGACAGAAGCCCTGCCCAAGAGAATTATCCACAGCCCAGGTCCTGTGTCCTCAGCCATTATCCCATCAGCATCTGAGACCTTTTCTTACTGGGGTCTGGAAATATCATCCTGTGATGTGATTTATAAGAAATATGTATTTAATCTTTCTCCCAGTTTCTGGCACAGAGTTCCTAAAACTCTTGGAATTTCCTATGTGATAAGAGGGATAAAGGTGTCTTTTTTATGTTAATGAGTGACTTCTGGATGAACCTAAGGGTAGGGGCTGGTTGCCAAGAGAAACAACCATGTGATCCATGTGATTAGAGAGTTGGAATTTTCAGTCCCACCTCCTGACCTCCAGGGAGGGGAGACGGGCTAGAGTTTGAATCAATCAGGAATAGACAATGATTTAATCAATCATGCCTTTGTAATGAAGTCTCCATAAAAACCCAAAAGGACAGGGCTGAAGAGCTTCTGGGCTAGGGAACATATAGAGATTTAGGGAGGGTGGTGTACCCAGAGAGGGTATGGAAGCTCCACACTCGTCCCCCATACTTTGCCCTATACATTTCTTCCACCTGGCTGTTCTTGAGTTATATCCTTTTATAATACAGTGGCAATTGAGTAACATGCTTCCCTGAGTTTTGTGAGCCACTCTAACAAATCAATTGAACCCAAGTTGCGGCTCATTGGAACCTCCAATCTATAGCCAGTTGGTTAGAAGCACCTGGACTTGAGACTGGCATCTGAGATGTGTGTCGGGGCAGGGGGAAGGGCAGTCTTGTAGGAATCTGCCACTATCTCTGGGTAGTGTCAGATTTGAGTTGAATTGTAAGACCTCCAGCTGGTGTCAGAGAATTATTTGGTGGTGGAAAGAAACCCCCTTTTCCCATGTTAGAGTTGAGTGCAGAACTCATGCATTGCAACACTGAGAAGGCTCAGAAACCATAGAATGAACTATGAATATGAGGAAGAAGAAGGTTAGTACGGAACAAGGAAGAAAAATGTGAATCTAAGGCAGCAGGTAGCATTTGGGTCACAGTTTTATAATGAGTGCAGCACTCGATTGTATAAACTTTGTAGCATTTCATGTGTGTTTGCCTGTTTCTTAGCATGTTCAAAGCACTGAAGGTAGTTTAGACTTTGATTTTAAATGTTTATAAGTGGGATTCAATAAAATTTTAAATAATGTTCAATTGGGGAAAATTGTCAATATTCAGGTGTTATATGTTAGATATATAAGAAGTGTGTTAATATTTAGAGATGGGTTATTGTTTCATGTTTAATAGATTCACAAGCCAGATAAATTAAGCATCAACAATGTACAGCCCTGGCGGCAAGGTGGTTGAGAATCCATCTGCCAATGCAGGGGACACAGTTTCAAGCCCTGGTCTAGGAAGATACCATGTGCCGCGGAGCAACTAAGCCTATGTGCCACAACTACTGAGCCTGTGCTCTAGAGCCCATGAGCTGCAACTACTGAGCCTGTGTGCCACAGCTACTGAAGCCCAAGCGCCTAGAGCCTATGCTCTGCAACAAGAGAAGCCACCGCAATAAGAAGCCTGCACACTGAAATGAAGAGTAGCCTCCACTCTCCACAGCTACAGAAAGCTCACATGCAGCAATGAAGACCCAAAACAGCCAATAAAAATAAATAAGTAAATAAATAATTTTTAAAAATTAAAAAAAAGAAAAGACACTAGTGGAATTGTTTTTTTAAAAAAAAGTTTCATACATATATATAAAAGAACAAAGAACAAAAGAACTGCACGGACAGTAACACGAGCCCAACATCATGTCCACAGCCTAGCTCCCAGCCTCGCACCCAGGAAATGCTCACAATCCCAGAGTTAATTGAAGGTAGAGGGAGATAGTTTGAGTTTGCTGTCTTAAAATGCTGGAAGTCCCCCATTTCTCTGACCTAGGGGCCAGAAAGTTCCAGAGGATGACAGCATCCTATTCCCATCTTTTCCAAGCCACCCCACTCCAGGCTAGACAACCCCCACCTCCCCTGCACCCACATAGGACCCAGAAGAAGTGAGTGGTAGGAAGGAACATCAGCACAGGTGCCTTGCTGGGCACACCTGTGTGATTCTGCAGAAGCAAACCTTCAAGGGGTGGCACATAGCTGCAATTTGGGAGGCCAGGGATGACCTGAAACCATTCCATGGGCCATGCGGCTCTAGGACTTCCCTTCCCCACCCTGGGGACTGCAAAAAAGAGACCCAGATGGGAGCCCACAGTCTACACCATGGCCCGCTGTAGGTAGAGTTTTCGTATGTGTTCTTTTCAGCTTAAGATAGGTTATTATAGATGTTTTCTGTAAGCCTCATGGTAACTACAAAGAATAAACCCATCATAGATACACAAAGGATGAAGAGAAAGAAATCCAAGCATAACACTGCAAAGAAATCATCAGCTCACAAAGGAAGACAGCAATAGAGGAAGAAAGGAATGAAAGAACTATAAAAAAAAAAAAAAAAAAAATAATGAATAAGATGGCAATAGTTAGTCTTTACCTATAATAACTACTTTAAATATAAATATAATATTTTATAACTATAAATGGAGTATAAACTTTAAAATTGTGTATCACTGTATCATACATCAGTAACATATAATACTATACATCAAGCACACACACATATATAAAATTCCCCTATCAAAAGACAATGAGTGGCTTAATAAATAAAAAATAAGACCCGAATATATGCTTGTATAAGAGATTCAATTCAGCTTTAAAGACACACATACTCTGAAAGTGAAGGGATGGAAAAAGGTATTCTAGACAATAGAAAACAAAAAAGAGCAGGGGTATCTATATTTACTTATAGCAGACAAAAGACTTTAAGACAAAGACTGTAACAAGAGAAAAAGGTCATTAAACAATGACAAAGGGGCGAATTCATTAAGAGCATATAACAATTGTAAATATATATGAACCCAGCATCAGAGTACCAAAATATATAAAGATCTGAAAGGAAAAGTAGACAGCAATACAATAAAAGTATTAGTATCCCCTTTTGCAACACTGGTTAGAACACCCAGATAGAAAATCACTAAAGAAATATTGGACTTGAACTACACTTTAGTCCAAATCTACCTAACATTCATCCAACAAATACAGAACATTCCATCCAACAGCAGCAGAGTGCACATTCTTAAAGGCACATGGAACATTCTTGAGGATAGATCATATGTCAGGTCACAAAACAAATCATAACAAATTTAAAAGGTTGAAATCATGGTAAGTATTTTTTCTAAACACAATAGTAAGAAACTAGACATCAATAACAGAAGGAAACCTGGAAAATTCACAGATAGGTGGAAATCAAACAACACATGCCTGAGCAACCATTGGTCAAAGAAGAAATCAACAGAGAAATCAAAAAATATCTTGAAACAAAGTGGAAACACAACATATCAAAACTTATGGGATACAAAAAAAAGCAGTTCTAAGGGGGAAGTTTATACTGATAAACACCTACATTAAGAAAAAGAACTGTCTCAAATTATCTAACTTTACACTTCAAGGAACTAGAATAAAAAGAATAAACTAAGACCAAAGTTAGCATAAAGAAGGAATTAATGAAGATCAGAGCAGAAATAAATAGCAGACTAGAAAAACAATAGAAAAAAATCAACAAAAGTGAGCTTACTTTTTGAAAAAATAAACAATATTGACAAACATTTAGCTAGATTAAGGAAAGAAAGACAAGTCTCAAAATCAAATGAAAGAGGAGACAACACAACTGATACCACATAAATACAAAGGATCATGAGAGACTAGTATGAACAATTATACCCCCAACAAATTGGGTAACCCAGAAGAAATGGATAAATTCCTAGAGACATACAACCTACAAAGACTGCATCATGAGGAAATAGAAAAGCTGAACAAATAAGGAGACTGAATCAGTAATCAAAAATCTCCCAACAAAGAGAAGTCCAGGACCAGGTGGCTTCACTGGTGAATTCTCCTAAACATTTAACAGGTTATTATCTATCCTTCTCAAATTCTTCCAAAAAATTGAAAAGGAAAGAACACTTTCAAACTCATTTTACAAGGTCAGCATCACGTTGATACCAAAGGCAGACAAGGACACTACAAAAAAAGAAAATTATAGATCAATATCTCTGATGAACATAGATGTAAAAATCCTCAACAAAATACTAGCCAAATTCAAAAGATCACATACCATGATCAAGTGGGATTTATCTCTGGGATGCAAGGATGGTCCAACATATGCAAATCAATGTGATATAGCACATTAACAGAATGAAGGGTAAATATCATATAGTCATCTCAATAGATGCAGGAAAAGTTTGTGACAAAATTCAACATCCTTTCATGATTAAAAAAAAGTTCTCAACATAATAAGGTTATATATGACAAGCCCACAGCTAACATCATACTCAACAAGACAAGGATCTGACTCTCACCACTCCTACTTAACATAGTACTTGGAAGTCCTAACCAGAGCAATTAGGCAAGAAAAAGAAATTAAAGGCATCAAATTGGGAAGGAAGAAGTAAGATTGCCTCTGTTTGCAACTAACATGATTATATATTAATATATAGAAAACCCTAAAGGTCACGCGCACACACACACACACACACAACTGCTAAAACTAATAAAGTTCAGTTATGTTTCAGGACAAAAAAATCAACATACAAAAGTTAGTTGTGTTTCTATACACCAAAAACAAACTATATAAAAAAGAAATTAAGGAAATAACTCCATATACAACAGAATTTAAAAGAGCAAAATACTTAAGAATAAATTTAACCAATGAAGTGAAAGATCTGTACACTGAAAACTATAGAACATTGATGAAAGAAACTGAAAAAGACATGAATAAATAGAAAGATATCCAAAGTTCATGGATTAGAATAATTAATATTGTTAAAATGTTCATAGTACCCAAAGCAATCTACAGATTCAGTGCAACCCCTATCAAAATTCTAATGGCATTTTCCACAGAAAGAGAAAAAACAGTTCTAATTTTATAGGATTTGTAGGAACCACAAGATCCCAAATAGCTAAAGCCATCTCAAACAAGAAGAACAAAACTGGAGGCATCACAATTCCTGATATTAAACTATATTAAAAAGATATAGAAATCAAAACAGTATGATTCTGGGGGGAAAAAAAGACAGACCAATGGGACATAATTGACAGCCCAGAAATAAACCCACTCATGTATAATCAACTAAGCTTTGACAAAGTCACCAAGAATGCACAATGGGGAAAGGATTGTCTCTTAAATAAATGATGTTGGGAAAATTGGATATTCATATGCAAAAGAATAAAATTGGCCACTTGTTTTACTCTATCCAACTGTTGGCAAACTCCAGTGTTGGATGCCTCAGGCCAAACAACCAGTAAGACAACTCAAGATGGATTTAGGACTTAAATATTAGCCTTGAAATCATAAAATTCCTAGAAGAAAACATAGGGGAAAGCTCTTTGACATTGGTCTCAGCAACGAATTTTTGGATTTGATACCAAAAGCACAGGCAACAAAGTAAGAATAAACAAGAATTACTACTACAGACTATCAAACAGCCATCAGGCATATGAAAAGATGCTCAACATCACTAATCATTAGGAAATGCAAATCAAAACCACAAGGAGATATCACCTCACACCTCTTAGAATAGCTTTATTATAAAAAAAAAAGATAACAAGTGTAGGTGTGAATGTGGAGAAAAGAAACTTATATACTGTTGGTGGGAATGTAAATTGGTACAGGTGTTGTGGAAAACAGCATGGAGTTTCCTCAAAAAAAAGAACTAAAAGAGAACTACCATGTGATCCAGCAATCCCACTTCTGGGTATATATCCAAAGAAAATAAAATTGATATCTTGAAGAGATATCTGCACCCCCATGTTCATTGCAGCATCATTCCTAGTAGCCTAGATGTGGAAATAACTTAAATGTCTATCAACAGATGAATGCATGAAGAAAATATGGTGTATATATACAAGGGAATTGATTCAGCTTTTAAAAAAAGAAAGAAATCCTGCATTTGCAACATTAGAGGCTGCAACACTGGAGGACATTATGTTAAAATAAATAAGCCAGCTGCAGGGGTGGAGTCAAGATGGTGAAGTAGGAGGACATGGAGTTCACATCTCCTCACAACTAGGGCACTTACCAGGTGCTGGTGGGGGACCTCAGGCACCTAAGTGTATGGGAGGAACCCCCAAGTGACAGGGCTGGAGTTTGGGCCTGAGCTCCTGTGGTGGGAGTACAAACCACTGGACTAACAACGTCACACCCCAGGGAATATTGATCAGAGTGAGGTCTCCTGGAGGTCCTCTTCTTGGCACCAAGACCCAGCTCTATCCAACTGTTGGCAAACTCCAGTGTTGGATGCCTCAAGCCAAACAACCAGTAAGACAGGAACACAGCCCCACCCATCACAAAATATGAGATGACAAAAAATATGTTACAGATGAAGAAGCAAGGTAAAAAGCTACAAGACCAAATAAAGGAAAAGGAAATAGGCAACCTACCTGAAAAAGAATTCAGAGTAATGATAGTAAAGATGATCCAAAATCTCAGAAATAGAATGGAGGCATGGATCGAGAAATACAAGAAATGTTTAACAAAGACCTAGAAGAACTAAAGAACAAACAGTGATGAACAACACAATAACTGAAATGAAAAATACACTAGAAGGAATCAATAACTGAATAACTGAGGCAGAAGAATGAATAAGTGAGCTGAAAGATAGAATGGTAGAAATAACTGCCAAGGAACATAAAGAAAAAGGAAAGAAAAGAATTGAGGACAGTCTCAGAGACCTCTGGGACAACATTTAACACACCAATGTTTGAATTATAGGGGTCCCTGAAGAAGAAGAGAAAGAGAAACGGTATGAGAAAATATTTGAAGAAGTCATTGTCGAAAACTTCCCTAACATGGGAAAGGAAACAGTCTCCCAATTCCAGGAAGCACAGAGAGTCCCATACAGGATAAAACCTAGAAGAAACACACCAAGACATATATCAAACAAAAATTATATTAAAAAAAAATACTAAAAGCAGCAAAGGAAAAGCAACAAATAACAAACAAGGGAATCCCCGTAAGGATATCAGCAGACTTTTCAGCAGAAACTCTGCAAGCCAGAAGGGAGTAGCATCTAAAGTGTTGAAAGGGAAAAACCTACAACCAATATTACCATACCCAGCAAGGATCTCATTCAGATTCAACAGAGAAATCAAAACCTTCATAGACAAGCCAAAGCTAAGAGAATTCAGCACCACCAAACCAGCTTTACAACAAATGCTAAAGGAACTTCTCTAGGTGGGAAACACAAGGGAAGAAAAAGACCCACAAAAACCAACCCAACACAATTAAGAAATAGGAACATACATATTGATAATAACCTTGAATGTAAATGGATTAAATGCTCCAACCAAAAGACACAGACTGGCTGAATGGATACAAAAATAAGATCTGTATATATGCTGTCCACAAGAAACCCACTTCAGACCTAGGGATGCATACAGACTGAAAGTAAGGGGATGGAAAAAGACATTCCATGCAAATGGAAGTCAAAACGAAGCTGGAGTAGCCACACTCAAATCAGATAAAACAGGCTTTAAAATAAAGACTGTTACAAGAGATAAGGAAGGAAACTGAATAATGGTCAAGGGATCAATCCAATAAGAAGATATAACAATTATAAATATTTATGCACCCAACATAGGATCACCTCAACACATAAGGCAAATGCTAACAGCCATAAAAGAGGAAATAGACAGTAACACAATCATAGTGGGGGACTCTAACACCCCACTTACACCAATGGACAGACCATCCATAAACACAAGCTTTAAATAAAAAATAGACCAGACAGATTTAATTGATATTTAGAGGATATTTAATTGATATTTATATTCCACCTGAAAATGCACGTTCTTCTCAAGTGCACAAGAAACATTCTCCAGGATAGATCACATCTTGGATCAAAAACCCAAGCCTCAAAAAATTTAGGAAAATTGAAATTGTATCAAGCATCTTTTTTGACCACAGTGCTATGAGATTAGAACTCAATTACAGGAAAAAACTGTAAAAAACACAAACACATGAAGGCTAAACAGTGCACAGCTAAATAAACAAGAGATCACTGAAGAAATCAAAGAGGAAATTTAAAAATACATAGAAACAAATAGCAATGAAAACATGATGACCCAAAACCTATGGGATACAGCAAAAGCAATTCTAAGAGGAAAGTTTATAGCAATTCAATCTCCCTTCAAGAAACAAGAAAAATCTCAAATAAACAATCTAATCTTACACCTAAAGCAACTAGAGAAGGAAGAGCAAAGAAAACCCAAAGTTAGTAGAAAGAAGAAAGAAAGAAAGAAAGAAAGAAAGAAAGAAAGAAAGAAAGAAAGAAAGAAAGAAAGAAAGAAAGAAAAGAAAGAAAGAAAAGAAGGAAGGAAGGAAGGAAAGAAAGAAAGAAAGAAAGAAAGAAAGAAAGAAAGAAAGAAAGAAAGAAAGAAAGAAAGAAAGAAAGAAAGAAAGAAAGAAAAGAAGGAAAGAAAGGGCAGAGCAGAAATAAATGAAATAGAAATGAAGAAAACAATTTCTTGATCTTTGGATCAAAAAAATCCAAAGTTGGTTCTTTGAGAAGATAAAGAAAATTCATAAACCTTCAGCCAGACTCATCAAGAAAAAAAGGGAGAGGACTCAATAAAATTAGAAATGAAAAAGGAGAAATTACAACTGACACTGAAGAAATACAAAGGATCATAAGAGACTACTACAAGCAACTCTATGCCAATAAAATGGACAACCTGGAAGAAATGGACAAATACTTGGAAAGGTATGACTTTCCAAGACTGAACCAGGAAGAATTAGAAAATAACCTTGTTACAGACCAGTCACAGACCAATCACAAGTAATGAAATTAAAACTGTAATATAAGATCTTCTAACAAATAAAACTCAAGGACCAGATGGCTTCACAGGCAAATTCTATCAAACATTTAGAGAAGAGCTAACACCTATCCTTCTCAAACTCTTCCAAAAAAATTGCAGAGGGAGGAACACTCCCAAACTCATTCTATGAGGCCATCATCATCCTGATACCAAAACCAGACAAATAGATCACAAAAAAGAAAGTTACAGGACCAATATCCCGAAGAACATAGATGCAAAAATCCTCAACAAAATACTAGCAAACAGAATTCAACAACACATTAAAAGGATCATACACCATGATCAAGTGGGATTTATCTCAGGGATGCAAGTACTTTCCAATATCCACAAATTAATCAGTGTGGTATACCACATCAACAAATTGAAGCATAAAAACCATATGATCGTGAAGTAAGTCAGAAAGAGAAAGACAAATATTGTATGCTAACTCACATATACGGAATCTAAAAATGGTATTGATGAACTCAGTGACAAGAACAAGGACGCAGGTGCAGAGAATGGACTGGAGAACTCGAGGTTTGGGAGGGGGCGGGGGGTGAAGGGGAAGCTGAGACGAAGCGAGAGAGTAGCACAGACATATATATACTACCAGCTGTAAAATAGATAGCCAATGGGAAGTTGTTGTATAACAAAGGGAGTTCAACTCAAGGATGGAAGATGCCTTAGAGGACTGGGGCGGGGAGGGTGGGGGGGACTCAAGGGAGGGTGGGGGGGGAGTCAAGGGAGGGAGGGAATATGGGGATATGTGTATAAAAACAGATGATTGAACTTGGTTACCCCCCAAAAAATAATAAATAATAATTAAAAAAACCATATGATCATCTCAATAGATGCAGAAAAATCTTTTGACAAAATTCAACACCGATTTATACTAAAAACTCTCCAGAAGATGGGCATGGAGGGAACCTACCTCAACATAATAAAGGTCATATACAACAAATCCACAGCAAACATCATTCTCAATGGTGAAAAACCAAAAGCATTTCCTCTAAGATCAGGAACAAGACAAGGATGCCCACTCTCAGCACTACTATTCAACCTAGTTTTGGAAGTCCTAGCCACAACAATCAGAGGAGAAAAAGAAATAAAAGGAATACAAATTGGAAAAGAAGAAGTAAAACTGTCATTGTTTGCAGATGACATGATACTATACATAGAAAATCCTAAAGAAGCCACCAGAAAACTACTAGAGCTAATCAATGAATTTGATACAGTTGCAGGATACAAAATTAATGCACAGAAATCTCACATTCCTATACAATAACAATGAAAATCAGAGAAATTAAGGAAACAATCCTATTTACTATTGCAACAAAAAGAATAAAATACCTAGGAATAAACCTACCTAAGGAGGCAAAGGACCTGTACTCAGAAAACTTTAAAACACTGATGAAAGAAATCAAAGATGATGCAAACAGATGGAGAGATATACCATGTTCTTGGATTGGAAGAATCAACATTGTGAAAATGACTATACTACCGAAAGCAATTTACAGGTTCAATGCAATCCGTATCAAATTACCAATGGCATTTTTTGCAGAATTAGAACTAAAAACTTTACAATTTGTACAGAAACACAAAAGACCCTGAATAGCCAAAGCAATCTTGAGAAAGAAAAATTGAGCTGGAGGAATCAGACTCCCTGACTTCAGGCTATATTACAAAGCTACAGTAATCAAGACAGTATGGTACTTACAAAAAAACAGAAATATAGATCAATGGTACAGGATGGAAAGCCCAGAGATGAACCCATGCACCTATGATCAACTAATCTATGACAAAGGAGGCAAGAATATACAATGGAGAAAAGACAGCATCTTCAATAAGTGGTGCTGGGAAAACTGGACAGCTACATGTAAAAGAATGAAATTAGAACACACCCTAACACCACACACAAAAATAAACTCAAAATGGATTAAAGACCTAAATGTAAGACTGGACACTATAAAACTCCTAGAGGGAAACATAGGAAAAACACTTTGACATAAACCACAGCAAGGTCTTTTTTGACCCACCTCCTACAGTAATGAAAATAAAAACAAAAATAAACAACTTGGACCTAATTAAACTTAAAAGCTTTTGCACAACAAAGGAAACTATAAACAAGATGAAAAGACAACCCGCATAATGGGAGAAAATATTTGCAAATGAAACAATGGGCAAAGAATTAATCTCTCTATACAAAACGCTCATAGAGCTCAATATCCAAAAAAAAAAAAAAACTCAGTCAAAAAATGGGCAGAAGATCTAAACAGACATTTGTCCAAAGACATACAGATGGCCAAGAGGCCATGAAAAAGTGCTCAGCATCACTAATTATTAGAGAAATGCAAATCAAAACTACAATGAGGTATCATCTCATACCGGTTAGAATGGGCATCATCAAAAAATCTACAAACAATAAATGCTGAAGAGGATGTGGAGAAAAGGGAACGCTCTTACACTGTTGGTGGGAATGTAAATTGATATAGCCACTATGGAGAACAGTACGGAGGTTCCTTAAAAAGCTAAAAAATAGAACTACCATATGATCCAGTAATCCCACTACTAGGCATATACTCTGAGAACACCATAATTCAAAAGGACACATGTGCCCCAGTGTTCATTGCAGCACTATTTACAATAGCCAGGACATGGAAGCAACCTAAATGTCCATCAACAGATGAATGGATAAAGAAGATGTGGTACATATATACAATGGAATATTACTCAGCCATAAAAAAGAATGAAATTGAGTCATTTGTAGAGATGTGGATGGACCTAGAGTCTGCCATACAGAGTGCAGTAAGTCAGAAAGAGAAAAGCAAATATCGTATATTAATGCATATATATGGAATCTAGAAAAATGGTACAGATGAACCTATTTCCAGGGCAGGAATAGAGATGCAGATGTAGAGAATGGACATTTAGACACAGAGGGGGAGGGTGGGATGAATTGGGAGATTAAGACTGACATATATACCCTAACATGTGTATAACAGATAGCTAGTGGGAAGCTGCTGTATAGCACAGGGAGCTCAGCTGAGTGCTCTGTGATGACCTAGATGGGGGGAGGGGTGCGGAGGAAGGTCCAGGAGGGAGGGGATATATGTATGCATATAGCTGATTCACTTCGTTGTACAGCGGAAACTAACACAACATTGTAAAGCAATTATACTCCAATAAAAATTCAAAAAAAGAAATAAGCCAGATGCGGAAAGTCAAATATTGCATGATCTCACTTACGGAATCCAAGAAAGTCAATCTCATAGCTGCGGAGAATAGAATGGTAGTTAACAGGTGTTGGGAGTGGGGTGGGGGAAATAAGGAGATATTGGTCAAAGGATACAAATTTCCACTTATAAGATGAATAAGTTCTGGAGACCTAATGTACAGCATGGTGACTGCAGTTAGTAAGAATATATTGTGTACTCGAAATTTGCTACGAGAGTAGATCTTAAGCATTCTCACCACACCAAAAACAGTGGTAACCATACGGAGGGGTGACTATGTTAATTAGATCGATTGTGTTAATCATTTCATAATGCGCACATGTATCCAAACACCATGTACACCTAAATATGTACAATTTTTATTTGCCAATCACACTTCAATAAATGTGGATGTGGCGGGGCAGGGCATGTTCGACTCTCCAGGAGGTGCTTCTCCTAGTGCCCTGGAGAGCCTTGTCTTGCCTCTGGCCTTCAAGGATACGTGGATCCCTTACGAGAATCCTAAACAACTCTGCATGGTGGCCTGGTTTCCACTGCACAAGGACACAGGGATGAGGAGCCAGCTTCTCACTTCCTCTGTGTTGCACAGAGCAAGGTGACATGTTTCCCACTCCCCAAGAACAGACCCTAGTCTTCAAGTCCAGGGCTGGTGGGAGACTGGGGAAGGAGGGAGCAGGGAGAAGGGAGCAAGGGGAGGGTGGCAGCCTCAGCAGAAGATGTAGATGCAGCAGAAGGAACTGAAAAACACCTCCACCACCTCTGAAATCTGGGTCGAGGCACTGAAGCCTCCAACCAAGTGCAGCTGGAGAAGGGAAAGTAAATTAACATTTAACCTGGACTGTATTTATAACAATGGCTTAAAACTGATCCAACATATGCTAGGTGTTTGCCACCTTCAGTGGAGCCTGGGAAGCAGAGAATGGGCTCGAACTCAGCCCACTCCTCAGTGAGGAGGACGTCCCTCCCCAGGAGGCTGCTGGGTGAGGACTTAGGGCCTTTGCGATCTCAAAAGCCAGATCTCAAAACCCATTCCAGCAGCCAGTCCACCCAACCCCCAATCTCCTGTCCTTTAAGCTTAGAACTAGTGGTTTCCTTTTCATTCATCTTCATTTTCAGGTACTGGAACTGAGAGAACCCTGATCTAGTGCGATGTGGTGAGCAGCAGAAAACCAGCTGGGCCTTCCCTCCACCCCACCTTACAGCAGGGTGGCCCCCACAGCCCCTCTCCTGGGACCTCCAGCCCTTCCATTCTGCCCACCTCCCAGGTACTAACAAAGATCCCATGGCGTGTGCTCAGTAAACCATGGAGCCCAGCAGGAAGAGGCCAGAGGGGTCCTTAGGACACAATGCCCACACCCTGAACACAGGGCAGGAGTGGCCAGGAACAGAGTCTCTGCATGGGCCTCTGGGCAGCCTCTCTAAACCCCAAAAGCCAATGCCCAGGGCTTTCATCCCAAACCTCCCTTTCAGGGTTGCAGAGGACTAGGGGAGTCGCTGTTCCCCAGTGTGGTGGCAAGCGCAGGTCTGGAGATGCAGGGAGGCCCAGGTTCAAATCCCACCTCTGCAGATAGTCCTGAAGGCCCAGAGGAGGCTTCTCAGGCTCTTAGGTTCTGTGTCCTCCTTCACAGAGGGCAGTGACTTAGTTCCAGGCTCACAACAGGGGTGAGTTAAAGTGAAGGTCTCTGTGTCCCAGCAGAGAGTGTGTGTGTGTGTGTGTGTGTGTGTGTGTCTGGGCAGTGTCCACACAGGTCTGGAACAGCAGGTTGTAAGGATGTGTTTGTGGGCTGACCTTCTGCTGTAGAGAGAACAGTGCAGGTGTGAAAACCCTCAGCAAACAACACCCCTCGAGAAAGGGGTCAGGGGAGCTGCCACAGGCCCCACCCTAGTCCCAGGGAGCAGGCCAGGTGCCAGTGGAGGCCTCTGAGCCTTTCCTGTTGATACTTCTTGGGTGACATCCACAGAACAGAGCTGAAGACCCCTGTCTCTCATACACACACATGTACTTGTCCATGAGCCTGAACACCTTTCCTCATGTTGCCACCATCAGGGCCAAGGGCGGTGTCAGTCCCTGGTGGGAGAGCCCGTCTGTCCTCCTGTCTGCTCCTGCTCATGCCAGGGAGGAGACCAGGCCCCGAGGCATGGCTGTGGGCCTGCCCCTCTTCAGCTCCTGCACGCAGCTGTCCCTGACATGGGGACCAGAGCTGAGGGGCCCACTTCCCCCGGCAGCAAGGCCCTAAAGAGGAATTCCAATTGCTTGAAGCAGGGCAGGCTGTATGCAAAATCATGACAGGACGTCCCTCTCCTCTTCCCCTGCTGGTCCTCAGGAACTGGTTACGTCAAGGTCCGCGGCCAGGCCTGGAGGACCTACGTGATGGAGAGAGGTGGGCTGACCCTGAACCAGGGGAATGTGGAGATTGGGGTGTCGAGGCCCCACTCAGAAAGCTACTCCTCTCCAGCCATCTTTAGTCCCCAGATGGAGATGGTGGCTCCCTCGGGTAAGGCCCAGGCCTGGGCCCTGCCTCTCCCACAGTGGAGAAAGAACTTGGCTAACCGTGGTAGCCAGCAGTTGGGGACTTGGCCAAAAAGACATGTGGTTTCCCAAAATATAAGAACTCCTCTCCCTGCCTGAACACAGGAAAGGAGCGGAGCTGCCTAGGGCCCCTCCAGTGTCCTGCAACTTCACCAAGCTGGCAGGAGCGGTTCCCTGACCCGCAGCCAGAGGGCGCCCTGCTCCAACACACCCGGCCCCTTCCCTCCCGCCAGCCTGCCTGCGGGCCCAGCCTTCACGGCCTGCAAAGAAATGCATGCCCCGGGCTCTTGGCCCTTTGAGAAGAGTTTGTGGGCTGGATGAGTTTACTTTACCAAGTATTCCCAAGTACGATCCCATCTGGGGAAGAAGGCACTCTTATGGCTACGTGTGGACGTGTGTAAATACAGACGCCGAAGCTGCTGGGGCAGGCGGAGGCCCAAGGAGCCCTGGTGTGCCTGGGGGCCAGCTGGAGGGGAGGCAGGGCACACTGGCTTCTCTGGGCTGCTTGGAACATTCTAATAGACATTTTGCATTCCTTGTGTACTAGAAACTTTTTAAAGTGTAACTTGGGGTTCCTTCTCTGGTGGTGCGGTGGTTAAGAATCCACTTGCCAACGCAGGGGACACAAGTTTGATCCCTGGGCCAGCCCGTGCACCACAACTACTGAGCCTGTGCTCTAGAGCCCGTGCTCCGCAATGAAGAGGAGCCCCGGCTCACCACAAGTAGAGAAAGCCCACGTGTAGCAACGAAGACCTGACGCAGCCAAAAAAAGAAAAAGAAAAGAAACTTGGCTTTTCTGCATATGCCACAAGTCTGTGAAGAGTATTTCCTGTGTGTGTGTGAGTGTGTGTGTGTATGTGTGTGGTGTGGTGTGTGATATGTGTAAGTGCCAGTGGCGTGTGGGATTGTACGTATGTGTGCATGCACATGCTTTGCTTGCATCTGTAGCGTGGCCCAGGTGCAGGCCCAAGCAGGGCCCTGTGTGCCCTCTGCGGGACTGCACGGGGTGAGGGGTAGCCGCACAGAGGGAGCCAGCGAAAGAGTGGAGGGGAAGTCTGCAAACCCAAAACCTTTCCCTGCGAGAGTCTCTCCATACAAGCAGCTTCTGGAACTACGACAGCCCTGCAGTCCTCACAGCCGGGCCCTACTGACCCTTGCACGGTCCTCAGCTACTCAGCCCCCAAAGGCAGCAGGGAGCACACCTGCAGCTCACCCCCACAGACTCCGCTCCACAAAGAACAGCCTGCCCCCTTCCATGACAGCCGCTGAGGAATCTCAGGGCCACTGGGGGCTCTTGAGACCCCACTCTGCCTGGCTCCCCACATGCCAGAGCTGTAGGTTGAGAGCCAAGAAACACGAGGCCCAAAGCCACGTGAATGGCCGTGGAGTCTGAGGGAGGGAGGCAGGTGCAGGCAGTCAGGGATCCTCTTCTGAACCAAGTGGCCCTCTGAGCACCACTTACCCCTGAACATGCCGCCTTAGCCCAGCCACAGCGGGAAAAGCAGAGGTGCAGGTGCCTCCTGGTGCCATGTGGTCCAGCTCACTGGTGGGCCTGTGAGGACCTGCCCTGCAGAAGTGAGGAAGGGATGAAGGCACTAGAGAGGCCTGTGGCTGGGGCAGAGTGGGAAGGAAAGCCAGTGAGGGGTGTGCCCCACTGTGTTTTCCAAAGATCAACAGTATCCCCCATCTCTGTGCTTTACTGAAACTGGCCTGGACATTCCTCTCATCGGGGTGGGGTAGGGAGAGGGTCTTTGCCCCCTGCCTTGAATCTGGGGAGCTTGTAACTTGCTTGTAACCAATGGAACAATGTTGTGTGACCTCCAAAGCTCAGTCAAAATAGGAGTGAAACTGGGCATTCACTTCTGGAGCCCTGAGCCACCAGGCAAGCATCTGACTGTGATGAGGAAGCCCAAGCCCCACGGAGATGCCATGTGGATGCTCTCTGACCAACAGCTCCAGCTGAGGTTCCAGTCAACCAGCATCCTGTGAGGGAAACAAGAGGGAGGTTGCCTTCAGATGATTTTAGCCATCTGGTCACCCTCAGCCATCACCTGAGGCCTCAGACCTTTGCAGAGTAGAAGCAAGCCAGCCTGCTGTGCCCTGTCCAAACTCTGGACCATAGAACGATGAGTATAGGAAGCTGGTTGTATGCTACTAAGTTTGGGATGACTTGCTAGGCAACAACAGGAACAACACAGGTGGCCAAGGAAAGTGTCCCGAAAGCTCTGTCAACCACCCCTCCTCCCCTTTCCCTTTCATGGATGCTGCCAGGACCTGAAAGGCCACCCGTCCTTTGGAGAGCTGGCCCCTCTTTAGCAGATAGTGAGCCAGGCTCAGGGTCATGGGAGCTTCGGGTTTACCTACAGCTACAGGGCAGGCTCACCGTGAGGCCCCGTGGCCCAGGGAACCAAAGTCAGCAGGGCCTGCCAGGTGGAGCTGGCCTGCATCTTCCCAGGCCCCAGGAAGCTGCTGGTGGACGAGAGTTGGCCATTCACGCTGGCTGGGTTCCAGGACTGGGTTTGCTGGCCTATGCTCACTGTTTCTGAGCCTGATGCAGGAATGGAGCTCAAGTCATGGGTTATCGCAGCAACCGAGTCCTCAGGAGGGGCTGAAGCAAAGCACTGCCACTGTGGAAAGATGAAGTGGGAGAGATAGCAGGCCTTGTCTTTGCCCTTTGTTCCTGGCCTAGGCTCAGCTCTTCTTCCCAGACCGCTTGGGAGTGGACGGATGGGGCGAGATCTCCAGGAAATGGCAGGACCTGCAGTTGCAGAGGTGGGACGGGGTAGGAGGCTGGGCAGCCTGGACAAGTGTTCCCAGGTCCGGGAGCCGAGTGGTCGGCCGTCAGCAGCTGCCGTTGTTTACCATCCAATGATCGGTTCCCAGGCAAGAGGCCCTGGGAATCCTGCAACAGAGGTGGCCCTATTCTCACTGCTGTGATGCCCGCCAGGGGACTAAAGGCAGGAAAGAGGCCCTGAGGGATGGGTTTGGCCTCCCAGAAAGTGCAGCCGGAAATAAGCTTGACCTTCTCCGACCCCACTGTGCACCTGGGAAACAAAGCCCCAGAGGAGCCCCGGTCCAAGATGTGTCATCACCAGGGCAACCTGGAGGCAGCAGTCCCAAGCCTGAGAAAAAGTTGTTGTTCATCGCAGTAGGGGTGGGTGTTTGTTTTGTTGTGATTTTTTAAAAGCCTGAACCGAATCAGCCTTTTAAAATGCTGCTCCAGGACTCAGTGGTACTTGGAGACGGCCCGAAGGGGCACATCCAGGCGGAGCTGACATTCTGGCGGAAACCCTTGCAGCTGCCCAGACACCCTGCCTGAGACCAAGGCATCCTGCGGGCATTTGTCTATTTTGTTCAATCAGCAGCTCTCGTGGAGGGATGAAGCTAAAAGATCAGGTTTTCTGCCCATGATGTGACTTAGTTCAGAGGAAAAAGTTAGAAATCTTAACATGGAGGGGATCATTTTTCATGATTTCATGTTGTCACAAACATTCAATTAATGGTCTTATCAGACCAAAAAGCAGCACTAATCCAGCTATATGGAACACAACTCCAGACTTCTTTGTGAGGAATGGCAGAATTCCAGCTTCCCTTGTTTCAAAAGAATCAAGTCAATAGAGGCCTGGCCTCTGATTCCTTCCACTCATTAGTCCTGAGCATCCAGATGGGGCAAGCCAACCAGGGATTACCACCTTTCTTTAACTCTGGAGTGCCCACCGTGGCACTGGGCATGAGCAGCTATCTCCGCAGACCCTCGCCCACCCTCACGGGGCTGCCCTGCCTTCCTCAAACCCCAAATCTCTTCCTGTTGAGTATTGTGCAAACAAGAAAACTGAAGCCCACAGAACACTCTGTGACATAAATTGCAGCAATAGTTTCCTGGATCCATCGCCTAGAATAATGGAAATAAAAATAAACTAATGGGACCTAATTAAACTTGAAAGCTTTTGCACAGCAAGGGAAACCATAAACAAAACAAAAACACAGTCTATGGACTGGGAGAAAATATTTGCAAATGACACCACCAACAAGAGATTAATTTCCAAAGTACACAAACAGCTCATACAGCTTAATAGCAAAAAATAAACAACCCAATCAAAAAATGGGCCGAAGTCCTAAGCATCCATTTCCCCAGAGAATACATGCAGATTGCCAATAGGCACTAGAAAAGATGTTCAATATTGCTAATTATTAGAGAAATGCAAATCAAAACTACAATGAGGTATCACCTCACACCGGTCGGAATGGCCAGTACTAAAAAGTCTACAAATAATAAATGCTGGAAAGGGTGTGGAGAAAAGGGAACTCTCCTACACTCTTGCTGAGAGCATAAATTGGTGCAGTCACTATGGAGAACAGTAAGACGGCTCCTTAAAAAACTAAAAATAGAGTTACCATGTGATGCTACAATCCCACTCCTGGGCATGTATCTGAAGAAAACTCTAATTCGAAAAGATACACGCACCCCAATGTTCATAGCAGCACTATTTACAACAGCCAAGATATGGAAGCAACCTGAAAGTCCATCGACAGGTGAATGGATAAAGAAGCTGTGGTACATATATATACATATATATGCTTAGCCATAAAAAAGAATGAAATAATGCAGCAACGTGAATAGAGGTAGAGATTGTCATATTAAGTGAAGTAAGCCAGACAGAAAAAGACAAATATCATATGATATCTATTTGTGCAATCTAAAAAAATTATACAAATGAGCTTATTTACAAAACAGAAATATACTCACAGACACAGAAAACAAATGTATGGTTACCAAAGGGGATAGTGGGGCAGGGGTGGGGAGGAATAAATTAGGAGTTTGGGGTTAACATTCACACACTACTATATGTAAAATAGGTAAACAACAAGGACCTACTGTATAGCACAAGGAACTATACTCAATATCTTGTAATAACCTGTAATGTAAAATAAACTGAAAAAGAATATGTGTGTATATATATGTACAATTGAATCACTTTGCTGTACACTTGAAACTAACACAACATTGTAAATTAACTATACTTCCATAAAAAAATATAAAGTAAAAAAGAAAAAAAGACAGCCAAAGCCCAGAGAGGTTGGGTGGCTTTCCTGTGATCACACAAGGAGTGGAAGGCTCCAAGTACAGGCCTCTCTTCAAATTCCACTGGAAGAGAATCTGCGTGAGACTGGGAATCCTACACTCAGGGCTGAAGGCAAAAGGGTCTTTCTCTTGGGATTCAGTGAAGAGCTTCAATAATCCCGATTTGGCTGGAATTTCCAAGAAGAAAACTAGGCTCTTTCTCCCAGTCATGTGGGTCCCTGGCTGTGCAAAGACACTTGCTAAGAGGATGGCATTGGAAACTGCAGACTCTCCCGCAGCTGGGACTTGGCATGGCTTTCCCTGCTGGGCAGAGAGGGCAGCTGGGCAGCTGGAAAACTTCTCCACTCTTGGGTCAGGATACCACTGTCCCCTCAGATTAACTGGTCACACTTCTCAAGAGGACAGCTGGGGTCCGCTCGACTTGCACTGGGGCTGACACAGGCTCCAAGGGTGTGGGTGGCGGTCACAGCCTCTCCTCACCAGAGGAAGCTGTCTGGCGTGGACGGAGGAGGCTCCTGGCTCCGCTGGGTGCCACCACCAGCCTGGCTCGAAGCTCTGCTCCACCCTGATGGCCACTGGCCTCAGTGCCAAGGGAAGTGGGACAGATGCAACCCTCTGATCCTCGGGAGTGGGGCCAGAATTGGCAGCTGCCCTGAGATGAGTATTTATGGGATGGGAGCTCATTCATTCCAGGGCAGGGTGCTGCTGAGACACAAGGGCAGAAAGTGGGGATGGGAAGGGTTCTGGGGTCCCCCCACCCCGCCCCCAGACTGCCCAGAACTGACCTGCTCCGGCTGGAACAGCCACGGTTGAAGTGCTGAGAGCCCAGTCCATCTGAATATTACACACTTCTCCTCTGAAGCACCAAGACAGTAGAGTCCACGTTTCAGCTGAAGCTCTGAAAGCACCTAAACTTACCCACACTGAGGATCTAAGGTACTAGGGGTCCCTGGGATTCAGAGAAGAAGTTTGGAAAGAGCCATTGATGTCCTGAGTCCCCTCTCTACTCCCCAAAGGGGAAGAGGAGAAGAGAGTGCCTCCCCTGTCATCTCAAATCCCACAAGCAGAGCCCTGAGAGGACCAATTAGAATCTTCTTATTGCCCCTGCCACGTAGGGCACACAGTGGGTCTGTGCCCGTGCCAAAGGGCCTGCACGCTGCTCTGACGGCAGAGTGAAGGCAAGGACAGGCTGCATTCCAAAGCCAGTGCAAAGGTTTAGTACCATGGGCCAAAATACTAGAGAAAAGCTGGAGGTGCCCCCTACTCGCCACCCCCCCCACTGGAAATGTGTTCACCCAGGTCAAGGGTACCCAGCAGAATCTTCCCCAGCGAGTGTGGGGTGGGGTTCCTGAAGAACTCAGTGCCCAGAAAAGAGAGTCCTTTAAAAAATGCTGCCCATGCAAGATCACGGTGGCGGTACGTGCAAGTAAGAGCTTCGTGGCTGCCCTGCCCTCTTCTCCCGCTCTGCTCCTGGACCAGGAAGATACTGTTACCGAGTCCAAGCTCCCTCTGCTCACCGCAGGATGACAGGCCCACAGGCCAACGAATGGGAGACGAGATGTCGAGGTAAGGGATATGACTTTATCTGGAAAGCCGGAAGACCAAGAAGATGGCAGACTCGTGTCGGTCAAAAAACCACATTGCCCGAGTTAGAATTCAGGCTTCCTTTATACTAAAAAGGGGAGGGGGTGTTATTGGTTATTGCAGACGTCCTCGTGCCAGACTCTTTTGCTCTTGCAGCTGTCCACGTAGGTCAGGTCATGGTGTTCCTGTAAACCTCCAACAAGGCAAATGTTATTCTCTGTTCTGCAACTTTAAAGGTCAGAGGTTTGAGAATGGGCTATCCTGCCTATTTCAGGCTATAAAGTAACATTCTATATTTGTAACAAAGCTTAATGTAAAAGGAGCAGATCTAACATGGAGTCCGATTCAGCTCTTCCCTGTAACAATATCAGGGCCTGAGCAAGTTTGGGGGGGAGGGGAGAGAAAACACCAATGACACCCCTTCCCCTGCTCTGGGTTTCCTGTGAACACCACCAGGAACAATGAGGCATCACTCAATGCAGAGAGGGAGGCAGACCCCTGCAGCAACCGAGGGCATCTGGGCAGAGGATGTGGAAAGGGCTGAGGGCTCGACGCGTGTCAGGACTTGGGGTGTCCAAGGAAGTGGGACTCTGCTCTAGTTGGGGGCTGTCAGGAAGCGGGGACGGTTCTGCGATTGGGTGTCAGATAAGTGATAAATGCTGTGTGCAGTGGGGCAGCCTAGATGGAGGTGAGGAAGCAGCAGTCGCTGGTTTGAACCCAGAGAGAAGGACGTGTGCTGTTCTGTGGTTTGCATCTCGACTTTGTGTCTGTGCTTAGAGAAGATTGTCAAGTGGCCTCAGTCTGCTACTTCCTCACAGCCTCAGGCCTCAGGGACATCTTGCCTAGTGTTGGTGCATGAGGTGTTTTTGTTCGCAGGACACTGGACCAGGCTGGGGGTCACAGGCCAGCTCCCAGCAACACTCCAAGGGCCAGGCCAGCTCCTGGACTCCCGAGGCTGCGTTTCTCTTTCTTGGCAAAGACATCAGTAAGTGCAGCCTGCACTGGATATCTCATCTCCTCTCCAGCCACACCAGCCTTCATGTACCTTGGACACACATCCCCCTCTCCCCACCTACCTATCTTCCAGAACTCAGGTGTCACTCCTCCAGGTCCCCAGGATAAGCTGTCCTAGCACCATGCCTCTCTCCTACCACTGGTGCAACTGTGCATTTATTCCTGTGGACCTCTTACCATATCCATCCCCTCTTAGACTATAAACTTCCCTAGAGCTGGAACTTTCTCTCTTTTGCTTCACCATTGTATTCCCAGCACCTCATAACTCCTGGAGCCATCATGTTCAAACCATAAAGCCCAGAACCTTCTCCCCAGTAGGACACAGAGGAGCTGGACTCCCAAGTGACATTCCCCATCCCCACAAATTACATTTGAACATGTGAAAGGTCCTCTGATAAATTTAAAGTACTCACTGCCGTTACTCTCCAAAAGAGGTTTGAAATTGAAAATCCAGGCCAATTATGCCAGAACAGGAGGTTTTGCTTAGAAATGGCTGTCTGCTTTGAACACTAATTAGGATGTTGATTTCTTGGCCAGCATTAGGGAATTGTTCAAGCTCTTTCAAAGCCCCACATGCTAATAGGAACTGAGGAGACATGCACAATCAGTTCCAAATTAGAGGCAACTTCACTTTCAGTTCCTTTTGGCGCTGCCAACAAATATCAGAACCTGGTGAGCAAGTGACAACATGGTAACACTCACCCCTTAGCTCACGTGCTTGTAGGAATGGCTCCCTTTCAAGGTTTCAGGAAACCAACCATGCAGTTATCATAAAAGTAGATGAGGACGTGCAGATATCCCAACCTTTTAAAAACACGCAGTTTTTTCCTGTTGTAATCCGGAAGGCCTTGGTCATCCATCCATACTCTGGCTTTATTTACAGGATCTGTGCCTAAAGAGTCGCCTTGTGGACAGCTCAGGACTCACTCCCGCAACACCCAGAATCAAACAGCATTCACCTGACAGAGTGGCGCACACCTCCCTTTGGAGCCAGCAGGCGTCCAAACTTCAAAGGGAAAACCCTTCTCTGAGGCGGCCTCCACCACCCCTTTCTCAGAGGCCTGGATGTGCAAACTCTTTTAAAGCTCCAGACACACCAGAAAGCATCCCTTAACACCCACTCCAGAGATCACACAGATACCCCAGGGGACAACCAAGCGTCTTGAGAGAAGAGCTGTGACCTTCAGGCCTGGGCGATCGGGAGCCTTTCCCCATGGGCAGTGTCTCTCCTGGAGAGCATCCCTTACCGCACAGACCCCTAAAGAGTCAACCGCCCCCACCTTTGACCCTCACTAGGTAGGGCCCTCCCCTGAGGGTGAGCTGACAGACCTGCCTGCCAGAGGCTGGCCAAGTGGTGGTTTGCCTGAAGCCCAGGGGCTTACGCCAACGTGTCCCACTCTTGACCAGCCACTGTGTGTTGTCTGTGCTCTGACTCCACTGTGATGGAAGTCGGCAAGGGGCGACGGAGATTTTGGTTTCCACCAGGACGTCTCCGCTAGCATCCCGCAGGAATGTCCATATTCTCAGCTGGCCCAGCGCCGTGTTCATGTGTCACAGCCGCACGACGTGGGGAAGCTGACTCACGTGATTAAGTTCAGACCTGCTGAGTGATTCCCTCTCACTGAGGGGTGCACTTTTCGAGGGGCTGAAATTAATTCATTCCCCAGCAGGATTTCTGGCTGGAATTCCCAGGAAGCTAAGTCATGGACGGGGCACCTGGTGCACACATGGACTGTGAGCACAGGTGTGGGGAGTCGGAAGGGGTCCTGCCTCCAGACCAAGGTGGGGCCCTGAGAAAGCCGCGGCCCAATCAAGCATGGTCCCCTTGGAGCTGATGCATAAATGTGGACGAGCACTCCCTCCCTCCACGTCCTCCTTCCAGGTTTGTGTTTGGTACTGACCCTCCCCCTTAAATAAAATATGATATATAACAATGGTGGCTACGACAGACAAAAGCAGTGGTTTACGGGTATGAATGTATTTTTACGTATTTAGATGTATCGCCGTGATGAGGCAGGTGAAAATTAACTCCCCAGGGGCTGCACAACCTTCATGCTCCCCAACTCCCACACAAGGGACAAGAGCCAAGAAGGTGGATTTTCAAAATAGAAGAAAAAGAAAGCAGGGAGGGTGGGCGGACGTGCTCCACAGAGAATGCCATTTGTCGGGAGACCCTGATGTGGCCAGAGCTCACAGTGAGGCGAGAGATAGGGAAGGGACCAAGCTGGGGGCGTGAGGAGCTGGGAATGCGAGGAGCTGGGAACGCAGGAGTTGCCCTGGGATCTCAGAGTGTTAGCAAGTGAGAATGCACGTGGAGATCTGAGTCAAAGGTGACTATGGACCAAATACGTAAATGTTTTGGAAAGATGTAAATAAATTTGTAAATTACCAAGTATTTTGTGTTTATGACACAGCTTTGGGCCTGGATGCAGTTAAAAATTGAAGGTTGATAGGTTTTTAGGGTTTTTTTTTGGGGGGAGGGGTATTATATAGACTATTAAGGAAATTCTGATTCACAAAGATAATTAGTTGCAAATGGTGGTCAATGTTAACAAGTTTGTCATAGAGATGGGAAAAGCTTTACTCTAGGGTTTACACTAAATCAAGTTAGCCTAGCAGCACGGTCAACGCATCGGTGGGCACTGATGTGTAAACAGTTGGTCACTTTGAATAAGTGTGTGTGAGGGTGTGATGAAGGAAGAGAGAGAGAGAGAGAGAGAGATGGGAGGTTTTTCAGGACAATTTGCAAATAGTTAGAAATATCTGATGAATGCAATTCCAATCAAACACTTGGGAAATCTCTCATGGATCTTCACACCTGCACCTACCCTTCAGGCTTCTGCTCCATCCACCAAAACTTCTCCTCCATAGAACTCATCCTCCCTTCCCCATCTGGCCTCACCTGGCTGAAGTGGCTGATCTCAAACCAAGAGACAAAGCTGGAGTTCACGCCAATCTAATCACCCGCACCTGGTTCACAGATCTTAATAATATAATTTTCAAGGGCTCTATTCATTTCCTGTGGCTGCCACAATACTTGCTGCAAACTGGGTACCGTAAAGCAGCAGGAATTTACACTATCAGTTCTGGAACCAGAAGTCCCAACTCGAGGGGTTGCAGGGCCACGTTCACCTCCGGAGTTTCTAGGGGAGACCTGGTTCCTGGCCTCTTCCAGATCCGGTGGCTCCCTGGCCGTAGTCTCTGGCTGCACGATGACGTGTGCTCCTCCTCTGTGCGATGGGTCTCCTTCTCTGTCTTTTATATGGACACTCGTCATTGAGGTAGGGCCCAGCCAGGTAATCCAGGATGATTTCATCTCCAGATCCTTAACTTCATTACATCTACAAAAATCTTTTTTCCAAATAAGGCAACATTCACAGCTTTCTAGGGATTTGGATGTGGATCTATATTTGGGGAGCCACCATTCCACTCACTACAGGGGACAGCTTTTCTCCCCTTCATCACCACATATGTGAGAAGCAGTTCACATATTTCCTGGCACTCAACAGGTGCTGCATCAAAAGTGACTGAGGGCTTCCTAGGTGGTGCAGTGGTTGAGAATCCACCTGCCAATGCAGCAGACACGGGTTCCACCCCTGCTCCAGGAAGATCCCGCATGTCGCGGATCAACTAAGCCCGTGCGCCACAACTATTGAGCCTGCACTTTAGAGCCCATGAGCCGCAACTATTGAGCCCATGTGCTGCAACTACTGAAGCCCACATGCCTAGAGCCCATGCTCTGCAACAAGAGAAGCCACGGCAATGAGGAGCCCGCACACCACAATGAAGAGTAGCCCCCACTCACCGCAACTAAAAAGAAAGCCCGCGCACAGCAAAAAAGACCCAACATAGCCAATAAAATAATAAATAAATAAATTAAAAAAAAAAAAGTGACTGATATGATGTGTACCACCCCCAACCTCCCTCCCCACACCACCGCCCCCCACCCCAAACCCTCCTCCATGCTGCTTCACCCTCACGCCTTCATATCTTCCTCATGGACCACAATGTATTGAGGAAGATGATTGTCTCCTGATGGCTGACTGCACTTTAGCAAACAGCTGTTTTTCAAGAGCGGTCTCATCACTCAATGTCAATTGCCAGCTGGCTAATTTGTCAAATATCAATATGAGCCAAATGACATCATCATTGCCCAATTGCAGACACTCGATCTGACATCTCAGCATCGGAACCCCCTTTCCCTCGATACACACAGCAGACGTCTGCGGGGACAGACTCTGGAGCCCTGAGCCTATCTCGTGCTGTCTCTTCTGACTCCGCCCCCTTTGGAAATGTTGGGTCCCTGCTGGCTCAGCCTGACTGCAGCAAAGAGCTTGGAGGCTTGGAAGGCGTGGGATTGCCTTCCTGGCCTTCTCAAGGCCTCTCCTCCTCTGACATGAGGAAGGAAAATATTCATGACATAATTTTTTAAAAGAAAGAAGCACATCCATGTTCACTGCAGCATTTTTCACGAGAGCTAAAAAGTAGAAACAATTCAAGTGTCCACTGACAAATGAAAGAATAAAAACATGTTCTATATTTGTACAATGGAATATTATTTAGTCTTAAAAAGGAAGGAAATGCTGACACCTGCTGCAACATGAATGAACCCTGTCCCTCCTCCTTTCAGAGACAGGTAGCTGGGAACACGGAGGAAGCCACTCAGGTCTGACCCATCCCAGAGAAGCAGCAAAGATGAGGCCGGGGCCCCAGATGTGCTGCTACGATGGAGGCCCCAGGCACTGGTCCCAACTTCTGGTCCAGCGCCAGCCTGCAGTCCTCCTTCCCCAGCCCTCTGCCAGTGCACCCTGAGACCCACCCTTATGTCAGATGTTGCTGCCGCCCTCCTTCCCAGCCCCGCAGGTATTGGAGCTACACACCCTGCCCTGGGGCTCTGGCTTCCACAACTGGGAGCTGAGCGAAGCGTCTTCATTTCCCCCGGAGCAGGAGGCCTGCAAGGAAGCATCTAGCACGCGCCAAGGGATGTGGGCGACCTGTCTCTGTGGGTTCCAGGGAACTGGGCCAACCCAAAGGAGGCCTCTGGGATGTTTGTTTATGCTCCAGGCTCCAGCCAACCATTAGTGACCTGTAGCAGGGACTAAAGGCAGTGTGGGGACAGCTGGGCCTGCCCCGGAAGAGAGGGCCACTGTGCCCTGTTTGTGGGGACTGCTCAGACCTTCTTCCAGTTGGGCCAGGAGTACGTGGGCCCAGGGGAGGAGGCCATCTAAAGCCCAGGCCCCAGGGTCCAGAATCCCCATCCAACCATCAAGGGCCTGCACAGGGCTCTTGCTGGCCGTCCTCTCTAGGGAGGCCACACCACTGATGGTGTCTGCTTAGGGTGCACATGGAAGCCAGACTGATCCTGACCCTGTGGACACGGGGATCTCACGATGACAGGTGGAACTTGGGGTATGAGGAGGGTGGGACAGGCTGCAGCTGGGCAGCAGGGCTCTCTTCACCACCACATTCTCCTGCAGAATTTATAATATATTAAAATTCTTAATTTGAACCAGCCCCTTCATGTCATTGCAAAAATATATTTACTAAGGTAAGAGGGGAAAAAATATTAGAAATAGCATTGTTACAATTTGTATTTTCACATATAGTTTGTGGGTATCCCTTTGTGCCCTTGCCTTGGGGCCCGAAGATGTTACGGACAGGCCCAGGGGAGCCCGGTCACCAGGGGTGGGACCCTGTGTGGAACTGCAGAGCCAGCTCCACCTTTGTTCCGGTGACCTTGGGCATGTCACCAACACTTTTGATGGCTCACGTTTTTCATCTGGAGATCCTCAAGGCTGTTGGGAGTACTCAGTGGGATAAAATAAATTCAAGAGTCATTTATTCAGCGTGACCATTGAAGCCATGGGGTGAAACGGTAGAGAGAGAGGGAAAGGGCTGGGGGCCTGAGGGGCAGGCTGGCCATCATTCCAGGAATGGGGGGGGGGGGGGCGTTGCTACAGAGAAAGGTTGGGAGTGTCAGCTGAATCTGAAGACAGTGGGTTTGTAGAGGCCAGATGGGGTGGTTGGAAAATAGAAGGTGGTGATCTGCTGGAAAGTCAAACGGCAGTGAGGAGGACCAGAGAGAAATGAGGCTGGACCACAGGGGTCTGGGCAGAGAGGGGACCTGGAGGGGAAAATGTGAGAAGGATGGGGCCAGGGGTCCCTGCCTTGTACAGGATTATCTCAGGGGCTCCAGGGACTTCTCTTGGGGAGCAAGGGCATCGTGGGGAGTCCAACAGGGCTTTACAACGAGCTGCCCTCCACTCCCCAGTTGGGATCCCAGGCCCTCACCTTCCTGCCTGTGTCCATTCAGGAGGCATGGATCTGGATACAGGGCCCCCGACCTACCTTCCCACCCTTCTTGCCACCTCTACCTCTCCAGCCCTGGAAAGGTCCCTCTGTGACCGATTCTGCTGTCTTCAGGAGTCTCTGGCAATGCAGACATACAGGAAGTGGAGACTCCCAGGCCTTCTGAGAAGAGGCAGAGGGGAGCCTGGGCCATCACATGCTTAGGGCCCAGACAGACGGCCCCAGGTGTCTGCTGAATTCTCAACAAGATCCCTGGGAAGCCTGTGGGTTGCCCAATCTAATCTATTTTATAAACAGGTGCTTCTTGCCTTTAGGGTCCCTGCACAGCTGCTGATGTGGGTACCAGAGTTGGATCAATTCCCAACTTTGGGGCGCTCCCTGGGGCATTTTCCGTGCTAAGAAGTGAGTCCTGCCGGGGCAGCTGTGGGGCGTGCAGCCTGGTGCTGTCTTGGAAGGATGGAGGGAGGAAAGGGGTGTGCACCCCACTCTGGGAGCCCGCCCCTCCCCAAGCCCTTCCTCTCACGGGCTCTCATGATGGAGTTCATCAGTGTCCCTGTGACCCACACTCTAATTCTGAAGAAAAGAGAATTTCAGCCAGTCCAAGCTGTAAGGGCTGGGGGATAAAGTTGCCACTTCAAACTTTCAAATATGCTGTGCATTCCTTGCAATATTTCCAATTTTTGTTTATCATGTTATTGTGTGGTTTTATTGACTGAATAAGAAACCACACTTTAATTTGGTGGTTTTATGAGACTTTTCATATTTATACAAGGCTGAGTCAAAAATTACCTGCACTCTGGTTGTAAAATTTATTTTAATTAACTTTTAGAAAAGACAAATACATCATTTTTTTGACATAATCTCCTTGCTTTTCAATACACTCTGTCCATCTGTCAACAAGGTTTCGTATTCCCTCATTAAAAAATGATTTAGGCTGAGCTGTGAGCCACAAATGCACCACTGCCTTCATGTCTTCATCAGAAGTGAATCTTCATCCTCGCAGGGTTGCTTTCAGGGGACCAAACAGATGAGAGTCTGATGGAGCAAGATCAGGACGATAGGGAGGACGCTTTAATACCTCAAAACAAAGTTTTTGCAGAGTGTTGACTGTGTGGGCAGAAGTGTGTGGATGCACATCATCATGCAAGATCACAACGCCCTCGGATAACAGTCCTCTGCGTTTAATCCGAAGTTAAGGCTTCAGCTCTTCAATTAGCATCTCACTGTAACGAGCACTGTTGACTGTTAAACCTTTTTCCTGATAATGTTCAAATACTGGCCCTTAAGAATCCCAGAAAACTGTAAGCATCAATTTTCCAGCTGATGGTTGACTTTTGAACTTTCTCTTGGTCAGCAATTGAGGACATTTCCATTCCATACTCTGCCGTTTACTCTCAGGCTTATAGTGATGAATCCTTGTCTTGTAACCAGTAATGATTCTCTTTAAGAAACTTTCACCTTCCTTCGAGTATCAGTCAAAATTTTGTTTGCAGATATCCAAACGCTCTGTTTATGCTCTTCTGTGAGTTGTTTCGGTACCCATCTCGCACAAAATTTTTGAAAACTTAGTCTGTCATGGATTACTTTGTTTTGAGGTGTTAAACATCCTCCCTATAGCCCTGATCTTGCTCCATAGGACTTTCACCTGCTTGGTCCCCTGAAAGCAGCCCTATGAGGGCGAAGATTCACTTCTGATGAAGACGTGAAGACAGCAGTGCATTCATGGCCCGCAGCTCAGCCTAAACCATTTTTTAATGAGGGAATATGAAAGCTTGTTGTCAGATGGACAGAGTGTATTGAAAAGCAAGGAGATTACGTCAAAAAAAAATGAGGTATTTGTCTTTTCTAAAAGTTAATTAAAATAAATTCTACAGCCAGAGGGTGGATAATTTTTGACTCACCCTCATATATAAATTCACAAGTCAGGAGAAACACTTTGTCAGATAAGGATGTTGTTTATTTGTTCTGAAAACTCGACCACTTTTCTCCTCTCTCTCCATACACACACACACATACACACACACACACACATTTACACGTGATGGGTGTGGTAAGTTATCTTGCCTCCATTTTAAATTCCAATGTGGGGTTTCCCTGTTACCCACAATGCTTCTCTCACATCCATGTGCCCAAAAGAGCTTGGCCCCAGCTAGTGAATGCTAAAAGAATGCAGCCACTCTGTCAAGAGCCTGCGTGAGCTGCTCCCTGGGTTAGTTAGTGTGGTAGACAGAGGCATAGCCTGGGCAAAGAAAGGCACAGAGGAGTGGCTGATTTAGCGCACCCTGCACGCACACGTGTGTGAGCATGTGATGGTGTGGGGAGGGATGACAAACTCTTTGGTGTTACTGGAGAGTAAAGTGTAAGAAATAACTAGCAGAAAATGAGCAAGTAGTTGCTAGAAGTCAGGCCGTGCCAGGGCAGGTGGATGTCCTCTTGCAGAGCTGTTGTCACCATCAGGCTGCACACAGATCACCTGGGGAGCAAGGCCACGGTGTCAGTCCCCAGGCCCAGCTCTCAGACCCAAGGTGACGCAGGAATGTGACTGTTTAAAGGCACCCAGATGACTCTGAAAGGGCAATCTGGCTGGAGGCAGGAGGCCAGGTGCTGGAGCCAGAAGGATCTGAACCAAACTGTTGGTTGCAGTTGAAAGGAGGGGTGGATTCCGATTGGGTTTTTTTAAATTACCTTTTTAAAAAAATTGAGGTAAAACATGCATATAGTAAAATGCATATAGGGAAACAGAAGACACATCTGCAAGGTCTTGGTGAGGGATTTGGGGGCATGTATGTTGGGGAGTTGGGTGATTGAGAAGCTAACTCCCAGGTTGAATGCTGGCAATACTGGAGTCCGAACAGACTCTGGGTGAGGAGATGGTTGACTGGGGCAAACTGAGTTTGAGGTGCCTGGGGACCACTGGAGTGGAGATAGCCAGCCTTTCCCATGGACCCAGGGAGGGACGCACGCTGCATGATGGTTGGGTCCATCCCAGAGCTTGCTGGACTCCAAAGTACCTTCCCAGAGCATCCGTGCCAAAGTTGTGCAGGGCAGGTTGGTGTGAATCAGGTTTGGGATGCAATTCTTGAATAAAAAATTGTAGAAGACGGTCCTCAGGGCTGTATGCTGGGTAGAGGCCACTCAGCATTTTGCTTAAGAAGCCCTGAAAATGCCTCTCTACTTTATCCAGTGATTCCAGTCTAAGAAGTTCATCATAAAGAAGTCTTCCAAATTTTTTTAAGAACTTTTATTGAGATACAGTTAACATTCAATAAACAGCATATATTTAGAGTGTACTATTTGGTATCCCAATCTCCCAATTCATTTCCCCCCAACCCTCCCCACTTTCCCCACTTGGTGTCCATATGTTTGTTTTCTACATCTGTGTCTCTGTTTCTGCCTTGCAAACCGGTTGATTTGTACCATTTTTCTATATTCCGCATATATGTGTTAATATACAATATTTGTTTTTCTCTTTCTGACTCACTTCACTCTGTATGACCGTCTCTAGGTCCATCCATGTCTCTACAAATGTCCCAGTTTCATTGCTTTTTACAGCTGAGTAATATTCCATTGTATATATGTACCACATTTTTTGTATCCATTCATCAGTTGGTAGACATTTAGGTTGGTTCCACATCCTGGCTATTGTAAATAGTGCTGCAATGAACATTGGAGTGCGTGTGTCTTTTTGAATGATGGTGTTCTCTGGGTATATGCCCAGCAGTGGGATTGCTGGGTCATATTGGTAGTTCTATTTTCAGTTTTGCAAGGAACCTCCATACTGTTCTCCATAGTGGCTGTATCAATTTACATTCCCACCAGCAGTGCAAGAGCATTCCCTTTTCTCCACACCCTCTCCAGCATTTACTGTTTATAGGTTTTCTGATGATGCCCATTCTGACCAGTGTGAGGTGATAGATACCTCATTGTAGTTGTGATTTGCATTTCTCTAATAATTAGTGATGTTGAGCAGCTCTTCATGTGCCTCTTGGCCATCCGTCTGTCTTCTTTGGAGAAATGCCTATTTAGGTCTTCTGCCCATTTTTTGATTGGGTTGTTTGTTTTTTTGATATTGAGCTGGATGACTGTTTATATATTTTGGAGAATAATCCTTTGTCTGTTGATTCGTTTGCAAATACTTTCTCCCATCCTGAGGGTTGTCTTTTCATCTTGCTTATAGTTTCCTTTGCTGTGCAGAAGCTCTGAAGTTTCATTAGGTCCCACTTATTTATTTTTGTTTTTATATCCATTACTCTAGGGGGTGGATCAAAAAAGATCTTGCTGTTGTTTACGTCGAAGAGTGTTCTTCCTATGTTTTCCTCTAGGAGTTTTAGAGTATCTGGCCTTCCATTTAGGTCTTTAATCCATTTTGAGTTTATTTTTGTGTGTGGTGTTAAAGAGTGTTCTAATTTCATTCTTTTACATGTAGCTGACCAATTTTCCCAGCACCATTTATTGAAGAGGCTGCCCTTTATCCATTGTATATCCTTGCCTCCTTTGTCATAGATTAGTTGACCGTAGTTTATCTCTGGGCTTTCTATCCTGTTCCATTGATCTGTATTTCTGTGTTTGTGCCAGTACCATACTGTCTTGATCACTGGAGCCTTGTAGTATAGCCTGAAGTCAGGAAGCCTGATTCCACCAACTCCGTCTTTCCTTCTCAAGATTGCTTTGGCTACTCAGGGTCTTTTGCGTTTCCATACAAATCGTAAAATTTCTTGTTCTAGTTCTGTGAAAAATGCCGTTGGTAATTTGATGGGGATTGCATTGAATCTGTAAATTGCTTTCGGTAATATAGTCATTTTCACAATGTTGGTTCTTCCAATCCGAGAACATGGTATGTCCCTCCATCTGTTTGTGTCTTCTTTGATTTCTTTCATGAGTGTCTTATAGTTTTCTGAGTACAGGTCTTTTACCTCCTTGGTTAGGTTTATTCCTAGGTATTTTATTCTTTTTGTTGCAATAGTGAATGAGGTTGTTTCCTTAATTTCTCTTTCTGATCTTTCATTGTTAGTGTATAGAAATGCAAGAGATTTCTGTGTGTTAATTTTGTATCCTGCAACTTTACCGAATTCATTGATTAGCTCAAATAGTTTTCTGGTGGCATCTTTAGGATTTTCTATGTATAGTATCATGTCACCTGCGAACAGGGACAGTTTTACTTCTTTTCCAGCTTGGATTCCTTTTATTTCTTCCTCCAAATTTTTTTAAAAAGTCACATGCATGGAGACATTCACTGGAGTGTTAGCTATGCCAGGCACAACTGGAAACCATGTAAATGTCTAGCAACAGGAGATAGTAAGCATGATGTATCAGCTTGAGCTCACAGTGAGGAAAAGCACGAGATGAAAGCATAGAAAAATAGAAACAGTGACATGGGAATGCAGGTATTGTGGTTGCTTATTTTTCTCCTTTCGATGTTTACTGAACAAGTGTCATGACAGCAGTGACAAAAGTGTTTGAATCACTTATTGTCTTTATGACACATTGTGACATCACTTATGCAATTTTTAGACATTGTTGCAGTGTTTCAGCCCAAGGAAGTCAGGAATCAAGGCACTAGTTGCCTTAGTCTCAGAAAATAGTATTGGTGGTAACAACACAGCACCTGTTGCTTCATAAAACAGCTAGAAGAGTCCAACTATGGGCTGAAAAGCATGTTGGGAATCACAGTGACAACACACAAACATCGTGGGAGGCTTGGAGAGAGTTTTGAATAAACTTGCTCTTCCTTCCTTCCCTCCCTCCCTCTTTTCTTTTCTTTCTTTTTCTGTTTCTTTCTTTCTTTCTTTTTCTTTCTTTCTTTCCTTCTTTCTTTCTCTCTTTTTCTTCTCTTTCCTTCTTTCTTCCTTCTTTCTTTCCCTTTTTCTTTCTTTTTCTTTCTTTCTTTCTTCCTTCCTTTCTTCCTTCCTTTCTTTCTTCCTTTCTTTCTTTCTTTCTTTCTTTCTTTCTTTCTTTCTTTCTTTCTTTCTTTCTTTCTTTCTTTCTTTCTTTCTTTCTTTCTTTCTTTCTCTTTCTTTCCCTCCCTTCTTTCCTTCCTTCCTTCCTTCCTTCTCTCTTTTTCTCTTTCCCTCCCTCCTTCCCTTCCTTACACCCTTCTTTCCTTCTTTCATTCTTTCTAATCAGGACTTTTCAAAATTCCTCTCACAAAAATAATCCACTACGACACTAAGTATCTTTCAAAGTTAAGCCTGGTGTTCAAGGGCATTATCTATACCAAGTGGTACCCAGGGAATTCTTCACTCTAAATTGGCCTGTGAGTGATGCATGAAGCAGCCTTTCAGCACAGGCTTTGAGGAGCTGGCTCCTCCTCAACCAGGTGCCAGGTCCCTGGACCAAAGGCCAAAGATCCATCACCATGTGGCCCAGGCTGGACAGGTGCTGTGGCCCAGGCTGGACAGATGCTATGGCCCCAGGGACACATATTTGGTGGCTGGTTGTCTTTGGTCCTGGCTGAGAGCTGTGTACAATAGCCAGTGCCAACAGGAATACTTTGGGAATATCCAGAGCTGTGAGGGTAGGCTCCAGGCTCAGCAATAGCTGCTCCAAGGACCCTAATAGCACGCCCCAGGTGCTGTGGAGTGCATCCAGCCTTGGGACCAAATCACCCCCACAGGATGCTGAAGGAGATGACCTGTTTATAAAAACCAGCCAACTGTAGGCCTCGTCTAATGCTTGGGTTGCTCCTGGGTCATTTCCTTGGTCCTACCCACAGAGAAATGTAATCTCTCCTGTTATTCTTTAACTGCAGCCTGAAATTCCAGCTCCCTAAAGTGGCATCCTAGGCCCTCAGCATGTCCTGCTTCCCCAGGGATTCTTCTGGGACACACCATCTGCATCTGACTTCTACACTTTCAGGATCCTTTTACTCCTGCCTAGAGTGCAGCCCACTCACTTCCAAAACACATTACCTTCCATCTAGGCTCAATCCCATCCCCATATCATGACCTCCCCAAGCCCATCTTAGCCGTCTTTGGGGTCACTCCTACCTTCTTACTCATGGCATTTATGTTTATCAGAGGGTCATTAGATGCTCCAACTCTCTGCAGATAACCCTGATTTCAAAAGCTCCATCATGGTGTCCCCACTGATCATCAAAATGTCCCAGAAACTGCACAGCTTGTTAACCACTAGCAGAATGAACCACACCCATAGTGATGAGAATGAAGACATGCTGACGGCCCAAGAGGCAGGAGTGAGAGCATCTCAGGTACTTGGGAAAGGCCCGTTCCCTGTGCAGCCACCCAAGCCAAGTCTCAACCACAGGGCCTGACCGAACTGGTGAAGACATGGGTACGGGGCCCCGAAGAGCTCACAGCAGCTCTCATGCATGGGTTCAGGCAGTGTCCGCGGCTGAGGGTCAGAGTCAGAGGCTCTTCCCAGGCAGCCCTACATCTGCTGGGAAGAGTGAGAGGGGAAGGGGAGTTAGTTTAGGGCCTGGTGGGCCCACCTGACCATGGCCATGGTCAGGAGAGCCCTGGTTACCAATTGCTGGCACAAAGCTCCCTGTCGGGGGGCCTGGGCTGCCCACCCCTAAGGGAGGTGTATGCGGCCCAGCCACAGCTGTGCTGGGAACTAGGGCATTCTGGGTGACCTTTATAGCTGCAGGGGCACAATTCAAAGCGCAAAGCATTTGATGTTCAGGTTGGGCTGTTTTAACTACACTAAGTACCAGGCTCATCAGACCTCTCACCCAGCCCCTCAGGGAAACCAGCTCAGGGGCTCGTCTGGTGTCTGCCAGCCTCGCCCCATTCTGGGCAGGGCCCCAGGCTGGCAGAGGACCTGGGTTAGTTCTAGAATCACTAAAGGCCAGGGAGAGGGCTCCTGGGGTGCAGGCAGGTTGCGCCCATCTCCTGCAGGCAGGCTTGTCTTCCGGTGCTTTCCTGTTCAGCCTATGGGCCAAGATTTTCCTAGGACTGGCTCAGTCCTCGGGGTCCTGACTTTTCAGCCTCTAGCCAGACAGCAAACCATGCCCTGATGGACAGTGCCTCTCCCCTCATTCATCCCTTCGTTCCTCACACTTAGGTCAAGTGCCCTCCATGGGCCAAGCTCTGTGCCAGACCCAGGGACACCCTAATGGGTAAGACAGCCAAGGCCTTACCCCCCTGAAGAGACTGACATCAATAAGCACAGAAATAAATGGGCAAGACTATGCAGGTCATGACACTCAGTGGGAAGAGCACGGGGCCGCAGGACACAGCGGGGCCTGGAGGCATCTGGTGTCTACTTGGTGCTCGGGAGACTGGAGGAAGTGGGATAAACCCAGCATGTTTACTGGAAAAGCTGGGATTTCACTTGGAGCAGATGCCCCAGATCCAAGGAGGACCATCCAAGGAGGCCAAGACTTAGCCAGGCCAGAGGTGTCAAGGGTGGGCCTGCTCTCCTGGGCAGGTCAGGGCTGCCCAGAGAAGGTCCAGGAGACACGTAGGAATAGCTAAGGGAAGCTTTAGTGGAGACAGCACGTGAAGGCAGCAGGGCCCTGCAGGAAGGGAGGAGGCGGGGCCTTTGGGGTCAAACGGGCCTGAGTTGTAATCCTAGCTGACTTTGCACCAGTTAACTCAACCTCTTCGACCCTCAGTTTCTTATCTGGCAAATGGATGGATGGAGACTTGGTCCAGACTTGGCTCAAGCACTGAATGAGATAACATAGGTAAAGCGCCTGGCATGGTGCCTGCTCCCCGTGACGCACTGTGAAATGTGTCTCACGCCTTATCACGCAGTAAAGACAGCCCAGGATTGGAGCCAGCAGACCCTGGCATGACCTGCAGCCCAACGCCTCCCCTCTCCTGGTTTTGGGAACCTTGGTTTCCCTGTCTGTAAAATGGGGAGATTCATGATCCAACCTCTGTGGTGAATCGGAGCACACCCCCGCCACATCCCCTGGCCCCGAGCAGGCCTGCCTCCCACAGCGTGTTGAGTCTGGGGTTGGACAGAGACCCATTATTGCAGAGAACACCTGCAACCCCGCTGGTGGTCTTTCCATTGACAGGGAAGCCATTTTTGCAGAAATGTTCCTGCGCAACGGTGTGAGTGCAGAGGCCACCCTGATACGTGGTTCTATCAGAGTGCCTCGAGCCTGAATTTCTCCAGGGCCCTGATGTCTGAACTCCCAGAGCCACTGTTTATCAGTGAACTCAACAGCCAGCAGCAGTGGTGACAATGAAGGGACTGAGGGAAGCAGCCTGGCAACCGCAAGAAGTACCATTTCCGTAAAGCCCTCAGCCTTGGTGGGCCTCCATGTCAGCCTCCATCAGGGCCTGGCTCTTGCTCTGCCTGCAACACCCTGAGATCAGTGCCCAGAGAGACCTGGAATCCCAGAGCCAGGTGGGGAGGACCTCCGAGAGACTCACCCTCTCCTTCTAGTTTGCACAAAGCTCACACAGGGGCCCTCTCCTCTCCATCCACTCTCTCTGCTCCCAGAGCATCTCACAGGAAGAGCTTCATCTCTTTGGAGGGCCTGAGGGAGAGTGGCAGGTTGTGCTTTTCCAAAGCCCCTCCCACTCCCGCCCTCAGTACCCTGCCCTGCCCCAGCTGGGCCCTAGAGCTGCACAAACACATCATAGGCTTCCCAAATGAGGCTCTGGCTCCTTGCAAAGGGGAGGACAGTTGTCCCTCAGTCTCATTCCAGCCGCCCCCTCCTCAGGATGGAGAAGGTGGCTGGGACACACACCTCTTCCTCTACTCCACCCCCAAATGCCTAAGCTGTCTCATTGCTAGAATGAAAGCTGGAAAGTTGGGGCCCTGGGGTCTGGTGGCCAGGTCTTCAGGGCTCCACTGGGAGAGGAGGAAGAGGCCAGGCATCAGGGAGAGGGTCTGGGGGACAACCTAGGACAGGGCCATAGGCTTGAGTCCTCACAACCAGGCATGGATCCTGGAACAGCTTTGTGGCCAAGCAAGCCAGGTCAGGGGCCTCTGCGGGCCTGCTGTGTCCTGGGCCCCAACACGCCTGGCACCCGGGTGCCTCTGGTTGCCCCCTGTCAGGGCCATCAAGACAAGGGGCAGCCCCACTGAGCTGAGTTCTGGAGGTACTGACTGCTCAGTGTTTCCTCCAGGATGCTGGGAATGGGTCCCGCAGTGCAGGGTCCCCTAGGCTAAGAGCCAGAGTCACAGACCTGGGCCAAGGTCCTGAACCCCTACCAGTCCTGCTGTCAGTGCGGGTCACGGGCCACAGGGGGGTGAGGGCACTGCACACAGGCTCCCCATCCCAAGCAAGTCCAGCTAGCCCAACAGTAGGCTCCCCGATGGGGCAGTCAGAGACTGTACCTCTGAGCATGTGGTCCCCCTGCCCTGTGCTCAGAGCCTCTCAGGCAGCTGTCTTCCCCTTTCCAGACAGACAGAAGAAGCCCGCAAAAGCGAGCCACGCTGCTAGCTGCACAGGATCCCGGGCTCTGAGTCTCCACTGTCTCCTGGGGTCCAGGCCTTCAAGGTCATGCAGGTCAGCCCTGTGCAAGCTGTCACCGAAAAAGCTTACTCCTTAAACAAAGTCTGACCTGGACATCCATTCAATCGGTCAAACATTCGGAAGGGCAAGAGTGGGCTTGGTGCCCGAGCCCTGCCCACCCTGTTCTGAGACCCTCACCCTCAGCAGAGTCCGAGAGCTCTGAGGAAGGGAAGGAAATCCTCTGATCTAGTTTGAGGCCAGAGTACGGGTGCCTGGCTCTACGCGTGAGGAAACCGAGGCCGGGGAGGCAGGGTGTGTGGGGAGCCGGCTCAGCAGAGGGGCAGACATGGGCTGTCCCCGCGCCCCTCCATCCTCCCCACCCCCGCCCCCCCATCCCCCGCTCACACCCGCTCCTGCAGCCTGCAGACCGCTCTCTCCCTGGCTCCTGCTGGAAGCTGGATGCAGCCCATATTTCTGGTCTGACAGCCAGTACGACTCAGCCTCCCCTCTTGTAATCGCCAATTCATTTCCCGTTGGAGGAGCTGACTTTGAACTTGCAGGGAACAAAGACCCCTTTGTGAGTTGCTTTTGGGAAGGGAGACGGGGGAGAATTGCATAAATAATATGAGAAGCAGCAATCCCAATTACATTTTGTAACCTTTCTGGTGAATATGAAATAAAAACCACTTTATTTGGAAAGCTACAGTGGAGCCAACTTTCTGCAGCCTGGACATGGAGGCCCAGGACCCAGGACCAGCCAGTGCGACAGTCGCGGTACTATCGAAGGCAGCCAAGCCAGCCTGTCCCTGCTCAGCCCAGGCAAGTCAGCACGGCATTAACCTATTTTTTCCAGCTGCAGGAAAATCATTTCTTTACCATTCAGAGCTGGAAAGAAAATGGCTCTATCCCCTCCTTTCCCTGCTGCTCTCAACCATGCATGTCTTCCTGAATTTCCCTGCAGTCTCTTCCTGCCAACGCTCCAGGCAGGGACAGAGTGAGAAGGGCTGACCCTGGGGCCCCTGCAGGGGCTGGGGTGGGGGCCGCAGCTGTTTCCCCACCACTCCTGCCCTCCCCTTGCACAGGGAAGGCCGCGCTGCCAGCTCCTTGCTTGCGGTTTCTTCACACGCTCCGTATTCTGTCAGCTGCTTGGCCTGTGCCCACGTACTCTCTTCTCCCTCAAACAAAACCCTGACCTTCCCTCAAGTTCAAGGCACATGTCACCTCCTCTGGGAAGCCCTCTCTGAGTCAGTTGCTCCCCTGATACTCTGCACAGGGCAGCATGGATGTGTCTCAAGTCTGCCCCCGCAGTTGGCTGAGGCCCTAACTGAGAATGTAATGTATCCTGGGGCCCTCAGCGCCCGTCCCAGGGTTCAACACGCCGGTAGCCTGTGAATGGGTGGATGAGCAGGTCCACATGCTTCTTAATCCATAATGGTACTTAGAGTGGTTAAGATGCTTTCAGCTGGAAACCACCTTCTGTAAGAAAAATGAGAGCGTGGTGCTAGTGGGGAGGGAGGTTCATGTAACTGAGAAGTCTGAGTGGATGGCTTCAGGCAGAGCTTGATCCAGGGTCTTTGCTTTCATCTCACCATCTCTGCCTTATCACAGGCAGGCCTCCCCATTATGAGGGGAGCTAGAAATATACATCCCACCAACTTAGCAACCCCCTAGAGGGACAGACCGTCTGTCCTCATGGCTTGGCAAAATAAATACTCTGTTCCCATCAAGCCCAGCGGATCTGAAGATAAGCTCTTTCCTCAGAAAGTAAAAGCTCTGGCAACTCTCATGAAGCAGAGATTTGAAAGTTCAGGAGACAGGGGAGATTGTATCCTGCAACTCACTGTACTACCCAGGATGGTGCTGGGTATTTTGTATCTCTTTTATTTATGATTGACACAGCATCTCCTTCCAAGAGACCCGAGGCCACAGTGTAACTCTGGCTTTACTTTGGCCTTCCAAAGGGCTTTCATGTAGCCATAGCTTCCACTGGGTACCCTCCCTGAGGCACTGAGGTCAGGAGAAGTGGGATGACTGGTCTAGGGCCACCAACAAGTGGGACTTCCTGACTGAGCTGCACCGTCCCCTGACCAGGAGATACCTCCTAAAGTCCGAGAGCGGCTTTGCTTCCAGTGCTCCCAGATGAACCCAGAGCAAGTGGAGTGAAAGCGTGGCTGTGCTCGCCCAGGTTTTCTGCCCATGACTGCCTGCCCCCAGCGCACTCCCTATTGGGGTCATAGGCTCTGGTGTTCTGGTGAGGCAAGTCCTGGTGCCCCGGGCACCTGAAGAGATGCTAACAGTTATTATTTTTGTTTTCAACTTGATCATAAAATTATATCTACATCCATACACACGTTATGTGCATGTACATATATATGATAGGTCTATGAAAGCGAGCTAGAATACCGGATGTAGAGGATCCATTTCATCTCGTGGAATCCACACACAGGGCCATTTCACAGATTGGGAAACAGCTGCCCAGAGTGGTCAATTGACAAACCCAAGGACAATCAGCTAGTAAATGGAGAGGCTCTGAACAGAAGCCCCGAGAGAAAAGGGTCTCACACTTCCTGGCAGCCCCATTCAGTCTAAGAGGAGGCTGGACGTGGCAGCCAAGAACAGAGACCAGGCAAGCTCCATCCCTTGGGGTGGGGCTCAGCTCTGAGAGCTAGCATCCTAACCTGTCCATCATTCTCGGGTTGGGGTTGGGGAGCCCTTCCTTGTCCTGCAGTCCTTTCTTAGAGCCTGGATCCCTGCTGCCCTTGACCTTAATTCCCAGAGGCCCAGGGGCCAGTCACGGGCATTGAGGACCCAGCAGGAGCTCCAAGGCTGGTAGCAGCCAGTGACACGTCTGGCCCACTCCCTGGGGTCCAGGCCAGGCAGTGCCCACAGGGGCCCTGCAGAGCGGGCTTGGGCACTGCTCTTCATTGGAACCAACGGCAGGAGTGTCATTCTGACGTCACCCACTCACATGTGGCTGCAGGTTGGAGGCCATGGGATCTTCTTGTCCCCTTCACTCTGGGCAAAGGATTTCCTGGCCTCTCTCCTGCTCCAAGTCCAGGACTTCCCAGGGCCAAGCTGGGCGCTGAGCCCCTGCTCCAGTGCTGACCCTACACCTCCCTGACCAATGCCCTATGCCTTTGGGGCTCTGCTTAGCAACCAGGACACAGACCCTGACTTCACCCCAGTGTTCCGTCCTGTGGATAAGGTCGGGCTGGATGAGTACATCCATGTCCTCAATATGCGGGTAACCAAATGACACCACCATGTGACGTGCACCGGACAGGCCTCACAGGTCAAGTGGAGACAGTGGGTAGACCCTGCAGCCCCCGTGGGCTCTGAAGCAGTCACCTTCTCAGGACACATCTGCAAAACTGCATCCCCCTCCCTACAAGGTTCATGTTGTCCATTGGAATCTCTTTCTTCTTCTTGTTTCATTTGTAATTTGTTAATGGTCTTGGCAGCATGGCTCTGTAACAGCTATAAACACAAGGGAGCCATGCTGCTTTTGTGTTTTTATGTATTTAAGTAACATTATAATGAAAACAATTTAAGTCACTACTAGGGAATCAAGACAATTTTTCCCTCTAAAATGGAGGTTTAAGAAACACTGTGATAAAATAAGCAATCCTCTCTGAGGTATTAATAGCCAGTTAGCAACTTAAGGAACAGGTAGCCCAGAAGAGCATCAAAAGTGCAGAGACAATCTCGACTTGAACCCACATTCCTTTACGAGCTCAGACCTGGGGAAAGGGTCTTGGAGTCTCTGAGCCAGTTTTCACATCTGAAAAGCAGAAGACCAGTAACGCTTAGCAGGTCTCTCTCCTCTGGGCATCTTCCCAAGATGGGCCTGCTGTACTACGACTCCCATGGAGAAGCATCTTCAGCCAAGAAAAGCCCTTCTCCAGTGGGAATGTCAGGCCCCTGACATGCAGGATCGGAAAGGCTTTGGCTGAGGCCTGAGGGGCGGTGGCCTCCAAGACCCAGCGGGGCCAGCTGCCCTTTCCGCTGTGGGGCAAGGATCCCACGGCCCAGCTCTCTCAAATCCAAACCAAAGGGTGAACTCAGCCTCCCCAACACCCTCCAACACTAACAGGAAGGGGCGCTCTGGCCCCTCACCCCTGGGGCCAGCTTGGAACAAGCAGGAAGGCTCAGCAGGTGTGCCTTCTAGAGCAGCTGGAACCTCCTGACTTGAGCTGAGGGTCGGGAGGTCAGCAGTGCCCACATGAGACCCAGGCCCCCAGTCTCGGCCAGCAGCCTGCCAGCCTCTGAAGGGCCCAGCATGAGGCAGGTGAGCTGGGCAGGGGCCTGGAGGCCAGGGTAGTTGGGCTGTGGTCTTCTCCATGAGGGCCTGTGGTCACCCACTGGCCTGGCTCCTTCAGGGCCCCCAACTCACTGGCCTTGCTGCTCACCCTGGACATTGGGACCGTGTGTCCAGGGTCCCCCCAGCAGGGGCTGGTAGGCTTGACTGACAAGACCAGGATCTGATTATTTTTACTTTTCAGGGGTGCCCCCACCAAAATGAAGGCCTCTGTTTAACCAGTGGCCACTAAAAATAAATACTTAAACACCACATTTGTGCAGCTGAGCCAGGTCGTGGCATCTCCCTCGGTCACCCAGGCCCAAGGACACCCTCATGCCTCCAGTACTGGCTGGGTAGGCCTGGCCCAGTCAGAGGACAAACTGTGAGGTCTATACACATCCTTGTCCCTCAGTGTCTGGGGAACAGTAACTAGTGAGAGAAGGTCAGAAGGAGACCAAGAGAGGGAACGCCTCTCCAGAGCCTTCTCCCCATGCTGGGATGTGGGCAGGCCCCAAGAAACGCCCTGACCTTCTACCGTGTCCTGGGTTTGCTCCAGCTCTGCAGGCCCCACCAAGACACCAGACACCACTGCCCTGGTTGCAGCCGAGGCCAGAAACCACACGCAGCAGGGGGTCTTGGGGCAGGGACCACAGAGCCCTCCAGCTGGGAGAGAGCCAGCCTGGAGAGAAGAAAGTCCCCACCCTGCCAGCGACCTTCTGCTGTTTCCCAGCCCCGAGATGTTCAAATGCAGCTTTACTGCCAGGAGGCCAGGCGGCAGGGGGTGGGGCGGGGGGGGGAGGGGGGGGGTAGTGGTGGGAAGGCCTCAGTTCAGCATCTGGAATAAGAGAGAGAGAGAACCAGGAGAGAAACAGAAGATAGAAGAGAGATGAAGAAAGACACAGAGAGGAGAGAGACAGAAAGAGACGAGAGAGAGGAGAACTCTCTGATTTCTCTCCGATGGGATGAGGGTAGCCAGGGAACACAGCAAGGTGACCCCCTGGGCCCCGGAGCTGTACTCTTGCAGGATGGGCTCCCCTGCCCCCACCCCTGTGGGAACAGAGTTACCAAAGCCCCACTCTGCTTGGCAGGCCATGCTCTCGGGAGGGCTTGCTGGATGACCTTCTCTCCAAATGAAGCTGGACCTAGATGGTAGGATGGGAACAAGCTGCTGCTTGCCATGTACCTATAGACTGGGGCTGCCCCAAAATAAGGTTTTCAGTAGGTGCATGTTATAAAGAGTGTAAATGATTTCCACTGTGTTCTTGTGGATTAAATCACAATCTCTTTGTGGATACACTGAAAATATACCTCCAAACTCGCAATCAAGTTTTGTCTGTCTTCTTTTCTTTTCCTTTTTTTTTTCTCATATATTTAAAGGCTCAAAAAATGAAAAGTGGCCAGGGCTTGCCCACCTGAGGTCACCTGGTGGGTAGTGTGGCTCTGTAAATGCTTGGGCTCAGAGCATGACAGGGTTCCTGTGGGCCATGGCACAGCTCCCAGGACCAGCAGTAGCCTCGGGGGCAAGTCCTACACCCTCATTGCTCCAACTCTGGAACCCTCTTGCCCCTTAGGAGTCACTGCAACAAAAGCCCTGAAAACCAGGGTGCCCCGGGGGGAGCCAGCGGGCTGCGGCACTTGGGCGGGCCTCCTACCTAGGACTGAGCAGCCAGGAAGAAAGGGGCTCTGAGCCAGGTGCTCAGCCCACCTGGGAGGACTGGCCCAGGTTCCTGAGGCAGCAGCAAGTTTGGGCAGCAGGTGCTGCTAGCGTTGAGACTTAGCAGGGATGTAGCATCCCCGAGGCTTGTCCCTGCCCCTGACTTCTCTGGGTATTATTACTGAAGGTGTTTCTTTTCCAGTCTTCTCCCACCCTCTAGAAATATCTTGAAAGAATCACAATGATGAAAGATAATAGTTCACCTTGCGGTCACCCCATAATATAACATAGTGATGTATGGTATCCCACCTGACTTTCACAACAGCCCCACATTCTCTCCCATCACACGTCTCCCTGTGCTGTTCTTCAAACACACCAAACACTTTTCTGCTCCAGGGCCTTTGCACATGCTCTTTTTCCTGCTTTAAATACTCTTCCCCATGCTGCATTCCCTCACTTCATTCAGGTCTCTATCAAATCTTCCCTCCTCTGAAAAGGTTCACTTCACAATCTGTGTAATCCAGGAGAATTTTCTTGTTCTTAAGAGCTACACACGGGTGTGTTTACAGATGGTTGTGAGTTAAAAATGGCAGCAGATTTTTAAAGATTCTTTGCAGCTTCTTCCATCAACAGTTATAATCTATTTCCTCATCGTTCCACTCTAGAACTCTAGGCCAACTTGTGACTCACTTTGACCAATAGAGTATGGTACAGTGATGCCATCTGACTCCAAGCTAGAACTCAAGAGACCTTGCAGCTTCTGCTCTCATGCCTTTGGAACCCAGGTGCCTGTGATGAAACCCAAGCCAGTCTGCTGGAGAGACATGTGCAGGAGAACCAAGGTGGCAGACCAACAGCCCCACCAGAGGTAGGGAGCGAGACCATCTGGTGGAATATCTAACAAAAACAAGAGGGAAGGGTCAAGGTTTGCAACTTACATTTTTTGAAATAAGAAGTTATTTTTAAATTTTTCAAAATGAGAAAGGAAGAACAAACAGAAATAAAATATCAGATAGCTATATCTCTGGTCAACTGATTTTCACCAAGGGTACCAAGAGAAATTGATAGGGGAAGGAATAGTCTTTTCAGAAAAAGTGATGTTGGAACAATTGGATATGTACTAACAAAAGAATGAAATTGGACCCCTAACTCCCACCATATAAAAAATTAACTCAAAATGGATCAAAGACCCAAATGTGAAAGATAAAAATGAAATATTCTTAGAAGCAAACACAGGTATAAATCTTCTGGATGTTGTATTAGGCAGTGATTTCTTAGATATGATATCATAAGCAATAAAAGAAAAAAATAAATTGATTGGTCATCATTGAAATTAAACACTTTTGTGTTTCAAAGGTCACCATCAAGAAAGCAAAAAGACAACATAAAGAATGGAGAAAATATTTGCAAATCATATGTCTGATAAGAGATCCACTTCTAGAATATATAAAGAATTCCAAAAATTCGGTAATAAGGCAAATAACTTGATTTTAAAACGGGCCAAGGATTTAATAGACATTTCTCCAAAGAAGATGTACAAATGGCCAATGAGTATTTGTATGAAAAGATGCACAAAAAGATGCTAAACATGACTAGACATCAAGGAAATGCAAATCAAAACCACAATGAGATTCCAATTCATACACACAAGAATTACTATAATAATTTTTTAAAAGGCTGACAATAGGTATTGAAAAGGATGTGAAAAAAAAAAAACTGGAATACTTATATACTGCTGGTGGGAATGTAAAAATATGCAGCAACTTTGGAAAACAGTTTTGTGACTCCTCAGTAAGTTAAACATAAAGTTAATATATGATCCAGAAATCACACTCCTAGGTATATACCCAAGAAATGAAAACATATGTTCATACAAAATCTTGTGCATGAATCTTTGTAGCGGCATTATTCATAATAGCCAAAAGGTAGAATCAACACAAATGTCCATCAATTAATGAATGGATAAACAAAGTGTGGTATGTCCATAGGTGGAAAGTTATTCAGCTATACAAAGGAGAAAAGTACTGTTAAATGCTACAGTATGGGTCAATCTTGAAAATATTTTTGTGAAAGAAGTCAGACACAAAAAGTCACATATTATATGCCTCTATTTATATAAAATGCCCCAAATAGGCAAATCCATAGACACATATATTAATGATTTTCAGGGACTTGGGAGAGGGGGAAATGAGTAGTGACTGCTAATGATATGCAGTTTATTTTTCCAGTAATAAAAATGTTCTAGAATTAGATAACGGTGATGGTTATACAACTTTGTCAATATACTAACTACCACTGAATTGTATACTTCAAAATGGTTAATTTTATGGTATGTGAATTATACCTCAGATAAAAAACCCAAAACATCTGAAAAAGAAAGATAAAACTTAGGCAACTACTAAAATTTCTGTATATTTAATTTTCTTGATTTGTTCTTTGCTTTTATTTCTTCCTTCCCAATCTATATGCATTTTATTTCCCTTTCTTGTCTTATTGTATTAGCTAGTACTTCCAATATGGTGTTGAAAAAGTGTGCTGAACACACCTACAGTCAATTAATCTTTGACAAAGGAGGCAAGAATGTACAATGGGAAAAAGTCTCTTCAACAAAGGGTGTGGGAAAAGTTGGACAGCCACATGTAAATCAATGAAGTTAGATCACACACTCACACCATACACAAAAATAAACTCAAAACAGCTTAAAGGCTTAAACATAAGACATGATACCATAAAACTCCTAGAAGAGAATGTAGGCAAAACATTCTCTGACATAAGTTGTACCAATGTGTTCTTAGGTCAGTCTCCCAAAGCAATGGAAATAAAAGCAAAAATCAACAAATGGAACCTAATCAAGTTACAAGCTTTTGCAACACCAAAGGAAACTATAAACAAAACTAAAAGACAACCTACAGACTGGGAGAAAATATTTGCAAATGATGTGACTGACAAGGGCTTAACTTCCAAAATATACAAACAGCTTTTGCAACTCAACGACAAAAAAGCAAACAACCCAGTTGAAAAATGGGCAGAAGAAATAAATAGACATTTCTCCAAAGAAGACATACAGATGGCCAACAGGCACACAAAAAGATGCTCAACATCACTAATTATTAGAGAAATGCAAATCAACTACAATGAGGTACCACCTCACACCAGTCAGAATGGTCATCATTAAGAAGTCTACAAATAACATATGCTGGAAAAGATGTGAAGGAAAGGAAATGCTCCTACACTATTGGTGGGAACATAAGTTGGTGCAGCCACTGTGGAAAAAAAGCATGGAGATTCCTCAAAAAACTAAAAATAGAGTTGCCATATGATCCGTCAATCCCATTCCTGGGCATATACCTAGACAAAAATATAATTTAAAAAGATACATGCACCCCAATGTTCATAGCAGTGCTATTCACAATAGCCAAGACACGGAAGCAACCTAAAAGTCCACCAACGGATGCATGGATAAAGAAGGTGTGGTGCATGTATACAGAGGAATACTACTCAGCCATAAAACAACAAAATAATGCCACTTGCAGCAACATGGATGGACCTACAGATTATCATACTAAGTGAAATAAGTCAGAAAGAGAAAGAAAAATACCATATGATATAACATATATGGAATCTAAAATATGACACAAATGAACTTTTATGAAATGGAAACAGACTCACAGACAGAGAGAACAGACTTGTGGTTGCCAAGTGGATTGCCAAGTATTCCCTCTGCTTCCATCCTCTGAAAGAGATGCTAGAGAATTGATATAATTTCTTCCTTAAATATTTGGTTGACTTCAGCAGTGAACTCAGGCCTATTGCTTTCTGTTTTATAAAATTATTAATTACTGATTCATTTTCTCTAATAGATATATGCCTATTCAGGTTATCTATTTCTTCTTGTGTGAGTTTTGGCAAATTGTGTCTTTCAAGAAATTGGTCCATTTCATCTAAATTATCAAATTTGTGGGCATAGAGTTATTCAAAGTATTCCTTTATCATCCTTTTAATGTCCATAGGATCTTTAGTTATGTCCACCCTTTCACTTATTAGTAGTCCTCTCTCTTTTTTGCTTAATTAACCTGGCTAGACAATTATCAATTTTATTGATCTTTTCAAAGAACAAGCTTTTGATTCCATTTAGTTTTTCCATTAATTTCCTGTTTTCAATTTCATTGATTTCTGCTCTAGTTCTTATTATTTCTTTTCTTCTGATTAAATTTACTTACTCTTCTTAGTTTCTTAAGATGGAAACTTAGACTATTGATTTTAGATCTTTCTTCTTTTCTTGTATAAGTATTCAACGCTATAAATTTTCCTCTAAGCATTGCTTTTGCTGTATCCCACAAATTTTGATGAGTTCTGTTTTCATATTCATTTAGTTCAAAATATTTTTTAAATTTCTCTTGAGATTTCTTCTCTGACCCATGTGATATTTAGGAGCATATCATGTAATCTCCATATATTTCAGGAGTTTCCATTTATTTTTCTGTTATTGATTTCTTGTTTAATTTGACTGTAGTCTAAGAGAAGACATTTTATGATTTCTATTCTTGTAAATGTGTTAAGATGTGTCTTATTGCCCAGAATGGTGTCTGTCTTGGTGAAAGTTCCATGTGAGCTTGAGAAGAAGCTATATTCTGTTGTTGTTGGATAAAGTGAGCCTACAGACGTTGGTTATATTCAGTTGATTGATGGTGTTGCTGAGTTCAACTATGTCTTTCCTGATTTTCTGCCTGCTGGATTTGTCCATATCTGATAGAGGGATATTGAAGTCTGCAACTGCAGTAGTGAAAATATCTATTTCTCCTTGCAGTGGTATTAGTTTTTTCTCATGGTTTGATGTTCTGTTGTTAGGAACATACACATTAAGGACTGTTATGTTTTCTTGGAGAACTGACCCCTTTATTATTATTATTTAATGCTCTTCCTTATTCCTAATAATTTTCCTTGATTTGAAGTTTTCTCTGTCTCTAATATATTTACTCCTGCTATCTTTTGATTAGTGTTAGCATGTATATTTTTTTCCATTCATTTACTTTTAACCTATATGAGTTTTTACATTTAAAGTGGGCTTCTTACCTAGAGACTGTCATACAGAGTGAAATGAGTCAGAAAGAGAAAAAAAATATCATATACTAACACATATATGCAGAATATAGAAAAATGGTAAAAATCAACCAGTTTGCAGGGCAGAAATAGAGACACAGATGTAGAGAACAAACATATGGACACCAAGTGGGGAAAGCGGGGGTGGGGGGATGAATTGGGAGATTGGGATTGCCATATATATGTTACTAACAAGAAAATAATATCAAATTGTATGCTTTAAATATATGCACTTTATTGTATGTCAATTGTATCTCAATAAAAGTTCTTTAAAAAAAAATAAAGTGAGCTTCTTTAGACAATATAAAGTTGGGTCTTGTTTTTTGATCCACCCTGACAATCTGTCTTTTAATTGGTACCTTTAGACCATTAACATTCAAGGTGATTATTGCTATACTTGGATTAATATCTACCATATTTGTCACCATTTTCTGTTTGCCATCCTTATTCTTTGTTGGTATTTTTGCCTGCCTTAGTGGTTTTAACTGAATATTTTATATGATTTTATTTTCTCTCTTTTCTTAGCACATCAGTTATACTTCTTTTCTTTCTTCTTTTAAAGTGGTTACCCTTTTTAAAGAGGTTACCCTAAGTTTGAAATATACATTTACAGCTTTTCCAAATCCATTTTAAAATAACACTATACCACTTTACAGGTAGTTAGTATCTCTTAATGACAATCTTGATTTCTCCTTCCTGTTCCTTGTATCATTGCTGTCACTCACTGAACTTATGTATAAGCTTACACAGATAAATAAATATATTTTTATTTTAAAAATTTTATAGAAAATTTTATAATTTTTATACTTATAATAAAAATATATACTATACCTAATCCTACATAATCAAACACATTGTTGTATTATTGCTGGTATTATTATCTTGAACAAGCTGTTCTCTGTTAGATCAATTAAAAATGAGAGATAAAAGTTTTTATTTTACCTTCACTTACTCCTTCTTCAATGCTCTTCCTTGCCTTATGTAGCTCTGAGCTTCTAACCTATATAATTTTCCTTCTCTCAAAGAAATTCTTATACATTTCTTACAAGGCCCATCTACTGGCAACAAATTCCAATTTTTGTTTATCCAAGAAAGTCAAACATTCTCCTTCACTCTTTATTTCTCCTTCAGTTTTGAAAAATCATTATGCAGAGTACAGAATTCTAGGCGATAGAATATTTTCTTCTTAAAACTTGAAATATTTCACTCACTCTCTTCTTACATGGTTTCTGAGGAGACTTTGGATGCAATTCTTATCTTTGATCCTCTATGAGTATGGTGGGGTTTTTTTCCTCTGACTTCTTTTAGAATTTTACTCTTTAGCTGAAAATGTTATGCCCTAGGTGTAGTTTTTGTTTGGTTGGTTGGGTTTTTTGGCATTCATCCTGCTTGGTGTTCTCTGAACTTCCTGGATCTGTGGTTTGATGTCTGACATTCATTTGGGGAAATTCTCAGTCATTATCATTTCAAATATTTCTTCCTTTCCTTTCTCTCTTGCTTCTCCTTCTGATATTCTCATTGCATGTATGTTACATCTTGCACAGCTGTCCCACAGTGCTTGGATATTCTGTTTTCATTTTTTTAAGTCTTTGTTCTCTTTGTTTTTCAGTTTTCCAGGTTTCTATTGACATATTCTCGCATTCAGAGATTCTTTCCTCAGCCATGCAGTCTACGAGGAAGCCCATCAAAGGCAGTCTGGCAGTCTCACAGTGTTCTTGATCTCTAGCACTTCCTTTTGGTCTTTCCTTAGTGTTTCCATCCCTCTGGTTACATTGCCCATCTGTTTTTGTGTTGTGTCTACTGTATCCATCAGAGCTCTTGGCATATTAATCATAGTTGTTCTAAATTCCCTGTCTGATTATTCCAACACCTCTGTCATGTCCGGTTCTGATATTTTCTCTGTCTCTCCAAATTGTATTTTTTGTCTTATAGTATGCCTTGTCATTCTTCTTGATAGCTGGACATGACGTACTGGGTAAAAGGAACTGCTGTAACATGGTGGTGAGGTGTGGGGAGGGGAAGTCTTCTGAGTCCTTGATCAGCTCTCAGCCTTTTGGTGAGACTGAGCCTCTGGACTGTGAACTTCACAAGTGTTCCTCGGTTTTTTTCTCCCCCCTTTGGTGGGACAGGATGGCTACAGTGGTCTGTGGTCTGGAGTTGAGTCTTTCCCTTCCCCTGGGTCAGTTAGGCTCTGATAACCCACCCCCTCCCCACCCCCCACAGGCTAGGCTCTGGTTAACTAGTTTCCCCTGAGGGCAGGTTTTGTTAACAAGGTTCCTTTTCCCCTCTCCCTGCTGGAAGTATGAGGGGATTTTTTTCCTCTGATACTTATCGTGAGAACCTGATCAACTCCTGGAGGTCAGTCTCAGTACCGTGGGGGCCCCAGTATGACTGTCTGCTGGAGTTTTTAATTCTAAGGCGTATCCACACTGGGCCTCCATCAGTTCATCAGTTACAGCTCAGAGTTCCTACCCTGGCCCTGGACACGATGGTTTCTGGCCGCGTCTCTACCCTGGGAAGCTGTGGCTCCACGTCTTTGCCTCTGTCTCTCCCGTCTTGGGGGCAGCGGATGGCCTTATGTCCTCCCCTCCCTTACAAATCCAAGAAGAGTTGTTGACTTTTCAGTTTGTTCAGCTTTTAACTTGTTAGGACAGAGTGGCAGCTTCCAAACTCCTGACATGTGGAACCCTATTAGTTTCCAATTAATAATTTTAAAAGAACATGTTTTTTCCATATCACTGTACTATTATCATGTTCCAGTCACGTACTATTTTTTCCACTGTACTGTTTTTTCCAATCACTGTACTATTGTCATTTTGTCAAATCTGCAATTTAAATGAAGGAATTCACAGCACCCCAGGGTTAGAGACATGAGTTATGCCCCAAGTGGCTTCTGATCTCTGACAACTTACTTTGGACAGTGCATTCCTGGGCCACCTTTACACCTGGAAATCCTTCAAATTAACTTTCATGTAGAATACAAAGTTTATTAAAGGATAAGAAATAAAATCACGCTGATCTGTGGCATATATATATATATATATTCACAATAACCCTAGCAACTGTTTAGAATTTAGACCAACAAAATATTTTCCCAAGAGGAGCACAGTATTTTGTCACACAAAGTGCTTAAAAACAACAACACGCAACAGCAGTCTGACTTGGCAGATTTCACAATTGTTCATTTCTCTGCAGACAGCACCTCTTTATTGCGCAAACCCAGGGAGACGGCTCCCAACACCCTGCCCCTTGGTTCACCACCTATACTTTCTGTGCCCCTAATGCTTTGTAGTTTTTAGTTTAGTCAGTCCTCAGGAGAACCTTGTGAGGTTAGAGATTATAATACTTGTTTTACAAATGAGGAAAGAGAGGCCCAGAGAAGTGAGTGGCTTGTCCAAAAGCTAGTTGGAAGAGACAGAGCCTAAAATCCAGGTCTGCTAGACCCCAGTTCTCAGCTACTTTGGTTCAGTGCCCAGCTCCCCACCTGTGGGACCCCATCCAGACTGGCCTCTCTTAATAGTGCCATGGGTTGACCCCCTACCCCTTCCTACTGACAGATTCACCCCAGCCATGCTGCCAGGAAACTGTCCTCAGCCCAGTGTCTACTGTCAGCCTAGAATAACCTGGAAATTCATGCACACTAAGGTGCCCAGAGCTGGTACAGTTCCCTTTTTCAGGAGGTATTTTCCCTGAACGAAGAAGGTACTTCTTAATTAGCCAAAAAGAATGCCTCTACAGATGCAGCATCAGGCCTCCTCACTAGGCTGCCAGGATGATCTGTGCATACATCCCTCTTTCTCTGCATCACCCCAGGATTAGTTGGCTCCCCAAAGACAAGTCCTGCCTGAGGGTAAATCACAAGAGAGACCCCAAAGTCAAGTCAGTCTCAAAGTGCACTTAGAGTAACAATTAAATTACTCATTCTCTTGACTTGTGTCTGGTCATATGAAGCTAAGAAAATCTAGCTTTTCCCCAAATGGTATTGCACCCAACAGCTTAGCTTCTGTCTCAGGAATGTAGACAGGCTCAGCAGGGCTTGGGAGAAGATGTTGAGAGAGGGCAGAACCTCACAGACTCTAGAAGTGGGTCTTGTTCTTCTCAGCGTACTCAGATGCTTCCCTCCAGAGTTATTAGATTTACCAAGCTTAATAAGGGCCAATGTTCTCATTTTTGTCCTCCAGGACCTCACAACTCATTAAAATTCTTCTGCACAGATTAGGGAACAGGCCTGAGAAAAATGTATATCTGCTTTAAGAAAAAAAAAATGGTTTCTGATTCCAATTTATATCAGCCAGGATTTAGTTACAGGAAACAGAAATCACTCTAACAATTTTAAGCAAAAAGTGGTTTAGACAGGAAATTAGGAGCTTTCGATTTTATTGAGAGGACTGGAGGAGCAGATGTGGGCCAGGCCCATTGGAATGATGCCCAGGACAATGCCTGGGGACCAGCTGCCTCAGCCCCACCAGCCAGGTGGAGGTCAGGGGGTCACCACTGCCGCCTCTCCACCTGCCTCTCAACCACACAAAGGAACTGAACAGACACTGGAAAGCCACTGCAGGAAAAACAACCACCACAACTTTGCTTGCCTGCAGGAACAGCCAAACGCAGAAGGAGGATGCTTTTGACCTCAAATCACAGTGACATGCAACTAACTGGCAGAACTGGGCATGTGCTGGGGTCGGCTCATCCCCGATCCACATTCAGTGACATCATGTAAACAGCTTGATTGAAATTCACCATGGCGGGAGTACTTACATCAGGGAAATCAGCAGGCACTACAAGCCAGGGTGCACTTTTTTTTAGTTTTTGGAGAGCTGGTTGTTAAATATTTACCAGCACACCACTGGGCAGAACCCAGTTCACGTCTAGAACTCTAGCTGCAAGGGAAGCAGGAAATTTATTTGTTCGCTTTCCAGCCTTTGAAGGAATACTAAAAGGAGGGTGGAAAGGATGCTAGCTGCCAAACCACTATCTATTACACACACTTCTGGAATGTATCCTACAGTAAATTTGCACATGTGTGAAATGATGTAAGACTGATGATATTGCAGGGTTGTTAACAATTGTGTTGAAACAAAATTTCTTAGCACAAATTGCTCTTGAGCTTATGTTGAAGTTTATTAACCCTCCAGCAAGGGAACTGGCAAGGTGACAAAATAGTGTATTGGTTCAAAGAGGGTTTGGAAATTGTTGATGTGTATCTATAGGGGGTGAAGAATGCTTGTATAAGCAGCTCATTAAAAAAAAACTGGTAGCTAATTAGGTCAAACTGGTAGCTAATTACGGTTTCATTTACCATGATCATTAAAACGTCATTTCTGTTTCCACTGCAACAAGTGAGATTTGAGGCATGAAAATCTTGGAGACAATTTGTGGAGAGGCCAACTGTTCATTAGAAATAATAAGAAACACATCCAAGACAGGCTATATCTGTGGCTATTAATTAGACACAAAGTTATACTGTTTCACACCCCAGTGGAGCTGGACAAAGGCCAGTCAGCCCCAAAGCAGCAAGGGTGTCAAGTGGAGGTCAGACCAGAGAGCCAAGCAACCAGGTCCTGCTTTGTCTCCACGGCCAGCATGAGCTTCTGGTTCAAAGGTATTAAGTCTTTGGTCACCAAATCCTTGGCTTTGCTTTTTATTTAACAATAGCCAAAAATGGAAACACAGGGTTTCGTATTGAATTGGGTCCTTTTCCCGCCCCCAAATGTGTATGTTAAAACCCTAACCCCCATTGTGACTATATGAGGAGATGGGGCCTTTGAGGAAGTAATTAAGGTTAAATGAGGTCATAAGGGTAAGGCCCTCATCACAGGACTAGTGTCCTTTTAAGAAGAGAAAGAGACACAGAGCTTGCTTACTCTCTGCCCTGTGAAAAAGACCCAGCAAGAAAGCAGCTGTCTGTAAGCCAGGGAGAGAACTCTCCTAAGAAACCAACCCTGAGGGCATCTTCATCTTGGGCATGTAGCCTCTGGAATGGTGAGAAAATAAGTGTCTGTTGTTTAAGCCACCGGGTCTGTAGCAGCTTGTTATGGCAGCCTGAGCTGCCTACACCAGCGAAAGGTCCATGAATAGGGTTAACTGGTTAAATAAATTATAGTGTTACTATCCAGGGCCACATCAAATACCACATGAGAGGTAGCCCCTGGAGTTATGGAAACAGCAATGCTGACTCCTATTACGACCATTAAGACGAAAGAGGCAGCTCCAATCAGCACAAGGAATAACCTCCATAAGTACATTAAATGAAGAAAAGGAAGGTACAAATCACTGCATACAGTATGCTGCTGTCCAGGTTAAAAGCGGTCAAAGGAATCTTGATAGATGTACTTGCTCAATTAAGTAAAACTACCTCTAGAAAGATACCCAGGAAAATGGTTGCCTCACAGAAGAGTAGCTAGAAGGCAGAGGTGGGGAAGAAGATTTTCACCCTATGCCTTTTTGCACATTCTGAATTTTGTACCAGTGTGTGACTAATGGCGATTCAAAATTGTTTAACTTAAAAAAAAATGTTCGCAGGAATAATACTGCACTGGTCATGGGAATGTGGTGCTTGGCCCTCGAAGAGCAGGGCTGGAGGAATCAGAACACTGCCTTAAGTGCTTGCTTTCCAGCAGGAACTAACCCTGGACTTCAGGGCACACAGGGGGCTGGGGCCCTGGTCTGACCTCGGGCGAGTCACTCCCCCCTGTGGCCTCAGTGTCTTCATAAATGATCGCCTGATCTATGCTTGTCTACACAAACCACGTGTGAGGTGAGTTCTTTTCCTGTGCGGGGCAGGGCTTCATTCAGGGACAATCAGGCCAGGGGTATCAGGGGTCGGTAAGAATGTGGCAGATGCGGGCTCTGAAGCCCCTGCCTGGCCTGCGTCCCAGCCCACCCCTCACTACCCTGCCCACGTCTAACCTTGGCCTGAGAGGCAGGTCTGATCCACGCTGAGTGGCGCTGTGGGAACTGGAGGGGACACGGCCTGTGGCATGGGTGGCATGGGCTGCACAGAGAGGCTTGTAAATGCTGCCCAGGGCTACGTCCTCAGGTCCAGCTCTGGTCAGGAGAGGTCATCACAGTTGCATCCTGTGACAGAAATATACAAACCTAAAGGCTTGCTCAAAGGAATAGATGAGGGGTGGGCAGGTTCTCTTTGAAGCTTGTCTGTAGGCGCCCTTGGCTGGCCCTCCTGGGCCCAGTTATGCAAGAGAGCCAGGCCAGCCCGCCCCTGCCTGTCCCTCCCTAGCACCAGGGGAGCCCTGGTTGGCCAGCAGCAATTCTTCATTTCTTCATGAAATGGTCTCCATTTGCTCTTGAAGACGTCTCCGTGCTCACCGACATCCCCCACCCCCACCCCCAGTTTCTGAGCCTCCTCCTTGCCAGCCCCAAGTTACTGCATTAAGTTCCAGAGCTTGGCGGGACCCCAGCATCCCAAGGCCTGGGTGTGACCGGCACCTCCCCTTTCTGTCAGGGCCCCTCAGCTGTGTGTCGGGAGGGGGCAGTTCTTGCTAGTCAAGCTGGGGGGGCTGGGGAGGGGCTGCCCCCTCAAGCCTGGCCTGCCCTGGGACCTCCTGCCAAGGTACTAGACACACAGAGAGCAGGGAGTGCCCGGGGGATGTTTCTGGAACCTGGCCTTGAAATGTCCCGACAGAATTTGTCCTCAGAGATGGACCTGCTCAGGGTTCCTTTAAGCAAATCAAGATGACAAGGTCATTTCCCAGGAGCCTGGGAGGTAGAGCCAGACCCAGGGGCTCAGCATTTAACCTGAGCATAATGCTTTCCTTCCCGGCTCTCACCGGCAGCCTCCTCAATCCGCGGTATCTGCACAAAAGATGGTTACAGACTGACACGGCCTGACAGGTGACCAAAGAGCAAGGTGTGCCCTTCAGGTTGAATTATTTCTTAATTGAATTTACTGGGGTAAAGTCACCCGTTCACCTCTTCCAAGAAGAGCTCACTGTCACTCTCCCTCCTCTGAACCCCTAGGGCTAACATCTCCTGAACAGTGACTGTGGGCAACGATTGTGGGGGCAGAGACCAAGGCCTGGGCGTCTGGAGTAGGGACAGCTGTCTCGGTTTGCAGCAGGCACAGCGCGTAGGAATGCTCTCGGGAGAGAGGAGATGGAGAGTGGGAAGGGCTGCACAGCGTGGAGGACCTGAGTTCATTCTGGGCCAGCGGAGAAGCACTGAAGGTCAAGAGTGAGAGGCGATGGGATCAGGGAGCTGGCCAGCAAGGGCTGGGCAAAAGGATTGGGGTGTGGAAGGAATGTGCATTCAGGAGAAGCCACTCTCAGCCACTGTACCTTAGACAAGTCCCCAGGGCTCTCTGAGCCTCATTTTTCTCCTCCGTGAGATGGGCTGATGAAAATAAGCCTACCTGCGGCCAAGGAGAGCTGGGGGCCGAGGGCCCCAGGGGTATGGCGCGCTGCGGAAACCAGGCCATGGCATTTGCACTAGTGGGTGTGGAAGCGCATTTGCACAGCATCACCGAGGTGGCTGCATGGCTTCCTGAGCGGGGACGTGATGGGGCCTGATCAGGACGGACCTCTGACATCCCTGGTGTCTTCACATGCCTCCCCACCCCCAGATGGCCAGGCCTCCCTTTTCATGTTTCTGATTCAACAAGTAACGTAGGAGCACAGACCAAGCCAGACGCACGCACTCACCCCCACCCCCCATCACCCCCCCGCCCCCACCCCCGTGCTCCCTCCCCACCAGCAGTCGCTGAGTGAGCTGGGTCCTTCCAGTTATTCTACACGTAGCACACAAAAGCTCAGCACCCAGAGCGGGTGTGTGTGTGTGTGTGTGTGTGTGAATGGTTTCTTCGCACATGTGCATATCCAACTTGCTCTTGTCACTTAGTGCCAGGACCTGGGGGGAGCTCGGCCTCACTAGCCGTCAGCAAGCCCCCCACGGGCAGTGCTGAATGTCACAGAGCCACCAGCTGCTAAGCAGTGTCTGGGTTACCTTGGGCCTCACTCAAGACAAAGAATCGCTGGGAACAATAGATTTCTGAAGTATGTTTGCCTGCTAAGCTGTCCAGAGCTGACAGCAGTGTTGTTCCAGGTGAGACGAGAGGCCCAGAGGCGGCCCCAAGGTCGCCCCCCCAACTCCCCGAGGACAGAGTCAGACTCCCAGGGACCCACCTGGTGCCCTCGAGAGAAGCACCTCTGCTCAGAGGAAGGCGTCTCTCCGGGATCCAGTCCCAACGACTCAGACTGCCCCCCCCCCCCCCACCGGCCACAGGGGCGACCAGACTCACTGCCCTCCACTTCTGAGATCAAGAGAGGGGCCTGGAAGGCTGGGGCAGAAAAAGCGCTACATCTCTCCCCAGAGGGCCTTTTTCCCTCTTGCAATTGCCAGGTTGTCCCAAGGGTGATGCTTGCTGCCCTGTGGACACCCTAGTCCGCAGGAACCCGGAGCTTTCACCTCCGTGACGGCCCTGGCCCGAATCAGCCCCTCACTGGGGACTGCGGGCCGTGGCCTCTGATTCTCTCCTTCTCTCTACATGGACATTTTTCCGTGAAGAAGAGCTTCCCTCCCCTCTTAGGATGAACAGGTACTTCTAAAAGGTGTCACGCCCACCTACAATGACGGGAAATGGGCTTATCTTTCTGCTTGTCTTTCTTTCTTCCTTTTAGTTTCATTCTTTGTCTTTGCCTTTTCTTTTTGTGGTGATCGCAATGAGTGGCGGGTGAGTCTGTATTACTCTGTGTGCTCAGTCATGGTCATTACACCCTTTAACACTCCAGTAGCCCCAGAAACCTCTGATCCCATCTTCTGCGGCCCCTGTCCCGGACCGAGGATCAGTCAGTCTCCCGGAGAGCCGTGGGACGTTGGCGTGAGAACAGGATTTAGAATCCAGGATCTGGCTCTCAGGGTGCTCCCTGCCAGAGGTGATCCACTCCACTGTGCAGAAGAAAGATCTGACACCAGAGAGGGGGGGGGATCAGCCAGGTCCCCTGGGCACATGCGGCAGAATGGGGACTGACCTCTGAGCCGCCCAGCTCTCTGCCCAGGCTCTTTGGAGTGGGAAAGGTTTCCAGGTAGGTCAGTTCTAGGCGTGTGTCCTGCAGCCCATGGTTTGCCCAAGGGAGGCCTTGTCAGTGTGCTTAGCTGCCCACCTACTAGCGATGCCTAAAATTCCACCATTCATGCCTAAACGGCAAGATTTAGATCTCTGTTTAAGAACAAGCTCCCTGAGGAGTTCACTTGAAGAGTTTAAGTGTTTGCAAGGCAGACACCACTAACAGACATCGCCTTGAGGTGCCTGGACCCTGAGGTTGGAGGGAGGGGCAACCCTGAATGGGGAAGGACCTACACAGACTTTGGGGACTGTCTGGGTCTGGGCACTGTTTCACAAATGTGTGTCACAACCTGGCAGCCCCAGCCGCCTGCACACCCACTGCTCTAGGGGAAAAAATACATCATTCCCTGCACCCTCCAAGACCTCCAGGGTGCTCCTAAAGCTAGATGCAGAACTGCAGCTTTTATGGCCACAATACATTGAACTCATGACCGCCAGTGAAGAAAGCCATGTGTTTCCTTTTCCCTTGTAACCCCCACAGCCTCCAGGGCCCAACAAGGGACAGATGGAAATGCTATTCTTTGACAGAGTTGAGAGGCAGGGAGTAAAAACATCAAGCCAGCCAACAATGGCAGCAGGCCGAATGTGCACGTGGGTGGGGGTGGGCGCCTGGCTCAAGCCGGCATCTGCTTTGAGGGGTAGGCCCTCAAAGACATCAAAGGAGCTACCACCTTTGAGCTGGGCTCAGCCCACTGCCCCCTCTGCTCTTCCCACCTGTCTCCCGTGAGATCCAAATATCTCTTGGCCAAGAAGTTTCTACCCCATTAACAGAATACAGAAAGGGTTGTTTTCAAGTCACAGGGAGCTATTTCTGTTTGTGGCAGGATAATACTCCAACATATCGAGGTATTTACATGCAGGGGTTTTTTTTTGGTACTCTTTGCTACCCCATCACTTAGTCCATTCAGGTAGGGGTTATTTTAGATTGGCTGTCCTCAGGGTGGGGTCACCCAGCAGGGAAAAGAGCACACACAAGCAGGCTTTTGACTACCAATGCAGGCTGCCCGGACTTGGGAAAGAGACGGATGGTTGGAGCCAAAGCTTCGCATTGCAAGGGCCAGGCTCTTTGAAAGAGAGAAAGTTTTGGTTTTGTGTTTTGGTTTCGGTCCTCCAAGGCCCAGAGGACAAGGGTTAGACCGTATACATCAGGGTAAGAAAGGGTGTGTGCAGAGCCAGCGCTCCACTGCAGGAGTTGGCCTGCGTCCAGGATGGGGGGCGGGCGGGGGGGCGGGGCGGAGGGCGGAGGGCGGGGGCTCAGCCTTGGCCAAGACCGCGCAAGCGCGGGAGAGCACCAGAGCCGGGTGAGGTCCGGGAGAGGATAGAGAGTTAGGTAAACCTCTCTCGCCAGGGTTGCTCACCGTGGTGGGTGCTGTAGTTATACTTAAACCTGGTGTCCACGCCACCTTCAGCATCCCCTCCGCTGTCCCTGGGGTGTTCCTGGTCCTCAGGACTGGAGATGAAGCCTTAGCCGTCACATCCATGCTTCAGGCCGCAGGATGGAGGGAGGGGGAAGGAGGCAAAGTCTGTCCCGCAGACCTGTCTCAAGCTGTTTCCCGTTTGCTGCCCTATAGCATGTCTGCCTTTTGGTCGGGGCAGTGCTGCTTCAGGCAGTCGGCCACTACTCATCTGTGGGTGCTGAAATATAAATTTAAATTAATTAAAATTAAGTAATATTTAGTGCTTAACATCACTAATCAGCAGGGACATGCAAATCAAAACCCCAGTGAGATATCACCTCACACCTGGTAGCAGGCGATTATCAAAAAGACAAGAGATAAGTGTTGGTGGGGATGTGGAGAAAAGGTACCCCTGTGCACTGTTGGTGGGAACGTGAATCGGTGCAGCCACTATGGAAAACACTCCAGAGGTTCCTCAAAAACTTAAAAATAGAACTACCATATGTTCCAGCAATTCCACTTGAGTATATATCTGTGTGTGTGTGTGTGTGTGTGTGTGTGTGTATTAATTTGAAAAATTATCTGCCTCCCCCCCCCACACCGTGTTCACTTCAGCATTATTTACAGTGGTCAAGACATGGAAGCAACCTAAGTGTCCATCAACGGATGAATGTATTTTTTAAAATGTGATGTATATATACAATGGATATTATTCAGCAAAAAAGAAGGAAATCTTGTCATTTGCAGCAATATGGATGGAATTAAGGGCATTATGCTGAGTGAAATGTCAGACAGAGAAAGACAAATATCATATGATCTTATATGTGAAATCTAAAAGACAAAACCAAATATTAAACTCAGAGATACAGAGAACAGATTGGTGCTTGCCAGAGGGGAGGGGATTGGGTGTGGGCAAAAAGGACGAAGGTGGTCAAAAGGTACAAACCCCCAGCTGTAAGATAAATCAGTCCTGGAACATAATGTACAGCCTGGTGACTGTAGCTCATAATACTGTGCAGTCTCTTTGAAACTCGCTAAGAGAATAGGTCTTAGACGTTCTCATGGCAAGAAAACAAAATCTGTAACTATGTGTGGTAAAGGGTGTTAACTAGATGTATCATGGTGGTCATTTCACAATATATACAAATATCAAATCATTACCTTGTACACCCAAAATTAACAATGTTTTGTGTCAGTTATATCTCAATAAAAATAAATAACAAAAAATAAATAAAATGTAAAGGTCGGCTCCTCTGTCACACTAGCATTTTAACATTTCAAGTGTTTGATGGCCATATGGAGCTAGTGCCCAGCATGCTGGACAGCACAGACGTAGAGCATTCCATCACGGAAGAAAGTTCTGTTGACAACACTGACCAGAGCCGTGAAGCTTCCACCTGTGGGCCCCTTTCAGTGCTCCTGCTTCTTCCCTCACCACAATGCCTACTTCTGGTGACCAGTGCCACGTACTGGCCCCATCACACTGACCAGTGGGATGGACACTCGGCCTGATGCCGGGGCCCACAAGCCAGCCAGGTCAGGTGCTCTTAGTATGGAAGGAGAGACCAACAGGGACAAGGAGGAAGACAAGGAACTTTGGATGAGGAGGTGCTGTCATCCCATGTGGTAGCTGACTGGGCAAATACAGGCAAAACGCTTCCCTCAGTTTTCTCATCCGTCCTCTCATCCATCCATCCATCGATTCCACACTCCTGCTTTCCAGGCATGGTGGGTACGAAATAAAGCAGCCTCCGCAATCTCCTACTTCACTCTGAAAACAACTAGCATAGTAATAATAATATCAACAACAACGGCAGCAGCAGCATAGTGGTGTGATAGATGCCCCGACGGATGTGGAGGGAGTGCCCACTGATTACACAGTTAGCGGTAAATACTGACTAAATGCTGAAAAGCCGTCCAAGTCTCCTTCTCCTCTAAGGAGTCTGTACTCCTCAAGGTGGGCTGAGGCTGTCAGTCCACATGCCAGGACCTGCCCAAACACCGTGAGGGAGGTTTGTGGGGGGCTGAGTGATCCCCCCAGGACCTGTTCTGGCCAGGCCACACAGCCAAGGTGGGGTCCAGGCCGGCCCCCCACCTATCTACCCTGTAGCCCCAGATTCCTAGGCTGCCAAATCTCTGCTCCTACAAGGTGAACACACCCAGGAACCCCCAAGATGTGACCTCCCCTACAGAGGAAGCTGGCGGAAGCTGCCTTTGCGACTTTGGCTTCCCTTCAGAGGAGCTGGAAAAGGTGCTCTCAGGGCCTGGCCTCAGGCCCAGCTCCTGTGCTCTGGAGCTACGGGGCTGCTCAGAGCCTCGGAGGCCCCATCTGTAACACGCAGACTGATTCGTCTTGCAGAGTTGTGTGAAGATGAAAGACAAGGTGAATAAAGGCCTCGCTGGGGGCTGGCATACAGCTGGTGCCTAATAAATGCTACACATGGTTACAAGGTGCAGAGGGTTCCCTTTCCGCTCTCACAGACTCTGATGCTATAAACTAGAGTTATCAGGCACACAGTATGAGTCCTACAACTTCACAAGCCTGAACAAAACCATCCTGTGTGTGGGGTCTGGCTTGTACTCAACCGGAAGGGGCACGAGGCCATAAATCAGAACACCTTGACCTGCCTGGGGAATCTGCTCCCCCACACACTTCACCTGAGTCTTTGGAGGATTTTCGTCACACATGTCAACGTGCCAGCCAGCCAGGAGGTCTGAGGCCTCCAGGGAATGGCCTTTTACAAGCATGCAAATAGCCACAGAGCCTGGATTCATGGCAGGTGGTCGACAGGGCCTTGTGCACCTGAGGGCGAGTTGGTTGGCTACATTTCAGTGCTTGTTATAAAAAAGTTCAAGATCAGATCAATTAGTTGTAAATGCAGCTTTAGAGCTGAGTGGGCCATGGGTTTACAAAACTATTTCTCCCCCACAGGATCATATCCTACAGGCAACATTCGCCCAAGTGTTCAAGTGAGATGAGACAATTAAGATTTCTGGAGCACAGGTATCAGGGTTTGTTTGAGGAAGAGACAAATAAATCAATATTTATTTATTTAGTGCCCACTCTTTGGGTACTCTGCCAGTCAATGAATAAGATAAGGGTGTCCCTGTGTTCATGGGCCTGATATTCAATTCGAGGAGCAGATAAGGAAATAGTCAAACAAAATGATTGCAAGTGTTCAAGTGTTGTGAGGAAAATAAAGGACTGAGGTAGTAATAACACTGGGTGATCAGAGGCCTCTTTGATAGCATGACATTTAAACTGAGATCGGAAGGATGGAGAAGGAGCCAGTCGTGGGGAAAGTGCAAGGAAAAACATTACAGACAGGGAGTAGTATGTGCAAATGCCCTGGGGCAGGAAAGAGGTTGCCATGCTCAACCCCTTGAAAGACTGAAGCAAAGTCAGGCAGGCAGGGACAGAATGATGTGGACCACATAAGCCGTAATAGAGAATATGAATTTTATTCTTAGTTAAATGAAGAGCTATTGGAAATTGCCCCCAGAGGAGCCATGTGCTTGAGAAATACCACTCTTCTGTTCCTGCGTGGAGAACAGACTAGAAGAAACTGAAAGTGGAGGCACAGAGATCTATTAGGAGGCCTTGGAGTAATCCAGGTGAAAACTGATGATTACTTGATTGATGGTAGTAGGATAGGGAAAAGTGGGGAGAACTCAAAATATATTTTGGGTATAGAACCCAATGCAACTTGCTGCTAGGTTGGATTTGAGGTTGGACGGAAAGAAGGAGAATCAAGTGTATCTCATGTATTCCTGGCTTTAAAATACTGGTACCAGATGCTGAGATGAGTACACTGGTTGAGGGTGGGTAGATATACTAAAAGGGGAAATCAGGAGTTCTGTGTTGGACCTGTGAAGTTTGAGATGCCTGTGGAACAACTAAATACAAGTGATCTAAGGGCATTAGGAACTCAGAGGAGAGATATGACCTAGTGATAGAAATGTGAGGCCATCAATTAATAGATGAAGTCGCCCAGGTGGAGCAGGACCCCTCAGACTTAGAAGTCAGGAGGAAGAGGAAGAATAAGCTGAGAAGACAGAGAAGGGGCAGAGGAGGAGAAAGTGGAGGGGTGGAAAGCAAGAGAGAAGTGCTTTAGGAAGAAGGAGGCCAATGTGTCATCTGCTAAAAAGTTAGATGAGCATCAAGACCTGTCCAGGGGTGGCTGGGAGGCCACTGGGGACTGACCAGAGCAGATCCCTTGCGGCCGTGGGTCAGGAGGCAATGGGTGTGGAATGAAGAGTGAAGGAGAGGTGAGAAAGTGGAAATAGCAGGTGGGGTTACACCTGTCATGTTTGCTGGCTGCCCCACACCTTAAGAACACTCTGGCTCTGCTTGGGGGCCCTTCCCACCTTGAGAATCCTATGTCCCTAAGTAGAATGGAGAAAACTCTCTTCCTGGTTTCCTTTGCACACAGGACTCAAGCATATGACCTGGGATCCTCCAATCAGATTCAACCTCATGAGACATCAAAATCCTTTCCCATCCTCTTTTGCAGCCAAGGCACAGGCATGTGATCTGGCTCCACCAATCAGATTCAATCGCATGAGATGTCAACCTCTTTTTTACCCCAGCTTCTTTTGCAGCCAGGGCTTATGCATGTGACCTGACCCCATCAATCAGATACAGCATCATAAGGCATCAATTCAGAGGGAGGCTTCAGAGGGTAGGAGTGGTTGGGATCCAAGCACTAGAGGGACACTGGTGGTGACAGCAGTGTGACAGAAGTGAGGGCAAGCTCCAGGCAACAGGCCCACGGTAGCATCTGGTACTCCATAGGACAATGGTAGTGGTTTCCTCTCTAGCTAGTCCTGTGATGTTATAGTGTGAGAAGTTGTTCCTCGAGACTTAGTTTCCAGCCTGCTACTTCCGCCTTCCCCAAAATTCCCTTTAATAAACTCCTCTTTTGTTTAATTATCTTGACACAGCTTCTGTTGCACAAATGAAGAACTGTGCCTGACTTAGTAGGATACAAAAAACAGAGCAGAACAGAAAGCAAGGAAGAGCCTGAGTGCCCTGACACCCCCAGATGCTGGACCAGCCCTGGACTGCCTCAGACTTCCTGTTGTATGAGACCAATAAATCCCTCCCCATTATTCAGATTTTCTTGCAGCCAAGTGCATTCCTAATGGAGCCAAAATTTGGTAGTTGGCAGGGGAGCACTGCAGGAATGGGCTGAGGGAGGAGGAAGGGGCAGATACTGAGAACCCCAATTTTGCAGGACAGAATGTCGGTGATCTCTACCATGCAGTGGCAAAACGTTTTGCCAAATGGTCCCTTGCTGCGTGGTGGGACACAGACCATACACCAACTGAGGCTGTAGAGTTGGGGAGATGTTAGGAAAAGTCCAGAACGGTGCTGTTATTGGCTACTTTGGGCAATGTTCTACAAGAGAGGAATGGATTGAGACCAGAGACAGCCAGATGTCAGGCAGTGATAGGAGGGAATGTGATAGTTCTGGGAGAAGCTCCCTCTCTCAGTGGCCTGCAAGCTGAATGGAATGAAAGTTTCAGAAAGTTCCAGAAGAGTCTTGCAGGATTACATAACACACACACACACACAGAATTTCTTTACCCCAGACTGAAACTGTTGCCTGCAAATGACAGCCTTACTAGGAGATAAAATTAGGACACAAGGTCTTTCTCCAGAATCTTCTCTTAAGAATTCCATCTAAAAGAGAGGCCTTCATCACTGAGGAGATGGGGGCACCGGCGGCAGGGGTTCTGGGAAGTGCTCATTGGCATGAGCCCTCCCAGAGTCCATCATTAGCCCCACCAAAGAGCCTGAGGGCTCCAGTGCTAGGTGGCCTCAGGCCAAATGACCAACAGGGTGGGAACACAGCCCCACCCATTGGCAGACAAGCAGATTAAAGCTTTACTGAGCTCTGCCCACCCAGCCCTACCCACCATCCGTCCCTCCCATCAGGAAGCATGCACAAGCCTCCTAGATAGCTTCCTCCACAAGAGGGCAGGCAGCAGGATCAAGCAATATCAGCAGTATTTCATCTTGTGGAACTGAAAACCACAGCCATAGAAAGACAGAGAAAGTGAAAAAGCAGAGGACTTTGTATCAGATGAAGGGACAGGATAAAACCCCAGAAAAACAACTAAAGGAAGAGGAGATAGGCACCCTTCCAGAAAAAGAATTCAGAATAACGATGGTGAAGATGATCCAGGACTTTGCAAAAAGACTGGATGGAAAGATCGAAAAGTTTACCAAAGACCTAGAAGAATTAAAGAGCAAGCAAATAGAGATATGCAACACAATAACTGAAATGAAAAATACACTAGAAGGAACCAATAGCAGATTAACTGAGGCAGAAGAGCGAATAAGTGACCTGGAAGACAGAATGGTGATAACCACTGATGCAGAAAAGAATAAAGAAAAAAAGAATGAAAAGGACTGAAGACAGCCTAAGAGACCTCTGGGACAATGTTAAACGCACCAACATTCACATTATAGGGGTCCCAGAAGGAGACGAGAGAGAGAAAGGATCCGAGAAAACATTGGAAGAGATTATAGTTGAAAACTTCCCTAACATGGGAAAGGAAATAGCTACTCAAGTCCAAGAAGTGCAGAGAGTCCCAGGCAGGATAAACCCAAGGAGAAACATGCCAAGACACATAGTGGTCAAATTGACAAAAATTAAAGACAGAGAAAAGTTATTAAAAGCAACAAGGGAAAAGCAACAAATAACATACAAGGGAACTCCCATAAGGTTAACAGCTGATTTCTCAGCAGAAACTCTACAAGCCAAAAGGGAGTGGCATGATATATTTCAAGTGATGAAAGGGAAGAACCTATAACCAAGAATACTCTACCCAGCAAGGATCTCATTCAGATTCGACGGAGAAATCAAAAGCTTTACCAATAAGCAACAGCTAAGAGAATTCAGCACCACCAAACCAGTCCTACAACAAATGCTGAAGGAACTTTTCTAAGTGGGAAACATAAGAGAAGAAAAGGACCTACAAAAACAAAAACAAAACAATTAAGAAAATGGTAATAGGAACATACATCTCGATAATTACCTTGAATGTAAATGGACTAAATGCACCAACCAAAAGACACAGACTGGCTGAATGGGTACAAAAACAAGACCCATATATATGCTGTCTCCAAGAGACCCACTTCAGACCTAGGGACACATACAGACTGAAAGTGAGGGGTTGGAAAAAGATATTCCATGCAAATGGAAATCAAAAGAAAGCTGGAGTAGCAATACTCATATCAGATAAAATAGATTTAAAATAAAAAATGTTACAAGAGACAAGAAAGGACATTACATAAAGATCAAGGGATCAATCCAAGAAGAGGAGATAACAATTATAAATATATATGCACCCAATATAGGAGCACCTCAATCCCTAAGGCAAATGCTAACTATGAAAGAGGAACTCGACAGTAACACAATAATAGTGGGGGACTTTAACACCCCACTTACACCAATGGACAGATGATCCACACAGAAATTTAATGAGGAAACACAAGCTTTAAATGACACAATAAATCAGCTTGATTGAATAGATATCTATAGGACATTACATCCAAAAACAGCAGATTACACATTCTTCTCAAGTGCACATGGAATATTCTCCAGGATAGATCACATTTTGGGTCATAAATCAAGCCTTGGTAAATTCAAGAAAATTGAAATCGTATCAAGCATCTTTTCTGACCACAACGCTATGAGATTAGAAATCAATTACTGGAAAAAAACTGTAAAAAACACAAACACATGGAGGCTAAACAATATGCTACTAAATAACCAAGAGGTCACTGAAGAAATCAAAGAGGAAATCCAAAAATACCTAGAGACAAATGACAATGGAAACACAACGATCCAAAACCTATGGGATGCAGAAAAGGCAGTTCTAAGAGGGAAGTTTATAGCAATACATCCTACCTCAAGAAACAAGAAACATCCCAAATAAACAATCTAACCTTACACCTAAAGAAACTAGAGAAAGAAGAGCAAACAAAACCCCAAGTTAGTAGACAAACTGGGACATTTGTAGAGACATAGATGGACCTAGAGACTGTCTTACAGAGTGAAATTAGTCAGAAAGAGAAAAACAAATATCGTATATTAACACATATATGTGGACTGTAGAAAAATGGTACAAATCAACCAGTTTGCAAGGCAGAAATAGAGACACAGATGTAGAGAACAAACATATGGACACCAAGTGGGGAAAGTGGGGAGGGTTGGGGGGGAATGAATTGGGAGATTGTGATACCAAATTGTACACTCTAAATATATGCTGTTTATTGTCTGTTAACTGTATCTCAGTAAAAGTTCTTAAAAAAAAAAAAAAAAAGCGAGGTCTTCAGAAAAGAGCATATGAAGGAGCATCTCCCACAAGGCCACTGTTTTGAATGCAGTAACAATTCAGTTAGGATGAGGGCAAAACACAGAGGGCAAGTAGGTAAATCATTGGAATTGTTGTGTAAGACAGACTAGGGGAGATCTTTGGCTATGGTTCCTCTCTAATGCAATGACCCCCACCCCAACAAAAGACCAAAAGCCAATCAAGGTTTTGAGTAAGATTATTACCTGAAATAATTCATTGGGTAACAGCCAATCCCCGACCCTCAGGACCCAAAATTCACTCAAACCTGAAGCTGCGTGGCCCCAGGGATGGCATACCCCCTACAGCCTGCCTCATGTGTGGCCATGGAGAGTGATGGACAGGGAGGACCCCGGCAAAGGGCAGAGCCAAGTCCACAGGGGGCAAGGGCTACAGCAGATGCTGCAGGCACAGATCAGGGAATCAGATGGCCACCCAAGGAGCAGGGCGTCCTCACAGGGTAGGACCTTCACTGCAAGTACCAGTGACTGCTGCCTATGTTGGAGCAGATAACTTGTCTTGTAGTTTAAAGGTCGTAGGACCACAAGAAACCTTATAGAGAAGCCTGGCCTGGGTGCAGAGATATGAGAATTTGGCTGTCTGCCAAGGGAGACAGTGACATTTCCTGTGTAGGGGGGAAGGGTGGAATGCGTGCTGGACAGCAGAGAGGCAGACTGTGAACAGTTACTGCTGGCTGCCTGTTCAGTATCCACCCCCGCTTTCTTCTTTACTAACAGAGGCCTGGTTTGAAGGGGTGTAAAGATGCCCTTTGAAGGTACTCATCTTCTCAGTCACATGGGCACAGTGCCATCAGTGATATTCATTCTCCCCATCTATTTAAGTGGAGTCAAAAATAAAACTGAAACCTAAATCAGCATTAAATTTTTATGGTATTAATAAGTATTTCAGTCTTGCTTTAGCCGGTTGGCTCACTTTCCCATAGAATAGGAAGGTCAAGAAGATGAGTATGTTCCCAGATGGGCCTTTTTGGGATTCAGAGGTGAATATGGAAGGAGAATCTGATGACTGAATGGGGACATGTGCCCTGGGCTTAGAGATGGGCTGGTCCCCAAGGGCCATCTGAGGGAAGGATGGAACTGAGAGCAGGACATCAGGCAGCTAAACCACAGATCCTTCAAGTTGTCAGGAAAGTGTTGGGAACGCGTGATTTTCTTCCATAGTTTCACAGCTTCTTAGAGGCCATCCACAGAGCGTGGCCGTGTGCAGTGCAGTCTTACATCGCGTACATTTGCCTCTTCCTAGAGCTTCGTGTGGCAGGATGCCTAGACTCATCATTGCTTTTTAGATGCTGCCTCTGCACGCAGCACAGTTAGAGGACCTTTGGAGAACATATACAAAGGAAGAGAAATTTGCCAGGAGCCCACATTTCCTATGTGTCTACCAAGGCAATGGTACCGCACATGTTCAAAGAGATGATCTCATTTAATCCTCACAGCCCCCCTGTGACGTGGAGATTATACCCCCATTTTACAGATAAAGTAACTGAGGATAAGTGAAATTGTGTGGTAAAACCACACTGCTGGGATGCAGCCCAGGTCAGAGCTTGGAGCCACAGCTCTGCCCCCAAATGCAGTGACTGGCAGTTTCTTTAGGAGAGCAGGTGTGTGAGCATTTGTTATCTTGCAACATTGAAGAGCGATACAGCGCAGTGAGTAAACTCACAGGCCCCAGAGCCAGACAGCCTCGGTTTGATTCCCAGTTCCCCTACTCACTGTCTGTGTGACCTGGGGCAAGTTTCTTAACCTCTCTGTGCTTCAGTTTCTGCACCTGTAAAATGGGGCTGATGAGAGCAGCATTTACCATGTAGCTAGACCACGTAAAACCCTTAGAACAGGAGCGAGCACATAAGGGGCCCTGAGTCAGTATCCGCCATCACTATTTTATTATTTTTTATTGTTGCTGCTGATGGTGACACCGGTGTGGGTGACGGTGCCTGTGAAACTGCATGGCTGAGGCGGTAACGGGGGAAAGAGTCCTGAACTCCACCAACCCTGGAAGCCTCAAAAGTGCCCTCAGCAGTGGCAGACGTGAAGGATGGCAAGCTGGGCTCCGACTCCCCAGCACTGTCCCCCCACCCCCACCGCAAAGGGGTTTTGGTTTTGTCTGTTTGCTCTGAGGGGTCAGACTCAGGTCTCCTGGGCTCCCTGTCCTTGCAGAGCTCCCCACCCTGCTGTTTGAATAAACGCGCCTCAGGTCATGTCCTGGGCAGGCCAGGCCTTGGCCTTCCGCAGGGTTGGCCAGAAGAGTGAGCCTGGGCTCCCAACAGGCACCTGGGAAAAGGTCAGACTCTTCTGCTGGAGGATAAACGTGGGTCTGTGGCCCAGCCAGTGTGGGGACACTTGCCCATCATCTCTGAGCCGTGGCGCCCTGTGTGTCCCTGGGAAGGCCCAGCCATCAAAGGTAAAGGCTTTGGCTGGAGCGCAGGGGCACACCTGTACCACTTCTCTGCTCTCTGGGCTTTAATGCTGCCTGGACCCTCCTATGGGTTCCCAGGGGGCCCTGCTCTGCCTGAGCTGGGCCCAGTACGTCTCTAACCCTCAGGGTCCAGCCACCCTACCTGGGCCACTGGCCTGAGGGCTCAGACCCTCCCGGGGTACCCTGGGGCCTAGCCAAAATCACCCGAGCCTTTACATTCTTGAGAGGGCAACGCAAGAGCACTGGGTAAGCAGCGCTGCCTGACCCTGGCTGGCAATCCCCTCAGATGTGTAACTGCCCATCTGAAGTGCCAGCTTTGAGGGGGTGGGAACAGAGTCTCTACAAACAGAGCCTGTCACCCCTCACCATGCTCCCAGGCTGCAGCCCTACACAGCAGGCAGTTAAAGCGGCCACAAACAGTCCCCAAATACCCTTATCCGTCCCGATAGCCATAAAGCTTCTTGTCTGCTGCAACCTGATCTCACAAAAATAGAGCTGCTGATTAGAACCTTCCAGAAACACTAAGGCCAGAGCCCTCCAAGGTCCTGGAGGGACATTCTGGTGAGCTTTTCCTGGCCCACTCTATCTTTGAAAGATTGCAAGAAATTTATTTTGGGTTTTACAAATTAGCACAGGCTCTTTGAAAGGAAAGCTACCACTATCTTTGTAAAAAGCAATAAAAATATCCAACCCCTTTTACCCAGAAATCTCATTTCTGAGAATGTAGCTTAAGGAAATAATTGAAAGGGAAAAAAAAGAAATAATGGTTAAAACTACCCACTACAGGTTTGATTAAAACATCTAAGCTGACTCTGGAAATGGCCTCGTGTGTGTCTGGCACCGGAAGGATGGCCATGTTCCTGCACGTCTATCAACTCAATGGTGTCCTGTATGGCTGTTTAAAATTGTCTGTTTCACAAAGACAAACGTGTAAGTGACAAAGGAATACAAAACAGTAAGTGCACCAACTGACGTGTGGCTGCATGTGACCCAGAAGGAGGTGCGTGCGGGGATGTTGGGATTGTGGGCGACCCCCCCTCCCTTCCATCCTTTCTTCTTTCCTCCCTCCCTCCCTTCCATCCTTCCTTCTTTCCTTCCTTCCTTCCTTCCTTCCTTCCTTCCTCCCTCCCTCCCTTCCTTCCTCCCTCCCTCCCTCCCTCCCTCCCTTCCTCCCTCCCTCCCTCCCTCCCTTCCTTCCTCCCTCCCTCCCTCCCTTCCTTCCTTCCTTTCTTCCTTCCTTCTTTCACTCTCCCTTTCTTTAACTGAGGCCATGTGTCTTCAAGACACAGGGACGAGAGCCCCCAGGAGAGAGGAGGAAGCACCCTTGAGACTGCTTCCCAGCTTTCCTTGTTGAATCTTCGCTCTTCCTCTCAGCCCCTGTGGAATCCAAATAGCAACAAATCGAGGATGGAGGATGCCTTTGAGGACTGGGGCGGGGAGGGTGGGGGGGGCTTGGGGGGGGGCGTCAAGGAAGGGAGGGAAGATGGGGATATGTGTATAAAAACGGATGATTGAACCTGGTGTACCCCCCCAAAAAATAAAAAAAAAATAAAAAAAAAAAAAAACAAATAGCAACAAAATAGCACCATTATCACCACTGTCATTGTCATCAAAGGGACAGTCACATTAAACACCCTGCCTGGTGAATCCACATTTTTCCTGAAGGCCCTTCCCTGAGACTCCGGCTCCAGAGAAATCTGCCCTCGAGGTGCCAGGTGGCAGTCCATTCACAGATGTGTCCTGGAGGCCTAAGGTCCTGAGGACAAGTCATACGCAAGCATTCCAGCCAGTCCTGCTACAAGAAATCACGTCAGGTGGAAAAATAAAATTCCAGGCCTGAAAGAGAAGCTGATAACAGTGCATGAGAGTGGTTAGCAGGCTGGACCTGAGGGATCTTGGGCAGCATCAGAGCCCAAGTGTCTTTGGGCTCACTCTGGTCTTGCGAGGCCGGACCTGTGTGGGCAAATCCTCAGGAGGAACAGACTGGGCTGGCACCTGGGCACCAGCTTACCCAAGCATCCGAACCACTGTCTGCTCCCATGTAAAGTAGGGATTGAGACCTCAGCCTAGAAAGGCTTCTCAAGCAGGAAACCAAAAAGCACCAGCCGTATGGGAAACTGATTCACTAGCCCACGCCTGCATTATGATGCATTGTGAATGTCAAAAGACGTCATGGGGAAAGTAAAGACAAGTCACACCCCGACAGTATTCGCAACGATTGTAACCAACAAAGAGTTAGTATTCAAAGAATGAAAGAACTCCTCCAATCTGACATGGAAAAGATAAGCAGTCCAATGGAAAAACATGTGAAAGACACATTTGTAAACAAGGAATCTCAAATTACAACTAAAGGAAATGTTGCTTAACCTGAAATGCACAAGAAAGCCAAAATAAAAGTGTGGAGCCATGGGAATCCTCTGCCTGTGATTCCACACAACCACTCTCGCGGCACCTAATGAGGGGATACCTACCTGCCCCATCGCAGAGCAAATCCACTGTTAGGTGTAAGTTGTAGAGGAAACTCGTGCACAGGTGGTCTAGGGGCCCGTCCTCCAAAACACAGAACACTGGCAGCAGTGCAAATAACCCTCAAAAGTAGACGACGTACTTCTTTTAAAAAATTATTTATTTATTTATTTATTTATTTATCTATTTATTTGGCTGTGATGGGTCTTAGTTACGACACACAGGATCTTTCTTTGTGGTGCGCGGCTTCTCTCTAGTTGTGGCATGCAAGTTTTCACTTCTCTAGTTGTGGCACACAGGCTCCAGGACACATGGGCTCTGTAACTGTGGTGCGCCAGCTCCAGAGTGCATGGCTCTGTATAGTTTGCAGCATGCAGGCTCTCTAGTTGAGGTGCACAGGCTCAGCAGTTGTGGTGCACAGGCTTAGCTGTCCCTATGGCATATGGGATGCTGGTTTCCCGATCCCAGGGATCTAACCCACTTCCTCTGCACTGCAGGTTGGATTCTTTACCACTGGACCACCAGGGAAGTCCCTAAACTACTTACTTTTTAAATATGGTCTACTCATTTATTAACCACATAAATCTCAAAAACATCATTTTGAGAAAAATTGAGAAAGAGTCACAGAATTTAAAAAGAAAATATTTGATCTTATTTCTAGAAAGTACAAAAGTGAGGAAAACTATCAAATACATGAATTTGAGATGCACACATGTGAGGGTGCTAGTGTTATGGACTCAGGCTCAGGTCTGCCCACCTGGGTGCAGCAAAGCCAGTCTATCGACACCGGGTTGTGGTGAAAGAAAGGGCAGCGTTTATTGCAGGCACCAAGCAAGGAGTCTAGGCAGCTAGCACTTGAAAGGCCTGAATTTCCCAAAGGCTTTTAGGGAAAGGTTTCTAAAGACAGGGTGAGAGAGGGGGGTTGTGGGGTATGGGATCAGCTCATGAACATCCTTCTGATTGGCTGGTGGTGAGGTCATCGGGAGTCAACATCATCAACCTTCTGGTTCCAACCAGTCTGGGGGTCTCTGTGCTTGTGGGCAGCGTACAGTGAACTTCTCCCACCAGGTGCAGGGTTTCAGTATCTGCAGAGCAGCTCAAGAACGTGGCTCAGAATCATATCTATAGCCCTTGAGGAGGAACTAAAAGTCCTTGACTTTGTTTAATAGCTAAACTACTATTATTTTGCTTTGCTTGACTGTTTTCATTTCTTCTGCATGTTCTCACTTCTCTGATTAAATTTATTCTTTGACTAAAATTTTTCTACAGACAAAAGGCAGGTGGAGGACATTGGGGCAGGGAGGTATGTTCTGGGAAGGCCCCATAGGGTCCTGCTTAGTTACACTAAGAGCCTAGGAGTTCATTTTACTACACCTAACTATTTAAGATGTGCCTAAAATGACATTTGTACAATATGATTCATTGCACTGTTGTTTGTAACAGCGAAAGATTGAAACGACTCCTGTCTCTCAGTAGAGACTGGTTCAATAGATTAAGGTTCACCAAGTGTCACTGTGCAAAAAACACCTAAAGCAGGCCGCCTGTATGACCAGATCACTGTGATACAATGTTAAGTGGGAGAAATAAAGCCAAGGTGTAGACCAGGCTGTGGGCATGCCTTCCTTTTGTGTAGAAAATAAGAAAACATTTTTGTTTGTTTGTCTTTGCCTGCTCTTGCTCACAAAAACCAGGTGACCTTCTGTCCCCATCAGGTCTGTGCCTGCTGCCCTGGCAGGATTTAATCACACCTTTCCCTGATGGTAAGGCCCTGGTTTGAACAAGAAGTTACATGGGTTACCCTAATCCAAATTCATCTATTCTTTGTCTTGAGAGCAAAGCTAGACTACATTTCTCAGTCTCTCCCACCATTAGGTTTGGCCATGAGCATGAGTTCTAGGCAGCGGAATTTAAGGGGAAGTCAAGTCATGACTTTCAGGCCTGGCCTGTAAAAATGCCATGTGAGATCCTTTCCCTTCCAGCTAGCTGGGTGTCAGTGTCAAGGGCAACCTCAGAAACCCTGAGCTGAAACTAGAGCCGCCCCTGGCAGCCTGGATTCCTGAGTGACCATGTGGAGGACAGCTGTCCACCTTCCTCTGTTTGCCTCTGCTGGCCCGCTTTGGTGAGCAGAAAGAAACTTCCTCGTGTTTTAGTCATTAGGCATTTGAGGGTCTATTTGTTACAGCAGTCACCCAAACTAAGGCAACTAATTTCTTATTAAAAAACAAAATAAGTGTACAAATATACATTACATCTTTATTTGTAGGATATATTTTACAGGGAAAAGTATTTAAAACAGAGATCCTTAACCCACAAGATTACTAAGAAGATTAAAAAAATAATGTATATAAAGCCTTTCTCAGTGACTGAACCAGAGTTTGTGCTCTAAAATGTGTAGCATCTATTAATTATCTATTTACTAATTGTTAAATTGAGGCCATTGTCAGGGCTGAACACTGACTGCCCCATCACCAAGGCTAATCCTTCACTCTTTTCTGGATGAAGAGGACTCACCCTCCTGGTGGCACCTCCAGCAGGTCCCTGGGCTTACTTAGCTCTGCAGGAAGCCTTGGCAAAGCTCTCAGGGTCAGGACTGGAGGGTCAGTGAGGGCCTTCCCAGTTCCTCAGAGCACAACTGCCTCTCACCTCCGTCCACCTGGACAGCACCCAGGCCCTGGGTGGGAGGAGGAGGACTCTAGGCAATTAATTCCCTACACCCTCCCCTTTTATCTTCTTTTAAATTCTTAAAGTGTCCTTCTCTCCCCCTCCAATCATTAAAGTAATGTGTTCTTTGTAGGGAATTGGGAAATCATATTAAGGCTCAAGGAAGAACATTAAGATGTTCATAGACCCACCCACCAGAAATAATCTGGGGGCTTCCTGGTGAGGTGAAGCACTGAGGGGCAGGGCCCAGCTCAAAGTGTGTGTGTGTGTGTGTATGTGTGTGTGTGTGTGTGTGTGTGTGTGTGTGTGTGTTTGAAACTATACATACACGAAATTTATCATCTAACCATTTTCAAGTGCACAGTTCAGTGGAATAAATACATTCACATTATTGTACAACCATTACTACCCTTCATCTCCAGAACTTTTTCATCTTCCTAAACTGAAACTCTATACCTATTAAACACCAACTCCCCATTCTCCCCTCCCCCAGCCCCTGGCAACCACCGTTCTACTTTCTGTCTCTATGAATCTGACTCCACTCATATAAGTGGGATGAGGGTTGTCCTTTTTGTGTCTGGCTTATTTCACTCAGCATCACATCCTCAAGGTTCATCCTTGTTGTACCATGTATCAGAATCTCCTTCCTTTTTAAGGCTGATAATATTACATTGTATGGAGAGACTACATTTGTTTATCCATTTGTCCAAATGCTGAGTTTTCATCTGAGTGTTTTCTGTGAACTCGCCCCACTTCTAATACTTGCTGGGACCCCAAGGGCCATTTTGCACTCTCAGTTCACAGCAAAGACTCAAAGAAGATGCAGGAGCAGATTTGGACTGTGGGCCTGCGGGCCAGGAGGGCAGGTGTTCTGAGGCCAGGAGAAGGGAGACGTGAAGGTCAGCTAGAGTCATTAGGGGACAGGATGGAGGTGGGCAGGGCACGCTCCTGTGACCTAGGCCTGCTGCCCAACAGTCCTGGACACTTAGGGGGCTGGGGCTAAAGAAAAGACCGTGCCCCTAACAAGGGGACAGGAACTGAACCAGGGACTGTCTCAAGAATCTTCCTAAGAAAGACAGTGGTGGGGACTTCTCTGGTGGCTCTGTAGTTAAGAATCCGCCTGCCAATGCCGGGGACACGGGTTCGATCCCTGGTCCAGGAAGATCCCACATGCCGCGGGGCAACTGAGCCTGTGAGCCACAACTACTGAAGCCCACGCACCTAGAGCCCGTGCTCCACAACAAGAGAAGCCACCGCAATGAGAAGCCTGCGCACTGCAATGAAAAGCAACTAAAGAAAGCCCACACGCAGCAACAAAGACCCAACGCAGCCAATAAATAAATATATTAAAAAAAAAAAACAAAAAAAAACAGTGGTGGACACATGACCTCTCTTCAGTTTGCACAGATCTATGGCCAAAACCCTTCGACCGGCCGTGGGTGGATTACTTGAAAAAGACAGTTAATGTGGGGAATCATGAAGTAAAACCTCTCACAATTTAAAGCTTCTAAGTGAAAGCATACTTAATAACGACACTTTGATGTAGGTTCCAGGCCCTCTATTTGAAAATAAGCCATTTGGTGGAATTCTGCATCAGCATTTTTTTTTTCTTTTTGCATGAGTCATATCACCTTATGCACATTTTGATTGCCAGCTTTGTTCCCTTTAAAGTGTAGCCAGAACCTGGAGACCCACGGGAAGCAAGCCACTTGAGGGCAGGGTCCCCACAGCTGGGTTCTCCTGATCTTTACAGCTGTCTTGCCCACATTTCACTTGACAGCAATGTTAGTTACAATGACTCCCCTTTATCAAGTGTTTCCAAAGCATTGGACTTACCTATGGTAGAAACGATACATTCTTGCTACCCTCACAGCTCATGGGTTTGGACCCTATTTAATTAGATTGCGTCCTTACTGGCATAAACAAGATCGGGAATCGGCCCGCAGACTCTTAGAGGAGGCTCAGCCTGCTTTCAGAGGGGATGCTGAGTGCTGGCCCACAGGCTGAGTGGGGTGCAGCCCACACACACACCTGTGCAGGTCACAGAATTAGGATCTTTCTTAGTATTAACTATGAATGGAATAAGACGTGTAAAGTGCTTGAACTACTGCCTGACATGCTGTACCTGTTAGCTACTGTTATTATTGTCATTGCCTTCACACATGTTGAGCATCTCTCCCGGGCTGTAAGCAGCTCACGCAGCAGAAGCAGGACTCTAAGAGTACAACTAGGGAAATGGACTTGGTGTGAGCATAGAACAAGCCTTCCAAACAGCACTAGCAAAAATAATGCAAGGTAAACTTGATCCATGGACATGGTAATGTGTAGCACAGAACTTGCGCCACAATACCTGGGTTCAAGAAACACCTCTTTATTTTTCAAATAAAAATTTCTAAATGAACAAACAAACAGCTTGTCTGGGAGCAAGTCACCCCAGAACACATTCCCTCGGTGCAAGCCCAGCATCAGACACCAACCTCTATGCTGGTCCCTCCAAGGTCCAGCTCCAGCTCCCAGGACTGAACCACAAGACCAGAGGCTCCCTGTGGGGTCCGCCCAGCCATTTCCAGCATTTGGGGGCAGCTTCCCCTTCCTGGGCTGGGGGTGGGAAACCCTCCAGGGAGAACACAGCTGCAAAAAGAAAAAGCCACACACTCAAAACCCACAACAAGGAGACACAAGGTCATGTTTTCAGCAATTACTCACCTTTCACACCCTCCCTCCCTAAGTCCCTGCAGACCCTGTGTTCCTCTGTTCCTAGGCTGAGGTTGAGCTTCTACCCAAGTCTGCCCCAGGATGTGGGTGGGAGAGGCAGGGGTGCTGAAATGTTTTCCTTGCAAGCCCACACCAGCCACCACAAGAATTATTTTTCTCATAAAGACTCACCCTGTTACACAAGGTACAGACAGTGAATGTATAACCAGAAGGTCTTAGGGCAGCGGATTGGAAATCAGAACCCTTGGAAAGCCATCTCCCCACTCACTGACTACTGGAGATCACCAGAGGGAACAGCCCTTCAGGCTGGGCATAAAAGGCAGTAGTGTGGGTGGATGGATGCATGGAGGGACAGGTAAAATCACTGGGAAAGTGAGGGGAGTTGCATCAGTCAGAACTTTCTCTGTTACCAGTGACAGAAACTGAATTCAGACCAGCTCAGGCAAAAGGGAATCTATTGGCTTATGTATCTGAACTATCCAGTGGAGGGGGGGGGTGTCTACTTTTAGGTATGGGTGGATCCAGGGACTCAAACAATAATCTTCTCTCTTCATTTTCCTCATCTTGACCCATCTTAGATTTGCGTATTGACCTTTCTTTCTCCTTGCACATGGGCTATGCTGTCAAGGAAGAAGTCAGTAGCCCAGGCTTATATCATCCCAGCTTGGCAAGCCAACCAGAAAGAGACATTTCTCTAATAGCCGCACAGATTGGCTCAGATCACGTGTCCACCCCTGAGCCAACCCCTGATGCCATGGTGATGGGAGCACTGAGATTGGGCAAACCTGGGTCATGTGCTATCAGTGCGTCCAGGGAGGGGACATTATGACCCACAGTTCCACCAGAACTATTCTGATAGGAGATGGAGGAGGGTGGCTCTTGTGCAGACAAGAAAAAGTCTTTCTGCTACAGCTGTCCCTGTTGTTGGCAGGGTAGAAACAAAGGCCAGAAGATGGGAACAAACAGCTAGAAAAAACATTCTGAGAAAAGCAGAAAATGAGATGGAAAGTGGATCATGGACCCCTGCACAGAGGGCCCTTGATACCCCATGAAGGGCTCATCTTCTCAATCTGCTTCGCCTTCTATCAAAACCACCTGCAGATGCAACTCAACCAAAAAAACAACCCAATTTAAAAATGAGCAAAGGACTTGAATAGACATTCAAATAAAGTATATGAGTGGCCAATAACCACATGAAAAGATGCTCAATATCACTCATTAGACAAATACAAATCAAAACCACAATGCCTCAATCACCTCACACATGTTAGAATGGCTACTATCATTGAAAAAAAAAAAAAAACCAGAAAACAACAATTATTGGTTAGAATATGGAGAAACTGGAACCCTTGTGCACTGCTGGTAGGAATGTAAAATGGCACAATCACTGTGGAAAACAATATGACAGCTTCTGAAAACATTAAAAACAGAATTACCAAATGATCCAGCAATTCCATTTCTGGGTATACACCCAAAGCAATTGCAGGCAAGGACTCAAAGAGGTATCTGTACATGCAAGTTCATAGTAGCACGATTCACAATAGCCAAAAGGTGGAAGCAACCCAAGTGTCCACTGACGGATGAATGGATGAACAAAATGTGGCCTACATACATACAAGCGCATCTTATTCCATTAAAAAGAACGGAGATTCTGACACCTGCTACAACATGGATGAAACCTGAGGACATTATGTTGAGTGAGAGAAGCCAGACACAAAAGGACAAATAGTATATGATTGCCCCTATATGACATACCTAGCATAGTCAAATTCATAGAGACAGAAAGCAGAATGGTGGTTTCCAGGGGCTGGGGAAGAGGGGATGGGGAGTCTGTGTGTCACGGGTGCAGAGTTTGAGTCTGGGAAGATGAAGGGCTCTGTGGACGGATGGTGGTGATGGCCGCAAAAAATTTGAGTGTACCTGTCTTAGTCGGCTCAGGCTACTGTAACAGAATACCACAGACTTGGTGGCTTAAACAACAGACACTTATTTTCTCACTGTTCTGGAGGCTGGAAGCCCAAGATCATGGTGTCAGCGTGGTCAGGTTCTCATGAGAGCCCTCTTCCTTGCTGTGTCATTTTCTCAGAGGGTGCTCATGGAGAGAGAGGGGGATCTCTTCCTCTCCTGATAAGGGCACAAATCCCATCATGACCTCATGACCTCATCTAAACCTGATCACCTCCCACAGACCCCTCCTCTAGATACCGTCAAAGTCGAGGTTGGGGCTTCAGTGTATGGACTTGGGCGGGGGGACACAAACATTCGTCCGTGATAGTACTTAGTGCTCTGAACTATATGCGTAAAAATGGTGAAAATGGTACATTTTATGGTATATGTATTATATTACAATATATTTTTAAAATTATACAAGTAAAAAAAATTGTGTGTGTAGTGAGTTGAAGACTCTGGTCCTTGGGCACCACTTTGGGCACCACCATGATTGCTGGGGCTGCAGTGGGACCCGGGAGGCACACCACAGTTTGAGGAGCAACAGTCTAGGCAATAGGGAGCCATGAAAGCTTTCAGAGCAGGGCTGTGCAGGATGCAAGTGGAAGGCTAGGTCACAGTGTGCAGAGAGACGTTCCAGGGCCATCCTGTACTTACGGCTAAAGTGGGGAGGTGGGAGGGAAGGGAGAAAAGCAAAGCCGTGTGGAGACAAAATGAATAATCTCCAGAACAGGGTGAATGATCTCCAAAGTATTGAACAGAAAACTCTGACCACACAGCTGTTTCCAGCCTGACTAGCAGTCCCTCTCAAAGGAGGGGCTTCCACTCCCTGCAGCTCCCGCTCCCAGAGCTGCCTGACTGGGGTGGCTTGCAAAAGGACCATCTGCAGACACAAAAGGAGCAGCTTCTTCCACTGGAGGAAACCAGCCGGCATCTCTGGAGCCTGGCCAGGGACAGAATCCGAGCTTGGGAGTGACCAGCAGGGACAAAGGCAACTGGGCTGCCTTGGCCAACACCCGCCGGAAGAGAAATGCGAAACCCTCACTGGGAGCCCTGAGGCTCAGCTCCGACGTGACGCTTTGGCCACGGATGACCACTTATCCTTCAAGAGGACATTCCTGGAGGGGAGACAGTCCTGAGGCTGGCCTCACACTGGCCGTTTCCGCTGCCACTGCAGCAGAAAAGCCCTTTGTGTTTGGAGACACTGCAGCAGCTGGAGGAGGATGGCTGAGATGGGCTCTTTGCCAGGAGAGATCAGAGATGCACTTCTCATGGGGCCTCTTTCTGCCCTCTCAACACTTTCCAAGGCTCAAACCCAGCTCTACCCAGAATAACAAAGAGATGTGGGAGCCCCAAGCCCCAGGCATTGGCTCCTGCTTTCCCTTCCAAGAGGAGTCCACCAAGGCGGCAGTGGGATTTCACCAGAGAAAGGTTAAACAGGATGGGGACAAGGTGGGGGCCCTTCTCTGTCCCAGAAAAGAAGACCCCATGGTAGTGCAAGGGGCAAATGGGTTTTATGTTAATTCTTGGACGCTGCTGCTAAAACAGTGATCACTTGGAAGAATATTTTCAGAAGCTCGCCGTCCCTGAACTTGGCCTCAGACATGCTCCCATGGGTTACAGACTCCACAAGGCCTTTTCCAGCCTAGCACATTGTCAAAGTCACTATGATTTATCTGCAGAGAATCTCAGATTTCCTTCCATCCCTTGTCCCTCCCTCCAGTTATACATGGTTCTTTGTGTGAAAACTTGAACAATACTGTATGGGTTGAATGGTATCCCCACCTAAAATTCATTTGATGGAGTCCTAACCCCCTGTACCTTAGAAAGGGACCAGGTTTGGAAATGGGCCATTGCAGGTGTAAGTTAGGATGAGCTCATACTGGAGTAGGGTGGCCGCAAATCCAGTGTGATGAATGCCCTTATAAAAGTGGAAGTGTGAACACAGAGGTACACACACAGAGGGAAGGCCACGTGAAGACACAGGGAGAAAGCCACCTACAAACCACGGAGAGGGGCCTGGAACAGAACCTTCCCGCCCAGCCCTCAGAAGGAACTGACCCTTCTGATGCCTTGATCTTGCCTCCAGAGTTGTGAAACAATATATTCCCACTGTTTAAACCACCCAGCCTGTAATATTTTGCTATGGCAGCCCTAGCGTTAAATACAGAAGGGTGTAAAGTACAAAGGGAAACCTGACTGCCTTAGGCACCTCCTTTCCAATCCCCCTCCAGGGTGACCCCCACAGGTGGTGTGCTTGGGCCACAACACTCTCAACTCCATTCACCAGATTTTGTACACCTGGGTTCTGCACATGAATCAGTTTCACCACTGAGAGGCATTCATGTGTGATTTGGAAGGTGGGACTGAGGGAGAGGCCGGCCTGTGGCTTCTCCTCCTGCTGGACCGGGGCTGTGACTGTCTGTGGCCCACGTCAACATATCACAGAATCTTGAGATGTCTCATGAGTGTGAGAGGTGTGTATGGTCGTGGCAGCTGGGGTAGCAATGACCTCTGAATCAAAATCACATGGTGTGCTTTCCCACACATCAGCCTCTGGCACCCCTGGCCTTCCAATAGCACAGCAGGCACCTATTCACCTCTATTAGATGCCTTTCCTGGAAATGCCTTGAGAGGCTCCCATTTCCCACAGTGGATCCTGATAGAAATAATTTTGATGTCTTATTTCAGACTTTTCTGCAGAGAATTTTATAACATTTATTGATGTCCTAGTTAAAACTAGAAATTTAAAACTTTGTTAAAACTTTGGAAATACTTAAGAATATACAAGAGAAAAGAATCAGTTTTAACATTTCTGAAATTTTTCCATTCAATTTTTTTTTTCTGTGAATATGTCCGTTCCCCTCTAAGCTGGGCTTATAATGTGCATAGGGTTTTGTAACTTGCTTTTTATTCTTATTAATATGTGGACAGTTTCCCATGTTGTACAGTTGTCATCAGGAAGATGAGTTTTAATAGAAATATAGGGCCATTTATTGTTTTAACTCACTTCTCCTGTGAGATAACTACTAAACATACAAGAGGCCATTAGCACATACTGTTTAAATAATAGCATGAACACCCAGGTAAGGAAACAGAATATTTACTGTACCCCAGAAACCCTTCCCCTACTACTACCCTGACTTTATGATAATTCTTTCCCTGCTTTCTTAGTAGTAGTTTTACTATTTTTGGATTCATCGCTAGACAACATTGTTCAGTTTGGCTGTTTTTTAAATTTTGTGTAAATGGTGTCAACTACAAATTAGCACTTGCCATCTACCTCCACAAGCATTAGAGCACGTGTGCTGGTGCAGCTGCAGACCTCCAGCATCCCCTGAAGGGGATTCAGCGCGGAGACCAGGAATGAGGCCCTCTGTGCTTTGGAAAAATGGGTGGAACAGGTCTACAGAGAGTCAGGTGTTTTCAGGAGCTGATTTTGTGAGCCAGTCCTTGCATCTCCTCAAATCTAGAAAAGCACTAAATTCCCTCATGGTGATGTCTGCTTTTAGTGACTAGCAGAAACCCTCTACAAAAACATGTGTTTGATTGCACGTACTCCTCCTTCACCAAGATTACACAGATACTGACCTTCCGCCCACCTCTTCAGAACAGTTTCTCAGAGCTCTCTGGGATGCTGTCTCCGGGCTGCGGTCCTCATTTTGCCCCAAATAAAACTTAACTCCCAGATCTCATGTTGTGCCTTTTTTTTTTAAGTTGACAATGGAAACTTACAATGACTTTTTGCTGGCTTCTTTATTTGTCTGTGGATTCACGTATTGTTGCATGTAACAATAATTTGTTATTTTTCATTGCTATATAGTCTGTCTTTCTTTCTTTCTTTCTTTCTTTCTTTCTTTCTTTCTTTCTTTCTTTCTTTCTTTCTTTCCTTCCTTTCTTTCTTCTTCTTCCTTCCTTCCTTCCTTCCTTCCTTTTCTTTCTTTCTTTCCTCCTTTCTTTCTTTATTCATCTACTTAGGTCGTTTGCAGACCTTTGGGTTGTTTCCAATGTTTTATTATGAACAATGCTATTCTGTACATACTTTTATATGAATCCTAGTGCTCATGCCGTGCATTTCTGCTGGGTAAACACTTATGAGTGGAATTGCTGCTAAGACAAAGTATGTGTTACCAACTTGATGAGGTAGTGACAAACTTGTTTCCAATGTGTCTACACCAGTACACACTCCCGTCAATAGTGGATGAGTTCTCGTTTCTGTACATTCTCACCAACACTAGGGACCATCAGACATAACATTTTTACTAGTCAAGTGGTATGTGAAAGCATTTCATTGTGGTTTCAATTTTCATGCTCCTGATGACTAATAAAATTGTGTCATTCCATGTTGATTGGCCATTTGAATTTCCTCCATCATGGAATTCTTGTTGAGATCTTTTGCCTTTTTGCCAAGACAGCCCTTTCCTGTGGGCTGTCTTATCCTTATTGGCTTATATGAATGCTTTATGCATACTAAATATAAGTCCTTTGTCAGCTGTCTGTGTTATAAATATTTTCTCCTGATCTATCGCTTGTCTTTTTGTTCCCTTTATACCTTTTGATGTGCATGAATTTATTATTCTTTGCCTTTATAATTAGTATACTTTTGGGATCTCGTCTAAGAAACCCTTCCTAACCCCAAGATCAAGAAGATATTCTACACTGTTCCTTTCTAAAAGTTGTATTGTCTTGTCTTTCACATTCAGGTCTTTAATCCATCTGTTATTTATTTGTTTGTTTGTTTGTTTGTTTATATAAGGTAGTGGTCTATTTCTCCCCAATTGTCCCAGCACCATTATTGAAAAGTAAATCCTCTCCCACAGACCTGTAACTTTTGGTATCCGTGTATGCACAGACCAGTTTTTGAGCTCTCTAGTCTGTCCCATGGGTCTGTTTCTCTGCCCAGGATTTATTTAAGGGTCCCTTATCACAGAGCTGTGTGGCGGAATTGCCTTTTGAAAACAAATGTTTCTTCCAGCCCACAGCTTCCATGTTGCCCCCTCACTCACCCAACTGGCCTATTTCCTATTTCTGTTTCCTCTGGGATGATCATTGTAGCAGAATGTAGATAATTCATAGGCAAGTTTTTGACTTTTGAACTTCAAAAAGATACAGATAAGTCAGAGCTAGTATCTCACACCCATAAGACGAGATAAAGATCCCTTGGATGAGGAGGAGGAGAAGCAAAGGGCAGAGCAGGCTTGGGGCAGGCTTCCTGTCTCTGGGCCATCTTGCTTGATGCCTTGCGTTTTTGGAAATCCAAGAGCAGAAGGAATAGGTGCCCCCACCCTGAGTAGGATTGGGGATGTTAACAGAACCCCAGATTTACCCTTGTGCCTGGCAGTGTTGGAGCAGGGAAGCAGAAGAGGCTCAGAAGGTGACAAATGTTTCCCGAATGTCAAGGGGCACTACTGAAACTGGTGAAAGGGTGCCCCTGTAGAGAGGCTTTGTGATAGAGTAGGAGGGCATAAGCGTGACCTGTGAGGCCCGTGGACAGAGTCCTACAGCCGGGACACCTCAGCAGACACTCCCGTCTGCACACTAGGCTCCAGCACAATGCTGAATGAAGCAGGGGAGCCTTGTTTCCAAGGATGGGGTAAAGTGTCCAATACCTCATCATTAAGCATAATGTCAGCCCTCAAGTTACTTTGTAAATAGCCTTATCAGACTGAAGAAGTTCCCTCCATTCCTAGTTTGCTGAATTGATATCATGGATGAGGGTAGAATTTTATCACTTTGTCTGCATATATAAGATGATTATATGATTTTCTACTTTATGCTATATATAATATGATTGATTCTAGTGACTGATCTTTGAATGCTGTAACAGCTCTACATTTCCTGCATAACCACCACATGTTGCTAGACTCAGTTTGCAATAAATATTTTGTAAAGAATCTTTGTGTCTATGCTGATAAGAGATATTGGTTTTTTTCCTGTGATATCTTTGTCAGGTTTTGTATTGGGGTTATGCTGGCCTTAAAAATGAAATTGAGACATATCCCCTCCTCCTCTATTTCATAACAAAATTTCTATGAAATTGGTATCATTTCTTCATTAAATATTGATATAATTAACCAGTGAAGCCATTTGGGTGAATTTAAAAAGCCTGGGTTTTTGTGATGGAGTAGGGGGGCATGAGTGTGTCTTGTGCTGCCAGTGGACAGGGTTTTTTTTTAAAAAACCTGGCCAGGTGTTTCTTTGCAAATGTAATGTTTCATTCTCTGTAGGACTATTCAGATTATCTGTGTCACCTTGTTTCAGTTTTGTTAAGTTGTGTTTTTAAATGTGTCCATTTCATCTTTGTTATTGAATTCATGGGCATAAAGTTCTCTCATTACTCTTTTAATAGCTTCAAGATCTGTAGTGATATTCTCTTTTTCAATTCTGATATTGGTAATTTGGGTTTGTCTTCTTTTCCCCTTGAGCAATCTTTGTAGGATTTTACTTATTTATTTCATTTTTTAAGAAAAAAAAGACTTTTTGAAATTTTCAGTATGCCATTAAGTCCATCTAGTGAATTCTTCATTTCAGATATTGTGTTTTTCAGAATATCCAATGAAGTCCTTTTTTCTATTTCTCATTAGGATTCCCCATACAGTCACTTCTTGGCTACTTTATAATAGCTATTTCAAAGTCCTTGTCTCAAAATTTGAACTCTGATGCATCTCAAGATCTGCTTCTATTGCCTGAAGTTTCTCTTGACTATAGGTCACATTTCCCTGGATCTTCACATGTCTACTAACCAAAAGTCACTAGTCTGGTGTGGCAGCCAGACAATCACAGATCTTGACAAGAAGCCCCCATGTAAGTGCTAGAATTTAACAGGGCATAGTGCAAAGAGGGCCCAGGATCAGAATGGGGAGCCGTGAGTAAAACTCTGCCCAAAGCACTAAGAAAGGCTTGACTGAGGAGGAAATTCTGGATATCTGTTATACAAACTCTGGAGCCTATTCTCTTCCTCTGAAGAGTGTTGATTTTTGTGAAATTCCTGACTGTTAAATTTCTGGCTGATCATCTCTATTTTGTGGAGATTCGTTTTTCATACTTTTTAGGGGAAGTCTTTTTGGATTTTGCCATTGGTTTTAGGATAAATCTGAGACATAGTCTTTTCTCCTAATATGCAGCCCATTTGGAGTTTCAATGGCCATCCCAAGGTGTTTGGGAAGCGCCTCTAAACCTAGTGGAATTCTGAACTCCAGACTCTGACTTGCCTGCAATGGGAAGCGGCTTGACTAGCTTCTTCAGTTATTTCTTTCCACTAATGTTTCCGGTCTTCCCCATGCAACAATCGTTCAGGAATAGCTGAAGTAGGAAGGGAGTGGATATGCAGATTTCAAAGTTCTCCCCTCCATGTCTCCCTGCTTCCTAGGATTTCCCCTTTTCACTTCCAGCTACACTGTCAGCTCTAAACTCCATCCTCTGATGACTCAAGCCAATAATAATGGGGCTTTCTTAGTCCTAATCCCCCAGTGCTCTCTGGCCTGGAGAGTGCCCTCCAGGAAAGAGCTGGATAACTAATACTCATGATTATAACAATATGCAGTTTTCTTTCAAAGGTCAAATCTCCTCCAGCATCTGCCTGATTTTGGTCACTCCTCAGTGCTTCAAATCATTTGTGTGTGTGTGTGGGTTTTTTGTTTTGTTTTGTTTTGTTTTTGCTACTTTATCCATAGTTTACTGTTGCTATCTGTGGGAGGCTTAGCCTGATACAAGATACTCCACTGTTACTGGAACTAAAACTCTTCTCAATACTGTGTGTTTAAAAAAAAACATTTTTACTGCATCTGTATTGAATTGCATGTTTTGGAATCTTAAAAAAACAGCCTTTTAAAAAGTCAAGGACTTCCCTGGTGGTGCAGTGGTTGGGAATCTGCCTGCCAAGGCAGGGGGCACAGGTTCAATCCCTGGTCTTGGAGGATCCCACATGCCGCAGAGTGACTAAGCCTGTGCACCACAACTACTGAGCCTGCACTCTAGAGCCCTTGAGCCACAACTATTGAGCCCACGTGCCGCAACTACTGAAGCTCAAGCACCAAGACCCTGTGCTCCACAACAAGAGAAGCCACTGCAATGCGGAGCCCATGCACCACAACGAAGAGTAGCTCCCACTCACCACAACTAGAGAAAGCCCACGCACAGCAGTGAAGACCCAACACAGCCAATAAATAAATTAAAAAAAAATAAAAAGGCAGAAAAATTTTAAATGATAAAGTATGTATGAGTTCTGCCATTCTCCTGTGGTTCTGAAAACATCCTGCTCAGTGGGCTCCTGTTTCCTGGTAATCTGTGAGCACTTTAAATTGAACACCTGAATCTCCCTGACAAGTAGACACTCTGCTTCCCCCCACCCCCAACATGAATCTTGGAAAAAGGCTGATCTGGTGTGAATTTTGGATTTGTCACTTATTAGCTCTGTGACCTTACCTGTGTCACCTAAGCTTTCTGAGCTTCCATTCTTTCCTTGTAAACTGAGGTCCAGAATACTGATCTCACAGGGATTAAGTAAATGAAGTAACTTATAGAAAGTGCCTTGCACTTGGTAACTGTTCCATAAATGTTAGTTTCATGATTCTAGAGAGAAAGCATTCCATGTCTCTGAAGTAAGATTCTTCTTCTTACACAGAAAACTATTTGATTGTTTTCAGCTAAAAACTGGATGTCACAGGCTGTCTGTATAGAAATATTCTATCTTAGTTGTTATTTTCCCTTGGCAACTAACCCACCGAGAGCCTAGAATAGAAGTAAAGAGAAACTAGCATTGGCTGCACACCATGACCTGCCAGGCCTTCGGTGGGTGACAAAGGTGAGGGAGGCCTGCGCAGGGCCAGTCTGGTGCAGTGGCCAGGGACCCAGCGGACGAGGGCAAGAAACCCCCAGTGAGGAGCTGGACCCTACACGGGCAGGCGGAAAGGGGCCCGGATGGGGTGAGGAGGCTTGACAAAACTCCATCGAAGTGCCCAGGAAGCCTGGACTGCAGGGGTAATAGTGCCATAGAATCTGCATGTTTGCTCAGGGAGAGAGGAGGTGGGCATTCCAGAGCCAGGATGCTATGTGGGCCAAAGCTTGGAGTTTTAAGAGAGATTTCCTGTCTGTTCCTCGGGAGGTGAGGTGATGGGGGGAGGGGTTAGAGCTCAGCATCCGGAAAGGAAGGTGGAGGTGGGGCCACACAGAGCCTTAGGGCAGTCAGCCCAAGACTTCTGGGCTTGAACCGGTGTCCTGTCTAAACAGAGGGTCCAGAGAAGGTTTGCTTCTTTAGGAAGAAGAGCGTGAAGACCCAGAAGAGGCTGGCTCGGAGGAGCAGGAAACAGGAAGGATGTGCCCTGTGCATCAGCTCTGTGGCGAGATGCTGGGGTAGGAGGAGGGGCCATCCTGGTGACTGTACCCGGGAGGGGTTGGAGGGATTTCATGACTCACCGGATATGGGTCTGGAAGGAGTCTTGAGCAACTGAGAGTTCTAGGTGGGGAGGTGGCATGGGGGCCACACATTAACCAGCATGGTGACAGGAGGCGCACCAGGTGCTGTGAGTTCTCTCCTCAGTCCTGGGAGGTGATTATAACTGTGCCCACTTCAGGGGAGGAAGCCAGGCTCCGCTGCAGGTAACTCGTCAGAGGTCACACAGCAGCAGGTAGACCGGCGCAGGGCCTGGCCCTGGCCCGTGGTCTGTGGACTTGATCCAAACCCGTGCAAACCAGTGCTGTGCTGGTAAATCCAATTCCACACACACAAAAAAAGCCTGATTGGAAGCATTGGCGTTTCCTGTGGCATAAACACTCCTCCCACCTTGGCCAGCTTCAGGCCGCCGGCGTCACGTCACTGAACGTGGCGTCGGGAAGGCCTGTGTACAAGCCGTTGTCGTGAAGCCCTTCTCCCTCCACAGGGACAAACCGAACACCTCACCTAGTTCTCCGTATTTTCCGTCGCTGCCCTTCACCTGGACCTCTCCAGGGTGTATCTCCCCAGAGATGGGTGTGGCAGATGGGTTACAGGGAAACGCCTATCGGTGAGGTAGGTCACTCTCCCCCCTTGTGGGCCCAGCCCCCCGGCCCTGCAGTTTCAGGACGTCCAGTGTAGTGAATCCCCCTGGAGCTGTATCCCAGCGGCCAATCTCATGCAGGGCCTTTGTGCTGACATGCACAGGAAGCACGGCCGCTGGCATGTGGCTTGCGTCTGGAGGACACGGAGGAACCACACTTGGCAGTGCTCCTGGCCCGGCAGGATCAGATATCTGCTCGCCATTCAGAACCCAACACAGCGGTTTCCCGTCCCAAGTAGGAGTGGTGTTTCTGGGGTCACAATCTGAAAGTGGATTCAGTTTGCACAGCAACTGTGTTCAGAGCTGAGGACGCTACATCCTCGTGCTCAATTCACTTTAAAAGAATCTGCAGCATTTTAGTACCAAACTTACGAAGACCCGTATGTGTCACATTTTCTCCCCAATCTTGTGGTTTATGGATATTTTCCTTCTAACTTGGGACCGATGGCAGTGGAGGCCGAAGAAAGGCAAACACACCGAGCAAGGAATTAGGGCAAGTGGAACTCTGCTGACTGTGCACTTCTGCGGGTGAAGAGGGAATGGGGGTTTGGGGGAAAGGAAATGATTCTGTGATGAACTCATCTCCCACAGCAACGTGGGGGCAGCGGGCTGCTGCAGCAGCCACTCTGAGGGAAAGGGCAGCGCCAAGCCCTGTCGGGAGGCAAAGGTGGCACTGCAAGGCCTGAGCAAACGGGATGCCCCCAGGGAGTGAACTGAAGTCATGCCGTCCTCCCAGCTCAGGGGACAGCTAGCAGCCGAGCCCCAGGCCCTGGACAGGCACAGAGGCCAGGCCTCCCGGTGACTCCCTGCAGAACCACAGGCCCCGGTTCCTATCCCGCTGAGCTGGCCGGCATAAGCGTCACATCCTCCTGGGGACACGGCTCACAGGGCACTGCACTGACAAGTCACCTCGGAGAAACTGGGCCTGGTGAGCTTTTCCCGGAAGGCTCGTCCTTTTGGGAAGGAAAGGCCCATCCCCAAATCTCATCTTAAAGGCCTGTGAATCACAACCCACACCGCTCCTTCCCTAGGGACTGCATAGTGACCGACTTGGACCTTCAGCTCCAGCCAAGGATGAGTCAGGAAGGCATATGTTAACCATGGTTTCCCCTGATCCCAAGACCCTCTCAGAGACCTCCAGCTCACTGAGGCCCAACGGGGGTCTCTGATGCCCTTTTCTACCACGATACGCCCTGTATCTTCCCTTCACCACTGCTCCTACTGAAATAGGATCATTCACGGAGGCCCCAAGCCCCAGGCTCTAAATGATGCCTGGAAATCTAATCGTGGGCTTTAGCTTCCAGGGAGCACAGAAGCCAAGTAACAATAAATTGTAACATGTATTTTATATGATATTATCTAAAATATATAATGAACCCTCAAAACCTGCCCACAACATAGGCAAGGTGTCAGTGGTTTCCTCTTTGAAGACTGAAACTAGTTCCCATTTGTGTTCAAACGTACATTCTTCTCTCTGGAAAACGCACTTGCTTCTGGTTGCGTGGAGCCTGGTGTCTCTGGGCATGTCCACCCCCTGCCAGACACCCACTGCTCCTCAAAGCCTGGGAAAAGCCACTCTTATCTTGAGCTCCCACATCCGCCCTGCGCTCTGATCTCTTGGGACAAATAGCTGTGACCTGGGAGTGGAGACAAGTACATCTGTCTGCAACTTGCCTTTGCTCACCCCCTGAGTCATCAGTAACTCTTTCCGCCTTTTTTCTCACTTTGCAGTGACTCAAGTTCTGCAGCAACAGAGACGGGTTTGTGGAGTTTCCGTTTTCACGGGATGATGTAACCAAGACACTGGGTGCAATATTCCCATAGTATTTCTTGAAGGTCATTTGGTTGTTCAGGTTTATTTTTAAAATGTTTTATTAGAAGAGCGAGTAGGTACAGAATGTCGACACTGACCAAGTCAAATACCGAATGACTTAGTGTTCTGTCAGAAAGGGTCACACACTAAGGTCCCTAGAAGTGGATGACTTACTTCTGGAAATCTATCTGATGACCCAAAGTATGAAAAGGGCTTTGTGTGAAAGACTCCAACTGTGGTGTTATCCAAGATAGAACAGGACACTCAAGCTGGCCAACAGCAGGGAAATTCTCAACTCTAAGAGACACAAGGGCCTTTAATGACAATTTTAGAGAATTAATGTGTTTTAAGTGGGGGTGGGGGAGCAAGATGTCAAATTGTGTGCTCGCGTACATCAAACTATAAAGACGTTAACAAAACCCCCAGAGGAAATTACCCAAATGGGAACAGGGTGGTGCAAGAGAAAGGTACTGCAGGTCATTCCTTTTCCTTCTCTACCTCCCAAGAAATCTATATTTGCATTGTGATGACATTGTTATTTACAATGGAAGAAACAGGCTTAGTTTAAAAATCCGAAATGTTTCTTTCCTTCACACCGCAAATGTGACCAATTGAATGTGCAGTTTTAGAAACGGTACATTTCGTTTGCAGAGGCCATTTTGAGAACGTAAATGAGCTTTCCCCTTGAGGTATGTAACAGGAAGTGTTTGACTAAAGAAAGACCTAAACTTAATTCAGAAATAATACATTTGAAGGTCAGTTTGAGGTGTGGCTACAAGTGCTTTCTTTTCTGCAGTGGGAATGTGTATGTAGCACTGAGGTAGGCATGCGGGGGCTGGGGCCTGGGGCCTGACGGGGTGATGGGTTGAGGCAATTCAGCCAGAGGAAGAGAGAAGGCGGCAGCCCAGACGCACCACTGACTTAACTGTGATGGACCACTTAATGGAGAGAAATTCAGATGCATCAGCTTTGTCTAAGTAGATTCCAGATCTGGCCTAACTTGCGCTATCAAATGATTTAATGCATTTATTATATTTTCTCATTAGAAATCAGCCAGGGATAATGGATAACTCTTACCATTCTAAAGGAAATGTAGCTGGAATATCCTTAAAGGAATAAATTTTGGTTTTGTCTACAACAGTAAGAAGACCCTCACAACTCGAATATGATGAATGGTAAACTGAATGCATTAAAAAAAATATCTGACGACAGGCACTTAAGTGGTTTAACTGCACTGATGACAAGCCAGCCCCAAATCCGGTTGGTCCTGTGGTTTCCCGTGAACATTTTAAACCCATCCCCTCCTCCACACATACATCCCTGAAAAACAAAACAGAACAAAACGCTGAAGCATAGCAACACTAACATGTGGTTTTGTCTTTTCCTACTGAAAGTCACACAAAATGAGTTGCTGTAATTTGGTCCATTGCGTTGTATGTAATATTTACATTTTCATTGTATTTATAACAAGTAAGACTAAGCAGATTTGAGGTGAGCTGCCTCTGCCTTCAAGCAGAACAGGGACATCCTTTGAGGGCTGGGAAAGCACAGTGGGACAGTGGGACGCATTGGGGCAGGTTACAGCCCCTTCAGCCCTGTGCAGCCACTTCAGCAAACAGATCCCAGTCACTGTGGCAAGAGGCTGCTTTGCAGCTGAGATGACAGCAGTTCACGTGCAGTTATGCACCCTAATCCCCCCAGGGAGGGCTGGTAGCTGCTGCCTTCCATGACAAGGAAGCACAAGGGGAGACCTCAGAAGTCAGCGGGGAATCATCCAGTGCGTAGGCAGCCCCAAAGGTGTGTCATGTTCCTGGAGGGCAGCAAGAAAAACTTGCGTGAACCCACCGCTCTCTTAACCTGACTGCTGTCCTTGGGAGGTGGTGTGGAGACTGGCATCCTGCAGCACACACCCTACCCCGTGGACACACTGAGTAGTGAACGGTGGTGACTGCAGGCAACACCCGAACCTCCAGGGGAGACTTCAAGGGCCAAGGATTGAGGCAAAACATGACTGTCACTTAGTCTGGTCACACATCATGACAAATGGTGTGAGCATTAGGATGTGAAGGTGTGTTAGCCCCCGAGTCCACTGTCTGCACAACACGTTCCCCTCTGCTTCTGCTCCAGCCCCATCGGGCAGAGGCTGGGCTTCATGAAATGGGATGTGGTCAGAGGGCTGGGCAGGAAGACTTGCCTGCGGAGATCAAGAATGTGACTGGCTGGGCTGATGGTGTTTGGGGCAGTGGGACAAAGACCAGCTTCGGGGAGGTCAGAGCTCCGTCTGTGTCTGGGCTTGGGAAAGGTCCTGCGGAGTTCACCAGCACCACCCAGCTGTTCTGCTCTCAGACTCTGAAACGGATGGTACCTCCCTCACGTGAAAAGGACAGTCACGTGATCTACACGGTGCGACACGTGGGCTGTCTCCAACCATCGAAGTCCCACATGCTAGCATCTGTGTGTTCTCATGCTGGCCCAGAGTAACAGAGCTGGGAAAGCAATGCCAGCTTCCAGAAGCGAGGTGCCTGCGAGACAAGGCTCTCCAGCCCCCCTCGAGCAGGGCTCACACACATGCAACCGCAACGCCTGGGAAGCCCACCAGGCCTGCCCTTCTCACAACACAACTCCGTAAGTCTGTCCTGTGGCAACAAATGCTGGCACAGACCCACGTGCCCCCTCTCCCCTGTGTAAATGAATTTTTAAGACGCTCCTGATGCTAGCTTACACACAATTCATCCTGCCTTCCACACCACAACCCCACAAACCCGGTGGTTCTTTGCGGGAAGGGCCTGAGGGCCGGATGGCTGGAGGAAGGAGGGAGGCCATTCCCACCTTCGTGCCCTGTGATCCCCACTCCCCTTCACCATCTTCACTTATTATCCTTAATTTTTAATTATTAACAGGAGTTATCTGGTTTGGGGGTTATGGGCCATTTCACTTTAATACTTTCCTGTACTTAAAGTAATGAACGCTAAGACAAAGTCTGAAGTAACAAACAATACAAAGAGGTCTAACCCGAAAGCGTTACGAGTCTAAGGGAAGAAGGAATCATCTCAGGTCAGGAGTGTGGGGGCCACAGAGTCACAGGCCGTGCAGCTGTGGGTGGGAGCAGTGGGCAGGCAGGACGGAGGACATTCTGCTGGAACGAGTGCACGGTGGGGAACAGAGCACTGATGGAGGCTGGGGCAGTGTGGGCACTGCCAGTCATGCCAGACACAAGGGCATACTGGGTCATCACCTGGAAAAGAGGCCCAGGACTGCCATCCAGTGAGACTGTCCACCTGCGTCACATCCATACTAGAAGGGTCTGAAATGACACCAGGGTGGACCATGGGGGAGTTTCAGCGGGCTCCTGGAAGATGAGTCCAGGTGGCCAGTAGAGTGAGGCGGGGAGAGAGCTTCAGACAGGGAAAGCACAAGCAGGAGAGAGAACAATGTCTTCACAAATGAAAAGCCCGGTTTGGCTCGAGGTGGTACCCTGGGGGGGGTCCTACAGAATCCACCGTCTGGGCAGCAGGGGGGCACCAGAGCTGCTTATTTGGAGGCGTGCTTTAGGAAAAGGGAGTGGCCAGGTGGAGAATAAACACACAGGCCAGTGGGCACGGAGCCCAGGCATGGCACTACCAGCGGAGGGGACCAGAGTGAAGAGGTCCAACGGCATCTCTGGAGACAGAGCCTTGATGAAGGGAGGGCGGCAGCTCCATCAACATTAACCCCGATGTCAGGAAGAGGAACAGACGAGGGCAAGAGTGGGAATAGGGAAGGAAATGGCCAGCATTAACGAAGCGTCACCAGGACATCTGCTGGACACTGAAGCTGAGTAGAGCAACTGCTCACACGCTGTCCTACAGTGCCCTATTATGATTAATATGAGAGAATTTAAATGACTTGGTTATCAGGGTGCATATTATGTTCTTCCTTACTGAAGGATAAAAATGCCTGTGCTTTTTCCCAAGGAAAAACTAAACACTCCCACAAAGTGAATGGCAATTAGGCTGAATAACAGCAATTCCTACTGTGAGCACGGTGTCATTATCCTGGATCTTCCCTGTCATTACATGGTAAATACCTGTCCCGGTAGTGTAATTCACATCCACACAGCTCGCTACCTCGGCATCAAAGATCTTACTTATTTTGATTCTTGGACTATATGGCAACCGTGGGGAGTTTATCCTGCAGCTAGACCCATCCTAAAACCCTGGGCACATCCGTGCACACAGTATCACATGCGCACTTGTTAAAATGCAGATGCGAACTGGGCTCGCAGGTCTACTGAGGGGGCCTGGAAGGTACACTTGTACCAAGAAGCCGGATGGGGCCTGGGCCTGCTTTGAAGACCTTTGTTCTATAAAACACAGACTCAGCAAGTTCCTTAAGAGGAACAAACAAAAGACAACAAGTTCATTCTAGGGATAAAAGAGAGAAAGAGGCACTCGGAAGTTTCATTTCGTTCCCAAACTGCAGTACATATAAATACCCCCCTCAAATAACTTGAAAAACCTTATGAATCAGTGTTTAAGTTTTTTACTCTCCAAATGGAATACAATTCTTCAGCTAAAGCAGGAGTAATGAGACAAAATGGTTCTGAAAAGTACAATAGAAAAATATTGTCCACTGGTTTATTTTTCCAAATGAGCAGTAGGCTATTTACAAATAAGCAGATCTCCAATGATGTATATTAAAATGGCAAATCTATTCCTGTGTGAAATCTGACTGAAAAAAAAAGTTGATTAAGGCACATTTTTTCTGTGAGTTTAAAAGAAACTTTCTGGTATAATGACAGATTCATTTCACTTTTGTCCCCGAAACATGTGAGCACCAAGATTCTCAAAGAACACTTAATATTTAGTAAAATAGGAATGTAAAAATTAAGGAGGGGGAAAAGAGTTTTCAAAAGGAAATCTTTGGAGATCGGTTTACTGCAAATAAAACAGACTAAATACTCCTGATACACATAAATACTAATAACTAACAGGTACTTGGGGAATGGCAGAGCGCTAAACAATGGATATTAAATAAATTAAAGGTATTTCAGATACAAAGGATAAAACAAAACAGTAATTAAAGAATGAGACATCCATCTCCACCAACATAACAGGGACAGGATGAAGTGAACAAAATCAGATACATTTCCCCCCACTGCTTTTCATTAGGGTTGGGTTTTTGTTTGTTTTTGTTTTAGCTTGCGTACATTAGACTTATGGCAATAATTCTTCCTTGCCATTCTCAATATTACTTTTACCCTTTTATCTTCTGAAGAAGAGAAAATGCCAGACCCTTCTTGAAATTTAATGCCAGGTCCATTAGGCCTCACTAATGACAGTAAGAACGGTCATCTATCTTACTGTGCTTTCCTTGCTCCCCTTGCTTTGAAAAGCCTAAAACAATGAGATAAGTTTGGGGGAAACAATCACCTCTGAGAAGCTCTCTTGTAGATGATGATACAGCTACTATCCCATTTCCTTATATGACAACTGGAACATGAAATGGCTTAAAAAATTGTTGTGAAAAAGACAAAAGGTAGAATCTGTGCAAAGTTAACAGTTACAACAAAACATTTACCGGAGTTACAGTGTTTTGTTACAATAATACTTTGCAGGAACGTTCATGTTTTCTGCCATAGGACTACAGTAAAGAGGTCTGAAAAAGAAATATTAAAAAAAAAAAGTTTTGTTCATCAGATACATTTCAAGTCATAATTAAGCAGGTCTGCTACATAATGTTCAGCAAGAAAATGTGTTCAAAAGGCAAACATGATCACATTTTTGTTCAAAAAGCTCAAACTTCAAGGAGTCCTTTGTAAGAAAATGTGTAAAATATATCCTTGTATGGACTTCAAAAACGGATCGTACAAAAAATTTTTGAAAAATAAATTAGATAATTAAAAATGTCTTTTCCAGCACAGCTGGACATTAGGCTGTCCTCACTGAGCCATTAGTATTGCTGTTTTTACTGGAATTTGGGTCATTTTTTTCCAGCCACATTTCAGCCAACTGCTGTGTGGACCCATATGTTGATGCTTTGGACCCCAAGCACATTTTGTACTGTTTGGGGTCAAGGTTGGGATCACAGAAGACAGGATGATGCACGTGGACTACTCCTACCTCTTGGCTCCTAAATGTCTTCAAACCTGCCTGGACCACCTTGTTGAAAAGGTCGACATCCTCAAGTCCCCAGCCTTGGATAGAAACATCAAAGCCACCTACTCGGACGAGATCTCCCTTATAAATACAAGTAATGCCAAAGCCATAGTTTCTCCAGAAGCCAGTTTTTTGAGTAAAGGCAAAATGGTTGTCACTAGGAACCTTCCCACTATAAACAATCTTTGGATCGTACTGGCTAAAGATGATTGGAAAATATATTTGTTGGCCCAGAACTGTATTTGCTCGACACCGCTGAAGAAATTCTGTAGTAAATACAAGGTCAACATCACAGAAGAAGAGCAAGGATTCATTATTAAATTGGGAAGATCCCACTTCCAGGGCCAGAGCTCTGGAAAAGTCTCCAGACACAGGCAAAATCTGCATGTCGGCTTTAGGGTACTTAATGCGGTAATCTCTCATGAGCTCCACCTGCCTGGCCTTGTCGGGGTTGGAGTCAGAATTAAAGAGCAGAACAACGAGCTTGACGTTCTGATTCGGAATGAGACACGTCTTCTCAAAGTTCCCCATAAATCGCACAAACATGTCAAAGCGTCCGGACAAAGGAATCAGTATACTGATCTTCTTCTCTTTGGGTTCTCTGCGCTCATCCTTGGACCCAGGGAGCTGAAAGGGAACAAGCTTCTTCAGGGAATTCGAGAGAAAGGACAAGGATCCAGACTCCTGATTGATTTTTCTGGCCAGTTCCTTTGCATCCAGCTCCTCGTGCTCCACAAACTGGATCTTGCTGAAGGTCTGCTGTAAGTACGCATGCCTCCGCACAGGAACCGTCATTTTCTTCCCTTTGTGTTTTTTGTACAGGAGCAGCAGGTCCAGAATGTACTCGGCCCCGTACATGGGATTCACGCGGCGATAGCCGTACTGTATCTCCTTGAAGTCAATAATGCGCCCTCTGGTCTTGGCGTTGGCGTTGATCATCTCCATGACCTGCATGACAATGTCATCCAAGGCCTCCCTCTGAGCGGAGTCCATCCCTCTTCGCGGGGGTTGGCTATCAGCAGCCGAATACAGATACTTCCCTGTCAGGAACTCCCATTCCAGAATCTCCTCTCGCTGGCGGGGCTGAAACCTCATGAAGGAAGGAGGAATCCCCAGCTGGAGGTCTTCTTTCTGAACCTCGGTGTTGCTGTACTTGCTCATCAGGACGATCTCACGGTGCAGCTGGACAGTGCGGTGGCGAAGCTCGGCGATCTTGCGGCTGAGCATGTAGCCGTGGAGCCTGTACTGGTAGGGCGGGTTTTTGTTAGGGTGCAGCGTGATGGCTCGGTGGATCTTACTGTTATGGAGATCTCTAATGTACCCCTTCTTGTTCTGTTCATAATTCTCATAAAACAGCTGCTGCATCTGTTAAGAAACAAAAAAAAAAGACTGCTATTAGTATTACGTGACTAAGTGTCCCTCTTATATTTCCTTACATACCTGCATATTCTAAAAAAAAAAAAAAACCTAAACATTAGAAGTCTTTCTAAATGAGTCAGCGCATACCTAAGGTCCTAGCTAAAGTCCGATCTATAGCCGTCCAATGAGAGCAGGAGAGTTATAAACGACTTAAAGAAAGGAGACTTCGTCAATAACCAGACTTGGCCAATACAATTCTATAGGCAAATGTAATTATGAGAAAGTTTCCCTATAAAGTAAAAGTGTGATCTTGAGCTCACAGTGCACCCATTCAGCATACCTGGAAGAGAAGGCCACCCCTGGTCCCCATCAAGCCTGTGACGGGGACCTGAGAGCCCAGGTCCCCTCCCTGAAGACTGGCACCCAACAGGAGCTGCCCTCTGAACAGGAATAAATCGAATCAGTGGAGTAAAAAGGAGAACTCCAGGAGGACGACCTGAGCACGGGAATAATGCTGCTTCCAGGGAACTGAGCAGAGGGAAAGCCGTCCGGCCACGTGCAGGAAGAGGCCTGCCGCTGGGAAATGCATGCTGCAGGTAAAACCAATGGTCTGTGAGGTTGCTGGGAGCACATTTGGAGAATCCTTTAAATGTCTGTGTGTTCCTGTGCAGGCAGGAGAGAGCCTACTTGCTAAGCACCAGGTCTTGAGCACCAACAAAGCCAGCGCATGGGGGCTCCGAGTATGGAGCTGAAGGGCAGGCAAGGCAAGAGGGATGGTTATCTCACCCCACTCTCGCTCTGTCCTAGGACACTGGTTGGGGGAAACAAAAGTTTAAGGTCCATTAGCCAAAACAGGGTCACTTCCCTCAAGCTAGAGAGGGAATATACTTAATTCACCAGTATATTCAAGCAACAGGATGATGACCTCTATGAAGCCTTCTAGAATGGAGAATAAAAGTTTGCAAAAAATGTTTAGTAAAAATAACATTCCCTGGTGGTCCAGTGGTTAGGACTTTGCCTTCCAATGCAGGAGATGCGGGTTTGATCCCTGGTCAGGGAGCTGGGATCCCACATGCCTTGCAGCCAAAAAACCAGAACATGAAACAGAAGCAATATTGTAACAAATTCAATAAAGACTTTGAAAATGGTCCACATCAAAAAAAACACAAACAAACCAACAACAAAAAACCACCAAACTCTTAAAAAAAAAAAAACCAAAAAAATACTTGTAGTTGGTATCTGATAAACTAGTCCTGTTTCATTTGTGGCTCAACTTTGATTTCTGTTTGTATTATTAAATACTCTTTTTTTTTTTAATTTTTTTAAAAAATTATTTATTTATTTATTTATTTATTTATTTATTTATTTATTTATTTATTTATTTATTTTATTGGCTGTGTTGGGTCTTCGTTGCTGCACACGGGCTTTCTCTAGTTGCGGCGAGTGGGGGCTACTCTTCATTGCAGTGCGCGGGCTTCCCACTGCGGTGGCCTCTCCTGTTGCAGAGCACGGGCTCTAGGCACGTGGGCTTCAGTAGTTGCGGCACATGGGCTCAACAGTTGTGGCTCACAGGCTCCAGAGTGAAGGCTCAACAGTTGTGGCGCATGGGCTTAGTTGCTCCGCGGCATGTGGTACCCTCCTGGGGCAGGGATCGAACCCGTGTCCCCTGCATTGGCAGGCAGATTCTTACCCACTGTGCCATCTAGGAAGTCCCTAAATACTAACTCTTGATAAGGGTGCATTGATTTGGATCAAGTAGTTTATTTATTAGCCTTTGGACAGTCATATTTTTGACTTTTTCTTGAGCTACTAAAGTTGTAATAATAGAAAAATACAGATTAGCATTTTTATGCCCCATTTTCTTTTTCTATACAATTACTACCAGCTACCAATAAATGAAGCCAACGAGAGCAAAAGGAAGGGAAATGCTCCCAAAGCATTGCTTAAAAGAAAAAAAAGAAAAATAGAGAGCAAGAGCACACGAGACGCTGCCAGTGCTGCGCAGCGGGCCGCCCACCCACGCGCCCCTCGCCCGCTCACCCCCTGGAGCCAGGAGTCTGACGCATGTTGCACACCTGTGTTCCATCCTGCGAGAGGCAACTGGAACTGCAACATCTCCAGGCGCCCTCACCATTTCCAACTTTGCTTCCCACATCATCCACAATCAACATACGAGGTATGTGCGTGCTACAACTACTTAGAAAAGGCAGTCAGGTGAAAAAAAGTAAAGAAAGGAAGCAGAGCATCTCCAACCCTGTAGAGAGCACCAGTTTTCTCACGTGTGCAGTGGGCACACTGGGGCGCCTCGCCCACGCATGTGCAAGTGTCCGCCCACTGCTTCTCTCAGCACAAGTGGCACTTAGTTACTCAAACACTTGACAACGAATGGCCCAAAACAAAGAAGCCGTTTGGGATTTGCTCAGAGAGGGCTTGAAACAACGGATGCCTGAATTCCTCCAGTCCTGGACAGACAGGCCACAGGATGATGACCAAGAAAAATGACAAGGTTTGGATGAAGATCATGAGGGCCATAAGAATGTATCTTTCTTTTAATTTCACTCCTTAGATGGGGCACAACAAAAGAAGTTTAATGAAACTCCCGTCGAAAGTGTTTTCACTATTCATTTTCTAGCAGGGCTGATGCTTGGGTACAAACTGCATGGCTGCGAGGTGACAAGTGAGTGTCATCTGAGGATTAAAAACCAGGAAGAAACACTTTGGAAAATTCTTTGCAGGTGCTAAAACATGAAACAAATACTGTGGTTTCCCTCCTCTGACCCTCACCCCTGTAAGCCCCCACAACTTGAGGCTATTCTTCCAGTTTTAACAAAGTCAGTCTTTACAACACGCATCAACTAGCTGGGCAAGCCACCCGACCCCACGACTGCACCTGAGGACACCACAGCGTGAGGAGAGCCACTCAAAGGTCGGCAATACCCCCACCACAGCAAAGAACTCAGCAGCAACCCAATGCTCTGTGGTCGCAGACTAGCACAGTCACTACCGTAAGTTATATGATGGAAGGTCTCCTAACAATTTTGGCCGAGATTTTAAATATTTGTTCTAATTACTTATTACTTCCATTTTGTCTGCCTATAATTTCCAAATTTTTAACAATAAGCATGAAGAACCATGATTTCTTTTGAAAGGTCCCTTTATGTTTCTAAGGCTACAGACACACTGAGCCATCAGTCTGGCCTTATAAGCTGCTTTCTAAAACTAAGCACACCCTGAAGCAGGTGGTGCTCCTTCCTCTCCTCGTGCTGCCAATCCCACCTCCCTGGGTATCTCAGACCCCGCCCTGCTCCTGCCCTGCTGGGTGGATGTCTCAGGTTCCCAACCAAAGGGTCTCCTTGCAGAATTCTGTTCTTTCCCCAATGCTGCATCGTAGCAAAACCAGTCTTCTTAAATATATATATATAAATCTATATATATATAGACAATTTAATTTATATATTAATATATATATAAATTGGAGGCTTATGGCTAAAATATGAGTGGTAGAATCCACATGATTCTCTCTTCCCAAATACTCTTAAAAGAGAATAAAGAAATGTGCCGACAACCGGCAGTCAAGTGAGCGGGTCGCATCGGGATCGCGGGGCAGCAAGGACGCGTAGATGGACCGGATCCTCCTGGTGCGCATTTCTCCAGGCAGTCACGGCCGCAGACGGGGGACACGGGACGTGGGGACCCAGCAACATGTTTCTCGGACACCCCCGGCGAGGTACAACCGACAGGGAGCGCGGCCAGTTCACATACGCTTCTAGCCAAGGTGGGCTGCAGCCAGCCGCCGGGAGTATGACAGAAAATAAAGATTTCTGTTCGCTGCCGTGGCAGGAAAGGAAAAAAAAAAAAAAAGAAATGCAAAAGGAATAAACTCATAAGGACCAAGAGAATGGGGGAGGAGATAGACACAGTAGACAAGAGATGCCCCCAAATTCTGAGAAAATGGAAAGTGGAAGAAGATGAAACCCAACACACTGCTCTGAAGAGTAAGCCAATTCATTTAATACTGAGAACCCAGAACCCAGGCATCAGTGTTGCAAGAGGGGGTGGGGGGCGAACACAGCGAGAATGGAGGAACTGGGAATATGGAGCAGTGAGAACCCCACAGTTCTTCCCCACATGCCATCATGAGGGGTGGGGAGGAGAAGGAGGCTGGGGGGAGACGCCCAGCATCTAGATGAATGGTCTGTTGCCAGAACACATGCAGGGGTGCCTACCAACTGCTGCAACTAAACGGAGACGGGTGAGTAGCAAACACTGCTGGTTTCCTAACATATTCACCATTTACAGCAGTTATTCCTGAACGTCACTGTCCATAGGTTATTTTCCCTTACTCCACTGAGGTTACTTCACTGATAAGCACAAAAGCCTGAAGTTCAAAGCTCTCCATACGTGAAGTCTGCACACCTAGGTAGGGATGTGTTCACGGCTGACAACAGGGGGGAAAAGAAAGTCTAAACAGTAGGACCCCCAGGCCTCTTCTCCCCACGGGCTCCCAGAACAATGATCCCCCACTTCCCATTTCAAGTAGGAGGCTGGAAGCACCTTTTCTCTATCAACTAAATAGCCCCATCGATATCTAGAGTCCTCCAACAAAAAACATTTTACAGAAGTTGATCACTACAGCAAAGACACTAGTTTAAAAAAATCTTGCCTACAGAGCTTCCAGTTAGTTTTTCAATTCTTCAGTCTTAAATGACAGTCAACAGCCAAGGACCATCAGGCAGTCGAAAGAGGGTTCCAATGGGAAAGATGGAGATAAAGAAAAAAAAAGCTTGGTGGGAATAGAAACAATGCAGTGACTAGAAGAAAAACTCAACAACAAAAACAAAAATTATAAGGTATTCAAAGAGATGCTACTGTATCTGTGTAACAAAGTGGAATACTATAAAAAAGATAATCAGAAAAAAAAAAACCTGTTGATATTAAACATAAAATAGCAAAACAGAACAGAGTGTGAAGATAAAGTTGAAGAATATACCAGAAAATAAAAAAGCAACAAAAATAGACAACAGAGAGAAAAGTATTCATCCTAGAAAGAGAAAGTACATGGGGAAGAAAATACAAAAAATGGGTCCAAATTTAAAGCACTCAGGTGCCTGGATTAAACCCTAAGTGCCCCGAACAAAGAGTACAAATTGGGAACATTACAGATAAAACTATTAAAAACTTGCACAGGGGAGAAAAAAACACCGTATACAAATAATTCAGAAACTGGAGTGGCCTTAGACCACAAAACTAAAGAACAATAGCTTCAAAAGCAGGAGGCGTGAAAATTATTCTCCACGTAGAATTCTCTTCCCAACCAAACTATTCGTCAACTAAGAGGGGAAAACAGTTTCAGGTATTCAAGGACTCAAATTTTACCTTGCATTCATTCTTTCCCAGGAAGCTATTAGAGGATGTGCCCATCCAGAATGAGGGGATAAATCTGAAAAGATGACAGAGGATCCAGGAAACAAGGCGGACAACTCAGAAGGAAGAAAAGAGAGCCCCAGAACAATAGTGCAAGGAAGTCCTACGAGGGGACAGTACTATGGACTGCATGTTTGCTTCTCCCCAGATTTGTGTGCTGAAACTCTAATCCCCAATGTGATGGTTTAGGAGGTGGGGCCTTTGGGAGGTGACTGAGTCTATATGAGGCCATGAGAGTGGGGCCCCCATGATGAGAGGACACAGCAGGAAAGCAACAGTCTGTAAACCAGACAGAGTCCTACCCGAACCCGACCATGCTGACACTTTGATCTTGGACTTCCAGCCTCCAGAACTGTGAGAAATTTCTGCTGTTTAAGACAACCAGTCTACAGCATTTTTGTTCTAGCAGCTGGAACGGACTAAGACAAAGAGCTCTGCAGCAGGCGGAGGAAGCCAGTGCACATGGGAAAAGAAACAGATGTTCCCTGCATGCATCTCCAGAGTCCAGCTCAGGGCCTGACACACTGCAAGGTACTCAAGAGAGAGTTGATAAATTAATGATTAACAGCAGTCTTTAACACAGCAAGTATCAAGAAACTGAAAGATCTCAGTGCAGAAGAACACAGCTGATGTGGATAGACACAATACAATATACTTGTGTTCCTCTGACCAGGATACATTTTAAAATGTAAAAGTCAGCAGCACATTTTGAAAAAAGAATATATAGCCTTCCACCAAAGGATAGAGCTGTCATTTGTTTTTTACTCCCCAGAACACCAGTATATAACAGTACGTTTCATCCTTGACTATCAAAACCCTGTGCGAGGAGAGCGAGGTCCATGGGGAGTCCTCTATGAAAGCAGGTCTTCTGAGCACGACTGATTACTTCTTACAGACTCGATAGGACACCATGTCTCCAAACATTCTCAGGAATACATTTCTCAAAGTGTTTCAGAAGATGTCTGTGGCCATGACTTTCACAGTGACTGAAGTTTAGGCAAGCTTCACCCAAAACACAGAATGCGTGTGCTAAAGGCATAAATACAGAGAAGAAATTATTGACTGGCAGGCTTTGGGAAGGCTTCAAATATCCTGAAACCACTGCAGACTGAGGATTTTAAGCTACAGTAAAGTTGCTGTAGGCACCTTCTGGCTAAGTCTGGCTGAAAGGAATGTTGTGTTATTTTCTTTTTATGAAGAAGAAATATGTTACAAAACAAGTGTGTGCGCGTGTGCATGTCTAGGGGAGGCAGCATTTATTTTATTAAAAATAAGGCCAAGTCTATGTCCAGAATAGCTGGTGCCCCCACCCCAGATCACCCCAAAAGATTTACTTATTGCTACAAAATAAATGTTTCAGACAAAGCAGCCACTCACTGGCAGACTGGATGGAGTACATACCTGCAATGAGCTTCAGAAAAACCTAAATATATGCCAGTGAAACAGCTCCCTTTGTAAAAAGGCAAATGCGGGTGTAAGTACTTTACAGGTGAGTAGAGAGAGTGTAATAGGTGAGGACGTGCACCTCCACACACGGGTATTCACGGTAATACTCAGATCCTGCCCGAACTGGCTTCCAGTGGCACCTTTTTGGTCCCTTAGCACATTAGCAACCTCCTTCAACGTCCACACAAAGCCTTATTATAAATGTGACTTTAGTGCAGAGGTAAGGAACCGTCTCCTTTTCACCCTCGATGTGGTGCACAGGAGCGGAAGAGGGAAAGTTCAGATCTGAGGGAAACTTTTTTGGAGAAATACATGTTACAAACGAACTTCAAAATTAAGAACAGGAATATAAAGTATAATTCAAAGTAAAAATTTCAGTGAGCTATTAAGGCCAGGTCAGGGAGAAAGGATCCAGAAATCATCTGTGATCCTGGAAAGGAGGTGGAGAGGCTGCAGCAAAGTACTGGAGAAGCAACCCAGTGCTCAGACTCCGCCCTCTCCCAGGCTCACCGGCCTCCAGAGCCAGCCCCTGGCTGAGTGCACAGCTCTGCCCACTGTCAACTGCCCTCTTGGCACTTTTATGCCAGGTCACCTTGTCCACAAGAAGCCACCTCAGTACTCTCAGGTCTCATTTCTGCTTGTGTAGTATTTCAGGCATTTGCATTTGATTCTGGAATCCCTGGCAAAGTTCTCCTCAAGTTATCTTTGTTTATACCTTGACTAGTTTCTCTGTTGTTATTTGGGGTTTTCCTACCTTTTGTTTTTCTTTGAAGGTGCCCAGTTGCATTTAAGAAGGCATGCAGTCGGTGGGAGGAAATTGAACCATTTTGCTCCTAGGCACTTGAATGAGAAATAGTTGGAACATCTATACTTTTATCCATTATCCCCCTTTTCCTCATATTATAGCTAATTTCACTGCTTAGTACAATGTGAGGTAAAATGCAGATAAGATTTAATTTCTGAGCTCCAGGCGATTTCCTGGATTCAACAGGAATGACGTTTCCAGTCTCTAAGAGGAAAAATCATATGACTAAGGGAAGTGTTCAGCAACTGTCTAATAACAGAAATAAAACTATTATTTCTCTGGAAGAAAGTTTAGAATATAACAATTTAAAGAATAAAGGTTAAGAAATAAGACTATATAGAGACATTTACTGCTTTTATGCTACCAATAATTTACAAGACCTTGGACAACTCATTTGAATTTGTTAGGTCTCAAGTTTTCTCATTTATAAAATGACTGTATAGGGGTTCCTTCAAGATGAAGAATTATAAGATCTTATGTGCTAATTTTAGAACCAGTCCCATATAATTCTAAATTCATGCCCTGATGTTCTTCAACCCATCCATTCTGATATGGTTAAAGGTGTATCAGAATGTTACAGGAGTCTACCCTCACCGAATCAAGCTGTATTAAAGGGTAACAACACATCCCAATCAACTGTTTCCATCCCATAAAAAGAAACCTCCAATTCTGCTACAAATAAAAATAGTTAAGAATATGAGATTCATAACAGTTCATTTTAGTAACTCTAGGGGTAACAAATATGCAATTTTTTGGTAGTAAAGAATATGTATTTTGAAGAGTACCAAATTTAGAACGAGGACTTCATTATTAAAAACTATTGCAATAACCTATTTCTTGGCACATTCTTTGAAAGAATATTATAAAATGGAAAGTCAAAAAGCACTGCAGAGAAAAACACAAATCAATGCACATAGGTTATTTAAAAATCACGAGGGATACCTTGTTTAAAACACACTGAAGAAGCCTTTTAAGATGCATGGAGTACCACTGATGGTTTAAAGTTAATTTCCAGTGTGCATAAAAACAGCCCTTAATCTTTGTTCTAAAAAGTACCCCCACAGGACTTCCCTGATGGTCCAGAGGCCCCCATTGCAGGGAGCCTGGGTTTGATCCCTGGTCAGGGAACTAGATCCTACATGCAGCAACTAAAGATTCTGCATGCCACAATGAAGATCAAAGATCCCACGTGCCGAAATTAAGACCCAGCGCAGCCAAATAAAAAATAAATAAATAAATATTAAAAAAAATAAAAAACAAAAATAAAAAGTACCCCTATAATCTTGGATTCCAGCAAAGCCATCTCCCTTACTGGAAGATGTTTCAGGACTCTGAATCAGTCCACAGTGAATCTGAAAGGAGCCAATAAATATTAAGGTCATGCTATTCCCAGGAACTTCCAGCCAGCTGGGAATGCCCATTAACTACCCACGTCTCATCTTCAGTTAACAAACACCTCTACCATCTTCATCAGCAAATGTCCTCTTGTCCTTTGCAATGGAGCCAACATTCTCATTAAGGCTCTTCCAATTAACTGTTTACATTAATGTCATCATTAAGTATACATTTCAGCCACATCAACAGATTACCACTGCTCCAGATGGACAGCTATTTCTAATTCTGATTTATACAGCATTTTAACTCGCTACAGAGAATTTGTTTTCTTACCCTTTTTTCCTGAGAATTGATTCAAAGGAAATATGGGTTGCCTAAAAGTCGGTAGACTGTGACTGGTGGTATAGTTTCAAAACAACCACATTCACAAGTTTTAAACACTTAAATTAACAACATCATATATCTGCAGGTAGGGTTCCCAGATAATTTATTGTCTGAAGCAGGATCTTCTGAGATGAAAGAGGAAATCTGTTAATAATTAGGCCAAGATCACTGGTATAAACTGAGCCTGTCCCCAGCTCTCAAGACATATGGTTACCCTACATGTCCCTGTTAGGTCTCTTCTAATTAGTTTTGTGTAGCCTTTGCCAATTTTCATCCAATTAAGTTCAAGGATTAGACGCTTAACATTTTAAAGACTCTACTCAAGAAAGTAAGTTTTTCATGAGAAGTAAGCTGGGTCTCTAATGGTAAAAAATGAGAACTCTGTGTGTGTGTGTGTGTGTGTGTGTGTGTGTGTGTGTGTGTCTTGAATGGTTAGTGTCAAATTCTGAAATCTAAATACCTTTTAAAGAAGCCTGACACATTTCAAAATAATTGAGAATTAAGCTTGGCAAAGTAAATGAAAACTGTTGGTAGTAATTTAAGACTTTTATTGATACATGAGACAATAAAAGTGATCAAGCTGAAATCAATAGAGTCTGCAAGTGAACACTCCATGGTTTGAACAGTTAACAGTGACAGTGGACAGAGTCAGAATACTGTATCTAAACTTTCAGCTCTGCTCTTCACTCATGTCTGACCTTGTGGGAGTCACTTAAAGCTTTTCAGGCATCATCATTTTCCCCCCCAATAAAGCAGCAAACTCGGCAGGATTATGAAGAATGCATGTACGCAGAACTATCTCTAAATGACCAAAGTCCTACGCAATGTAGCACCAAATACTTAACATTCACATTAAAGGCACTGTGCCAAGCAAGGAAAATGCACAAGGCCACAGACAAAGAAAGGAGAAGTGCGTGTGTGCATACATGCATGCACACGCGTGACAGACCATGGTGCTGGGCAGCCTGACGTGGGTCATCAATGAGCAGCTCTCTCTACAACTCGACTCACAGCAGGTACTTGGGTCCAGTCCCCATTGGCCTCTGCTGACTCATCACTCACAGGGCTGTTTACTAACTCCAGTCGACCTGTGACACACCAGCTCCCACACCTGACCAAAAGTCTATATGATAAACTGAGTTAAGCTGTGGTAGGGGAGCACCAAAAACAAACCAGAACAAAAATAAAACTAGAGACACACGGGGGCAACACAAGAGAAGTGCACCAGGCTGGGGAGTCAGGAGAGCAGGACATACAGGAATCCAGCCCAGTGAGGTCTGATTTTTAAAGAGAAGCTAGAAATCTGGCTATTTTGTGTAGACTCCTAACTTTTAAATGTCAGCAACCAGTTCAAACTAGAAAAAGACAGAGAGAAACACAAAATAAATCTGTGGGTCAAATACAGGCTATAAGTTCATTGCCTTCTAGGATTTTTAAGTCTCTTCCTGATTTGTTATGGAATCTCATTCTATCTAAAGACATTTTGTGCCATTTTAACTTACCACATTTATCAAGTAATATCTTACCAAACCCCCCCTAAAGATTCAAACAACCTTTACACGATGAAGGCCCAATGAGTGACAGGAGTTGCCATCACAAGACAAGGCCATCAGGAGAAGGCAGCAAGCAAACTGGGGGGTGGAGGGGAAGAGCACAGCTAAACTACCCTGCACTCAAGTTCTGTGAAGTACAGCTACCACTTCAGAACCCAATGGTGTGTATCACAGCTTCTTTCACACATGAAAGTCAGTATGTCAGCCAGGTACAGCGTTAAGGAATCTGCAGTGGGGGTGGGGGATAAAGAGTGGGTTTGGGATGTCCAGGCTTAATGAACTCTGCGGGGTTAAGGCAACCCGTGTAAGTCTGAGAAACACAACCACCACACAAACCCTTGAGTTCTTAACGTTTTCTTTCACAAAAGATCATAAGAAAAACTTTGCTGGAGAGGAGAATGGGGAAGGAAAGGGAGTGCTTTTGTAGGCCGGAGGGGGGCTTTTAAAGCTTTAAATCCCATAGCAGTCAAATTTCTAGAGAAGTGATACAAATAAACACTTTCAAAACACAGGCAACCAACAAAGGAGCAAAAACAGTCTTTTCAATAAACAGGTACTGGAACAACTGGACATCCTCATACAAAAAAAAAAAAAAATCAATCTGGACATAGACTTTAAACTCTTCACAAAAATTAACTCCAAGTAGATCACAGGCCTAAATGTAAAACACAAAACTACAACACTCCTAGAAGACAATAAGAGAAAACCCAGATGACCTTGGGTACAGACAATTTTTAGGTACAACACCAAAGGCACAATCCATGAAAGAAATAATTGATAAGCTGGACTTCATTAAAATTAAAAACTTCTACTCTATGAAAGACAATGTCAAGAGAATTAGAAGACAAACCACAGGGAAAAACATTTTGAAAAGACACATTCAATAAAAGACCATTAGAACTCAACTGTAAGAAAATGAACAGCCTGATTTAAAAAGAAGCGAAAACCTTAACAGGCACCTCACCGAGGAAATACAGATGGCAAATAGGCACATGAAAAGACATCCAACATCATATGCCACTACAGAAATGCAAATTAAAACAATGAGATACCACTACACACGTATTAAAGCGGCCAAAATACAAAATACTGACAACACCAATCACTGGTGAGTACATAGAGTAACAGGAGCTCTCATTTGCTGCTGGTGGGAATGCAAAATGGTACAGACACACTTTGGAAGGCATTTTGGCAATTTCTCACAAAACTAAATACATTCTTACTATAAGATCTAACATTGCACTTCTTGGTATTTACCAAACTGAACTGAAAACTTGTGTCCACACAAAAACCTGCACACGGAGACTTCCCTGGTGGCACTGTGGTTAAGAATCCGCCTGCCAATGCAGGGGACACGGGTTCGAGCCCTGGTCTGGGAAAATCCCACATGCCGCGGAGCAACAAAGCCCGTGCACCACAACTACTGAGCCTGTGTTCTAAAGCCTGCGAGCCACAACTACTGAGCCTGAATGCCACAACTACTGAAGCCCGTGCACCTAGAGCCTGTGCTCCACAACAAGAGAAGCCTCTGCAATGAGAAGATTAAGCACCACAACAAACAGTAGTCCCTGCCAGCGGCAACGAGAGGAAGCTGCTGTGCAGCAACGAAGAACCAAGGCAGCCAATAAATACATAAATAAATTAAAAACAAACAAACAAAAAACAAAAAACCTGCACATGGATGATTACAACAGTTTTACTCATAATTGCCAAACCTTGGAATCAGCCAATCAGTAGGTGAATGGATAAACTGTGGTACATCCAGAAAATGGAATATTATTCAGAACTAAAAAGAAATGAGCTATCAAGCCATGAAAAAACATGGAGGGACTTTAAATGTATATTAAGTGAAAGAAGCCAACCTGAAAAAGCTACATACTATATAGTCCCAACTATATCATATTCTGAAAAAGGCAAAACTATGGCGACAATAAATAGATCAATGGTTGCTAGCGGGTATAGGAGAGAAGGATGAACAGGTGAAGCACGGAGGACTTTCAGGGCAGTGAAACGACTCTGCGTGATACTACAATGGTAGACACACGACATTACGCACTTGTCAAAACCCAGGGAATGTTCCCAAGAGGGAGCCCTAATGTGAACTATGGACTCCGGGTAATTATGATGTGTCAATGTAGGTTCACAGAGTGTCATAAACGTGCCACTTGGTGAGGGATGTTGATAGTGGGGGTGGTTTGTATGGCAGGGGGAGGGGAGGGCTGGGGTATATGAGAACTCCACATATTTTGCTTTGAACCTGAAACTACAAAAAAATATTATTAATAAAAAAACCACACAGGCAACCCATTAGGAGAAAAATCCTCAAAATGTTTATGTTAATTAAAATGGATTAATTAAAATGGATTCTAGGGGAAAACAGTAAATCTTTCTTCTCTGACTTACAATCAGTTCTTTAATTCTTTCCATCATTTATCCATCCACTCACTGCTCTAGGCAAAATAAAACCTTTAGATAAATATATAAAATACTCTAAACTTCAGATCCTTTGAAAGAGGTAGGTGAAAATAAAATGCCAGTGATTAACTATACACAAGTACAATCTTTTGTTAAGACAGTAAATCTAAACTAAAAAGCCTTACAGGAGAAGAAATATTTTTTGAGTGTCTGACCATCTACTGTGTGCCAAGCTTTTCTCCCTGACTCTCTCCACAAACATACGCAATCTTCACAACTTTAAACCCCTTGAGGGTAAAACGTATTTTTATTCATAAAACATTGCCCAATCAATACACGCTGAATAAGTGAACAGGTATTATTTCTCCCATTTTACAAATGGGGACAGGAAGATTGATCGCTTTACACTAAGTGGCTCCGGACAATATTTAAACATAACAAGGAAAAAGCAGCACCAGGCTCCTCAACAGAGGGGCTAACCCTCAGAAAAGAAAACACGCATTCAGCCCACATCTGCTTGCCCCACGTCCCCTCACAGACCCCAGCCTGCGGGGGTCTGGCAGGCAGACCAGTTGAAGGCAAGACACCAACACCCTGTCGACCTCGACTCCCTACAGATATGGCAACAAGAGCTAAGAGGACAGGACTTTAAAACACGGACAACCTGTGTCACCAGAGAAATGCCACAGGAAAAAAGCATCCTGAAAAGAGGAGCAACTGGAATTCTCACAAATTACACTAACTATCCCTATCTGTTCCACGAGACTAAGGTCCCTTGAAGGCAGGCCTCACCTGTTATTTCTGCACCCCCAGCATGTCGCAGAGCCTGGCACATAACAGATTCCCTTAATAAACATTTACCCAAAGGATAAAATGCTAATAACTGAGGGTTTCAGTGTACTCAACACAGCATATCACCTGCTCAATGTCTCTAATTATCGGAGAAATGCAAGTCAAAACTACAATGAGCTATCACTTCACACCAGTCAGATAAATGCTGGAGAGGGTGTGGAGAAAAGTGAACCCTCCTGCACTGCTGGTGGGAATGTAAATTGATACAGCCACTATGAAGAACAGTATGGAGTTCCTTAAAAACCCCAAAACAGAGTTACCATATGATCCAGCAATCCCACTCTTGAGCATATATCTGGAAAAAACTCTAATTTGAAAAGATAACACACACACTAAGTGTTCACGGCAGCACTATTTACAGTAGCCAAGACATGGAAACAACCTAAATGTCCATCACCAGATGAGCGGATAAAGAAGATATGGGGTGTGTGGGTGTGTGTGTGTGTGTGTGTGTGTGTGTGTGTGTGTATTACACACACTGGAATATGACTCAGCCACCAAAAAGAATAAAATAATGCCATCTGTAGCAACATGGATGGACCTAGAGGTTATCATACCAAATGAAGTCAGAGAAAGACAAATATATGATATCACTTACATGTGGAATCTAAAATATAATACTTATTTACAAAACAGAAACAGACTCAGACAGAAAACGAACTTACGCTTACCAAAGGGGAAAGTGGGGTGGGGGGTAATGGATAAATCAGGAGTTTGGGATTAGCAGATACAAACTATTATATATAAAATAAACAACACGGATCTACTGTATAGCACAGGAAACTATATTCAATATCTTGTAATGACTTACAATGGAAAAAAAGACTACACATATACACAGAAATAACTGAGTCACTTTGCTGTACACCAAAAACACAACATTGTAAATCAACCACACTTCAATAAAATAAATTAAAAACAAAAAACAGAGCATCATCCTACACTTCCCAAACAACCTACCTCCCTCACATCATCAACAGAACCCTCTGTCAGTTGCATGTGACAATGCAGGGCTTTTCCTCTGAAGGGTTCTTCAGAGGCACTGGACTTTATACCAAAGGCTCATCACTCCCAGTCCGTGATGGAAGGTGAGCATGAATAAGTGGCATCTCTGGGAGGCACCCAGCACGGGCTCGCTCACGTAAGGTATGCACTCTGCACATCTCACACATCCGGGCTGCAGTCGACCCGCAGCTGCCCTGCGCCCCCAGGCGGGGCGGCCCCTGCTCTCTCAACCTCCAGGGCCAGGACAGGAAATTGACAAAAGCCAGGTGACACAGGAGACTAAGAAACAGAAAGAGGGAGACAGGAGAGAGGGGAGACAGGAAAAAGTGGGAGACAGGAGAAAACAGGAGACAGGAGAGGGGGAAGGCTCTCGGGCAAGGGAAATCTGAGCCAAGACCTGACTGAAGCAATTGGGGAGGGAAGTGTTCCGGGGGGCACCACAGGTCAGACCAGAGAAGATGCTGTCCTCCTGCGACCTGTCACCCCTTCCGCGAATCCGCTCACCTACCGTGACAGGAGCAGGCCCGTGGCTGGGCCCCCTGAGCGCCATGGCCCAGGTGGCAATCCGCCTTCCAGCCTGCACGTCCCACTACAGTCCCTCCAGGCCAGCTCACAGCGAGGCTCGTTCAAGTGTGCAGTGGTATCAATGATGAGCTGGGGTTAGATAATGGAGTGTGTGTGTGTGCGCGTGCGTGCGTTTGTGTAGAGAAGAGAGAATTTTAACAGCATAATCAATATGAAAGGTTTAAAAGCTGGAAATGACTTCCCCAAACTTTCTGAATAAGTGTATATATATATAAGTGTAAACCGTGGGACCAAACTTTGGTCAGATACAGCATAAGAAGTGGAGAAGCCCCTATTTAATCTGTGTGCACAACACAAACATTCCCGGCTCCGAGGAAGACGCCGGGCCTGCACCAAGCTCCCACACTGTGGGAATCGGAACCGCAACTCACTCGGTGATGGGGAGCACCGGGGGATCACTCCCGCTGGTGAGCCGGCGGGGGCCCTGCGTCTCAGCGGTGGGGTGGGGCTGCTGGGAGGCGAAGGGCCACGCCAGGGACAGTGCCGCTCGCACTCAGCACAGATCCCCACACCTCCCTCTCCACCCACGTCTTTCCTTCTAGCAACTGCTTACAGGCGGCCACGGCCGCCAGCCCTGGCCCAGCACCAGAACCAAGTGGGATCCAAGTGCCAGCCCAGTTGTCTTTTAAAGTACAAGTGACTCAAAAGTATTGAGCAACCTTCCCTTAGTGCCCTCTGGGTGGAGTGCCTGGGTCTTGGGCAGAAAGGCATTACTAGTAATAGTAGTTAAGTAATCTTTAAGTTAGAAATGGGAAAAGAAAACTCATCCTAAAAATAAGAACGGGTAACTTTTATCACTAACATTTATTTACACATGGGCCTTGAGTACTCTAAACTGAAAGGAAACAATGAAAAAGTTCATTAGCTATCTCCACTAATTAAAAGGGTTTACCCTCGTGTTTCTCAGCCTGTTCGAGTACACATTTTACATGGGGACCTCAGCTGAGAAACAGTTAAGCAGGCTAGGTAACACTTTAAAGTATTTCAAAATGATATATTTTAATGACTGCATTTTAAATAACTTCTAAATTAATGTTCCTCTGAATTCTGTGGCCAATACAACTCTCTAGCCATCAATTTTGTCCGTGTGCCCCCGTTTCCTATCTAATATTCTGTACCTTTAAATAAAACTAATAATCAAGTACTAGAAAGGGAATGGGAGAACTGCTCCTAAACCCCAAATGCAGCGGTATTTAGTCACACCCAGAACTCTGCACTCCTACTGAGAATAGAACCACTGCACATACACAGTCTCCGAGTCTCTGCACACCCTGCTTTCTAACCTTGCCTCTATTTCTGAAGCAAGTCACAACCTCTGACGGCATGTGTGCACGTGTTTGGTTGAGGGAAGGGGAGACAGCGGAACCACAAAGGAAGGGCTGGGGGAATAACCACGGGGGTCTTTAAAAAGTCAGAACCCTACTTCAAGAGTATACTTCTGAAAAGGAGGCCAAACACATATGTCATCTACTTCTTTGCCCAAAGTTTTGAAAAGATTCCACAATGTGTGTCTTATTAAAGACCAACTACAGTGAAATAGTGGGGGATTTCATGAATGAAGTATAGTCTTACACAGCATTTCAAAATCCTCCACTGTAAGCCAGGTGATTCTTAAAATGCCATCCTGAAGAAATACTTAACTCATTTATGATTACTATTTTTTTTAACTTTTTTAAAATTAAAAAAAAAAACAAATTTTTTTTTTAATTGGCTGCGTTGGGTCTTTGTTGCTGCGCACGGGCTTTCTCTAGCTGCGGTGAATGGGGCCTATTCTTTGTTGTGGCGTGCGGGCTTCTCTTTGCGGTGGCTTTTCCCGCTGCTGAGCACGGGCTCCAGGCACGCGGGCTTTGGTAGCTGTGGCACGTGGGCTCTAGAGCAGAGGCTCAGCAGTTATGGCGCACCAGCTTAGTTGCTCCATGGCACATAGGATCTTCCCGGACCAGGGATCGAACCCGTGTCCCCTGCACTGGCAGGCGGATTCCTAACCACTGAGCCACCAGGGAAGCCCCATGATTACTACTTTTAAACCTTTTAAAAATTACCATAAAGTAATATACATCCATTATAAAATACAGAGAAGAGAATCACTTATCCTACTATGCTGACATTTGAAAAATATTCTTTCTAACGCACACATTGAATATCTTTATTCACATATATAAGGTAATGATATTGAGCTGGGCCCTGTGGGGCTCCTGGGCACAAAAGCCTTTCTGTGTCCCCCATTTCTTTGATTATAGGAAATAGGCTTCATTCAGCCTCCATGACTTTCCCTGAGTTCCAAGGAGCAGACTCAAGCAGTTGTTAATTTAGGGAAGGGAGGGGATGCAAGACAAGGGAGAAACAGTCAAGAGAAACAGTAGCACAGCCCTGGGGCAGGTCCTGGTTCCCCATCAAGGGATACACAACAACATCTCTGAGCTGTTTTGCAGACACTGAAACCCCCTCCAGGTGGGAGAAGTGAAAGAGGAAGGATGGTGTGCTGCCCACAAGCACGTAGACCCCTGACCAGAGTGAGCCAGAAGGCTGATGTGGACTCCCACTTACTTCACCACCAGCCAATAAGAGGAATGTCCACAAGCTGACCACACCCTCTCTGAACCACTTCCATAAAACTTCTCACTACCCTCTCCAAGGAGGGACACGCAGTTGTGAGGGCATAAGCCTGCTGTGACCCTCTGTGCCTGGCAAAGCAATAAAGCTATTCTTTTCTACTTCACCCAAAACTCTGTCTCCAAGATTTAACTTGGTGTTCAGGGTACAGAGGCCAGATTCAGCTTCAGTAACAAAACCAAATTACACATGGTAAACTATACAGTATGTGCATATATAAGTACAACATACGTGGGTAATAATTCTACTTTTGACCATCTTATTTTCCTGAAATAGTTAACAACACTGACTGCTAAATAAAATCAAGCTATCAGGACTTTAACCAAAGAAAAAAGAGACACTAAAATTATAAGCTATAAGAAAAGCAAAAATTTCAATAGAAGGGAGAAAGCTTAAAGGCTAAAAGGAATAAGACATATGTCAACCAAAGGCTAGAAGTATAAATTTCTTTCATTAAAAAAAACTGTGGGGGGGGGAGTACCAAGAGAAGAGAATTTCATACAGATTTAGACTCAAATTCAAGTTACATATTATCTTGACCCAAGTTAGTCAACACAAATTATATATAAATATACAAAGTAGATGTATATATAAAATAAGCATACTCTAAATAAACAATGTAATACTCATAAAACTCCATAAATAAGAGTTAAACTAGAGGAAATGAAAACCTTTCCCAGCCTCTTCTTGAGTCCCATTCTGATGTTTTTTTTGCCATTGCAAAAAAAAAAAGAGACGAGAGGTTTATTATACAACCCATGTTCACTGGCAGAAACCAAGAAAACTCAAAGAGGTAAAAAGAAACATGAACTCTATTCTTACTACCCAGCAATAATCAATGTTACTACCTTAGAGTCCAATTAATGTCAAAATATCTGCGAAAAGCCAAAATACCAAAATGTCACTGAGTAGTATTACATGCTGAGATCCATGACTAAGACTGTAAACTATCAAACAATTAGCCAGTGTGAGCCATAAAAGCCATAATTTAAATGTGAATACTCTGGTTTCTTTTCAAATGCATTAGTTTAAACTGCTAAAATGTTACACTGAGTGTATGTGGCCTAGCAATTCACAATGAACTATAGGCATAGTCCCAGAATACAAAAGAGCAATGCATATTTAGTTTTAATTACTTTAGTCTTTTTTTTTTTTAAGCTCTTTATTGGAATATAATTGCTTTACACTCTTGTACCAGATCTGAGGTACACCAAAGTGAATCAGCTGTATTTATACATACATCCCCATATCCCCTCCCAACCGTGACTCCCTCCCACCCTCCCTGTCCTGGCCCTTTTAAGGCATCACCCATCATCGAGTTGACCTCCCTTTGTTATACAGCGACTTCCCACTAGCTATTTTACAGTTGGTAGTGTATATATGTCTATGCTACTCTCTCACTTCCTCTTTGTTTTACCTTACTCACAAGTATGATATATCTATGCAAATACGTAAGAATCACAGACTTTGCTTTATTTCTTCCCAAAGAAGGTGGTGTTAATTCAATTTAGTTTCCCTCAAATTACTGATAACTTTGACCGCAAGCCCATTAATTATATTCTTTCCTTAAACCTTAGATTCAGCTTTGATAATAATAATAAAGCATTTTCAGGCTCTTCAAACGCAAGTTTAGTCACAAATGCATTCCCAGTCTCAGTGTTATGGTAGGGGTAAAGTTAAAAGCCACATAACATAAATTTAAAAGGAGACACCCTAAGAGAAACTTTCCCATCTAGACTGATTTGCTAGTTTCATACTATATTTTGAGAATATTCCTAAGTCCTTATATTATATCTTACTATTACAGCCAGAATGTTTTTCCATGAGAGAAAAATTCAGGTGAAGTATCTAAGGACATCTTAAATTATGTTATTTATATAAATTTATATTATAAGAACATCATACAATACAGCAAACATAAAACCAAAACTACAAATCAAATTGAGACCCGTAGAACCGAGTTCCCCTGCCAAGTTTATGGTTAACCTTTCTATCTGAAACTGCATTCCCTTTCTTGTCCCTCCCCTGTTCCCCCCTGAGGACTGAGGAGTATCAAAGAAAAGGGAGTACTGAGATCAAGCAGGACCTTGCCAAGCCCTCCCCGGGACAAAAGCCCCTCCATGTCCCCCCCTTCCTTGTTTGTAGAAAAAAGTCTTCAGTCTCCTAAGGCCTTCCCTGAGTTAGAGAGCAGGCTCAATCAGTAACTAACTAGGAAAGTGAGACTGCAGAAACAAAGGCATAGCAGTCAAGCAAGAAAAGTCATGACAGCTTAAACAATAGTTAGTGATAAATGCACAGAAAACTCTTGCATAGGAATGCAACGAAAAAGAAGAAAGAGAAATTAAGGAAACTCTACCATTTACCATCGCAACAAAAAGAATAAAATACCTAGGAATAAGCCTGCCTAAGGAGGCTAAAGACCTGTATGCAGAAAACTATAAGACACTGATGGAAGAAATCAAAGACCATACAAACAGATGGAGGGACAAACCATGTTCTTGGATTGGAAGAATCAACATTGTGAAAATGACTATCTTACCCAAAGCAATGTACAGATTCAATGCAATCTCTATCAAATTACCAATGGCATTTTTCACAGAACTAGAACAAGAAATCCTACAATTTGTATGGAAACGCAAGACCCCTAATAGCCAAAGCAATCTTGAGAAGGAAAGACGGAGTTGGTGGAATCAGGCTTCCTGACTTCAAACTATACTACAAGGCCACAGTGATCAAGACAGTATGGTACTGGCACAAAAGTAGAAAAGAAGATCAATGGAACAGAATAGAGAACCCAGAGGTAAACCCAAGCACATATGGGGCACCTTATCTTTGACAAAGGAGGCAAGAATATACAATGGAAAAAAGCCTCTTCAATAAGTGGTGCAGGGAAAATTGGACAGCAACATGTAAAAGAATGAAATGAGAACACTTCCTAACACCAGACACAAAAATAAACTCAAAATGGATTAAAGACCTAAATGTAAGACCAGACACTATAAAACTCCTAGAGGAAAACAGGCAGAACACTCTATGACATACATCAAAGCAAGATCCTTTTGGACCCACATCCTAGAATCATGGAAATAAAATCAAGAATAAACAAATGGGACCTCATGAAACTTAAAAGCTTTTGCACAATGAAAGAAACCATAAACAAGACAAGAAGACAACCCTCGGAATGGGAGAAAATACTTGCCAAAGAAGCAACGGACAAAGGATTAATCTCCAAAATATACAAGCCACTCATGCAGCTTGATACCAAAAAAGCAAATAACCCAATCCACAAATGGGTGGAAGACCTAATAGACGTTTCCCCAAAGAAGACAGGCAGATGGCCAACAAACACATGAAAAGATGCTCAACATCACTAATCATTCGAGAAATGCAAGTCAAAGCCACAATGAGGTATCACCTCACACCGGTCAGAATGGCCATCACCACAAAATCTAGAAACAATAAATGCTGGAGAGGCTGTGGAGAAAAGGGAACTCTCCTGCACTGTTGGTGGGACTGTAAGTTGGTACAGCCACTATGAAGAACAGTATGGAGGTTTCTTAAAAAACTAAAAACAGAACTACCATATGATCCAGTAATCCCACTACTGGGCATATACCCTGAGAAAACCATAATCCACAAAGAAACATGTACCATAACATGTTCACTGCAGCACTATTTACAATAGCCAGGACATGGACACAACGTAAATGCCCATCAACAGATGAATGGATAAAGATGTGGCACATATATACAATGGAATATTACTCAGCCATAAAAAGGAATGAAATTGAGCTACATGTAATGAGGTGGACAGACCTAGAGACTGTCATACAGAGCGAAGTAAGCCAGAACCAGAAAGAGAAAAACAAATACCATATGCTGACTCATATATACAGAATCTTAAAAAAAAAAAAAAAAAAATGGTACTGATAAACCCAGTGACAGGGCAAGAATAAGGATACAGATGCAGAGAATGGACTGGAGGACATGGGGTTGGGGTGGGGGGGGCGAAGGTGAAGCCGGGACGAAGTGAGAGAGTAGCATAGACATATACACTACCAAGTGTGAAACAGATAGCTAGTGGGAAGTTGCTGTATAACACAGGGAGATCAACTCAATGATGGGTGATGCCTTAGAGGGCCAGGACAGGGAGGGTGGGAGGGAGTCACAAGAGGGAGGGGATATGGGGATATATGTATAAATACAGCTGATTCACTTTGGTGTACCTCAAAAACTGATACAAGAGTGTAAAGCAATTATATTCCAATAAAGGGCTTAAAAAACAAAATAAAACAAACAAAAAAACAATTGTTAGTGATAATATAGAGTCCTCATGGGTTAAACAGAACAATCTGATGCAAATCTTTGATTGTTCTGCAAAAACTAACACCCTCCCACCCAGGTGGAGGATGGTAACTACACACTGACCACAACTGGTCAGCTGTAGACACCAGACTGGTTGGAACTAGAAAGTTCATGATTAAGATTCCTGAAACAGCACCCTGTTACTTCACCATCAACCCATCAGAAGAAACTGATGCCCCCTGCACCCCTCACCCCAAATGCTGCCTTTAAAAGCCCTTCCCTGAAAGCCAGCGGGGAGTTTGGGTGTTCTGAATATGAGCTGCCTGTTTTCCTTGCTCGGCACCCTGCAAATAAATGCTGCCCCTTCCTTCACCACAACCTGGTGTCAGCAGACTGGCTTTGCTGCTCACGGACCCAAGTCTGGTTCAGTAACGGAACTATAATATACTGATGATCAGTTCCTAACAGGCAATGATTCTTGCCAGTGGAAATGCTTGATAGAAACCTATTTCCTAGTTCCATCTCACATAAGGAACTTATTAACCTAAAGGTCAATTGAATGGCATTGTGCAATTGTACTTCTTAAACACCTGAGCCTGGTACACTGCCATGATTTCCAAATGTGATATCCAGATGCCTTACCCTTGCAGCCTGAGAAACAAAAATCCAAGCCCCAAAGAGAGGGAAGGCTGCTCTGGCCTCACTACACGATGTGACGCGTGGCACAGACCTGAGGCCAGAGTCCGTGCTGCCTTTCTCTGTGGTGAGGCTGGGCATGGCTCTGGCTGCTCAACCCCCTCCAGTTAGGTGTGCCCACACACGCAAGCTCTCCCCGTGAGCTACCAGTGGAAACGACGCGCTCCCCCAATGGCTGGTGCCTCCCAGGGCTCTCGTCGTGTCCCGTGGCTGTGGCTAAGTACTGCACCCACGTGGCTGAGAACGAGGCCACGGGCAACGCAGAGACATCTAACTGCATTTAGCCCCATGTAGGTCCCCACAGGACTGTGAGGAGCGGAGCCCCACCATCCTGGGACCCATCTGTCCTGAGAGAGACTAACGCTCATCTCCACTGCACTCCTCAGGTGGCTGTGACGCTCTTCAGCCCTCTTCTGAGTCATATATAAGTTAGAAGTTTGCCTACTACACTAAACATGTGAGGCAATGAATAAACTACAATTTAAATGCAACGCTGCAGGATGACATCTCACAAAAATTACAGGAGCAACTATTTTCTGAGCAGCATTTTACATATTTCATGTAATCTCATGCCAGGCCTAGGGATTATTCCCATTTAATAAAAGAGGACAAAAAAGAGCTTGAGAAACTGGTGTAGCTGACAAGGAAACAGTGCGTAATGGCACAGCCAAGATCTAAAACGCTCCGGTCTGTAACTACAGCAGAGGCCAGCAAACGATGGCCCACAGGCTGAAACCCGAAATCAGCCTGCTGTTTGCGAAAAGTTCTGCTGGAACACAGCCACACTCATTTGTTTAGCTGTTGTCTACGGCTGCTTTTGTTGGAACAGAGACCTTACGGCCCACAAAACCTAAAATATACTGTCTGGCCCTTGACAGAAAAAGCCCACTGACCCCTGATCTAGAGCCACACACCATCACTGGGCCTCCGCTTGCTGGACGCGAGCCACGCATGCGCAGACTGTGCCCATGTGCTCCCCACACGGCCCACATCTTCCTGCCCCCAAACCCACCACTCTTGACCAGTGCCAGGTTGCGTCTCCCTCACAAAAGACACCCCATTACACCCACGGAAGTCACGTCTCTGGCTTCCTACCTTCTCAATGCTACACAGCTCCTTCAAAGAAAGCAACTTCAAAATTAAAATTTTATATAAGTTGCTTAAAAATAAACACATTTGATTCAAGCTAAATTAGAAACACCAGAAACAGAAAACACAATGCATCAAACTCTGCATACCTTATACTTTGTGGTGTACATTCACTCTACTTCGGTTTTGTGCATAAAAGGCAGTTTCAAAACACGAAAAACTGACATAACACTCCCCGAAATAGAACCCTCAAAGACCACGAACAGCAGTTATGTTCATTTTACCCGTTTCTAACCAGTATTAGAGCTGCATGAGCAAGTGGACATGAACGTGTCACAAAAGCTCTCAGAAGCATCACTGTAAGGGACGAGAATAAGTGACTTCATGTACACAATTCATTTCACAACAAATGAAAATATCTGTTTTTCACAACAAATATTTCCAATATTTTCTGAATACCCACTATATGCCAGGCACAGTTGTACAGTCACCCAATACTCTACAGCATGAAGTAAATATTTTTTTAATTCCAAGTACTCATCATCTAGGTGACAATCTAGATTAAGACAAAATACAATCCCCATCTGTAGTCATTTCATGAGCCAGCTTACTTCTAGAATTTTTTTTGAGTTTCATTTTTTACGAGTTTCAAAGTAGAAAATAAGAGAGGTTTTAACCTGCCACCCCCCCACCCCTGCCCAACCCCAACTGCCAGCTATGAACAAAATTATTAGGGTTTGCTGCGCTGTAACATCTAATGTGACCGGTGCATATGCTGCGAAGAGGAAGCCAAGATGCCGGAGCCTGTTTTGCTTCTCACAGGCTTTGTGTCCTCAAACAAGTCTTAGTTTAACTGTGAAATAAGGGACCTAAATGTGAAAGTCCTTTCCAGGGTTACAATTCAGGGCAAATTAACAGCATGAACAAGATTAGGGGGATTATTTGAAGACTGTTCTCCAGAACAATAAAAACAGGCACTGACAAGGGTGCCTGGCTGCCCCCGGCCTCCCACCTGCACCCCCTAAAATCAGTCAGTCACCAAACTGGGCAACGCAGCCCCAGTCTTTCTAATGTCTCCTCTTCTGCATGCAGCCCACCAGCAAGGGTCCTGGTTGGCTCTGACCCTCGTCACTTCTCACCTGGCTGCTGTAGAAATCTCTTCTGTCTTCCCTGCCCCCAGCCTTACCTTCCTCTAAACCTGTCAGGGCAATCTTTCAAATACAGAACGAGTCATGCTGCTTGCTTGCTGGGAATAATCAAATCTGCTCAAAACAGCTGCTCCATATGATCCCTAGTCCCCTCACATCCCAGCCACCTCCACCAGGCCATTTCCAAGGCAGCCCTGTGGCTGGGCTGGCAGCCTCCCCCGCTCCACATGTGCCAACCTACAGGCGTGGTGGGCCTCCTGGGTAAACTCTGTCCACATGGGACTCAGTCCTTCCCTGAGCCAAAATCTGTGGGCCCAGTGGACCTGGGCACTTTCTATCACACAATATCCCACTGCCTGCTTCTCAGCTCTCCCTTACAGGATTTCCCAGAGTGTGCCCATAGGTGTGTGCGTGTGTGTGGGAGGTGGCGCGGGTGGTCTGAGGCGGGAAGATAAACCTTCGTCAATTCTTCTTACAGAGCAGTGATTCTCCATAAGGAACACATGGCAGAATCATCTGAGATTCTGATGCATGTCCCTGGAACAACTCACTCTGTAAAGAAGACAGGAAGGCTAGTGTTTGGAGAAAAGAACCTCAGAAAGGGTTGCCTATCATTCCACATGTGCCCCTTCCATGAATATTAACATGAAGGCACTCTGGCAGGAGGGATCTTCTCTCAAATCCTATAGAACAAGGTGGGAGACAAATGAATAAACTAGAAAATATTTCATAAGAAAGATGCCAAAAAACGGGTAGGAGGTTGGTTAGCAATCTCCATCTCACTCCTTTGTGTCTTCACGGGACTAATCTGTTGCATTTAATGTGTGGAGTAGTGGGCTCTTCTTCCAGCAGGATGCTGGGCGAAGAGGCAGAAGGCACCAAGTCAAAGGAGCTAAATCTTCAATGAGAACTGCAGCTGTGAGTCACTGGATGAAAAGGTGACAAGAGGTTAGAAGTGCATACAGGCTTTCCCTAGCTGCTCTGGTGGCCCTGGGCTGGGAGGGGCTGCCCTCCTATTTTTATTCCAGGGATGTGTTCTCAGGGAGACCATGCTAACCAGAAGGTAGGAAAGGAAGACTGTCACCTTCCACCTTTCCTGAATTGAGCCTGAGAGAGCACTGGAGTCTGCCTTCATGCCCTCCTAGCAGTGACAGGATGGGTTAGGAGTGGCTTCCAGTCAGCAGCACATGAGCCAGGGCCATCCCCACAGCTGGAGACAACCCTCAGCCCGCTGCACCACAGCTTTCAGTCTGCGCAACGTGAGGGGTCAGACTGCACTTCATGAGCTTCAGCAACTTCACAGGCTGCTGTGACAAGCTCTCATCCTGCCCAGCCTGTCAGGGAGGGAGGAGGTGGCAGGCCTGGAAGGGGACCTGGGGCTTAGGAATAAAGTGCAGTGGGACCACGGCACCTGTGTCAACTGGCAGCACTCAGCGGTAGGACGAGGTGACCTCAGTTTAGGGTGTTGTTTTTTTGGGGTTTTTTTTACTTTAAAAAGGCTGACATAAATAGTGGTTTGCACGTTTAGAAATTTTGGAAAGGTGGTTAAGACTGAAGGATAAAAATCACAAAATGAGAACCAATAATTTAAAAGAAATCTATTTAATAGAAAACACACAGAAAAAAAAACCCAAAATATTGGTGAGATAAATTGTGTTTTAGATGGCTTTTTTCCTATTAGCCTGAACCAGCGATAATTTGGAGCGAAATGCCATGATCTTTTGGGCTTATATGTAAGACCCAGATTCCTTTCCATCCCCCCCCAAATCCATTTTGTCCCACTACAGAAAGGTCACTTGTTTCTAGAAGAAAACATTAATAGCATCCTTTAACATATAATTGTTTTAAAAATGTGATAACAGGATTTAGTAACAGTTATTTCCAATTAAATGAAAAGACCACCACAGATCATTTTTATTAAGAACTGCTTACACCTAAAACCAAGCTTTAAAGTGGAATATGCTGGGTTGCAGAAGCTACAAGCCTCTGAAAGGGGAAGTGAGGGTGATGTAGAATATGTAAGACAGAGCAGGTCCTCAGAGAGCACTCAGCAGGTCCTGTCCACAATCCTCACAGGCCACACACCTTCTCCCTTTGGGCCACCCGCTGCACAGGGTCATGGCTAACGTCCAAAATGACACGATGACAGAGGACAAGGGAGACACTATTTAATTTCAACACAAAGACTTTCCATATTTAGTCACTCAAACTACTTCTAAGAAAGTAAACAATTACCAAAGAGCCCTGTTATAAAGTTGCCAGGCATAATAATTAGCCTCTGGTGGAGGTTAAGAGTATCGTCATGTGACAAACATCAGGGTAACTGATTCAGATAAGAATCATGAATGGATGATAAAATTAGCAGATGGCAGTACAGGAGGAACAGGACAACTCATGGTCTAAAGATATCTCCCAATAAAATATATATTAATTACAAAGGGAAAAATAGTAATTTTTACAGTGGAGACTCAGCAAGCAATCAGAGTTAACCCTGTCCGTTGGGGGCGGGGTGGGGGGGGTCACGCTGACATCACGTGACCCCATTATGTCTTTCTTCTTAGAAAATACATTGAGGGGCGAAAAAAGAGTATTATGTCTGCAACTTACTCTTTAATGGTTCAGGAAAGAATATATACATTTAGAGAAAAATGACAAAGCTGATGTGGTAAACATTAACAACCAGGGAATCTGGATGAAGGGGATATGGGAATTCTTTGCACTCTTTCTGGAATTGTTCTGAGTCTAAAATTATTTCAAAATTTAAAAAATTACCAAAATGAGAGGTTAAAAACAACAGTGATTTTTTTTTTGTAATACTCCATTCACCAACAAAGAAATCATGAATGATAGTAAAATTATTTCCAAAAGGTTCTTCAGCTGTTCAAAGGGGTTTTCAGGAGTACAAGACGCTTTTGATCTGTAATTGGTTTTATTAAACCTCAGGTTTCGTTATTTTATCTTTTGGATCTCCCCCTCCCCTTTTTTTAAAGTAACATGGCAATACCTCATTATATTCTTTGCAGTTTCCTGGACAAAAACCTGTTACTATTTCTGTCTCTAACTGATCCTTTTTGCCTGCTGTGCTGTGGGCACGACATCAATTTATTATAACCAATAATTTACCGTGCCTCCTAGTCACTAAATTACCACCATACACACTGATGATTCAGAGGGGGGAAACCTAGTATGCACTACTAGAAGCAGCATACTCATCAGTTAAGCAAAAGCCTGGTCTTTATATTCCCCGCAACATAAACAAAGCAGCCATCAATCTGTATAGATTCTACAAAACTTTCTGATAACGAGAGAAAAAATACAGCTCCACCAGATTTTTATAACTTGCTGAAAGATACACATTCAAACCTAAATGGTATCAGAGCAAAACTGTTATGAATCCAGTATTTCAATCGATGACTATTAGTGCTAGCCATTCTGACATGTAGACACACCCACCCACCCACGCTTATACTGCTCCAAGTGGACAACATTAATTTTGAAGATGGCTTAATAATTTGCCCTTACAGTTTGGGGAACATAGCCTAAAGCAGTCCTCCAATAAATATGAAATTTCTTTTCTCATTTTCAGTCTTAAACATTCACACAAAAATTTGCTTTACACGCTATGATTTCCATGTTTGTATCATTGTAAAAATGTCTCTTCCTCTCCTGAACTTGATATAAAATTAACGTTCTGTGAACTTAAGCCATGGTTATCCTCTGGCTATTCAGTATCCCCTAACATATCAGCACACACCTGGAAACCCTTTTGGAGAAATCTGGTTCTAAAGTTAAAATTTTATTTAAGAGGAAACAAGACCAAAGAAAACAAAACCAACAACAAAGAAATAAAACTTAAAGGGGGAAAATCCTAGTGGGATATCTGAAATACACCCTGTCTAGTCAGAAATAGTCTATTCATGACAAATGTTTTTTATATTAACACAGCATTTACAGCCACAAAAAAAAAGAGAGAGAAGAAAAAGAAACCACTCACTACCTAAAATGGGAATAAAAGGCTTTTCTTCTACACCTCATTTTTTGAAACAAAAAAATGTTTGGCTAAATTAAGAGGAAAGAGTTACACCCCTATAAAACTTCAGAATGGGAAGAATTAGTATCACCAAGTGCTTCTCAACTTTGCCAACTAACAATAGTGTTTTAAAAATTATTCATTCCAATTTTTAGAGTGCAACTCATGATGCTGGCTGGCTGTCAACAGCTATATACTCTACTACTTTATATACTATTTTGCTTATGTTAATGGACCATTATTCTTAAATCTCAAGGTACCTTTATCATATTCCCTATATAGTGCTAATTTATCAAATACATAAAGTGCCTAATATGTTAGCCTCTAAGAGGAATACATAAATGGTAACACAAGGCTCAATTTACTAGGAAAAAAATTTGATGCAAAGTCACACCCAAAGAAAGTAGATCATCAAAAGAATGTGCTATCAAAACAGATACTGTTTTGCTAAATTTATCAATAGGATCTTAAGAGGAGGGCTATGTTGCTATGTGACAAGGTCAGGTATTACCTAGAATCAAGTAACTAAAATTACAAAAGCCTACTTCAAGATGGATTTAGGCTTCCTGCTCACCCTTCACCTTTTTCCTGAAGTAAAGCCATCAATGAGGTCAAGCAAGGTAAGGTGACTAATAGGAGACAGGTAGCACCCAGGATGCAGTGTCAGAGCCTGCACAGAGTAAGAAAGGGACCTAGACAAAGGTGTTGCAGCAATAGGAGAGTAATCACATACAGTGGAAATTAACCCAGTTAGTAATTCTATCTGAGGATAACGGGAGCTAGATTCCTCAACTGTCAAAGGAAAGAGATACAAATATGGAAAGGGAGAAAATGAGAACGAATCCTTTAGTGCTGAAATGGGATGCTGCGTACCAGTGTAAACGTGTGGATACGCACACACACATTCTGCGGTTCGGTGCACTGAACGGGCCTGAGAGCAGCAATACCCTACTAGCCGTCAGCACACCTAGAGTGCACGCAGGTATTGGCTTCTAAATATTTCCCATTAAAAATGAGCCAGGGTTTCTTAGAGATACGGCAGATTGCAGAGCTGTAGCAGGGGAAAAAAATAACAGCCTGGAACATCTTCTTGTGCCAGAAAGCAAGAAATGACTCAAAGAACGACAGATGCAAGTTAAGAAGACAAAAAAGCCAGCAAGAAAGGACTGCCACTGGACAAATCTGGGATGATTTAAACACAGAAAAATATAATAGTAAAAGATTATCACTCACTGAATAAAACAGGAATAGAAGAGTCCATCCTCATACAAACACACTCACAAATAGATAGAGGGAAAGAATAAGCTTTACCCTACTCGCAACTAATAAAGGTAGAAAGAATAACTGGAATTAGAAAAGCACCATTTGGTGATCAGCTGTAATAATTTACTCAGCCAAAAAACACCGACGGCTGCTAAAACTAGTGGGTGTGAGTCTGACGAGGAACAGGATGCTTACAGAGCCTGAAAGTGCCTCGCCACACTGACACTCACTACTGACACAAAGAAAGAGTTATGCACCCCAGTGCTCACAGCAGCACTGTTCACAGCAACCGAGACATGGAAGCAACCGTGTGTCCATCAGCAGATGAATGGATAAAGTTGTGGTGCGTAATATATATAAATATAAATAATGCCATATGCAGCAATATGGATGGACCTAGAGTTTATGATACTGAGTGAAGTCAGACAATGAAAGACAAATATCATATGATATCACCTATATGTGGAATCTAAAAAATAATACAAATGAACTTATTTACAAAACAGAAACAGACTCACAGACAGAGAAAACAAACTTATGGTTACCAAAGGGGGAAGGTGTGTGTGGGGATAAATTAGGAATATGGGATTGACAGACATACACTGCTATATATAAAATAGATAAATGACAAGGATTTACTGTATAGACAGGAAATTATATTCAATATCTTGTAATAACCTACAATGGAAAAGAATCTGAAAAAGAATAGCTATATGTCTATATATAACGGGATCACTTTGCTGTGCACCTGAAACGAACACAATATTGTAAAGCAACTATGAGTCAATAAAAAAAAAAATTTAATTTAAAAAAAAGTAACTTTACAGTGAACAACACCTTGATCAAGCGATCAATGTTGATACCACCAATAACAGAACAAATCAAAATCATACACTATTAGAATACAAGAACACAACACTGCCTCTGTCAGATTCCTGCCCAAAATACATAACTTTAATCAAGAGGAAACAATAAGCAAGTCCAAACTGATGAACATTTCACCAGCCTATAATCTCCAAAAGCATGAAAGTCTAGAAATCAAGGAAAGACTGAGGATCTATTTCAGACTGAAGGGACATGACACTAAGGGCATTTAAAATGCTACCAATTTTAATAAAATTTCAATGTACACAGATTTATAGAAAAATGACAAAGAGATGTGTACCTGAATGCCATGAAGCTTTCTCTGTTTTAAGGAAAAAGGATTAAGTAAAAACCTTCATCACTGATACTTACGAGACTGGAAATTACTATACAAATTCAAAGTTCCATAGGAAAAAAAACCTGCTAAACAAAAATCACAAATACAAAGTCAGTTGCTACGCAGCAATAATGAGATATGTTCACATGAAGTCAACAAAGGAGGAGAAAAGGCAGTAGAAATGAATCTTTTGTATTTTCTATGTGACATTTCCAGGACAGGATACACAAACAGTCCAGTAAGAAACTGCTGCCATAGAAGTATTTGCTTAGGCATGCTTCAGTTTACTGGGAGGGGGTGGCTATGACAGCATGTTAAAGACAAGTCTATTGGCATGTGACTGACCTACATTAAAAGATAATTTAAACAGCAAGTTCAATACAAAAAGTATAAAAAGTGCTTTCAACTTCCTAATTTAGACCCTTTAAGATCAGTATGGAGTGCTGTTAACATATGGATCAAGTTTTTCAAAGTCCTTGTCTTTAACTTTCAGTCCAGTATCTCATCACCTACTCACTAACTCTGGTAAAACTTTCTGAATGCTTCAAGTAAAAAGCATGGAAAGGAAAAAATAAAGCTCAAAACACCACTTTTTAACCTTGGTACAAGATTTGATTTTAATTACTCATCACTAGATGGTACCTTAAAACTGATCAGGTTTTTTACACACTTGGCCACAGGAAATCACGGTTAAGACGCAGAGCTTACGGTCCTCCTGTCTTGGAGCACAAGCAGCTCAGTGAACATCTTCAACAAGACTACAACATAGCTTTTCAGCTTCATTAAAACACACTTTATTCTGCACTGACTTCTCCCACATAGTTTTTTAGCTGTCAGGATCATCAGGAAAGTTTAGAGTCCTTCCCTCTGTCATACCATAGGATGATTCTGATTTGCACAAGTTCCCTTGGATGAATCAAGCAATGTAAACTGGGCATATACAACTTCCTCTGAACGAACTGTGGAAATCTTTAACCTCTTCATTGTAATTACTTAATCTGTTACATAAAGCTCAGCTTTTCCATACAAAGGTCTGCTAAGTTTACTTGTTAGCTAATCAGGTAGAAGATTTTTTTGTTGAAACATCAATGCAGTCTGCAAAGAACAGGCTGCATGTTGGATACCCTTATCCCCTAAAACAAAACCACTTTAGTTCATCCATCTTTTCAGTCTAATTTCCTACCACTCTAATCATACTAAGCTACATGTAGTTTTCACAGCAGGTCAGACGATCCCATATCCCTGTGACTTCATACTTACTGATCCCTTTGACAGGATGCCCCCCCCCGCCTTGTGAGGTTGGGACCATCCAGCAAGGCTCTGGGTAACAGTCCCACCCACGTGGACTTCTCCCTGCCACCCCACTCCTCCACCCCAAACACGCTGTCTTTGGTTTCCTAAAACACCCTGTTCCTAGCTCTGTCAGCACGTCCCACTGAAATGTGTGATTACATAATCTCTCCCCTGAGGGACCACAGGCTCCTTGAAAGTAGAGTTCTATCTTACTGGTCTTTGATCCTGTGCGTGGCTAAAAGGAGAGGGACAATCCTTATATCAGTCTGTATTATTTCTATCAGACAGAAAAATACCATCGGAAAAAAATCCAGTCTCTGCAAGATGTACATTCAGTTACATCACTGGTACTTTGCCTTTGAGGGGAAGGGAATGGGATGTGAAGCATAAAAATTGTCTCCGCTGGGGGAAAACAGCAAAAAGAGAGCTGACTATAGTACACTCCCCGGCTCTATCATGTGACTACCCTCAACCTGGCCACGCCCCCTCCCCACCTGAACCTGGGGAACCTGTATTCACCCTTTGGACACCTCTCCCGGAGCCCCATCAGGGATGCATGCCCCACGGGCACACAGCTCTCTCTCTCTGCACGGTCTGCATAGGGGCACTATCACTGCAGTTAACCCAACAGTGCCCTTGCAAGGATGCACATCCAGGGGACAGGGCCTTGCCTGCTGCTCACCCCTGATGCCCCGGACACCACAGGGTAACTGTGCCTCACCCAGCGCCAGGCACACAGCAAGCATACAAGAATGTGCAAAGTGCCAATTTTGCTGAGTACTGAATGAATCAGAGGTTTATATATCATCTGTCTCTCCCATTAGAAAAATTTCACAATGACAAGGATGGGTACATGTTTACTCCTCTCAGAACCCCTGCCAGCCATATAGCACCGCGATCTCTTGGTTGGCATTTAATGACTACCTGTTGAATAAATAAATAATGAACCACTCCTGTATGTCTCTTCAAAATCGTTCTCACCTTATTAACAGTTACCCAGGTATGAAACATGAAATGTGATCATCTCCTGTAAGTTGCTCAGACTTGTTCTAAAAAGTTTTGCCCATTACCATTAAGGTTAAGTGCTCTGTATTAGTATTCTAAATGCCTAAGGCACATGAACAAACATTAAAAAAGTGGGGGGGGAGCAATCAAACCCAACCTCAGAGATCAATTCATTAATTTTCCATACCCTCATTATAGTCATGCATAAACGTGTCCAAGTTTAATACTATAAAAATACAGAAATGGAACGAGCTCCTTGCCCAAATTACAAACAGAAAATACAGTACCAAATAAAAGCACATCAGGGGCTTCCCTGGTGGCGCAGTGGTTAAGAATTCCCATGCTCCACAACAAGAGAAGCCACCACAATGAGAAGCCCCGGCTCACCAGAGCTACAGAAAGCCTGTGCGTAGCAATGAAGACCCAACACAGCCAAAGATAAAATAAATGAATAAATTTTAAAAATAAAAATAAAAGATGAAAATAAAATAAAATAAAATAAAAGCACATCAGCCTGGACTAAACTGTAAACAGAGTACTAAAAATCTCTTCTGAAACTTCAGTGAGACATTACGACACAACTAAAATTCAAATTCCTGATAATACCAACTGCTGGAGAGGAAGAGAGCAACATGAACTCTCCTTCATTGCTGATGGGAACGCAAAATGGGCCAGCCAGTTTGGAAGACAATTTGGTAGTTTCTTACAAAGCTAAACATATTCTTACCATACAATCCAGCAATTACACGTCTAGATATTTACCCAACTGATTTAAGAACTTATGTCTACACCAAGTTATGCTTTGTTCATAATCGCCCAAACTAAAAGCAATCAAAATGTCCTTCTGCATATGAACAGATGCACTATGGTACATCCAGACAATGAAATATTACTCAGCAATAAAAAGAAAGCCATCAAGCCACAAAAAGACATGGATGAATCTTAAATACATATTCCTAAGTGAAGAAGCCAGTCTGAAAAAGTTACACAGTGTATGATTCCAATTGTACGACATTCTGGAAAAAGTAAAACTATACATTTGGTAAGAAGATTAGTGGTTGCCAAGGGCTTAGAGGGTACAGGGAGGCAGCAGGGGAGGGAGGCGCACTGGACAGGTGAAGTGTAGAGATTTCTGAGGGCAGTGAAACTGTTCCATATGATAACATGATACTGTAATGATGGATACACGACACTACACATTTGTCAAAACCCATGGAACTTTACAGCATTTAAAACCATTTAAGAGGTCAGGGAGGGAACTGAGCAATTAAGCAAAGGGATGGTGAATGGTGAGAGCCAGGTGTCTCACTGCTGTAGTGGGAGCGTTACAGTCAAGCAGAGGGAGGAAGCTAGAGTGATTCATGTCATACTGCTTCCAGCTGGAGACATCAGTATCCACTCATGTTTAGTGTTATATAGACACAGCTGGTTGCACACAGAAATATTTGTAGACATGTGCATATGTACACAGGTCAGTATACACACATGAATGTCCTTGCTCTGTCAGTAAGAAAGGGGGGCCCAGGAGCAAATGATACCCCAACAGCCACAAGCACACCCAGCACCCAGATTTCGGTTTCTAACACCATTCCCCAATAGAAGGAGCCTGGGCTCTCTGAAGAAATGGCTGATTCCAGGGCTGCGGCAGAAAATGTACAAGCTGAGCCTGAGCATTTTGTAGTGCCAGAAAGTAAGAAGGTACTTGGGAGGCAGGCAGGGAACCCAACTGAAAGAACTCCCAATGGCCAAACCTGGAACAAGTTTAGCAACAAATCAAGTAGTATGTAACCCAAAATATAAATATCCATGAGTCCAAAGGGGGTATAAAAAACAACTGAATAAATAAGTGGGAGAAGAGACAAATCTGTGCAGAATTCTAAGTAATATATGTAGATACTCCAAACTCAAGACTGGGGGAGCATAACCCCTCACTACTGAAGAGTGGGGCTGTGCTTGGTGACTTCCTTCCAAAGAGCACAGTGTGGAAATGAGAAAAAAGAGTTTTTACAGTGGAGAAACCTAACACTGTCAGCAGGTGATCAAGGTCACCATCAACGGTGATAAATCATGTGATAATATGTGATGAGAATGGCACTTCACTTTTGCGGTCTTCCTTTAAAAAACCCTAACTCCAACCTAATCATGAGAAAAACATCAGATAAATCCTAACAGAGGGACATTTTCAAAATACCTGACTCAAAACTGTCAAGGGCATCAAAAACAAGGAAGCCTTAAGAAACCGCCACAGAGCAGAGCAGCATAAGGAGAGATGACGACAGAAAAGAGTGAGCAAAAACTAGGACATCTGAATAAAGTATGGCATTTTCTTTGTAATTTTTTGTAAATCCAAAACTGTCCTAAAGTCAAAAACTTATTAAAACAAAAGGAAACATACCAACAAAACCCTCTTGCTACTCACCATCACACCTCACACCAGTGGCTGTCAAAAGCGTGGTCCCTGGACCAGCAGCATCAGAATCATTTGGAAACTTGTCAGAAACATGACTTCTCAGGCCCCACCCTAGGCCTGCAGATTCCGAAGGTCAGGGGATAGGGCTCAGCAATTTGCATTTTAAAAAAGCCCCTCAGGTGACTCTGATACACACTTACGTCTGCATGTGGCTCTGAGTTCTGATACAGAAAGTGGGTGGGACTTGAGAACCAGGTGATGCTCAGGCTGCTGGTCTGGGGACCACACTTTTGAAAACCTCTGCTTTACAAACACCAAGCAGTAAGAGTGGCCACTACTGCGTGCAGGTACTCACCACCGCACACCACATGAGAGGAAGAGAGCGTCTCCCTGGCCGCACAGTCACAGGCTGGGACTGTGGAGCCTTTGTCCTGCCCTCTCCGGGGGCAGCATTTCTGGGCAACACGCTGCATTCGTCTCCCAGGCTCTGTAACAAATGACCACGAACTGGGTGGCTTACCACAGCAGCGACAGTTCTGGAGGCTAGCATGGCCGCGCACCCTCTGGGGAGCCTCTGCCCTTACCGCTTCCAGCTCCTGGTGGCGGCGGCCACTCTGGGCTCCTGGCCACGTGGTTCCATTCTCTGCCTGTCTACTCCGTGTGTCTGCGTTATTTCCCTTTCCTTCTCTCCTATAAAAACACTTGTGATGGCATTTAGGATCCACCTGGATAATCCAGGGTAACCATAAAATCCTTAGCTTAAATACATCTGCAAAGACCCTTTTTCCAAATAAGGTAATATTTACCAATTGGAGGAATGGGGACTTGATGCCTTGGGTGGCCATTATTTAACCTACTACACATAACTGTAAATCAGGATGCTAATCTAACGGATTTCTCCTACAAAATTACAGCAGAGAATGAAGATTTCTCACCAAGGATCTGTCAGCTTTTTTCTTTCTTTAGGAATGACCACAGAATTCCATTCAAAATCAACTACAAAGGTGAAATACTGCCATCTTTTAAACTATCTAAAATTCAACTTACAGTTAAATAAACACCTTCATCAAGGCCAGAGAATTCAGAGGACTTGTTTTGGAAGGTCCTGATCAGCATCTTTAAAGAGACTTCTGAGAAACGTTAGGACTAGCTTAAAGATTTCTCAAGGAACTGACCCAGGAATGTCTGCTCTGCTGCTTTTACATTGAAAATTTCCTAAGAATAAATCTAGGGATTGGAAATCAAACTGCCCTTGTGTTTGTTCTTAGGTTGAGGTCCACCACTTTAAACCCATTGCACCACTGCTTTAAACTAGCCACTTACACTGGCTTGGCAAGAGTCTCAAAGAAAACTGACAGAGTACCATGAGGTCTAACTGCTATCCATTAAATGCTGTCTTAGTATTACATGACTATACTAAAAATATCTTACCAAACAAAGAAACGTAAGAACCACAAAAATTTCCCCTTGTCTAAGATTCCTGACAGCTGAACATTATTGGTTCTTCTCAAGTGAATACTGGCAACATTTACAATAAAAAAGCAGAGTACAGAAAAAGCGTAATTTCATCAGAGTTAGAACTGCAGTTAGACTACCTGGATTCAAATTCTGAATCGAGCACTTTACCATCTGTACAACCCTGGATGAGTTAACTAACCCTGTTTCAGAGAAGAGGAAACAATCATGGAGACCAGAGTTTAAAGCATAAAATATCCCTTAAACCTCACCCCCCTCCAAAAACTATTTATTACAATGGCTTAACTGAATCAATGTTGAATGAAAATTCTCTCTTGAAATTAATAGTGATTTCTGCCCTCTAAGTTAAGTGCCCACTAGGAAACATTACTGGTCTACCATAACTATTACAACTTAGGTCAGCTGGTGATCAGCAAGCTTTCTGATTAGAAACTCTATAGGCCAAAACTTACAACAGAAAGGCTGGGCCCCTGGTACATTTCTCTATCAGTTAGCAAACGCTGTACAGCACTTCTGTGATGACACGTGCAATTCTACGGAGAGGCTTATCTTTTTAAAAATAAGCAAAACCATGCAGTTTCAAATCAGTGTAAGTGAATGTCAAATTTCATAAATAAAACCTCTAACACGAGGCACAAGCCCCAGAGCGTAAGACTCCAAGTAAACAATGTTCTGGCTTCTGTTTGGGTGCTGACCACCAGCCATCTGTGGTCCACTGGTCCTCTGGCTGCCCCTGAGGTTTATTAGTTTCAAGTAGTATTCCTGCACATCAGTCATCAGCTGATAAAAAAGGTCCTCATCATTATGCCAGCACACCTCCCACTCTGCCTACCCATATCAGGAAGTTCTCTTTTTAAAGAAGATAATGTACACTTTTGATGAAAAAAACTCCCATATTACCACCTTTCAAGCCGACTCTAACAAGTAGCTAAATAGTGGGTGTTCAAACATTGCAGCTTCAAACTAAGCAAACATCAATCAAAGGTAAGATTTTCCTCTTACTTCACTGGCCTCCCCGGCTCAGTCTCCTCTGCTGGATCCTCTCCATCTCTGACTCCTAACCCCTGGCAACCCCAGGGCTCAGCCCTAGGGCCCTTCTTCCATCTCTACTAACTCCCTAGGAGACGTGTTTGTCCTCTGGCTTTAAATAATGTCTAGATGCAGATGAGTCACGTTTGTATTTCTAGGCTGAACTTCTCCAGTCTTTCCCATCGCCTTAACTCTATCCCTCCACCTACCTGCACAGGCAACTTTTCTCTCCCCACATCTCATCCCTCAACAAGCCCTATCCTCGCTACCTTCATAATTTATCCACAATCTAACCACTTCTCGCCACTTCTATGGCTACCACCCTGGGCCAAGCTACCCTTCCCTCTTCTCCAGGTTGCCAGACATGCCTGCTTCCCAATCTCCCTGCTCCCACTCTTGCTCCCCTGCAGTTTCTTCTCCGTCCACAAACCAGAGGCGTCCTTTTGAAACATTAACTCCCCGCACTCCTCTGCCCCCAACCCCAGTGCCCTCACAGATCACTCAGCGTGGACCCTAGCGCCCTAAACGTGGACAGGCCTTACAGGATCTGGCCCCTCTCACTCATGCACTCCAGCCACCGGCCCCCTTGCGGTCCTAATCAAGCACACATTCTCTGCCCCAGGGCTGTGCGTGCCCCGTTACTGCTGCTGGAGACGACCCTCCCCAGAAATAGTAAGGTCACGTCTTACTGTCTCAGCTGGACTAGCATTCCCCCACGCCTCCATCACTCTATCACCTTGTCATGCTTGTATTTCTTCAGAGGGCTTAGCACCACGTGACAGTATGTATTTGTCTCCTTGTTCTCTGATGTCTCCACAGAGGTAAATGTGTCACCCGAGCACACTTTGCTGCACTCACTGCTGCATCCCTAGCATCTGGAACAGGGCCTGCTACACAGCAGGCACGCAGATAGTTTTTAAATGAATTAACCATTAAGAAAAATTTAAGTATGCTTGCATCATCTGGGATCTCATACCCACCTGACCCTAACAGAATGACCAGAATTCTAAATTATTACAGAATCAATTTATAAAAACTTAAAAAGCAAACAGGTGTTCCTTGGGTGGTAAAAAAGAATTAAGAATGGGCTCATCTTTCTGCCTTAAATAAATCACACTGTTGTATATAAAAGTAAAGCCTTATGTCTTTAAACGAGTGTTCCTGCTGAAGAGAAACGTACAGATGTTAACATACATGAAAGGAAAAGTAGTACTTACAATATTTTTCAAAAGAAAAATTCTTTAAAAAAAATAAATGCCAGACATCAAAGAAAATAACTTCATACTGATTTATCCCTGCAAGGGTTCCCGAAAACAGAGAAACAGAACACAACAGGGTCAACCATGCTGATGTCAGCAAGGGTGCTAGCATTGAATTGCGGAGTGGATGCTGAAAGAGTCTTTTTAGCCAGGGAAAATTTTTGCTGTAATGGTACCACTACAAATTGCTTACAGTAATAACACGGTACATTATAAGCTTGCTCAAATGATAAGCTCTTTATGAGGGTTAAAAGTCTGCAGCCCTCTCAAACAAAGGCCTTTCTGTCTGGGATTTCCTAGAAGTCAATAAGCTAAAAATCACATCCTACACGATATCCACTTAGACTCACAGAAGATCTAGTCTTCTATGGCTTCACCCGGTTCTCCAGGGCACTGAGCTGTCAATGTGATACAGTGGCAGAGACAGCAACCTCACTTCTGTGCCCAATTAGATCATCTCTGGGATCTAACTGCTTTTTATTTTGAAATAATTTCAGAATTACAGCAGAGTTGTAAAGGCTGTAGAGAGAGTCCCCATCTCTTCACCCTGCTTCCTCTAATGTTAGCATCTTATGTAACTATGCAACACATACCAAAACTAAGAAAGTAACATTAATACAACACTATTAACCAAACAATAGGCCTTATTCAGATTTCTTTAGTTTTTCCACCAATGTCCCTTCCATTTTGGGACAGTTCCTCAGTCTTTTCCTTGCTTTTCATGACCGTGGCACTTAGAGCACTGGCCAGGTGTTTTACAGTATGTCCCTCCACTTGGTCTTTCTGATGTTTTCTCATGACTAGAACTGGAGGTATGGCTTTTGGGGAGGACTAAGGCAGAGGTGAAGAGCCTTCTCAACCCATCCCTGGTGTCTGCCAGGTTTTTCTACTATAAAGTTAATATTTCTCACATTCCCTACTCGATTCATTTAAAAATGAGTCACCAAGTCCATCCCATATTCAAGGGGAGGGAAATTAAGCTCCACCTCCAGGAGGGAAGATTATCAAATAATCTGTGACTGTTAAAACCACAACATTGATTAATAAATACTTTGTAACTACTTTTTTTAAACTGAAATTTGACAAACAGATCTCAAATTATGGTTCATGGCAACTAACAAAAGCTGAGGCTTAACATAGAAAAGAAAAAAAAGAGGAGGAAAAAAGAAAGCTGAGGCTTGAGAAAAAACGCAGACATTTGTGAAATCATCAAATGCAGAGACAAAAAAATGATATTTTAAAATATCATGTACTTTTAGCTTTAAAGTATTTGTCAGTTTAATCTCTGGCCAAAAGTTCTTTATTTTCATCATTGCATCTAACAGAGCTTCCTTCCCTCTCATTACTCAGGCTTTACTGCTGACCAGCACTCGTCATTACTGACTTTTGGCTTAGAGAAGGGAAGAAAGGAAAAATACATATAAAGCATTAGCCTGCCAAATATAAATGATGAGTGGATACTATGTGCCAAGTCTGGCTTCCCTACCAACTGGGAAGACAAAGGTCTAAACTCCCTTTCTGTGTTCTCTGCTACCCAGAATGAAGCTCTTCACAGGACAGGGGCTAAATGAGACGACACCAGGTAGCCAAAACTACTGTGGTCTCTACTCAGTTTCAAAACATCACTGGATCATGAGAAATGTTTTAAGGGTAAATAAATGTCACTGATGGTTCTTAAACACGAGCAAGGAGAAAAATCACCAGAGACGCCTGTGAACAGTGCAGATCATCAGGCCCACACCAGCAAGAGGCTGGTTCTGAGTTTGGACCTGGAAATGTGCTTTGCAACAAACACATCAAGTGATTCTCTTGTATATGGCTTCTCTTTAAGAAAGAGCAACCTGATATAAGAACTACACGCAATGCTACTACTTGAAGCACACACACAGACACACAGACACACATGCATGCAACACACGCGTGCATACTCACACATGTGTACATGCAGACACACACACATGGACATAAACATGAACAGATCCATAATTTTCCCACGGAAAAAAAGGTCCCTAAGTCACTCAAGTTTGAGAAACACTGATTTGCAACACAGTCCTAAAACCTTAGCAACTTTACCCCCAACATCAGGCTCATTCTTGCCTTTGTTCCTCACTTATCACTTTTTGGACACCAGATAGTCTAATCAGTTCGAAAATATAATTAAATATTGGAATTAAAAACTTTAAAAAGCTTTGCTGTTGCCATCCTGAGACCTCATACAAATGTGACAGGACACCATGCTGACTGTTCACAACAGTCCGGAAACCCAGCCACCTTTAGAGAAGGGGGTGGCCCAGATAACACAAAGCCTCCCTCACACTGCCCCCCCAGTTCACTCTGCCCTGCCCTGCTTGTTCCATGGGCCCTCCACACCCTCCTGTGTAGCTCATACTATTTTGCCCTGGTTTATTGTTGGTTTCTTATTATTATTGAGGTATTTTTCATATAGATTAGTCCATTTTCACATAGTAATAAGTTTTAGAGTTCATTTTACTCCTATTGTCTCAAAATGTTTTGTACGGCACTTTGAATACTGAGATATGATTTAGAAGGTAGATTATCAGTTTATTACGGGAATTGGGGTGATGACATCTGTAATCTCAATCTTCTCAACTATACAGGAAATGCTCTTCTGCTATATCTTAAGAGAAGGACATATGGACCCCATCTCCTGATAACGTGGCTAAGAGCCCTTTTCTGCCAACTAAAACATAAGTTAAATATGCCTCGTTATGAGCTTCCACTAAGAATGGTGGTTAATATATAAAGCCTGGAATATCTTTAACATACTCCTACCAAACTTGAACATAATGAAGACATATCTATTTGCCTTTAGATTCACACCTCACAACCACAAGACTGACATATCAAACACTGAAACCATTTCAGAGGTGTTTACGTACCTATAGAAGGTTTTGTGTTGCCACTAAAATAATTACAGGTACAAAGCAACTGACTTCTCCATTTCAGGTAAACTTTGACTTGTTCTGTCAGAATAGTCTTTTCAGAATTGTAAAAGCAAACAGAAATTCCAAGACCACACTGTTACCACAAATCATTTTCAAGTATTTGTTGATATAGATCAAAATCTATGCAAAGTGCTCAAGGAATGAGTTCTGAAAGGCTTAGTTTTTCAGACACTTGAGGATATCCCCCAATAGCATTTCATAAGCCCTCCCTCTGTGCTGAAGCCCTAGCTATGATAATATGCACCATCTCAATTAATCCTTGCAATAATCCTACATAGTAGGCAGTTTCTTATGCAATTTTTAAAGGAAATTAAGGTCCAGCAAAGGCAGGTAACTTGCTGTCCAAGATCAAACATGTGGGGAAGAATGAAAGCTGAATCCACTGTGATTCAAGCCTCAGCCTCTTGTGACCTAAAGAATCTTCACCCTCCCTCGCTTCCCTCAACACTGGTGCCATTTGGTCTCATCTTCACCTCTCTCCTCTTGCTCACACCACTCCAGTGACAACAGTCCCCTTGCTATGTCTTAAACATGCCACACACACACTGCCCCTCACTACCTGTCTCTTTACCCCTGGCACAGCCCACTAGAACAGAAGAGAGCAGGGCCTTCACTTTCTGCACTGCTGCCTCCATCTAGAACAGTCTCTTGGTCATAGCAGATGTTCAAATTTAATTTGAAAAATGAATGTGTGTGAATACTGTAACTGATGGGTTGAAAGTCTTTCTAATTTTTAGGACACAATTCCCTGACTTCATAATTGAGGGTCAGTGATCTATTTGATTGTGAAAAGGCAAATTTAAGTCGTGAAGCTAAGGCCCCATAATAGGTGACGCCAGTGAAACCGGTGGAGTAAAGACCTCCAAAATTTCTCCCCTTCACAAAAGCAAAGACATCATGGGCAAAAACTCTTTCAGGCAAACTTTTCAGGACTCTGGATATTAGTCAAAGGTTTCCAGTAATCCAGGAAGCATTTATGCAAGGATAACAGTGAAATTTTGGTAAGAATAGTGAGTTTTTTTAGTGACATTTTAACTTGCCTTACTTCCATTCCCAGAACTGCAGCAATGTGGTAAATCTGAAAATCAACAGTCCACAATCACGGTGAAAACCAGCAGCCTGGCAGCCATGGAAGGGGGCAGAACGGGGCTGTAGAGCCTTCAAAGCCCCATTCCCAGAGAAATGTCATTATCTGACCTGTCCAGTGGTTCCCAAGAAGACCTCATTTGCAAGGCTGTCTTTGTTTGACCTGACCCAAGGCTCTCCCATTGCAAACAGCCTCTTGATGGGGAAGGGGGAAGATATTTATTAAATACAATCACACATAATTGTTGAAAATCACGCTGCCTGAGGAAGCGGCTAACAGGACAAAACAGGCTAACGAAAAAGCTTAGAGAAAAGCTGGGGTATAAGATGTCCATTACGGGCTTTGAAAAGCTTTAACATATTCCTGGGAACCTACAAAGCCGTGCACACGCCTGGGGAAGACCTGAGAAGGCCCTGAGCACCCATCTCTGGTTGACCTTGAGGCTCTGCACAAGCAGAAAGCAGCTAAGGAAGAGCTGGAAACTGCCAGGTGAGTGTTGAAGGCAAACATGAACAGACACACAGAGCCCCTGAGCAAAGGCGGGGAAACTTTCTCGTTCTAGCACCTAAGGAAATCTCCATGCTATCATTAGCTGACCATTAAGCAAACCAAGCAGAGATTTCAGTGGCCACAAATACAAAACGAATACAGACCTTACAGAATTAGTTCTAAAAAGTAACTAAACAAACAACGGCAACATCATCAAACCATGGAGAGAGGGCAGAATCTGATGTCCACAGTGCTTAAATTATTTAAAAGGTCCAACTTCCAACTAGCAATGATGAGACATGTAAAGAAACAAGAAAGTATTGCTCAAACAGCCAATAAAGAGAGAGAAATTATTTAAAAAAAAGAGTCAAATAGAAATTTTGTAGTTGGAAATTTTAACAACTGAAATGAAAAATTCACAACAGATTTGAACAGATAAAAGAATCAGCAAACTTGAAGATAAGTCAATTGAGATGATCCAATCTGAGGAGTAGAAAGAAAAAAGAATAAAGAAAAATAAACAGAGTTTGAGCATATACAAAATGGCAGTCCCAGAAAAACTGCAAGAAAGAGAAAGGGGCGAAAAGATTACAGGAAGAAATAATGGCTGAAAACTTCCCAAATTTGATGAAAAACAACCCACACACCCAAGAAACTCAACAAACTCCAAGTATGATAAACTCAAAAAGAGCCACACCCAGACAAATAATCAAACTGGTGAAAGCCAGAGGGAATATTAAAGCCACTCATCAACACAGGAGGTATCCTCAGTAAGATTAACAACTGATTTCCCATCAGAGACCACATCTAAATATCAGAAAGCCTCCATCCAAAATGCTGAGAAAGACTGTCAACCAAGAATTCTATATCAGAAGCATCCTTCAAAAGTGAAAGAGAAATGAGGACATTCCCAGACAAACAAAAATTGAGAGACTTTGTTACTAGCAAACCTGCCCCATGAGAAATATTGAAGTCTTTCAAACTGAAATAAAAAGACACTAGGCAGTAACTCAAATACACAAGTAAAAAGTTCAATAAGGGTAACTATATAAGTAAATACAAAAGACAATATAAATTTATTTTTTTAATTTGTATTGATCAGACTTTTTTTCTCTAATCTGATTTAAAAGACAACTGCATAAAGCAATAATTATAAATGTACGTTGATGGGCATACAACGTAGAAAGATGCAATTTGTATGACAATAACAGCATGAAGGACTGAGGGGAGAATCGGCTATACAGAAGCAAAGATTTTGTACGCTATTGTTATTAAGTTGGTATTAATCTGAACTAGGTTGTTATATCAGTTAATACGTTAACTGTACTACTCGGGGTAACCTCTAACAACAAGAAACAAAGTAAAAGAAATGACAAGAGTGAAAATGTATAGAAAATACGTATTTAACACAAAAGAAAGCAGCATGGAAGAACAAAAAAAGACATAACACAGAAAACGTAGCAAAATGAAAGACATAAGTAATGATATTAAATGTAAATAGATTAAACACTCCAATTAAAAGGCAGAATGGATTGAAAAATGATCCAACTATATGCCTTCTACAAGAGATACACTTTGGAGTCAAAGACACAAACAGGCTGAAAGTGAAAGGAAGGAAAAAGATACGCCATGAAAGCAGTAACCAAAAGAGAACTGGAGTGGTTATATTAACATCAGACAAAATAGACTTTAAGACAAAACTTGTTACTAAAGATGAAAGAAGAAATCTTATAATGATAAAAGGAGGCACCCGTCAGGCAGATATAACAGTTATAAGCACATATGCACCCAACAACAGAGCCCCAAAATAGCCAAAGCAAAAACTAACATGATAAAAGGGAGAAACAGACAATTCAACAATATTGGAGATTATAATATCTGACTTTCAATAACGGACAGAACAACTAGCCAGGCAAACAAGGAAACAGAAGACTTCATCAACATAAAAACCGACTAGACTTAGTAGACAACAGTCCACACAACGAGAGCAGAATACACATTCTTCTCCAGTGCGTATGGAACACTCTCCAGGGAACATCATATGTGATGCTGTAAAAAAGACTCAATAAATTTTTAAAAATTGGAAATAATGCAAAGTATGTTCTCCAATCATATGGAATGAAATTAAAAAGAAATCAATAACAACTGCTGTGCTGTTCACAGCCTCACTTTCTCTTATTTTTCACTTCCCTTCATGCCTTTCCCACTCACTGCTGACACAGTCCTTATGCAGTAGCCCCTTTGAGGGGTGCTAATTTGCCCTTCTAATCCATTAGAAGCTTTTGGAAATTGAACCACCAAACTGCCAGAACAAAATAAGGCTCAGTATAAGACCAGGAGGGGCTCTGCCTCAAAGAAACAGGCAGCATTAGTTGCTCAGTATTTGAGCATCTATTCTCGCCGTTTAGAGGCCTGCCTGGTTCTTGGACAGGTAAGGTTAATGGGCAGCCTAAAGGAATGAGGAAGGCACCCCTATAACATAAACCAGCTTTATGACAACTAGCAGCTAAGAAACATTATTTCTTCTATGATTAAAGAAAAAAACTCTCGGGCTCCTAATGTAAGGATGTTCAATACTCCTTTAAAAGCCAGTCAGACTAACAAGGAAGAACTTCTCTTTTCACATATTTTGCTGTAAACTCCAATTTCCCTTGGTGATGCGCATTCCTATAAAAAAAAAAAAAAATCACAGATTTTTACGCTTCCCTGTTTTATATTTAAAATCAGCATTACAAGGTTTTACACTCTATGTGTTTTTTTTTTCAACTATTTCATGACTATATGTTTTTGACTCCTCAACTAGACTAAGGCCTTTGAGGGAGAAAGAGGCCATTCCTCTTTCATTCTTCTTCTGCAATTTCCTACCAGTTCAGAGCACAGTACTGGGCCCATTAGCGATCCCTTAACAAATACTTACTGGTTAACTGAGATGTTACAACTGGTGTGTCCTGGTGCACTGGTGCATACCAAGCAGTACTGGATATGCCAGACAACAGTCCCTTTGGATCTAGACGGGGTGGGTAGTAGTTGGGGCTGGGATAGCAGGAGCCCTCTCGAGGCAACTGCCTCAATATGTGTGTCATGATGTGAAAAAGACTGGGAAACATGAGGATACATGACTGGTTACAAACACTGCTGAAAAGAACTGGAAATAGCCTGAATGTCCATAAAAAAAAAGATGAAGGTCTTTATGTACCAAAAGGAAAATCTTCCAAGACATGTAAGTGAAAACCAGCAAGATGTGCACAGTATGTAAAACATGCTACTATTCATATAAAAGGGGGAAGACACACAGACTTAATTGCTTATATACACATAAGGTGTATCTGTAAAGGTGCACTACGGTGGCTGACTCATGGGGGAACCCAGTGGTTGGAGACAGAAGTGGGGGGACTTATCCTTATAAACACTTTGCACTTTTGAATTCTAAACCATGTGGCAGCATTTGCTATTAAAAAGATAAATTTTTTTTAAGTTGTCAAATCCGTCTATGCCTGCTACTAACTTTCATCAGTAATGCTTATTTTCTACCTAAAACACATTCATTACTAGTCAAACACTGAGTTAAAATAATAAAAGCAAGATCTGGATGCTGGTTACCCAGCTGTGTCCAGTTTGTGAGCTCACCTAATTATGATCTGTGCACGTTTCCATAGGTATAATATATGTATGCAATAAGAAATTAAAAATAAAGTGAACAGATTACTTAGGTCAACTTTCTTTTTGTCCCCTCATATGAAAAGAGTAGTACAGGGTGGGAGGGAGGCTCAAGAGAGAGGGGGTATATGTATACATAAAGCTGATTCACTTCATTGTACAGCAGAAATTAACACAACATTGTGAAGCAATTATACTCCAATAAAGATCTGAAAAAAAAAGAGTAGTGTAATATTTCATATATTTGCCTAAATAAATCACTGTTTCAAACTGTTCAATAATGTTTCTCAAAAAAATTAAAAAACTGGTATAACTTGAGTCAGGGATGTTGACCTCATGAGACAAGCAGGAAGAAGACCTGCCAGCTCCTCCCACCTCTTTGCCACCAATATTAACAGTCTCAAGGCCCACACTCTATCTGCTGCTGGGTCCTCACAGTGGGAGGTTTTAATAAGCCTTGAAGAGCATTACTAAAAACCACCTAATGGTTTACCATACTGCAGTCACATTTTTTCATCATGAAAATGCAGTTTTTAAAGTCACCTGTCGAAAATGCCAAGGTCATAAAAGACAAAGAAAGAGGCTGTGCAAACATCCTAGGTTAAAGAGACATGGCAACCAAATGCAATACCTGACACCCCAGGCTGGAGCCTGTAATGGAGACGCAACTTTCCCAGGACTTTACTGAGTCTACAGACAATATTATGTTAAATTTACTTAAGCTGTACTGTGGTGGTGTAAGAAAATTTCTCTATTTGTAGTCAAAATACACTGACATTATTTAAAGTAAAGGGCCACAAAGAAAGCTACCCTTAAACGGTGGGTGGGTGAGTCTCTGTCTCTGTACTGGAAGGGGGTGGAGGGTCAGTGAAGCGAATGACAGCGCACGTGGAATAAAATGTAAACAGGTTACTCTGGGTGTAGGGCGTATGGGTATTCCCTGTACTTTTTTTATTTCTATAATGTTCCTGTGAAATTAAAATGATTTCCAAATAAAGTTTTTGAAGTCATGTATTAATAATTAGCCACAAATAATAGTCAAAACAGGGACTTCCCTGGCGGTCCAGCAGTGAAGACTCTGCACTCAGAATGCAGGGGATGTGGGTTTGATCCCTGGTTGGAGAACTAGGATCCCACACGCTGTGTGGCACAGCCAAAATAATGATGATAATAACAATAATAGTCAAAACAAGCTTAGAAATGAGTCTGGATTTTGATCATGACAGTTGTTCCTGATGAGCCACTTTAATTATGTAAGTATAATCCCAAGGCATTATTTGAGACTTGCAAAAAAAAAAAAAAAAATACACCTTCTGGCTAGGTTTATAACAGAGCTAAATAAGTACCTTTCAAGACCCAAAGCTTAACATAATTGTCTTTAACATAAGACTCCGCCTCAATAATTTCTCATAATGTGAGCCGTCATGGAGAAAACTAGATTTACAAAAAGTTTAACAGAAGTTCCTCATCCCCATGAGGGGATTAATCTTGCCTGAGTGGTGGACACAACGATAAAACCTAATGACGACTGAGGTTACAACCACTCACAGCCCTACAGAAAAGGAAATGGAGAAGAGATCAAAGGCCTAATAAAATGGTAAATGTCCCAACGGAATTCTTAAAAAGATAAAGATGAACTCCCTGTGAAAGGAAAACTAAACTTACAGAAAAATATACAGGAAGTTCCTGTGACCCAAGGAAGGGAAGAATTTCTTAAGACATGAAAAGCACAAACCACACCGGAAAAGAATGATAAATTAGACTACACTTAAACTCATAATCTGCATATAATAAAAACACCACATTTAAAGTGAAAAGACCAACCACACTCTGGGAAAAGACATTCTCCCACAAAAGAAGAGTCATCTGGTACAAGCCCTGTGGAGGCCAAGCCAGCAGTGTCTAGAAAAAACTGTGTCATCGGGCATCTAGAGAACTGCGAAGCATCCGAAGCTGACTCGGAGATCCTGGGCAGGGCACAGGGAGGGAGCTTCCTCCCCCACCAGATGCTTTTAGCTCAGAAGGTCATTTACCAGATGCCTCAAGTCTAACCGGCAGTTCCAAGTATACAGACAGGATGATTTCCCAGCACCCTCACTTCAGGTCTTAGAAAACTTTGGTGATTACATCATAATGAAGAGGAATAGCCCGAAACTGCCTCCCAACCCCTACAGCCCAGGACAATACTTTCTCACTCGATCTTGGCACTAATGTTCAGGGTTCTTGATAAACTCAAGATACTGACTCTGCTGGTGTCTATCTAGCAGCATATAAGATGGAACAGCAGGACAACACAAGACACAGATTTTTAAAAAATTCTCAAAGGTAGGCCTCTCCTCTACAGTTCCAGCAGGAAGGCTAGCTTCTCAGAGATCACGGCAGCATAAAGCACTCCAAAATATACAAGGCATTACACGTTTTAAGCATAATGAAACATGTTAAGGTTGTAACTACTTAATTAAGGATGGGAAAAATGCAGGACTACTTCCAGTTGTATTTTGTTTAAACTGCACGAAATCCCCAAACAGCTCTCCTAACAGCAAAAATCCATGAAAACAGAATCTCCCCCTAGATCCAGATAGCAATGGCTCATGCATGGGGAGCTGGGGGAGGCACACAGAGATTAGGGGGTTCACTTAGATCACATTTGGGATTTACAATGTTTCTTTTACAATCGGAAACTATAGGAAGACTACTTTCTGTGTACTTGAAAATGTCCACTTCCCTAAAGTTCAAAGGAAAGAAATAGTGTGATTAGGAGACATTTAAAAACAAGTCTAGGGGAAAGGCAAGTACAGGCAAGAATACCATTTCTTCACACAAGCACTTTAGAAAATTAACTCAGAAGACAAGCTAACAGTTTACATTTGAAACTGCATTTTTTTTGGAGGGGGGCAAAGGTCTAGCAATTCTTTCTGCTCTTCACAACTATCAGTAGTTTATCAATCTAAACGCAACACAATCTGAATTTTTTCCATTCTGACTAATATCACATCCTGAAACTGCAGGCAAGAGGTGCACATCTGCCAATAAAAACAAAGAAAAGTCAAAAGCTAACTCATGTTCTCCAAAACTATTAAAGAGAAAACATCTCCAACTAGGTTTCCTTCAAAAAAAATTGCACTGATGTATCAATATAACTCAGAAACTGCCTATTCTGAAAGGAACAACTATATTGCAAACTTACAGATCATAATAACTGTTAAAGAGGCAAAGTTTAAAATAAATGCAAAGCCAAATACTATTGGCTACTTTACATCATTACTCATGAATTCAAAACATGTAAGTTTCTAAACTGTGTGGGTCAACATGACCAGATGAGAGAAGTCAGGCCTTTGGGAGAAAAGGGACAGTCTTGCAATCACACCTGCAAAATCAAAAGTCAGATCAGATAAATCTTCTGGAAAATCATGAAAGTACCACTGTAACCTGTATCAACCCTTTTCTTCGGATCCCAAATGCCATTATTAACTAAGATTTTAGGACAAAAGTACAGAAGGTATGTTCTAAAAGCCAAGAGAAGAGGTAATAAGAGAAAATTCAAATTAAAAGAACTAAGGTAAAAATGTATAATAACTTGATAAAAAATTTTAAGCCTTAAAGAGGACATTATCACTAATAGTTTCCTATCACTGGTCCAGAACTAATGACAAAATCAATGGATATTCTTCTATTCTTACCTCATAGGACCAGACACACTGCACCCCCGCAAACCTCCGGACACATCTTCCCACCTCGACGTCCTCATGGGTTGTGTACATCTCCCGGAGGCACTTGCTGATGTGTGGTACCATTCTCCGGAGAACTTCCCGGCTCATGATCACGCCAGGGCCCCCCATGCAGAAGTTCTCTCCAGGTTCCAGAGCAAGTTTCCCCATTTCTTCCGTGGTGCCCAGTCCTGTCTGCCCAAGAAAGAGAGGTTCACTACTATTCAAACTCCTCAGAAAATTCTCCAGACGGTCTCCTTTGATGTAAACATCATCGTCTGCTCTCATAAACCATTCATACTTGTCCAAGTAGTGGTCATGCATGTACTTGAGCATCATAAAAGACTTCTTCTGAGGAGGGTAGGAGTCGTCTACGCCCCGTAGTGGCACTACTGGAATTGGGATCGACGTGTCTGAACCCTCACTAGAGAAGAATTCAACTTTCCCAGGAATTGTCTTGGACCATGTTCTGGAATTAAAATAAACATCAGTGAGAGAACAGTTTATTCCAGGCTTCCCATTTCCATAAATTCCCTTATCTACTCATGTTGAATCACTGTACATTCAAAAGGATGATAAAAAGCTACTTGATCTGCTTGCTTCCCCTTAACAGAAGCCCACATTACCAGGTATTGCAAAGCCCTAACTCGTTTTCAAAAGAATCTCAGCAAAAAAAGAATGATGAAGTATTAAAATATTTCCTGGATAACTACATTTAAGCTATGGCTGAAAACCAAATTGCCAGGGCAAGTCTAGATATTCAAGTTAATTCTCTGATACTAACAACTCCCTATCTACAAACTCCTCTGCTCCATAAACCAAAATTTGAAAAAATAAAACTGTTCATTCAACACACTTTCTTGGAACGCTCATCAAGTGCCAAGTATGTGCTAGGCCACGGGGGTGCAGTGGTGAGCAGAACACAGATCCTGCAGCTGATATGGAGTCGACATGAGAACAGATATACATTTATCCAAGAAAGAAAGGCGAGCAAACAAAGGACGCAGACCAGACACGGAGCGGGGAATACTTCCCTGCGGTGCATGAACATCAAGGATGAGAAGCAGACCCAAGCGCAGCTTACTGGGGGCTGTCTTGAGGGGAGTACGGGGGGAAACTGCACGGCCTAGCAAGCCCCCCGGAGATGGGGGCCTTTATGCTTTAAAGCAATGGGAAGCCACTGGAGTCAAGGTGAAGAGCCATGAGTTCTGGAACACAAGAGATTCAAGGGAAACCTCTCATCCCACTGCCAGAGGAAACATCAGTGGTCAATTAGTAGAAAACAGAGTGAAGAATCCTGCTACCAAACAACAGATTTAAGGCCATCAAATTACATTTTTCCTTATGCTTTCTTTATGCTACGTATTAAGAGCTGAAGTAGTCTAGCTACAAAAATGCATATATGTATATATATATATATATATATATATACAGACAGCTTCTAGGAAAAACACAAAGAGAATAAATGAAACACTACATTAAGCCTTAATACAATCAAAAAGCGTAGTTCCCAGATAATGCTCTCCCCAGTATATTTTTATTGTACGTAAAGGTTACAATTGTATTTATTACAGTGAAAAGTGATTGAAGGATCAACGAAAAATATACATATGCTTAATGGAAAATCTTAAGGAGAGGGAAATATCTGAAAAGATATACACCAGCCTGTGGGGAAGAGGTACAGAAGTAGGGAAATGGGGGAGGGGCTGGGGGGTATAAAGATGGCTTTCATTTTCTTTCTTTTCTGTATATCTCTATATTGAGGGAAATTTTTAAACAAGATACTACTTTTTTGGAAAAAAATTTAATTGTGATAGAATATACATAACTTGAAATTTACCATTTTAACCATTTTTTTAAGTACAATGTTCACTGACATTTGTCTTCACATTGTTCTGCAATCATCACCACAGTCCATCTCCAGAACTTTTTCAATGTAAAACTAAATTTCTAAAGTGTGGCATTACTTTGGTAATTTTTAAAACAATCTACAATGAAGTACTTAAAAAACAATTACTGACTTTAATTCTCTTCCTAGCCCAAATATTAAGACTACAAAATGACTTCAAACTTATCTCACTTAAGCAGAGAAAAAATTCCACGGGACTGAAATTTGTCAAACATGCTTCTCAAAAACTCAAAGGTTAAATACATATGGTTTTCATCAAGCATCAAAAAGGAAGTTGATTATAAGATGCACCGTTCTTTTATATACCAATAACAAGGACAAAAATACAGGCAAGCCTCGTTTTATTGTACTTCACAGATACTGTTTTTTGGTTTTTTGGGGGTTTTTTTGTTTTTTTTTTTTTTACAAATTGCAGGTTTGTGGCAACCATGAGTGGAGCAAGTCTATCAGCACCATTTTTCCAACAGCACTTGCTCACTTCATGTCTCTATTGTATTCTGTTAATCTTCACAATATTTCAAACTTTTCATGACTACTATGTTTGTTATGGTGATCTTTGCCATTCCTATTGCAAAAAGAAGCTGCTGGTAGGTTCTGTAAGCTCAGATGATGGTTAGCATTTTTAGCAATAAAGTATTTTTAAATTAACATATGTACATTGCTTTTTTAAACAAATTAACATATGTACATTGCTATTGCACATTTAACAGACCACAGTATAGCATAAACCGTGCACTGGCAAGCCAAAAAATAAAACCCAGAAAACAAAAAACCCTGTGTGACTCTTTGTTGCGATATCTGCTTTACTGTAGTGGTCTGGAACTTCCACAGTATCTCCAAGGTATGCCTATATAGCCAATCGTAATCACATGATGACAGCAACTGTAAAATGCACCCTCACTTCAGAGATGTTACCATGTGAAAAAAAAAAGTGCATCTGAGTAATACAGTAGTTGTAATGTTTTTCCCTTAATGCCTATGGACTTAAAATGGACCTACAGGTCTTAAAGCCATTTACAGAACCCTTAACAAAGAATCTGGCATAAATGAAACCTGATGGGACTACAGATGCTATACCAGGTGCTGTACTTCATTTTTACAAAGGATATGCTCCTGAAAAAAAGGATGTAAAGGAAACACAGTAGGAATGAGGCAACTAATTTAAAGACAAATCAACCCCTCCTGTAAAGAGAAAAGTCCATTATGATCGCTTAAACACACTCTTCTGACACAGTACCAACATGGGGAGGGAGACAATTTCCCAGTCTGAGGAGGTCGAAGTTATACCAAGATCCCCCATCCAAGTCAAGAAACCCGATTCCTCCCTTTATGTAGAAATGATTTCTGTTTGGCAGAACAATTCTTTGAAAACGTCAATAATTTCAGTCCTTGGCATATAACAGAGTTCAATAAATACTGCTCACTTGTGTGAAGCAACTTAAAGATGCCCTGTGTGTCTATGCGCGTGTGCGTGCAAAAGGGCAGAAACCATCTGTCTCTTATCTTTGAGAAATTTCCAGGTGAGCCACACAAACATTCCTACATACAGAAAGAAACCAACTTAATCAAAACACAACCAGAATACAATTATTAAGAGGCATGCTGGAGTTGAAATATACTTCCATTCATGGTACTTCTGAAACATAATTTAAAGCTAAACAGTCTGTACTCTCTGCCTCACTTTCCTCATCTGTGGACTGGGGATAATAACAGTACCTGCCTTAGAGGACTGTGGTGAGGGTTAAATGGATGACTACATCGAAAAGTGCTTAGAAGTCAGCCTGGCATGAGGTAAGCATTCCAAAAGCGTGATTTATTAGAGAGGACAAGAATTTGCAAATAAGGTATTGAAAGAAAAAAAGAGGGAGACAGGAAAGTGTGGGCTGAACCTGGAATAGTCTGTCTCAAGATGACACAGCAGAGTGAAGGCACTGTGAAAAATGCTGCTTCTCTTATTTCTGGCTAAAAACCTGACACTCAAGCTATGTAACAGAGTTGTATCATACAATCAATCTCAAGACAATGTCAGGGTAGAAGTCTAAAAAAGACTTTAAAACTGTTCTCACTTAAAACACCAGAATCTTTCATATTAGACTGAGGATCAAAATTCATTTCATCTGGCTCTGCTTCCTACGTGCCAGCCCAGAGAGAATACAGTGATGGAAGCACCCGCAACACAACTATCAGTGATGGGACTAATACTTGAGATGAACACTTGAACTGTAACCTGAAGTGGTGTAATTTGTCCACGAGGAGTGACCAATTAATTTTAAAACCAGATAATCTAACCTCAAACCATTTTTAAAAGCCACTCTGTAACTCCACCAATTATCTTTTCCTTTTTAGGAACCCAGGGAAAAACCTCCTGTTACCCTTTTCTGTTCTTAAATGATTGGTGATTTGAAGGGAAATCTCTTAATATGGAGCTTTGGTAAATCCTTCAATCTTGGGAAATTATGATCTTTTTACTTAGGGCACGTTTAGCTTAAATAGCTCCAAAAGTTAAAGAATTCTGGAACACGAATCATGATTCACCATCCTGAGGGAACCAGGGGGAGGGCATCAAGAATTTCAAAGAAATAAAGGAAATGCTACTGAAGAAGCAAACTGCCCCCCCCCCCCCACCCCGAGAGGGAAACAGGACAGCTTCCTTAATTTTCATAAGCAAATGCAAACTTTTCCATCAACACAGCTGTAAGCGGGAGCAAAGAGTTCTCACTTAATTGAAATCACAGAACATTTGCAAGGGCCCCCAGCCAGAAAGCTCAATTTTCAATGGACTGACAACCAACTCTTGCTAAATTAAAGCATAGATAAGACAACTGAAATTTGAGAGTGCCAAGCCAATAACCTTCCTTTCCTCCAGGCTTCTAACACTGACCCTATATCAAGTTAAATCACAGTTAAGTCATGCAGCTGGACAACATTAGCTTCTCTGAGGAATGCCTTTGCTGAATTAGGATTTAGTAAGAGTCTACATTTCTATTCAGGTCTCTTTAAGAAAAACTACATAAAATACATTTCTGTACAAAACCACATCTACAGCGTGACTACTGTCCTGGGTGCACATTCATAATACATAGGTCAGTTTCAAAAGCAGGCAACAGAACACCTGTGATACTGATGAGTAAGGGAACAAAAGTACACATACAAAATAAAATAATGCACACTCTACTCCAAAGTGTTTACTACTGTTATTTTTGGATAAAGGATCAGAAGGGATTTACTTTCTTCACGTTTTCTACAACCAACAGAGTTAAGGGGAAAAAAAATTTTTTTTAAATCCAGGGGAAAGCTTTAAACTGAAAAGCATCCAAAGAAATAAAAATATTTGACAACAGATAATTTTACTTCTGTAATTTTTTTTTTACTCTATTCAATGGGAAAAAACTAAAAGAAAAAAGAAGTAAGATTAAGTACTTTCTTCTGCTTTTCTAAACTTTAATAGTTATATTAAGTTTTATAAATTAGAAGGGGAGATTTTCTGTGAGTGCCCCCAAATCACTATTACATATGTGATCTGATGGTTATAGTGGTAAGTTTGAAAGGACTCACATGATTAAACCACCTTAGAATCTGGAGTCAAGGAAGGAAGGGAGAATATAGTTTTCCTCTGCAGAATTGATAAATAACAAGAATTAAATGTATACATATATATTCTTCCCCATTACAGAAAGGATTTAAGACAACTTAACCAAAATGCATACAGGATGAAAAGAATAAGCAAGAAAATTAGGCAGAAGACTAACAAAAGTAGGACAGTTGGAGCAAGGCATGACGGTGGTGCCTATAGCAGTGAGGGCAAAATCAGGGAGGAAGCTGCCTGCTCCCCTCTATACCCATGGCCACGCTGAGCCAGTGATAGGGGTGGGGAGTGGCTAACTGATGTCACGTGGCCTCTATGTCTCCTAACACAGGGCCAAATTCAGTTATAAGCCTTTCAGAAGACAACCAAGAGAAGTCACAAGACTGTGTCCCACTGTTCAGGGTTAAGATTCCAAATACTAAAACCTCAAGGAAGTTTCTCCCCTGCCTTTATGGAAGAGAAACGGAGCAAATGTATTGAGTATCCTTAGAGGAGGCACGGTGAGATGGAGCAGCAATCACAGTGCTACAAAGCTCATCCTCCCAAAAAAGCACGCGACGGACAGTTCTATACCGCCAGTCAGAGCAGCCACAGGCAGGAGAACTCGGAGATCTTCCCAGGCAGGCTACGCAGTGAGGACAAGGCCTCTCCTGGACCTGGAGGAATGCCCCCGGCAGGATAGCACAAGCCTCATCCAGCCCATTATCCCCAGGAGCACTGCAGTCAGGGTACTTAGCGTCAGGTTCCCCCTTCTGTGTATGTGGTTTCCGGACATGTGGCTTCCTCTTTTAAAATCTTTAACTGTCTCACAGCGTATGACCTTACGACATGAGCAATCTCAAATTTTTTTTGGAAATAGGTGGGGAAATATTTAACAGGGATCACAAACATTGGGAAAATTTTTTAAAGGAAAAATCAAATTAGACTCCTTACCATTAATCCTAAAAACTAGACTTAAAGTGAAAGCAAGCATTAAAGAGCCTTCCCCTCCCCTCCCCCTGCCTCAATAAAGCTGTTAGAGGGTGGATTACAGCTTCCCATTTCAACCATGGCCTAGGCACTAGCCCAGGAGGCAATTCCAAGGCATTAAGAGCTCAGAGCAACCTGCCATTTGAGCCTAGGTTCACAGCACACAACAGAAATACTTATCAACAGAGACCACAAATACGTCCTCCCTGAAACACAAGAATTAAAATTTGGAGTGTTAATGGCAGAAGGCAAATTCTGACCTGTTGTCCATTTCCAAAGCTTCAAGTATAAACAAAATTAGTTTTCAAATGTAGTTCTAAGAAGAAAAAAACCAGTGTTGTTTACGTAAACAATAAAACCACCCTGAACCCACAGCCAACTCCTGTGCACGCCAGTCTTCCTCCTTTGTTGAGGTGCTCCCTGATATCAAGCCCACTTCCCAATCACCAACACCCAAAATGGGTTATGGAGTGCGCGCAGTGTGTTGAGGGCATCAGACACTCAACCCGAGGACAACTCCACAAGGCGTGAGAGATACCGATACTCACATTTACAGATGAGGAGACTGAGGCTCAGAGCCAGATAAGTAATTTGCCCAAGATCACAAAGCTAACAAATGTGGACGCCAGGATGCAGGTGGGGTCTTACCGTAACACGCCACTGGCCAGCCTACTGGCTTGTTCATACCCACACCTGTCTCCCAGGTCACCACCCACATTTCTTCTGCAGTCCCTCCTCCACTGCTAAGGCTGAGAAAACAGTCCTCGCAGACAAGGAGAGCAGACTTGCACTCATGTCAGCCACCTCCTCCTGCTCTGTCTGCCTGACTGAGACCCACCCGCAAGGGACACCTTCAGAGTTTGGGCTGCTTTCAAAGGCCAGAAGCCTTCACTCAAACATTACTTTCTGAAACCCTCATTCTGTGCTCGGGTCCCTTTGCCACTCTAAATCCTGCCCCATTATTTTCTGGCATTAGGTTGGAAACACACAGAATGAAGTTTAACAGAAAATCAGCACCTAGGTTCAATTTACAAGACAATCATTTTAATGATAATATCTGCATTTTCAACAATTCTCAGGTTTTGCAAGCCCAGAGGTGACATCAAATCAGAGCAGACTACACCTTATTTTTAATCATCCAGAGAAAAATGTACTCAACCACAGAACAAATATAGTAGCCACCAATGCTTCAGAAAATGACACTGAATTAATGTGAGATAAACAGTTTCACTACTTTTACATTGTAATTAAGTTTCTTGTTCCTCCAATTCTATCCAGAAGATAGAAAGGACACTAACAATAGATGGAGGTGCTGAATACTTATATGAATATACAAAAGCCCTCATGTTAAAAATGCTGACATTTTCACCATTCTCTTCCACATTCTCCCAAGTATCTGGAAGGGTAAAGTTACAGTGACTGAGGAAATAGTTACAATAACCAAATACATGTGTTACCCCTGTATTTGGGGGCAGGAGTAGCTGTCATTTACTGAAACAAGAATGACGCTGACTTGAAACCCCAGGGAACCCAGGGCCAACATGCCATCTGTGCTCAGCAGTCCTGCAGGTACCTACAATCTAACATGCTCAAAACTGCACCCACATTTCCTCCCAAGAGCTGTCATCTTTTTTAACTGTAGTTACGTAGCTTTACTACAAAATAAGTGTTCACTGTAGAAAACCTCGAAAATACAAAAAAGTGCCGAGAACATAAAAAAATCATTCAGCATCGTGGTATGTATATTCTTTTACATTTTCTTGTCTATGTCACACATTTACTTCATTTGCTTTTAAAAATGGTCTCACAGTGGGCATACAATTTAAAACCTACTCTCACATATATTATGAACCTCTCTTCATTCCAATAAACACATTTCAGTCTCATCATTTTTTTTTAATTGGAGTATAATTGCTCTAGAATGTTGTGGCCACATCATTTTTAAGGTTAGATAAGTATATCACAATATGGACAAATTGGTGAAATCAATTATGGTCCACAACTCCTAATGCAGGACACCAAAAGATACTTGGAATACCCACTTCACAACATACATTCTTGAGCACATCTTTACATTCCTTTGGAAAGATTTCTAGTGGAATTGCTAGCTCTCAGATCCTAGCCCCAATGAACTGTCCTTTCCACTACTTCCTGCTATTCCACATTTCCAGGAACCTGTTGTCATCTCTGCCTCAAAAACTCCTGCTCATCCTTCAAGACTATGCAAGGTAAGAGGGGTAAGAATGTGACTGACACTTTTCCCGGCCCCCTTCATAAGTCAGTGCAGTCCTCTTTCTTCTGTACCCACGCAGTAATTAGGCCAGGCACCCTATCACCCAATAGTATCATTTGTTTCCTTCCCTAGATGATGAACTCGGCAGGAATGTAATTAATAATCTATTTTCAAAAACTGCAGCTAAGTTAATGGATGGGGAAAAGTGAAACTGCCAAAGCAAAAAAGACACGATCACGTATAATCTTCTGACAACCGCAACTGTGCTTGGAATACCCTGCTTGAGGGCATCAAGATTGGAACCACGACACACGACACTAAACTCACTCTTGGGACCAGATCCTCACCAGTTTTCTTACACAGGTCATTTATAACGTGAAATGGCTGTACCCCAAAAGTTCACTTTCAGGTTGGTTATTTGGATTATAGACAGCTTTCAGTAATTTTTTGCCAAATTGAATCCTATTTGAGAAAGCGAGCATTGTTCTAAACTGTTTCAAGATAAACAGGGTTTACCTAGTTCAAGAAAGAAGGGACTCTGAGATCTGCTCAGGAAGGCTGGTAAAAGGAACAGTCTGCCTTCATTTAAAGCATTAGGAAGAGGCCATTAACTGATAAAACAACATCTTGTAATAAGATTCCTAGATCTAAAGCTAGTGTTTCTCAAACTTTCTTCCCATAATTCCCTACAGACTGATGCTAATCTTTCGTAGTGTCCTTTATCACTCCTGGGGCAAAGAAGGGGAACCATCCACCTCCTTCTTCTGAGAAAGAAAAGAAAGAACAAAACAGTTCCCCATCTTCAGCCCAGGGGAAACAAGAATCAAGAGAAATAAAAGGTGTTGGATTAGCTTAGTGTTCTGGGCATGAAAATGGACTAAAGAGCTAACTACATATGCTTTTTTCTTTTTTATCAAAACATTAATTAAAAAAAAAATCTAAATAGCACCAAAACTCTCCCAGCAGGAACAAGTAAGCATAGCCAAGAAATGTTTGGAACAGAAGAGTAACAAAGGGGAACTTGTCTACCGGATATTAAAATATTATTCAACCTCCAATAATTTCAACGGGTAGTACTGGCACAAGAACAGACAGAAAGATCAATGAAACAAAATAGGAAGTCCAAAAACATACCCAGGAATTTTGAGTACGATGAAGATGGCATGCCAAGACAATGTATCATTTGGGGTAAAAATGGGGCTGAGGTGATTTGTACCCCTTCTAGAATCAGAAACATATTACTTAAAAAAAAAAAAGTCTCTCCAGGGCAATTAACTTTCTGAGCCTATGGGGAAAAACAACCCTAAAACCAGAAAGGAAAAGACTGAACTACGATATCTAACTTCTGTATATCAAATGATGTAACTAAAAAAAATGGAAAAAATATGAATTGCAGCTCATAACAAAAGACACAAGGAACCCAGCCAGGGATTCCGATGAACTGTCACTAACCAGCATAATAAGTAACTTTGGAGGAACCACAGTACCATTTTAAAGTGAAATTACCGAGAATACAAATACTTTGCGGATGACTTAAAAAAATATCTTACATGTTGATCTGTAGAACACCACCCTGCCCAGAACCCTAGAGGAATTTTATTTTAACATAGCTTCAGAGCTCCAACACTGTAATCACTTCAGACAGAAATCTTTTCCCCATCCTTTGAGAATTGAAATTCAATATATTCGTTCAATTCAGATTTAAATTCATTCATTACATTTATAAAGCTAAGGCTTTATCCACCTGTTCCTGTGCAAAACCAGATCTCTGCTGACTTACCACCTTCCCCCTAAACCTATTCCTCCTCTAGCTTTCCCCAACTCAATGACAGCACCACCCACCCTTCCGTTGAAGGTGAAACTCTAGAAGTCATCCTTGACTCCTCTCTGCCTCACCCCTCTGTCAACACATCTTCAGCTCTCCAGCATATATCTCTTCTCTCCATCCCCATTAATACCACTCTAGTCCCAACCAAACCCAATTCACTTAAAGTAAAATCCCACAAGACCAGACACTTATCAGGCCTCACCCTCCTTCTTTTATTGACCTTCTTCAAGTTCCTTTCCAAGCTGGCCCCTGCCTTGTGACTCAGCAGCTCTTCCCTCTGCCCAGCATGCTCATCAGTGACATTCCCAGAAGCTCCACGTTACCAGATCTCGGCCCGAACACCACATTCTCGGAGGCCTTCCCCAACCACCTTACAGAGACAGGACGCCACCCCACCCTGCCCCTTAGCCTGCTCTCTTTTCTTCACAGCACCCATCATTAGCTGCAACTCTCTTTATAGCACCTGTCCCTCCCACTAGAACAGAAGCTCCATGAGACTAGGATCTTCACTCTCGTATTCCCCAACACTCAGAGTCCAGACCCAACGGGCCAACGCATGTATTTGTTGAACAAAGGGATGAGCCCTAAGTGTATGGGAACATTTTGATGAACCAGGATCACTTCCGTGAACTTAACAACTATGGTATCTGCTCACTGCCTATGAAGGAGTTACTTTTGGCCTGTCTCTGATGGGCTACACTTTGAGTTTTGTTTTGCCTGTTTGTTAAAATCTGTTTCTTGCCTGCTTTCAGCTGTCACTGCACTGATAACAACTCTTGGTGATCTCTCTCCCTACTGTAAGCATATGGCAGGTCCAAAAAGTAAAAGTAAGGATGGGGCTCTTCCATCATTAAAGTGCACCAACTTTAGTGCAGACAAATGTTATCTCCTTGAATTTTTCAAAGGCTTTTTTATTTTTTAGCTCCTTTCTAGATCTCAGACAGTTCCTAATTCCTAGATCAGATCATTAGATCTTAACTCTGACCTTTTCAATACCTAGCATAAAAGTACATCATAGTGCCATCTTACTAAACACACTGACATCTCCTTCAATCCACAAGCCAAACAATAATCTTACTTTAATAAACATAAACAGAACACACTGAGGTTTTTTTCAGGGATGATGTAAAACTCAGTGCCAAACTAGAGTTCTACCTTGTGCTAGAAGATTCAAGCCAACTTTTATACCGCATGAAATTTCCAATTTAAGAGCTGAGTGTGGACATTTGGCCCAGGCTGCAAAGCACAGCAAAGCCATAATCATAAGTTACATCCTATAACCTCCATCCCCATTCTGGCCTTTCCCAAAAGTTCCTTAAGGCTAAAATCATCTTGTACCATCTCCTGCTGCCAGTCTAAACACAGCGTTGACAGGCTGAGAAGCAGAGGACCTAACCAGCCAGGCAGGTCCACCCCCAGGCTCCAACTAACTTGACTCCTGAAGATCAGAGAGATACAAGAAAAGGTATGTAGGAAAATTGACAGAATGACTAAACAGGATACTCTGTTTCCTGGTAAAGGTTTTATCAAAAAGGCAGAGTTGCCACAAAGAAGGTCCAGATGGCAAACTGTGTTTCTACTCTCCCTAACTGCCTTAAAGAAAATAAACAATGAGATAAAATCCTGCATCCAAAAAAAAAAAAAAAATGAGGTAGATTTGGAAAGGAGGCCAAGAGTAGAGCCTCAAGCATGGACTTTGGGAAAAGATCATCTCCAAGTGTTAAACAGTAGGTCCAGTTTGCAATACATTTTCTGAGTATTGCTGGTGTACCAGGACTCCTGACTAGTTTGTATATATTGATTTTGTATCTATGAAAATGTATTTGTTTGGGGGGCAGGGAATCACACCGTCTACTATTTGGACAAACTACTTTGGTAACTGTACCAAAGTTGTGATTTCAAAGGACTTGTCACCAAATTGGAGTCATGCACATTTACTTTCAAAATCATTCTGTAAACAATTTACACAGCTCATCCTCAATTTCTGATGTAGATATTTCTTTTTTCAAAAAGCACGTTTACACCTGAAACACTGTAACTATACTTCAATGAAAAAAAAAGCAAAAAGCACAATTTGTATAAAATTCCAGGTAATTCATGATAGATCTGGGAGAAAACCTTGCTCTGCAGGTTCCCAAATCATGATTAGTCAAATTTCTGCTAACTTTTCTAAACTTTTCAGGCACTCACGACCATTCCTGGCAGAACCTGGCTCTGGACTTAAACAAGATGCCAGCGGCGAAACACAGGAATGGGGAACCAATGCACTGAAAGGGCAGATATTCCCTACTGCTCTTTCAACTTCCTTTTCAATCCTTTACTTCCTCCCTTAGAGGAAGGGAGATCTGCTTTTCCTCTCACATCTAATGCCTGAAAAGTGAGTCAGGGACTAGAGTTAAAAGCTTAAGTTATAAAGGTATCGGTTATGAATTAAGAATGAACAGCAACCAACTTGGCCTTACTCAGCAATGACTGCTCTAAGAGTCTATTCCGGGAGGGCTTCCCGCATTGGTTTGCTCTGTGGCTGGATGAATCCCAAATCTTATCTGTAGAGTAAGCATTTCTGTACTTCACACATAGGTTTTCCATTAAATTCCTTTCACGAATCTACATCCCTCTTCTACCTCAAACTCATTCCAATACAAACCTGCCAATCCAAAATCATCTCTTTCTCTCTTCTAAAGATTACTTTGGCTAATCCCTTTGTTAATCCTGAACACGATTCCAGCCACTTTTCTGACTCATACAACCCACTAAGGGCCCAGATACTGGATAACACCCACCCACATCACTCAACTGGGCTAGTTAACACCAAATCGCCCATGGGCCAGGAACTGCGTTTCCCAAAGGTTCTCCGTCCAATCATTCAACAGACTGGTGGGGTTGAGTGTGCCCTTCCATTTACAGGAATGAGTCCAACAGTGAAACCTACAAGTGGAAGGACTCCAACCAGATTAATTTACATCAGCTTTAGTTCCACAAAGCTAAAGGTGCACATTTCAGAGACTCCAATAGTAATTCCCACTGCCACGAGTACTGTTCTAAGTTTTCCCACCAACCTTATGAGAGAAATATTCAGTTGGGCTCATTTAACAAAGGCGAGAACTGGGACAAGAAAAGATGAAACGCCTTGCACAAAGTCAGGGTGATGACCACACCCAGAGGGCCACCCTGGTCCGTCTGACCCCAAAGCACTTGCTTTTTTGAGCGCTGCGCTCACCATCCCGCCTCTGACCTCCGCTGCCAATGCCCGGCACTGCCCGCGGGGCGCCCGGATTCCACAGGAACCCGGGGAGCCTTGGGTCTGGGAAGCAGGCAGAGGCGCCCGCCACGGGCGGCCTCGCAGGGCAGCGCGCTGGGATGCCGGGTGCAGGAGGCGGTGCCCGCAAAGCAGGGGTTCACCTGTAGGCAGCCACCGCGCGGGTCTGCAGGTATTTCTGGGCGGTCATGACTCCCACGAAGAGAAAATTCCCGTCGCGCGGGCCGCCCTCCGGGGCTCGGCCGTGAGGCCAGAGCTGCTCCCCGCGCGCATCCCCGCGCGCCCCGCCGGCGTGGGACGCCCCGACCGCCTGGCCAGGCCGGCAGCCCTCGGGACCGGTGCGGCGCCGCGGGCCCGCTCGCTTCAGCTCGGAGGCGCGGGGCAGGACGAGCCGCGAGGCCAGCACGAAACCCAGCACCAGCCCGAGCAGCACGCTGAGCCAGGCGCGCCGGCCGCGCACGGCCATGCCACCGCCGCTCCGCCCGCCGGGCCGCCGCCGCCGCCGCCGCCTCCGCGCGCCCTCAGCCCGCCGCCCCCGCCCGCGGAGGCCAGCCCGCCCTAGCGCCGCGAGGCCCGGCCCGGGCAGCGCCGAGGCCGCCGCGGGCCCGCCGTGCCCATCGCGGCCCCCGAGCCGCCCGCAGTCCCCGCGCCGGCGCTTTGTTCCTCACGCGCACCCCCACCGCCGCGGCCTGCGCCTTTAAGCGCGGACCGTGCCCGGCGCGCGCCGGCGGCGGCTCGGGCACGAGGCGGCGGCGACGGCGGCGGCTCCTCCCGCTTGCGCACTGGGGCGTGCGGCCAGCGCGACGGCGACGGCAGTAGCAGCCGAGCCCGGGCCCCCGTCCCGCCCTGCCCGCGTCCCCCGGCCGGCTCGGCTCCGCTGGCGCTGCGCCCGCCCCGGTCCTCTTCGTGGCCGGCGCCGCCGCTGCCGCTGCACATCCTCCGGCTTAGCTCGCCATTGCAACGGGACTGCCTCACGTCACGCACGGCGCGTTATGAAGCGGCCTCGGCGGCGGCGGCGGCGCCTGGCCCCTCTCGGGATCCGTCCGCGCCGCCCGATTGGCGCAAAAGTGAATGGGGGGCGGTTCACGTGGTCAAAGTTTGACCAAAAAAAAAAAAAAAACCATCCCTCCGGGCGGTGGCGAAGACCGCGCCGCGCCGCGCCGCGCCGCGCCGCCCCGCCCCGTCCGCGCGGTCTGCGGCCGGGCCGCCCGGGCGGAGGGGGCGTGGGGCCCGGCGCCGGCGGGGGCCCGGACCGCGGCGCCCGGCAGCCCGTTATCCGCCCGGCGACCACACCCCCGCCGGCCCGCGCTCCGACTCGCGGCAGCTGCGCCCCCAGCACCGGCCCGAGGGCGTCCCCTCCGCGGGGATGGGATCTGCGAGACGCAGCGGAAGCGCGAATCTTGGGAGGGCTTTTTAACAAGGGGCTTCTTGGTCCCCAGACGCTCCGCGAGCCCCTCGTTCCTCCTTCAGGGACTGCGCTCAGAGAAACCCCACTCCGGTCCCCACGCCCAGCCCTTCAGCCCGGCGGACCTCACCAGCTACCTTCCCTGCGTCTTCGTGATTCACACTGTATCTTTGTGCCCGCCGCCGTGTGGGTAGGAGCGAGCACGTATAGGATAAACAGTTCAGGAACCGTTTTGAGACGTGCACGCTTGGAGAATGAACCATGAATTCAGTTGCCTTGTTCCCTGCCACTAGTTTCTAACCTAAAAAAAAAAAAAAAAAGCGCTATACTTAATGTCCAAGTTCCTAACACTACCAGCATTTAATGGATGTTGAAGAAATGGTAGGTGATGTTCTTCTCTTTTACTTACGTTATGGGTGGACACATAGTGTTTCTAATCTGAATCTTTGTCGATATTTTAACGTAGTCCGTCCATAAAAGTGCCGTGGATTTCCAAAGACAGGTTTTGAGAACCGACTTCTCTATGATGGATTTAAAATTTTACGCATTTCCTCTTTAAACAAAACAAAAACAAAAACTAAGCTAAGATAGCAAAAGCTGATGAAGTGCCCATACAACAAATGTTTGTGTAAATATTAATGTTATTACTTAGTCGCCAGTGTACTGGGGTTTTTTAATGAAACTCTCTGAGAGCAAAGTATTTTCCTAGGCCTGACAGCTTCCCATCATTTAATCAAATGAACCCATGAGTTAGGGACAGAAAATAAGCGTGCTTGGGGTAAACCTTGGATCTTTCTTCATTGCAAAGATGACCAAATGATTGAAATATTACACAATTTAAAATGTCACCTTGTGGGAGAGATATCGTCTCTGGAATTGAATGGTGGTCACTCTTGTTTATTCTTTGGATATCAGCACCTTCTTCGGCACTTGTGATTTATGTCAGAAATAGTTCTTTACAGAGCTTCGGCCAGGCTCCCTCCCTAGGAAGTGATCCACATTTAAAAATAAAATCCTCATTATGCAGTGAACACAGGATTCCAACAGTGGTCTTGAGAAAAATACAGAACACGTAACCATGAATTACAGACCCAAAAATCACCCAAAGGGGTTTCCAGTGAGACCATAAGGCACAAATGCTAAGTAGTCACCAGATCCCCCAGATTCTGCAACAGCCCCATAATTCACAATGATTTCCATAAAGCATGAATCTAGTGAGATGCAAACGTTCAGTTTCGTGACATACTGATTTCAGTATTTTCTAATCTGCTTTAAACTTCTCTATTTGCTCATCTAGACTAAAATCTGATAAAAAGTACATAAATGTATGATGGCAATTAAATGTTTTGTCCTCATCCGTTTCTTGGCTGCTAGGGGTCCCTCAGTTCCTAGGTCAGCAGCCTCACCTGCATACCTGCACACTCGGAGTGCACCTTTCATAATGTAGAGAGGATACCCTATTTTCCGGAAAGACTGGGTCTGAAGGTTTAGAGCACTTGAGTCAAGGAGAATATGACACAGGTGAAGTTCTTCTAGGAAAAGTGGAGGGTGCCAGGCTAGGGGAGGGCAGGAGGAGAAGAAGGAGGGCGGGGTCCTGTAAAAGTTGGCCAGGGGCTCCAGGAGCCCTCACATTGGAGCTGGGGCATCTTCCCAAGTGCAGCCTGGGAAGATGGAGGGGAAACTCCTGCACAGCTGGATGGTCTGGCTGAGGCAGTTCTCCTGGGGAAGGATCTTCAAGTTTCCCAGCACAGGCCCCCTCAGAGGCCTGGGTTAGGAGGTAGAACTATCCTACGTGGGGGGATATCACAGCTGGAGGCAAATGCCCAGAACCAAGGACTTTGGTGACAGCCAGAGGCCCAAAGGGCCAGACGAGTAAGCCCAGCACGGAGGTCCATCCAGAGGCCAGTCCCACCTGCCCAGACACAGCTAACACCAGCAAGGATCCCGGAGGAGGACGTGCATCTGAGACCCCTGCCCCTAGTGCACACACATGCACCCTCCCCAGAACCCCCTCAAGGCCGAGGCAGGTCCTCACTCCCCATGTCTTCCTCTCCTTTATTTATCTGTAAAGGTGAAAAGTCTAGTTGATCAGATTTCATAGGTATTTCACCTCAGGAAACCGAGGAAAGAACTTTCCTCCACAGAGCCCCCTCTGTTAAGTTGAGGGAATCATTAACCATCTTTCTCATTTAAAAAAGGAGTGGTGTTAACCATAATCAGATAGGCAGAGTTATTCAATAAGGAAGACTCCTCAAGGCACACCCCCACGCTGGAGGGGGCCTGGGCTGGATCCTGTCAAGTGTGGGGTCTGGGCTTCCTTTTGTACTGAGGGAGTCCCCCCGGAAAAGCTGCAGACCCCTCAGGGTCTCAGGTTCCTTGTCTCTAAATGGGTCTTTCCACTAGGTCATGTTAGAAGTTACTCCTCGGTGATTCTAGACAGATGACAAGAAACTTGTTCAAAAGTGCCGCATCATCTAACCTCCTTTCTGTTTTCATGCGTGTGATTTATCTCTACCTACATTACTGAACACTTTCTCACAAATTGCAATTCTGTTCCCACACATATTACATTTTTTTTTCCTGTTCTTGAGACACTGAATGCCTGTTACAGGTATAACATTTCTATAATTTGCAGCAATTTCTTGGAAACCCTTGATAAATACCTCAATTGTTTGTTGGCAGCAAGCCTTGAACAACCGACAGAGTTCCCTGTAAGGGCTTCTTTAAAGACACAGCTTCTGCCTTAAACAGGGGGCCCTGCAAAAAGTGGTCATAATTTTTAAAAAAACCTTTAGAAATGCCTCTTTTAAGAAGCAGCCAATGTGGAGGAGTGAGTAATAATCCGTGCCCTGAGGAGGCTCTGTTCATTGCCTGCAGAGAAGAAAATCTGTACTGACCATTTTACTGATCTTACCACTTAACCTCTATTAATCCAATAAAACTTTGCTTTATTATTAATTCTGCTATTAAACTGACATTTAGGGTACTCATTAGCTTATGAATGTTGCTCCATGTTTCCTTCTGTCTGCAGCGGTTCCAGCCGCATGCAGGAAAGGGCAAGTGATAGGGCTTATGTTCTGGCTTCCAGACACTAGTGGGTGCGATGCTGATTATACTAGAATGTTCTTCATGCTTCTCTAGTCTGCTTATCAGCTCTGTCCATTCTTTCTGTCAGATGTTGAGTCAGTATGTGTATGTTTCCCACAAGAGTGCCTGTGTTTCTGTGTATGGGAGAGAGACAGAAGAAATTGAGCACCACTCTGTGTGCTGGCCGGATGGGATGTAATCTTACTAATGAGAAAATGTTGGCTGCCGCCAGCACAGGCACTGTTGGGAAACTGCCTGAATGTTCTCTGGGAGAGAACCACACTGCAGAGGCTGGGGACCATTGGCTTCTAGTCTAAGACTTAATCCTTGTGTAGCAGAGAAGTCTGCCCTTCCCATCCGTTGCCAAGAAATGCCATTAATCTTTAAAGTGGTGCCAGAGTTTCCACAGCTGGAGCGTTTGCACAAAGACAAAACTTGCATGTCTCAGGTGGGGAGGAGAGCCCCACCCCGGAGCTGGTCAGCTGGCCTGCAGCATTGCCACCTGAGGGCTGCACACAGTGGTGGTCAGGCCTGGGAGCTTCATGGAAATGCTCCCAATGTGCAACTCAAACTCTCTTTGTTTTCCTCGAGGCCTAATGAAGCATACATTTGCCTGGGGCGGGGCGGGGGGGGGGCGGTAATTTAAGCTGCAGAAGAAATTCAGGTCCATAAACACGTGAAATGCAATGCCAGGGTAAGGAAGCATGAACACCGTAAAACCCGGTAAATGACCCCACTGTGTTGATCATTCACACACCTTGGTATTGTGCTATCATGACCTGGCTAGGCTCAGAAGCCCTTCTATCACCCCGTGATGGGTGATAAGGATTGTTATCAGACGTGGTAGTAAGACCTCCACAAGAGTTTAAAATAAGCACAGTGGGATGAGACATTCTGCTGGAGGAAGAGGCTCTGAAGCAGGCTGGGAGGACAGCCAAGTCCTACAATCCGTTTGGAGGGCAATTGCATCGCAATTGCAAATTATAGATACATTTACTTTTGACCCAGCAACCCCACTTCTGAGAATTTTTCCTCCAGTCATACCAGTACAGAATGACACTTGTACTGAGTTAATCTCTGTCACATTGTTTGTGGAAGTAAAAGATTAGATTGTGTCCATTTAGAGGGGAGTGCGGATGTAAATAATGCTGTTATCTCTCAGAGAATGAGATACTCCGAAGATGGAAAACAGGGCAAGGAAATCTTCTCCCTTCTGAGCCAGAGAGAGAGGGCCACGTGGTGCAGGGCCAAAAGCAGAGAGAATAAGAATTTTGCTAGTGTTTTTTTGTTTTTGTTTTGTTTTTTTGTTTTTGTTTTTTTAAATAACAAAACGCTAGAAGAATGCACAAGAAGTAAAAATGAAACATGGAGGTGGGGTGGGGGGGTGGGGGCTGGTTGAAAGGAGAGACATGACCCAGAGTTCCCAATGGATATTTTTAAATATCCTTCTGGTTTTTTATTATGTGACTGTATTATCTATCTAACCCTGCAAAAAAGGTACCACTTTCCCACAAGTTGAAGCCCTAAAATGCTATTAGCAGAGCATTGACCACTAAGATGCATAGATCCTCCCTGACAACTTATTTGGTGCAACTGCTCTTGTTTAACGGAAGTGGAAGCTGGATGCCCTTAGCCACACCGTGAGTGCTGCCACCAAGCCAATCTGCCAATGTCCTGGCCCAGAATGTCTCAGAAGCAAGAATCCCTCAAGTATTTTCTTTCAAGTTTTGTCTCTTGCCCCTTAGCAACTGGTTAAAATGAAAATTTCCAATGTCTATTTGAACTTTTACTTTCCAGTTTCCTTAGCATATCATTGTAAGTGTACTTCCAGCATGGAAATATTAAGAACCTCTCAAACCACCGAAATGAACATGGCTATACTCCTTTCAGAATCTCTTTCTCCACTTGTTTTGTATTGGCTTCTCCTTGAACTTAGTTCTTTTTTTAAATAATTAATTAATTAATTAATTTATTGGCTGTGTTGGGTCTTCGTTGCTGCACATGGGCTTTCTCTAGTTGCTGCAAATGGGGGTTTCTCTTCATTGTGGTGCGCAGGCTCCTCATTGTGGTGGCTTCTAGTTGTGGAGCACGGGCTCTAGGCCCGTGGGCTTCAGTAGTTGCAGCACATGGGCTCAATAGTTGTGGTTCACAGGCTCTAGAGTGCAGCCTCAGTAGTTGTGGAGCACGGGCTTAGTTGCTCCACAGCCTGTGGAATCTTCCCAGAGCAGGGATGGAACCCATGTCCCCAGCATTGGCAGGTGGATTCTTAACTACTGCACCACCTAGGAAGTCCCGAACTTAATTCTTGGATTTTCCATAATCTTAGGGCCTCATGCCATGTCTTTTTGCCCTCTTTAAACATATTTTTTAAAAAATCAATCTTTCAAATATTTTGTAGGCTATTGTAGCACTAAACACAAGAAAGCCAAGGGCAGTGCTGGAACTTTATGACAATGGTGCCCTCTTGTGGTATGTAGTTATTTCTGATGCCTGAAGGTCTATCATCTTGGACTCAAGAGAATAATGGTCAGATATTTTATTTTATGGTACCACTTTTACCAGCATTTTCCAAAGTGATATCCTGCTCTTGGATTTGTGGCTAACTAGCTGGTGACACTGTAAAGTGAGAGGAATTGAACAACGATTAGCTAGAATCTACCCCTTGCATTTTGAAACTGAGACACTCTGGGGGAGTGTAGGTTTAGCCTTCTTTGCTCAATAGTTTTGAGATCCATGGATATCTGCTTTCTGATGGGAAATTGGTCAATTTCCCCAAAAGATGAAAAGTATCAGCAGGTGTAAACCGATTACACATGGGAGTAGATGTCATCCTGCACCTGCCCAGGCTCACAGCTGCAGAGGGGTTCACACTAGGGAGGCTGTCTACAGGCCCTGGAGGCCCAAATGTTTGCTTTACAATTCTTCTCAAAAAGGCACCTTTAATCCTTTTGCACCTGTATGAACTGTCGGTGGCCTGGTCATCTGCACACGCTTGCCTTGGTTGTGTCCTCCCAAGACAGCCCCCAGTTCCCACCCACACCTGAATTCAGAGGGCACTGTGAAGGTGTGCCCCCCTGCCTAGCAAACGCAACAGAAACTTCGTAGATAATGTGCTTTCGTTATCACAAACTGCGAGTGGCCTTCAGATACAGTTGGCCCTGCTACAGGACATGTCAGTGATGTTGAAGTTAACAGAAGGAAATTAACTGAACTAGTAGAGTTTGTTTTCTGCTCTACATTTTCTGGGTTTTGTGACATTTGCCAATCAATGTTTTATTTGGTTTAATGAGAGATGAACATTTATGCCATTGCAAAATACACTTTATTCCTAAATATTTCATAGTAATGAAGCCACGTTACAAGAGGGTGAGCATAGCAGCAAAGATGAGAAGCTGTGTTACTGAGGCTTGGACGTGGGAGCTGCACACGACACTTGCCCGGAGCGTACGCTGGGTCCGAACCACCTCTGCTTTACTCCTTTGTCAAATTTTGTGATGTCAAGAAAGCAAAACTGAAAGAGACTCAAAGATCCCACAGAGAGCTCTGATCCCCCACCAGAGCCACCTGTACCATCAGAGTCTGGTCAGGAGACAGAAACCTTGCCAGTTATTTGAACTGAGAGAATATTTTTTAAAGTTTCATTGAGATCTAATTGATATACAATAAACTGCATGTTTCAAACATACAATCTGTTCAGTGTTTATACAAGTGAAAACGCCACCTGTATTTTTATACCTGTGAAAACATCACCACTGTTGTGATCTGAATGCTTGTGTTCGCCCCCCCCCCCCCCCCAGTTCCTATGGGGAAATCCTAACCTCCGAAGTGAGGGTATTAGGAGGTAGGACCTTTGGGAGGTGATTCAGCCATGATGGTGGAGCCCCCACAAATGGGGTTAGTGCCCTTTTGAAAGGAACCCTGTAGAGCTCCCTAGCTCTTCCCACCATGTGAGGACACAACGAGACGTCTGAGACTTGGAAGAGGGCCCTAACCCAACCATGCTGACACCCTCATCTCAGACTCTCAGACTCCAGAACTGTGAGAAATATGTTTCTGTTGTTTATAAGCCTCCCAATCAGTGGTGTTTTGTTACAGCGTCTGAACAGACTGAGGCGGCCATGATCAAGATAGTGAACTTGTCTGTCGTTCCCAGAAGTGACTCCTTCCCTGCCCCCAACCTCCGTCTCAGGCAGCCACTGACCACTATAGACTAGTGTGTATTTTCTACAGTTTTGTTTAAATGGAATCATACAGTATGTACTTTTAAAAATCTGGCTTCTTTCATGCATATTAATTATTTTGAAGTCCACCCATGTTGTTCCATGCTATGTAGCGCTGCATTCTATGAACATACCAGCATCTATCCATTCACCCGCTGAGTGATATTTGCATTGATGTTGACTTAGGCTGTTACGTGCACAGCTGCTATGAACATCCGTGAGAGAAGTGGCCAGGTCATACAGTAGTGTGGTTTAACTTTTTAAGGAACTGACAAACCTTTTCCCATTTTTTTCCTACCAGCAGTGTGTGAGAATTACAGCTCTTCCACATCCTCACCAATGCTTGGAATAGCCAGTCATTTTAACCTTTTTAATAAGTATGTGGTAGAACCTCAGGGTAGTTTTAATTTGCTTTTTCCTCATGACTGATGATGCTGAGGATCTTTTCATATATACCCACCCACATGTCTTCTTCTTTTTTTTTTTAAAGTGCACAACCTAAAAGTTGAGAATTATGTTTTTTTAAATTAATTAATTAATGTATTTATTTTATTGGCTGTGTTGGGTCCTTTTTTGCTGTGCGCGGGCTTTCTTTAGTTGCAGTGAGCAGGGGCTACTCTTCGTTTGGTGCGTTGGCTCCTCATTGCCGTGGCTTCTCTTGTTGTGGAGCACGGGCTCTAGGCGTGTGGGCTTCAGTAGTTGTAGCACATTGGCTCAATAGTTGTGGCTCACAGGCTTTAAAGCGCAGGCTCAATAGTTGTGGTACACAGGCTTAGTTGCTCTGCAGCATGTGGGATCTTCCTGGAGCGGGGATAGAACTCGTGTCCCCTGCATTGGCAGGCAGATTCTTAATTACTGCACCACCTAGGAAGTCCGATCCACATATCTTCTTGGTGAACTATGCATTCAATGCTTTTGCCTACTTAAAAAAAAAAAAAAAGGACCCATAATGGAAAAGAATATTAAAAAAGAATGTATATATATGTATAACTGAGTCACTTTGCTGTATAGCAGGAATTAACACATTGTAAATCAATTATATTTCAATTTTTAAAAAAAGGTGGGAAATCCTGTCATAGGCTACAACACGCATAAACCTTGAGGACATTATGCTAAGTGAAATGAGCCAGCCACAAAAGGACAAAAACTGTGATTCCACTTATGTGAGATTCCTAGAGTAGTCAAATTCATAGAGACAGGGCTTCCCTGGTGGCACAGTAGTTAAGAATCTGCCTACCAATGCAGGGGACACAGGTTCGAGCCCTGGTCCAGGAAGATCCCACATGCCTCAGAGCAACTTAGCCCATGCGCCACAACTACTAAGTCTGCCCTCTAGAGCCCATGAGCCACAACTACTGAGCCCAAGTGCTGCAACTGCTGAAGCCTGCTCGCCTAGAGCCTGTGCTCCACAACAAGAGAAGCCACCGCAGTGAGAAACGCTTACACCACAATGAAGAGTAGCCCTGCTCTCCACAAATACAGAAAGATCACGTGCAGCAATGAAGACCAAATGCAGCCAATAAATAAAAAATAAAATAAAGAAATAAATTAAAAAAAAAAGATTTCCAAGTAGAATATTAAAAAAAAAATTCTTAGAGACAGAAAGTAGAATGGTGGGTGCAAGCAGGTGGGGGAGAGGACTAGGGAATGGTTGTTTAATGGATAGAGTTTCTGTTTTGAAAGATGAAATAGTTCTAGAGATCTGTTGTACAACAATATGAATATACTTAACACTGGTGAACTGTACACCTTAAAATGGTGAAAAAAAGAAAAATATAAATCATGTGAAGTGTTAAGGTGTAAATAATTAAGTATTTTTAAAAATAAAAAATGGGTTTGTTTTCTTATTCTTGAATTTTGAGAATTCTTTATATAACCCGAATAAAAGTCCTTTACCATGTATATGATTCTGAATAAACGTCCTTTACCATATACATTATTTGCAAATATATTCTCTCAGTCTGTGCATTGTCCTTTTATCCCCTTAAACAGTATCTTTCAAAGTACAGAAATTTATAGATTGTGCTTTTCGTGTTGCAGCTAAGAAATCTTTGCCTAACTCAAAATTTACAAAGATTTTTCTTTCTTGTTTTCTTCCAGAAGTTTTATAGTTTTAAGGTTTGTGTTTAAGTCTATGACCTATTTTGAGTTAATGTTTACATGAGATCTGGACCAAAGTTTATTTTTTCCCCTATATAGGCATCAAGTTTTCCCAGTACCATTTATTGAAGAAGACCATCTTTTCTCCACGGAATTGCATTTGCAACCTTATTAAAGTCAGTTTTCCGTATTATATGCATAGGTCTATTTTCTAGATTTTCTGTTCCACTGACCTGTTTATCCATCTTGATGCCAACTGCACTGACTCGGTTACTGTAGCTTTATAAGTCTTGAAATCAGGTAATGTTAGATCTCCAACTTAGTTCTTTTTTGAAGTTGACTATTCTGAATACTTTACATCCTATGTGACTTTTAGAATCACCTTGTCAATTTCTATGAAAATGTCTGCTGAAATTCTGATTGATACTACATGGAATCTTTAGATTGATTTGAGGAAAAATGTTGTCTTAGCAATATGAACTCTTCTAGCCATGAACACAATCTATCTGTTTATGTCTTTAATTTCCCTCAGCAAAGTTTTATAGTTTTCAACACACAGAGCTTTTACATATTTTTTCAGATTTAAATATGTTTTATTTTTGGTGATAATGAGAATATCATTTTAAAATTACAGTTTCCTGTTGTTTATAGCTAGTATATAGAAATACAATTGAAATCTGCATGCTGATCAATCATGCAACCATACTAAATTCAAAAGTTCTAATAACACTTTGTAAATTCCATCAGATTTTCTATGTAGATGATCTGATCATCTGCACATAATGACAGTTTTACTTCTTCCTTTCCAATATGGATACAATTGATTTCCTATACTTGTTTCGTTTCACCGGTTAGAACATCCAGCACAACGTTGATAGCAGTGTCTGATCTTGGAGGGAAAGCTTTCAGTCTTTTTCCATTAAGTGTGGTGTTAGATGTTGGTTTTCAGTAGATGCCTTTTATCAAGTTGAAGAAGTTCCTTTCTATTCCTAGTTTATTGAGTTTTATTAGAAATTGATGTTAAGTTTTGTTAAGTGCTTTTTTCTGTGCCTATTGAGAAGATCATATGTTTTTTCTTTCTTAGTTTTTTTTTTTTAAATATTTATTTATTTGGCTGTGTCGGGTCTTAGTTGCGGTACACAGGCTCTCTAGTTGTGGCGCTTGGGCTGCAGAGAGCATGGGCTCAGTAGTGGCAGCACACAGCCTTGTTGCCCGACTAAGCATGTGGGGTCTTAGTTCCCCAACCAGGGATTGAACCCAAGTCCCCTGCACTGGAAAGCGGATTCTTAACCACTGGACCACCAGGGAAGTCCCTCCTTCTAAGTTTTTTAATGTGATGAATTATACTGACTGGTTTTCAATGTTAAATAACACACACTTGGTCATTATGTCATGACCTCTCTATTCTTTTTATCAAGTATGGGACTTCATAAAGCTCAACTTCATAAAATTTAATTTAGAATTTCTGCATCTATGTTCATGGAATACGACTTGGGGAATGTTAGTTTATAGTTTCTTTTTTTGTAATGTGTTTGTGTGATTTTCATATCAGGCTAATGCTATCCTTATAGAATGAGTTGGAAAGTTCCCTCCTATTCTATATTCTTCAAGAGTTTGTGTAGACCTTATTAAGGTGATATTGGGTTAGCCAAAAAGTTTGTTTGGGTTTTTCATAACACCCAGGTTACAGAAAAACCCGAATGAACTTTTCGGCCAATCCAATATATAAGCCTCAAATGCTAACTGCCTCCTTGAGTTTTAAAAAAAAAAAAAAGAAAAAAAGAGTTTGTGTAGAATTTGTATTATTTCTTTTTTTTTAAGATCTTTTATTGAGACATATAATTGACATACAATAAACTGCATACATTTAAAGTGTACAATTTGATATACATATTTTTTTTCTTATTAGTAATGTATATATGGCAATCCCAATCTCAAAATCCATCCCACCCCAACCCCCCCACCTCCACTTCCCCACTTGGTGTCCATACGTTTGTTCTCTACATCTGTGTCTCTATTTTTGCCTTGTAAACTGGTTGATCTGTACAATTTTTCTGGAGTCCTCATATATGCATTACTATACGATACTTGTTTTCCTCTTTCTGACTCACTTCACTCTGTGTGACAGTCTCTAGGTCCATCCATGTCTCTACAGATGTCCCAATTTCGTTCCTTTTTTTACGGCTGAGTAATATTCCATTGTATATCTGTATCACTTCTTTTTTATCCATTCATCTGTTGATGGACATTTAGGTTGCTTCCATGACCTGGCTATTGTAAATAGTGCTGCAGTGAACATTGGGATGCGTCTGTCTTTTTGAATTATGGTGTTCTCTGGGTATAGGCCCAGCCGTGGGATTTCATAATGCCAGGGTTACAGAAAAGCCTGAATGAACTTTTTGGCCAGCCCAATATATAAGCCCCATATTCTAACCGCCTCCTTGAGTTAAAAAAAAAGAAAAAAAGAAGAAAGAGTTTGTGTAGAACTTGTATTTTTTCATTCTTACATGTTTTGTAGAATGCACTAGGGAAGCCATCTGAGCTTGGCGTTTTCCTTCTGGGAAAGTTGTAAATTATAGAAATTATAGAATATAGAATTATAGAAAGTTGTAAAGTATATTCAATTTCATTTATACACACAGGGCTATTCGGGTTATCTATTTCTTCTTGAATAATCTTTGGTACTTTGTGTCTTCCAAGAAATTTATCCATTTCCTCTAAATTGTTAAATTTATTGGCATAAACTTGTTTATAGTATTTCCCCTTTATCTTTTTAATATCTACAGAATCTATAGTGATATTATCTTCCTCATTCCTGATACTGATAATTAATATTTTTTCTTTTTTCCCCTATATTAGTCTGGTTAGAGAGTTTTCAATTTTATAGAATTTTTTAAAAGAACCAGCTTTTGGTTTTACTGATTTTTTTCTATTGTTTTCTTTTTCATTTATTTCTGCTCTGTTCATAATGGAAAAACTGAATGAACTTTTTGGCCAACCCAATATTTCCTTTGTTCTAATTACCTTGGGTTTAATATGCTCTTATTTTTCTAGTTTTTTGAGACAGGAGAAGAGGTAACTATTTGAGATCTTTTTCTTTTCTTTTCTTTTCTAATATAGCTGTTTAATGCTTTAAAACTTCCCACAAGTGGGATGTTAGCAGCATCCCACAAAGTTTGCATGTTATATTTTTATATTCATTTAGTTAAAAATGCTGTCTAGCAAATACTATCCATTAGACAAAATGAGAAAACAAAGAAACACCTTGCAGGCAAAGGACCAAGATAAAATCCCACAAGACCAAATAAATGAAGAAGAAATCAGCAAATTGCCTGAAAAAGAATTCAGAGTAATGATAGTAAAGATGGTCCAAAATTTCAAAAACAAAATAGAGAAAATACAAGAAACATTTCATAAGGACCTAGAAGAACTAAAGAGCAAACAAACAGTAATGAACAACACACTAACTGAAATTTAAAATACTCTAGATGGTATAAACAGCAGAATAACTGAGGCAGAAGAACAAGTAAGTGAGTTGAAAGATAGAATGAGGGAAATAACTGCCACAGAGCAGGAAAAGAAAAAAGAATAAAAAGAATGGAAGAGTCTCAGAGACCTCAGGGACAACATTAAGCATAACCAACATTCGAATCATAGGCATCCCAGAAGAAGAAGAAAAAAAGAAAGGGTCTGAGAAGATATTTGAGGAGATTATGGTGGAAAACTTCCCGAACATGGGAAAGGAAATAGTAAACCAACTCTAAGAAGTACAGAGAATCCCAGACAGAATAAACCCAAGGAGAAACACACCAAGGCACATTTTAACCAAACTAATGACAATTAAACACAAAGAAAAAAATATTAAAAGCAGCAAGAGAAAAGCAACAAATAACATACAAGGGAAAACCCATAAGGTTAAGAGCTGATGTCTCTGCAGAAACTCTGCAGGCCAGAAGGGAATGGCAGGAGATAATTAAAGTCTTGAAAGAGAAAAACCTACAGCCAAGAATACCCTAACCAGCCAAAATCTCACTCAGATATGACAGAGAAATCACAAGCTTTACAGACAAGCAAAATTTAAGAGAATTCAGCACAACCAAACCAGCCTTACAACAATTGCTAAAGGAACTCCTCTAGAGAGTAAACACAAGAGAAGGAAAAGACCTACAAAAAGAAACCCAAAACAATTAAGAAAATGGTAATAGGAACATGCAACTGTCAGTAATTAACTTAAATGTAAATGGATTAAATGCTCCAACTGAAAGACACAGACTGGCTGAATGGATACAAAAACAAGATCCTTATATATGCTGCCTACAAGAAAACCACTTCAGACACTTAGGGACACATACAAACTAAAAGTAAGGGGATGGAAGAAGATATTCCATGCAAATGGAAGTCAAAAGAAAGCTGGAGTAGCAATACTCATATCAGACAAATTAGACCTTCACGTAAAAACTATTACAAGAGACAGGGAAGGACACTACATGATGATCAAGGGAGCAATCCAACAAGAAGATAGAACAATTGTAAATATCTATGTACCCAACATAGGAGCACCTCAATACATAAGGCAAATGTTAACAGCCGTAAAAGGGGAAATTGATCATAACACAATAATAGTAGACTTTAACACCCCGCTTACACCAATGGACAGATCATCCAAACAGAAAGTAAATAAGGAAACAACAAGCTTTAAATGACACATTAGATCACCTTGACTTAAGTGATATTTATAGGACATTCCATCCAAAAACTACAGAATATACTTTCTTCTCAAGTGCACACAGAACATTCTCCAGGATAGATCACATCTTGGGTCACAAATCAAGCCTCGGTAAATTTAAGAAAACTGAAGTCATATGAAGCATCTTCTCTGACCACAACACCATGAGACTAGATATTGATCACAGGAAAAATAACTAAAAAATACAAACACATGGAAGCTAAGTAATATGCTATTAAACATCCAAGAAGTCACTGCAGAAATCAAAGAGGAAATCAAAAAATACCTAGAAACAAATGACAATGAAAACAAGATGACCTAAAACCTATGGGACACAGCAAAAGTAGCTCTAAGAGGGAAGTTTATAGCAATACAATCCTACCTCAAGAAACAAGAAAAATCTTGAATAAACAACCTAACCTTACACCTAAAACAATTAGAGAAAGAAGAACAAAAAAAACCCCAGAGTGAGCAGAAGGAAAGAAATCATAAAGATCAGATCAGAAATAAAGGAAAAACAAATGAAGGTAACAATAGCAAAGATCAATAAAACTAAAAGCTGGCTCTTTGAGAAGATAAAAAAAATTGAAAACCATTAGCCAGACTCATCAGGAAAAAAAAGGAGAAGACACAAATCAACAGAATTAGAAATGAAAAAGGGGACTTCCTAGGCAGCACAGTGGTTAAGAATCCACCTGCCAATGCAGAAGACACAGGTTTGATTCCTGCCCTAGGAAGATCCCACATGCCATGGAGCAACTAAGCTCATGCACCACAACTATTGAGCCCATGTACCACAACTCCTGAGGCCCATCCGCCTAGAGCCTGTGCTCCACAACAAGAGAAGCCAGCGCAATGAGGAGCCCGTGTACCACAATGAAGAGTAGCCCCTGCTGCAACTAGAGAAAGCCCATGTGCAGCCACAAAGACCCAATGCAGCCAATAAATAAATAAATAAATAAATAAATAAATAAATAAATAAATGAAAAAGGAGAAGTAACAACTGACATGGCAGAAATACAAAAGATCATGAGAGACTAAGCAACTATATGCCAATAAATTGGATGACCTGGAAGAAATGCATAAATTCTTAGAAAACTACAATCTTCCAAGAGTGAACCAGGAAGAAATAGAAAATATGAACAGACCAATCACAAGCACTGGAATTCAGACTGTGATTAAAAAATCTCCCAACAGAGAGGGTGTGGAGAAAAGGGAACTCTCCTGCACTGTTGGTGGGAATGTAAGTTGATACAGCCACTATGGAAAACAGTTTGGAGGTTCCTTAAAAAACTAAAAATAGAACTACCATGTGATCCAGTAATCCCACTACTGGGCATATACCCAGAGAAAACCATAATCCAAAAAGAGACATGTACCATAATGTTCACTGCAGCACTATTTACAATAGCCAGGACATGGAAGAAAGCCAAATACCCATCAACAGATGAATGGGTAAAGAAGATGTGGCATATATATACAATGGAATATTACTCAGCCATAAAAGGGAATGAAATGGAGCTATATGTAATGAGGTGGACAGACCTAGAGTCTGTCATACAGAGTGAAGTAAGCCATAAAGAGAAAAACACTGTATGCTAACTCATATATATGGAATCTTAAAAAAAAAATGGTACTGATGAACCCAGTGACAGGGCATGAATAAGGATGCAGATGCAGAGAATGGACTGGAGGACACGGGGTTGGGGGGGTGGGGGGTGAAGGGGAAGCTGGGACGAAGTGAGAGAGTAACATAGACATATATACATTACCAACTGTAAAATAGGTAGCTAGTGGGAAGTTGCTGTATAACACAGGGAGATCAACTCTATGATGGGTGATGCCTTAGAGGGCCAGGATGGGGAGAGTGGGAGGGAGTCGTGGGAGGGAGGAGATATGGGGACATACGTATAAATACAGCTGATTCACTTTGGTGTACCTCAAAAGCTGGTATAAGAGTGTAAAGCAATTATATTCCAGCAAAGAACTTAAAAAAAAAAAAAAAACCCACACAATCACATAATTAAGGGAAATGATAATTTTATAATAAAAACATTTAAATATATTCAAAATAATAGCAATAATATTATGCCACATTTAAAATACAAATTCAAATTAAATGCTAAAATGAGAAACAAACAAACAAAAAATCTCCCAACAAGCAAAAGCCCAGGGCCAGATGGATTCACAGGTGAATTCTATCAAACATTTAGAGAAGAGCTAACACCTATCCTCAAACTCTTTCAAAATATAGCAGGAGGAACACTCCCAAACTCATTCTATGAGGCCACCATCACCCTGATACCAAAACCAGACAAAGATGTCACAAAAAAATAAAATTAGAGGCCAATACCACTGATGAATATAGATGCAAAAATCCTCAACAAAATACTAGCAATCAAACTTGGTGTACTCCCCCCAAAATAATAAATAAATTAAAATAAATTTTAAAAAAAGAATTCAAAAAAATATATACTAGCAATCAGAATCCAACAGCTCATTAAAAAGATCATGCACCATGATCAAGTGGGGTTTATCCCTGGAATGCAAAGATTCTTCAATATACTCAAATCAATGTGATACATCATATTAACAAATTGAAGGATAAAAACCATATGATCATCTCAACAGATGCAGGAAAAGCTTTTGACAAAATTCAACATCCATTTATGATAAAAAACTCTCCAGAAGGTGGGCATAGAAAGAAGTTACCTCAACATAGTAAAGGCCATATATGACAAGCCCACAGCAAACATTATTATCAATGGTGAAAAACTGAAAGCATTTCCACTAAGGTCATGAACAAGTCAAGGATGTCTACTCTCGCCACTCTTATTCAACATAGTTTTGGAAGTCCTAGACATGGCAATCAGAGAAGAAAAAAAATAAAAAGAATACAAATTGGAAAAGAAGTAAAACTGTCACTGCTTGCAGATGATATGATGCTATACACAGAAAATTCTAAAGATGCCACCAGAAAACTACCAGAACTAATCAATATCAATGAATTTGGAAAAGTTGCAGGATACAAAATTAATGCACAGAAATATCTTGCATTCCTATACACTAACAACGAAAAATCAGAAAGAGAAATTAAGGAAACAATTCCCTTTACCATTGCAACAAAAAGAATAAAATACCTAGGTATAAACCTACCTAAGGATACAAAAGACTTGTATTCAGAAAACTATAAAACACTGATGAAAGAAATCAAAGATGACATGAACAGATGGAGAAATACACCATGTTCTTGGATTGGAAGAATCAATATTGTGAAAATGACTATACTACCCAAAGTAATCTACAGATTCAGTGCAATCCCTATCAAATCATCAATGGCATTCTTCACAGAACTAGAACAAAAATTTTTACAATTTGTGTGGAAACACAAAAGACCCCGAATAGCCAAAGCAATCTTGAGAAAGAAAAATGGAGCCAGGGGAATGAGGTGCCCTGATTTCAGACTATACTACAAAGCTACAGTAATCAAGACAGTATGGTATTGGCACAAAAACAGAAATATAGATTAATGGAAAAGGATAGAAAGCCCAGAGATAAACCCACACACATATGGCCACCTAATATATGACAAAGGAGGCAAGAACATACAGTGGATAAAAGACAGCCTCTTCAATAAGTGGTGCTGGGAAAACTGGACAGCTACGTGTAAAAGAATGAAACTAGAACACTACCTAACACCATACACAAAAAGAAACTCAAAATGGATTAAAGACCTAAATGTAAGACCAGACACTATAAAATTCTTAGAGGAAAATATAGGCAGAACATTCTATGACATAAATCATAGCAAGATCCTTCTTGACCCACCTCCCAGAATAATGGAAATAAAAACAAAAATAAACAAATGAGACCTAATGAAACCTAAGTTTTTGCATAGCAAAGGAAACCATAAACAAGAGAAAAAGAAAACCCTCAGAATGGGAGAAAATATTTGTAAATGAAGCAACTGACAAAGGATTAATCTCCAAAATATACAAGCAGCTCATGCAGCTCAATATCAAAAAAACAAAAAATCTAATCCAAAAATGGCTGGAAGACCTAAATAGACATTTCTCCAAGGAAGACATACAGATGGCCAACAGACATATGAAAAGATGCTCAACATCACTAATCATTAGAGAAATGCAAATCAAAACCACAATGAGGTATCACCTCACACCAATCAGAATGGCCATCATCAAAAAATCTAGAAACAATAAATGCTGGAGAGGATGTGGAGAAAAGGGAACCCTCCTGCACTGTTAGCGGGAATGTAAATTGATACAGCCACTATGAAGAGTAAAAATAGAAAAAAAAAAAAAAAACAACTAAAAATAGAACTACCACATGACCCAGCAATCTCACTACTGGGCATATACCCAGAGAATCATAATTCAAAAAGATACATGTACCACAATGTTCATTGCAGCATTATTTACAATAGCCAGGAGATGGAAGCAACCTAAATGTCCATTGGCAGATGAATGGATAAAGAAGATGTGGCACATATATACAATGGAATATTACTCAGCCATAAAAAGGAATGAAACTGGGCTATTCATACTGAGGTAGATGGACCTAGAGTCTGTCATACAGAGTGAAGTAAATCAGAAAGGGAAAAACAAATACGATATGCTAACACATATATATGGAATCTAGAAAAATGGTACTGATGAACCTAGTGGCAGGGTAAGAATAGAGATGCAGATGTAGAGAATGGACTTGAGGACACTGGGGGGGGGGGCAGGGGAAGTTGGAATGTAGTGGGAGAGTAGCATTGACATATACACACTGCCAAATGTAAAATAGATGGCTCAGATCTCTGTGTGTTCTGTAGTTGGAAGCTACTACAGAACACGGAGATCAGCTTGATGCTTTGTGAAGACCTAAAGGTGTGGGATAGGGAGTGTGGGAGGGAGGCTCAAGAGGGAGGGGATATGGGGATATATGTATACATGTGACTGATTCACTTTGTTGTGCAGCAGAAGCTGACACAATACTGTGAAGCAATTATACTCCAATAAAGATTTAAAAAAAAGAATATAAACCCAATAAAAATAGTAATGGTATTTTTCTGGGGAAACTAGATAAGGTGTTTCTAAAGATCATATACAAAAATAAAAAATAAACAAATCATAGAAAAATTCCATAAAAGAGCAATGCAGGGTGACTGTCCCCATCACAAATTAAAGGATATTAAAGTCTCACTAATTAAAACAGTGTGTTGTTGATGCATTTTATTGGTTTCCTAGGGCTGCTGTAACAAACTGGGTGGCTTAAAATCAGAGAATTTCTCCTCTCTCAGTTCTGCAGCCTAGAAGTCTAAAATCAAGGCCCCTCTGACACTGGGTAGAATCCTTCCCTGCCTCCTCTTAACTTCTCAGTGGTGACCATCAACCCTTGACTTGCAGCTGCTTCACTCCAAGCTCCACCTCTATTTTCACATGGGGCTCTTCCTGTGTGCCTCATGTCTGTATCCAAATTTCTCTCTTATGAGGACACCTGTCATATTGGATTAGGGCTCACCCTACTCCAGTATAACCCCGTCTTAACTAATAAAGACCCTGTTTCTAAATAAGGTCACATTCTGAGGTCCTGGGGGTTACAACTCTAACATCTTTCTGGGTGGGGACACAATGCATGTATAGGTAGAGATCAATAAAGCAGAATAGAGACCAAAATACATCTGGAGATTTGGATAAAAGTGAAGGAAAGATGAACAACTGTGTGGCAATTTGGGAAAAAAACAAGTTAGATCCCTTTTTTCCTCTTTACATCAAAGTAACTTCTGGAGGGATCAAAAGTTTCAACAACTAGGTACTGGTAGAATGGGAGAATCTCGGAGTAGACAAAGCCTTTATAAACATAAAACCCAGAATCTATAAGTTTAGTTACTTGTAAAAATATCAATTAAAATAGATATGAGGTTATCCCTACTGTAATATCTCTTCCACTCTCCTGTGGTTTCTGTGAGTGAGGAAAGTGGGTAGTTATGGCCACACTGCTGAGAACTGTGGGTAAACATGGGAATATTCACAGGCACAGGGAGAGACATGCTGAGGTGAGGGCAGGAGCCACTAAAAATCTCTCTATAAAAGGGCGAGCTATCCATCCACTCTGCTGGGTATTGTAGATTCTTTCCTAAGGCTGAATTCGACCACTGGCCCATGTCCACTTGCCCAGGGCTGGGTTACTTCCTCTGTGCATATCTCCACACCCTAGTCTACTGCTTGTGGTAGCATCTAATCACAGTCCTCTGAACCAGGCAATTCTCCACACAACTTCAGGCAGCTACTACCATCAGTAGTAAGCTGAAGCCTACTGGCTGCCCTAGCCAGTTACCAAGCACAAATATTGTCTCCACTGAAGTGTACATTCAAGTTACATCTTCACAAGAAAGACCAACATTCCTTGTTTGTATCAAAAACCATATTCAAATTTGCCACAAACATATTCTTCAGGACATTGATTATTCTTTCTTAGATGTGTTTCTCTTCCATTAAAATTTTATGTCTGAAATCTGTCTTAAAATTTAATGTCAGGATAAACTTTCTTCCAGCAAAGGGTGTGACATCTTTCTTTTTTTTAGTAATGAGAAGCAGACAACTTGTAGTTCCCTTTTGGTCTTGGCCACTAGGAAACTCAGGACCATGTTAAATACTCATTAACAGGAGTGCCTGAGGCCTTCTCCCTCTTTTCTTTGCCCTCAGTATACATTGCTTTTATTAATACCGTTTTAGTGTAAGCCACCCCAAGGCGGAGCATGTACAGAACATGGTACAGGCCTATGATCAGGGCTCCAGTTCTACTCTCCCTGTTGCTGCGTCAGGCCTAGTGATGTCTCCCTCATGTTGCTGGCTACCACACCCTCCCTCCTTCACATCCCAATACCCTGTCTATACCTTCGTAAGCAGTCCCTTCGTTAGGGTCTTCTCAATTACCCAGTTTGTGTGTGCCATCTTTCTACCCAGCACCCTGTCGCATACATACAAAAGATGTGCCAGGAGTGGGCCTGGGAAACAGACCCCCAACATGGGGTTCGGGGACGGAATTGCTCACATGCCTCAAGAGTGAGCAGTGGGACACGGGTGACCCACCACGGCCATTCACTGGTAAAGGCACGGGAGGGAGAGCAAGGCAATGGGGGAGCAAAAGGCTGTGAGACAATCACAAGGGCAACAAGAGGGATTGGAAAGACTGTGGGGTCAGCAGGCTGCTTCTGATGGCCCTCGAGTGTATACCCAGGGAAAAGGACAAACTGAAGGCAGTTACAGTCAATGCAGAGCCCAAGTGGAAATCACAACACTGATGGAACCCCCCATCCTCTGTAGCTGCAGGAGAGAAATGGTGGAAGCCAGTCCAGGGCCTGACTGCAAAGGCTGCAGAGCTGCATTGCCAATTAAACGCACAGCCTGTCTGCTCTCTTATGCTAAGGGAAGCAATGGAACAAGGGTGGGTTGACCTGAGATGTGGGTTGACAAGAGGAGGCTGAGAACTTTGTCTTTCTCTGTGCCCCAGCCCCCAGCCGCCCCCCCCCCCCCGCCACCGCCTAAACATCTTTCAATGAACATTCCTGGGGCAGTGCCCCTCTGGCTGGTGCCTATTACCCCCAGGATTCGCTCCCATAACCCCCCAGCGCTTCCAGGCCCATAGGAAGAGTTTGATTCCAACATATCTCAAAAGGACAAATACCACGCCTGCCATGGAGAGCAGAGCTAAACACGGAAAGTGAAGTAGGGCCTCAGGCATCTGTTTTGGCAGGAGTCTGGAAGAACCATGGTAGTGGACTCCAAGGATATTTGAAGAAGGCTTGAGGGAGCTAAATTTCTCCAAATGGAATTCAGGGTTTCATGTGTTGGCTGGAGCACCTGGGAATGATGTTCAACCCTGTTAGACTCCTTACTCAAGCCTGTAGTCAAGTGGCGTAGAGTCTACACCCCCAGAGATTAGCTTGAATAAACTAAATACATGAGCTGGCTGTAGCTTGTACAGGTCAGCCTCTTGGGACAAGAATGGGGTGGAGAGTGGAAAATATCCACTATTCTTGAGTCCATCTTGAACACCACCAGTGCAATTCAAGAATGCTGGTACTACCCCCACACCAGCATCTTTTTCAATGCTTTGATGGAGGATCTTCTGGGCCATCTCTGGAGGGTATTAGCAGGGCGTGCACAGAGTAGGTTCATGCAACATTTGTGTCTCTTGAAACGTCCTCTGTTAAATGTCTAGGAAATTCCAACACTGCAACCATGCTGACTATGTCTTCCTTTGGCTGCGGAAACAGATACCTCAAAGTGGGTGGCTTACGAAAACAGAATTGTTTTCTCTCACACTTCTAGAGGCTAGGAGTCCAAAATTCAGGTGCCGGCACTGACAAGCTCCCTCAGAAGCCTCTAGGGGAGGATACTTGCTGTTTCAGCTCCTGGTAGCTCCAGGCATCCCCCAGTTTGTGGCTAAATCACTTGGTCTCTGCCTCCGTCTTCACATGGCCTTCTTCTCTCTGTGTCTGCATCTCTTCTCCTCTTATACGGATGTCAATTATTATAAGCTGAACTGTGTTCCCCCCAAATTTATATGTTGAAGCCTTAACCTCTAGTACCTCAGAATGTGACTGCATTTGGAGATAGGGTTTTTAAAGACATAATTATTTTAAAACGAGGCCTTTAGGGAGGGCTCTGATCCAATTTGGCAGGTATCCTTATAAGAGATTGGGACACACAGAAACAAGACAGAGGAGCGCCCACAGGATAAAGACCATGTGGTGAGGCAGCAAGAAGGTGGCTGCCTTGCAAGCCGAGAGGAGAGGCCTCAAAGGAGAGCAAGCCTACTGACACCATCTTCAACTTCCAGCCTCCAGAACTGAGAGAGAATACACTTCTGTGGTTTAAGCCACCCTATCTGGAGTATTTTGTTATGGGTACCCTAGAAGACTAACACACTAGTCACAATGGATTAGGGCCCCAATCCTAAACATGACCTTGTATGACCTCATCTTAACTTGATCACATCTGCAAAGACCCCATTTCCAGATAAGGTCACATTCACATATACCCGGGGTTAGGACTTCAACATAACTTACTGGGGTATACAATTTAACTACCAACAGCCACCTTGAATCTGGTCATCAGTTAACCAGCTTAACAGATATTAATGCCATCCCAAAGGACTCTAGCTCAGCTAAGGAGAGGTAGTTGTGGGTGAGAGGAGAGTAGGGTCAGGGTATGTATTCCAGCTCCAAGCTGGGTCACTGTGAGTTGACTGTCCCTAGAGATTCTGATAACTGTTCTCTTTGCAGACCTTTGGTTTGCTAGGTGGGTAGACGGCAGAGGAGAGGAGACCATCAATGACTTCCCAGTGTTGCTAGATGTGCCTATCCATTGTTGGTTTTGTAAGCATATTAGGTAGAAAGAAAGAGAACCAATATAGCTTTCTTGATATCAAAAGCCATTTTTGACCAAAGCCATTTTGTGATAAAAGCCCGTCCACGATGCTCACCCTTGAACAGGCCCCAGTAATTTATGATCTTAAGAGAACAAAAGAATGCAGAAACAAATGAAAGTTATCAGGCAAGAGAAGTAACAACAGCAAAGATAATATATCAATTGCAAAAACTCCCAGTTCTGTTTCAATGGTAAAGATTAGCCTGAAGCGCTCAACCACCAGATCAACTGGAACCTAAGGGAGGATGATGTTGACCTTTTTTCACCCTTGTAACTTCAAACAGCTATAAAGCTTGGACTCTGCCTACTGCTCAAGCCTTTCAAGAATATGCATGTACCCTTAGCTTAAAACTTCCCCAACATTTCTATTCTAGGAGACACTGCTTTGGGGATGATCTTCAGTGTTCTTCTTACTTGCTGAAAGTAATAAATGCTTCCTTCTCCTGATCTTTGGCTTTGTTGTATCTTTTGGCTCAACACCTACCAAGAGGAGAAACCATTTTTTGGGTAAGTGTCTCTAAACATTATCCACACATTTGCAGATAGCTCCTTTATGGACTGCTCCTCAGTCACCCAGTCTGAGCGTGCCATGTTTCCTGCTGGAACCCTGGCTCACACAGGCCATTATCTAGGCTCCTTTTGGAACTGGGGTGTAGTGTACTTGTCAGAGCAGGATTCTTCCTGTGTGCTGAACAATTCTCTTGATTGTAAATCTTGGGGATGATCCTCAAGGATTGGGTTGGGGCAGCTTTGATTCAGACTGGAGACTTCAGATGAAAAGGTGGATATTATGAGACCTGGGAGGATCGACACCGCTGCTGCAAAGGGCTGGTTTCTTTCCCATGCTGCAGCTCTACCCTTGCATGTTGGCTTGATGGCTCCTCCCATCAACAGGTGGAGCCTTCCTCCATCCTTTGCAACAGGACTAGCCTTAGAATCACTTTGGCCAATGAGATGTAGCAAAATGTGAAGCAAACAGAGACTTGAAATGCTTTGGCACTGCTCTTAGAATTGAACCACCATGTGTATGAGCCCAGCTAGCCTGCTGGAGAGCGAGAAACACCTGTCACCCCAGCAGATAGCTTAGCCAACTGCCAGACATTAGTGAGGCCATTTGGCTGACCTACAAACTGACTGCAGGTGCATAGTGAGTGCAGCCAAGATCAACCATGCCAAGCCCAGCGAATTGTAGGGGTACATGGTTGTTTCAACTCATCAAGTCCAGGGTGGTTTGGGACACTGAAGAAGCTAAGGGCTACATCTTCTAAATCGGAGGCTGCACAGGCAAGCTTGCTTCCCTTGCACTTTTTTGTTATTACAAGTCCTATTCTTATCATGCAGTTTACAGATTGTTTTGATACAGTGAGGAGAGGCCTGGAGTAAACTGAAAGGAGGTTTGGAATAAATATTTCAAAATTAAAGGGGCTTACTCTGTATCAACATTTGCAGAAATTTATTCCTGAAGCTGGTCTTGTGGCATTGTATTACTTCCTCCTGTGATGCTAAAAAGGCAGTGAGGGGCCAATTAAGTTCCCTAATACATTTGTTAAGGCCTGTGTTTTCATATTACCATTTGCCCCCAAGAAGATCTTTCTATTGAGGGGCATGTCAGGAGCAGGTACTAACACTGAACACTGGAAAGACTCTCCTGGTTTGTGGTGAAGTTATTTCATCTCTAAATTACTTCCTAATGTTTGCAACTCCTACACTCAACAAAATTGGAATCTGTGGCTTCAGAGTATAGGTAAGTTAGACTCCACTCCCCCAAGTCAGATCATTTCTCATTGTAATCTGTATTTTCCATTTGTAGCCCTCATCACAGTACAGTCCTTTTTTTTTTTTTTTTTGTTATTTTTATTTTATGTTGGAGTATAGTTGATTAACACTGTTGCATTAGTCTGAGGTGTACATCAAAGTGATTCAGTTATACATATACATATATGTATTCTTTTTCAAATTCTTTTCCCATTTAAGTTATTACAGAATATTGAGCAGAGTTCCCTATGCTGTATAGTAGGTCCTTGTTGGTTATCTATTTTAAGTATAGTAGTATGTACATGTCAATCCCAAACTCCCAATTTATCCCTCTGCCTGACCTTTCCCCTCTGGTAACCATAAGTTCATTCTCTAACTCTGTGAGTCTGTTTCTGTTTTGTAAATAAGCTCATTTGTATCATTTTTTTTTGATTCTGCATTTGTCACATGATATTTGTCTTTCTCTGTCTGACTTACTTCACTTAGTATGATAATCTCCAGCTCCATCCATGTTGCTGCAAATGGCATTATTTTATTCTTTTTAATGGCTGAGCAATATTCCATTGTACATACAGCACATCTTCTTTATCCATTCATCTGTTGATGGGTATTTAGGTCACTTCCATGTTTTGGCTGTTGTAAACAGTGCTGCTATGAACGTTGGGGTGCATGTATGCTTTCGAACCATGTATTTCTCCAGATAGATACCAAGAAGTGGGATTGCTGGATCATGTGGTAGCTCTATTTTTAGTTTTTTAAGGAACCTCCATACTTTTCTCCATAGTGGCTGTACAAATTTACATTCCCACCAACAGTGCAGGAGGGTTCCCTTTGCTCCACACACTCTCTAGCATTTGTTGTTTGTAGACTTTTTGATGATGGCCATTCTGACTGGTGTGAGGTGATATCTCATTGTAGTTTTGATTTGCATTTCTCTAAAAATTAGCAATGTTGAGCTTCTTTTCATGTGCCTCTTGGCCATATGTATGTCTTCTTTGGAAAAATGTCTTGTTTAGGTCTTCTGCCCATTTTTTGAGTTGTTTGTTTGTTTTTAACATTGAGCTGCATGAGCTGTTTGTAAATTTTGCAGACTAATCCCTTGTCAGTCGCATTGTTTACAAATATTTTCTCCAACTCTGTGTTTTTCTATGGTTTCCTTTGCTGCCCAAAAGCTTTTGAGTTTAATTAGGTCCCATTTGTTTATTTTTGTTTTTATTTCCATTGCTCTAGGAGATGGCATGAAAAAGATATTGTTGCAATTTCTGTCAAAGAGTATTTTGCCTATGTTTTCCTCTAACAGTTTTTTAGTAACTGGCCTTACATTTAGGTCTTTAATCCATTTTGAGTTTACTTTTGTTTATGGTGTTAAAGAATGTTCTAATTTCATTTTTGTATGTGTAGCTGTCCAGTTTTCCCAGCACCATTTATTGAAGAGACTATCTTTCCTCCATTGTATACTCTTGCCTCCTGTGTCATAGATTAATTGACCATGGGTGTGTGGGTTTATTTTTGGGCTATCCTGTTCCCTTCATCTATATTTCTATTTTTATGCCAGTACCATACTGTTTTGATGACTGTAGCTTTGTAGTATAGTCCGAAGTCAGGGAGCCTGATTCCTTAAGCTCTATTTTTCTCTCACAAGATTGCTTTGGCTATTCAAGGTCATGTCTCCATATAAATTTTAAGATCTTTTGTTCTAGTTCTGTGAAAAATGCCATTGGTAATTTGACAGCATTTCATTGAATCTGTAGATTGCCTTGGGTAGTATAGTCATTTTGACAATATTGATTCTTCCAATCCAAAATATGGTATATCTCTCCATCTGTTTGTGTCATCTTTGATTTCTTTCATCAGTGTCTTATAGTTTTAAGAGTATAGGTCTTAATGTCTCCTCAGATAGGTTTATTTCTAGGTTTTTTATTCTTTTTGATGTGATGGTAAATGGGATTGTTTCTTGAATTTCTCTTTCTGATCTTTTGTTTTTAGTTTATAGAAGTGCAACAGATTTCTGTGTATTAATTTCATGTCCTGCAAATTTACTGAATTCACTAAAGAGCTCTAGTAGTTGTCCCATAGCATCTTTCAAATTTTGTATGTATAGTATCATGTCATCTGCAAACAGTGATAGTTTTACTTCTTTTCCAGTTTGGATTACTTTATGTCTTTTTCTTCTCTGATTTCTGTGGCTAGGACTTTCAAAACTATGTTGAATAATAGGGGCAAGAGTGGACATCCTTGTCTTGTTTCTGATCTTAGAGGAAATGCTTTCAGTTTTTCACCATTGAGAATGATGTTAACTGTAGGTTTGTCATATATGGCCTTTATTATGTTGAGGTAGGTTCCCTCTATGCCCACTTTCTGAAGCATTTTTAGTATAAATGGGTGTTGAATTTTATCAAAAGCTTTTTCTGCATCTATTGAGATGATCATATAGTTTTTATGCTTCAATTTGTTGATGTGGTGTATCACACTGATTAATTTGTGGATACTGAAAAGTCCCTGCATCCCACTTGATCATGGTGTATGATAATTTTAATGTATTTTTGGATTCAGCTTGGTAGTATTTTGTTGAGGATTTTTGTGTCTGTGTTCATCAGTGATATTGGCCTGTAATTTTCTTCTTCTATGGTATCTTTGTCTGGTTTTGATATCAGGGTGATGGTAGCCTCATAGAAAGAGTTTGGGAGTATTCCTTCCTCTGCAGTTTTTTTTTTTGGGGGGGGGAATAATTTGGGGATATGGGGTTAATCCTCCTCTAAATGTTTGATAGAATTCCCCTGTGAAGTCACCTGGTCCTGGACTTTCTTTTGTTGAGAGTTTTTAATCAGTTTCAATTTCAGTATTTGTGGTTGTTCTGTTCATATTTTGTATTTCTTCTTGGTTCAGTCTTGGGAGATTGTACATTTCTAAGAACTTGTCCATTTCTTCCACATTGCCCATTTTATTGGCGTGTAGTTGTTTGTAGTGGTCTCTTATGATCTGTGGTGTCAGTTGTAACTTCCTTTTCACTTCTAATTTTATTGAACTTAGCCCTCTCTTTTTTACTTGATGAATCTGGCTAAAGTTTTAACAATTTTGTTTATCATTTCAAAGAACCAGTTTTTAGTTTCATTGATTTTTTCTATTGTTTTCTTCATTTCTATTTCACTTATTTCTGCTCTGATCCTTATGCTTTCTTTCCTACTACTAACTTGGCATGTTGTTTGTTCTTCTTTCTCCAGTTGCTTGAGGTATAATGTTAGGTTGTGATTTTTCTTGTTTCCTGAGGCAAGGCTGTATTGCTATAAACTTTCCTCTCAGAACTGCTTTTCCCCATCCCCATAGGTTTTGAATTGTCATGCTTTTGTTTTCATTTGTCTCTAGGTATTTTTTTTTCCTCTTTTGATTTCTTCAATGACCCATTCCTTGTTTAGTAGCATATTGTTTAGCCTCCATGCATTTGTGTTTTTTACAGCTTTTTTCTTGTAGTTTTCTAATTTCATAGCATTGTGGTCAGAAAAGATGCTTACTATGATTTCAATTTTCCTAAATTTACTGAGGTTCACTTTGTGCCCAGCATGCAATCAATCCTGGAGAATGTTCCACGTGCACTTGAGAAGAACGTATACTCTGCTGCTTTTGGATGGAATGCTCTATAAATATCAATTAAGTCTATCTGATCTAATGTGTCATTTAAGACCTGTGTTTCCTTATTGGTCTTCTGTCTGGATGATCTGCCCATTGATAAAAGTAGGGTGTTAAAGTCCCCACTATTATTGTGTTACTGTCAATTTTCCCTTTCATGGTGGTTAGTATTTGCCTTATATATTGGGGTGCTCTTATGTTGGGTGCATAGATATTTACAATTCATATATCTTCTTCTTGGATTGATCCCTTGATCATTATGTAGTGTCCTTCTTTGTCTCTTGTAACAGTCTTTTAAAGTCTATTTTGTCTGATATGAGTATTGTTACTCCAGCTTTCTTTTGATTTCCATTTGCATGGAATATCTTTTTCCATCCCCTCACTTTGTCTGCATGTGTCCCTAGATCTGAAATGGATCTCTTGTAGACAGCATGTATATGGCTCTTGTTTTTGTATCCATTCAGCCAGTCTACATCTTTTGTTTGGAGCATTGAATCCACTTACATTTAAGTAGTTATTGATGTGTGTTCCTACTGTCATTTTCTTGTTTTGGATTTGTTTTTGTAGGTCTTTTTTCTTCCCTTCCTCTTTTGTTGTCTTCTCTTGTGATTTGATGACTAACTTTAGTGTTGTGTTTGGATTCCTTTTTCTCTTTTGTGTGTATATCTATTGTCGATTTTTGGTTTGCAGTTACTGTGAGGGTTTGACATAGCAGTCTATATATAAACAAGATTGTTTTAAGTTGCTGCTCTTTTAATTTCAAATGCATTTCCAATATCCCGCATTTGCGCTTTCCTCACAACTGCTGGTTTTGCAGATGTGTGCAGATGATTTCCTACCTTTACTTTATGTTTGTACTTTACCAGTGAGCCTTCCCGTTTGTTATTTTCTTGTTTCTAGTAGTTGCCTTTTCTTTTCTGCTTAGACAAGTTCCTTTAGCATTTGTTGCAAAGCTGGTTTGGTGGTGCTGAATTCTCTTAGCTTTTGCTTGTCTATACAGCTTTTGATTTCTCTGATGAATCTGACTGACAGCCTTGCTGGGTAGAGTATTCTTGGTTGTAGATTCTTTACTTTCATCACTTTAAATATACCATGCACTCCCTTCTAGCCTTCAGAGTTTCTGCCAAGAAATCAGCTGATAACCTTTTGGGAGTTCCCTTGTATGCTATTTGTTTCTTTTCTCTTGTTACTCTTAATGTTTTTTCTTTGTCTTTAATTTTTGACAACTCAATTACCATGTGTCTCAGCATGTTCCTTCTTGGGTATGTCTTGCCTGGGACTCTCTGTTCTTCCTGGACTTGGTAACCATTTCCTTACTTTGTTAGGGGAGTTTTCAGCTATTATCTCTTCAAATATTTTCTTAGTTCCTTCCTTTCTCTCTTCTCCTTCTGGGACCCCTAAAATGCAATTGTTGATGTGTTTAATGTTGTCCCAGAGGTCTCTTATGCTGTCTTCATTTCTTTTCATTCTTTTCTCTTTATTCTGTTCTGTGGCAGTGATTCCACCATTCTGTCTTCCAGGTCACTTATCCATTCTTCTGCCTCAGTTACTCTGCTCACTTACTCTGCTATTGATTCCTTCTAGTGTAGTTTTTATTTCAGATATTGTATTGTTCATCTCTGTTTGTTCTTTAGTCCTTCTATGGCTTTGTTAAACATTTCTTGTATCTTCTCAATCTGTGCCTCCATTCTTTTTCTGAGATCTTGGATCATCTTTACTATTATTACTTTGAATTCTTTTTCCAGTACATTGCCTATTTCCACTTCACTTAATTGTTCTTCTGGGGTTTTATCTTGTTCCTTCATTTGGGACATATTCCTCTGCTGTCTCATCTTGTCTAACTTTCTGTGATTGCAGTCTCTGTTCTACAGGCTTGCAAGGTTGTAGTTCTTCTTACTTCTGCTGTCTGCCCTCTGGTGGATTAGGCTGCCTAAGAAGGCTTGTGCAGGCTTCCTGGTGGGAGGATCTGGTTCCTGCCCACTGGTGGAGCTGGGTCTTTGTCCCTGTCTGAGCAGGGCTATGCTCAGAAAGACTTTAAGCAGCCTATCTGCTGATGGGTGGGCTGTGTTCCTGCCCTATTTGTTGTTTGACTTGAGGAAACTACAGGCTGTTGGGTGGGGCTAGGTGTTGGGGGGGAAATGGTGGCCTCTAGGAGGGTTCACACCAGTAAGTACTCTCCAGAGCTGCCACTGCAAATGTCTTTGTCCCCACAGTGAGCCACAGCCACCCCCTGCCTCTGCTGGAGACCCTCCAATTCTATCAGGCCCAGTCTCTTATGCAGTAACTGCTTTTCCCCCTAGGTCCTGGTGCACTCTAGACCTTGTGTGTGCCCTCCAAGAGTGGAGTTTCTGCTTCCCCCAGTCCTGTGAAATTCCTGAGGTCATACCCCACTGACCTTCAAAGTCTTATTCTCTGGGGGCTCCTCCTCCCATTACCAGATTCCCAGGCTAGGAAGCTTGATGCAGTGTTCAGAACTTTCGCTCCTGTGGGAGAACTTCTGTAGTATTATTTTCCAATTTGTGGGTTACCCACCTGGCAGGTATGGGATTTGATTTTATCATGATTGTGCCCCTCCTACCATCTCATTGTGGCTTCTTCGTCTTTGAGTGTAGGGTATCTATTTTCGTAGGTTCCAGCATTTTTGTTATTGATGGTTGTTCAGCAGTTAGTTGTGATTTTGGTGTTTCTGTAAGAAGGGGTGAGCTCACATCCTCTACTCCACCATCCTTTGCTGTCTCCAGTCATTTATTTTCATATCTGTGTGATGCTCATCTTCCCCCATTGGATCACATAGCCCACAAGGGCAGGGCACATGTCTGCACTGTTTACAGCATCTTCTTCATCGCCAGACTGACCCTGAGTCTTCAGTTTCTCAGAGCACAGCATCGTTTTCCATCTAAGTTCTTTTGAGATACAGTATTTGAATTGGGGTATGATATGCTGACATTTTATTTCAAGCTACCTTTACCAATTTGCCTAATCACTACATCATACATTTGTAATTTCTCCAATGCCTCTCACATTGAGTGGCATTAGAGCGATGGTTACCTTTTTGCCTTTTCTAACTCATTTTGTAACTTCCTTTAACTTCAGCATTTAGAGGTCAGGAAGGTGAGGAAAAGCAGCAAGAAACTGATCAAAAAGGTAGGATAAAACCAGACAAGTGCAGAGTCCCAGAAGTCAAGAGAATAGTGTTTTCCTCTTTTTTAAAAATAAATTTTATTTTTTATTTTTGGCTGCATTGGGTCTTTGTTGCTGTGCACAGGCCTCCTCTGGTTGTGGTGAGTGGGGGCTACTCTTTGTTGCGGTGTGCAGGCTTCTCTTGTAGAACACGGGCTCTAGGTGCGTGGGCTTCAGTAGTTGATGCACGTGGGCTCACTAGTTGTGGCTCATGGGCTCTAGAGCACAGGCTCAATAGTTATGGCACACAGGCTTAGTTGCTCCATGGCATGTGGGATCTCACTGGACCAGGGCTCGAACCCGTGTCGCCTGCATTGGCAGGCGGATTCTTAACCACTGAACCACCAGGGAAGCCTGAGAATAGTGATTTTCAAGGAGTGCTCAATTACTACAAATGATGAATGCCAAGGACGATCCATCAGACACATCACCTTGAGAAGAGCTCTGGTGGAACACTGGGCAGGGTTGGCAAAGGAAAGAGGTGTGGGCTGTCTTGGGAGTAAAGACCCAGAGAGTGTAGTGTTATGGAAGGCAAGAGAAGGGAGGGTTGTGGCAGGGGGCTGGGGCGGGGGGCAGTGGGCGTCAAGTGCTGGCAGATCAAATAAGATGAGACCAAAAACTCACTTGGGTGTGGAACAGGATGATCCACGAAGAGTGTCTTCAGCATTTAGCAGGGGGTAGGGCAGGACCAGGTGACGCGTGGAGACAACTCAGAGCTCACTCTATAGGAAAGAGCACTAGAGGGAACCAGGGCTTTGTGTATGTGATGTCGCTTTGTTCTTGTGTGGTGAGAAAGACTTGGCATGTTTGAATATTTGATAAGGAGCAGCTAACAGAGATGGCACTGGGGAGAAGAGGAAGCCAGGTAAGAGTGGTTCTTGAGAAGGAGGGTTTAGTTCCTTTTTCCTCCCATAGAGGCAGGTGCCTTTGGCCAAGGACATAACTCTAGCCATCAGAAAATCTCAGCTGAAGGTTTGCGCATGTTTCCCCGCGTTTACTAACGTTGCTCCAAGATAGCTCCCGTGTCTACCACATCAGTTCCAAGCTATCTGCCCTCTGTGCTGGGTTCACACTGTGATCCCAGCTGCAGCCCCTCCAGAGGCACGAGGCAGTGTTCTGCCTGGTTCGACTGGGCTCTAACCCACACGTTCTGCCTCAGGTTCTGGCTCCACTTCCTCATTTTCAAGAGGAGCACAGACCTATCTCTTCTGGCAACCTTGGTCCACCCTTCTGAAACGCTTACTGCCCTAGACTCTTAGAACACAATTTTCACCCAAGTATTCACTATTCCACATAATAACTGCTTCCTTAGCTAGATCAAGCTCCCCGTCTTGGTTATTTATGGCCCCCGGCTATTAGGAACACAAGTACAAAGAAGACTATAGTCATCAGGACCTTATACCAGTGGACCCCCTAAGCTTCAGTTTCTGAAAACCAAGGTTAATTAGAAGTACCTACCTCACAGGACTGTAGTGAGCATTAACTACACATGTATGTGCCTGGCACACAGCAAGTGCTCTTCAAATGCTAACTATGACACAGATTAGTTCCCTTCTCCCTTGTATTATCTCCCAATCAGTTCTCCACATTGCACCACCCCCTCCACCACCTCATGGTACCAGATGCAAAGTGGGTACACAGAATCCATTGTTTCTTCCTACGTGTCCATGACTTGATAATTCCTAAATTTATGGGGAAAAAATGAGGTTTGAGAGAAAAGTCACAACTAATAGTGTACTGAAACATGCCCTTCTTCTAAAATGAAGAGTTGAGAGCTGCTTAACACAAGTTTTAGCTACAGAAAATATATTAAAGGAAGAATTCTTTAGAAGTTCCTTTATGTGCTACAGGGAATCTCTCTAGATGTAAATAAAAAAACCTGGAGGAAATACTTTAATCCAAGTTTAACACGTCCCATGTTGTGAGTCTTCCATGTTGGTGGAAAGCCAATCTGGGTAAAAACTGGTAACTCAGATAAAGGTTCAAGGGCTCCCCTAAAACCTCAGGAGACCCACCCTGGTTTTCAATAACCCTCTCTTCTGCCAGAAACTCCCACATTCCTCCACTCAAAATTTCACTCAGGTGTCTCCAGACTCTAATACTTGGCTTTGACTACTCCACCCTATTTGTCTGTAATCACACTGCCTTCAAGGTCCTGTTTTCACTAGCCCCAGCCCTCCCCAAGAGATTTTAAACCCCCTAAGACCAAATTACATTTTTCTTTTATATACATCAAGAGGCAGCTACAGAATATTTCACATATTCAATGTATGTTGACCAATTTATATATGAGCCCATTCTGGAATATTCTCCCAGCTAATCACCACTATTCTGCAGGTTAATTTTGTTCATTCTCACGATCCTGACGTGAAGTATGGATCAGCAGGCAGGACAAATCCAGCTAAGAGTTTTTAAATGTTTTTAACAATCCTTAAAAAATGTAAAAAAACAAAGACTATGCAACCTGCAAAGTCTAAAATATTTACTACCTGGCCCTTTACAGCATACTTGATAGAGGCTTTATACAAGGACATAAGAAATGAATGCAAGAGGGAAGACCTGCAGAGCTCCTAGAAACCTCACTGGCCCCTGAAGTACCTCTAAGGCAAGATGTTTCTTTATCCTATTAATTCAGAAACTCAACTCCAAGTGCCTGTGTGGATAAACCCCAAGGACCTGCCAACTCTGAAAATCACTAACAGCCATCTGCCACTTGCCATGCTCATTGCAGGTGAGAAGCTAAAATAAGTAACATCAGTGGGAAGCTGTGAATGATAAAAAGCTGTGTGATGCTAGATAAATTCAAGTTCGTAAAGAAATTTCCTTAAATTTAATAAAGATGCTGAAAATGTTCTTTGCAATTTTGTTTTAATATTTACAGTTTCTTTTTCTTTTTTTTTTTTTAACAAAGTTCTGTACATAAAAATAAATATACAGAAACAACTCTATCAACTGTCTGCATCAGTAATCCTCGTTGGTGGGCTCACCATTTACAAGGAAGACATCATTCAACGCAACCTGTCACAGAGACTGTCCTACCAGCAAGGACCTCTTAACTGGAAGGGTCATTGCCAGATCTCTTTTATCAAGATCGCCAATCACTTGGAGGCCTTTGGCTATCAACTAGCAATAACCCATGAAATTAATGAACACAGTCACTGGCTTCAGTGCAGTGTGATCAACCGCAACTGCTGCCTAGTGGCCATGTCCACGCCCTCTGCTGCTGTCAACCCTTGAAGACGGGCGCAGGTAAGAACAGAAAGAAAACCCCCTCCCCCTGGCTAGTCACTGTGAAAAGCGTGCGTAAGGCAATTGAGTCGAGGGTTAAGGATTCATCTTGCTAATGTCAAAAGCGACACTAACAAGATTCTTAGCCTCATCCACCAGATGATGGGCCTCTGCGTCCAGGTCTCCAGGAGCAGGCTCCACCTCCTTCACCAGACAAAGGGTTGTAACCTGTGATGAGAGAAAGGAAGCAGAAGAGTGCTGGAAACGTTCTGCATCAATGTAAACTGTGAGCCTTGTGCAAAGCACTGCCAAGATATGGATCCTATTTTCACAAACATTTTCATAAAACTTGCAACTACAACATGACAAAACAAGCTTATACTGTGATTGCAGCTTGAACTGACTTTCTGGTGGGAATAAAACAAGCTGTTCAGCTTTTCTGTTTTAGCTCTCAAAACACAGAAAACTCCCCAAAATACACAAAAAATTTGCCCCCAAAAACCTCTCAAGATGGCTGGATTTTAGTATATAAAGGCTTCTAACTGTAGTGCTTCATAAAATGTATACATTCAAATAAGAACTGCTAAAGCTACAGAAAATAAATTTAAAATATCAAAATTAAAAACAGCGCAACGTGTCGCTTCCACCAGTCAGAACTGGGTAATCCACATGCCCCAGTCCCCAGCCCCACTCCTGCCTACGCATTAGTCCTGTCCTCAAGTTAACGGACATTTGGCCACCAGGCTGACTGCTCAGGCTCTAGAGCCAGCAAGACCTTAAATGAGGCAGTTTTGCTCTTACTTACTGTAGAATCTGTGGTCACTAACTTCCTGTGCCTCAGTTTCCTTATCTATAAAGCCAGGAAGTCGAAGCCCCTGGGCCCGGATCACTGGGAATGCATGCCACGCATTCTGTTTTCTATAATCCTCTCCTAAATACCACCACTCTTTGCTCTGAAAAATGGTCTTGGAAGACTATTTCTTGCTGAAGCAAGAAAAAGATTTAAAAAAGAATTTTCTTTTCAGACACACCACTCCCCTACAGCAAGCTAGCTTTGGGTTCCTAATGCAAAGGGGATCAGAGCCAAGCCTGGGCAGGCACCCCAGCTTGTGTCCAGGCTGCACAGAGCCCACATTCCAGACACACCACAGTGGGCAGCCAGGCTTCCACACCTCCCTGCAGCACCTCCCTGCAGAAAACCCCTCTCCCCAGACAGAGAATAGTCTTTGGCCTAGAACTGGTTCCTACACAAAGTATTCTAATGCCTTTGCCTCTCCTCTCTCAGGATTTACGTGGGACTCCTGGCAGATCACAAAGGTTACTTATTTTCATTTGTGTGAGAGTTCCATCTTCCCATAAGGACATGAAAGTCCTCAGGGATGGGATAAGGACAGACTGCTACAGTTAGAGTGCATGGGGGTGCTGCACACAGAAGCCCTCTGACTGAACATCTGTCCATGCCTCCTTGAGAAAGTTACTTGTAAGACACAAGGCAGCCTTGGCTGGAAAGACCAAAACCCCTGTGTCCCAGCCCCTTGACACACTCATCTGCAAAATGGACAAACGATTTCTCGCCCACTTACCTCTCCCCTTACAGGGCTGTATGGGATCAAGTGCAAATCCTAAAATACAAGTGCAACCATCCCAAGTATTTCCCAAGGGCCTCAAGTGACCTCTTTTTTCAATTGTTTATCAGATGCTGACTTTCGTGAGGCCAGGGGATTACAGGCCTCCTGGAAACAGGACCTGCACCCATATCCTTGCCTGAGGCTCACTAGACAACCACAGAGCTCAGCAGGTTGGCGACTTCCAGCCATTGAGGTGTGCTTTGCATCTGTTTCTTTTATCTAATCTTCATAATCCTAAACTTAGGAATTTGTCTCGATTTATAGACAATGAAACAGAATCTTGTTTCTAAACGTAAGTTTATTCTGTAATTGTTCAGAATGCTTTAATGTTTGGTACTTACCTCCTCCCCGCAAAGGCTTTCTGTCAGATTTTCGTTTCGGGAGTACTGATGAAGTAGAAGGCCCAGGACTGTCTTCTTCCTGTTTGAACATATACAGGCTTAAGAATCCAGTTAAAAACACTCCACTCCAGGAAGCTTCATCTACTTGAAAAAAACCCCACTAGGCCGAAGGCTACATCACCTGAGGCTTTCTTGTATTTCCTTTGTAACTTTTTCCTTCTTGCATGCTATCCCACATTTCAATCTTCTGTCTCCTTTTTTCTTCTTCAAGCTGAGGAAGAATTGCACATTGTACAGAATGAATTCATAAGCTACCATCTTTCTCAAAGAAAAAGTAATTTTAATAGTTTTTAATTTAAATGTCCTTCAAAACACACCGTCACCTGTACTTTCTTCAGTTAATAAAATAGTTGTCATCTAGTGGTGTGAGTTTAACTCACAAACAGAAGTTACTGTTTTCGTATACTATTAAAGAAAGCAAAAAGTGTCATGGAGAAATGAATACTGACTCTTCTTCTAAACTGGACATTCTTGGTAATGCAGAAGAACCCTGACCTGGAAAGGGTCAGTGTGGCTGGCAGGCCTGCTTTGTTGCTAGCTGGTTGTGTCATCTGAGGAAAGTCACTTAACCCCTCCATTTCGAAGGCTGTGTGGATCCAATAAGAGCAGTTTTGAAAGGTCTTTCAAAGTCAAGTACTATGGGAGCATAACGGAAAACTAGTCTCAGCAGAAAATTATGCCCAACAATAAGCACCTGGGAAAGTTTGTAATTATACAGTGAGCAGGAGGGAAACACAGTGCCTTGGGTCTTTGCCTCTGCTTCCTACTCCTCGAAGAACAACTGGGTACTGCAACATACGTTCACACAAAGGTGACTAACCCAATGGAATCCAGACCCAAACTTCAGTTCATTCTGGTTCCAATAAAACTGTGATGTCAGAAAGATGTGCCAGAAAATGCCTTAGAAAGCACATATCCAGAAATTTCTCAATGGCTTTCAAGGTCCATCACTGCTAAACCCAAAGGCCCGTCCCCGTCTGTAAGCACAGGAGGTCAAGGAAGAAACCACCTCTTGATCTGAAGGTTGTTTTATGCTCATAGCCAACATGGAAAACACCAGAATGGAACACCGCTGACAAATCCTGAGACCACACACGAGAGCTGACTGAACTGTGAGTCAGGCACACTGTTAATTTTGTCAAGTACCCAGAACCACAGCTTTAAAACTGAACACAAGCTTCTATCCTTTCTCCAATTTTACGAGGCTATTACAATTTTTAAAAATAATCTTTTTTTTTTCTCCTCTGAAGTATTTATTTTCTTTTTCTCTTTTTGGGCTGCATTGGGTCTTAGGTGCAGCACACGGGCTTCTCTCTAGTTATGGCATGTGGGTTTTCTCTGTCTAGTTGCGGTGTGCAGGCTGCAGGGCACACGGGCTCTGTAGTTTGTGGCACGTGGGCTCTCTTGTTGAGGTGTGCAAGCTCAGCAGTTGTGGCATGCGGGCTTAGTTGCCCCACGGCATGTGGGATCTTCCCCAACCAGGGATCGAACCTGCAGCTGTCCCCTGCATGGGAAGGTGGATTCTTTACCACTGGACCACCAGGGAACTCTTAGAAATAATCTTTAAAAAGTTTTTTTTCAGCTACATCAGCAAATTGGATAAACGATCACGTTATTTTACTAACACAAAAAACTCAGGCCCTCAAATCATTAATTTAGACATGTAGAAGGAATTCAACTCAGTCTATGGCTCTAGAAACAAAACAAATCTTTGGAAATCAGAAAAGAAAAAACTAAAATTAAACTGTTTAAAAATGGCATCTATGTATACTATGCTGCCACTTCTATGGAAAAATGATAAATGCATGTGATCATACATGGATAAAATGTTTCTGGAAAAAATACCTAAAAAACTTAACATGGAATGCTTAGGCAGCAGGGGGTAAGGGAGCAAGGAAGTCAGAGACTAAATTTTCACAGTACAGATTTTTATATCCTGAATTTATTTTAACCTCATGTGATTTAGAAAATTAAATAATAGGAATGTGCTAGTACATTTTAGGCGAGTGACTATATTTAAGTGGAAGACGGGCAACCCACTGAACACTGAAGAAGGCTGCCAAGACGGGTGACCGAGAGGGCCGAGTGTGTATAGCAGGTGTTGTCTTATTTGGTCTTTTCCCTCTGGGCTCCAGCCAAGCTGCGGAGACCAGCCATGTACTGGATGACCATGCAGAAAACAAAAGCCACTCCCATCCTGGAAACACCAGACACATGCAAAACCAGGAGGAAGACCAACTTCTCTGGCTTCCTTCTGAGGGCATAAAGAGGGGCCCAGAAACATCTGCACTGAAACTGGAAAGCAGAGTCTACACTTAGTTGTTTCAATTACACAGACTGGGTCTAACCTGGTGGGTGACCTTACTCCTGGGGAGAGCGGCACTTCCACATCAGCCCTTGGTTCTTCCTCCCCCTGCCCCCAAAACCTTCTACCACCCCCACAACCAAACCATGTGTCTTTAAATAATCTTGCAAAACTCCATCTCAACCCTGGGTTGAGCCCATTGCCACCCTCCCCTGGCTCTCCTTCAATCCACTGAAGAACAGCCCCACCAAGCCAGGTCATGTGAGATGCACCGCTTGAAACCAACTGTGGAGCAAGAGGCTGAATGTGTGTTCTGTGTATCTGGTGGTACGGCTCCTGCACACAACACACAGTTTTGTTGGGTGAAATGCTGCTGTGAGGGAACCACTTAAAAGTAAAAACATAAATACAAGACACCTTTCTTTAAGAGTACTTCCCCCCTAAACAGTAAGAAATTGCACAAGGAAAACCTGCTGAGCAATACTCAGCCAAGTGGAAATGCTTTGGCCTCTAACAGTTGCTCCCTGTACCCATCCTAATGCATGTGCACAAGTGCACACACACTTTTACCCGCTAAACCTCAAATACCATATATTCAAACTAAAACCAGTTCATACCTGTCTTAGTTTCTCCTTATGCTTTTCAACTTGTGCATTTAATTCTTCTTGCATTTTCAAACGAGCAGCTGCTAAAGCCTCCTGTCGTTTAACAACAAGGTCAGGTTCTAAAATGTCAGAAAATACTTGAGATAAAGCACCTTGTGTAATATAAAATGGAAACTCTTGAAGTCCATAGTGTACAGAAGTCAGGCAATGCAAAGACATATTTTTACATGAACAAGTCTATTCTTCTGCGTAAGTTTTACTGCTTAAAGGGGCAGGGGACTATCCCAAAGCCACAGTCCATAACCTTGTTAAATACCCATAGCATCAGAAATCTCTGTTCAAAAGAGATTTCTGGGCTTCCTGAGCAATTCCAATTTAGAGTCTGGTATGGGCTCTGTGTCTGAAATATAAGTGGTCTGACGGCCACAGTGAGATTCCATTCCACAATCTGGATACCACCTAACGCCGAGGCTCTAGGTTGATCAGAATTCTAGAAGACTATCAAGGAAAGATAAACCTTTCAGATCATTAGCCACCACCTAATTAGCCCAGATTTACACCAGAAAGAGGTAAAGAGCTTTAGGTATTTTATCCTTGTTTCTACAGAAAAAAAAAAAAAAAAAAAAAGAAAAGAAAATCCTTCCAGCAAGCATTAATAGAAATGACCGCCCCAGATATCTATTTTTATCTGGTTTGCAAATTTATATAAATACATAATCAAGTTCTCTATCTACTTTACTCAGACCGCTGTGTTTAAGGAGCACTGAGGGGAACTACACAGTACTATGACTAATTTTTTAAACAAGGAAACAAACTAGAACTTATATGTTCATATCAGTATCATCCAAAGGACATGCAATCATCCTTACCTACAGATAGTTAGCAATGGAAAAAGATCACCTAACTGAATCCACATAAAACGGGCCACAATGTCATGGTCCAAATAGCACAGGGAGGGGTGTGTGTGTGGTGCCTGAAACGACCTAGACCTTTATCTTTAAAAACAAAATTATAGTTCCACTTTATAGAAATGTGAATTGTAATATTTGAACTGTTGAATTATTCTTAGAATAAAAATGTGTGGATTTTTTTAACCTAATTTTTTTAACGAAATTGTACAAGGTAACATCTTTCACTACACGTTTACTTTCTACGGTGCTTTATTACAACAAACTCCTCCTCTAAGAAGCCCATTCCATTTTATAAATCTACTTTTCAGCTGTCAGCAAGTCTCACAATGCCAACAATGGCTGTACCAGGTGACTGAAGCTGTTCTCTAACACCACTGTCACCCACTTCACAAAATCCTGCAACTTAAGCAACATTTACAATTGTACTTTGTAGTTTTTGTTGGATATACAGCCAACAACCAAACATACTGAGATTATGGCAGGACCACAGGGTTTCATGAGAGAGGAGAAGGAAAGAATTTTCTAAGTCTTTCTACTAATGATTACTTTTGTGTTATGATGTTTGCTTTCCTCCTCAGCCTCAGTAACTGTGGTGACTCAGATGACTGTTGATTTTTATTTACTTGATTACACTGCTATTTTCAAAACACTTAGCATTTCTTTTGGATATGTCCTCAGAAACTAGCTTCTAACTAGTTAAAAGGCTATTATTTTAGAGGGAATGAGCTTTTGAAACAGCCCAGTGTAACCTGATATCAGGTCTGATGAGTAAGTTGTGAAAACCAAAATGCAGTGGATGTGAGGAACTAAGGCTGAGTTTCTTGTCACTCACAATGGTTCTAGAGATAACTGAGACTTAGTAGGCAGACCCACAAGTATGGAAAAGTTGTGAAGTTTTTACTATAATCTCTCCTGTAAATGAAAAACCATGCAACACGATACACAGTCAGTGCTCTATACACCATCGAGTAGATTTTTCATCCCATCAAAAACTCCGAAATTTAAAAAACAAAAAGCCATTGCAGTTCACCAACATCAACTTCAGAAGCATTAAAACAGTTCTTCTCCCACAAAGATTAGAAACATACTTCTTACTCTTAACAACAGACTTTCAAATACTAAAACAAGCAGGTGTAAGCCACGCCTTCATTTGTTATCAGGTACTAACCCAGCGCAGAGGCAGCTCCATCCTGGTGCCTCTGCCTCAAGGCCCTCAGCCGGGTGGAGAGCTTCTGAAAGACCACGTACAGAAGGATGCAGCCGAAGACGATGTACCAGCCATAGGTGGCCAGCAGGGAGCCCACTGAAAACAATAAAATAGTTTTCAAGAAACTAAAAATGACGCTACCACTGCACTTTTCTATAAAAGTCAACAGGGCAAAATCAGCGTAGCTCCTGTCCCCGAAACCTTCACGGTATAGCTGAGGACTCCTAAGCAGGCAGTTAAAACAGCGAGAAGTACAACAGTTCAGGGATCACCGAGAAAGGCCTTCTCAGCTATCCAGGAAGTCGGAGGGGCGGGTCCGGAGGGCGTGGGGCACGCCAGCTGGGGTTTGAGGGACGAAGGGAAGTGTCTCTGACTCCGGAGGGCAAAGGCCTTTCAGGTCCCGACTCCATATGGAAAGGGGTGGCCGTGGGGCGAGGGGGGCGGGCTGATCCAGAGCCGGGTCTTGGGGCTGTGCGTGGGGGTGCGGAATGGGGGTGGCCGGGGCTGATCCAGCGCCGGGTTTTGGGGTGTGCGTGGGGGTGCGGAGTGGGAGGGGGCGAGGCTTGGAGGCAAACGCCAAGGGCCGAGTGACCCCAGTAACCGCAACCCCGAAGGGCTCACTTCGCATGAGGTAAAGGACTCGCGCAAAACGAGGCCGACCGCAGCGCCCTGGGAAGCAGCGCTCCAGGAGGGCCTCCACGCGCGCTTCGGGCCCCCCGCCCGGGCCTGTGTGCAGCGCCATCAACCGGCTGCGGCCCGGCCCGGAGCGCCGCGGAGGACGGCTCACCGAACATGGCGGCGCGTCGCAAACCCACTGCCCGCGCGCACTCACCCGTGACGTGAAGGAATCGCAGCCCCTCGGTCTCTAGGGCTGGCCGCGCAGACAGCTGATCCCCGTCTCGCTCCATGGTCGCCGCCCCGCGCGGCCCGGCCTAGCCCGGCCGCCTCAGCCCCACGCTTCGCCTTCCGGCCCGCCCCTACGTACACGTGGCGCTCCTGCTGCCGGCGTCCCGGCGTCCCGGCCAATCGCGTCGCGACGCGGCCCAGAGGCTCGGCCTATCGCCGCGAGGGCGTGGCTGAAGGGGGCGGGGCGCGACCCAGAAGGGGCGGGGCGAGCGGTGGCCAGCAGGGAGCGGCGCCCGCCATGGGGCGCTGGGTGGCCTGGCGGTGCCGTGAGGGTCTTCCCAGCCGGCTCCCTATCCGGTGCTTCCTTTTACACTCGTTGGACACCGAGGTCGCTGGGGTCCGGGCCGCCGGGAGACGGGATTTGCGCCCGTGCCCTTGCTCCCGGCAGCCCGGGCGACTCCCAGCCTCCGGGGGTCGCGGCCGAGGTCTGCCCCCCCAAGCTAAGCTGTGAAGGTGCTTCACCTGCCGTTGCCGGTGTTACTTTTCAGGCTAAGGGAGTCCCCGCCGACCCGCGCGGTTCTCCCCTCCAGAACCAGAACCTCAAGGAATGACCGCAACCGTGTCTCAAACACGCTTTACATTGAATCTTCCTAAGTCTCACAGGACGTTGTAGTTACTTCAAACGTCCTGGCTGTTTTCTCTGCCCGCGAGGCCTTTCTTCACCCCCTTCCACGCCTCACCCCTTAGCACCTCTCTGAGCTCTACCTTAACCACCCTGCTTGAAATTTGACCTTGAGGCTTTTTTTGGGAGAAGCATTTAAAGTGAACGTACCCAGTTGTGTCTCAGACGGAGGGTTGAGAATTAGGAAGAGAGATGAATGAGCAGGCCATGATTTCAGAGCACGCCGCAGCGTCCTTCCACCGCTGGTTTGTCTAGAAGTTTCTGGAAGGGGGTCGGCTCCTGGAGCCGCCCGATGACATCTTCAGCGGTGTGTCAGAAAGCAATAAAGGAGGAGGTTCTTACTGAAGGACCATGGGCCATGGCAAAGAGAAGCCAGAAAGTTCTCCTTCATCTTGAAAATGGGCTTCTTAAATCGGGAAATCGAGGACTATGGATTTTATTAAGACTGAAGACCCGTTGATTTGATGAGTGTAGAAGGAGGAATTTTATCCACCCTCCCCCACTTGATATTTCTCCTCTTACCTGCAAAAGATGATGAACTCTTTGCGTGAAGGTGGGTTCTCTCTTGCTCTGGCACCTTGCAGGAACTCATAGTGGTACAACTGAACAACTTCTTGGGATTACAGTTGCAATACTTGGCCTGGGATCAGCTTAAAATATACCTCATATGTAAATACTGATGAACTACTCAGGATGACTAGGATTACCTGAACTCTGAACACTAGGTATACTAGGTCACCGTTTAGTGGATGCAGCCAGTTAGGATCTCTTATCAGGGAGTTGATCCTCTGAAAAGGGATCTGGCACAACAGTTTCAGTCAATGCTTGGAGTGTTGACTAAAAAACTACTCACAACCTAAAAGTTGAGAATTATATTTTATTCGATGGGAATTTTTAGGACTTCAAGCCAGGGAGAACTACCAAGAGAACTGTTCTGAAGAGGAGAGGTGGGGAGCTAGGATACATAGGAGTTTGGAACATCAAAGATTACTATTAATTAAAGAAAGCCAGATATCCCAAGTTAAGGAATTTAGCTCTTTCCTACATATGGGAAGATGCAAGAGTCTGGGCTCTCTGAAATCTTTCCTTTGATACGCACCTCAGCGATCTGGGGCCTGTATCTTGTGTTTTCACATCACATCACTCACCTTTAGGGAGTGGCTGCACTCTGATGGCTGCTAGATAGCAGGTATTCTTTGTTTCCTTCCTGAATTCCCTCAGGGCTCACCACCTCACACTCCGCTGCCTGACTGCAAGCACTGATGACTGTGACTTCCTGTGTTTACTGATATGGCAAGCAATATTCCATTTATCAGAAGTAGTTTATTTTCATACAGTAACTGAGGGGTTAAGATTGCTGGTGGTTTGGGTTAGCTAAGAAGACAGTATTTGACAGTTCCTTGCCTTAATATGAAGTGTCAGATTAAGATGTGAACCTTCGTGAATGTTTCAATGAATATCATTTCTGAGTTCACAGTGTAGTTCAGGAATTAAGATGGTTGGAGTAGCTCTGGAGGAAGATCCCACATGGCAAAGATTTGCTGTTGCTGGCTTTCAAAATTAGTCAATGAGCCATCAATGAATTAAGACAACCTACATATCATAAAAATATCAAATGCTTCATCTGGTTAAATAGGAGAAAAGAGATTGCTTTATTTGCCTTGTTTACCTACCTTGCCCTGTAGTGCCTGTAATCATGAAGATGGAATAAATTTGTAACATTTAGTTTCTATCATATAAACAAAAATAGTGAACGATTCCTGTCAGTCAGGACCTTGTGATATAAAATAGAAACCAGCACAACACTTATGATGAAAATAACGTACAATTTAAACATATATAAGAGCAAAGTATACTATTGTGAACTTCAGTGTATTTGTGTGTATACATATGTATACATGTATAATGGTGAAGAGTATATATATATATATTTTAATAAATTTATTTATTTACTTATTTATTGGCTGCATTGGGTCTTCATTGCTGCACACGGGCTTCCTCTTCTTGTAACGAGTGGGGGCTACTCTTCATTGTGATGCGCAGGCTCCTTATTGTGGTGGCTTCTGCTGTTGCAGAGCATAGGCTCTAGGCCTGTGGGCTTCAGCAGTTGTGGCACACAGGCTCAATAGTTGTGGTTCACGGGCTTAGCTGCTCCGTGGCATGTGGTATCTTCCTGGAGCAGGGATCAAACCCGTGTCCCCTGCATTGGCAGGTGGACTCCCAACCACTGCTCTACCTAGGAAGTCCCTGAAGAGTGTATTTCACATATGAGATAGATGAACTCCAGGCCAGACATTCATTACCTGCCCCACGTTTACATTTCCTGAGTCAAAAGACAAATGGGCCCCAGGACTACATATTTATGACCAGACTCCTGTCTATATTTTGATATCTGCACTTCAACATAAGAAAGAGCAACAGGAATAGGGTAAATAACCAGACATTGGACACTTATATGGCAGGGACAGAGAGGGTCTAAAACCTTTTAAGAGATCAAGAGGTCATACACTCCCCATCCTTGGGACAAGGGAGACATTATACATGCACAGAAAGGCTCCTTGGATGTCAAAAAGGAGGGCAGACCACCCCATAATATGTCATGCTAAGCCTTTCCCACAGGCTTCTGAGCTGACCCAGAAGAACTGCCCAATATAAATGACTTAACTGCCTCTTTACTGCGCTCCTCCTCGTTAGGGGGGACGCCCACACCCTTTCTTTCTGGCTGTGCATCTCTGCCTTGCTTCTGTCTTAACTACACAAACTGTTTCCCTGTGCCTCTCCCACTTGTTACGCTATGTCCCTACTAATAAGCTTTGTACCTGCTTTTACAGTTTTAGCCTCCATGAGAAATGCATTTTTCACTAGGGGCAAGAGCCAAGGAAAAACAGCTTCTCGCCTCTAGCCCTTGCTGGTCTGATGGCTAGGATTCCTGGTTTTCATCCAGGCTACCCAAGTTCAATTTCTGGACAAGGAATTACTATCTCACTTCTTGCTGCCACTCACTGCTGCCTCACCGAGATCATATTCAACAGAAATTTAAGAAGTTTTGAATGATTTCAGGACATGGATGATTGGCTTTCATTTCAGTTCCTAGCACATTGCTGTTCTTGTGGTCTCACTGATAGAAGTTACTCATTCTTCCTAGACAGGATTATGTGCTACCTTTGTCCCTTGAATCAGTGTATCATCTCACTCAGCTTGTCTAGAACCATAGTTATTTCAGCAAAAACTTTACTTAATATAACTGCTCAGGTGTTATTAGCAAAAACAGGACAAAGGTAGTATCCAGGACTCCCCACCAGTCACTGACAATGGTAGAATAAATGATTGCCCCCAATCCACCTCTCCTTCTTGTAACTATACCCTTGCCATAGTCTCAAGGTGAGAGGGGTGTATTTCCCCACCCTTTGTCTTTGAAGTTGGCCAGCCTGCTTGCTTTGGTTAATGGCAAGTAGGCAGGAGTAATGTTAGTGCAAGTTCATGCACCCAGTGCATAGTGGGGCCAAACACACAACACGAGAGTTTGGAGCTGAGAAAAGTTTGTTACAGGGCCATGCAAGGAGATGGGTGGCTCATGTCCTAAAAAGCCCCAAGCTCCCCAAAGCGTTTTGGCAAAGCATTTTTAAAAGCCACATAAGGGAGGGGAGTTACAGGGTATGTGATCAGCTCATGCACAATTCTACAATTGGCTGATGGTTAGGGAGCAGAGTGGTGTCACAGGGGTTCACCTCATCCGTCCTTAGGCTCCAGGAGGCCTGGGACTATGTGCTTATGGTCATCAAGGAGTTAACATCTTCCATTTAGTGGTGGGGGGAGGGTTCACATCTGAAAAACAACTCAGGATCAAATAGTTATCTAGGTACTTCAGAGAGGAGGTAAAGCAGATGATTATGGGGAAATACCATCCCAGGAAGACCCCTTAGAGTCCTGCTCAGTTACAGTAACTGTGTGCCAGTTTTGAGTGTAGGCATTAAGAAGCTTCTATTGTTTCCTTTTTGTGCCTTTTGCTGGTTAACTCACTTGTCCAAGGAAAATGAAATATGGTAAACTGAGCCACCCTAGTTAATCCACAGACCTGAAGTGAAAACCAGAGCTAGCTATAAGGATAAATAGTGACTGTTTCTTAAAATAAGTTTTGGGGTAGTTTGCTATGTAGCATACATTTTAAAAAATTTATTTTATTGAGGTAAAGTTGATTTACAATGTTGTGTTAATTTCTACTGTACAGCAAAGTGATTCAGATATATATGTACACACACACACACACACACACACACACACGGCTGAGTCAAAAATTACCCGCACTCTGGCTGTAGAATTTATTTTAATTAACTTTTAGAAAAGACAAATACATCGTTTTTTGACATAATCTCCTTGCTTTTCAATACACTTTGTCCATCTGTCAACAAACTTTCATATTCCCTCATTAAAAAATGTTTTAGGCTGAGCTGTGAGTGGCAAATGCACCCCTGTCTTCACGTCATCAGAAGTGAATCTTCGTCCTTGTAGGGCTGCTTTCAGGGAGCCAAACAGGTGAGAGTCTGATGGAGCAAGATCAAGACGATAGGGAGGCTGCTTTAATACCTCAAAACGAAGTTTTTGCAGAGTGTCGACAGTGTGAGCAGAAGTGTGTGGACGTGCACACCCTCAGACCACAAACAACGAATCGCTGCACGCTGCTCTTCTTTCGTGCAAATCACAGTGGGGCATCCATTTTGCTGGCACCGCAGTTACAAATGAATTGAGGTAACATGTTCACACCTGCAGAGCAGTGACTGGGGGGACAGTAACCTGGAACGGAAAGAGCGGATAATTCAGTGCGGCCAACAGAAGTTTTAACATAACCGGAGGGCAGATAATTTTTTATTCATCCGCGTGTGCACAAGCATGTATCTCCTTGTCATATTCTTTTCCATTATGGTTTATTAGAGGATATTGAATTCCCTGTGCTGTACAGTAGGACCTTGTTGTTTATCCATTCTATATGTAATAGTTTGCATCTAATCCCAAACTCTCAATCCATCCCTCCTCCATCCCCACTACCCGCCTCCCCCAAAACCACAAGTCTGTTCTCTGTATCTGTGAGTCTGTTTCTGTTTCATAGATAAGTTCATTTGTGTTATATTTTAGATTGTGCATATAAGTGATATATTACTTCAGTTAGTCTGATAATCTCTAGGTCCATCCATGTTGCTGCAAATGGCATTATTTCATTTCTTTTATGGCTGAGTAATATTCCATTTTGTGTATGTATATATAAATATGTAACACTGTCTCTATCCATTCATCTGTCGATGGACATGTAGGTTGTGTCCATGTCTTGGCTACTGTGAATAGTGCTGCATGAACATAGGGGGTATGCCACATTATTGTGGCAGTAGCTAACTGATAAATTGCCAGGCTTCAGCTTTTCACAAAAGTGTATGCAGCAAGACAGGATTAAAGGTATTGGTGGCTAAGGAGATTACAGAGTTTGCAATCAAACAATACAAACAATAGTGTTTCTCAAACTTGAATAATACAAAGACCTCTTTCAACTACATTCTTGTAGACCCCCAAATATGGCCTTTAATTATGTTAAATATACACATATGTAAAACTTAGATCTCTTATATTTCTTACACCCTCAGAACCGGGGCACTTACTGATTACATACAAATACTACAAAGCTAATAGTATTCAAATCAACCTTTTAATGTAGTACCACAGAAGCGAAGTTCTTTTGAGTGTTGCATGACTATGTCATTGGTATAAAAGTTTCTGTTATAAGATGATACAAGTTATCCTGAATGAACCCCATGTTCTGAAAAATTGCACACTGAAAATACTGGGCTTCTGGGGAAAAAAATGGGTTCAAATAAAGCCAATTTTTCTGGTCCCAAGACACACAGATGGAGGTTGAGCTCTGAGCATAGGAGCCCGCAATTTCCTCTGCTCAAATGTATGCAAAAACTTCACTTCAGACAATAGCATAAATATGTAACAAGGTCCCCACTTTGCTTTTTTCTTACCAGCCCTCAAACAATCAATCATGTGTCATTAAACCATTTGATACAGAAGGAATCCTGTTCAGTCCAGATCAATGCAGGGAATGGCATCAAAGTCTCATTTTATTGTTAAGTGCTGCACAACAGTCAAAGCTCGAACACAAAGGCAGCTACTCCTTACAGGTAAGGAATGTGACCAGAAAAAAGTTAAGAGTTAACTGCAACCAACTTGTTATGTCTGAGGCTATTGACCAGAGCCCCAGAGTTCCGCGAAGTGAGGAGGCTTACAAATGATGGGAGCAGGAAGTCTCTTGAATATGGTGGAGATAGCATCCCTGGATCTTAAATGTGGAAAAGAAAACAGGATTCATTTTAGTTGTCCTATCAGAAGCAAAAGCCATAGGTAAATGTGCATTGACAGGAAGGCTGTATGGAAGTAATAAAGGCAGCCTCACTGGTGTATGTCATGAAAGATGTGGGAGCTAAATTCTAATTCAGCCCAGGAAGAAACAGATCTTGAGACATGCCCCCCTACCCCAGTCCTCCCATTCTGACTTATGCTCATGCAGCAGCATTCTAATCCCAAAGGAAGCCTTGGTGAGAGGATGGGTAGAGCCTGCATTGCAGACACTGAAGAAGTTATCTTCCTCTGAAATTAAATTAATAAGATTTAAGCTTATAAACCCATCTGTTATGTGCACAAAGAGTCCAGGTCCCCCAGCCTGACACCTGACAGCTTGGAATGGCCTGTCCAGCTCCAAGCACCCTGCATCCCATGGACCAGGTGGCTTACCATACTCCCACACACTCACACTTCTCAGCCTCCATCTAGCAGGCCTGCCTACCCCATCTCTATCTCCTCAGACAGAGGGCTTACCCAGGTGACCCCAGTCTTGTTAGAGAGAAGCTGTGTGTCTACTTTGTGATGAAGGCCCAGGTCAGTTCTGATATGTTCCTCATCCAGTGGTCATGAGAGAGAGAGACTCAGTGTGTACCTGTTCGCCCTGTAGGCTGGGGTCATGAATTTTTTCTGTCCCACCCACTGTTAGGCCTGGAAAGGAGGAAGCAATGAGAATTTTGTTTGATCAAGGCTGTAATTTTTCTCTCTTTCTTCCTTCCTTTCTTTCTTTCCTTCCTTCCTTCCTTCCTTCTTTCTTTTTCTTTCTCTCTCTCTTTCTCTCTTTCTTTCTTTCTTTCTTTCTTTCTTTCTTTCTTTCTTTCTTTCTTTCTTTCTTTCATTCCTTCTTTCCTTCCTTCCTTCTTTCTTTCTTTCTTTCTTTCTTTCTTTCTTTCTTTCTTTCTTTCTTTCTTTCTTTCTTTCTTTCTCTTTCTTTCTTTCTTTCTTTCTTTCTTTCTTTCTTTCTTTCTTTCTTTCTTTCTTTCTTTCTTTCTTTCTTTCTTCCTTCCTTCCTTCCTTCCTTCCTGCCTGCCTGCCTTCCTTCCTTTCTTCCTTTCTTTCCTTCCTTCCTTCCTTCCTTCCTTCCTTCCTTCCTTCCTTCCTTCCTTCCTTCCTTCCTTCCTTCCTTTCTCTCTCTCTCTTTCCTTCTTTCTTTCAAGATTTTTTGATGTGGACCATTTTTTTAAAAGTCCTTATTGAATTTATTACAATATTGCTTCTGTTTTATATGTTTTGGTGTTTTGGCCTGAAGGCATGTGGAATCTTACCTCCCCGATCAGGGATCAAACCTGCAGCCCCTGCACTAGAAGGTGAAGTCTTAAGCACTGGACCATCAGGGAAGTCCCAAGGCCATAATTTCTTTTTTTTTTTCTTTAAGAACTTTTATTGAGATACAGTTGACACAATAAACACATAATTTCTTTTACAAAAAAAAATAGAGCCACACTGTTAAACAATCCCAATATAGAAACTTTACTACCTTTGTCAGTAACACAAAGTTTCGTTCTGTCGTCAAACTAAGTGTTTCTTAACATACAACTCCCCAGGGCCTCTCCTAACCATGGATAGTGAAATCATAATTGAGTAAAGTTTGATCAACAGAACTTTTTATATTAGTTTTGGTCTTTTTCCCAGGGGAGTGAAATAGACTTGAGACTTCATCTCTCAGCCCAGATACCATGCCATGAGCAGACAGTGATTGCCATCCTATCACACTGCAGGGGATAACTGCTGGGTAGTTGGGTCTTTTCTTCAGGGGGTCAGGCATGCTGGAAAGGTCTTGGAGCAGATGTTGGAGGTCAGTGTCAGCTCTCCACGTGTGTCTGCAGACTCTGGGTAAACTCCCATTAACCATGACCTGGCTTTAATTTTCTGAGCATGACCAGTCAGGAGTTGTTGATCAGAACCTGCAGCAGAAGCTACCTAGCCCTAGCCCAGCTAAGATGCAGGAAAGTAGGATAGAATCAGAGCAGTTGGACTTGGGGCAAGGGACAGCTTGTTTTTCTTTCTTCTCATAGGCTGTTGAAAATCTTCCTGGAAGGTATGAATTGTAGAAGAAGGAACTGCACCGAGACTTCTGAGGACATGAGGGTGGCTGGAAGGATGTAAAGTTGTCTCTCAGAGCTGGGAACCTACAGTGTTGGGAACAGAGATAAACACAGTCCAGACAAGTGTTCAATGTCCACAAGACAAGTCATGGCTAACTGGTAAGCTTCCCAGCAGAAGGTAGAGAAGAGTAATAGTGGTGGGAGGGAGGGATTAGACAGTACAGGCCCTTGAGGGGGAAGGAATTGGTGGCACAGAAGGTTTGTGGTGAGCAATGGGCAGATTAAGCAAAACGAAGCCTTACCTTGGAGGGCACAGGGCCTGCAGACTGAGACAGTGATGGTGAATCAAACAAATGGGAAATGGAGGCCTCAGCTGGCAAAGCTAGAGTTTGTTTTCAGGAAAAATAGAGGCATCCAGTTAGAAGGAGAAGGACACAAGCCCTCAAGGGTCCCATAGCCAGGCTGATGGGGGGATGAGCGTATGCCTCCTGTTCTCCAGGGCAGAAGCACTTCTAAGGTATGGAATGTAGAGAAGGGGAGAGGGTAGGAAAGAAGAAACCTGAGACATCTTAGGGAACACAGGGAAATCTTAGGGTACTTGTGTCCTGATGTTCAGCCCTACCATAGGTTCAAACAGGATTCTTTATTTGCTGACTGGTTTAGGCACTAGTATTGGATGGCCTGCAGCAGCTTCCTCTCCTGTGGCTTGTGATCATGGTGTGAGAAAAGCTGATGAGCACAAGGTTGGAGAATAACACATATTGAATCCTAAAATTCAGAGGGCAAGTCCCAGGCAACACGTTCCAGGATGCCCATTGTATATTTTTTATGACATGAATATAGTGTCAATTTGTTTATAATGGTGCTTGTGTCTTGACTTGAGAATCTAGAAAATGAAGTACAAAGATCTGGAGGCTTTCTTAGAGATCACAATCTCCCCTTAAATTCTCTCTCTTTTTTTTTAGGTCACGCTGTGCAGCATGGTGGATCCTGACCAGGGATCAAACCTGTGCCCCTTGCATTGGGAGCACGGAACCTTAACCACTGGACCAACAGATAAATCCTGAGATCACAATCTAATCTTCCATTTTATGGAGAATTTGAAGCTCAAAGCCACTGTGGCTAATATAGAGAAGTCATTAGTCATATAATGTGAATGAAGGAGTGAATGAATGGGGAAGGGTCAGAAATGGAACACAAAGTACATCTGTTCTGTGGAAACAGCTTTAATTTTGGAGTTTTTTTTTTTTTTTTTTTAGCTTTTTTTTTATTTTATTTTATTTTATTTTATTTTTTTGGGGGTACACCAGGTTCAATCAACTGTTTTTATACACATATCCCCATATTTCCTCCCTTCCTTGATGCCCCCCCCCTCAAGTCCCCCCCACCCTCCCTGTCCCAGTCCTCTAAGGCATCTTCCATCCTCGAGTTGGACTCCCTTTGTTATACAACAACTTCCCACTGACTATTTTACAGTTGGTAGTATATATATGTCTGTGCTACTCTCTCGCTTCTTCTCAGTTTCCCCTTCACCCCCCGCCCCCTCCCATACCTCGAGTTCTCCAGTCCATTCTCTGTATCTGCTTCCTTGTTCTTGTCACTGAGTTCATCAGTACCATTTTTAGATTCCGTATATGTGAGTTAGCATACAATATTTGTCCTTCTCTTTCTGACTTACTTCACTATGTATGACAGATTGTAGTTCTATCCACCTCATTACATATAGCTCCATCTCATCCCTTTTTATAGCTGAGTAATATTCCATTGTATATATATGCCACATCTTCTGTATCCATTCATTTGTTGATGGGCATTTAGGTTGCTTCCATGTCCTGGCTATTGTAAAGAGTGCTGAAATAAACATTATGGTACAAGTTTCTTTTGGGATTATGGTTTTCTTTGGGTATATGCCCAGGAGTGGGATGACTGGATCATATGGTAGTTCTATTTGTAGTTTTTTAAGGAACCTCCAAATTGTTTTCCATAGTGGCTGTACCAACTTACAGTCCCACCAACAGTGCAGGAGAGTTCCCTTTTCCCCACACCCTCTCCAACATTTGTTGTTTCCAGACTTTGTGATGATGGCCATTCTGATTGGTGTGAGGTGATACCTCATTGTGGCTTTGACTTGCATTTCTCTGATGATTAGTGATGTTGAGCATCTTTTCATGTGTTTGTTGGCCATATGTATGTCTTCTTTGGAGAAATGTCTATTTAGGTCTTCTGCCCATTTGTAGATTGGGTTATTTGCTTTTTTGGTATGAAGCTGCCTGAGCTGCTTGTATATTTTGGAGGTTAATCCTTTGTCCGTTGTTTCATAGGCAATTATTTTTTCCCATTCTGAGGATTGCCTTTTAGTCTTGTTTATGGTTTCTTTTGCTGTGCAAAAGCTTTTAAGTTTCATGAGGTCCCATTCATTTATTCTTGATTTTATTTCCATGATTCTAGGAGGTGGGTCAAAAAGGATGTTGCTTTGATGTATGTCAAAGAGTGTTCTGCCTATGTTTTCCTCCAGGAGTTTTATAGTGTCTGGCCTTCCATGTAGGTCTTGAATCCATTTGGAGTTTATTTTTGTGTATGGTGTTAGGAAGTGTTCTAATTTCATTCTTTTACATGTTGCTGTCCAATTTTCCCAGCACCACTTATTGAAGAGGCTGTCTTTTTTCCATTGTATACTCGTGCCTCCTTTGTCAAAGATAAGGTGCCCATATGTGTTTGGGCTTACTTCTGAGTTCTCTATTCTATTCCATTGATCTTCCTTTCTATTTTTGTGCCAGTACCATACTGTCTTGATCACTATGGCCTTGTAGTATAGTTTGAAGTCAGGAAGCCTGATTCCACCAACTCCATTTTTCCTTCTCAAGATGGCTTTGGCTATTCGGGGTCTTTTGCGTTTCCATACAAATCGTAAGATTTCTTGCTCTAGTTCTGTGAAAAATGCCATTGGTAATCTGATCGGGATTGCATTAAATCTGTAAATTGCTTTGGGTAGTACAGTCATTTTCACAATGTTGATTCTTCCAATCCAGGAACATGGTATGTCCCTCCATCTGTTTGTGTCGTCTTTGATTTCTTTCATCAATGTCTTAAAGTTTTCTGCATACAGATCTTTTGCCTCCTTAGGCAGGTTTATTCCTAGGTATTTTATTCTTTTGGTTGCAATGGTGAATGGGAGAGTTTCCTTAATTTCTCTTTCTGCTCTTCTGTTGTTAGTGTATAGGAATGCTAGAGATTTCTGTGCATTAATTTTGTATCCTGCTACTTTACTAAACTCATCAATGAGTGCTAGCAGTTTTCTGGTAGAGTCTTTAGGGTTTTCTATATATAGTATCATGTCATCTGCAAAGAGTGATAATTTTACTTCTTCTTTTCCAATTTGGATTCCTTTAATTTCTTTTTCTTCTCTGATTGCTGTGGTTAACACTTCCAAAACTATGTTGAATAACAGTGGTGAGAGTGGACACCCTTGTCTTGTTCCTGTTCTTAGAGGGAATTCTTCCAGTTTTTCTCCATTGAGAACAATGTTGGCTTTTGGTTTGTCATATATGGCTTTTATGATGTTGAGGTAATTTCCTTCTATGCCCATTTTCTGGAGAGCTTTTATCATAAATGGATGTTGAACTTTGTCAAAAGCTTCTTCTGCATCTATTGAAATGATCATATGGTTATTATCCTTCAATTTGTTGATATGATGTATCACGTTGATTGATTTGCGTATATTGAAGAATCCTTGCATCCCAGGGATAAACCCCACTTGATCATGGTGTATGATTTTTTTAATGTGCTGTTGCAGTCTGTTAGCTAGTATTTTGTTGAGGATTTTTGCATCTATATTCATCAGTGATATTGGTCTGTAGTTTTCTTTTTTTGTGACATCTTTGCCTGGTTTTGGTATCAGGGTGATGGTAGCCTCGTAGAATGAGTTTGGGAGTGCTCCGCCTTCTGCAATATTTTGGAAGAGTTTGAGAAGGATAGGTGTTAACTCTTCTCAAAATGTTTGATAGAATTCGCCAGTGAATCCATCTGGTCCTGGGCTTTTGTGTGTTGGGAGATTTTTAATCACTGCCTCAATTTCTGTACTTGTGATTGCTCTGTTCATGGTTTCTATTTCTTCCTGGTTCAGTCTTGGAAGATTGTATTTTTCTAAGAATGTATCCATTTCTTCCAGGTTATCCAATTGATTGGCATATAGTTGCTTGTAGTAGTCTCTCATGATGTTTTGTATTTCTGAGGTGTCTGTTGTGACTTCTCCTTTTTCATTTCTAATTCTGTTGATTTGCATCTTCTCCCTTTTTTTCTTGATGAGTCTGGCTAATGGTTTATCAATTTTGTTAATCTTCTCAAAGAACCAGCTTTTAGTTTTATTTATTTTTCTTATGGTTTCTTTCCTTTCTTTTTCATTTATTTCTGCTCTGATCTTTATGATTTCTTTCCTTCTGCTCGCTTTGGGGTTTCTTTGTTCTTCTTTCTCTAGTTGTTTGAGGTGTAAGGTTAGGTTGTTTATTCGATCATTTTCTTGTTTCTTAAGGTAGGACTGTATTGCTATAAACTTCCCTCTTAGAACTGCTTTTGCTGCATCCCATAGGTTTTGGGTTGCTGTGTTTTTGTTGTCATTTGTTTCTAGATATTTTTTGATTTCCTCTTTGATTTCTGTAGTGATTCCTTGGTTGTTTAAGAGTGAATTGTTTAGCCTCCATGTGTTTGTATTTTTTGCAGTTTTTTTCCTGTAATTGATATCTAGTCTCATGGCGTTGTGGTCTGAGAAGATACTTGATATGATTTCAATTTTCTTGAATTTGCTGAGGTTTGATTTGTGACCCAAGATGTGATCTATCCTGGAAAATGTTCCGTGTGCACTTGAGAAGAAAGTGTAGTCTGTCGTTTTTGGATGGAATGTCCTATAAATATCAATTAAGTCGAGATGGTCTAATGTGTCATTTAAAGCTTGTGTGTCTTTATTTATTTTCTGTTTGGATGATCTGTCCATTGATGTAAGTGGGGTGTTCAAGTCTCCCACTATAATTGTGTTACTGTCGATGTCCCCTTTTATAGCTGTTAGTATTTGCCTTATGTATTGAGGTGCTCCTATATTGGGGGCATAGATAGTTACCATTGTGATATGTTCTTCTTGGATGGATCCCTTGATCATTATGTAGTGCCCTTCCTTGTCTCTTTTAATAGTCTTTACTTTCAAGTCTAATTTGTGTGATATGAGTATTGCTACTCCAGCTTTCTTTTGACTTCCATTTGCATGGAATATCTTTTTCCATCCCTTCACTTTCAGTCTATATGTATCCCTTGGTCTGAAGTGGGTTTCTTGTAGGCAGCATATAGAAGGGTCTTGTTTTTGTATCCATTCAGCCAGTCTGTGTCTTTTGGTTGGAGCATTTAGTCCATTTACATTTAAAGTGATTATTGACATGTGTGTTCCAATTACCATTTTCTTAATTGTTTTGGGTTTGTATTTGTAGGTGTTTTCCTTTTCTTGTGTTTCCTACTTAGAGAAGTTCCTTTAGCACTTGTTGTAAGGCTGGTTTGGTGGTGCTGAATTCTCTTAACTTTTGCTTGTCTGGAAAGCTTTTGATTTCTCCCTCAAATCTGAATGAGATTCTTGCTGGGTAGAGTATTCTTGGCTGTAGGTTTCTCTCTTTCAGGACTTTCAGTATATCCTGCCATTCCCTTCTGGCCTGCAGAGTTTCTGTAGAAAGGTCAGCTGTTATCCTGATGGGTTTTCCCTTATATGTTGTTTGTTGCTTTTCTCTTGCTGCTTTTAATATTTTTTCTTTGTGTTGAATTGTCATTAGTTTGATTAATATGTGTCTTGGTGTATTTCTCCTTGGGTTTATTCTGTATGGGACTCTCTGTGCTTCTTGGACTTGGTTCATTATTTCCTTTCCCATGTTGGGGAAGTTTTCCACTAGAACCTCTTCAAATATTTTCTCAGACCCTTTCTTGTTTTCTTCTTCTTCTGGGATGCCTATAATTCGAATGTTGGTACGTTTAAGGTTATCACTGAGGTCTCTGAGGCTGTCTTCTAGTCTTTTTATTTTTTTATCTTTTTCCTGCTCTGTGGCGTTTATTTCTCCCATTCTATCTTCCAACTCACTTATTCGTTCTTCTGCCTCAGTCATTCTGCTGGTTAGAGCATCTAGAGTATTTTTAATTTCAGTTATTTTGTTATCCATTGCTGTTTGTTTTTCTGAGTTCTTATGAACTGTTTCTTGTACTTTCTCTATTTTGTTATTGAGATTTTGTATCATTTTTACTATCATTACTCTAAATTCTTTTTCAGGCATTTTTCCTATTTCCTCCTCATTTATTTGGTCTTGTGGGTTTTTTTCCTGCTCCTTTGCCTGCATGGTGTTTCTTTGTTTCCTCATGGTTGTCCAAGCTTTTGGGGTTGCTTGTCCTGGTGATAGAGGTGTTTATAGAAGACTGTCCAAGCCTCAGACTAATGTCCAAGTATTGGAGTAGACGAATATTCAGTCTAGGAAACACATACATGTATAAGACACACAATTATTGAATCCGTTAGGACATAAGGCTCTAGAAAGACCTGACAGAACCCCAATGTGCTATCAGATATTCAAAGAGAAACCCAGCAGAAACTGACAACTGAAACAGAACAAATCAGAGACAAAAGCAAAAGCAAACAAACAACAAATAACACGCTACACATACAAACATCAATCCAGGGAGATTTTGTAAGCTAGGATCAAATATAGAAATGAGCTGGAGTACCACCAGAGAGAATGGAGATTCTCAGAATGTAATTAGACAACTGTACTAAGAACTAAGATAAAGACAAAAGCCTAATATTAATACCAAGGCAGTGCATCATCTGAAGAATAGAGCAAGGAGTCTGAGCAGACCGATAGTGTTGCTTATAAGTATGTTAAGATAAAATACACTTAAAATGGCTGGAAGAAAGGGGAACAGAAGAGCGTAATGTGGTTGGAAATATGCAAAGAAAAAGAAAGGAATAGAAGTGTATAAAAGAAAGGGATGAAAGGAAAGTATGAAAGATATTTTGTCCGTACTACCAAAAACTTAGCTAGATATAGAAGTATATAAAAAGGCAAAAAAAAAAAAAAAAAGAGTAAAAAATATCCTTAAAAAATTATGTTGTAAAACTTGTAGATCCCTTAGGGCTAAGATCGTATTTAATAAATCAAAAAAAAAAAAAAAAGAGAGAGAAAGGAAAAAAAAAAAAATCCAGAACTGATCCCCGAATGGACCAGTTCAATAGGTATTGATACTACTATTTCTGTTTCCTTAGCGTCTCAGCTGTAAGTGTCCTTCTCCTTGCCTTGGGTTTTTTTTTTTTTTGCGTTATTCTGTGACCAGCAGAGGTTCCTTTATTATTCGTCTGTAAGCCTCGGTGTGTGGAGAGGGAGAGGGTGCAATAGTGGCTCCTTCTCCTGGGAGTGAGTGAGCAGTGGCGCACTGTTGCTTCAGTCAGGCTTGGAGGTGCCTGTTGCAGAGGGCGCTGGTGGCTCAGGCGTACACAGAAAGTCTTAGAGTTGGGCCTCTCTCGGGGTTTTTTTCTTTTTGATGCTGTTGTTTTTTTTTTTTTTTCTCTCAGCAGCCTCCCTGCTGCTGGCGTTGCAAGGAGTTTTAATCTAGCCCCGCCCGAGCGCCTGAGGGTGGTTGTTATCCCTGCGCGCCTTAGGTGGCCCGCAGGGCGTCTCTCCACTGCCTGTTGCAGAGGCACCGAAAGAGAGGGAGAGGCTATGTGCGCGGCTCCTCCCCTCCGCCCGGGAGCCTGCAGCCTCCAGCCGCCATCATCATGGCCGGGCAGCTCTCAGGGACCGGCACTCCTCTCCGCGGACCTCCTCCCTCCTGTCCTCTCAGTCCGTCACCCTACCGGCAACAATGTTTCTCCCCCTGAACCAGCTCTCCGGTTCTCACGCTCCCGCTCCTGGACCCTCCGTTCAGCTGCGGATCGATGTCTCGGTCCGGGAACGCTGAGCTGCGCTGCGGACCCTCCGTATGTTTCTCACTCCCTCCCGTCTGCCACAGCTCCGCCGCTTCACCCTCTTTGAGCCCTCGTAGATGCCTCCCTACCGGCTATGTCAGGCTCCCTGCAGCCCTTTCTGGTGTCCGAGGCCGTCTGCTGGTGTTCAGCTGGTTCTCTGTGGGAATGACTGCGTCCTTCCGTGCATTCCGAATGCATCTGTGGAGAGGGATGCACTCCACGTCTCTCTACTTCACCGCCATCTTTTTCCTCCAATTTTGGAGTATTTTAACTTAACAGACTGTTTTCTTAGGTTAATATTTCCAACTAACAATACCATTAATTCTGAGATGTCTGCTTTCTCAAAATTTTCAGTGTCATGCTATCGTAAGTGAAACTTTTAATTGTTCAGATAGAATCCCATTACACATTACTGCCCTCCATTGTACCTCACAGGTTGGTCAAATGTGCAGGTATTTAATAGTCTTGAATTCCCTCCTCCCCATTAGCTGCATGTGTTATTCCTACCCAACGTTATAGCGCCTATGGAAAGATAATCTCTAAGCCTAAGTGAAGAGCGAGCTCTGGGTCTCTGATACCTGAGTGCCAGGTATTGTAGACTTGCACCTACAAATGTGCAAGACAAGCTCTCCCCAGTTGTGTGGCCATCGGGGGCTTGCCCATGTGTGCTCCTGCAGAGCTTTCTGCATGGCAGCTGACCGATCCCTAACCCTAACCCTAACCCTAATCCCACAATTAAGGAATAGAATATTATATCCCAGATCTTTTGCACTGAACTATTTATATCAATTATTTAGGATTATAATTGAGAAAAAATTTTCTTTCCATGGTAGTTTTCTATTAATTCATTTCTGAATACAGCAAATTGATGATGAAATAGTTAATACATTTATGAAATAATGTTCCATTCCATACTGCTCAGAGAGGTCTTCACATCTGTGCCTAGTATGGTGTCTGGTGCCCAGAAAAGTTTTGAATGAGTATGACCTAAAAGATATATTTGAGGGAGGGTGTGCAGAGTGTGTGCAGGTGGCAAAAGCGATTCCCGGCAGAGGGAAGAGCCAAGTAAAATGTCACAAGGAAGGAATATGCCTGGCTTGTTGGAGGATAGTTGGGAATGCTGTGTGGTTGAAGTTAAGTGAGCAAGGGAGAGAACCCTGGGGGATGTGAACAGACTTGTCAGTCATGGACGCTGGCTTCTCCTCTGTGTGAAATGAAGAGCCAAGGGAGGGTTTTAAGAAGTGGAGGAAAGTTATCTGACTTACTCTGGTTGCTGTGCTACAAATTGACTGAAGGGGCAAGGACAGAAGCAGGGAGATCAGTTAGGAGATGACTGTAGTTACCCAGGTGGGAGTTCAGGCCTGGTTACTAACAGTGGAGATGGTGACAAGTGGTCAGATTTTAGATGTGTTTTTGCAGATAGAACCAGGAACTGCTTCACAGATGTGACATCAGAAAAGGTCTTTCACTCAGAAAAACCCATGTTTGCTCTGCTATAGCCATCTTGAAATTATTTTCCCAGCTTTATTGAGATCTAATTCATATATAATTTTGTGTAAGTTTAAGGTGTGCAATGTGATGATTTGATGGACATATATATTATGAAATAAATACAACAATGAGGTTAGTAAACATCTCCATGATCTCACATAATTATCATTTTTTTCTTTGCAGTGAGAACACTTCAGTTCTACTCTCTTATCATCTTTCAATTATATAATGCAGTATTGCTAATGATAATACCTATGCTGTACATTAGATTCCCTAAAACTTATTCATCTTATAAGTTTTCTTCATTTGACCAAAATCTCATCATTTCCCTACCACCTCTCCCCTGGCAAGCATCATCCTTCTTTTTTTTCTATGAGTTTTTTTTTAGATATCATATAAAAGTGAGGAATTTTATTTCAGCTTTTTTAGATTCCACATGTAAGTGGTATCATAAAATTTTGCCTATTGTGAATAATGCTGCTATGAACATGAGAGTGCAGGTATCTCTTCAAAATTCTGGTTTTAACTGGTCTAAAGCAGTCTAAGCTGGTATCAGCCAGTCTATACTGGTTTCACCCCTTCTAAACCTGTTTCAGCTGATGTGAGCCAGTGCAAACTTGGCTATACCTCTCTCTGCCAATCTAAACCGGTCTAAACAGTTGTAAACTGGTTGTTTACATTCTAAACCTATTTCAGGTGGTCTAAACTGATCTTGGCTTGTGTAATACCAGTCTCAGCTGTTCTAGAAACTTCTAAACCATATCGGCCTGTCTAAATCTGCCTAAGCCTGTTTAAACCTGTCTCTTTAAGTCTAAGTGCAACCAATTTCTGTAGATTAATTTTACATCTTCAATTTACCTGCTTTTTCTAATGAGTTCCATCATGTGCTTTTGGGTGTTGCCATCAGCATTTTCTATATATAATATCAGGTCCTCCACAAATAGTGACAATTTAACCTTTTCTTTGGCCATCAGATGCCTCTCATTTTTTTTTCTTTTTCTTTTCATGTAGTTATTATGGCTAGGACTTTCTCCACTGTGCTGAATGAAAATATTGAGGGTGGTCAGGATTAGAGTTAAGTGCAGGCACAACTGACCCTCTTCCCCTTCTTCCCTCTCCATCTCTCTGAGGCCTCCAGAAAGGACAGGACTAGTGCAGGGTCACATATGACTCAGAGTTGAGGTGGACCATTGTTTTTCTGCCCCTCCATCGTGGGTGTAGTTTGGTATACTATCTGTGTACTTTCCGTGGCTAGGTGTCCCTTCAGAACTTTCCCTAATCTTAATGAAAGTTCTATGTACATTTTGAGACAAATCCATGATTTGTTATGTGTTTGCAAATTGCAGTCCACCAGCTTGGTGGTCTGAGGTCAGCCTTTTTTCTGGGCCCAACACCAGAACTAAGAGCAGCCTGGGCTCTAGCACTGTGAAGGCATCCAAAAGTGCTGCAACTGAAGGCTATCAGCTAAGCGCCCTCCCCACAGCTCTGTGACAAGCTCTTTCTTGGCCAGAAGCCCGAGCGGGCCTCCTCTCTGACTGCCACACTGAGATGCCATGGCTTGAACCAGGTCTTTTGCTGATGCCAGAACCCACACTCTTGTCTATTATGCCAGACTGAGAAGCTCAAAGATGATTAGACTGAGTGCTCTCTGTAAAACTTATGGTGATGTCAATCAACAAGATTTATGGAGCCCTAACCTGTGCTCATCCTCACAGGTGTAAAGACAAAGCCTGGCCCCTGCTTAAAGGAGATCCTAGGCTGGGGATGCTCACAGATGGACAAAAATAGGTGCTGTGATGAACTGAACACAGTCCCTGCCTTCAGAGGGCTCACATTCTAGATGGAGCCAGCAACCAGACTATTCTAAGAGGGAAACGATGTGTGAGAAGGGGAGGCACAAGCAAGGGAGAGCCCTAGCCCAGACCTGGAAACATCATGGAAGGCTTCCTGGAGGAAGCAGCTTCTTAGTGGACACCTGGGATGTGGCTGGGCGTTGGTTGTGTGAAGGGAGTAGTTGTGGGAGAGGAGTATGTTTGTTTCCCAGTGAGAGGTGGTGGCAGGTGGGGAGGGAGGAAGAGGAAAGAGAGCAGAAGAAACAACATTTCTGAAAGAATTTACAGCATCAATAAGGGCCCAAGAAAAGGTGCAGCATATTCACAGAGCCACCTGTTCTTCTGGAAGGCTGAGGGTAAGGAAGGCAGCAGGGAAAAGGGAGGGGAACTAGTGAGCAGCCCAGCAAGGCATCTGTGCTGAGGGCAGGGAGGGAAATGAAGGGCTAAGCTGTGCGAGGTGGGTGCTATCTGCAGTGAGACCAGTGAGAACATTATGATTTGGGAAGGCTTTGAGGGGTTGTGGAAACTTGACAGATTTTCAGCAAAAATGACTCCAGTCATGAAAACGGACTGAGTCTCCATTAGGGTTCAGACAGCCATCCTCCCCACCAGCCAGACAATGACCCAAGCACCAGAAGATGTTGGAAACTGAGAACTGGCAATTCTCTTCCTTCATCGCCACCCTCCTTCTGAGGAATACTGGCTCTTTCTGGCAACGTTGTTAATAATACTGTAAGCCAAGCTGTCCCACTGCCACTGTTCTTCCACCCCAGAAGTTCAACCACCTGTTCAGTGCCTACACTGACTTCCCTAATTAACTCCAAACATGGGGCCGCCTCCTTCCAACACAAATTGTTGTTCTTATGTTTAAGTTCCATGGCCCATGCTCATCTCAAGGCTGTGGATGATTAAGACTCCTCTTAACATCATATCAAGCATTCACATTATTTATTATTGTGTCAAAAGACACTCCAAACCTGGTGACATCAAACAACATTTATTACTACTACTGCTGCTGCTGCTATGATTATCATCCTCACTATTATAATCTCCTACAGCTTGGGAGGTTGGCAGGCTCAGTTAGGTAGTTCTTTAGCACAGCGATAGTGAGAGGAGGGCTGGAGGTGGAGATTAAAGTCCTCCTTACTCAGATGTCTGCTGATTGATGCTGGGGCTAAAAACACCTATGTGTAGTCTCTTCACATGGCTGGGACTTCCCTGCAGCAAGAAGCCTAAAAGAGGAAGAACCAGGCTGAACATTTATCAACTTTTATGACCTAGGCCTTGGAAGCCCAGAGTATCATTTCCCTGCATTCTGCTAATGGAAGCAGTTGCAAACCCCACCCAGGATCAGGGAAGGAGGACAAAGATTCTGGCTCTTAATGGTGGGCTGTGAGGTCACATTGCAAAAAGAACATGTGGATGGGAGAGATCACCATGGGCGTCTTTTGAAAATACACCCTTCCACAGCTGTAACAATTCACATCCCTTAACATGTGAAATGCCCTGTGCTCTCCCCCAGGGTCCCAAGATCTCACTCCATTATGGCATCAGCTCAACTTCTGGGACCTTTTCATCTAAACCAGGTCCAAACACCAGGGAGGCCACAATAGTATGTTTCCTCTTCTATGGCATCTCCACTAAAGACCTGGAACCAGAGTGACACATTATCCGCCCCTTACACACCCAACATACAATGGTGGGGGAAGCCCAAGATAACTGCTATACACACTACTGTTCACAAAAAGGGAAAACAGGGTGCATCCAGAAGTAATGGATCAGAGCAATTTCTCAGCTATGTGTACAAATGATCTGACGTGCAAAAATTTGCATTTATTTCTATAAGTTTTCTCTTTCTCATTCTAACCCCAAATTATTAGCCCTTGGCCCTGGTGACTGCTAAATGGAAGAGAGACGAGCCCCTGGAGAGGGCGAAGGAAGAAGTGCAGAGTTGTCTTGGCTCCCATGGGGGGCATTAGGCTCCACGCGGTCATGGAGCTCTATCAGCCCACCGACAGATGACCACACAGCACCAGTCTTATGTCTTCTCTAAATAAGCTGGAACATTGAAGTGGCTTTGATCCAGGTTTGGGGCCAAACGGGGAGCATATGAGTCTAAGGCTGTCAGTGGCCATCCCGTGCACCCCAAGGGGGGGCCATCTGCAGCACAAAGCCAGCAGCAGCGGGGAGCAGAGCCGAGGACGTGAGTGAGCAGAGCCCTGGCGATGCCATTAGAGCCAGACCTTGACCGCAGGACCTTCAACCAATAATAAACTCCCCACTTTGCTTAAGATATGTTGGGTTAGGTTTTTATCACTTACATCTGAAAGTATCCCAATACACACCCATTTTCTCCCCAAGTTCTTTGTTTTGGAGCTAAGGCCTGACCTCCTGTGGGCCCCTTTCATCCTTCTCTAAGAAGGAGGCCCCCTGAAGTGTATATGTCCATCCTCTAATTGTGGGGCATTCCCACAAGGGGAGGAAAACCTGCTCTCTCCTTCCTGGATCCTTCAGTTTTTCCAAACTCTGAAAGTAACTGGAAGGTCACCACAGCTTACACATGACAGCTGTCCCTACTCAAACTCAAGCCTGCCCTGCCACCAACATTGACCATGACAGTGAACAATTCCCCCAAGTGTACACACACTACAGAGGAAAGTGCTAGGATGGTCTCACAAGACAGCTGCATGCTCAGTGCAGACCACCCAGGATGCTGCCCCAGCCAGGACCAGCCACTCTCCCAGGGCTCTGCCTGTTAGCTCCTCTTCTAATATGACTCAGAAGCTGCTAGTGTCAACATGTAAGCAGGAAATGGCTCTTTAATCACTGCAAATCCCTCCTGATTGTAAAGATTACATCAACATCTGGCCTTGGCTATTGGGTTGCTGTGCCTCAGGCCAAACAAGTTTTTGGTGACAAATTCGGAAGCCAGTAGCAGGGAGTCTAAAGGGATCTTTTCCTGAGGGTCGTGGCCCCCTGGAGGCACTGAGAGCCCTGTGTGAACACCGTGTCACTGGGTCCCTTGGTTCCAGCCCCAGCCCCAGTTTCCCTCTAAGCTCAACCACCTGAGCTTGATTTGGTTTTGCAGTCAAAAAGCGTTTGTGGGGTTTCAGGAGGAAGACGCCTTTGGGTGAGTCACTTGGTTACAGAAACACACCTGGTTCTAGACTTTTCCACAATCCTGAGCCCCGCAGGCAGGGTTTTGGAGATAATAGGCAAGATCTCAGCTGCTGAGGTTCTCTGTGCCTGGTGCCCCTGCATGGACACCCTATACTTTAGACTCCAGAGAAAAACGGCCTAAAATGGATCCTTCTGTTACAAATGCAACTTTCCAACTAGATTTAATCTGCACAGGAAGAAAAATGGATGACATACTTGATCTGCGGACCCTGGTGATATCACATCAGAATAGACCTGTGCCAAGGAAGTGTAAAGATATGAACCAACAAGAAAAACAAAGAAACCTGTCTAGCTTAATCCTACTGGAAAGGGTTACACATCTCACACTCAGACTCTATTCAAGGCCCTGCATTGTCACACACAGGCATGCCAATCACATGCACATGCCCCCCGATCACATGTGCACCCCCTCTTCATCACATGCACACCCCATTCCCTCTTGATCACCTGGGCACCCCCTCTTCATCACGTGCACACCCCATTCCCTCTTGATCACTGGGCACCCCCTCTTCATCACGTGCACACCCCATTCCCTCTTGATCACTGGGCACCCCCTCTTCATCACGTGCACACCCCATTCCCTCTTGATCACTGGGCACCCCGTCTTCATCACGTGCACACCCCATTCCCTCTTGATCACCTGGGCACCCCGTCTTCATCACATGCACACCCCTTTCTAAAATACCTGGGATAATGTATGTGAGCCATTAGCAATCCTGAGCCACAGCCCGCACGTGCAACCTGGTCAGATTACAAACATTCTAGGCCTGTGTAGCACCCAGGCCTTCATAACAGGGGTTTGAGAAAGAGTGCTGGGGTGGTGGAGAAGGAGGGGAAACGCGCTGGATGCAGCAGAAAAGGCTGGGTCGTGAGCCACATGTGGCCATGCCCTCTGATGCCCCCAGACTCCATGGCTCTCCCATTCTGCACTTTCACCCCAGAGCAGGCTATGCATGAGGCTGGACCCAGGGGAGGGGCACGATGTCTTCTTTCAGACCCTAACTATGTATCATTCATTTGCATGGGCTCTCCAGTGGGCTACAGGCTACAGCAAGGCTGGGATTCACTAAGGCCATACCACCTACCAGCCTGTAGCTGTAGCTCCATCCCTTTTCTTCTACCTAAGAAAGCCATTGTCCACTTCAGCTGATTAGCTACTGTCATTAACAAGCCACCTGTGGCTCAGTTCGCAATAGTTTCAGGTGCCCAGTATGGCAGACGTCAGCATTTGAGAGGCTGACTCAGCCAGCGAATGGCACAGGCCTATGTCACCTATTAATTCTGTCAAGACCTTGCCTCTGGTGCTGCCTGCAGAGGCTCTTCAACCTCACTTCCCTGGTAGGTCCTCAGTCTTTAAGCAGGAACCTGAAAACCAGTGGATCCTCATCTATTGGAAAGCCGGTTTCCAGACAATATCCAGAGGATTCTCCAACGCCCCATGAGGTGGGGTTAACATCCCAAACCTCTTAAGACATATTCTGTTTTTCTTTTTGAGCACCCACGATGTACCAGACACTCTCCTCTAGTGACCAGAACAAAGGTCCTTGTGCTCAGGGAGCTTACATTCTAGTGGAGAAAGACAGACATCAAAAAATAAGCCTAAGCAATATGTACATTAAAACATACATTATAAGGTAATAAGTACTACGGAAAAAAGACAAAAGGGGCAGGTAAGAGGGTTTGGTTTGCAGAATTGAACAGGGTGGTCTCGTTTTGCTTTGTTTGTTTGTGCAAGTACTTGAATAAAGTGAAGAGTGTTAGCCAAGTGGACAGAGAGGGAACAGTGTTCCAGGCAAAGGGAACAGCCAGAGTGAAGGCCCTGAGGCAGAAGATGAATGGCACCTGTGAGGAGCAGGTGGGGCCTCTGTGACTGGGACAGAATGAGCCAGGGGGAGGTCAGTGGAGAGGAGACTGAAGGGGAACAAATTGTTCCAACCAGAGAGAAGGAGTTTCACCCACGTTCTGAGAGGCAGGATCTTGCATACGTCAGGCAGGACACAGGCTGCTGGCTTAGAGCCCCAGGTGTTTCCTCTGCCGATTCCAGATGCACAGGCCTTCTGCTCCTGGGAGCCCTCCTCCTGCCTTCATCCCCAACCCTCAGCCAGCAGACCCAGGACTTGGCCACTACACAGCAGAACAGGCTCCTTTCTCTGGCCCTCCACAGAAACCATTCCAGCTCACTCCTGGCCCTGGCCCTGTGGATAGCCAGAGGGCTGGCTGCTGTGAAGAACGAAATTACGAACTCGACATGTTGACATCCTTCCCTTCAACCCAGGCTTAGACGCCTCAGATTCCAGGTCCAAGCTCCTGGGATCTCCAGTCCAAAGCTGGTGCCCACAAGGCAGGAGCCAGTCAGGCCTGGGAAGTGGACTTCTCACGTCCCCAGCAGCCAGGACCCAGCAGCTATCTGGCCGAGCTTTGCATGGCCAATCAGACAGCAGGCTAAGCTGAAACTGGAGCAGTGGGGGAAGCACAGAACAAGAGAGGAGGCTCCTAGAAAGATCCTGGTAGGAGAAGGATGGAGGGGAGGGGGAAGAAATTGATGGAAAGATGATCATTGTGAGGAAACTGGGAAGTTCGGGAGCACCTAAGAATTGACCTCCAGGATGGTTGTTCCCACATCTACAAAATGGGGCTCACCCTTGTGATGTAGGGTCATGGGGAAGATGAAAGGGGATGAGGCATGCATACCAGCATGTGACAAGCTAGTGCTCCATGCATATGGGATGGAATCAGGGCTGGAAGCCACTGTTTGAGGTATCTTTACCCAAAGAATCCACTGCCTCTGTTGATGCCAGTGAGGCCGAACTCCCAAATCAGCCACCATGGCTTGCCAAAGGGACAAGCTCAGGTCTACACCAGCTGCCCACAGAGTTCTCGCACACTCCAGGGTAGGCAGAGGTGGGAGACCCCAGTTTCATCTGTAGCCTCACTCCATGATCCTGGGCAAGTCAGCTCACCTTTCTAAGCCCCTATTCCTGATACATTGAATGGGGGAAATGGGACCAGACAACTTCTGAGAGGCCTCCCAGCTCTGACATTTTAAGATGCAGTGATTTGATTAGCCCTCCAGCTGTACTTCTTAGAAAAATAAAACATAAAACTATTTGTAATCAATTAAACGTGAAACAGTTACTAGATTATTAAGTACGAGAACGGACATGAAAAAATAATAGAACTAATCACTGTCAAGTGATATTTTAGATCTTTAATCCCTTTGATTCAGTTCTCAGCCCAATGACACACACACTTTGGCCACATTAAAACCCCTTTATTGAAAACGAAGGCTCCAGCTGGGCCAGCCAGCCAGCCAATGATGTGCCCTCTCACTGGCCAGCTCAACTCTGCCCCCATTATGCCTCCAACAAATGGGCTGCAGCTGTCGGATGCCTGAGACAGGATGTCCCCACATGTCTGAGCCCGCCTGTAATTGCAGCCCGCCCTATGATGGAGAGAGTGTGTCACTGAAGCAAAACATGTAAAATTAGCACTTGGGTCTATGCTCACCCCGAACTTCTTCATTGTTACCAAAGACACATGCTAAGATGCAGGAAGAGAAATCCTAAGCTCTGACCTGCTTTAGCCTTTAGTCCAGTCCCTGTCAATCCACTGAGCAGAAAGTCAATCCTAAGATACCCTAGCAGGCTGATACCCAGGGAAACTTCTGCAATCTCTCCCATCACTGTGTGATCCAACCAAGCCATCCCCCGCTCCCCCGCTCCCCTCCCCCCCCCCCCCCCCACACACACACAAACACAGACCCACACCTACTTCAGCAATGGCCACCAGGGTGTGTTGGCCACGATACTTGGAGCTGATCCCGTGCCTGGGTTTGATAATTCCTCCTCTCTCAGTGGCTTAATGGGGTCAGACAAGCCTGAAGACTTGGTCATAAATTAGCAGATGCCCATGATAGTGGAATGAATTTCCACTGATGGCAGCATCCAGGTCCTACTGCCTGTCGTGGGCCAGCTCAGCTTCCCAGCCTGAGGCAGGCAGGACACTGTTCTCAGGGAGCCATGGCTCATTTCCACATCCAGCTCGAGTTGGCTCTGGTCTCCTGGGAAAAGCAGAATTCTGGGCAGAGCAAACCCCACTACCCCAGGTGCCTCCCCCTCCCCCACCCCCGGCCCTTGCAGTTGGCAGCTCTGTGACCATAGTGGTGCTGAGGTGAGCCCCATTGAATCCTCAGGTGGAACAAGTGAGCCCTGGGCACAGGCAGCTTTCCTGGAGAAGTCACTAGGCCTGAGGCCGCCCTGCCTGTGCTGATAGGTGTGCTCCTCCCCAGCTGCCCTGGGAGGCTTGGGCCAAGCAGCTCTGCCTGCATTCACTGAGGAGGCGTGGGGCCAGCAGCATGCAGGGGGTCTGCAGCACGCATGGGTCTGCTGTCTGGTGCTCCACCTTCAGGAGTGCGAGAGCACTGCACAGTCCGGACTGCGGAGAGCACCGTGAACTCAGCCTGCTGCAGCAGCATCTGCATCCCACAGGGTCCTTCCGTGGCCAGGCCTCCCTCTGCTCCTGGTGCTTATGCTCTTGGCACAGCCGTGCAGAAGCCAGGTACTAGGGTCAGAAGACCTGGTTCTCACCTTCCTTCCTTCCCATCTGCAGGATCTAAATGTAGAAGGAAAGGTGTAGTTCTCTGAACATCACTTTCCCCTCTGTAACATGAGATGTTTCACCTGGACCATCTCCAAAGTTTCAGCTCCCATAGAGACACTTTCCTGTGTAAACTTGCTTCAGGGGCCAAATCTTACAGACAGGCATAGAGAGAAGATTGTAAAAGCAGAGGGACTGCAGGAACACCGTGGAAGCTCCTGGCCTCCAGTGCTGCCTTGGTCCTCCACCAGAGTTCTTGAAATTCTGCTGGAAGAGATTCAAGTCCCGGGGCAGGACACTCACCCAGACCCTGCCCTTAGAGGCACCTCCACCAGGAAAGGAAACACTAGGGCAACTTTTATTCATCCATCTCTTTGTCTCCTAGTGAAGAAAGCAACACTCTTTCACCTACAATTTAAGGCCTTAACAACCTGACCTCAGTTTGCTTTTTCATCTTTATGCCCCAACCTGCATGCATCTTCAGCCCAGACTCAGGGGCAGACTCATTCTTCCCTGAGCTTCCTTTCTATCATCCCACCTTCTCTTCTCACAGAGAGAATAGCATATGCCCTTCACAGGTCAATCAGCCTCTTCATTAAAGAAGGTGTTTAAGGCCTCCCACATGGCACTCCCTCCCCTGGGTGTGAGGGGCTGTTCTCACCTACAGGCGTGCAGGTGTCCTCACCCTGAAGACCAGAGGGAAAGGAAAGGAGGGCCAAGGAGAGACTCAGAGTGCCTCTGGGCAATGTGGCCTTGGCCACAAGAATATTAAGATGTCCAGGAGGGAATGCCTTTATTAAGATGGAATCTTCTGGTTGGAGTCCACCTAGAGCTAGAAACTGTAAAACTCAGGCAAGGTGTCTGAGAAACTGCCAGCCCTTCAGGACTAGGAGGCAGATGACAGAGTTCAGCAGCTATGATCTCCGAGGATGTGGTATGAGACCCATAGCTTCCGGAATCCTCTGTGCCGTTTTTCCTTGTTCTTTTCTTACTGTCTTCTGAAATATCTAGTCTGCCTCGGCTGCTCCAGGGAAAATTAGGGTTAAGTGATTTTCAGGGCAAACCCAGGACTAGGGAGCTCAGTAAGAACAGCTATGTTTTTTTTTGCCATGAATCTCTTGATGAAATAGAAAAAATTTTAGGAAGCTAAAAGTTACAAAGATTGACGCAAGAAGAATGTTCTCTGAATAGACCATCAGCCATGCAATAAGTTGAAAAAATTGTGGAAGAATTATCTCTATAAAAGAGAATTATTTATAAAGAATTATCTTTATAAAAGCTCAGTTTTCTGGATGAATTCTTTCAGATTGCTGTAGAGCAGAGAAAAAAATGGGAAACTTCCCAATTCCTGTTATAGGGCTAACATAATTTTATGATAAATCTGGCAAAGATAAAATACAAATACATGTATAATGTTATATATGTGATACCATATGTGTGTAGGCATACACATATATACACATACATACACACACATAGACATACATATATATATACACAGATACAAATACTCTTACTTATGAATATACAGTCAAAATTGCTAAATGAAAAAACAATAATTCAATCTAGGGGCAATTAAAAGAATAATTCAATATGACTAATGTTCCTGGAATGTGATGATGATTTAACATTTGGAAGTATATTCTAGTCCACACCAATATGTCACAGGAAAAAACAGCCATAACAGATTCTAAGGATGTATTTTTTAAAATTATTTGTCTTTACTGGAATATAATTGCTTTATAATATTGTGTTAGTGTCTGCTGTAGAGCAAAATGAATCAGCTATATGTATACATGTATCCCCATATCCCCCCTCCCCCGTTGAGCCTCACTCCCTATCCCACCCCTTTAGGTCTTGACAAAGCATTGAGCTGATCTCACTGTGCTATGCAGCAGCTTCCCACTAGCCATCTATTTTACATTTGGTAGTGTATATGTCAATGCTATTCTCTCCCTTCGTCCCAGCTTCCCCCACCCCTCTGTGTCCTCAAGTCCATTCTCTATGTCTGTGTCTATACTCCTGCCTTGCCAATAGGTTCATCAGTACCATTTTTCTAGATTCCCTATATGTGCATTAGCATACGGTATTTGTTTTTCTCTTTCTGACTTACTTCACTCTGTATGACAGACTCTAGGTCCATCCACCTTATTACAAATAGCTTGATTTCATGCCTTTTATGGCTGAGTAATATTCCATTGTATATATGTGCCACTTCTTCTTTATCCATTCATCTGTTGATGGGCATTTAGGTGGCTTCCATGTCCTGGCTATTGTAAATAGAGCTGCAATAAATATTGCAGTACATATATCTTTTTGATTTATAGTTTTCTCTGGATATATGCCCAGTAGTGGGATTGCTGGGTCATATAGTAGTTCTATTCTTAGTTTCTTAAGGAACCTCCAAACTGTTCTTCATAGTGGTTGTACCAATTTACATTCCCACCAGCAGTGCAGGAGGGTTCCCTTTTCTCCACACCCTCTCCAGCATTTATCATTTGTAGATTTTTTGATGATGGACATTCTGACCAGTGTGAGGTGATACCTCATTGTGGCTTTGACTTGCATTTCTCTAATGATTAGTGATATTGAGCATCTTTTCATGTGTTTGTTAGCCATCTGCATGTCTTCTTTGGAGAAATGTCTATTTAGGTCTTCTGCCCATTTGTAGATTGGCTTATTAGCTTTTTTGGTATTAAGCTGCATGAGCAGCTTGTATATTTGGGAGATTAATTCGTTGTCTGTTTCTTCATTGGCAAATATTTTCTCCCATTCTGAGGGTTGTCTTCTTGTCTAGTTTATGGTTTCTTTTGCTGCGCACAAGCTTTTAAGTTTCATTAGGTCCCATTTGTTTATTTTTTATTTTATTTCTATTATTCTGGGAGGTGGGTCAAAAAGGATCTTGTTTTGGTTTATGTCATAGAGTGTTCTGCCTTTGTTTTCCTCTAAGAATTTTATAGTGTCTGGCCTTACATTTAGGTCTTTAATCCATTTTGAGTTTATTTCTGTGTATGGTGTTAGGAAGTGTTCTAATTTCATTCTTTTACATGTAGCTGTCCAATTTCCTCAGCACCATTTACTGAAGAGGCTCTCTATTTTCCATTGTATATTCTTGCCTCCTTTGTCAAAGATAAGGTGCCCATATGTGCCTGGGTTTATCTCCGGGCTCTCTATTCTGTTCCATTGATCTACCTTTCTATTTTTGTGCCAGTACCATACTGTCTTGATCACTGTAGCCTCATAGTATAGTTTGAAGTCAGGGAGCCTGATTCCATCAGCTCCATCTTACCTTCTCAAGATTGCTTTGGCTGTTGGGGTCTTTTGCATTTTCATACACATCGTAAGATTTCTTGTTCTAGTTCTGTGAAAAATGCCATTGGTAATTTGATAGGGATTGTGTTGAAACTGTAAATTGCTTTGGGTAGTATAGTCATTTTCACAATGTTGATTCTTCCAACCCAAGAATGTGGTATGTCTCTCCATCTGTTTGTATCATCTTTGATGTCTTTCACCAGTGTCTTATAGTGTCTTTTGCCTCCTTAGGCACGTTTATTCCTAGGTATTTTATTCTTTTGGTTGCAGTGGTAAATGGGAGTGTTTCCTTAATTTCTCTTTCTGCTCTTTCTTTGTTAGTGTATAGGAATGCAAGAGATTTCTGTGCATTAATTTTGTATCCTGCTACTTTGCTAATTCATTGATTAGTGCTAGCAGTTTCCTGGTAGCATCTTTAGGGTTTTCTATGTATAATATCATGTCACCTGCAAAGAGTGACAATTGTACCTCTTCTTTTCCAATTTGGATTCCTTTTATTTCATTTTCTTCTCTGATTGCTGTGGCTAAAACTTCAAAAACTATGTTGAATAATAGTGATGAGAGTGGGCACCCTTGTGTTGTTCCTGTCCTTAGAGGGAATGCTTTCAGGTTTTCACCATGTAGAAGGATGTTGGTTATTGGTTTGTCATATGTGGCTTTTATTATGTTGAGGTAACTTCTTTCTATGCTCACCTTCTGGAGAGTTTTTTTTTTTTATCATAAATGGATGTTGAACTTTGTCAAAAGCTTTTTCTGCATCTATTGAGATTATCATGGTTTTTATCCTATATTCATCAGTTATATTGGCCTGTAATGTTCTTTTTTTGTGACATCTTTGCCTGGTTTTGGCATCAGGGTGATGGTGGCCTTGTAGAACGAGTTTGGGTGTTCCTCCTTCTGCTATATTTTGGAAAAGTTTGAGAAAGATAGGTGTTAGCTCTTCTCTAAATGTTTGATAGAATTCGCTTGTGAATCCATCTGGCCGGGGGCTTTTGTTTGTTGTGAGATTTTTAATCACAGTCTCAATTTCAGTACTTGTGATTGGTCTGTTCATATTTTCTATTTCTTTCTGGTTCAGTCTTGGAAGATTGTACTTTTCTAGGTATTTATCCATTTCTTCCAGGGTATCCAATTTATTGGCGTCTAGTTGCTTGTAGTAGTCTCTCATGATCTTTTGTATTCTTATTCCTGCGGTGTCAGTTGTTACTTCTTTTTGATTTCTAATTCTGTTGATTTGGGTCTTCTCCCTTTTTTTCCTGATGAGTATGGCTAATGGTTTATCGATTTTGTATATCTTCTCAAAGAACCAGCTTTTAGTTTTATTGATCTCTGCTATTGCCTCTTTCTTTTTCATTTATTTCTGATCTGATCTTTATGATTTCTTTCCTTCTGCCCCCTTTTGGGTGTTTTTATTCTTCTTTCTCTAATTGTTTTAGGTGTATGGTTAGGTTGTTTTTGTGAGATTTTTCTTGTTTCTTGAGGTAGGATTGTATTGCTATAAACGTCCCTCTTAGAGCTCCTTTTGCTGCACCCCATAGGTTTTGGGTCACCATGTTTTCATTGTCATTTGTGTCTAGGTATTTTTTGATTTCCCCTTTGATTTCTGCAGTGACTTCTTGGTTGTTTAATAGCATGTTGTTTAGCCTCCACGTGTTTGTATTTTTTACAGTTTTTTCCCTGTAATTGATATCTAGTCTCGTGGTGTTGTGTTCAGAGAAGATGCTTGATACGATTTCAATTTTCTTGAATTTACTGAGGCTAGATTTATGCCCCAAGATGTAATCTATCCTGGAGAATGTTCTGTGTGCACTAGAGAAGAAAATGTATTCTGTAGTTTTTGGATAGACTGTCCTATAAATATCAATTAAGTCAAGATGATCTAATGTTTCATTTAAAGCTTGTGTTTCCTTATTTATTTTCTGTTTGTATGATCTGTCCATTGGTGTAACTGGGGTGTTAAAGTCTCCTACTAGTATTGTGTTACTGTCAATTTCCCCTTTTATGGCTGTTAGCATTATGTATTGAGGTGCTTCTATGTTGTGTACATAGATCTTTACAATTGTGATATGTTATTCTTGGATTGATCCCTTGATCATTATGTAGTACCCTTCCTTGTCTCTTGTAATAGTTCTTACTTTAAGATCTAATTTGTCTGATATGAGTATTGCTACTCCAGCTTTCTTTTGACTTCCATTTGCATGGAATACCTTTTTCCATCCCCTTACTTTCAGTCTGTATGTGTCCCTAGGTCTGAAGTGGGTTTCTTGTAGACAGCATATATAAGGGCCTTGTTTTTGTGTCCATCCAGCCAGTCTGTGTCTTTCAGTTGGCACATTTAATCCATTTACATTTAAGTTAATTATTGGCATGTATGTCCCTATTACTATTTTCTTAATTGTTTTGGCTGTGTTTTTGTAGGTCTTTTCCTTGTCTTGTGTTTACTGCCTAGAGGAGTTCCTTTAGCAATTGTTATAAGGCTGGGTTGGTGGTGCTGAATTCTCTTAACTTTTGCTTTTCTGTAAAGTTTTTGATTTCTCTGTCAAATCTGAATGAGATTCTTGCTGGTTAGAGTATTCTTGCTGGTTAGAGTATTCTTGGCTGTAGGCTTTCTCTTTCAAGACTTTAATTATTTCCTGCCACTCCCTTCTGGTCTGCAGAGTTTCTGCAGAGACATCAGCTCTTATCCTTATGGGTTTTCCTTTATATGTTGTTTGTTGCTTTTCTCTTGCTGTTTTAATATTTTTTCTTTGTGTTTAATTTTTGTTAGTTTGATTAAGATGTGCCTCAGTGTTTCTCCTTGGGTTTATTTTGTATGGGACTCTCTGCACTTCTTGGACTTGGTTTACTATTTCCTTTCCCATGTTCAGGAAGTTTTCCACCATAATCTCCTCAAATATCTTCTCAGACCCTTTCTTTTTTTCTTATTCTTCTGGGATGCCTGATTCGAATGTTGGTCCACTTAATGCTATCCCTGAGGTCTCTCAGACTGTCTTCCACTCTTTTTATTCTTTTTTCTTTTCCTGCTCTGTGGCAGTTATTTCCCTCATTCTATCCTCCAACTCACTCGTTCTTCTGCCTCAGCCAGTTATTCTGCTGTTTATACCATCTAGAGTATTTTAAATTTCAGTTATTGTGTTGTTCATTACTGTTTGTTTGCTCTTTAGTTCTTCTAGGTCCTTATGAAACATTTCTTGTATTTTCTCTATTTTGTTTCCGAAATTTTGGATCATCTTTACTATCATTACTCTGAATTCTTTTTCAGGCAATTTGCCAATTTCTTCCTCATTTATTTGGTCTTCTAGGCTTTTATCTTGGTCCTTTGCCTGCAAGCTGTTTCTTTGTTTTCTCATTTTGTCTAATTTATAGTGTTTGCTGTCTCCTTTCCCTATGTTGCCTAGTAGTAATTCCTCTTATTTCTGTCCTGTTTGGCTTGAAATGTCAAGTATTGGAGCTTGCTTGCCTTTGGTTGGATTTGAAGCTTGTTGTTGAGAATGAGAACTCTGGGGGAGCACTTGCTGATTAATATGCCATGGAGTCAGGAGTTCTCTGGTGGTCTAATGTCCTGGATCTGCTCTGCTGTCTCAGAGGTCCAGGTTTGACCCCCGGCTGGGGCACCAAACCCTGGAAGCTGCACAGCATGGAGAAAAGGAGGTAAAAGGAGAGCAAAGAAAAAAAAGGAAGAAAAAAGGGAAGAAAGTGAAAGAACAAACAGATCGCCAAGACTGGTGATAAAAGCAACTCTAATCAGTCAAAATCACACAAGGAGACATGCACACTTGCACTTGCAAAAAGAGAAGAGGAAAAGAAACCAAAGAGAAGAGAAAAAGAGAGAGCAAAGAAAAGAAAGAAGAGAGTACTCATACCAATTACAAGCAAATCCACATAGAAATATATACAGTAAAGATTTAACTAACAAATACCTAAAACCAGAAAAAAGACAAATACCAAGAAGTCCTCCAATACTTTTAGGTAGGGCTCTGCACCTGCTGTGGAGAGGACTGTGGAGAGCTCAGACTGTGATCTGGTGTTAGTCTTGTGAGTATTTGTCCCCATAGTCCCCCGTTGCCCCCTTTGTCTACAGTCTCTATTGTAGAAACACTCATCTGTTCAGGTGATCCACAGATGCAGCCTCTACCAAGCCAACTGTGGGCATTAAATCTGCTCCTCCTATGTCTGTTTCTCTTTCTCTTTGGTCCTGCAGTCCTTGGGGATCAGTTTTGGTTTTGGTCCCTACTTTGTGTGTGGGTTGCTCTCAGGAGTCAGTTCCCCACTCAGGCAAGAGGGGGCGAAAGAGGGTGATTGGGGCTCACTTGCAACTTCAGGTCAGGGGTAGGGAGGGATATGGCAGTCTAACTGAAATCTGTGGGAGTCCTTGTAGCAGCAGAGGTCTGCATGAGCCTGAGGTGTGTTGTGCATTCTCCCAGGGAAGTTGGTCTTGATCATGGGACCCTTGGTGTTGGTGGGCTTCACCTGCTGCTGGGAGGGTGTGGCCAATGACTTGCCTTACACACAGGACCCTTGGCGGCAGCAGGTGTGCAGGCAGCAGGACCCCGTGGCACATGGTGGGGGGGAGGGGAGCTGAGGAGTGGGCGGGTGCCCGGGCAGTAGGCGGGACATGGTGGTGCGTGGCAGGGCGGGGACACAGGGCCCGGCAGGTGGGCTTTTCGATTCAGCAGCCACACAATTTGCAGTTTTACAGCCTATGAGTTTTCAGAGAGGGAAGTTCCTCCCAAGCACTCCAAAACAAAAGTCCTCTGCCTCTCTGTCTGGCTCAGGATTTTCCCCAAACTCCCTCCTAGCCTGCTGGCACACCTGCCCCCCAGGCTGTTCTCATGCAGCCAGCCCCAGCTCTCTCCCAGGTGTCGGTTCTCTGAAGCCCAAGCCTCAGCACCCAGCCCCCACCACCGCTGTGGGTGAGCAGATTAGCTTCTCTGGCTCGGGAGTGCTGCCTGACTCCTCTGTGCAAGGATCTCTCTGCTGTGCCCTCAACACACCTGCCACTGCTCTCTCTTCTGGGGGCTCCAAGGCTCCCCCTGTCCTTTCCTGCCAGTGAGAGGGCTCCCCCATGTGTGGGAGCCTTCCCCTCCTCACAGCTCCCTCCAAGAGGGACCAGTCTCCTCAGCATTCTTTGTCTCTCTTTTTCCTTCTTTCCTTTGTGCCACCCAATTACATGGAAATTCTCTTGCCTTTTGGGTGGTCTGAGGTCTCCTGCTGGCATTTGGAAGGTGTTCTCCAGGAGCCACTCCCCAAGTAGAGATATTTTTGATGTATTTGTGGGGAGGAAGGTGATCTCCATGTCCTATTCCTCCGCCATCTTTCTTCCGTCTGTTTCCCTATTCTAATTTTTGATGATTTCATCAGGTTGCTATTCATTGCATGTTTGCCTCAAGAAGGAAAAAAATAAAATTTCAGAAGTAAAACTGACAGGATTTGAAAATGAAACAGGGAGAAGGGAGTGAGGGAGAGAAAACTGGCTGGGTGAAAGCTTTACCTGAGATACCAAATTCAAAATAGGAAGTGTTTTGTTGTTAATGTGTTATTTTGGGGGAATATGAGCCTGAACAAGACAGTGAATTCTGTTGGGGCATACTAAACTTCAGTTTACCTCTTGGATATCTGAATAGAGATGTCTCGTAGGAAGATGGATATGTTGGCTTGGATTTGAAGGGAGGTCTGGAGTGGAGATTCGAGTTTGGGAATCATCAGCTTACAGGCAGGATTAAAACTGTGAGGCCAGTTTGGTGATGTATAGATGGAGAAAGAAAGGATGGAGCCCCCTGACTTTATGAAAATTGGTCCAGATTCCTTGGTGCCATAAGACAACATAGGGAATGGAGTCCAAAATACTAAGAGAAAGAACTCCCATATGCAGCTGAGGACTTTTGTCCTCAAAGAGGAACCTAGAACAGCTCACTATGGAAAGGATGGAGATGCAGCTCTGCTTACAAGTGTTCATGGTAAGCAAACATACACAAGCACCTCATGGACTTAAAACTGTTCAGAAGAAAGCAAACTTCCTGTCTAGAGTTTAGTGACTAGAAAGCAAAAGAATGAGCTGAGGAAACTGGACTGCCCTTCTCTCACAAGGGCAATACTGTAGTTGTCAAATAACCAGACTGCATTGTTACATGTAGATGGCATTATGTTTTTTTCCATGAGTGTCATAAGATACTAAGAACAGATGATATTAATAAAGACTATGATGTTTTAAAGGTATTGCTAGAATGTTATCAAAAAATATTCCAGAACAAATAATCAATTTTCCAGGCAGATGAGCACAGGAATATTTATGAGAAGCAAGTCAGTCTTCTGCAGTTATCCGAAACTGATACTCATGCTTTTCAAACCTTGTCTCTCAGTCTCCAAATTCTTGCTTCCTTTTTGAAAACCAAAGTTGTTTGGTAAGGGAGAAATAGTCTCTTCTATTTAGGTTCTCTCATGAAATTAACATCTTTTTCTCATAGACATTATAGCAACAAAGGCTCTCCCTGTATGTTTAGATGGAAGTATAGACCCTCAGTAACATCCTATTGTTTCCTTTTAGTTACTGGAAAACAGTGCTATAGTTTTACACTTTAAATTGCAAACAACAGAGATTCCTTCATGGTGCCTCAATAAAAAGCAAGTCTATGGTGACATGAGTGAGGTGACAATCTGTCCTGTGGTGTGTAACTAAGGGGAGGTGACATGCAGGTGGTTTATAACACTTGCGAGGCAGGTGAAATTAAGGTGACAACACATCATGTGGTGTGTGACTGAGGTGAGGTGACACACTGGTGATGTGACACACCCATGATGCAGGTGTCATGAGAGTGGTGACAACCTGTCATGTGGTGTGTGACTGGGATGAGGTGACACTCGACTGATGTGTCACAGTCGTGATGAAGGTGAAATGAGTGAGTTGACAACCTGCCTTGTGGTGTGTCACAGAAGTGAGGTGACAAGTGGGTGACATGTAACACCCGTGATGTTGGTGACATGAGTGAGGTGACAACCCATCATGTGGTGAGTGACCAAGGTGAGGTGACCTACTGGTGATGTGACAATACATGATTTGGTTAACAGGAATGAGGTGACAACCCATCATGTGGTGTGTGAAGGAGGAGTGGTGGCACACGAGTGATGTGTCACACTCACATTGCAGGTGACATAAGTGAGGTGACAACCCATCATGTGGTGTGTGAAGGAGGAGTGGTGGCACACGAGTGATGTGTCACACTCACATTGCAGGTGACATAAGTGAGGTGACAACCCATCATGTTGTGTGTGACTGAGGTTAGATGACATGCAGGTGATGTGACACATGCGTGATGTGCGTGACATATGTGAGGTGACAACCCATTGTGTGGTGTGTAACCAATTGGAAGTGACATGTGGGTGATGTGACACTATGCAGGTGACATGAGTGAGGTGACAAACCTTCACGTGGTGTGTGACTGAGGTGTGGTGAAATTGGGTAATGTGACACAGTTGCAGTGCAGGTGACATGAGTGAACTGACCACACATTATGTGATGTTTGACTGAGGTGAGGTGACAGGTGAGTGACATGTCAAACTCACAATGCAGGTGATATAAGTGAGGAGACAACCCATCGTGTGGTGTGTGACTGTAATGAGGTGACACTCTGGTGACGTGACACACACACAATACAGGTGACATGAGTGAGGTGACAGGCCATTGTGTGGTGTGTGACTGAGGTGAGGGGACATGTGGTTGATGTGACACACTAATGATGCAGGTGACATGAGTGAGTTGAGAATCCATCATGTGGTGTGTGACCGAGATGAGGTGACAAGCAAGTGATGTGACACATGCAAGATGCCGGTGACATGAGTGAGGTGACAACCTGTCATGTGGTTTGTGACCGAGGTGAGGTGAAAAACAGGTGACGTGAAACATGCATGATTCGGGTAACATGCATGAGGTGACAAGCCATCATGTGGTGTGTGACTGAGGTGAGGTGACACGCAGGTGATGTGCCACACTCACGAAGCAAGATAATATGACTGAGGTGACAACCCATGGTGTGGTGTGTGACAGGTGTGTTGACACTTGGGTGATGTGACACACACAGGATGAGGGTGACATGAGTGAGGTGACTAGCCACATGTGGTGTGTAACCAAGATGAGGTGACCTGCGAGTGACATGACACACGCATGATGTGGGTAACATGAGAGAGTTGACAACCCATCCTGTGGTGTGTGGCTGAGGTGAGGTTACATGTGGGTGACTTAAGATACTTGTGATGCAGGAGACATAAATGAGGTGACAACCATCATGTTCTGTGTGATGGAGGTAAGGTGACATGTGGGTGATGTGACATGCGTGATGTGGGTAATGTGTGAGGTGACAATGCATAGTGTGTTGTGTGACCAAGGTGAGGTGACACATGGGTGATGTGACACTCTCATGATGCAGGTGACATGAATGAGGTGAAAACCCATTTTGTGGTGTGTGACAGAATTGAGGTGACAGGCAGGTGATGTAACAAAGCCGTGATGCTGGTGATATGAGGGAGGAGACAACTCATTGTGTGATGTGTGACTGAGGTGTGGTGACACACGAGTTACGTGACACACGCATAATTCAGGTGACTTGAGTTAGGTGACAACACGCTGTGTGGTGTGTGACAGAGATGAGGTGCCATGTGGGTGATGTGAGACCCTCGCGATGCAGGTGACATTAGTGATGTGACAACTTGTCCTGTGGTATGTGACCAAGGAGAAGTGACACAACAGTGATGTGTCACACTCGCAATGCAGGTGATATGAGTGTGGTGACAACCCATCATGCGGTGTGTGACCAAGGTAAGGTGACACATGGGTGATGCGACACAAGTGTGTTGCAGGTGACATGCATGAGGTGACAACACATTTTGTGGTGTGTGACCGAGGTGAGGTGACACAAGAGTAACCTGTCACACTAGTGATGCAGGTGTCATGAGTGGGGTGACAACCCATCATATGGTGTATGATCAAGGTGAGGTGACACCTGGGGGATGTGACACACTCATGATGCAGGTGACATTAGTGAGATCACAATCTGTCATGTCGTGTGTGACTGAGGAGAGGTGATATGTGAATGGTGTGTCACACACGCGATGCAGGTGACATGAGTGAGGTGACAACCCAAAGTGTGGTGTGCAACCAAGGAGAGGTGACATGCAGGTTATGTGACAGTCTCACTATCAAGGTTACATGAGTGAGGTGTCAACTCGTCATGTGGTGTGTGACTGAGGAGAGGTGACACACGAGTGATGTGTGACACATTCAATGCAGGTGACATGAGTGAGGTGACAACCCATTGTGTCATGTGTGACTGAGGTGAGGTGACAGGTGGGTGATGTGACACAGTCACAATGCAGATGACATGACAGAGGTGACAACCCATCATGTGGTGTGTGAGCAAGGTGAGCTGACACGTGAGGGATGTGTCACACACGTGATGCAGGTGACTTGAGTGAGGTGACAAACCATTGTGTAGTGTGTGGCTGAAGTTAGGTGACACACAGTTGACATGACACACTCATGATGCAGGTGACATCAGTGAGGTGACAACCCATCATGTGGTGTGTGAGCGAGATGAGGTGACATGCAGATAACGTGACACACTTGCCATGGAGGTGTCCTGAGTGAGGTAACATTTCGTCATGTGGTGTGTCACCATAGTGAGGTGACATGAGAATGAAAGGACACACTGGCGATGATGGTGACATGAGTGAGATGACAACCCATCATGTGGTATGTGACCATAGTGACATGACACACGGGTGATGAGACACACTCACAATGCAGCTGACATGAGTGAGGTGACAACCTGTCATGTGTTTTGTTACCAAAGTGATGTGACATGTGGGTGATATGACACACTCATGATGCAGGTGACATGAATGAGGTGACAATGCTTCATGTGGTGTGTGACCAAGGTGATGTGACACATGGGTCGTGTGACACACTCGCGATGCAGATGACATGAGGCAGGTAACACATCATGTGTTGTGTGACCTAGGTGAGGTGACATGTGGTGACGTGACTCACTCACAATGCAGGGGACATGAGTGAGGTGACAACCTGTCATGTGGTGTGTGACTGAGGTGATATGACATGCAGTTGACGTGAACACAGTCACGATGCAGGTGACATGAGTGAGGTCACAACCCGTCCTGTGGTGTTTGGCCAAAGTGAGGTGACTTTTGGTTGATGTGACACACTCGCAATACAGGTGTTATGAGTGAGGTTACAACACATCATGTGGTGTCTGACCAAAGTGAAGTGACACGTGAGTGGCAACATAGACTCGCGATGCAGGTGACATGAGTGAGGTGAAAACCCATCGTGTGTTGTGTCAACGAGGTGAGGTGATACACAGGTATTGTGACACACTCACGATGCAGGTGACCTGAGTGAGGTGACAACCCATCATGCAGTGTGTGACTGATGTGAGGTGACATGAGCGTGATGTGACACAATCGTGTTATGGGTAGCATGAGAGAGGTGACAACCATCATGTGGTGCATGACAGAGGTGAGGTGACATGCAGGGCACATGACACACTCATGATGTGGGTGATGCACATGGGGTGACAACACACTGGGTTGGGTGTGACAGAGGTGAGGTGACATGTGGGGTATGTGACACTCTCACAATGAGGGTGACACGTATGAGGTGACAACCCACTGGGTGGTGTGTGACTGAGGGGAGGTGACACATGGGGACATGACACACTTGCAGTGTGGATGACACACATAAGGTGACAATGTACCCAGTGGGGTGTGACTGAGGAGAGGTTCCAGATGGGGGCCATGACACACTTGTGATGTGGGTGACATGCATGAGATGATAATCTGCTGGGTGGTGTGTGACTGAGGTGAGGTACACAAGGGGGAAGTGACACACTCATGATGCAAGTGACACATGTGAGATGACATCCTGCCAAGTGGGGTCTGAACAATGTGAGGTGACACACAGGGGATGTGACACACTCACAGTGCCGCTTATATGCATGATGTGTCAACCCATCAGGTGGGGTGTGACAGAGATGAGGTGACATGTGGGGGATGTGACACTTTCATGATGAGGGTGACACATGTGATGTGACAAACCATTGGGTGGGTTGTGACTGAGGAGAGGTGACACATGGGGGATGTGACACACTCATGATGCAGGTGACATGGGTGAGGTGACATCCTGCCTTGTGGGATGTGACCGATGTGAGGTGATACATGGGGGACGTGATGCACTCCAGTTGCATGTAACACGTGATGCAACAACCCACTGGTTAGGGTGTGACTGAGGTGAGGTGACACATGGGGGACGTGACACACTTGTAATTCGGGTGACACACTTGAGGTGACAACCCACTGGGTGGGGTGTGACTAAGTTGAGGTGACACACAGGGGCCATGAGACACTCATGATGCAGGTGACAAACACGAGATGATAACTCACCAGGTGGGCTGTGACCGAGCAAGGTGACATACAGTTTATTTGACACATTCACAATGTGGTTGACACGTGAGGTGACAACCTGCCATGTGGGGTTTGACCAAGGCAAGGGGACATGTGGGGGCTGTCAGACACTCATGATGTGGGTGACACACATGAGGTGACACTCCACTGGATGGGGTGTGACTGAGGCTAGGTGACACATGGGAGATTGACACATTCACCATGTGGTTGACACGTGTGAGGTGTCAATCCACTGGCTGGGGTTTGACCAAGGCAAGGCAACACTCAGGGGATGTGACACACTTGCAATGAATGTGACATGGGCAAGGTGACAAACTGGCGGGTATGGTGTGACTGAGGTGAGGTGACACATGGGGGACATGACACAGTCATGATGTGGGTGACATGCGCAAGTTGACAACCAGCTGGGCGGGTTGAGACTGAGGCAAAGTGACATGAGGGGACATGACACACACTATGCAGGTGACATGTGCAAGGTGATAACCCGCTGGGTGGGGTATGACTGAGGTGAGGTGAAATGCGGGGAATGTGACAAACTCACAATGTGGGTAACATGCATGATGTGCCAACCCACTGGGTAGGGTGTGACCCAGGTGAGGTGACATGCATGGGAAGTGACACACTCATGATGAGGGTGACATGGGTGAGGTGACATCCCACCATGTGGGATGTGACTGATGTGAGGTGATACGCTGTGGACATGATACACTCCCATTGCATGTGACCTGTGAGGTGACAACTCACTGGGTTTGACTGAGGTGAGGTGACACATGGGGGTCATGACATGCTCATGATGCTGGTGACACATGCAAGTGACAACCCTCTATGGTGCATGTGACACATTCGCAATGTGTGTGACATGCACAAGGTGTCACCCCACTGGGTGGACTGTGACATAGTTGAGGTGACACGTGGGGGAAGTGACATATTTGTGATGCAGATAGCACATGCGAGGTAAAAACCCACCGGATGGGGTGTGAATGAGGCGAGGTGACACACAGGGGATGTGACACACTTGTGATATGGGTGACACATGCAAGGTGACAACCTGCTGGGTGGGGTGTGACTGAAGCAAGGTGACATGTGGGGAGCCATGAGACAATCGTGATGCAAGTGATGCACATGAGGTGAAAACCCACTGGGTGCTGTGTGACTGAGGTGAGGTGACATGCAGTTTATGTGACACACTCACGATGTGGTTGATACATGTGAGGTGACAACCCACTGTATGGGGTGTGACTGAGGTGAGGGGACAAGTGGGGGCCGTCAGACACTCATGAAGTGGGTGACACACATGAGGTGACACCCCACTGGGTGGGGTGTGACCAAGGCTAGGTGACACATGGAGGACATGACACATTTGCCATATGGGTGACACATGTGAGGTGTCAACCCACCAGCTGGGGCTTGACCGAGGCACGGCAACACATGGGGGACATGACATGGTGTGTGTGACATGAGTGAGGTGACAAACCAGCAGCTATGGTGTGACTGAGGTGAGGTGACACACAGGGGACATGACATAGTCATAATGTGGGTGACACACGTGAGTTGACAATCCACTGGGTGAGTTGAGACCAAGGCAAGGTGACACGAGAGGAAGTGACACACTCACAATATCGGTGACATGTACAAGGTGACAGCCCACTGGTTGTAATGTGACCAAGGCATGGTAAAATGCAGGGGACATGACATGCATGATGCAGGTGACATGTGTGAGGTGACAATGCCTCTGGTGGGGTGTGACTGAGGCAGAGGTGTCATTTAGGGATGTGACACACTTGCTATGCATGTGGCACATGCGAGGTGACAAACTGGCAGGTTTGGTGTGACTGAGGCTAAGTGACACATGGGGGACATGACACACTTATGATGTGGGTTACACATGTGAAGTGACAACATGCCAGGTGTGGTGTGACCAAGGCGAGGTGACACATAGGGGATGTGACACTCATGGTGCATATGACATGTGAGGTGACAACACGTCAGGTGGGTGTGACCAAGGTGAGGTGACACACGGGTGACATGACACACTCATGATGCATGTGACATGCATGAGGTGACAAAAGCTGCATGGGGTGTGACTGAAGCAAGGTGACACATGTTGGACATGACCAGCTTGCAATGTGTTTGACATGCATTAGGTGACACAATGCTGGGTGTGGTATGACTGAGATGAGGTGACACATGGGGGACATGAAACACTCACGATGTAAGTAACATGCATGAGGTGACAGCATGACAGGTGTGGTGTGACTGAGGTGTGGTGACACATGGGTGATGTGACAAACTCATGATGCATGTGACACACTTCAGGTGACAAAATGCCACATGGTGTGTGACAGAAGTGAGGTGACACACATGGGACATAATACACTCACAATGCATGTGACACATGTTAGGTGACACAATGCTGGGTGTGGTGTGACTGAGGTGAGGTCACGCATGGGGTACATGACACACTTGCAATGTGTGTGACATGCATGAGCTGACAACCTGCAGGGTGGGGTGTGAACGAGGTGAGGTGACACAAGGGGGATGAGACACATTCACGATGCATATAAGAAGTGTGGTATGAAAACAGGCCAGGTGTGGTGTGACCAAGGCAAGGTGACACATGGGGGTCATGACACATTTGCAATGCCTGGAACATGTGTGAGGTGACAACATGCCAGTTGGGGTGTGACCAAGGCAAGGTGACACACAGAGGATGTTACACACTGGTGATGCATGTGACATGTGTGAGCTGACAACACACTGGATGGGGTGTGACTGAGGCGAGGTGACACAGAGGGGACATGACATGACACTCTTGTGATTCTTGTGACACATGTGAGGTGAAATCATGCCAGCTCTGGAGCAATCAGGTTAAGTGACACACGAGGGAAGTGACACACTCACGATGCAAGTGACACACGTGAGGTAACAACATGCTGGGTGGGATGGGACCAAGATTAGATGACACACAAGGAACATGACACACCCGTGATATGTGTGATGCCCGTGAGAAGAAACATAATTCTAGACAGTCTATGACTGACAGATGGCTCAGTCCGAATGAGGAACCTGGATGTGCTCTGAAAAACACTGCTTATCATCCACCCTGGGAAGCCGTAACTGAAATGCCTCTGCCTCAGGTAGAACCTTGAATGTGATTTTAACCAGAACTGAATTGACAGGACTTCCCTGACCACTGTGAGGCCTTGGCAAGTCCCAGTGTCACCTAAGCTTACTTAGGGCCTGCACCCACTTAGGCCATGCAAAACATGCAGATCCTCTAGGGAGCAAAGGTCATGGTACAAGGTTCCAGTGTGTTGCATGCATCTCTTTAACTGCTTTGAAGCTGCAGGTACACAGGCTGTGTTTCAATGTTCACAATGAGGCCTTGTGACAAAACAGTCATTACCCCATTTTGAACTGTGATTGATGCAGCTCAAAGCTGCATGTGAAACACCCTTTCTTCTTGACATTTTTTCACTGCTGGAAAGCCTCTTTCTCAAAAACTTAGTCTATTCCAATCTAAAAGCTGCTTTCTCTAACTTGCTAGGAGCTTATCCTACAACACTCGATCTGTAGGACACACGAAAATTGACCCCTAGCCTCCAAGAAATCTGCAGCTTTTCAATCCAGAAAGGCCTGCAGCACTTGCCATGACCTTTGGCAATATACTGCTGAAAGCCATAGAGAAAGTAATGGGTGAACAGGTCTTCACAGTTTTTCATCAGAGAACTCTGTGTGCCAAAAGTCTGTCCTGCAGCTTGAGAGCATCCTCACACCCATGGGCACTTGGGATAGACATTGTTGCCAGAGTGAAGGTGTAGCCAGGACCCTCTAGCTTGTATAGCCAGAGTTTCTCCTATGTTCAAACTTCCTCAGGGGCCCAGTTCTAATGAGGATTTTCCTTCCATGCTTGTCAGCCGGCAGAGGGAGCTGGAGCTACAAGGAAAAAACTCTGTGCTTTGCCTTCCCCCATGGATCTCTTACCTCAACTCTCTCTACCTCACACAGTAGCTCAAAATTGCATCCAGTCTGAAGAAATAGAACAGCTATTCCCTGAGCACTCCAAAGCCATGGTAAATCCCAGAGTCCCCCCAGGCTACTAGGACCTTCTATCACTTAGGCCACCTATGGCATTCAGATCATATGGGGAGCATAATTCACTCATGGAATGGCCCAATGTGCAGCATGTGTATCTTTTCATAGCTTGGAAACTGCATATACAGAGCCTGGGTGTCCACTTCGAAATTGGGGCCTAATGGGAAAAGTAGTCATTACTCATTTGGGAAGCAGTAGATTTGAATCCTCTAATCAGCATTCAAATCACTGTTACTGCTAGTCTTAGCTTCTCTGCTGCCAAGCGTCCCTGAGAACATGAGAGTCTCATCAAAAGACTCAGGGTGTTCACCAATCTGAGCAAGGACCTCATCCCACAACACTGTTGAAGTCATAGGTGAATGAAACTTGACTAACAGTTTCCAGGGTTGCTGCAGTCTCTCCCTCCAGAAAGTCCTGCAGCAGATTCCATGAAATCATGGTGCATGTAGGGCTTCAATGGGAGAATTACATTCATAGCAAATGGGTCCTCAGTTTTGTATTACTTTCCCTGAGGAACAGTGTGTGCAAAAGTCTCTCCTGTGGGAAGAAAGTGTCTCCCTAGTGCCAGGGGCCAAGAGAATCACCTTTGTATGCAAAGCAATGTTCTAGGCAGGCCTACCTCCCTTGGAGAGCTATACTTCCCCTACTGTCAAACTGCCTCAGAAACAGAATTCTAGGGAGTCTCTGATGGACAGGCTGCTCGGCCTGAGTGAAGAATCTGGATGTGCTCTAAAAAATCACTGTGCTTAGCATTCACCCTGGGAAGTACTACCTGAAGTCTCTGTGACTCCAGTAGAACTCTGAACGTGCTTTGAGCCAGAACTAAACTGACAGGCCTTCCCTGACCACTGTGAGGCCCTTGCAAGTCCCTTTGTGACCTACACTTACTTAGGGCCGTCTCCCACTTTGGCCATAAAGAGCAGGCAATCTTTCTATGAGACAAAGCTCATTATAGAAGGGCTCAGTGTGTTGCATGTGTGTCTCATTCACTGCTCAGAAGCTGCAGGTACACAGGCTGTGTATCAATGTTCACATTGGGGCCTGATGACAGTCATCACCCCATTTTCAAGCAGGAGTCATGTGGCCTGTTAGCTGCATGCCAAAAACCCTCACTGCTTGACTGCTTTTCACTGCTGGAAAGCCTCTTTGTGGAAAAGTCAGTCTATTCCAGCCAAAGAAGTTGCTTGCTCTCCCTTGCTAGGAGCTCGTCCTACAACACTCTTTCATCTTGCCTTTTTTTTTTTTTAATTTTACCAGCAAAATGGGTTTATTTGGAAATAGCTGATAATTGCAATTCAGGACAGGCAAGGCATGGTGAATCATGGGCAAGTCCAGAGAACAAAGGAGAGGGGCTTGCTTTTATGAGGTTTTAGGAAGAAATTGCTAGGGTTGTTGAGCAAAACTTCATTGGAGAAGAGCCAGTGTCTGAAATTGTGGCAGTTTCTTATTGACTGCAAGTGGTAGTTAGTGCATTGTTGCTGGATCAGGGGCGGATCTTCCTTTTTCTTGAAAGCAGGAAATAAAATTGTCCTATGAAAAATGTCCTCCCTTATACCAGAAAAAAAGTAACATTCTTATCTTTTTTTTATTTTACCAGCAAAATGGGTTTATATGATGAGTAGCCTCCAATAAGTTGCAGCTTTTTATCCAGAAAGTCCTGTAGCACTTTCCATGACCGTTTGGCAATGTACTGCTGTCACGCTAAAATCCCTTGAGGGAGTAGTGGGCAATCGGGTCTTCATAGTTCTCCACCAGAGAACACTGTGTGCCAAAAAAGTATATTCTGCAGCTTGAGAGCATCCACCAACCCACAGGTACTTAGGATCGACTTTGTTGCAAGAGTGAAGGCCTAGGCAGGACTCTCTAGCTTGTATAGCAAGAGTTCCTCCTGCTTTGAAACTTCCTCAGCAACTAGTTTTAGCGAGGCTTATCCTTCACACTTATCAGCCAGCAGAGGGAGCTAGAGCTTCATGGAAAAAACTCTGTTTGCCTTCCAAATGGATCTCCTACTTCAACTCTCTCTACCTCAAGCAGAAACTCGATATTGCATCCAGCCTGAAGAAATAGGACAGCTATTCCCTGAGCACTGCTAGGACATGGAAAATCCCTGGGGCCCCTATGCCTACTAGGGCCTTCCCTCACTTAGGCCATATATGGCATTTCAGACACCCTGGGGAGCAAAATTCACTCATGGAAGGGCCCAGTGTGTGGCATGTGAGTCTTTTCATGGCTCAGAAACTGCACATACAAAGGCTGGGTGTCATCTCTGAAATTGGGGCCTGATGGGAAAAGCAGTCATTACCCATTTGGAAAGCAGGAGACTTGTGGCCTCCAATCTGCATGCAAGTCCCCCTTGCTGCCCGTCTTATCCTCTCTGCTGCCAAGCATCCCTGAGAACATGAGAGTCTCACCAAAGACTCAGGATGTTCACCAATCTGAGCAAGGACATCATCCCACAACACTGTTGAACTTGAAGTTGAATGAAACTTGACCACTTTGTTCCTGGTGAGCTGCAGTCTTTCCATCCAGAAAGGCCTGCAGCAGATTCCATGAAATCATGGTACCTGTAGGGCTTCTATGGGAGAGTGCCATTCATAGCACACGAATGCTCGGGTTTGCACCAATTTCCATTCAGGTAAAAATGTGTGCATAAATCCCTCCAGTGTAAGGAAAGTCTCTGCCCAGGGCCAGGGACCAGGGGAATCGCTTTTGTATACAAGACAATGTTCTAGGCAGGCCTGCCTTTCTTGGAGAGAAAAACATCCCCCACTGTCAAGCTGCCTGAGAAACATAATTCCAGGTATTTTATGGCAAAGTTTTTGCTTATATGATGCCGTGAGCACTTACAATGGGGTACCCCGCCCTCCTGACTCCATCTTTAATGAAGCTACTGCCATCAGGAACCCATTCTTGCTCAGGATTTTCTATGACTTGATCTGTCAGATCAGGCCTACAGAAATAGACCTGGCCTGAGGTTTCAAGGCAAGAATGTATTAGTTCTGGGTCTTCAGCAGGCATCAGTGGAGCTGGGTTTAAGGTATGACAAGTGTTGAGAGTCACTTCTGGAGAATCAGGAAGTAAAGCCTAGTACTTAGTAAGTCAGCCTCCCGTTAGCCAGCAGTGGCCTTTGATCTGCAGGATTCCTTGCACTTGGTGGGGGGTCTGGACTTCTAGTGGCTGTCCAAAGGGAAGCTTGTTAGCTTCTTCTGCCAATAAAACAGTGGCAGCTACTGCCCAGAAGCAGCCAGGCTAACCTCGAGCCGTGGAATCTAGTTGTTTGGAGAAACAGCCTATGGGTTGGGGAACTTGCCCTAGCTTCTGTATTAAGACCCCTAGAGCTGTTCCCTGTTTCTTGGTTCCATACAAGATGAATGGGTTCTTTAAATTGGGGAGACCCAATGCAGGAGCTCTGGTTAGTGCCTGCTTGAGATCATTAAAAGCCTTTTCCTGTTCCCCAGTCCAGAGGAAAGGCTCTGTATCTGGGCCTTTAGTGACTTCATACAGGGGCTTGGCCATCAGCCCAAATCCTGGGATCCAAATGCTGCAAAATCCTGCCATGCCTACAAAGGGATGGAAATGTTTCTTAGTCTTTGGTGCACTTAGGCCTAATAGAGCTAGGGTGCTGTCTGGAGATAGCTGTCTACTCCCAGGATTTATAATATATCTCAGGTATTTAACCTGTTGTTTCAAAATGTGTGCCTGTTTTGGAGACACTCTGTAACCTTGGGTTCTGAGGAAATTAAGAACCTCAATCGTATTTTGATCAGAGGCTTTCTTTGTGTGGCTACAAATGAAAAGATCATCTAGCACCTTCTTTTAAGTGAAGTTCCCTTAGTTCCTTTCCTAGGGCCTGGGCAAACAAGTGTGGGCTGTCCTGAAACCCTTGAGGCAGTACTGTGCACGGATATTGTTGCATTTTGCCTGAGTCGGGGTTTGTCCACTCGAAGGCAAAGAGATACCATGATGACGGATGAAATGGGATGCCAAAGAAGGCATCCCTAAAGTCAAGTACAGTAAACCATTTAACATTTTCAGGGACCTGGGCTAGGATGGTATAAGGATTGGCCACAAGGAGATGGATGGGGATCACAGCATCATTTATTGCCCTAAGGTCTTGGACCATCCTATATTCCCCATTTGGCTTAACCACTGGCAGAATAGGAGTCTTACCTGGAGACTGGCAGGATGCCAAGAGACCACGCTTGAAGAATTTATCTATGAGGGGTTGTAACCCTCTTTTTGTTTCTAGTTTGATGAAGTGCTGTCTCTTGTTAGGGGAAGCAGCTTCTGGCTTAAGGCTAATTTTTACAGGTTGGGCATTTAAGGCTTTTCCAGGGACTCTTTGGTCCCACACGTTAGAGTCTACTGCTCATAGAATGTGGCTGAGAATGAGATTTTGCTCTTTGGGCTTGTTTGCCTCAGTTGGAGTCAAGATAATGGGCTTCTTGGGGCACCCTAACCAGAGTATGGCCCCGAGAGAATGCCAAAGGTCTCTCCCCAGCAGTGGGGTGGGACACTCAGGCATCACTAAAAAGGTATGGGAAATCAAATGCTGTTCAGATTGCTAAGTGAGAGGCCCAGTAAAGTAACAAGTTTGAGGCTTTCTGTTGACACCAGTTACAGCACAGCTTTTGGAGGAAAGAGGTCCAGCATGAGAAATTAAGACAGAGGAAGTGGCTCCCATATCAATTTAAACATCGATTTTCTTACCTGATGCATCAAGGACTACCTGGGGCTCCTTGATGGAGTTGGACACCTAGTTGGGGGGAACCACTAGAATCCCTGGGCAGCCTCAGTCATCCAGCGTGGCCACACCAGGAGCGGGAGTCCCCCCTTCCCCTTCAGGACTGAGGGAAGTCCCTCTTCCAATGGCCTGATTGTTTGCAGGCTGGGCATGGCCCAGGGAGCTCTTTCTGGGATTCTTGGGCCCAGTGGCTGGTTGATCTGCATTTGTAGCATCCCACCTTGTTGGTTTCACCTCCAGACAGATAATCAAACCTTTTTGTCCCCTTTGGGTTGTCCTGAGGTCACAAGGCATGGCTGACAGCAATGGCCATCAGGTTTATGGGAGCCCTGGCCTCTCTTTTCTCACGTTGGGTCTTTTGGCTCCTCCTCAGCCTGATCTCGATTGTTAAATACCCCAAAAGCTACCTCAAGGAGTTGGGGAATGGGGGTTTGTGGGCCAAAGTGTAGCTATTGGAGGTTTCACGGAATGTCAGGGGCAGACTGGCTGATAAAGTGTTGTCCCAGCAGGAACCGACCTTCGGAAGCAGAGGGATGTAGGTTAGTATACTAAATGCCTCCACAAGCCCCCTATGAAAGCGGGCCTGGTTTTCTTTTTCTTCTTGGGCTGCTTCTTTAATGTTTTCAGAATTGACTGGCTTTTGGATGCACTTTCGCATCCCCTCTAATACACATTGGATCATATGTCTCCTGGCTTCTGTTCCCGCCTGGGAATTAGAATTTCAAGGAGGTTCCTGATTAGGGACTGCATCTCCACCCATAGCATAATGCTCAGGTTTGTCTTTGGCAAGCTGGTCAGTGTGCCCCTGGGCTGTCACCCAGATTCTCTGTTTTTCCTCAGGTGTACAACGGGTGGATAAAATCACTTAAATATCCTTCTAAGTTAAGTCATAAACCAGAGTTAGGGCCTGAAACCCTTCCACAAACTTATTAGGGTCTTCAGAAAATTGGCTTAGTTTGTTTGCATTGGGCCAAGTCTGTTAAAGAGTAGGGCACTTGTACTTTGATTGTCCCTTCACCATTTGCCACTTCCCTAAGAGGGCATAATTATTCTGGGAGATAAGAAGCCCCACTGCAGGTCACCCCTGCAGGACTAGTTGCTCTAATCTGGGGTGTCAGAGGGTGTAGAGGGACATAGGGAGGCAGAGTTTGGAGTTGGTCAGAGGGATCGGGACAAGTGAGTGTCTATGCAGAAGTGGGGATACTGCTGGGAGTCAGAAGAGCTGGGTTTCCCTCCTGAGAGATGAAAATACTGAGAAGAGGATCATCTAAAATTTCAGAAGAGTTTTCTGATTCCCCAGGCTTTAAATCATGAGGGCCACACAGGGAGGGATTTTGGTAAAGAAATATGAAAGCTTGAATATAGGGAACCTCAGCCCTTCTTCCTATTTTGCAACAGTAAAGATCCAATTGTGAAATAGTATCATAATTTAGAGACCCATTTTCAGGACATTTTTCACCCTTTCCCAACTCATATAAAGGTCAGGCACTGCTACAGCAAAACTTAAGTTTTTTTCTTTCTTAGCACTTCTGTCTTAAAATATTTCCAGTTCTTAAGTATACACTCCAGAGGTGTTTCTTCTGGCTTGGAAGGGGATTCTCCCATGTCGAGTAACCTGTAACTATGAACAAGAGACTCCCAGAAGGGAATCCAGGGTCCCAAAAACACTTACTAGGAGGCTCAAATCCCTCAAAAGGATTTGGGGCATCCCCCTACTACCCTTCAAACCTGGTGGGACTTTCTAGCTGTGTCCCCACCAAATCCTGACCAAACGTCTGTGGTCCCCATGGAAGCCTTGAGCAAGACACCCAACCCAGCACAGCCAGAGAAGGGCTTTTGAGGCAGTGTAGACCAGTCACCAGGATTCTTCTTAGGACTTTTCTTAGGAGGGAGGGATCTATAGAGTCTATACCCTATGATAAGTTTTCCCATGCTGGGGTGTATTCCTCGAGACTGAGCATCTATACAATTTGTAATCTGGGCCTGTGGGTAATGGCCAGCCTGATAGGCTGTCCGTAGCAGTGTGTAGGCTGCCAAGGCCTGGCATGAAGGCGTTGTGATAGATGTAAAGACGAACCCTTGGAGACATTGGAGTTGGGTACTATGGGAGATGGCACGGTGTTCAGGGCTCGAGGGCCAGGAGGTGGAGAAAACCTCATAGTAAATGTCTTGGCATTGAGTAATGTGACAGACTAGACAGCAGAAACATCCAAAATCCTTGGCCCTATTGGTGTCACAGCTAAGATAGAATTGGGAATCGTCTGATGATTTTGTCTGAAACAGGCAGCACTGGGTTTGGCAGGGGTGGGGACGTAGTTTAAGAATGATATCTAGGAAGCCCTTTCCTAAAAGGGCTTGGAGATATGAAGTGAAAAAGAGCCTTGTTGTGCAAGCAAAGTGGAAGAAAAAGGCATACTGGAGGGTTTGATATGGGACAGAGAGTGCAAGAGAGCCAGCAAGCAAAAGAGCCAGTGCAAGAGAGGGAGAGTGAGTGAGGGAGAGAGGGAGTGCACTCAAGAGAGGGAGAGCGAATGCAAGAAAGACCCCTTGGGCTCCTGTGAGGTTAGAAATCATATTTCCACCATGTCCCAAAGGATAGCATCAGCTGTCACCCAAGCATTCTTTGAATCTGTATGGCCTGGGAATTTCCCCTGCCACCCTCAATTTTTCTTGGGGGGAGCCATAATGCTGTGAACCAACAGAGTTTATGCCTTTCTGGTCTTGAAAAGGAAAGTCAGGCAGAGAGGGAAAATGAGAGAGAGAACAAAGCAAATGAGAATTAGTGCTTTTTGCAAGTGTGAGAAATGGAGAGAGAGAGAGAGAGAGAGCATGAGAGAATTTCGAGGACTTCTAGCTGGCTTGGCTAGAAATGGAGGGTAGAGCAAAAGATGCCATGGGATCTGCAGCCAACAGTTTGGGCAAGACTTGCAGTTTACCTTCACTTCCTGGGTTTCAGCACCAAGCTGATTTCTGATGCAGCAGCAGTAAGCTGCAGCTTGTAGAAGGCAGCAGCAAGAAGTAGCTAACTGTGGGCCAGTGGTTAGGGCCTGGGTCCCTAGTTCTTGCCTGCCTTATCAAGAATGAATTCAGGCAAGGAGGCAGAAAGTAAAGAGAAAAGGAAAAATGTTTATTGGAAAAGCAAAGTACATGCGGAATGATGCAAGGGCGAGCTCAGGGAGAGTTCCCAGAATCATGCTTTTGGGGAGTTTAAATTCTTTATAAAGGGGTGGTCTTCCGGGTCTTTGTCTCTTTCTTGGCCAATCATACTGTTTTGCCCCCAGGGTTCATTTGCCTTTGGAACCTCCATTGGGTGCACAGCCACCCCTCAATTAAGATGGACCTTAGCAAGACTTATTATAGTCTGGCATCCCCTGCCTTTTTGACCCCATGTAGGCTTTTACCCATGCATAGTGTCTCCCTTGTCCCAAAGGTGGAGAGTATATGGCCTCTAGATCTCTTAACAGGGCTAGCCCCTCTCTGTCCCTGCCAAGAAAAGGGTCCAAATGTCCAGATATTTACCCTATTTCTGTTGCTATTTCTTATATCAAGGTGCAAACCTCAAAACACAGACAGGAGTCTGGCCATAAATATGTAATCCGGAGCCCCGTTGTCTCTTGCCTTAGGAAATGTAAACAGGGAACTGGTAATGGATGTCTGGGCTGTAGCTCATTTTCTTCTCACCCCAGAGGTGTGAAAAGTCCAGTTGTGAATGCCTAGCCAGGGGCCCATCTATCTCCTACCTCAAACACACTTGAGATCGGCTGTGTAGTCAGAGTGAAGGCCTAAGCAGGACTCTCTAGCCTGCATACCCAGAGTTCCATCTCCTTTGAAACTTACTCAGCACCCAGTTCTAGCAAGGCTTTTCTATCCATGCTTGTCAGTCCTACTGAGGGACACAGAGCTATAGGGAAAACACTTTGAGATATCCTTCCCCTGTGGATCTCCAGCCTGACCTCTCTCCATGTCAAGCAGAAACTCAAAATTGCATCCAGCCTGAAGGAAAAGGACAGCTTTTCCCTGAGCACTACTAGATCACAGCAAGTCTCTAGGTTCCCTCTGCCTACTAGAGCCTTCTCTCGCATAGGCCATGTGTGGCATTCAGATCTTCCGGGGAGCAAAATTCATTCATGGGAGGGTACAGTGTGAGCATGTGTGTGTTTTCACACATTAGAAGCTGCAAAAACAGATGTTGGCTGTCCACTTTGAAAGCAGGGCCTGATGAAGAAAGCCTTCATTTCCACCTTGGGAAGTAGGAGTTGTGGTCTCCAAGCTGCATGCAAATCACATTAGCTGCCTGTCTTTCCTTGTCTGCCAGCAAGTGACACTGAGAACATGTGAGTCTAATCAAAAGAAACAGGGTGCTTGCCATTTCTTGCTAGGACCTCATCCCACAACAACCTTGAACTTGAAGTTGAATGGAAATTGACCGAGAGCCTCCAAATGAGCTGCACTGTCTCCATCCAGAAAGGCCTGCATCAGGTTCTATGAAACCTTGGTTCATGTAGCGGTTCAGGGACGGGAGAGTGCCATCCATAGCAAATGGGGGCTCAGTTTGGCACCGATTAGAGTTTGGAATACTGTGTGTGGAAAGTTTCCCCTGTATGCGGAAACTCTCTCTAGAGCTCATGGCCCAAGTAATCACCTTTGTATGCAAAGCCATGTTAAAGGCACACCTCCAATGCTTGCAGAGCTAGAATTCCCCAACTTTCATACTGCCTCAGCAACACAGTCCTAGAGAGTCTCTAACTGCTAGGCTGGGTGGCCCAAGTGAGGAAAATGAAGCTGCAATGAGAAAAACAGTGTGCTGAACATACCCCCTGGGATTCCTACATGACGTCTCTCGGGCTCAGGCAGAACCTTCAATGGGCCTCCAGAGTTAAATACACTGACAGGATTTCTCTGACCACTGCTAGTCCCTGGGAAATCCCAGTGTCACCTAGGCCTCCCTAGGGCATGCTCTGCTTAGGCCATACACAGCATGCAGAGCCCCTACAGAGAAAAGTTCATTACAGAAGGTCTCAGTGGGTGGCATGTATGTCTTTCACTGCTCAGAAGCTGAGGTACAGAGACTGTGTGACCACATTCACATTGGGGCCTGATGACAAAAGAGTCATGCCCCCGTTTACAAGTGGGATTCTGGCGGACTGTAAGCTGCAGGCCAAACACCCCTGCTGCTTGACATTTCTTCACTGCCAGCAAGGCACTTTGTGGAAAGGGGAGTCTATTCCAAGGAAACAAGGTGCTTTCCATCCCTTGCAAGGAGCTCACCCTACAACATTCTTGATTTAAAGACAAGGGAAATTTGACCAATGGCCTCCAAAGAATTTTCAGCTTTCCCACCCACAAAGAAGAGCAGTACATTCCCTGACACATGTGATCATGTACAGATTCATGCTCAAAAGCCTTGCAGGAAGAATGGATACTAGGGTCCACAACACTTTCCATGGGGGAACACAGTGTGCCAAAAGTCTCTCCTGCAGTTTCAGTGAACCCTGCAATAAACAGGCATATTGGATCAACTGTGTTATGAGACCAATGGCATAAGCAGGACTCTCTATTTTGCTAGAAGTAGAGCCAAAATTCACCAGCTTTGAAACTACCTCAGGAAGTGAGTTCTAGCCAGGCTCCTCATTCCATGCTTGTAAACCCAGTTTCAGGAGGTGGAGCTACACAGAAAGCACTATGTGCTTTGGCTTCCCCCATGGATCGCTTTCCTGACCTCACTCTACCTCATGTTGATACTCAAATTTGCATCCAGAATGAAGAGAAAGGACAGAATTGTCTTGAGCAATGCTCCCCTATGGCAGACCCAAGATCTTCTAGGCCTATGAGGGTGTTCTCTCACTAAGGCCATATATGGCATTCAGACACTCTGGGGAGAAAAAATCATTCATGGAAGTGCCCAGTGTGTGGCAAGTGTTTCTGTTGGTAGCTGAGAAGCTGCATAAACAAAGGTTGGCTGTCCACTTTGAAAGTGGGCCCTGATAGGATAAGAAGTCACTTCCTCATTGGGAAGTGAGATAGCTGTGGCCTCCAAGCTTCATGGAAGTCACACTTGCTACCCGTCTTATCTTCACTGCTGACAAGAGAACATGTGAGTCTACTCAAAAGAAACAGGGTGCTTGCCCTTCCTGGCCTGGATGGCATCCCACAGCACTGTTTAATTTGAGGTGAAAGAAAAATGACTCATAGTCTCTAGGTGAGCTGCAGGTTCTCCATGGAGAAAGGGCTGCCGCCCAAATGGTCTCTTAAGGCTCATGATGCAGGGAGATTGCACGTAGAGAAAGCATAACAAAGTTAAGGACCTTGGGAGGCCTGGGGATCCTGGTACTTGCCAAGGCCTAGCAGTGAAAAGGGAAAGTGTGTTGCTGTTCTCCAGGTAGATGATCAAATCCAGCTTCTCTTAGAGAAAGGGAACTCTCCAGTGGGAGCTCCCAGGCAGAGGGCTCAGCACAGTGCTTACACATCACTGCTCAGGTGTTCTCACTGAGAGCAGAAGGCCTCACTGAAATAGAAAGAAGTGCCTAGGTTTGTGTTCCTGAGACTGCTGGAAAGCTGGGGACATCAACCTCTCTAACAAGGAGAGCAGGGGGAAGCCATTCCCTCAGCACAGAAACAAGCTGATCCAGAGAACCCCGTGGCTGTAGGCTTGTTTCTCAAATGCCCCACACGAAGCTTTTGGCAGACATCTGTCTTCTGTGAAGAAAGGTGCACACAGGAGCTTGCATTGCCTCCTGAAGGTACAGAAGTGAGAAAGCCCACCATTCTATCAGTTATCAGGCAAGTGCTGCCTGTTTTGTGGGAAGGGAAAAGGGCATATTCCCTGGAGGCTGGGGGTCAGGCTTCATGTCCCCTCCAAGGAAAGAGGCTTGAGGGATGAGTACCTTCCAAGGAATTGCAAGCCCCCTGTTTCATTTGGGAAAACCCTCTGCTCCTCCCAGGGGCTTTAAACCTGGAATGTCAAATCAGGGAGCACAGGTGATTGGAGGGCACCTGTGAGACTGGATGCCTTGTGCCCACCAAAGGGAATTTGACTGCCTTCCCTGGCAGGCACCAATGTCTGGGTTAACACACAGCATCTGTCACTGCAGATTCTGAGCTGTGACAAGACACAAAGCCCAAAACCAAAGTCTGTGCATGAAGACACTTTCCTCAGCACAGAGACTTCAGGCTGAGAGGTCATAGAAAGTTAAGGTCTTGGGAGGGCTGAGGGATCCTCTGTTTTGCTGAGGCCTAGCATTGCAAAGGAAACATCTGTTGCACTTCCACAGGTAGCTGATCACATGCAGCTTCAGTTAGAGTTAGGCAGCCTTTGCATAGGTGATCCCAAGCTGAGGGCTCAGCAGAGTTCTTATGCAGAGCAGCTCAGGTGTTCTCACTTTGAGCAGGAGGCATGCTTGAAGTGGAAAGTAGGGCCTCAGTCTGTGTTCCTGAGGCTGTTGGAAAGCCAGGAACATCAACCTCTCTAACAAGGAGAGCAGGGCAGAGGCTTTCCCTCAGCACACAAACAAAATGATCCAGAGGCCCGTGGCTGGAGCTCTGTGCCTCAGCATTCCAAAAAAACTCATTTGGCACACAGCAGTCCTGCATGGAATATGGTGCACACAAGAGCTGACACAACCTTGGAGGGAGCACAGAATCATGAAAGCAATCCATGGAGAATAATGACCAGGCACCTGAGGCATGCCTCGATGGAGGCAGAAATGGAACCTTACCTGGTCAGGTTTCATTTCCCACTTAGTGAAGGGGCTTGGGGGTTGAGTTCCCAGCAATAATGCCAAGCCCCATGTTTCTTGGGGGAAACATCTCTTTTCCTGCCAGGAGCTTGTCAGCAGTGAAGAGAAGGCAGGGAGCAACAGTGTTTAGAGAGCCTCTTGGAGGTGGCAAGGATCAAGCTGTCCAAAGCGGACATTGCCCTTCCCTTCTCACACCAAATACCAAAGGAAGCCACAGCACTTGTCCCTGCAGTATCTCAACTGGGACAGAATACACAGTCCCAAGCCTCAGCTTTTACAGCAAGAAAATATACTAGGCAGGGAGATGGCAGGCCTTGCGGGGCATAACTGTGTTAAGGCCCTAGGTAGGCCTAGGTTTCTCTGGGTTTGTGGAAGCCTAGCTGTGCAGAGGGAAAGTGTGGTCTGCTTTTCCAGGCAGTTTATACAAGTTAGCTTCTGCTGGAGGTAAATGGACCTCTGGAAGAAGCACCCAGGGTGAATGTGAAGCACAGGGATTTCTCTGTGCAGCTCAGCGCTTCCCACATAGGGCAGGCCTGACTGGCCCAGAAAGGAGGGCCTAGAGCTGTGTTACCAAGGATGTTTATAATGCAGACAAATAAGCACTCTAGCCAGGAAGCAGGGCAGAGCCCTGAACTTTGCACACACGCCAGCTGTGGCCAAAGGACACTGTGGCTGAAAGTAGCTAAGATCCCCCAGCAGAAGCTCTTGTCAAACAGTGGTTCTCCATAGGTCACTACCTGAGAGATACAGGGTGCTTGCCATTCCTTGCTAGGACCTCATCTCACAACACACTTGAACTTGACAGAGAATGGTAGTTGATCCATAGCCTCCAGATGAGCTGCAGTCTCTCCATTTAGAAAGGCCTGCAGCAGGGTCTATGAAACCTTGGTCCAAGCAATGCTTCCACGGGAGAGTTTCATCCATAGGAAATGTGTGTCAGGGGTCACTCTGCATTTCATGGGGGAACACTGTTTGTGGAAAATCTTCCCTGTGTGAGAAAAGTCTCTTTAGTGCCTGGGGTCCATGGAATCCCCTTTGTATACAAAGCCATGTTAAAGACATGCTTGCCATGCTTGCAGATCTACAATTCCCAACTTTCATAATGCCTCAGGAACACCATTCTAGGGAGTCCCAGACTGCCAGGCTGGAGGACCTGAGTGAGGAATGTGGAGCTGCAAGGAGAAAAACACTGTGCTCACTATCCTGGGAAGTCCTACCTGGTGTGTCTCTGCCTCAGGTAGAAACTTGAATGTGCCTCCAGCCTGAACTAAATGGAAAGGATTTCCATGACCACTGCTAGTCCCTGGGAAGTCCCTGTGTCACCTAGGATTCTCTAAAGCCTGCCTCACTTAGACCATACACAGCATGCAGACCATCTACTGAGCAAAGTTCATTCAAGAATGTCCCAGTGTGTGGCATGTGTGTCTCTTTTCCTGCCCAGAAGCTGCAGGGACACAGGCTGTGTGTCCCCACTCACATTGAAGCCAGATGACCAAAGAATCATGACCCCATTTTAAAGGAGAATTGCTGCGGCTTTTAAGCTGCATGCCAAACTCCCTTGTACTTGACTTTTGTTCCCTGCTGGCAAGCCACTTTTGGAAAAGTGAGCCTATTTCATGGAAACAAGGTGTTTGCCATGCTTTGCAAGGAGCTCATTGGAAAACACTCTTGATCTGGGGGAAACATGAAACGTGAGCACTGGCCTCCAAGGAAGCGGCAGCTATTCCATCCAGAAAGGCCTGCAGCACGTTCCTTGAAACTGTAATCCATGTACTGCTTAAGTGCTTAAGCCTTGCAGGAAGAAATGCATGCTGGGGTCTGGACCATTTTGCATGGGAGAACACTGTGTGCCAAAAGTCTCTCCTGCAGCTTCAGAGCACCCTCCAACCTAAAGGCACTTCGCATCGACTGTGTTGCCAAACTGAAGGCCACAGCAGGACACTCTATCTTGCTAGCTTGTGTAGCAAGAATTCCCCCTGCTTTGAAACTTCCTCAGGAAGCCAGTTCAAGACAGGCATTTCCTTCTATGCTTGTAAACCTGTCTTAGGGGCCTAGAGCTATATGGAAACCACTCTGTGCTTTGCCTTCCCCCATGGATCTCCTTCCTGACCTCACTCTACCTCAAGCTGAAATTCAAATAGGCATCCAAAATGAAGAGAATGCACAGCATTTACCTGAGCCCTGCTAGTCCCTGGCAAGGTCTTCTAGGCCTACTGGGGCCTTCTCTTGCTAAGGCCATACATGGCATTCAGACACTCTGGGGATAAAAATTCTTTCATGAAAGTGCCCAGTGTGTGTATCTGTTGGTGGCTCGGAAGCTGCAGAAACAGAGGCTGGCTGTCCACTTTGAAAGTGGGCCTTGATATGATAAAAAGTCATTCCCTCATTGAGAAGCAAGATAGCTGTGACCTTCCAGCTTCATGGAAATCACACTTGCTACCAGTCTTCTCTTCACTGCTGACAACTGTTCCAGAGAACATGTGACTCTACTCCATAGAAACCAGGTGCTTGCCCTTCCTGGCCTGGATGGCATCCAACAGCACTCTGTAATTTGAGGTGACAAAAAATGACTCAGTCTCTAGGTGAGCGGCAGGTTCTCCATCCAGAAAGGGCTGCAGACCAAATGGGATCTTATGACTCCCTATGCAGAGAGATTGCAGGCCGAGAAGGCATAACAAAGTTAAGGACCTTGGAAAGCCTAGGGGATCCTGATACTTGCTGAGGCCTAACAGTGAAAAGGGAAAGTGTGTTGCAGTTCTCTAGGTAGGTGGTCAAATCCAGCTTCTCTTAGAGGAAGGGAGCTCTCCAGTAGGAGCTCCCAGGCAGAGGGCTCAGCACAGAGCTTACACATCACTGTTCAGGTGTTCTCACTGAGAGCAGGAGTCCTCACTGAAATGGAAAGATGGGCCTAGGTCAGTGTTCTTGAGGCTGCTGGAAAGTTGGGGACATCAACCTCTCTAACAAGGAGAGCAGGGGGAAGGCTTTTCCTCGGTACACAGCACAGAGGACCCTGTGGCTGAAGCCTTGTTTCTCAAAAGCCCCACACAAGAAGCTTTTGGCAGGCAGCTGTCCTCTGTGAAGAAAGGAGCACACAGGAGCTCACATAGCCTCCTGAAGGCACAGAAGGGAGAAAGTCCACCATTCCGTCAGTTATCAGGCAAGTGCTGCCTGTCTTGCTGGAAGGGAAAAGGACATATCCCCTGGAGGCTAGTGGTAGGTTTCATGTCCCCTCCAAGGAAAGAGGCTTGAAAGATGAGTACCTTCCAAGGAATTGCAAGCCCCCTGTTTCATTTGGGAAAACCCTCTGCTCCTCCCAGGGGCTTTCCAGCTGGGAAGTCAAATCAGGAAGCAAAAGTACTCAGAGGGCACCTGTGACTGGAAGCCTTGTGCCCACCAAAGGGAATTTGACTGCCTTCCCTGGCAGGCACCAATGTCTGGGTTAACACACAGCATCTGTCCCTGCAGTTTCTGAGCTGTGACAAGACATGAAGGCCACACCCACAATCTGTGCATGAAGACACCTTCCTCAGCACAGAGACTTCAGGCTGAGAGGTCATAGAAAGTTAAGGCCCTTGGAAGGGCTGAGGGATCCTCTGTCTTGCCGAGGCCCAGCAGTGCAAAGGGAGCATCTGTTGCACTTCCACAGGGAGGTGATTAGAAGCGACTTCAATAAGAGGTAGGTAGCCCTCTCATAGGAGTTACCAGGCTGAGGGCTCAGCAGAGTGCTTATGCAGAGCAGCTCAGGTGTTCTCACTTTGAGCAGGAGGCTTGCTGGAAGTGGAAAGTAGGGCCTAGGTGTGTGTTCCTGAGTCTGTTGGAAAGCTGGGGACATCAACCTCTCTAACAAGGAAAGCAGGACAGAGGCTTTCCCTCAGCACACAAACAAGCTGTCCAGAGGCCCCAGTGGCTAGCCCTTGTGGCTTAGCATTCCCAGAAAACGCCTTTGGCACACAGTGGTCCTGCATGGAATATGGTGCACACAGGAGCTGACACAGCCTCAGAAGGAGCACAGAATCATGAAAGCAATCCATGGAGAGTAATGACCAGGCACTTGAGGCATGCCTTGATGGAGGCAGAAATGGAACCTTACCTGGAGGCTTGTGGTCAGATTTCATTTCCCATTTATTGAAGTGGCTTGAGGGATGAGTTCCTACCGAGAATGCCAAGCCCAATTTTTTGGGGAGAAACATCTCTTTTCTGCCAGAAGCTTGTCAGCAGTGAAGAAAAGGTGGGGAGCAACAGTGTTTGGAGGGCCACTTGGAGGCAACAAGCCTCACACTGTCCAAAGGGGACATTGTCTTTTCTTTCTTGCACCAAATGCCAAGGTAAGCCACAGCACCTGTCTCAACTATGACAGGATACACAGTCCAAAGCCTCAGCCTTCACAGCAAGAAAATATCCTCAGCAGGGAAATGGCAGGCCTTGCAGTGCATAACTTAGCTAAGGCCCTAGGTAGGCCTAGGTTACTCTGGGCCTTGCAGAGGCCTAGCTGTGCAGAGGGAAAGTGTGGCCTGCTTTTCCAGGCAGTTTTTACAAGTTGGCTTCTGCTGGAGGTACATGGACTTCTGGCAGAGGCTCCCAGGGTGAATGTGAAGCACAGGGATTTCTCCTTGCAGCTTAGCACTTCCCACATAGGGCAGGCCTGAGTGGCCCAGAAAGAAGGACCTAGAGCTGTGTTGCTGAGGCTGTTTGTACAGCAGACAACTCAGCACTTTAGCCTGGAGAGCATGGCAGAGCCCTGAATTCTGCACACAGCAGCTGTGGCCAAAGGTCACTGTGGTTGAAGGTTGCGAAGAACCCACAGAAGAAGCTTTGGTCACACAGTGGTCCTTCATAAATCACTACCTGAGAGATGCAGGGTGCTTGTCATTCCTTGTTAGGACCTCCTCCCACAACACTCTGGAACTGGAGGGTGAATGAAAATTGACTCATGGCCTCCAGATGAGCTGCAGTCTCTCCTTCCAGAAAGGCCTGCAGCAGTTTCCATGAAACCTTGGTCCAAGTAGTGCTTCCATCAGAGCATGCCATCCATTGCAGAAGTGTGCTAGGTGTCACACCACTTTCCATGACCTATCATTGAGTGCGACATGTCTCCCCTGTGTGTAGAATGTCTCCCTCTAGTGCCCAGGGCCATGGATCAAGTGTGTATGCTGAGCAATTTTATAGGCTGGCCTCCTTTATTGGAAAGCTAGTACTTCCTGACTTTCAAACTCCCTCAGAAACACCTTTTTAGGGAATCTCTGACTGCCAGGTTTAACAGCCCAAAGGAGGAACACGGAGCTGCACTGAGAAAAACACTGTGCTTATGTTTCACCTTGGGAACCCTAACTCAACACCGTAATCTTCACCTGACACCCTAGCCCTAAGCCTACACCATAACACCTACCCCAATACCCTACCCTGACACCCTACCACAGCACCCTGACCCTAACCTGACACCCTAACTCTAACTCCCTAACCCTAACCTGACACCACAATCTTATCCCTAATCATAACACCCAAACCCTGAACCTAACCCTACCCAGACACCCTAAAATGACACCCTACTCCAACACCCTATACTGACTCCCTAACCCTAAACTGACACCCTAAAACCCTAACCCGACACCATAACCCTAACCTGTCTCTGCAACCCAACATCTTAATACTAGACCTAACCCTTACCCAACACTATAACCCTAACCCTAACCTGACACCCTATCCAGACACCCTAAGCCAACACCCTAACTCCCCATCCTAACACGACACCCTCACCCTAACCAGACACCCTATCCTGACACTGCAACCCAACACCCTAACCCCTTATCCCTATTCAGGCCCTGAAACAGGCCCTGACACTGGTCCTAGCACAAGCCCTCTGTCTGGACTGAATGCAGGCTCTCCTGCTGTGCCTAACGCAGGCCCTGATGCTGAACCTAAGTTAGGCCCTAATCATCTCCCTAACTCAGGCCCTAACACACTCCCTAACACAGCCCCGACACTGAACCTAATTCAGACCATAAACTGATCCTAACACAGATCCTGAAGTTGTCCTGATCTCAGGCCCTGACACTGTCCCTAACTCCGGCCCTGATGCTGACGCTAACTCACACCCTGTCACTGGTCCTAACTCAGGCCTTGACATGATTCCTACCTCAGGCCCTGAAGTTGTCCCTATATCAGGCCCTGATGCTCTGCCTAACTCAGGCCCTGACACTGTCTCTAATTCAGGCCATGACACTGCCCCTAACTCAGGATCTGACCCTGACCCTAAACCCTCATCTTAACCATAACCCCTAACCACTAACCCAAACCCCTACCCCCGACCATAAATTCTGACCCTGACCTTAGACACTGACCCTGATCCTCACCCTAAACCCTAAACCCTAAGCCTTAGCTCTATAGCCCTAAGCCCAAAGTCCAAACCTTGCCCCAACACCAAACCTTGCCCCAACCCCAGCCATATGCCCTGTGCCCTATCCCTTAAGGAGAAATAACACAGTGCCTTTCTGAGGGACACAGTCAGGGCTAAAAGAGGGACACTCTCAGGGCCTTAGTGAAGGATACCATAGTGCCTTAGGTAGGAGCAGCGTCAGGGCCTTAGTGTGGTCCAGTATCATGACTTAAGCTAAAGAAAGCATCAGAGCCTTAGAGAGGACCAGCATAAGGGCCTACGTGAAGTGACAGCCTCAGGGCCTGTGTTACAGCATCAGGTCCGCAGTGAGGGACAGTGTAAGGGCCTAAGTAAGTGACACCACCAGGATTTGAGTGAGTGACAGCATCACAGCCTAACTAACTGAGTTACAACGTCAGGGCCTCAGTGAGGATAAGTGTCAGGGCCTTAGTGAGGGCCTTAGACTCAACGTCAAGGTCTTAGGTAGGACCAGCCTTAGGCCTTAGTGACAAGAAGTATCAAAGTAGCATCAGGGCCTCAGGGTGGAGCAGCAACAGGGCCTTAGTTAGGAGCAGCCATAGTTAGCATCAGTGACAGGCTAGGGCTAGGACCAGGACCATCATAGGGCCTTATGTAGGAGCAGCATCAGGGCCTTAGTGAGGAGAGGCATCAGGGCCTTAGATATGACCCGACTTCTTTAGGCCTAGCATCAGGACTAGAGTCAGGACCAGGGCATTGGTAGAGGCAGTGTCAGAGCCCTAGTGAGGGGAGGCTCAGGGTCTTAGTGAGGGAGAGCTTCAGAGCCTTAGGACCAGGGTCAGTGCCTAAGGGAGGGACAGCATCAGGGCCTGAGGGATGACCAATGTCAGGGCCTCAGGGAGGGATGGCTTAAGGGCCTCAAGGCCAGCATCAAGGTCATAGTTAGGGACAGTATCAGGGCCTTAGTCAGCCACAGCATCAGGGCCTTTGCCAGACACAGTAACCGAGGCTCAGGGAACCACTGTGACGGGGTCTTACTTAGCCACAGACTTGGGGCCATTGTTAACCACAGGGTGAAGTCCATGTACCACAATGACTGAGCCTGTGCTCTACAGCCCATGATCCACAACTACTGAGCCCAGGCACCTAGAGCCTATGCTCCACAACAGGAGAACTCACTGCAATGAGAAGCCCATGCACCACAACAAAGAATAGCTCCCCTGCTGAACACAACTAGAGAAAAAAGCCCACATGTAGCAACCAAGACCCAAAAAGGCAGCCTAATTAAATAATTAAAGAGAAAAAGAAAAAGAAAAACCACATTGCAATATGCAGTCACATTCACTACATGATTATAATGGAAAACCGATAGAAATATTAGCAAAAATGTAGAGAAATTGGAACATTTAGGCTTTGCTTGTGGAAATAGAAAATGGTGCAGACTATATGTCCCATAGTTTGTCATTTTCTCAAAAAGAGGAAGATATAATTACTGTTGACTTCAAAAACTCCATTCCTAGATATACACCTCAATGCGCAAAAAACAGGTGCTTGAAGAACAGGTACACAAATCCTGATAGCAACAGGATTCACCATAGCCCCAAAAGGTAGAAACCATTCAAATGCCCATCAGTGGATGAATGGATATGCAAAATAGGAGAGATTTACAAACTGCAAAGCATTCTGCTATCTAAAAAATAAAGTGAAGTGGTGCAGCCCCTGTGCAAAACACTATAGCAGGTTCTCAAAAACTTTAACATGGACGGAAGATAGGAGATGGAGATTCCACTTCAAGGCATATACCCAAAAGGTTTGAAAATAGGGACTGAAGCACATATATGTACACTCCTATTCACACAAGCACTATTCATACTGCTCAAATGAAAGGAATCCAAGTGTCCATGGATGGATGATTCCATAAACACATGGTAGTATGTACACAATGGAATAGGATTCCACCTTGAAAACGAAGGTAGTTCTGACACATGCTAAAATGTGCATGATCCTTCACATCGTTATGCTAACAGTAACAAACAAGACACAAAGGGAGAAACCCTCCCAGTACCATCGAGCAACATGGACTCGGGCAGCCTCAGCAGACTTGAAATGGGGATGCCCCTGGTCGGGATCAACCTACCATGGGCACAGGCCTCCTGGCTGGCTTGCTATAATTGGTAACAAAATGCCAGACTGTGTGCCCAATGCACAGTGAGGCCAAGCAAAACCAAAACATTGGACTTTGGAGCAGAGAAATCTTTGCTTAAAAGACATGCAGGGAAATGGGTGGCTTAAGCCAGAAAACCCCCAACCTTGAAAGCTTTCAGCAAAGCCCTCTTAGAGGTAAGGTGAAGGAGCGGTGTGGCTTTTTGTTGCAAATTTCTCTGTGTCAGATCCTTTGTTCTTGAGGAGAGGATGTAGTCAGGTCTCGATGTTCCTATCAATCTCCAGCAAACAAATGTCACTCTCTGTGTGACAAGGAAGGGCAAGGTCCCAAGGCTCAAGTCTCATCCTCTGAGGTCCAGACCCATCTAAGAGAAAGGGGTCCCTGTGAGGGGTGGTGCTTCTCTTGCCATGGAGGGTTTGTCCAGGACCTGTTCTGGGACCCCTGCCAGTGCCCAGGACTCACCAAGGAGGCAGCTCTCAGTTGGTGGTTCCCTCAGGGCCTTGTGCCAGACTATGCCAAGCTGTCATCACTGAGGAAGCTGGGCGCCCATGATACAACAGGTCTTCATGCTCCTCAGGCCCCCGAAACAGTGGTGATCAGGTCCCAAAGACTGTGAGCCATCCCCTAAAGTCACAATGGCAGGGGAGGGGTAGAGGTTCAACACTACCTCAGGGCCTGGTATGGGAGAGTGTGCAGTTTGGTCCGAGGCCCTGGAGCCCTGCAGGACACAACCCCAGCCTGTTCTCTGGGCCCCACATCACAACAGCTGCCCCAAGGCCGTGTGAGCAGAAGAACCCTGGGGAGAAGGCTGGCATCTGCCTCATACCTCACACTCCAGGTCTGATGGTCAAACTAAACTGACTGCTGACTAGAAAAATGGCCCCCACTAACGGTTGCTGAGAGATAGTTGCTTGCTTGGGGGACGGGCCCACTGCAATGCCCACCAATGGCTGAGCAGGATGGTCTCAGTGGCATTAGTAGTCTCCCGGTAACCATTGCCTGGTCACAGGGCACTGGGTACCAGTGCACAGCAAGGGCTGCCTGCAAAGGGCTGTACTCAGCTGGCTCTGGTACAATTCCCCCCTTTTCTTTGTTACTCTTCAATCCTGAGGAGAACATATGGGTATGATTTGGATAGAGTGGTTAATCATAAACTCAGCAGAGGAACTCAGTTTTAGGGGACTTGCTTTCAACCTCCATTCCTGGTTCATCTTTTCCCAAGTCTTTCAGGGTATGGGGTGATGACCACTCTAGCTACGTCCTGCTGGAGAAAAGCATAGTCCTACAATGCATTCTGAGTAAGACACAATGACAAGTTCCAAGTCCTTGATCCAAGTCTCAGATAAACTTGTGTAAGGAATTCAGGAGAATAAGCCTGAAAAGCAGTGTGAGGGTGGCACTCTGGGGGAGACATTTTGGCAGGTAAAGCAGGCATGCAGAAGTAGAATTTAACAAATGTTGTAAGTTGTTAGGAAGTTGATGGGAAGGGCTTCCCTTATCTGGAGAACACAGATCAAAATCAGTATTATTCTAAATCAAATCCATAAACTTTATCACCATATGCACCTGTTTACTCAATGTGTCAAAAAATCATTGGTATGAATCTTCTTGAAGATGAAGCACTTTTGCAAAGCCTCAGCTTAACTATCTGTTAGAAACTTAAACAGGGAAGGTTAAAGATAAAGTCACAAGGTGGTGAGAAGGAAGCTTAATCAAGTTGCTCTCATGTAACCATCATTATGGCTGATAGATTATCCCAAGACATACCTGCATTTCAAAAACTTTGTATCCTTTCTAGAATATCTATCCGTGTAACATGTATCCATAGTGTGTAATTTGAGAAGCTTATCCCCCATTTCAGAATGTTTTCTCTGTAATTCAACATACCACATATAAGACTTAAATATTCCTCCTTGAGTTGCCTTAAGGGCCCCCTAACAAATCCCAAAGTTAACAAAAAGTTTCAAAACACCTGGTCCAATAAGATCATCAGTCACTGTAAGAGAATTCTTGTTTCTTATCCAAAGTGAGAAGAGATCTTAAAAGCAAATAGACATCCCTTAAAGACAAGACAGTTCACATACAATGTTATTGAAAGCAGCATTCTAAGTAAACATGTTCACTTAGCAGAGAGGAACCAAATCCAGCCTTGAAAAAACTTATTTTTAATAACAGTATCCATTTCCCTAAGTTTACTTTCCTTTCAGCCCAACCATGCATAAAATTTTTTTTCTACACTTATCCCACCTTCCTTCTATATACTGAAATGTTTTACTTTTAATTATGTTTTTATTTTTAATTACATATTTCAATTACAATCCTCAACACTTTAACACCTTCATTTTAATGAAAACCAAAAGCAAGCAATTGTGAGCTGGATGTCATACCAGCATTTCTGATTGAAAACGTATGCTTTCGTTACCTTCTCCTAAGTAGGCAAAGGTAGGGAATCTCAGATTTGCCCAGCATCCAATGTTCCAATACTCTATCACCTTTGAAATGACCCAGATAGTCAACAAATTCTTGCCATTTAACTTGGTTAAGTTTCAAGGTACCAAAATCTAAAGAGGTAATTTAGATAGACTTAAAGTTTCATCATTTCAGCTTATTGTCTTTGCTGTCAAATTTGCAACAGATGTAATGTCTTTTTTGATCTCCAATAAACCTAGGTAAAGCAGAAAGGTTATAGTTCAGAAACCAACAAGCTTAAGGCAGCTTCAATACCAGATATCAATTCAGTACTAGCTATTTGCCAGATCATGAGGACCTGAAATACATTTAGGCCAATTTTCTCAAGAGTAGGAAGTATTTAATTGATAAGTGCTTCTGTTTCAGTTAAATGGAGCTCATTTACAGTCAACTCATCACTTTATATCAATTTCCTTATACCTGAAAAAGGTCCAGATCTTGAGAATGCACCTGAAAGGGGTGCATTTGGGAAACACATTTGCGTTTCCCATAGCCGGAACACTTTCACACAAAACAAATGGCCTCTTTTGAGGCCAATACTGGCCAGCAAAATACCAATGACAAGGACTGAGTGGGGACTAAATTTAAAAAGCTAAAATGGCAAAAGGAATTAAAATTTGGGAACGCCTCCCTAGAAAAACAGCGAGTGTCGGGATTTGTGCTTCATTTATACCAAAGTTGGAAAAGTAAGATTTAAGCCCAGGCCAGTTTTTACTTTATGGATATTAGGTAAACATGCACATAGGTTCCATAGTGGATTTAAGCACTTTGCTGGTGGAAAGAAGCCTGGTGTTACAGTTTTCATGGACTTTCAAAAGCTGTTCACATTTGTAAAAATGCACTGCTCTTACACACTCATCCTCTGAGTCAAAATTAAAATTTCAGTATATTTGACAAAACCTAGTACACAGAGCTACAGAATTTTTTGCACATCTAATTCCTCTACTTATTCAGAAGCTTCTTAGAACCTTGAAATAGATCCCCTGCCTGAGGGCCAGTCCTCTCCTGTTTTTCAAATGAGGACCTTTTCTGACCACCTTGACCTCTTCCCTCATTTAACATGTCTTCCCAGAAAGTACATACATTATTCTGCTTTGGTCATTGTGCCTAATTTGGGTTGTTTCTGTTCCTTCTTTTTTTGTTGTTTTTTCATGTTAAAATGATGCAGAATGTATCAAAGTTGTGGGATGATGTGGTCGAAGTGATTTAATTCTTCCTTTTAAAACAATTGTTTTTCATTTTGGCAACATACCAAACCAAAAGAGAATAACCAATTTACTTAAAAAAAAAATAGACAGTTAAGACAAAGGATACTAAGCCAAGGAAAGGTGATACAAGTAATGCATTTAGAGGTCTACGTCCAGACCAACGCTCAGAGCTGCCTCTATTTTCAGTCTCTGTTCTCACCCCTGCTCTCCCTCTCCCTTCCCTCAAAGATTAAGCCCACCTGCTTCCCTGAAGTCTTACATCAACCACTCCTCCCCCTACCCAGGGCAGAGAAACCCATCTACTTTACGGTCACCCTCTGTTTCCATCCCATATGCTATTTTCTCCTGATTTTTATTTTTATGAGGCAAACAATCCATACTCATGAAAATAATTATAAAATGAAAAGTTGCGAGTGGTTTAGCAACTTCTTCACAGCCAGCTCTGTGATTTTCATGAGGATTTAAGGCCCAGTTTAGTTTCACATGTACAGTTTTTGGGCTGTCCCTTTCATGGTTCAATTTTAAGCAGTGTCTCCCGTCATAGATTAGGGGGTAAAGATTTAGAAGGAACTAACATGTGACCTCTCAGTGAATCAGTTGACAAGACTTAGGAAGTCTTTTTAATTTACATTATTAACCTCACATTTTGAAGTTGTCTAAATTGGCTGAAAATAAGTTTTCTTGGTACCTTTTTGGTTTATCCTTGCAAACGTTTGTCGTATTTTCTCGTGGTCATTTCCAGTGATGGGCCTGTGTGTGTGTTGTGTGTAATTGTGCACATGTACAAGCTTAAATAATGTGCCGACAGCACTGTTTCCAAGTTGGTTTTCATTAGGCCGTTTCCTCCTGGGCTAGGGCTGTGCTAATCCTGACACGCTGCCAGGAGAAAACCTCGTGGATTCCACACGGAACCGTGATAACAGCATCCGTGACCTGCCGTCTCAAGCACAGAATGGGAACCCCAGAGCTAGGAAATGTAGTGGTATATTTTAATGAACTGCTACCCCTGCTAAAGAGGCTTCTTTCACTTTTGTGCTCTACAGAAAGACCAAGCAGGGTAGGAGGGACAAAGCTTTGACTAACTGCTTCCTAACACCGAAGGTGGCCAACAGGACAGAGACCGTCACAGATCTAGGCAGGTGTGAGGGACAGTGGCGGAGAAGTGCCCGCTCCCCCTGTGTGCCCTTTCTTGCCTCCAAAGGCCAATCAAGTGATCCTGGGAAAGAAATACGCCCGGGTTGAGGAGGGTGTTTCTGAAAGAAAAAGCTATTAAGACATTAAAGCAGGGTGAAGCGTTGGCAGGATGAAAGTAACTAAGTAACCTGACTCAGACCCCTCAAAAGCTTCTAGCAGCTTGATGACAATTATAGGATTTATTTCAGCCAGGATAATGTCTGCGGTACATCATTTGAAGACAATATTACTTCATGTTGCTACAAATTGTATGTATAGTGTGTATGTGTTGTGGGTGTGTATATAAATAATATATGATATATATGAGAGATTTAGTGACTTTTGATACGGGTTTGGTGCAGGTGAATGTATTGCTGAGCCAAATGAGGCACACATCGAGTGAGTAGTTTGAGTCCAGGGCATTCAATACTTTTGCTGATTTCTGTATACGTATAGTGCCTGTCCCACATGGTATTGTTGGTGTCATGTCAAATCCAGAACTCACAAAGCAGAGCCAGCAATGTTTTATTTGTAGACAATCAACTTAAACCTATAAATTATTACTGGCAGACGATTATAATTCTGAATCCCTAACACTAACAAAAGGAAACCCAGAGCATCTTGATAAGAAGTTTTTTGTTTTTGTTTTGTTCCTGGAAGTCAATAGAACAAGTTGTATGGTTATATTAGTTTCAAGATACTTAATTTGGTGACCTTATTATTTCAGAAAAAAATTTGTATGTATTCTATTTGTGGGAAGCTAAAATAATGGTTTGAGATTTTTACCAAATATGGAGAGTAGTTATTTATGAAAAACAAAGAAATGTCTATTTTTGTTTCTTTGTTCCAAATTAATGTAGATAAATGTTAATGTACATTAAAGCAATGGTAAAGCAAATAAAAAGATGCTGTACAAGTATTTTTCTCCTCATGCTTTTATGGAGAGACGCACTGCTTTCTCAAGAGTATCTAAAGGAGATACGTGGATTCTAACTTCATGATCAGACTCCTCAGATTTACTTAAAATATAAGCAGCAATGTTTTTATTGATAATAAAGTCAAGCAAGTTCCAATCACCAGAAGCAGAACTAATGAAAACATGTTTTACTTGAATATACTTCATAGGTCCTCCTGCTGATCCTGTGATTGATTCACTTGAAGAAATGAAGGGAAATACACATAAGAACAGACGTTGCCTGAGATGGTGTTCTATTTTATCAACCCTCCATCTATACTCTATACTGAAGCAATTTGGGTAAAATTAGTGCTGTTCTGTGTGTCTGGTTGGCAGTCAGGAACTCCCCAGACTTTATCATTCAGCAGTTAGATCCACAACATGGTATTATATACAAATCAAGGAGCCTAGATAAGAGGATATATAGCTCTCCCTCTATATTTGTGGGGAATTGGTTCCAGGAGTCTCCCTCTCCCCACCCCCCACCCAATACCAAAATCCATGGATGCTCAAGTCCCTTATATAAAATGGTATATAAGTGCACTATGTGCGTATAACCTATGCACAATCCTCCCATCTTCCCCCGCATCCTCCCGTATACTTTAAATCATGTCTAGATCACTTATAACACCTAATACAAATCCTAAGTAAGTACTTGTAAATATAATGCAAACGGTTGGTGGTGTGTAGCAAATTCAAGTTTTGCTTTTTGGAACTTTCAAAAATTTTTTTCCCTAAATAATTTCAATCCACGTTTGGTCGAATCCGCTGATGCAGAACCTGAGAATACACAGGGCCTAATCAACAGTAAGTTAATTTAGAGTTGGCACTTCCCTGACAAACTGGACAGATGCTTAGTAAACCAGAAATAATTACTTTAGTGTCAAAGTGAGTACTGTGAGCATTATTAGATTGGTACCTATTAGGACATTTGAGAGAATGGAAAATACAGCAGTTGAGCTGGATCCTGGTGGAAGATCCACTGGGCCTTATCCATACAGGTCTCTGTAGTTGGCACATCTTCCCAATGCTTTCTCATTGCTCGTTTCCCCCCAGTGGAAAAGGGGGGGCACTGTTGGACTTAGGAGGTTGGAGAAATAGATAATGCTTCTTTTAGTGATTTAGGTACAGAGCTCTTTCATTTGTCATGCCCAACAGAATGAGAGGTGGCAGAATGGTTCTGTGCATAGAATCGAGAGCTATACTGACTAGGGATTCAAATCCCAGCCCCATCGTTTATGGGCTGTGTGATCCTTGACAAATTACTTAACTTCTTAGTACTTCATTTGTGTACTTCATCTTAATACTTTCTCATCTGTGAAAGGGGGATAATGATAGGACTTATATTTTAGGGTTGAGAGGACCTAAAGATTAAATCAGGCTAAGGTAAGTAAAACAAGGAGGAAGCACCCATTCAGGAATAGAATGGAAAGAGAACTGAAAGACTAGTTTTCAAATTTATATCTGCATAAGAATCATCTGGGGTTCCTATTAGAAAGGTAGATTCCCAGCCTTCGGCTCCAGAAATTAATTCCAAGAAGTGGGCCTTTTTGTTTTGTTTGCTTGTTTCAGTAAACTTTGAGAATTATTTTAGGTTTACAGAAACGTTGCAAAGATAGATCCATTTTATCCTAATATTAACATGTTATCATAGCACATTTGTTAAACTAAGAAGTCAACATTAATACCTTACTGTTAACTCCGGGCTTCATTTGGATTTCACCAGATTTCCACTAATGTTCTTTATCTGTTCCAGGATTCCACATTGCATTTAGAGAAGCTTCATTTCTTACAGGCACTTTCAGCCCATGAGAGGCAGGTGGTCTGGGGGCCACATCTTGCGAAACACTAGGACACGTAAAGGACTGAGGAAGGTCAAATTGCCCCATCCTCATGTTGGGAAGATGAATGCAGTTTTGAAGCAGAAGGGAATAAACTGGGGGTGGGGGGGTGGATATAGAAGTTTGATTTTAAGAGTTGGGATGGAATCTCCTCCATTAGATGAGAGGGGTTACCTTAAGAAGTGAGGCATTGGACTTCCCTGGTGGTCCACTGGTTTCCACGCTTCCACTGCAGGGGACACGGGTTCAATCTCTGCTCAGGGAACTAAGATCCCACATGCTGCATGGCACAGCCAAAAGAAAAAAGAAAGAAAGGTGTCTGTTCCTAATGCTTGGAAGGGGGGGTTGCTGCCTAGCCTGAGACACATCTAGGGTTGTGGGCAGGTCAGGGGAGTGCAGCAAATTGGGAACAACTATTGATACTTCGGGGGAACACAGGAGGGCCCAAGTCATTGATTAAAGGGGATTCTTATTATTATATTTCCTGGAACCTGGTGATGTTTTGGAAATGGGTCATGGTCGTAACCGACATCAAGCATTGCCACATTGGACACTAGCAGAAAGGCAAAAGGTGAAGCTGATGTGACCTTGTTGGGAGAGGGCAGTGGGAGGTGGACAAAACACGGAAGCTCTGCCTTTGAACGAGTCAGTTCCCACAGTGAGGAGATACAGGGCCCACCATCTGGGGAGCTAGAAGTAAAGGTTAGTAGAATTGAGAATGGTAAGATGAAGGAATAGTTGTTTTAAGAAAAAGCTAGCAGAATAATTTGAGGTCTTGAAGTAGATAATCAACACATTCTTGAGGACCTTAGGTTCTGAGGCTGTCATTGAATTTGTCTAAACACATTCAACTTACTTAGCTCCCTTCACAGCAGTTACAACAATCACCTAACTTGTTCCTGTTTTTAAAGAACAGGAACTGCTTTTCATTTAACTCTGGATTCCTCTTAATTTCTATAGTTTCACTTTTCCTAGTTCTTTCTGCACCCTAGAGATCCTAAACCGTAAACTGGTATACTTAAAATCTGTTTCACATTAAATAGACTAGTGGAAATTGCCTCAGAAACCAAACAGACTGCACCTGCGTACAAGGGACCAGGCTTCGCTGAAGCACTTCTAGATCTTTTGTATTCTTGCTGGCACAGAGTCAGGCTGGACAGGTTGGTAAGTGGCAAACAGTTAAGATTTTAGGTGATCTACTCTAACTTGAGAGTTGCTGGGTATAATCTACAGATTCTGCATAGAAACCGGCACTTACCTGGGAGAGCCTCTGCCAGCTGTCGAGTGCTTTACCAAGTAGCTCTCTACTCAGGAATGTGGCTTCTGGGTGAGGGAACAGTGTAGTCATTTTACATGTGCTTAGAGAGAAGGCTTGGATGATGAAAGATTTTAGCTAACCTACATGCTGTAGGGAAACATTTCCCAAAACACCACATAACCTGAATACAGAGCGAATTGTTTTCCAGTAAATACTGGCTTCAGCATTTTTTCCCCAAAATCAAGGAATGGTATATTTTATAGAACGGGAAAACTAAACTGAGAAATGAAACAAACTGTTCTAAAACTAGGAATTAGAGCTGTTGGATTTCAATAATGAGCATACAGGGTACACGAGGAGTAAATGTGAAAGAACTGTGTCATGATGGAATCTGATACAGGATGGAAAAATTCCTTAGCCATAAACACTGGGCCCTAATAAGCAGTTGTCTTAGGGTGAACCATGTGAATTTAACGTACAAAAATGGCAATTTCATTTGGTTCAAACATACATTTCAAACCTTTGTCTTTTCCTTGTAAAGAATAAAGTTCAGCTCACAGTATACCAGAGTTAAAGTTGCACTGATGTCAGTATTCCAACAGAAAAACAAAAACAAAACAAAATTTGAGTTGAGGGAGTCAGATATTCTTTTATTATAGTCTTACTACTTTAGGGAACAAACCCTCCCTAGGTATAAAATCATGAAAAAACTGCCGTAGTTGCCACCCAACTAGTAACTAGTTTCCATGCCCCACCATATTTGTCAGAGAACCTACTTTCAGTGATGTTTAAATTTTTACCTTAAGTTGACTCAATTTCCCATTTATCAAAATGGCTGTATTGCCTCAGAATTAAAGCTGAAAGAGAAGAGCAATATTCTAGCAACTTATTCTTGAAGCTACAGTTGTGTCCAATGTTCCTACCCACTTTTTTTTAACCTTCGACCACTCAAGATATGTCAGCATTTCTGTTTAGCAACTGGCATATTACGTGATGCGAACTATCAGTGATTTGTGATAGATTTTTTTTCCCTTCTGTACTGAATCAGACCATTTCTCCCAATCAACAACTGATCCACAGGGCAAGAATAAGGATGCAGATGCAGAGAATGGACTGGAAGACATGGGGTTGGGGGGGTGGGGGGGCGAAAGGGAAGCTGGGACAAAGTGAGAGAGTAGCATAGACATATATACACTACCAACTGTAAAACAGGTAAATAGTGGGAAGCTGCTGTGTAACAAAGGGAGATCAGATCAACTCGATGATGGGTGATGCCTTAGAGGACCAGGACAGGGAGAGCAGGAGGGAGTTGCCGGAGGGACGAGATATATGTATAAATACAGCTTATTCACTTTGGTGTACCTCAAAAGCTGGTACAAGATTGTAAAGCAATTATATTCCAATAAAGGGCTTAAAGAAAACAACTTATCAAGAACAAAGTTAAAGAATTGACCTTAGGAGTGAATTCAGGTGGATGAAAACACAGCAATACTATCATGACTAATGGAATATTGCTCAAGCGCAGTGGCTAGAGCCTTAAAGAACCTTACAGAGAGCTGGTATATTTCTAACGGAAAGGTAAGTGGAAATAGCATTTTAAAGTAATATTATGTGGCTTATTTAAAAGTCACCCTCTTTACAGCAACCACAATTCTACTACTTCCTGTTCTTCCATCTTCTTTTCTGTTCCATTGCTTGAAATCCTCAAATAACTCACGTTCTGATTCTACAGTATTCCTGTAATTCTTTTCTCTCTGTATTCTACCTACTTTTACTTCTACCTGCTTCTCCCTCTTGGCACAAAAACAATTGAAAATGCCATCTAATGCACTCTGCCACTGAGCACTGTAGCCAGTGATTTTCAGTGTTCTACATTACCTTCAGGTTGAAAACAGCATAAGCCAAAGAAATAAATGACTACATCTGAACTAAAGGCAAGGATCAAAACAACTTACGAATGGTTAGTTTGAAAGTGCTTTAGAGCCAACTATCAGAGCTGACTGAAAACATCTGAGTTAGGCAGAGTCGTAATGTTATGTGAATAGTGAGAAGTGTTACAAGCACAGTAGCCAATATATTTTAATTAAAATAGAGTTTATTAGCTTTTCTTTTAATATAAACACGAGGAAGAAAAACCACATAAGTTGTAGTATTGTTTTCAAAATAAAACTGCAATCAATACTTGAGTTTCCAAGCTCCAAACTCCATAAACAATATTTTTTGAGGTGGTAGATTGTAATATTTTATATACCATTATTTATCATTTAGGTCTCTGTCCTTTAAAAATGATGGAACCTGAAGCACTCAATATAATGCGAAGCCTTGCTATAAACAAAGAAAGTATTCCTGGCCCAGAAATGCTTTGTTTACAGGCAAAATTCCTAGGGCTGTATTTGAGAAGATAGGCAGAAAAAGATTTCACATAGTTGAGAACACTAATCTTTTTCTTTCTTTTTTTTTTTTTTTTTTTAATATTTCAAGTTTAGGTGACATCACTACCAATCTCCTAAAAGATTGATTACTGGACCTCCCTGCCTTTTAAAGCCTGAGGTAAGGGTTCCTAAGGTTTGTATGTTTCCTCTTAAAAATAGTAGAACTTGAAGTGAGACACCTACAGCCAGGTTATTAACACACAGGATAGAAAAGCTGTTTCACAGCACTTACTTTCCTATCACTACTATTAGGGTCCAATTCCTTTCAATTTATTACATGTGTATTAACACTGTTGTTCATAATTCCTTTACCAAATCTAGAAGAAGAAAAAAAAATTTTAGGTGATCAAGCAGGTTAACAGCCTAGCCTTGCAAAGGATTATTTTAAAAAGAGGAGGGGCAGGTCTGTGAAGATATAAAGTATCCCCTGAAGTCTTAGTGCAATTTTAAGCTTTGATACTTGTAGAGGTATAAATGCTACAGACTTACAAAACATCATTTGAAAGTTTAATTGAATTTCTTCTAAACTCATTTAAGTTTTGTAAATTTTAAATACTAAGCTCTTAATTTTAATTTTTTGTTTCAGCCCATTGTTTGCTATCTTCAAGAGGGGCTGAAACAAAAAATTAAAATTAAAAGCTTAATGTTTAAAATTTACAAAACTAAATGAGTTCAGAAGAAATCCAAGTAAACTTTTAAATGATGTGTTGCCAGTCTGTAGCATTTATACTTCTGCAACAGTGTTCTGCAGTGTCAAGCACACTTATATTAAAGCTTAAAATTGCACTAAGACTTTTGGGACACCTTCTATCTTATTACCTGCTTGCTAATTACTGGACCGCCATGCTGGCTGGAATTAGGAAAATATCCTTTAATACAAGTATTTAACAAAGAGGAAAATCATCAGAAAATGAGAAGCACCATTACAGTCAAAAAGAAATGCAGCATAGACTCAACAGAAGTAGATGATAACATACTTTCTCTGCTTATGATCCCAAACACACTGATAACGCTAATAAGTGGTGCTTGCAAAGAATTTGAATGACAAGTGTTATTCAGCAGCTTTTTGGTTTAAATCGATTGCCAATAATGACTAGCAGCTTCAATGATGTAGTAGGGAGGAAGAATCCTTCAAACCCAACAATGCTACAACAGTCTGTTCCTAAGTGGCTTTATGAGTTGTTAGGAGGCCCATGTTTTAATGGTAATACTGCATTGATTCTAAAGGAATATGCAGCAACATGGGGGAGTGGGGCAAGAAAAGCAGGGAAAACGTAAATGTTATATAGTTAGTGTCTTTAAAGTTTAAAAATTTAAACTGCTAATTAAAAAACCTCACATCGTTCAGAGCTATTGGCCTACAGAGTAAGCAAACAACTGTGTGTGGGTTGGGAGCTTTTAGCTTTGGAGTGGTTTTTGTAACTCTGTTTACATTGAAAAGGACAGAAGAGTGTGTTGCATTGACAAGGTCCCGTTCTTTCCTATGAGCATATATAATCCTCGCTGTCCATGAGTCTCTTGAATTCAATGTCTTTCTTTTAGGTGAAAATAGTAACTTTGCTGGTTTCTGAAAAGGAGAGGTGATATTTCTCCAGTCCTTGTTGCAAGGGGTTTCTGACGTTAAAACCCCTCACTTCTTCCTTAAGAGAGGATGGCGTTGGAGTGCTGAACACCGATGAAATGATCAGCACCGAAAGACCTTCTAACAGCAGTTCTGCACAAGTCTTTGTATTTGTCGTCACACAATCTGGAAATGGCCTAGGAAAGTCACACAGAACACAGGTACGATTAGGGGAAAAAAAAGTTCCAACCTTTAAAAAAAAAAGGCATCACTGATAAGCCACACATGGACATTCTTTTAGATAGTTCATAGTTACTGCTACTTCGGAGAGATGATATCTACACTAACGGCCAATTCCCTAAGGTTATATCCTTTAAGGGCTATGATTAGATTGCTGGGGTAAAGGGGAACTGAAGAGTTATTGAAAAATTGGGTTCCCAAAGATAGGCTCCTAATAGCAGTATCATCTGTTACCTACACACCTGATCCTTAAACATAATGAACATACACTTGGGCTGAATCAGTGTTTACTCAGTTATTCAACTTCTATTCAATCTTCATCAGTAATTACATACTCTGAGAAAATTTTAATGAGGTAGGTGTGTGCTGAAGGCAGGAGAGGTCTCATGATTGAAGCACTGATAGGTGCTATTTCACTTGCATGTAAATGATGGTAGAAAAACATCTTACTCTAAAGTAGCACCGAGGTACCACAGAGAGTTTCAATTTTAAATGTGTTCATTTCAGTTGTGAATTTTGCTGTATGCCCACCAAAAATCATAAGCCATAAATTACTTTGTCCCATGTACATTACCATTTCTATTAAAAACTTAAGTACTTTCTACATCCAGTATCTGAACCCACATTATACATTCCAAGTATAGGTCTCTCAGGTTAGCCACTGATGCTTTGTCTAATAAACTCATGGGACTGAACTGTGATACACACACACACACAAACTGCAAGCTGAGTAAAAGACAGTTAAGAGTGCTAAGTAGATTATGTATATACCTATGATTAGGGATAAAACTGTAAGAAATTTTTCATGTATGGTTATATGTAAGTGTAGAGGTTCAGGTGGAAAACCACTAAGAACAGATTAAATCTAATTGAAAATATGCTGAATTATGGTTAAAGAAGAGAGAATATCTCTGTTTTTTTTTTCTAAATAATGTGAGATCCCTGTATAAACCATAGGAAATATGATGCCAGGGTTAATAAGGTCTTCAAACTGTTAAATTTAACAGCTTTCCATTTTCCGAATCACTGCTCAATACAATTTGGCCACAGACGCTGGCTCTGGTGGCTGACAGAAAACCCCAGTGAGCGCTCCTCACCTCTAGGTTCTGCGCCCGCTCTTTGCTGAGAGGAACGAACAGAAAGCTCAGGTTGTCGTCATCCGCTAAGGAGCGCGGGTCAAAGTAGTATTTGACATAAACACTGGCAGGAACATTAATATTAAACTGAAGCAGCTCCAGAAAGTGCCTTTCCATCTCAGTCCTGGGGGAGGAGAAGACAAAACCAACACAGGACAATTTTAGTCAACTGGGCTATTTTCAAAAATACCATTCTGAGCTACGAGGATGGCTCTAAATACTGTTTTGAAACAAATAATGGCTACCCAGCTGGATTAATACACTAATGTTCAAACAAAGTACAGCTATCTGTGGTCCTTTCTGCATCCCAGCACTTTGAGTTTGGGACAAGGGGGAAGAGGTTACGGTCCTTTTATGCTCTCGTGCTGCTGACTCGGGGGCTTATTCTTCGGAGTTCCATGAGTGCAGCTGTACGATTCACGCTCCACGCTCACTCACAAGGCCCCGCTACAGTGATCAGATGAAAGGAAGGATGTATGCTGTTTATTAGCTCTGAAGAACCTGCAGACATTTTCACCGGGCCGGTAATAGGAAGGGGCTTGTTGAAGTAGCTACGCGCCAACAAAAGGAGTGGGCACATCACCACGGCAACAATTAGATCCATGGAGAGCCGCTGCTATTATCTCTGAGGGGGGGAAACTCTTGAGGCAACAAGGATTCATCGCAAATAAATAAATAAATAAATAAACAAGCTACATTCCATGAGAAAGGGAATCCCTTCCCCCTGCTCCAGTGCATGGGGCTGTGTCAAAGGCCCTAATGCAAGTTTCTGTTCACCTTAACCTTCCTAGGGTGAGAAGCTGTCACTATGACAGGACAGGATGTACTTTCTCAGCTTTAGAAGGCAGTAAGCTTAAAGATAGCTGTCTTGGCTGGACTAAACCCACTTTATGATATGACCTCTGACAGAGCAGCCCCGGATGCTCAGCCCCGCAGCCCCCTGCCTGGACAGAACGCGCACATGCCCGCAGAGGGCGAATTCAGTGAAGTGGGAAAGCAGAGTGCTGGCAGCAAGCCTTTGCTACAGAACCATATATAGCCATTTGCTTGCCAAATGTTTAAGTAAATAAACATAAAATTAGAGTAAATCTTACCATTTTCACAGCAATCACTAAATGTAGAGAGCTAATTATATAAGAATGGTAAACACAAATATGAGAGTGGCTTATTTTACAATATATTTGGTCTCTGGGTTTTAAACTGTTAACATCTTATCTATTGGATAAGTCAATCAATGCTTGATGTTCTCCTGTATGGAGAGCAGAGTATGGGCAGAAATGAGGTTTCTCATTTGTTGAACTTTAAACCTAACTGAACCTACTTCCAAAATAATCTCCTGTTCTTATGTCCATAAGTCTATAGAAATGTAAATCAGATAATGTTTCGATAATCAGCTAATCAGGACTTCATTTACTACAGGAATAAATGTGCTTCACTATCCCTTCTATATTTTCTCCACGAATACATTTTAATTGTCTGGAAATACAGTACTTCATAGGCTTAACATGTCTATTAATAGAGCCTTAATCGCTGAAGAAAAGCATTATGCCTACAGAATATGCACCTTGTGTTTTTTGTTGTTTTTTAAATGGCTAGATGGCTGAAGAGCAGACCATTTAAAGGCACAGAAAATTTTCTGAACAGCAGCTGCTCACTTTAACGTAGTCTTTTGAAGGGAAATATACTTTAATAAGACACATAAATGTTAGAAAGTTTTAAAGAAAAGCTGTTAGACACCAATTTTTCAATTTAGACTCAAAGTGAGACCATTACAAACAGTAGTCAACAGCAGAGGGATGAAACAAATGTGTATTCAACACTTTGTGGTAATGCTTTCCAATTTCCAAAGATCATCAACAAAAGCAGCCTATTATACACATAACTCCGGGTGATTCTCCATTCTACACAGAGAAGCGCTGCTTAAAATGTTTCTTCCTGCAGCTAGACACTGCCACCAAGGCTCCTGGGCTCACATCTATGAACACCCACACATTGTCCTGCATGTTCTCTGATGTTATAACTGGAACCTGAGCGCCGGTCAGCTTAGTGGCAGGTTCTCAGAAAATTTCAGCTGCCATCATGGCAGGGTTGGTGTTTATGATTACAAATTTTCCTTCCTTCAAGGGACCAGTTTAAAGACTGATGATACCGATGGTCAAAGTCACTTTAGTTTTTGCAACTTCCAAAAGTACTTCTATTCATTTCAAAGCCATTATCCGCCATCACACGGTTTACTACGATGGCTACCAGCAACATCCCCATGACTACTTAGTTTACATTATCACCAACGTGGACATTTTCACCAAAAGCCACTTTGACAGCTACCATCCCAACAAGCACTGGTCCCTTCACTTCGTCACAAGTTTCCTCGCTTCTGTTTTAAATATGCACTTTGGTAATTCTGAATTATCTAGAGTAAGGTACAAAGGTACAAAAGCAAACTCTGGCCACTGCCTGCCATGATCTTGATCGGCCTTTTCTGTTCAATATAATCCAGACGTGTCCTTTCACATTTTGCTACATGCCACCCACAAAGACATTTTCACTGTCAGGTGAGCACTTCAAGAGTCTGCTAGAAATACCTCTCTGGCTCATCCTGCCTCCCACCCTTGGGGCCCTTCACCGCAGATAGGTTGGAAGCCTGGTGTTTCATGCCCATGTCAGCATGCCATCTGTGAGGAGCACCTGCCTAGTTAACTCAAGGTCCCACAAAGTGCTGCTGTGGTTGCTGAGTGCCCTGGGTGAGGCCTGGGTGATGCTTCCTGGTCTGAGAGATCAGAGTTTCCTAACTCAGCAGACCTATTTCTAAACATGGGCAATACTCCTAAATAGGGGAGGAGACAGGAACACAGGGATCTGAAACCTTTATATGTGGCTATCTGTACATGATGGTTTCTATAACAACAAAACCTCAGATAAAAAGGAGGAAAAAGACCAGCAAAAGCAAATATACAATGTGTGACTCAGGCTGAAGTTATAACCTCACAGTAGTCTAGAGCCCTGAGACCTTAATGGTGGCCACTTACTTCAGAGGCCAGACGTGTGCCCCTTAAAAATGGTCTGAACCTGGTAGACAACTTTAAGAAAGCCGTGAAGTTATTTACTATACCATGTTTTTCTGTAGTGAGCTTGTAAAATGTCTGGAAAAAACCACTGGAAAAATAATTTCAATTTATCAAGCAGAATATTACAGCAATAACACATCAAGACCTACCAATTAATGATGGGAAATAAATACGAATTGTTATACTACAGCTAGACAGGAAGAAGTCTGTAGTTTTATGCCTATTTCAGCTCTTTGCACAATATAACCTTTCTTAAAATGTAACATTTCTTAAAATGTAAACTTTATGGGAGCAAATGAGGTATTGGAAAATAGAAAGTTCACCATAACCTTACAAACTCACATGTCCTCAACTGTAATGTCCTTGAAGACCTGGCAGTCGTCCACATTCCATACAGCCGGATGGTCCCAAACCTTGGAGGTAAGAAGAGTGGCTCCCAAAACAATTCTTTTCCAGTTAGTGGGGCAAAGGTCGATCTCAGCATAAGTTAAAAGCCTTTCTAAGTAAACCTGCAAAAAGTAGAGCACTGATCTTTGATTTTAGTTCAGTTGAAGTGCTGTGAGAAGAATTGTTAGGAATGACAGATTTCATCTGTTTCTGACATGCCTTTTATTCTTTGGTTCTACAGACTTTGCTTGGCCAGCCAAGGCCAGAAGCCAAGTCATAGCTGTAGGTCAGGTATTTCTGTTGGTCTGATATTTCTACTCTGCCCATGTGAATTTCCAACCCAATTTTGGTCATAGGAATGAATGGACAAAGGGCATTCGAAAGACAGGCATTGTGTTATTACCTTCCCACTTGTAAAGGGCAGCACATACAGCCCAGCATGGATTTCAACCACTCAGTAAATGCCTGAGTGCCTGCATGTGCAATGTACCTACCATACTTGGTGGTGGTTACATGGCACTTTTACATAACGCTTGAGTATGTAAAACTCTGGTAAGACTGAGCACGTCTTTATCTCCTCTTCAGAGTAACGAGTCCTTTTACGGCATGAACTTGAAGATAAAAACTGGTGGTCAAGAGAGCCTCCCAGTGGCTGCTGTGTGGCACAGCAGGACAGGCAGTACAGAGGGGCTTTATAACTGTTGAGCATTCCCATATTCAATACCTTTTTAAGGAACGCACATGCATACAAAGGATAGTCTTTTTCATATCCCCTATTTTTCACATCTCCATTATCATTTAATAATTGACTTTTGTCTTACATAATCTGCAGCTTATTCAATTCATTTGGTTTTAAGGTGGAAAGAGCTGCCCGTGTTTGCATCCCTGAGGCCCCTCTAAACCTGCCAGGCAGTGTGTGAGTGAATGTCACGATTTCTTTTACATGTATCAAATGTCTATTCTACAAAGAAATGGACAAAGTTAACAGCTGAGTAAAGATGAGAGAGGGAAGCTGTGACTTGTGGTTACCTCTGCAGAAGAGTGTATATGCCATTTGACAAAAAGAAAAATTCCCATTTTAAAGAGTATGTTTAACTATCTGAAGGTTATCAGATTGACAGCTCAGATTTGCCGTTGCTCTCCAAACTCAACTGTGTTTTCAAACATGGATATTGAGATTATATGTGTATGTTCTGAGTGAAATTCTGCTCGCATTCCCCAGAGAACTCAGCACTCTCCAGTACTCTAAGAATGAATCTCCCTAACAAGGTTCAATTCTCTACGGGACTAATTAGAGGCACTTAAAACGACATTGGCAACCTCTCCACTTCCTCTCACCTGTACTGGCAAACCTGGTATGTGCCGACACTCATTTATACCACTTGCCCTCCTGTCTCAGTGGGAGTGAGATTTCTTTCTTTTCACTAAAGCCAACTCTTCTATGAATGAAGTGGATCCCATCTCACTTCTGCAGAATACTGTTCCCACAACTAACCTCTTTTTGAACAATTTCTCCCTCTCTGTCAGAGATTTCCTCCACTGTGAACACTTACCTGTTCCCAGCCTATGCCCCACGACCCCTAGCATCTGTCCTCAGGAAACGCCCTGACGCTGGCTCCTCACTGCCTCCTCTCCTTAGCCCACTGTCGTCCGTCCCCTGCCGCCGTGGCTCTACTGAAACTACTCTTGCCACGGTCACTGGTGTCTTCACAGGGCTCTTCATCCCAATGCTCCCCAGCCCAGGCCTTCCCTCACAACTGAAAGACACTGCCACACGCCTAGCTGCTGGGACCAAAAACCTCCATTTGAGTTCTCTTGCTCCAATCTGTTTGAGATTCTTGTTGTCTCTACCTTCCCTGGTAACCAGACCACTTTTCTCTTCTACTGGGTTGGCCAAGAAGTTCGTCTGGGTTTTTCCCTACGATGTTATGGAAAAACCCAAATCAACTTTTTGGCCAACCCAACATTTGTCACTTCTGACTTGTGTTACTGCTGCTGCCTCCGGACTTCTCTGCCTCCACTCTGACTCTCAACAGACTATAGTCTCTTCTCCCCAGAGCAGGCAGGAGAGCCTCTTCAATTAAGTATACTTCATGTGCCTGCTCAAGATCTGCCAGAGTTTTCCCATCAAACAAATAACTTCTTGGCGTGGCCTGTACGTTACAAGGCCCTGTGCAGTATGGCACTGTCCTGCGACCTCATCACCTATGCTCTTTCCCTCATTCCCCACTCTGATCACAACGGCCACCTTGCTGTTCCTTGAACACACGGGACACGTTCCTGTCTCAGAGCCTTGCCCTTGTCCCCTCTGCCTGTAACGCCAGCACTCCTGCTCTTCCTCGGTTAGGCCAGGGCCCAGGTTCAAACGTTACCTCTTTAAAGAGGCTCTTCCTGATCTTTCCAGTAAGCCCCTCCAATCACTTTATTCCTTTACCTTGCTTTCTCTTCCTGATTTTTACAACTACTTGAAATATTCATTTTTAAAAATACTCATTAAAAAAGATACTTATACTTTGCTGTATACCTGAAATGAACACTACATTGTAAATCAACTATACTCTAATAAAAATTAAAACAAAAACACCAACAATTAAACTCAAAAAACCTGAGCAGGACTTCCCTGGTGACACAGTGGTTAAGATCCACCTGCCAATGCAGGGGACATGGGTTTGATCCCTAGTCTGGGAGGATCCCACATGCTGCAGGGCAGCTAAGCCCGTGAGCCACAACTACTAAGCCTGAGCTCTAGAGCCCACAAGCCACAACTATGGAGCCCACATGCTGCAACCACTGAAACCCGTGCACCTAGAGCCCATGCTCCTGCAACAGGAGAAGCCACTGCAATGAGAAGCCTGCACACCACAACAAAGAGGAGCCCCCCGGCTCACCGCAATGAGAGAAAGCCCGCACACAGCAACAAAGACCCAACGCAGCCAAAAAAATAAATACAATTTAAAAATTAAAAACAAACACAGAAACTTATGTCTTCCACACTTGCTCCATAAAGGCAAGACTTTTATTCAACCTGTTCTCTCCTCCATCCCCAGCACTTAGAATAGGGACAGAGTAGGTATTAGGGGGTATTTATGACATGAGCAACTCCCTGGCAGCAACTAGCACTTGGACCACACTCTCCTTCCCGAACCTCTCCTGGCATCTCTTATGATTCCCTCCTGGGTCTCCTACCACTCTAGCCACTCCTTTGGGGACTTGCCCTTAAGTGCTATCCGTCCCTACAGATCTTCTACCCACTTTTTATTTTACATCCTTTCTCTGCATTTGAACAGCTATACATAATGCCCTCCCTCTAGCTCAGATTCATGCTCCAGTCCCATACACTCAAATGATTACTAGACATCGCCACTCTGCTGTCTCACAGGTACATCACACTCAACATGTCTACAAAGAAATGCCCCTCTTCCAGCCCCAGATGCTCTCCTCCCTGCATTTCCTGGCTCTCCACATGCAAGCGCCACTGCTGCCTCTCTCAAGCATGCGCTAAGCACTCCAAGTGGCCTGGAGCTCCAAGGAAAGGCCTGTGTCTGATCCAGTGTCCACTGAGGGGTCTCTTTTCAAAAGGACAAGCCTCCTCTGCTAGATTCTGCCTGGACAGAAGCGGGCAGCGGCCTAACTATTCCTTCCCTCCGGACCATGCCGCTGACTTTCCCGTACAGGTGTGCTATAGGGAGGAGTAAGTAAAACGATCCCAACTACCTCTCACTTGAATATGATTTATTATTCAAATGATCAGCTCTTACCGTAGGAATTCAGTATGGATGACACAAAGGTCCTCACGCAACTGCAGTTTAGCAGGCTAACTAGAGTAAAGCCTTTCCAAGTACTGCTGGCACCCTAATCCTGGGCAACTCCACATGCAGGCACAGGAGGACAGCGGGGATGGTTAACATCATCATCCAAGAACAGAGAACTGAGGGCAGCAGTTCTCAGTCAGCTATACATCAAACTGTCTAGGTAATACAGCCTGGGACTCAGCTTAGAACTACACGGAGTCCGTTTCTGCCTGGGGACCAGATGAGTCATCGCCCCCATCCTACCACCACTGCACGCCTTGTCTGTGTGTACGTGTGTGCACTGTGTGTGCATGTGTGCCCTGAGGTGTGCAAGGAGAAACCAGAACTCTCTCCTGCTGCCTTTAATAGCAATTGTTTTGTGATAAGAAGAGCAATGGCAACATTTTAAATCATAATGACTGTTAAGCTCAAATGTGTATATTTTACTTTCTTTTCATAGGTTTCTCTTAGTAAAGTTCTGAGGATCATTTCAGGAACCTACTTTCATTTTAAAAACAGGACCACACCTTGTGCACAAGACAGAAATTTCTACAGATGCTTTATGAAAGAAAACGTATCTTACCAAAGTTACTATTGCACCCTCAGCAGTAGTTGTGCAGCACTAAACAGAACACAAACAAATCTGTAAATGAATTTAAGTTCAGGATCATGCTTAAAGTATTCCTCTGGAAGCTTTTCTTGCTAAAAGAAGAAAAAATGCAATATAAGCATCCACTGAAGAAAAATACTTAAAAGTCCCCTTAAGGTAGCAGTCTTCACATTTGGGCCCATGTGCCCCTTAAAGTAATTTTGGTTGGGTGACATGTCTTGGAGTCTTTTAAATATAAACAATGGGATCCTAAAACACTACAGTGATTTAATACTCACCACCACCCACTAAAGAAAAACACAGGTGCAACCTCAGAAAATTTACATATTTCCACCTTTCTCCCCACAGAATTCTAACCAGATGTCAACTCTTTTTAGGTTGAAAAGTCTTGCTGATCACCATGTGTCATCATACTTTTCTGCCATCAACTTTGAAAAAAACACTTCCAGGGTCCTGTAACCATAAGGCTCTAAGAATGCTCTGTCCCATACAGTAGTCACCAGCCACATGTGGCCACAGAGCACCTGAAGATGTGAATCTTAAAACTTTGTCATTTTAATTGGTTTAAAATTTAAGCAGTTTTCTAATTTTCTTCTTAGAGGTCTTACCACATTTGTTAGGTTTATTTACAAATATTTGCATTCTTTGATGTCATGGAAAATCATCCTTCAAAAAGATACATCTTCTGTTACTTGGGTATGTGTACTTACTTGCTCACTAATCATACAAAGCACAACTCAGTTCTTATCCGTCACACCCCTTATACAACATGCCTTTGGTAAAATGACTAGACACAACATGGGGTGGGGAAGAAGACTTCAGAGGAAGATGATTTAGACCTTGAGCTGGAGGGAGTAATTTCCTTCTAGTAACTAATTTCAAAGCAAATCAGCATGAAATAAACAACTATAAGAGAAAAATACTTCAATAAAACTGACACGGTGAGTGGATGTGAGCTCTCATCAAAAATATTCAGGGATCTATTTGCATCTCTATAAAATAAGAATATGCATTTAAAAAGTTAATTCAGGAGTTACTATCTTAGTAACATATCTGCTAGGAGTAGAGAGAGGAGTAGAGGAAGCTTAACCTTTGACAAAGCAAACAGTTTTTTACAAATTCTTGTCCTGGATTCTGCCCTTAGAAAGGTTTCCTGACCTATTTTTATTCAGCACATCAAACTCTGAAATCTTTTCTACAACCACCAGCCAGAGTTGCCTTCACAAGCACTAACCCTCCCTAACAGGCAATGCTAGCAAACCAATATATTTCCATTCCTCTAACCTCACACGGAAATATATCCATACAAGAACGTTTTATAAAGCAGTGGTGGTGGGCAACAAAGTCTTCTCACTTCAATGAATGTGAATGAGATTCAGTTTTTCCCCATTTCTTTCTCTTTATTTCTTTATATTATATTCTTACTGTGTATTTCTTCTTGTCTCTCTTAAACAGTTTGAGTTAAAAATGCAATTGTCTTTTTATTTTAAAAGAGACCAGGCTTTTTATTTAAAATTTCACCACACTAATACACAGTGCTCATAATTTACACAGCAGTTCTCCAAATGTGGTCTGCAGGGCTCTGGGATTCTCCCCTATCCCCTCTTCAGGAGGCCCAAGATGTGAAAACTCTTTTTATAAGAATACTAAGACATTACCTGCCTTTACATTGTTTGACATTTGCTGTGACTACATAAAAGCAAAAGTGGGTAAAACTGCTGGTTTCTGAGCAGTGGTACCAAACTCAATTAGAAGTCATTCAATTATTCACAGCTACTTGCAGTTAAAAACAAATCTGCTTTACTTAAGAACATCCCTGATAAAACAATAAAAATCAATACTGTTCTTAAGCCTTGATCTTTCTTTTTAATATTCTGAGTAAGTGGAAAGTATGCATTAAGCACTTGTACATACTGAAATATGGTTGTGTTAAGGAAAAGAATTTGTGACTTAGTGCTAAGTCACTTTTTTCATAGAACACCATCTTTATTTGAACCATTTTTTTCATAGAACACCATCTTTATTTGAATGTACAACTGACAGTCATTCTTCCAAAAATGAACAAAGTGAGCCTGTTACTTCAAGGAAAATAACGCTAACGTATTTGTTGCTAATGATAAAATTCAAGCCATCAAGCTAAAAATATCAGGATTTTTGGAAAACTTGTAACTCCTATTGTGAGCTTGATCTACTGTGAGCTTGACAACTTCTCAATATTTAAAGACCTTTCTGGTAAGACTGGTAAGGTGATACTAACAAAAGTGAGTTTTTAACACTGTCTAAAGAAATGTGAACCAATACTTTCCAAATGACCGATGTATAATAATATAAAATCATGTACAGGTAAAGAGATCCACTCAGTATGCATGACAGTTCCATGGGTATTAATTTAACATAGTATTTACTACAAGTTCATTGATATGATTTAGAATTCCATTTTAACTAATTTAAGAAACTAGCACATGTGGACTTTTAGTACAGTATCAAAGAATATACCAAATTATCTGAAGGCTTTAAAAATACACCTTTTCCCAATTATACATCTGCATGAGGCTGGATCTTCTTCATATTGTTTCCTCAAAACAGATGACTGAAGACAGAGCAGATGTAAGAATCAGCTGTCTTCTATTAACAATGAGATACTTTTCTCTCAACTTTTTTGTTGTGGAAAACAGTTTAAGAAATGACCTATGTTAAACACTGGGGTTCCCAAGCAGGGGTGATTTCACCCCCAGCAGACTTCTGGCCATGGCTGCAGAGTTCTGGTTGTCCTAATGTGGAGGAAAGAAGAAGGCGCTCCTGGCATCTAGTGAGCAGAGGCCAGGTGTGCTGCTAAATACCCTACAATGCACAGGACGACCCCCCACAGCAAAGCATTACCTAGCTCCAAATTTCAATAGTGCTAAGGAAAACCCTGTTTTAACATACAATGGATTTAACGTTTTGATTCTCAATTTCAATTTCTAATATAGTTAATATCAATATAATCCACATAAGCAAATACTCTGAGATACCCAGTAACTTAAGAATTAAGTCTTGAGATAAAAATAAAAGACTCACTTCAATATTATAATAAAGGCATTCTACTAATAAAAGTTTACTCCAATAATGTCTATAGTTATCACCTAATACTAAACATGATACCTTGTAAATTAATTAGCTGGAATAACAAGATGGGTTTAAAAAGAGCTCACCTGTTCTTTATGTGGTAATATATTGCTAAGGTCACACTGCGGAGGCAAAAAAATATATTGTAATAATTGATTTTTATCATATTAGGCCTGAAGACATTTTGGAAAGGGGTTGGCGGGGAGGGAAGACCTTCCAGATGTCCAGTGGCCCTGACATCCTCTAATTCAGAGCAGTACTCCATGGGTGCTTTCCCTCTGGTTTTAGGTTCTTTGGCTTTTAGCGAAATTAGGAGACCCAAACTGCCAGATATGCTGTTAGAAGACGTGTTTTGGTTATTATAATATATAAATTATTACATATTTCCCCTGTATTTGTCCTTCTACCCACAGAAACTTTCGTCCTGTACAAGCTATATTTATCTATACACATGCTTAGATTCAAGTCATGCAGGAGGTGGTGTGTGCGTGTGTGGCTTTTTTGTTAGGCCCTGCGTCTCAGTTGACTGAGTTCACTATCCACCTACCCATCCATTTTCCATTATTTCCCTAAAAGTAAATAATAAAAGTGCTCTATACCAAATAAAATGATTTAAAATCACGTTTACCTAAGTATTAGAAATTTTAATAGCAAAATTTTACAGCCACAAAATGGAGGATAGGTCTGGCGACCCTGGAATAAGCAGTGCTAATAATGCAGCATACTACAACACAGTATACGACCACTGACAGGTATTTCCAAATTACTTAAAACAAAGTATTAATGAACAGACAGATACAAGTCCTCAGATACTCTTTAAGCTCCTATATTTCTAAGTTATTCACAGATGTTGTGCATGAGGCGACAAAGGGGTTCTCTGGTTAAGTTATATGTTTCCCTTTGTTCTCAGTGTCTAAAATGAAACTCAAAATAATTGAGGGAAGGCAAATCTGAATTGTATAAGTAGGTCTATAGAATCTTAGCACTTGTATAAAGGCCTGTAACACTGTGGGCATCAAAGATGGATACTTCTCTAGTGCTGCGAAATTTCATCTTCCAATTGATTTTAAAATCACAGAATTAGAAGTTATATGATGAAAGGACCACTGACCCTTAGATGACATTTAATTAAACAGCTCATTTTACAGATAAGGGAACCAAGGCTTAAAACTGGCCTACCCAAGGTCCCACCAATTATCAGAAGCAGTTCTCTTTCTCCTACCCTCAAACCAGACAGTGGCTCCCAAGCTCGGCTGCACACTGGGAGCACCTGAGAAGTTTTAAAAACTGCCTGGCTTTTGCTTCAAAATGTTCTGATTTCACTGGCATCGGGTATGACTTGTGCATCAGGATTGTTTTTAAAGATCCCCAGGTGACTGCAATGTGCAGCACCGTTTAGGATGAATGAGGTAGGGTTAAGATCAGAATCACTTGGGATGCTTTCGTCCATAGAATCATGCCTCACAACATTCCCCCTCTTGTCAAAAAGTGCGTGTGAGAGAGAGAGACAGACACACAGACACTGTGTCTTGGGGGCCGGGCGGAGGTGGAATTCATGTGTTTAGAGACATATATCTTGAAAAAGTTGCATAAGTGATTCTAATAGGGCTCACTTACCCCACTGAGAACAACTACCCCATTGAAAACTAATCTCATGATAAAACATTTTTCAAAATCATTCCGAAAAGCCAATTGGCCCTATTAATTAGCTCAGTAAACCTTTATTTCACCAATAATGAATATGCTGAATGATCATTTTTAAAACTTAATGAGAGCTAATTAAAATTTACTGTACTTCCAAAAATTAGACTAGATTGGAAAAAAAAAGCATGAAACCTACTTGTCTGAGCAAGGTTAATCTTTAAAACTACGTTTGAAGTATGTACTAGAACATCAGGCTCTTTTGAATTCAAAAGAAGCTGTTTTTTTTTTTTCTTTTGGGCACACGGGCTTAGTTGCTCTGCGGCATGTGGGATCTTCCTGGAGCAGGGATTGAACTCATGTCCTCTACATTGGCAGGCGGATTCCCAACCACTGCGCCACCTAGGAAGCTCAAAAGAAGCTGTGACTCTAGCCAAAGTAGTGATTTTTTTACCCACAGATTTAGTGTCTTGGCTAAATAAAAACATTCAGTGCCAAAACTCAGGACTTTAGAGACAGACAGGGCTCCGCTTTTGCTGAAACATGATTTGACCACAACTATTATCATAAGTAAGACAGGAAAGTTGCATTACTGTGATTGTGAACTTGCTGTTTTTAACTAGAAGTTACTGATAATTTACATAGCTAAAAAAAGCCTGGCACATTAGAAACAAATTACTTATCTTTTTAAGATGGAAAATAAAATTAAGGAGATTAATATTTTCAAATAGCATTTCCCAAACTGTGCTCTGCAACGTCAACGTTCATATCCTAAGGAGACATTAACGTTCTGGGGACAACACCGAGGGAGTCAGAAAGCTCTGCACCCTGTTTGGTTTTTCCTTCTCTCTCTTAAAGAAATTCGAAAGGTTCATCATTAGGGGGTTTTGAAAGTGCATCTCCAACTGTGGACCATGAGGTGCTCCCAGAAATTAAGGAACAGTTTTCATCATCATGACACTGTTCACGTCTTAAGTATACACCTGACCACAGCCATGTTTCCAAAACTTCATCTCTTTTATTGTTCTTCTGCCGTGACTGTTACGGTGTGTTGGAGATGTATTTATAGATATATAAACAAAAATCAAATGTATCTCAAGTTAAAACCTCAGTCGAACAAACTGCATTTACAAAGAAATTAAGCTTGAGAGTGTGTTCCTTAAGACTGGTTTGATATATTTTCCCCCACTTTCGGGGTCAGGAAGGAGAAGTGAAATTTCATACAGAAATAGTGCAGGAAAAAAAATGCACAGTGGGATAAATCTGACAAAATCCAATGAAATTTAAATGCAGATTCACTATGGTGCCAGTAGGGGACAAGCTGTTCCTTCTTCTAAGAGTAGCTTCCAAAGTAGTATACACTGTTTTAGGACTACAATTCATAAAGAAATAATTTTTTCTAGAACTAACCAACACAAAGGCCCTCTCCTTCTCATTATGTTCAACAAGGTCTTAACAACAGAAATGGGGGGGCAGAGTCAAGACGGTGGCGTGGGAAGATGCAGAGATCGTGTCTCCCCACAAATAGAACAGTTACTGGAGGCCAGCGGGGGACCTGAGGCCCAAGCAGACCGCAGGAACCTGGCAGCAACCGGGTAGGACCTGGGGGAAGTCAGGGGGGTGGGGAAGAGGAACCCTGACCGGATCAGCACCCCTGGGGGGTGGCTGGGGGAGGGGAGAGGTTCCTGCCTGGAGGGACTGCTGGGGGCTGGGGAGATCGGGGAAACCACAGTTGGGTTTCTCCCACCCAGGAGGCCGGGGGGCCTGCTGAGCTCCCCAGCTTGGGGGCCTGCTGGGCTCCCCAGTGTGGTCCTCCACACTCCAAGGCCCCCTCCAGGCTGCCTGACTCCTGGGGGGTGTGGAAGGAGGGAGGAGGGGCGAGGAGGTGGAGAGGCAGACAGGAGGGGGTGGGAGCTTTGAGACTGGGGGACAGGGGAGGATGGAGGGTGTTTTGCCTGCTCTCTTGGCCAGGGAGGCCGACTGGGCTCCTGGACCTGGTCCCTCATTCTCCGGGCCCCCTCCAGCTGCTTAGAACCTAGGAGAGTGGGGGGCGGAGAAGAGGAAGAGAGGCAGACAGGGACCCTACCAGACTGGGAAATCTGGGGAAGTGCGGCAAGCATTACCCTAGCCCAGTTGGCCCTGGGAAGTCTGTTGGGCATCAGAGTCTGGTCTCTTGCCTTTCAGTGCCCCTTGCAGCTGTAAGGGTTCTAGGGGAATAGGAGAGAGGGAGTGAGAAATAAGAGAACCCAAGGGGGAGGGGCCCTCCAAGACTGGAGGACTAGGGGAGGTACTTGCATCTCTCCCACCAACTTGGGCCCAGGGAGCCTGCTGGGTACCTTGACCTGGTCCTTTGCTCCCAGGATCAGAGGCATTTCCAGGCCCCTCTACCTCATTGGACCTAAGCCCCACTCCCCACCACCCCCAGGGCCTTCTCTAAGGGTAGGCTCGGCACATAACCTAACATTCCCCACCCCTTGCCCTTGTCTAAGCCCCGTCCCCACAGCCAAGGCCTTTTCTGGCTTTTTTTTTTTCCTTCTCACCCCCTCACTTAGGATATTGCAGTTGTTTTATGATCCAGTTGTTGCCCCATCATTTTTTTAAAATTTTTTCTAACACATCTGTTAGTTTCCTACTATTGTATTTTTTAGCTTGCTATTGTTCTCCTGTTCTCCTACCCCCTTTTTTTTTTTTTTTTTCATTTTCCCTGCTACACACAGCTTGTGGGATCTTGATACACAAGCCCAGTGTCAGGCCTGCGCTCCTGAGGTGGGAGTTCTGAGTCCAAAACATTGGACTAACAGGGAAACCCACTTCCCAGGAAATATCCTTTACCGTGAAGTCTCCCAGAGGTTCTCAACTTAACAGCAAGACCCAGCAGGAACACAATTCCACCCATCCAAAGTGGGGGGAAAATGAGATGACAAAAAAATATGCCACAGATGAAGGAACAAGATAAAAATACACAAGAACAAATAAATGAAAAGGAAATAGGAAAATTGCCTGAAAAAGAATTCAGAGTGATGATAGTAAAGATGGCCCAAAATCTCGATAACAAAATAGAGAAAATACAAGAAACAGTTAAAAAGGAATCAGAAGAACTAAAGAACAAACAAGCAGTACTAGATAACAAAATAACAGAAATTAAAAATACTCTAGATGGTATAAACAGCAGAATGACTGAGGCAGAAGAATGAATAAGTGAATTAGAAGACAGAATGGGGGAAATAACTGCCACAGAGCAGGAAAAAGAAAAAAGAATAAAAAGAATGGAAGACAGTCTCAGAGACCTTGGTGACATTAAGCGCACCAACATTCAAATCATAGGCATCTCAGAAGAAGAAGAAAAAAAGAAAGCGTTTGAGACAATATTTGAAGAGGTTATAGTGGAAAACTTCCCCAACATGGGAAAGGAAATAATTAATCAAGTCCAAAAAGCACAGAGAGTCCCATACAGAATAAACCCAAGGAGAAATACACCAAAGCACGTATTAATCAAACTAACAAAAATTAAACACAAAGAAAAAATATTAAAAGCAGCAAGAGAAAAGCAACAAATAACATATAAGGGAAAACCCATAAGGATAACAGCTGATCTTTCTACGGAAACTCTGCAGGCCAGAAGGGAGTGGCAGAATATATTGCACGTCCTGAGAGAGAAAAACCTACAGTCAAGAATACTTTACCCAGCAAGAATCTCATTCAGATTCATGGGAGAAATCAAAAGCTTTACACATAAGCAAAAGTTAAAAGAATTTAGCACCACCAAACCAGCCTTACAACAAGTGCTAAAGAAACTTTTCTAAACAGGAAACAAAAGAGAATGAAAGGACCTACAAAAACAAACCCAAAACAATTAAGAAAATGGTAATTGGAACATACATGTCAATAATCACCTTAAATGTAAATGGATTAAATGCTCCAACCAAAAGACACAGACTGGTTGAATGGATACAAAAACAAGACCCTTCTATATGCTGTCTACAAGAAACCCACTTCAGACCAAGGGACACATATAGACTGAAAGTAAGGGGATGGAAAAAGATACTCCATGCAAATGGAAGCAAAAAGAAAGCTGGAGTAGCAATACTCATATCAGACAAATTAAGACTTTAAAGTAAAGACTATTACAAGAGACAAGGAAGAACACTACATAATGATCAAGGGATCAATCCAAGAACATATAACAATTGTAAATATCTATGCACCCAACATAGGAGCACCTCAATACAGAAGGCAAATGCTAACAGCCATAAAAGGGGAAATCGACAGTAACACAATAAGAGTAGGAGACTTGAACACCCCACTTACATCAATGGGAAGATCATCCAAACAGAAAATAAATAAGGACACACAAGCTTTAAATGACACATTAGACCATCTCAACTTAATTGATATTTATAGGACATTCCATCCAAAAATGACAGAATACACTTTCTTCTCAAGTGCACACGGAACATTCTCCAGGATAGATCACATCTTGGGTCACAAATCAAGCCTTGGTAAATTCAAAAAAACTGAAATCGTATCAAGCATTTTCTCTGACCACAATGCCATGAGACCAGATATCAATTACAGGAAAAAAACTGCAAACAATACAACCACATGGAGACTAAACAATATGCTATTAAACAACCAAGAAATCACTAAAGAAATCAAAGGGGAAATCAAAAAATACCTAGAAACAAATGACAATGAAAACACAATGACCCAAAACTTATGGGATGCACCAAAAGCAGTCCTAAGAGGGAAGTTTATAGCAATACAGTCCTCCCTCAAGAAACAAGAAAAATATTGAATAAACAAGCTAACCTTACACCTAAAACAACTAGAGAAAGAAGAACAAAGAAACCCCAAAGTGAGCAGAAGGAAAGAAATCATAAAGATCAGAGCAGAAATAAATGAAAAAGAAATGAAGGAAACAATAGCAAAGATCAATGAAACTAAAAGCTGGTTCTTTGAGAAGATAAACGAAACTGGTAAACCATTAGCCAAACTTATCAGGAAAAAAAAGGGAGAAGATGCAAATCAACAGAATTAGAAATGAAAAAGGAGAAGTAACAACAGACACTGCAGAAATACAAAAGATCATGAGAGACTACTACAAACAACTATATGCCAATAAATTGGATAACCTGGAAGAAATGGATACATTCTTAGAAAAGTACAATCTTCCAAAACTGAACCAGGAAGAAAGAGAACATATGAACAGACCAATCACAAGTACAGAAATTGAGACTGCGATTAAAAATCTTCCAACAAACAAAAGCCCAGGGCCAGATGGCTTCACAGGTGAATTCTACCAAACATTTCGAGAAGCGCTAACACCCATGCTTCTCAAACTCTTCCAAATTATAGCAGAAGGAGGAACACTCCCAAACTCATTCTACGAGGCCACCATCACCCTGATACCAAAACCAGACAAAGATATCACAAAAAAAGAACATTACAGGCCAATATCACTGATGAATATAGATGCAAAAATCCTCAACAAAATACTAGCTAACAGAATCCAACAGCACATTAAAAAGATCATACACCATGATCATGTGGGGTTTATCCCTGGAATGCAAGGATTCTTCAATATACTCAAATCAATCAATGTGATACACCATATTAACAAATGGAAAGATAAAAACCATATGATAATCTCAATAGACGCAGAAAAAGCTTTTGACAAAATTCAACATCCATTTATGATAAAAACCCTCCAGAAAATGGGCATAGAAGGAAATTACCTCAACATAATAAAAGCCATATATGACAAACCAACAGCCAACATCATCCTAAATGGTGATAAACTGAAAGCATTCCCTCTAAGGACAGGAACAAGACAGGGATGTCCACTCTCACCATTATTATTCAACATAGTTTTGGAAGTGTTAGCCACAGCAATCAGGGAAGAAAATGAAATAAAAGAAATCCAGATTGGAGAAGAAGAAGTACAATTGTCACTCTTCGCAGATGATATAATATTATACATAGAAAACCCTAAAGACTCTACCAGAAAACTCCTAGCACGAATCGATGAATTTAGCAAAGTAGCAGGATACAACATTAATGCACAGAAATCTCTTGCATTCCTATACACTAACAATGAAAGAACAGAAAGAGAAATTAAGGAAACTCTTCCATTTACCATTGCAACAAAAAGAATAAAATACCTAGGAATAAGCCTGCCTAAGGAGGCAAAAGACCTGTATGCAGAAAACTAGAAGACACTGATGAAAGAAATCAGATGATACAAACAGATGGAGGGACATACCATGTTCTTGGATTGGAATAATCAACATTGTGAAAATGACTATCTTACCCAAAGCAATTTACAGATTCAATGCAATCCCTATCAAATTACCAATGGCATTTTTCACAGAACTAGAACAAGAAATCTTACGATTTGTATGGAAACACAAAAGACCCAGAATAGCCTAAGCAATGTTGAGAAGGAAAGATGGAGTTGGTGGAATTAGGCTTCCTGACTTCAAACTATACTATAAGGTCATAGTGATCAAGACAGTATGGTACTGGCACGAAAACAGAAAGGTAGATCAATGGAACAGAATAGAGAACTCAGAGATAAACCCAAGCACATATGGGCACCTTATCTTTGACAAAGGAGGTAAGAAAATACAATGGAAAAAAGACAGCCTCTTCAATAAGTGGTGCTGGGAAAATTGGACAGCTACATGTAAAAGAATGAAATTAGAACACTTCCTAACACCATACACAAAAATGAATTCAAAATGGATGAAAGGCCTAAATGTAAGGCCAGACAGCATAAAACTCCTAGAGGAAAACATAGGCAGAACACTCTATGACATCCATCAAAGCAAGATCCTTTTTTGACCCACCTCTTAGAATAATGGAAATAAAATCAAGAATCAACAAATGGGACCTAATGAAACTTAAAAGCTTTTGCACAGTGAAAGAAACCATAAACAAGACAAGAAGACAACCCTCAGAATGGGAGAAAATACTTGCCAATGAAGCAACGAACAAAGGATTAATCTCCAAAATATACAAGCTGCTCATGCAGCTTAATACCAAAAAAGCAAATAACCCAATCCACAAATGGGCAAAAGACGTAAATAGACATTTCTCCAAAGAAGACATACAGAAGGCCAACAAACACATGAAAAGATGTTCAGCATCACTAATTATTAGAGAAATGCAAGGCGAAAGCCACAATGAGGTATCACCTCACACCGATCAGAATGGCCATCATCAAAAAATCTAGAGACAATAAATATTGGAGAGGATGTGGAGAAAACAGAACTCTCCTGCACTGTTGGTGGGAATGTAAGCTGGTACAGCCACTATGGAAAAGTTTGGAGGTTCCTTAAAAAACTAAAAATAGAACTACCATATGACCCAGTAATCCCACTACTGGGCATATACCCAGAGAAAACCATGATCCAAAGAGAAACAAGTAGCATAATGTTCATTGCAGCTCTATTTACAATGGCCAGGACATGGAAACAACCTAGATGCCCATCAACAGATGAATGGATAAAGAAGATGTGGCACATATATACTATGGAATATTACTCAGCCACAAAAAGGAATGAAATGGAACTATATGTCATGAGGTGGATAGACCTAGAGTCTGTCATACAGAGTGAAGTAAGCCAGAAAGAGAAAAACAAATACTGTATGCTAACACATATATATGGAATCTGAAGAAATGGTACTGATGAACCCAGTGACAGGCAAGAGTGGAGACACAGAAGCAGAGAATGGACTTGAGGACACGGGGCTGGGGTGAGGGGCGAAGGGGAAGCTGGGATGAGGTGACAGAGTAGCATAGACATATTTACACTACCAGCTGTAAAATAGACAGCTTCTGGGAAGTTGCTGTATAACAAAAGATCAACTTGATGATGGGAGATCCCTTGGAAGGCTGGGACAGGGAGGGTGGGGGGGAGTCGCGGGAGGGAGGGGATATGGGGATGTATGTATAGATGCAGCTGATTCACTTTGGTGTACCTCAAAGACTGGTACAAGAGTGTAAAGCAAATATATCCCAATAAGGAGTTTAAAGAAAAAAAAAAAACCAGAAATGCATCAAATAAAGATTTATATTTTTCCTGGGATTTCTTATTTGCTATTTGGCTTTCCCTTCTATCATGCACTCTAAGATTAAAATGGAATCTGAAAATCCATATTTAGGTCCCTGAAATCAATATCTAGTTGACACCAGTTACTTAACCTGATTACTGAAAAGGCAATTCAAATGAATGAAATTGCGTATGGCTCGGGTGCTTTTAGCAATGAGGGGGTCTCTGTCACTCAGCCCTTGGCAATCTAGTTGTACTCACCATTTTATTGTGGTTATAAGATTAGGCTGGCTGACTGTGCTGTCATCTAGAAATATTGTTGAGCATGAGCTATACTTTTTAGTAAGCTGCCCTGGAGATACCTGAAGGGTAAGGCAAGTAGAAGAAAATGTCACAGTAAGTTAAACCTATAAAAGTCTGTTTTTTCCTTGCTTAAAATGTCAAACGATAAAGCATTAAGATTTTTCTTACACTCCATGAACTGTGTGAGTGTGATATCCTGTGAAGCTCTATGGGAAACCTCTATACTCTAACTTCCACAGATGAGATTTGAGGAACGGTTTATAAAATGCTGCCCTTGATATAGTACCTACAATCAAACCTGGCAAGCACCTATTATAAATTACCTTTATAATAATATAAAAATTTACAATAAGATTTCCGTGTTTTTTCCTTAAGCAAAGAAATGCAGCTGAGATTTTCTATTTCTATTCATTTACTACAATAAAATGTAATGCTTTATTTAATATCAATGCAAGAGCATTTCACTGCAGTAAATGAAAGCCAATAATGAGCCAGTGTGATGAAACAAACGTTTTTGAATCAGAGGCTGGGCATGCCAGGGGTGCTCTATCTCTAACAAGCTTGGGGCCGTAAGTCTCTCTGGGCCTCAATTTCCTTATCTGGAGGACAAAAAGGTACTGTTTGAAGATTCTCTCACATCCAAAAAACAGATAAAACAACTCTGAGAGTTTAACTTCTCACTTCATGTTTAAGTAAGACTGCCACTACATTACTCAATTGAGAACCTCAGAGAATACTTTCCATTCATTTCAAAAGTTCATCAATTCTTTTCTACATATTTGACACTCCTCATGACACTTTCCTGCAATGCCTTTTTTTCCCTCCTTGTCCCAGCAAGCTTGACCCCATCTACCTCCAGCATGTATCTGCCAGCAGCCACACCACAAAACTTCTCCCATTCTGTACACTCAACAGATCTAATTTACCCACTGTTACATGGTCTGAACTGCTTGCATGGTATCACCCTCATAAGTAAGCAAGCTTCTCCAGGTTAGGGAAGATTCTTCTCCTACCTCCAGCTGCTGAGCACAGAATGTGGGACAAATTAGGATTCAACAAGTGCTTGAGAAATTATTTAAGATCACTTATAGCTAGAAGGTAAATCTTACTAAAGGTACAAATTCATGAGAATTTATCTGCAGTGGTATTGAATAGGTGACAAAGAACTTTTTGAGACCCTCTAGAGAATAAACTATCTTTCAAACACTTTAGAAGTATCCATTTATTTGTGAAGAGCCCAAGAATACAGCAATAGTCAAAATACTAAAATAAACTATGTTAGGACAATTCTCTTTCTTAAAGTAAGGCCAGTAACCAAATCCCAGTCACTGTCAGCAGTTGAAAGTAATAGTAGCATTCTTTAATATCACAGAATACAAACAATTGCAATGTTTGGTTTTGTTTTTGGTTTCTGTTTGTTTACTCACTCAGATAAGCCTTCCTGCCTGCTATTATTATAAAATAGTTTTCACCATGCTGTCTTGCTCTCCTATCAGTGTCCTCCACAAATACATGAAAGGTGAGGAAGGGAGAAAATCTAGTTGATGCTTTTTAAAATACAGAGCATTTAAATAAAAATTGCCAGCAGCCAATAATCAGAAATATACAAATGGTATATAAAACACCGTTTTGCTTGTTTCAGATGTTTTATGGCAAAGCCACTTATTCCTTATTAACAAAAAGTTCTAGATGGAATATATTTGAAAAGTATCACTATTTGGAGGACTAATTTATCCTTCAAACGAGAAATGTTTAAAACTAAAACTCTGATATGGTCCTTAAGCTATTTGGTTAATGTGTAATTTTAGAACCTCAAAAAACAGATACAGCATGAAAAATGAAAATTCATTCATTCAAATACTTTTATTCTAAATGAAGCAGGTTATCTTTTAAGGTCACTGCTATTAGGGTATAATATGACATACACTCACATAGTAAAAGTCAATTCTGACCAAAAATCTGTATATGAGGAGAATAAAAATAGTAAGGAAATGCTATTTCCTTACTAGAGACTAGTTGGTAGAGCTTTGAGTGACAGTTACCCTGTTTTCCTCTATTAAAATTTTTTTTCTATTGTGGTCTTACAGCCCTATGGGGGCTCCTTTAATGTATCAGCAGCTTACAGTCTACTGGCTCGATCCTACCAAAGAAACACTTCCGCAGGCCTACTCTCAAAACTATTCAAACTTTTTAGCATTGAGTATTCACTAAAGGATGGCAGAATTAAAGCCTCTGTGCAAAGCCTGGATATGTTACCTGCCAGCAGGTTACTTTCCTCTCATCTTGCTTGAAAATTTAAGATAACTGTCCTTTATGATTAAAGCCTTACCACTGCTGGCTCAAAACTTCAATAAACTACACGGACACACATAAGGATATGAAATTCAATTCCAAAAAAAAAAAAAAATCAGCTACTGACAGTTTAATGTTCATAGGTATTATTTCAACTGGTTGCTGAAGAACAGTATTTATCTTCATTCAGGACAGAATAGATGCAGTTTTACAATCTTTACAAGGGGAAAGGGCTGCTTAGTAGACTTCAGGTTTAATGGCAAAGACTAAAAAGTAATCCTGCCTAGAAGGCTAGTGACAACCCCCAAAACTGCTGAAATCCTGCCCCACCCAGAGACTCTTCTCACTGTGCCTAACGCCTCTGACTTCAACCCAGTAAGAAAATAAAGCTGAAGGTCACTTCTGTCCTCCCCCTTTTCACAAGTTTTGGATATGTTTATTAAGAATCAATGACTTTAACTTAAAAATCTGTAATACTTCATACATAATATTCCATCTATGTTGCACATTAATGAACAATATGGTATGGTGAGGGGGTTGAATTAAATTCTTAATAAAGGCCTTAGCAGAAAAGTATACTATTTTAATTAAGGTATAATCAAACATATTGTCTGAATTAATATCATTATATTGAATTAAAACTGTAAACGTAGAACCTATATTCAAAGTATAAATCTAAGTGTGAGTGGACTGACCACAAATCTATTTGCTCTTCTCCTTCTTTCAGAGCTATCATCTCATTAGAATTAAAGGCATTTTTAAAAAATGCTATAAAGTCTATACATAAGACAGGATAAAGACAGCAGATGATTTTTAACATTTGAAAGATGAAAAGGCTAGATAAAGCAGTGGTAACTGACATGGCAGGAGAGAGGAAGCACAACCTTGGTACCTACAGAAAATGACTGGGACAGGAATAGAAAGTCAATTTGCCTTACAGAATCCAAAGCAGGCTCAGAATTCAGAGGCGTGGTCCCCAAAATCCTTACAGTGAAGCCCATCAGTTAACAAGTTCTCTAAGTGATGCTTCCAATTAGGTCTTAACAGACAGTTAGGGCCCACCACACGTTTGAGGGAAGGCCGCAACAAGAGATCAAAACAGGGAGAAGGAATTGATGAGAGTGATAAAATTCAGAGGTAAGTGAAAACTTTAAAAAATTATCTTAAACATCCACAGAAAGATGAGAAATTGCATCAGTGAAAAAAAAAAAGAATGACAGGATGTAAGAACTCTATAAAAATAAGGTAGACAAAACAATATATTTGATAGAAGGATTAGAGTATAGTTAAGGAACTCTCCAGTAAGTGGGACAAAAAGACAAAATGCAAAACAGAAGAGGAAAAACATTAGAGATCTGTACAGGAATACTGCTCTAGGACTTGCAACATCTGAATAATAGGAATCCAGGGGAAAAAAAAAACAGAAAATATCAAAGAAACACACAAAAAAAGGTCTATACCAAACCATATTATGAAATTTCAAAATCCCAGGGAGAGAAGGTACTAAAAGGTTCCAGAGAAGGAAGGGATGGGGGAAAATGACTAAAATCGGTAATGTACAATGTGTCATATATCAACAGACTTAAGAGCAACACTGTCAATGAGAAGAAGAGAGGGAAATGTCTTTAGAACTGTAAAAATTAGTTTCAAGCTAGAATTCTATACTTTATCAAATAGGAGTTTCAGAGAGGCTAGATCTCTATAAAATTTCTGCTCTTGTGCCCTTTCCCCAGGAAAATGTGTCCAGTAAACAAGGGAGCGTAACAAGACAGAGGGAAACAGAGAATCTAGGACATACGGCACCCAACACAAGAGAGCAGTTATGTGAGATCCCAGACGACTTCTCACAGATATCCCAGGAAAACAGACACAGAGCCGGCCTAGGGGAAGACTAGTCTATATGGGAGCAGGAAGACAAAAGGTTGGGGAAGAGCGTCTCCAAGAAAAACATGGAACAGATGTGGCTTAGCAGATGGAAAATACTTTTGATAGGCATGTGACAAATGCTACAATGTTTGGGGAAAAAAAGAGCTGTTAGAAAACAGGCAAGTGAATATAGTCAGGAAATTAATTCCACAGAAAAAATGAAGAAGGTGAAAGCAGGGAGAGCGGCCAGGGAGCTGTATGAGATCACATTGGCTAGGAAAAGGGGCACTGGAGTATCCTGGAGAAGTGCTGAAGTGCTCAAATGTCACTAATACTTAAGAAAAAGAATGGTGTACAAGGAGGAGGCACAGTCATAGAACTATATGGTTCAGCAATAAATAATATTTACAGTCTTAGTAATGTAAACATTGATTCTGATTTCATAAAAACTGATACATGTTGAAGGAACAGAGGGAGGGAAATAAGGTCATGGTGGAGTGAGGAAGCTAAGCTTTCACCTGCTATGACAAGAAGTTAATGGACAGTGCTAAAAATTAACTTACCTATTACACGTTTATTACTTTGGTTAAAAAGATAAAGGCAAAAGAATTTAAGGCAGATCTTTATACCACAACCATATTACTGAAATTTAACTTGAATGTCAGAATCCTTAAAAAATGGGCACTACTAAGTCAAAGACTTTCCTGAATACATTGGATAATTAGGAAAAGAGAGCTAGAAAATCTACAAAAAAGAGGTCCATGCTAACAGTACTGGATCCATCATATTTTTTAGGATTCATGGCAGACATATTTTTAATTCAAACCATTAATTTCTTAACTTTTCAACTGTTTACTTACATGGTTTAAATGGCTGCTCTTCCTCTTTTCTCGCACTAAGAATAAAAAAAATTAACTGATGAATTCTGATACAAATGCCACAGAAATATAAAAGTAGTCACTATCTGATGGATTACCAATAACATAATGAGATAAAATTCCATTTTATTTTTTAAAATAATTTCCAACAGAATATATAATTTAAATCACCCAGCAAGATGAGTGCTATAAATACAATCTAAAAACTTAGTTTTACTTTTTGACCTAATAGATATTCTGTATTAGGGACAAACGAAAGACTCCCCATTTACAAAGGAAAAGAACAAAGCAAATTAGACCAGGTGAGAAATTTAGCTAATGAAAAAATTTACCCTGCTGCACAGCTGGACCACTATTCAGTAGTATATTCTAATTCTACATTTACACACAGCTTACTTTAATTACCAGCATCTAACAGATGATAACTCTAAGAACCAGTTGGCCAGGCACTCATCTCTAAATGCGTATCCGTGGAAGCATCCTGAATCACTTACTGGTAACCTACTGAAATACCTTACTGAAAAAATACATGGGTCTTTACACAACTGGAAAGCAACCTATCTTAAATTTAAATTTTAAAATGAGTGTGCTAACCTAACTGAACATTATCTACAGCACACAAAACTGTTTTGCTCCAACAAAGGCCAGAAGAATAAAAGGTCGAAGAGGATCTTAGGCCACACTCTTTCCCACACTACCCCCTTTAACTCAGGATGGACATTACAGGCACAAATTCTTTAAGACTGAAGAGAGAGATGGGCATGGGGCAACTTTTCTTTTACTGTCTCCACAGTCTCTCTACATGTGAGCAGCTCATGGCTCTGGAAGAAACTGAGAAATATAGCAATCCTAACCAGAAATGATTGTCTCAAGACAAAGTACACACACTGGAAAAATGCCAAGTTAAAAAGCCTAGGAGCTTCCAAGCTGGTGAACATGTGGTGCCCTCGGAGATGGCATGAAAGCTCTGTGCCCTTGTCCCTGTGCCTGTCCCTCTGCATCTCTTCCACGTGGCTGTTCCTGAGTTATATCCTTTCATAAAAACCAGCGATCTAATGGGGAAAAAAAGAAAACTCCATTTTTTATTGTGCTGCATCACTTCAAATATTATGGAAGGTTCACTTGTATTTCTGCTCTGGTCATCAACTGAAAAAGTTGGTCATGGGTGGCTTTTTAGCAAATAAACTAGGATTTAACATAACATTACGGAAGGCAAGCAGGAGTGCAAAAAATTCTACAGTTCTGATTCTCCTCTTAAAACAAGCAGGACACAGGAAATTTACAGGAGTTTCACATGCTGAGGATAATCTTCTGTGAAACCCCATAAGGCATGTTGCTCTGATTACCCTGGCACAGCACTACATTAGGATGAGAAAGTTTTGAATAGCTTAAAAGTTCTGAGTAGCATAAATCCGGATGTGAGATACGCTCATCTGGTTGAGCACTCTGTAAAACAGGACCAAAATCACAAGACTCAATTCCCATGTATAACAACTGATGTTTTTGATTTGATCAAATGAAAACCTAACTCTGACCTAAACCCTATCATTCATCTTTAACACATGTGCTCTTTGGAGCAAGGGGGAAAGAACAAAGTATCATGGAGCAACAGACCACATCTAAATCATGTGGCCAGTTGACTGTGTTGATAAAGAAGTGGCAAAATGTATCAACAGATGGTTTAAGTGTTCTCCTCACTGAAACAGTGACAACTGAAGGACACTGAATCACCATATATTAAAATAAGATGAGTGAATACATGAAAAAAATGAAACATTTAAACCATTGTTAAGAGTTTTTCTAAATCCTTCCCATAATACAAAACAAAAACAGTTTTCAATCTTTTTCTCAGGGGTAAAAAAGCATTGTCTTACCATCCGTTTGAGATTTGCTCCGGAAAATTGTGCTTGCCCTTGGGTGGGCAGAAGGGTTTGATTTCAAAGTGAAGTCTGTGTAGGAAGAGAAAAAGGTGTGATAATTTAGTTGAGTAGAAAAATACATGATTTTTAAAATAGCTACACACTGATTTCAATCACTTTTAATAGTCTTGAGAAGAGCTTTTAGTAATGATAGAAAGGCAGTTTTAGTTAAAGGCAGCAATATAAAAATTCTATTGGGAAACAGCAAAATTGTAGACACTCTCCACACAGGTGGAATAAAACCATGGCTGTGACTTAAGCTTTTCTTAACTTGCACCTAAATAATCGATGCTACTTTTAGATGAATCATATATGTGACTCCCCTCCTACTTATCAATTAAAAATTCAGTCGCCTTCCTTTATGCTGATATTACTAGCACATTCCAGGAACAGTCTCAAGAAGCAAGCTATGCTGTGGCCAACTATTGTCAGATACCAGCTCAATATATCAAATATGCCAAAAAATAGCACGTTGCTGTTGGCAAATGTTCTTCAGACAATCAAATGGCTAATTCTAACACCATTCAACAAACGAACTCATTTAGTTGGCTGTGGTTTACATGGGGGCTATTCATCATGGCAGATTGAAGAGGACTACATAAAAGTTCAATGTTCTAACCTACAGGAACACTTCCATGATAGTGATTTTTAACTTTGCCCTCTATTTCCAAAGCCAAACTCTCACTTCTTCATTCCATGCTGCATGATTAATTTGGGGCTTCAATAAGAGTACTTTCTGGAGCAGATCATAAGGCTACTTGGAAAAAATTTTAGCCATACCTATGTAAAAAGGTGGGTCTGCCTGCAGTCCACCTTGCACCAAGGCGGGATAGTCTTCTTCTATTTAGGCAGAAATACAAAACAAGCGCAAGTCACCACATAGGATAGTAAGGTTGTTGTTTCACACAAACAAATAAACAAATATAAAAGCCCTATGACACTTTCTCAGCAAAGTCCATCTCCAACCACTTAACCAATCTTTTAAGAAATTGGACCAAGATTCAGAGAAAGAGTAATGGTTAAGGCAATATTTCCCAAACCACATAATAATTGTTTTATTTTTTAAAGAGGGGTTTGGTGGTCAAAGTGAAATACACTACATCCCTGACTCTCAGAGAATCAAAAGAATACACACTGATATATTAAAAACTAATCAGTCTAGTAGTGAATTCTGTCTAACCCCAGTACTTCACAAATTTGTTTACCTAGAATCCCATTTTCCCCAAAAAGAGAATTTGGCATGAACAGTAATTTGGGACTTCCCAGTTTAGCAGGAATCTGAGCCATCCATTTTAATGTTACTGCCAGCATTAGAAATTTACATAGCTAAACCAACTGCTTTGTTCTTCAGGAAAATTCCTTCACTGAATTTGAAGTTTATTAAGCTGCTTTTGGAGAAAATAATTCATTCAACATTTTTATGTAAAAGACCCATAAAATTATTTTAACGTTTTTTCCCCTACATATTTGAAATATGAGACAATGAGAAAATAAATTTCAGTTGTACACAAAGTGACAGGCAGAGACTTTCACAGCTGCCTCTAACCTAAGGCTTCTGAAAGGATTTGTGACTACTTACCTGTACCAAAAAGAAAGTAAATAGACTACACTTGAATCTAAAACATGAGCAGAAATGTTTGCAAAGTAGCCAAATTATTTTATCAGTGTCTATGGCATGGTAAGTAAAACTTAACAATTTTCAATGGTAGTCCAGGAAAAGTAAGGGCCAGAATCAAACAGAAGCAAATTTTAACAACACCCCACCCCCCACCCCCCAAGGTGTGCTACTATGGATCTAAATACAAAAATCAAGAAGGCTGGGATAAAAGAAATGACAACATGCAGAAAAAAGCAAACTTAGCCCAAGTGACCAGAGAAAAGCTGGCACTCCCCCTAATCTATCCTAGGGGGTTCAAACATGGGCACATGACCAAGGACTGGCAGATCACAGCTGTCTTGGGACTTCCCAAGAAAACAGAGAAAGGCAGAGCTGTGCTCCAGGATCCTCAGCGAGCCTGGAGCTGCCAGACACTCCTCTTGCTATCACGAGGGGAAAGCCTTTTCAGGAGACATCAAGAGAGGAAAGCAGAACTGCCACAGGCTCTAAGGAGATCATTTTCACTCCTGGTCAAGCAGTGCTTAGCTTACTCTGTGAACTCTGGTTCTACAAGTCAATACGTTTTTAAAAATGTAAGCTGTTCTGCGATCGATTTTCTTTAACTTGCAATTGAAGGAGACCTAGTTCATCAGCAGTACAGATGATCACAATAAATGTGGGGAAAGCTAAAAGTCACTTGCTCGTTCCTTTAACAAATATCATGAACAAAAATCTGAGCCAAAACGATGCTCTGTTTAAAAATTAACCCATAAATTCACAACCATTACTTTTAGTTGCTTTTCTTACACATTAAAAAAAAAGCTCTAATTAGTGTACAATATAGGTCTTCCTGTTCTAACAACTGCTCTCCACCCCACGGTTGCATATTTACTGTTTAATGTAAGCCATTAGACAGTAAACTCATACTTACACTATTTCTGCACTCTCATTAACTGTCTTCCCAAGAACCTAAGGAGACTATGATGAAACTGACTACTCTTCACTATCACAGCGTAAGACTGCCAACATAGTAAGCAAAGCATTACCACCCACCATCTGCTCATCCCCACCCCCCAACCACCACCACACACACCCACACACACACAAATTTAGAGAGATTTCAGGAAATTACTGTGCATTTTATATGTGAATTCTTCCTAAAATTATTTCTTTAGACACCTCTAAGAATATTTTAATCCAGAAGAAATATTCCTGAGCTAATGATTAGGGGTTATGATTTAAATTGCATTTTAAGACTCATCACTCTTGCATTATCAATTTAAATTGCAACTTATTTGACAGCATGATAGGTCGATGTAGAAAAAGTATGATTAAAAAAAATTAAACTCCGGTCTTAATGTAAACATTCCTCAGAGGAAACCTGTAAAACACCACTGACATTGAATACTGCTTTTCCTCCAATCTAAGATTCCATCCATTTTAAGATCCATCTCAATTGCAGATATTAAAAATGTGAAAATATAGGCAACTTAAAACAAATGAAATGCATTACTGAAGGCTAAAAATGTTAAAATTATGCTATCAAACTATCAATAAATAAGTTTTACTTGTCAAAATATTAGAGGGAGAGGGAAGTGACCAAGAAATCATCTGACAGAAGCACCATATTTCAGAAAAAGACTAATTTCAACATATTGATTTCAATATATTCCAATTAAACAGTTTCTGGGCCAACTGCTGGGCACCAGTTTACTTAAAGATTTACTGTATTTACTGAACTGCCCTAGCACCCCCATACTGTACAGTGTATTAGTTTTATGGCTCATAATACAAACATTACAATTCTTACAGTTACCATGTAAACTGATGATTTCATCCCTTTGAGTCCACACTGTCCACCCCAGTCAGGGAGTTCCTGCCCGCCAGCCCTGAGCTGGGCTGCCTCACCCGAGGGCACACAACAGGCTCCTGCACCTGCCAGTCTACTGCTCGCCCAAGCCTTGCTCCTGCTTTTCCAGCTTCTGACAGTCCTGGCTTCCAAACTTCCCAACTCTGGTTTCCAACTGCTTCTGTACCTGCCTCGACCTTGGTTCTCACTCTTGCCTTATTTTAATCCTCAATCAGTGTGTTAGTGATCATGACTGAGAGGTGACATATAGGTAAATATACCTGGCTTTGTATATTTCCAAAGGGCATTTTACTCAGTTTCTTGGACTTTTAAGAACCTTTCTGGGTTGTAAGTTACTTTCATTTCATTTCACATTATGCAATGTAACTGTTTTAACTCTAAAGTTTTATTACTTTAACACACTAAAACAAACAAAAAAAGGGGGGTGAGAAAAAAGGCAGTATTCCAAAGAAGCTCACATAATGTCATCAAATAAATTCTGCTCCTATATGCTGTACATTTGGAATTTACAGTCCTGATCTATCAAGACTCATTTTTATCACCTTGGACAACTCAATGTATACCTCAGAGAAGAATTCCTACACTCCCTAACTCAGAACATGGTAAGAACATTTCAAATGAAATGCAAGAGCAATCCATATACTACACGAAGCACAATACATGACAAAACAAAGCTTTCACAAATTAACTCAAAAGCAAAAAGCGAACATTTAGCATTCCACAGGAAAGTGTACGTCCACTCATCATGCCCACCCAAATACCGTCTTAAGGAAACAGTGCTTTGGCTACCCACTAAAGGAAAAGGGGATAACAGTCACACATCCAGCAGGAATCACTCCTTGGGTTTTTTTGTTCTTAAATAAGCAAATACATATTACTTCTCCTGCTGCTGTCATGGAGATTACTGTATATGCTTTCCTTGCTTTTCTCACATAACATCTCCTGGAGATCAAGTCATAGCAGGAGAGCCCCCTAATTCTTCACTGTGTGGATGCACCAGTTTATTTTACCAGTCCCTTACTGGACATCTGAATTATCTCCAATATTGTGCTATCGAAGAAATGCAACCAAAGTTTGTGAATATGTGGTTTCATGTTTGCGGGATATAGCTTCATTATCAATTCCTTTAGTGGGATCTCTGGATTCAGTGAGATTGTGTCAACGTCCCCTTCATGAGGTCGAACCATTTCACACTTCCACTAGCCATACATGAATGTAACTTTCTTCAGTCTCACCAAAGAAGGCAGTGCCAAGTTTTTACATTTTCTCCCAACAGGAGAGAAACTATAGTAATTGTATTTTGCATTTCTCTTATGTGTGAGGATATGTTTAAAGGCCATATGTATTTCTTTTTCTGTGACTTGTGCCATTCACACCATTGTTAACCGACTTTTAGATTCACTCAATTTCTTCAACTCAGCCTATTTTAGGCCTTTATTAGTATCAAGTTTTTGTTCAAGCCACTGTTGGCTCTCTCACCTGAATAGGCAGTAGCACCAGCCTAAGTGGTCTCCTTGCTTCCTTCCACTCTTGCCTGCATTACCATCTATCTTCACACAGACGCTGGTCTGATCTCCCTCCACCCTCCTCAACCTCCCTCCCTTTTTTTAGGAATTAACATCATTCCCCTGCGTATAATCCTTCAATGGTTTCCCATTACAATTAGAATAAAATCCATCTTTTTCCTCAAGGCCCACTAGGCATACAAGGTCTTAATCCCCCACATTCCTCCCACATTCTTTCACTTAGCTGCAGCCACTCGTGTTTTTCGGTCCTTTGCATGCACCAATCATATTGCCTTCTGAGGAGCTGCACAGAAGCCCCTTCTCCCGCATCCTCACATGGCTCCCTCTCTCTTAGGACTGCTCACAGGTCACGTAAGGAGAGCAGCTGTCTTTAACCACCCCATGTAAAACGGCCCTCCCCCCCAGTCCATGACCCTCATTTTCTTTCTTCTCAGGGTCTCACTACCTGACATTATGCTTGTGTTGTCAGCCCCTAGGCACCGCTAGAAAGGAAGGGCCTGAGTTAGAATACGGGTTTTGTCTTGTATAACCACTGTTTGCCCTGCCTCTGGAATGGTGCCGATACTCATCTGCTTCAGTGTACCCAAAACCACTGACGTTTCCCAATTTTCCCACATCATCTAAGATTTCTTCTAATGCAAAATGTCTTTTGATGTGTCTGTCACCTAAGACCAGCATTAATTTTAGATCTCTTAGAGTAGTAGTTGAGTTACTCAGAATCAAAGACATGAGAGAGGTTACCAAGAACCACAAAAACCTAAAAGAGGAAATCTAATGTTTAGCGAAAAATCAATGGTAACTTTAATTTGGGAGAAGCACACATAACGAATTTAATTAAGTCATAAGACAAGGTGTATCATCAGAATTCTATAGGGACGTATCAATACAACGCGTCAGTTTTTCTCTGTGTCCCCAGAATAAAGCATTACAATGGGATGATAAAAGATGCTCAACCATAAAGGGTGGATAAATGAATGATGCCCCAATCATTCAATGGCACAGTAAACAGCTGGTAAAAGGCAGGCAGTAGAGCTACTTGCAATTGCATGCAAATGCATCCTGGAGCTCTCTCTAGATGTCAGCACACCTCTAGGAGCTTCACATCATTACTTTCCTTTATAACAAAAAGTTACAAAGTGGCACATAAAGAACAATCTCATTTTTGTAAAATAAACACAATGTTATGTGTATATGCATACAAAAGGTTCAGGAAGAATCAACACCAAAATATTAATAAAAATTCTGGATATTCTAGTATGAGTGAATGACTTTTCCTTATTTTCTAAATCTTTTACATCAAATGTTTATTAATACTGTCAACAAAAAAAGTAAAAAATAAAGTGTTTAAAATAGCTACTGGAAAGAGGAAAGATCTGTTGCTCAGAGGTTTTTCCACATCATATTGCCAATTCCTTCCCTACCCACTCCTCTGGAGGATGGGAGGAAGGGATCATTTGAGACAGCACATTTCACCAGAGAACTAGCAAAGCTCCTAAGGTCAGAACATAAAGTCTCTATGAAAAGTTGATGAATAATAATAAATCAGATAATAGGGCCATAGCATCTTATTTTCTATTACTGACACTACCATCAGTTATATTAGATACACTGTTAAAGACAAAGCAGTAAAAAAATTCTTTTGAGTCTATCTGAAAGCTATACTAGGTTCTTAGGAGTTATTGCTTTGAAATGGCTTGAACAAATCATGTTCTTCTCAAATGTTTCTGAAAAACAAGAGCATCATTTATGTATGATTCTGTCTTAAGTAACCAAGTAATTCTTCATTGCAGAAAAGCCAAAAAGTTTTATATCGAAGTAGGTATTTCTCAGTTTCCAGGGAAACTGATATAAACTTGTCTGAAATAAAGACATTAAGAGCAAACTTTCAATGTGCCTGTATTTTATATTTGGTGTTCTGACCTTATTTCTATGGAAACAATAATAGGCAAATGCTGAAACTGAGGTTTCTCTTATCACTGTATTATGCCAAAATAGACAAATTGAAATGAAATGTTAACAATCATGTGAAACATAAAAAGGTAAATTCTGTGCTCATGAACTCTCCTTTTCCAGTTCCTGGTCTAGCACTCTTTCCATACCTTAGTCGCATGCTAAATGCTTAGTACCTTCCTTACCTGCCTGCTTACCAGCTTCTTCTAATGCCCCTCTGTCCAGGGCATTCTCAGCTTCCACTGGAGGTCACCAGAACAAACGCTTTAAAATATATCAATGTGTTTACCTGACTGGTAAATGTAGGCTATTTCATGACTTTACTTTTAGTCATATCCATTGTAATGAATGTACAGACATAGAATGGAGAGGTAAATGTTGCTTCTGAGCTGTGTACAATAAACTTGAAAGGAAAGAATCAAAACTGGAGAAAGCTGAGATAGGCCTACCTTATGGATAAATTATAAAATATAAGGTGCACTCTAAACAGTTTTTTAAGCACCCCAAGAACTGAACTTGGTGTATCTATCACCTCCCAAGTCTGTCTCTTCTGTTGAGTAGCTGTGTTACACAGTTGTTTCATGTCTCTAGGTCTTGGCTTCTTCATCGGCAACACAGGGAAAATATACACCGGCCTTATTTGTAGATGGAAGGGCCAAGTGAAATACACATGAAAATATGTTGTAAATCTTAAAAGAATTTAATTTTGGCCTCTCGTCCCACGCTAGTTTTTTAAAATCACTTAGAGGCTTACCTTACAGTAACAAGCAGAGCAGTTTTCACAAGGACTTACATGATTTGTGTTTAAAGCTACAATTAATTCACATCATTTGTTCATTATTTCACAATATCTGACTATTCAGAAAAGGGAGTACCTTCCACTTACAAAGCCATGTCCATCATATGGATGAATCCACAGGCTTCATTATTCTAACTTGTAAAGAAATTATGTAGAGACAACTAAAATTTAAATACAAGCGCTATGAGACATTTCCTTTATGAAATAACCTCTGGCATTTAAATGAAACAAAGGGGCCAGTGGGGCTTTAACATCTTTATGATACAATGTTTTATACTTCAAAGAACACAGTCTATTAAAGAGCCACTGTGTTACTCAGAATTTTTTTTTTAACCTACAGCCACCCCTTTCCAAAATTCTGGAGGCAAAAATCAAACTTTTCCTCTCTCCTCTCTCTCCTCTCCTCCCTGACAACCCGCCCACCCCCCAGCCATTTAGTCTTCAGAACTTTTACCTGAAATGGTTCAAGTTGAATAGGATTCTACTGGGGGGGGGGGGGTGCCATGGAAACACTTTCCTGCAGGAAAAGGCATCTTAACTCCCAAACCTTTATATTACGAATTACAATCGAGTTTGTTTTCTCTCCTTTGAAACTTTTGACCAACAGTCTCAGGAACCACTCCACCCCTCCCTTAGAACAGGCAACGTGTCAATGAAGTCAGTTAATTAAGGCTGTGGGGCTGAAGACATAGTTGTGTCAAAGTGGGAATTTTAAAGTAATCAGAACTCCCGTGGGGGTCTCCTTTGGGTAAAAAAAAAAAAACCTATTCTCTGCAGTCGTGGAAATAACATTTCACACCGTTCCCAGTTATTTTAAGCCCCCCCTCCCCATTTTCTTTCCTATGGAGTTCAAGAAGGACTGCAGATGGGAGGGTCTCAGGCCCGGCTGGGAAATGGGAATGGGGGAAAGAGTTGGGCGTTCGGGTAGCGAAAAGGGAAGGAGACTGGCCGGACGCGGCGGGGAAAGAATACGTGGTGGGGACGCCAGACAGAGCCAGCCCTCGTCCCCGGTGCCCAGCCCTGGGAGAGCCGACTCGGGGCACGAAGAAGCCCTAGGCGGCGGCTCCGTCCCGGAGGACCCTGCGAGCGGCGGGCGCCAGAGGGAAGCCCGAGAGGCGACAGCGCCGGCCCCGCGAGGAGCCAGGCGCGCCCTCCGCTTCTTACCTTCGGGCATCTCCCGGTCACTGCTGTGCTGCAGGTGGTGGCCTTCGCCGGCTCCCAAGTCCAACGTTCCACGGCAGCTGGCGCCAGCGCTACAGCCACCGCGACCCCGGCCGTCGCCTCGTAGACCTCAGACTCATCGTCCGGCTCTGCCGACCCCTTGCGCCGGCCCAACTTGGGGCTGGCATTGGGGCACACGCAACAGCTCAGCGTGTTCCCCATGGGGCCCCCCCGCTCCTCACCTCCGCCGCCACGGCTCATCTCCTGACTCCGCCACGCTCAGCAGCCGCCCCCTGCCCCAACTAATGGCGAGGCGGGCACCGGCAGCGCCGCGCATGTAGATGCGGCCTCACCCGCCGCTCGCCTGCCTGCCCCGGCCCCGGCCGGGGCTCAGGCCCTGGCCAGGGCTCTGGCCCCGGCTGCACCCCCGCCACCGCCTCCCCGGAGCCAACTAGTCTGTGAGGGCAGCGACCAGACCGGCTTATTTAAAAGGGGTGGGGACTGGACAGGCGCTGAGACGCGCAGCCACTGAGCGGAGAGAGCGCCGCCGGAGCTCCTCCTCCTTCCACCGCCCCTTCTGGACTGAAAGCCACTCGCACGGCCGGCCCTTGGCAACCGGAATGTGTCCTTCAGTCACCTGGTTACGGTGGACCAATCACAACTAGAATTCGCTCCAAGCGCCCGCAGAGCACACGTAGGTGACTCACAATGCCCCGCCCCCGCCCCGCGGCTGCTCCGCCCCCTGAGCAGTGCGCTGGGGACTCCCGTGTCCATTCACCGCGCGCTGCTCGGAGCTTCCTGGTCCTGCGGGAAGCGCCGAGGGAGTTTGTTAATGGAAGCTGTCCTGAGTCTGTGGGCTCTACAAAAAGCCCCATTTGTAAACATGCCGGTTCCCTTAGCAACTCGGTTTCTGCAGGTCTGACAGCTGCCTCATTTGATGTATTGCTCCAGGAACTTACTTACACTCTAATTGTTGACTGTTGTTTGTAACTAAATGCCCCTCCCCTCTTGCCTTCCAAAGAGTGTTAGTTTCCGCCTGCAGTTTAACCATAGCAACCCCTGGGGCCCTGGTCCTACTCTCAATAAAGACCTGTGGCTGTGTCTTGAATGAGACTCGAGGACACGTCACCCCTCCACTTCCTCATTGGTAAATTAGGGGCTGAACTCCTCCCTCCCACCTCTGAAACGCTGGGATTCAGCAGCTCGCTTTTTCTCGCCTGTTTCCCTCTTCCACGGCAGCAGTTTCCCGGTTTCCCTACTTTCGCCAACAGCAACACATAAATCACGATTTTCTCATATTGACTTGAGAGTCACAAAGTGGACTTGATTTGATGAAGATGAAAACGATCGTTAACATTTGGCAAACACTGCGCACCTGACCCAGTTCCAATTGGGGTTCTCGTTCAACCCTCGAGAACAAAATTCTCAGAAACCCTCATTTTACAGATTTTACAGAAACGAAGTAACGTTCCCAAGGTCACAAGATTGCTCAGGGGTGTGGCCAGGATTTGATCCCTGATTGTGTGGATCCCTAAAGGCACCTTATTGTGATCATCAGAAAATAAAAGAAGTCAAATTTGGTTGGAAGTGGCATAGTGTATCAGAATTTTCTTTTTTTAAGGAGGAACAATTTTTTGATGTGGATTTCAAAATACTTTCCCTTCATTCAACATGGATGAGTCCCTCCTATGTGCCAGGCACTGTGTGCCTGAAATAATCCTGCCTTCAATGAACTCAGGCAGGTGAGAAGAAAGGGTTAGAAAGTCCAGTTGTCTGAGGACACAGTGCTGCAAAGTACTTGAGCCTGAAATTCAAACCTAGATCTGTCTAACCCCAAGTAGATGCTGGAGTAAAGAGCTTGAATTTTTCCCCAGAAACATGAGAGGCATTGAATGTTGGTGAAGTTATGGAGCCACTATCAGGTGGTTTGTGGTGAGGTCACTCTGGACAATAAGGAGAATTGACGGATGCAACAAGACCCATTAAGAGACTTCATATTCATCTGAGACTGGAGCGAGGGTTCAAACTGAAGGCAGTGGCAGAGGCTGGAGTGGAGGGAAAGGATTTGAGGTCATTTGGGAGGTAGAATAGAAGTGCTTGGTGACTAGATATGGAACGAGAAGGGGAAAAGAGAGGCAAAAATGGCTGCTGGGGTTCTGGCTTAGGGAACCAGGTAGAGCACAGTGATTTTTTTCCTAGATAGAGAGTGCAGGAAGAGGAAGAGGTTTGGGGAGGAAGATCTTCTTGGGTTCTGTTAACTGGAACATGGAAATGGAGCTCTCTGGTTGAAAGTTGGATGTAAACCTCTTTAGGCTAAGTCCATTTTGTCATATTCCAACCTACGTTTTCAGAAATAACATGTATTAAATGAATTTTAAAATGTGATTGGGGAAATTCCCTAATAGTGACAGCTAAGACTATCATATTTTTCATGGAGCAACTTGGAGTCTATGGTTTTAGCAAAATGAAGCATCCTATGTAAAATAAAACTGGTAAATGAAAACATTTAAAATTGTATTGTCTGAGTATACACAAAGTAATTGAAGCTGTGGGTATAGAAGTGATTGCCTTGAGAAGATGTGTGTAATAAGGAAAGGAAGGGAGGAAGGGAGGAAAAGAGGGAGGGAAGAAGGAAAGAAAGAAGGAAGGAAGGGAAGGAAGGAAAGAAGGAAGGGGTGTTAGAAAATAGGGAGATTTAAGTGGCATTTAGGTAAGCCTGCCAAAAGGAGCAGTGGAAATCAAGGGACCTGAGTATTCATCAGGAATGACTGACCAGGTGAGTCCCACGAGGGTAGGGATCACATCTGCTTCTCATTTCTGCAACAGAGCACCTAGCACAGTACCTAGCCAGTAGACACCCCATTCATAATTCCCTAAACAGAATCCACTGTTGTCCGGAGGGCAGGAGAGCTGCGAATACCATTGGCTGTAGCTACTGGGTGACTGGGGATGTGGGCAAGCTGGAAGGCAGGCAATGAGTAAAGAAATGAGAAAGTGGAGACAAGAAGCCTCTTCCCAAATATTTGGCTGAGAAGGGAGACGTGGTAGTCATTAGAAGGAGATGCACAGTTAATAATGCTTTTTTCTTTTTTTTTTTAAGATGGAAAAAAAAGTAAGTATATTTATATGTTAAAGGTTAAGAGCCAATGGAGAAAAAGGAGTTTGACATTAGAGGAGATGGGAGAACTGACAGAATGAGGTCCCCAAGAAGGCAGAAGTGGATGCACTCTGGGGTAGGCATAGATTAGCTTTGGACTGAGAAAAGCAGGGAATCTGGATCTGATGACCTTTATTTTTCTCTATTATAATAGGCTTCTATTTGGAGAGTTACTCTGGGTAAGAGAGGATAATGTGTAGAGAAGTTTACACATCAGAAAATCTCCATATACCTAACAAAAAAGCAAATAATATCTTCCCTCAAAGTTGGATAAATTGAAAAGAAATTTGAGCAAAAACCGAGAAGCTCAGGTATAAATAGGTATGTCACAAAAGTGGAGGGTGGGAACTATTTGTTCCTCCAATAGTTAAAAGAAATAACAACTTTGAGGGGAAGAGCTTAAAAAATTAAGAAGAAAATGACCTGGAATTGCAAAAAGTGTGAATATTTACAAACTCTTTAATCACATGAGACCAAAAAAAGACAGGAAGGAATATTCTCCTTTATTAAAAGGATACCAGGAGGAAAAAGTCACCTCAAAAATCAGAGAAGCAAGGATGAGTAATATTTAATTTAATTGTTTAAAAGATATAAGTAAGGTTTAGGGACAAAAATAAGCAATATATTGAAATGTGGGAAACCACAGTGGAATGGGAAAGGAGTCAATGAAGTTGAGTTTCAGTAAACAACATCTGTTAAATCCTTAGGACCCAGTGACTACATTCCAATGATAATAATAATATTGTCTGAAGTCCTACGAATGTCATTAGATACCATTTCGGATGATTCTTATACACTTGAGACAATGCCTAAGATTAAGCTTCAAACTAATGCCTGCGTTTAACAGACACATACAAAAATAGATATGCGTGACCTTGAAAATTAAAGAATTTTTAATTTTCTAAGTAGAAAAAATATCTGGAAGCATCATTATGAGAATGGATTTGAAAATAGTTTAAGAGAACACTGAAAGGTGGTAAGAAAAAACCCTATCCTTTCATGACAGTGGCATTTCTGGGAGAGCAAAAGGAAGCAAAGAGAAGTAATGCGGTTGAATTAAGCGGAGTCTGGTTCTGTGATAGAACCTGACACTTTACATATGCCTACTGACGCCTGAACATTCCCTGGGAGAATTTTATGGTTAGTGTTTTAAATGGATCTCGAGTAAACTCATTCATTCATTCATCTTACTCATCCAATATCTGTTCAATACCTGAGCCCTTCGCACAGGCCACACTTTTTAAGTGCAGGGAATGTTGCTTTGACCAAGAAAAACAAGGTCCCTGTTATCATGAAATGTACCTTCTAATAGGGGAGTCAACAGACAGTCTTATCCATCACATCTCAAACTCATGGCCCAGGGTGGTTATTGGTCTCCAGCTATTGTGACTTCATTCCAGATAGTAGGATGAAGGAGAATAAGGAGGATTTTTCAGAAGAGCCATACAGTACAGTGCTAACATATCATTGGCTTAAAGCTTAGTCTCATGGCCAAACAGCTGCAAGGGAGGCTCAGAAAATGTAATCATATAGCTGAGTAACTAAATGCAGAATGGAGAACTAGGTATTGAAACTGGATATTGAAAGCACTCTCTATAAGGAACGATCTGTAAGAAAAGATTAGAGAAGTTCCAACTTCAAGAATGATCATGAGGGACTTCCCTGGTGGCACAGTGGTTGAGAATCCACCTGCCAATGCAGGGGACATGGGTTCGAGCCCTGGCCCAGGAAGATCCCACATGCCATGGAGCAGCTAAGCGTGTGGGCCACAACTACTGGGCCTGTGATCTAGAGCCCGTGAGCCACAACTGTTGAGCCCATGTGCCACAACTACTGAAACTCACACACCCTAGAGCCCATGGGCCACAACTACTGAGCCTGCATGCTGCAACTACTGAAGCCCATGTACCTAGAGCCTGTGCTCCCAAACAAGAGAACCCACCACAATGAGAAGCCCATGCACTGCAATGAAGAGTAGCTCGCACTCACAGCAAGTAGAGAAAGCCTGTGCTCAGCCAAAAATTAAAAAAGAAGAAAAAGGGAATGATCATGATAAAATTTCATAGCCCTTTGCAAGCATATATGAAAAATTTACACAAGGAATTCTATAATGATCTTTTCTTAAGCTAAGAGAACAGAAAAAGTGAAGAGAGGCTTAAACTATAGAATAAAACTAGGTTAGATGCAAGAAAGAGTCTATGTTAGTCAAGTGAACAGGACTGTATATTATATTTGTGTTATGACTAATTGGATTCTATCTTGAGTATTATGACTAGTTGTTCTCATAAAGAGGAGTCTATGTGTAAGTAATATGCACATTTTTTCCGGACATAGAGTCTACACTTATCATCATATTCTCAACAGTGTATGTGAACGAAAGAGTTAAGAATTACTGTTATACCTGATTTGATGTGGAACAACTTGACTTTTCTCATTCCCAACTTCAGAACATTATAATCCGGATTTTTTGGTAAGTGGAGCATTCAGTGGTACTGGTAGTCATATTGTAGTAAACTACCCAGTGTAGTAAACTACTCCTTCTGAACTGTTCTCCCACCTTCTCTCCTCTCACAACATCTAGGTTTCTTTCCGCCAAGTGAATCCGTTGAGATGAGAATGTGAATTTAGTTCAAATGATGCTCTAAAAAAATTTTAAAGGTGTTAGTTTGCCGTATCATCAGCGCAGTTAATGCTTACTGGACAGGTCAGTTCTGGCCCCAAATATTCTCTGTGGCTACAATTCCAAACATCAGGGCATTTTCTGAGACAAGTTCTAGGAAAAGTCTGCAGTTTTAAGACAGACTAGGGGTTTCCTTTTGCCTTCCTGGGACCATTAGTTTTCTCTGCCATTTAATAGTTTATTGATTTCCAGTTCCATCTGTTGGAGTGCTATAGGAAATCTAAAATCTTTCTCAGCCCACTGCTAGTGCTTCCTCCAATCACCTCCAAGTGGGGGTGGAAGAGCCTTTCTCTTCTGGAAGTGCCTTTCTCTTCTGCAAGTGCCTTGTTCAGGCTCCTGGTTTTCTAAAGCAGATGCCAGCTCTACTCTGAGCTCCAAAGACTGTAACAGCATGTGGTCTGCACTTAACTAGTTTCATGAGAGAGCTCCCCTCTACACTCGCCCAGGAAATAACTCACTGCCAAATCCACTCAGAACAAGGCAGAATATGAAAAACACATTAGATGCTTTCAATTGTTTGTTTTCTTAACCATGCCAATGCTGCTTTTCCCCTAGCACTTCCATATTTCACTATTTCCAGCTGTGTGATATCTTGGTACATTTAAGATATGTCAATTTTATTCCCTTAAAATGGAATCTTTGGCCAGGTTGCCTTACTAAAGTCAGAACCATTTTCTTGCAATGATTTAACATGTTCCCCTCGATTTCTCCTAGTAGCCTTTTTGAGAAAGGCCTCCTCAAATGAAGCTGATGTCAGAAACACTGTAGGAGGAGGAGTTTCATTAAACTTGACAGCAGGGAAAACATTTGAAGATATCTTTTTTTTCCTTTTTTTAATGAACTTTTATTGAGATACAGTTATACAATAAACTGCATGTATTTAGAATGTACAATTTGGTATCCCAATCTCCCAATTCATTCCCCCCCACCCTCCCCAATTTCCCCACTTGGTGTCCATATGTTTGTTCTCTACATCTGTGTCTCTATTTCTGCAAACAGTTTGATTTGTACCATTTTTCTATATTCTGCATATATGTGTTAATATATGATATTTGTTTTTCTCTTTCTGATTCACTTCACTCTGTATGACAGTCTCTAGGTCCATCCATGTCGCTACAAATGTCCCAGTTTCATTGCTTTTTACAGCTGAGTAATATTCCATTGTATATGTGTACCACATCTTTTTTATCTATTCATCTGTTGATGGACATTTAGGTTGCTTCCATGTCCTGGCTATTGTAAATAGTGCTGCCATGAACATTGGAGTGCATGTGTCTTTTTGAATTATGGATTTCTCAGTGTATATGCCCAGCAGTGGGATTGCTGGGACATATGGTAGTTCTACTTTTAGTTTTGCGAGGAACCTCCATACTGTTTTCCATAATGGCTGTATCAATTTCCATTCCCACCAGCAGTGCAAGAGCGTTCCTTTTTCTCCACACCCTCTCCAGCATTTACTGTTTGTGGATTTTCTGGTGATGCCCATTCTAACCAGTGTGAGGTGATACCTCGTAGTTTTGATTTGCATTTCTCTAATAATTAGTGATGTTGAGCAGCTTTTCATGTGCTTCTTGGCCATCCGTATGTCTTCTTTGGAGAAATGCCTATTGAGGTTGAAGATGTCTTTTTAACCACGTTTATCTCCTAGAAACAAAACTCATAGATTTTAGGACATGGATTTTTCTCATGATGGCTCTGTTGCCCTATTCTGGAGACAAAGTTCTAGAAGTACTTCAGCGTGGCATCCACGCTGGATGGAGGTAGAGGCCAGGGGACTTGTCTTAAGAGTCATATTTGAATAGGAAGCACACCTAAAAAAGCTCCAGCCACTTAGGTTACAGTGGTTGTCCCCTCTGGTGAGTAGGCCTGGGCTCTGCAGGGTGCTCATTTGATGAGCCTAGGTTGAGTAACACCATACACCCCATGAGCTGTTTCTTTCCAGTTGTATTACTACACAGATAAAATCAAATACTCCTCTGAAAATAATACTCTGGTTATGCAATCAGTGCTTTGCCCAGGAGAGGCAAAGAAAAGCTGAGACCACAGGAGCAGCTGAAGCCAGTGTACAAAATGAATCTACTCTGTTCTTTGCAACCATAGCGTTTGCTCTGCCCCACCTTGCCCTCTGGTACACCTCTACGCAGTCTTTGAGGTTTATCTCAAGCAGAGCCTCCTCTGCAATGCTTTTCTGACTCCATCAAGGCTGTGAGATTCTGCACCTTCAGTGTAATCGCTTCAGTAAAGCAGCCTTGTATCACATTGTATGGTAATTATTTGACACCCTCATTAAACTAGCCAATCCCCTGAGGACGGAGCCATTTTATTCAGCTTTTTGTATTATTCCGCTATTTTTATTCAGCATGCCTGGCACTAACTATAATGCCTGGCTTGTGGCAGTCTCAATGTATTTTTCTTGAATGAAGAGATAAAGGAATGAAAAAGTCGAGAGTACCAACAATCCCAATTTGAGAAGTTATAATTATTTTTTTATTTTTCAGTCTTCTCTATTCTCTTTTGTGCCTCTGCTTCTAGTTTCTGTTTCCCTGTAGCATTTTAAAGAAAACAACAGTCATTTCCTAACTCTCACAATGTTGTGGGTCAGGAAATCAGGCAGGGCACAGCCAAACTGCTCATCCCTGTTCCAGGACAGCTGGGGCCTCAGCTAGAGTGGAGCTAGCAAGTGGACACAGCTGAGATGGCTCATGCAGGACCACGCAGCTGCAGTGTCTGTTCCAGCTGTCAGCTGGGTTCCTCCATTCCTCTCCATGTCACATCTCCTGAGGCTGGAATGTCCACAGTGGCTTCTTCACTCCCACAACAGATCCCTGGCCTGCGAAGGCTGGGACACCTGGGGTTAGCTGGACATCCCTCACCACATGGTGGTCTTGGAGTAGTCAGACTTCTTACTGGACACAGATATGTAACTCCAGTGTGTTTCACTTCTCTGGTAAACACATTCATCTAAAAATATGGGGGAGGGACTTCCTAGGTGGTGCATTGGTTAAGAATCCGCCTGCCAATGCAGGGGAGGCAGGTTCGAGCCCTGCTCCAGGAAGATCCCACGTGCTGCAGAGCAACTAAGCCCGTGCACCACAACTATGGAGCCTGTGCTCTAGAGCCCATGAGCCACAACAACTGAGCCCGTGTGCCACAACTACTGAAGCCCACATGCCTAGAGCCCATGCTCTGCAGCAAGAGAAGCCACGGCAATAAGGAGCTCGCACACCACAATGAAGAGCAGCCTCTGCTTGCCACAACTAGAGAAAGCCCGTGTGCAGCAACAAAGACCCAATGCAGCCAATAAATAAATTTATAAAAAAATAAAAATAAAAATAAAAAAATATGGGGGAGGGACTTCCCTGGCAGTCCACTGGTTAAGACTCCGTGCTTCCAATGCAGGGGGTGTAGGTTCAATCTCTGGTTGGGGAACTAAGATCCCACATGCTGTGCAGTGCAGCCAAAAAATAAAAAAACATAAATAAATAAATAACAATATGAGAGAGGTGTGGTGAGCAACACTCCTTCAATTAGAGGAAAAAAACCTCAGTGCCAACTTCTTCACTGTTATGAAGTTCATCCGGACCATCACCTTACATTGGATTATGCTAAACTTACTGTAACCAAATCTAAGTCTTATGTACCACCTGCCATTCAAATAATTCCTTTCCCTGCTTGGTCACTGAGTTTTTTGGTAGCTAAAAAGAACACAGGTTTCTTGCAGAAACAAATTTGCCATAGGTGAAGTTTATTTTGTGATGTCCTAACTTATATGTTGAAAATAATATATAGTATATTAAATCTAATGCAGAAGAGTAATAGAGGAAATATACTAAAGTTTACAGGCTAAGACTATCGTATTTTTCTAGTGATTGCTTTGACAGAGCAACTTCGAATCTGTAGTTTCAGCAAAGGAGACGTCCTTTGTAAAACGAAACCATTGATGAGAACAACACGCTGAATGTTATTATCACTGCTAGTTTTAACTAGCAATTTCCATGTGAATGTGTACTGTGAAGGGTCTGACATGCATAAACGAATACCCACAAACTCCCATGAGACAGTACTATGAAAGCCCCTGGAGGAAGCTCTCCACCTGGGACCAAAGACCCACCTGACCCCATTACATAAGGATCTTCCCTTCTCCTAGGAAGGAGGTGGAATGAACACACTGTTTGCTGTTGCCTGCCTTTGAAGCAAGGTATGCCAAGGTCTGTGTGCCCTTCCCCAGAAGTATCAGGGGAGGAGCCTGTAACATCTGCAAACTCTGTTTAGTGCTCTGTGGGGCAGAAATCATGCTCTGCTGGCATTTTATATTTCTATAAAAGAATGGGGAGAAACTTGCCCCTCGGAGTCCTCAATGAGACAGGAAGACTGTGGTTAGGTAGCAATTGTGATTTGGTATCTGCTGAGGAGAAAGAAAGAAACAGGATCAGAAAAATATGCATTCCCTTTAGGTATCCTTACAGGGCCTTGACGGAGGGCCAAACAATCACAGAGAGAGCAGTGCCAGTTCTGAGGCTCAGGATAATTTGGATAATTAAGTATAATTAAGTAGCAATGAATAATGATTTGAGTAATTGAAGCTTCCCCACCTTCAGTCTGCAGGCTGGGAGCAGCGCCATGCTGAGCCGTAATGGAGCCTGAAACAAAGGAGAAATTAGTCATACTTACCTATCTCTATTAAAAGTGTTGATATTTTGTTCATTAGAGATTTTTAAGCATGTTTTTATTAAAAATATTCCATTAAATAGTATTTATCTTGATCACTGAGTGTCTTGATAGCCCCTTAAAAACTTGGCACCTGTGGCAAGTGCCTCATTATCCCTCCCCCTGCCACCCCCGCCAACCAGGCCCTGTGCCCAGAAGCAATGTGAGCGGTACTCTGGATATTGCTTGGCCTGGCCTGGACAGAGAATAAAGGGAGAGTCAAATCCTTGCCTTGGTCCCTGAAGTTTGGTGTCCTAAAAGTTCCAAATCACTGAGCTCCAAAGAATCAAATTCCAGTTGGGGCCAGAGGTGGAAGGCAGCCCCAAGTCTTGCGTGTACCACTATGACCCCATTTTACAGATGAGAAACTGAGACTCAGTACGATTGACAGGTATGCCTAGATGGCAAATCTAGAAAGAGGCACATGAGGACTTCAGTCCAGGCTGCGTGGACTCCACGGGCTATGCTCTCAGCCACTGGGCTCCAAGGGGCTGCCCACGCACTGTGTTTCCTACTCTTCCCCAGTGAAAAAGACAAATAATATCCTTTTTCTCTCTTACCATAACAGCCAGTTACATGTTATGAGAAAATATCTTCTATTAACTTTTAATAAATTTATGGTCTTTTTCCTCTTACAGAAGTAATATATATTCACTGAAGAGAAATTAGAAAATACATATAAATGAGAAATCAAAATCCCACCCCTAGGGCCACCCACTATTAGCATTTTGTTGCATATCTCTCCAAGCTTTATTTTATTTATTTACTTATTTATTTATTATTGTTCTCTAAGCTTTATTTTAATAAAGATAAATTATATGTATATGATTTTAAAATGAAACTATGCTACACATGCAGTTTTTTAGAATATACTTTCTTCACTTAACGATATACCTTGCACCTCTTTCTCTGTCATTGCTTTTTTGCAGAGTAATTTGTAATGGCTTCATAATATGCATTCATCCTTTCATGAATACTTATTGAGGGCCTGCTACTTTCCAGGCATCAGCTAGGCACTAGAGACACATCAATTAACAAAACAAAGAATCTGGCCCTCTAGGGTTGACGTTGAAGTAGAAGGAGACCTCAAAAATAAATGAATAAATGTGTGTCCGTTAATAGGGACACTACTTAGGATGCGTCAGGGAGTCTTCTTTGATAAGAGGCTATTATAGGCTTAACTGTCCCATAAAACTGTCCCCCGTAAAATTTATATGAGGAAGCCTTAACCCCTAGTACCTCAAAATGTGACCATATTTGGAGACAGGGCCTTTAAAGTGGTAATAAGCTACAGTGCGACTGTCAGTGGTTACAGTGGTAACAAGCTACAGTGCGATCCACTATGACTGGGATCCTTTTAAGAAGAGGAAATTTGGACACAGACACATAGAGGGAAGACCAGTGAAGACACAGGGAGAAGTCGGCCACCTGTAAGCCAAGGAGAGAGACCTGGAACTGATCCTTCCCTCCCAGCTCTCAGAAGAAACCAACCCTACTGGCACCTTGATCTTAGGCGTTCATCCTCCGGAACGGTGAGAAAATGAATTTCCATTGTTTCAGCTACCCAGTCTGTAGTACTTTGTTATGGCTGCCCCCAGCCACTAATAAATTTGGAGAAAGAGGTCCGAATGAAGTGAGAGGGTACAAGCCCTGTGGAGCCTGGGGACCAGGGAGGGCCAAGGCTGGGTAGTTTGTATTAGGGGTCTGGGGCCTGGAAGGGTGGCTGAGAGGAGAAAGGAAGCAGGAGGCCATCAAAGGCAGCAGGGCACCGCTGGGTCCTAAAGCACCCCGCGGGCCTTGGAAAGAACTTCAGAGAATACCCTGGGGAACCGGGAAACCACTGGAGAACAGTTGGACCTGAGGTATTTTAACAAAGGCCCCTGGCTCTGGCGTCCAAACCACATAAAATGTATCAAAACGTTTGTAACCTTTTATTAATCGATTAAATTATTTAGCAGTGCATCTTAGTGAGGGGAGTGAGACGCAGGGGCAGGGGCTTCTAGGACCCTGACCCCAAGCCCTAAGCCCACTTCGTGGCCCCACCGTCCCATCCGGCCATCCCGCTCCCCAGTCTGACAAACTGTATAAACTGTCACTTTAAATCAGCCTCAGACTTTTCCATGAGTCGTTCCCCACAGGGTCATAGAGTGGGACCGATCCTCCCCCAGGCTGAGGCCAGCTGGTTGCTCTCCCTTCTTCGCTTATGTCTGTTCCCTCTTCCTGGGTCTCACACCCAGGTTCCCAACCCTCAGGCTCCCTCCACCCAGCTCAATCCATCTTACTAACTGGCACCAACTGCCGTTTGCCAAGATTCCATCTTACTCCTCTCTCTCTCCCCTCGTCTCTTTCCCTCATTCCTAGCTTTTCCCAGGAAATGGAGGAAAGGAAGCCTCGTCTGACCTTTCTTTCCTAGAAGTGGACAATCCCCGTACGAAGTCCTGGCTACTCAGCCCAATTGGAAACCTCATGCCTTCCTAACAAATCAGAGGTAATGGCTGCACGGACAATAATAGCCCAGGGTTGGACCGAACTTTGACCAGTGTGCTCCTCTCGGGAGGCTTTCATTAGTTTCCAGACTCCTCTTATGCTCTGTGGGGTCCTCTCTTACGGAAAGAGCCCTCATCAGTAAATTCCTTTAAGAATGCTTATTTCTGCCTCCTGCTCAGTCTTTCCCTATCCTGCACTGCCTCCCACCCGAGGCCTACGGACTCTGTCAAGGGATACCTGTCATCCTATTTGAGGCTGCATTTTTCCTGTTATTCATTGAAAACAAGGGCTCAAACGGATCCTCTTTCTTGAAGAGCAACAAACACATAAGAGTGGAAAAAACAAACTGATTCCATTAGTAAGAGTGCCAGCTCAGCACAGACTCACAGGCTAACCCACTCTGACCACAGGAGAGAGTTGACATTAAAAAGACAGGCAGTAGTACCTGTGTAAGCTGGATATTCCCAAGGGCAGATGCCCTGGGCCTATGAAGGGGAACACCAGGAGGGCCACTGGCCCCAGTCCTCTCTGTCACAAAGGCTTCAATGCCACCAGGTTATACCTATAATGACAGAGAAGCATCGGCAGGTTTGAGGAAAGAAGATAATCACTGCCTCATTACTGGACCACATCTGTTGTGTGTGATGAATCAATATTTTTAATAAATCCCCTCATAACTCCTTTAATCATCTTGGGAATGGCATTATTGAACTGAATAAATACATATATACATGTGTGGACTGAAACAGTTTACGCCTTACATATTGATATCGAAAATATACCACACATTTTATAACTCTATTTTGCATTTCTTTTCCTTCTTTTTATTTCTGTTTTATTTTGTTTTGGTTTAATATGGAAGTGGCCTGTGCCTCTCCTGACCTCTGACAGGCCCCATGAAAACCTAAAAGGTGACAAAGTCTGGTCCTTCAGTATTAGGACCTCCTCACATTACTTCTTTACTCAGAAAAATAAAATGTTGTCGCAGGAGACCCAGAGCCACAAATGCTCTTCCCAGGCGAATCAGTTTCCAGAATTCTTAGGTTTTTAGTTTACTTTAGCCGTCAGGGAATTGTCTAGACTGGAAATATCTAGGCAAGACCAAAAGAGACTCTCAAGTGTGCATCTGTCTCTTCCAGGTTGAGTTAAAATCGGATATGCCTTTGTGAGGAAGCAAGCAAGGGAGCTGTTCTCACCCCACACAGTCACCTCACAATCAGACAGAAGGTGAGTAACTAGTTACACGTCTAACTGCAATTCTTACCAGATTCCCATTTCTATTTTTTGAGCCAAAGAGCAAAATACCTAATACAGGTTGTTACATATGGTTGCAAAACTATAACTTAATCTTTGTAACTGCTGTTGCTAACCAGACACGACCATGATCATATGTTCAGTATAGAAATGACAGCATGAAACTTTTTAGCAACTCCTTGCACTTCACAATTATACTGGGTCCTCTTGAGTGTGAGGGATCATGACACTGTCTGTATGTAGTTTTAAATTCCCTAGGGATGCCAAATATAGCTGTGTCACCAGACACCGTTCCAAAATACCGGAGTTCAATTTAGCTGAATACCAGGGGACTGACTCAAATTACTGCAGAGGAAACAAATATATCTTTAACTCAGATGGCAAAATGTTGAAAACTCAGAAACACAAAGAGCTGGAAAGTTGTAAAGTCAGACTTTTCCAGAAAAGCTAATCCATTTTGTGTTTTCTTTATACTTATTGTAACTCTTTTCAGTTCACATCTTTTCTCAGCCATATGTGAAAAACTGTTTCTTTAAACCAGCTTATGATAGCATCTAATTCATTATGAATCATAAATAATTGTTAGGGATATAGAAATCTGTTTTATACTCCAGAACTCTTCAATACAGTAAAATACCAATAATGATAGGAATAATCTCCAAAGTAACATGTAATTCTGACTGAGTACTTACTGTGAGCTAGAAGCTTTGCGGAATACCTACATGGATTGGTTTATATTAACCTCCCAACAGCCTTGTGAGATAGGGAAAATAACTTGCTAATTCCTATTCTAACGAACGGCTAAGCTTTGTATTGAGAATGTGCTGTGTGTCAGGCACGGTACATGTAACTCATCCATTCCTCACAACTCTCCACAAAGCAGGTGCTCTCATTATTCCCATTTTAGGGATGAGGAAACTGAGGTACAGAGCTGAAGTGACCTGCCCAAGGCTACTTGGCCGTAAGTGACATAGCCAACCCTCAAACTCCATCTGTCTGGCTCTAAGCTCAATCTTTCCTTACTAGACAGCTGCTCAACACCTGCTATATTTTCTTTGAATCCTTTGTGTGCCAGGTGCTGTAGCAAATGGTCTTCGTATGTTACTTATCCCTTCTTCAGGAGCTCGTTGTTTTCCCATTTTTCAGATGACAACGGAAGGCAGAGGCCACTTGCTCAGGGGTCAAAATCCGGTCTTACCTGACTGCCAAGGAAAGTGCTGGCCTCAGAGACAGAAAGTAAAGAAGCTGCCATCTTCAAAAGCCAGCTCTGGATGGCACCCATCAGTCTTGCAGCAAGCTTGACTTTTTATGGGCTTGCTCAGCTTGGAAGACATAGGGTCAGAATCCGTCCTCCTGGGTCCACCCTTTTCTTAGATTTTGGAGCCACTCGTTTAGGCCAGTGGTTTGAAGAGGCTCAAGTCTTGTGTAGAAGCACAAGAGAAACTATTCTTGCAGAGTGAAAACCAGCTCATAGTTTTTCCTGTTATTCATTTTGAGCTTCCTCTTCCTTAGCATTGAACATTGTTTAAGGGATTATTTCACTACTAAATTGCAGTAATTTCTATTTTCTTAAATTTCTGACATACATTCATAGCCTCAGCTTTTTTTATTTTTTCACACCTTGCATCTTTTTTACCATATGTATTCTTACATGGTTATATTCCAAATCAAGTCCAAGCTACATGAAGTCAAGGTCTATAGCTTACTGATCTTTTTAATCCTTATAGGACCTTACATCTTATATTGCATAAAGTGGGTGCTTGAGTAACAGTTGGTAAATTAACCAATTTTATAGGCAGTATGCTTGGAACTTAATGATAGCACCTAAAACTATCCTAAAAGGCAAGTAATTACATTCCCAGCACACAAAATCACATATATAAAAATACAAAATCCATCTTTTTGATACACAGCTTCAGCCTCTGACGCCACCTTTCACAACTTTGGTGATGGTGCCAACCCAGCCTAGCGCACTGGGCAAAAGACATTTCCCCCGCAAAATGCTGTTTCATTTTCCTGAACTGTGTGCAGGGTTTTCACTTTTATTTATTTCCTCAGAAATGAGTCCCTTCATACAATAAAGCATTGTCATTTCTTCTTTCTGAAGTTATCTCAGTCTGCTGTATTTTATATATAAATATAAATACATGTGTGTATATATATATACATATATTCACAAATTGACTTACAGAGCTTGAGTGCTCAACCAGGGCTCACTGTGAATGACACCCCCTAGGACTATTCAGTGTACAAATGCATACCACACACAGTGCCCTCAAAGTCAGAGCTCTGCTAGAAGAAGCCAACACTAAAGCAGAGAACTTAACAACAGGAATTTGCTGTCCTTTGATTTTTTTCCCCCCATGCTCTATCTTGTTCCAGACTTTAGCATTATGGCTTTTAAGTTTTTTTCTCTGCAATGCAGAACCTGAATAGACAAGCAAAGCAATATGTCTACTTGCACGTAAGACAGAAAATCAGTTGTTGGCCTATTTGAAATAGGTTCAACTTAACTTTTTTTTAATTTGGATTTTTGGAAATTGTTGCTGTGGGGTAAATTTGATCCATTTGATCACATCAGGTTAGTGTTGCTTCTCTTAGTTGAAAGGACATGAAGAGCTAGAAGTTAAAAGCATGGCTCTGATGGGTGCAAGCTCTAGTTGAATAGACATTTTGGTAAACTAACATAGTTTTTGAATTTAGCTACAAAAGTCATCATCAAATCCTAGAATTATAATGGGAGAAAGTCTGGGAAGGAAGTAATCTAGTTCACCTGTTTTAGTGCAGATGTATTCTAAAGATCAAATGAAATAAACTGGAGTTTTCTTGGCTGGCTTAGATCCTATACCAAGAAGGTAGGTGAATTCCCTCATGCCTCCTCTTTCCTACTTATTCCTTTTATACACACACACACACTCTCTCTCTCTCTCTCACACACACACACACACACTTACACATGTGTGTACGGTTGCCAAATTTTCTACAGTGCATGTGATGATTTTGACAATCAGAGGAAAAAACACACAATAGTAAGTATATAGCACACAGTAGATACTCAATAAAATTGTTGAATGAAAAAAAATACATTTGAAAACATGAATTATAAAATCAAGTCTTGCCCATTGATTTAAAAAAAATCATAGATACAGCCTCGGGACATAAACCTGTAAACAAAGATTTATGCACAAATATTTATTGCAGAGTTAAATGAAAAAAATGGAAGCAATCTAAATAGGCAATAATAAAAGAATTATGAGATAAACAGTATATCAACGAGGAAATATGCAACCCTTTAAACTATATTTATAACAACTTTAAAGGACATAGGTAAATGCTTATGACAGAACGTTAAACTTATAAAATCAAGGGCCTACTAAGTTGTATTTCAGTGCAAGCTTAGCTCTGTAAGGACATGTTGCACAGAAAGAACTGGAATATACTAAAATGTGAATAGTGTTTCAGGGTAGTGAGATTGTTGGGTTTTTTTTCTCCTTTTTTTGCCTCTTTTCCATTTTCACAATTTGTCTCAAGTAATAAAGATGCATTAGTTTGATAATAATAAAAGACTTAAAAGCTAGAAAAACGTTTCTGTGGAAGAAAATTTATTCACGTAGCAGCTCAAAATCAATGAAAAGTTTGTGTGTTTATAATCTAAACTAAACCCATAAGATGGTTTTAATTATAATGCTATGAGAGTCACGTAATTGAGTTTCCATTGTCCCTGCAGGTAATCTATTCCAAAGTGTAGCAATCAAAACGTGTCAAGCTTACCTTCAGTTCTTTGGTTTCAATTTGGATCTATTATGACTCAGTGACTTTGTGGGAATATGTGTGCTTCTATCACATTCTAACATCTTTCTTTTACTAAATAATCTATTCGTTTCATCTTCTCTTCCTTGCATTTTCTTATTTTATTGTCTCTTAATTGTTTTACTTCATTCTGTATTATCTGATGTTCCTGGGTGCTAATTCTCCCATTTACTGTCTGCCAGCTCCCCTCATGGTGGATCATTTCCTCATGTAGTCTGTAATTTTAAATTGTGAGCATATCTTTAGCAGGTACACTGTTTCTTTAGATATCCCAGGTGCCTTGCATTATAAGTGTCCTCAAAGAAAGATTTGTGTTTGCTTCCGGCCTGGCTCTCAGGGATTCCACCCCATTCAGGACCCATTTTCACACTAATTTCTGGGCTTGGGATTCTCATACCACTTGGACAGTATTCATTCAGATCTTATGCCCCTGCATGGGGTTTTAATTTCTCAAGGGAGACTCCTTATGCACAAAGTGTCAAGGGCACAGCTTCCTTTAGGCCACCGGTGTGGTGTGTCTAAGGCTGTCTTCATGGGGGGTCCAGACCTCCAGGACTCTGCTCTGAAGCACACGTGTGCTTGGGAAATGATTTGGGCTCCTTCCCTCTTGGTTCCAGCTCTCCACCTGGTGTGAGCCCTCAGTCATGGCCTTCATCCCTAGATGGATACTAAAATGCCAGCCAACAGCCATTAGGACCTGTGTCTGGGCCCAGTGTCCCCAGCACTTTAATGTCATCCCATATATGTATTGCACTAGTTTTGAGGTCCACCTTCTGTTCTAGTGCCTAGGTATTTCCTTTCAAGCTGTATATATATTTTAAAAGTTTTTGCATCTTATCCAGAAGTCCTATGGTTTGGAGTGGGAGGAGTTCTGTGGAACTCTTGGAATTCTAGAGTGGGAAGAGTTATCTCAGCTGGATCTCGAGTCCTCAGGAGGTTTTTCGAACAGGAGCATCTCAGACTATATTATGAGCGCACCTGGTGTGTTGCCATCCATTTTGAGGCAGTCACAAGAGATTAGTCATTAACAGCAGTTAGAGCATCTAACTCTCAATGTTTCACCTTTTAAAACAAATTCAAGGCTCTTCCTGTGTGACAACGTGACCTTCGTTTCTTTAAATTCTTTACTAGGTAGAAATGCTCTGAGAATGTCATCTTTTGTGTACGTTGAGGTGGGCAAAAAAGCTAAGAAGTTACTCTGGACTATATTCACCACTCTCTTAGGCATCATCTGAAGACATCCTCAACACCAAACCATGATCAAATTCAAATTTTAACAAGAAACATAACAACATAACGACAAGAAGAAAACTAGATTTACTTTCTGTATCTTTCTCAAGATTTTTCTCATGATAAATTCCAAAGTGAAGTTTCACCCAAATGAAACATAATTGATCAAGTATGTGCAATAGTCGCTCAGTTGCCATAACAGGGAAATGATTTTGGCTTCTTCCCTCACAGCAAGTCCAGGCCTGCGCTTAGGCAAAGAGCCCAATAGAGGAAAAATGAGACCTACCTTAATGGGGCACCTCTCACCTTGTGCCTCTTGTCCATGCCAGTGACCACTCTGGCTTCTGAGATCACTGCCATTTGTACCCACGTCCTCCTTATTGTTGATGACAAATTTAAGGAGAGGGCTGGATAGAGATAAGCACAACCCAAAGGCAGTTGATTGGTAGGTTCTGATTTTTGGCTACGTCACTAAAATGAGTTTGCCTTAATTATGTGATGCCTCAGCAGAGGGTAATGGTAGGAATTAATCTTTTTCAGAAAGACATTAAAATTTGTTTTCTGTTGTATAGGACATCACCAAGATTTTTCTAAGCTCTTTTTGTCACCTGTCATGTTGCTGGCTTTAAGAGAGTCCTCTAAGAAAAGGAAAGGGAGTTATTACTCATCTCACAGCAGAAGCTGCCAGTGCTAAATGCCCTCAGCTGTCCCTTGGGCAAACCTGGGGCATCCGGGTTAGCACTGACCTGAAACTTTCCTTGACTCAAGTTGATTCAGTGGTTCTTTCTAAACTTTGCTTCTCTTAGCTCAATAGTTGAGTCTTACCCTCTCATTCTGATCCCTCTGTGTCTCAGCTCCACTGAGATTCCCACGCATATCACTCCCCTCCCACCATAAATCTTCCCCCTGTTACTCCTGAAATGAACCCACATGGGCTTTCACATTTATCACTTCGATTGTATTGACCATTCATTGGCCACAATCTTCGAAGTTGTAACATACGAGCCTGGGTGATTCCCGCAGGAATGGTAGCAATGACTGTGACAAATCTTTGGAAAGACAAACGTGACTTGATACCTCATTTGTGATGGGAAAATACTCTAGCATATAAAAGGCATCTGAATTTATTAGCTTGGCGTAGCTATAATGTAACCAGTAATGTATGGGATTTTTTTCTCACAGTCTGATAACAGCTTTATTGCATGTTAGCCTTTGAAAGGTATTGCTTCCTATGACTGTAAGAAGGGAAAAGAGCATGTTATGCCTTGACTGGCTGGCTTAGATTTGTGATTTATTTGATCAGAAATGTACCCTCTAACCACAGCACTTCAATTTACGGTCGCAGTTGGTTTGACAGTAGATGAAAGAATACAATTAGAGAGCACTTAGGTAATCGAGCTGCTTCCCTAAATTAGAGCTTCTTAATTTGCTCATTATCTTAGCCCCAAATGCTGCTGCTTCCATTTTGATTTTTGCCCTGTAACTTTAGACAAGTGAAATGGATAAGTCAAAAGCCCTAACTAGGTGATGACAGGCCCTGACGTGTCTTCACATTGCTTCAGCCTGAAGAGAAGGCTCTGTCCAGGGTCACAGTTTTGTGTGTGAGGAGCAGGAAACAGCAGGGAGATGAAAGGGAAGGGGCTGTGAGCTACAAGTCTGCGGTACAAAGATGAAAGCACCTGTGGTGGGGACAGAGTGTGGACAGAGAGGAGAGAGGCCTGTTGCTCGGCTCTGCCCGTTGCCTGGACACAGAAACAGTGGTGCAGCATCAGTCTGAAAAAAACATAAGGAAAACTGATCTCCCAGAAACAGGCTCGGAGAGAGACTCACAGACATAGAGAACAGACTTGTGGTTGCCAAAAGGGAAGGGGAGTGCAGGAGGGATGGACTGGGAGTTTGGGGTTAGCAGATGCAAACTATTATCTATAGAATGGATAAACAACAAGGTCCTCCTGTAGAGCACATGGAACTATAATCAGTATCCTGTGATCAGCCATAATGGAAAAGAATATGAAAAGGAATACATATGTATAACCGAATCAATTTGCTGTACAGCAGAAATTAACACAACACTATAAATCAAGTATACGTCAATAAAATAAATTAAAAAAAAATAGAAACCCAGATCTCCAACGTCATGACTCTGATGGGTGGCGGGCATGTCATGCTGGTAGGCATGGTCCGGGGTGGACTAAAGAAGAGAACAACTGAACTTGGCAGAAAAAATAACTGTGAGTGGGATTCTTGATGTATTTTCAGTACTTAGCAGATATACTAGATCGCTTTTAAATCTTCCCCACTTTTTTTTAAAAATCAAAGGATTCGTTGAGGTCAAGACAATGACAGTTGTGAGAAAAGGTGGGGAATTTAGAGTTTGGTGCTTACAGGTTCTTATTCAGAAATCTCATCAAAATCCAGGGTAGACACAATAGAAAGAGATGAGAGGCATTAGCAAAGACAGCAGCTGAGGAATGATGAGATCAAAAGATAAGACCCTGGACACCCTTCAAACGCTATTTTTCCTAGCATTTGAATCTTTAAATCTCACTATCCTCAGGTAATCCTTAAAAAACATAATTTATTTTCCACTTAGTGACTGACATAGGGCTATATCAATTCTTCATAGAGATCACGTGCTGCTTAATTTTATGTTAGATCATAAAATCTTAGACTGGGCTAATGGATGCCCAGGTCGCTGGAAAAGCACTATTTCTGGGTGTGTCTGGGAGAGTGTCTCCAAAAGAGATGAGCATTTGACTCAGCAGACTGAGTACAGATCTGCCCTCACCATTGTGGGCAGGCATCATGCAATCCATGGAGGGGCTGAATAGGACAAACAAAGGCAAAGGAAGGGCAAAATCTCGGCTCTCTCTTCTTGAGCTTGAATGTCCGCCTTTTCCTGCCCCCGGACATTACAGTTCCTGGTTCTCGGGCCTTCACACTCCAGGACTTACACCCGTGTCCACGCCTACCCTTCCATCCCACCCCACCCCTCCACTTCACAGGCCTTTGGACTCAGACGGAATTATTCCACCAGCTTTCCTGGTTCTCCAGCTTGCAGAGGGCAGATTGTGAGAATTCTCAACCTCCAAAGCTGTGTGAGCCAATTCCTATAATAAATCTCTTCTTCAGTCTATCTACCTATCATCTATCTATCTATCTATCTATCTATCTATCTATCTATCTATCTATCTATCTATCCATCCACCTACCTATCTATCATCTATCCGTCCATCTATCCTATTGGTTCTGTTTCTCTGGAGAACCCTAATACAGGCCATTTCTTAACATGAAAAACTACTCTGTTAGAGGGAGAATATGAAGCACACTGGAAAATATCAGACTTCTCTTCCTCTTCCATTCCATTCCCTTTCCTTCTTTTCTCTCCTCTTCCTGAGCATTTCAGTCCTAAAGCCATTAGGTGAGACAAAGCAAGGCATGTGTCTGCGGTAGTAGGGATAGAGCGTGGGGCGCCATGATGGCCCGGCGTGGGGCACCAGAGGCTATACAGAGAGGAAAGGGTGCCCATCAGAGGGGCAGCCCTGTGCGCATGCAGAGCCCCAGGGGAGTCTAGAGGCTGTTCCATGGAGGTGGAGGTCCTAGCCTAAGCAGGGGAGAAGGTAGGGTTGCCAGATTTAGCCAAGGGAAAAAAAGCCTATAAAACAAAATATGACACCCTACTAAATTTGAATTTCAGATAAACAATGAATAATTATTTAGTATAAATGTGTCTCAAATCTTGCCTGAATGGTTAGTAGTTTATACGAAATTCAAATTTAACTGGACATCCTGTATTTTATCTGGCAACATTATGAAGAAGGCATCCATACAGAGGACGGCTCGGTGTGGGGTGCTGGAGTTCAAGTGGGTGAGGAGGGCATCCGAGAGGAAGGCGGGAAGTGGCTTGGAATGGGGAGTCAGAGCTGGGGCAGAGAAAGGGGACTAACACGGGAGATGGGGCGGCGGAAGAGGCATGAGGTTCTTAGGGAACAAGGTGCTTGCAGGGCAGTGCCAGCTCCAAAGGCTCTAGAGGAGAATCATTCCTTGCCTCTTCCAGTGTCAGGTGGCTACAGGCATTCCTTGGCTTGTGGCTGCAGAAGTCCAGTCTCTGCCTCTGTCCTTATGTGGCCTTCCCCTCTTCCCCCTGACTGTCACTCTTCTGTGTGTGTCTTTTATAGGGACACCTGCTAGTGGATTGAAGGTCCACATAGATAATCCAGGATGATCCCATCTTGAGATCTTAACTACATCTGCAAAGCCCCATTTTTCAAGTAAGTTCACATTCACAGGTTCCAGGGGCTAGATAATTTTGAGGACCACCGTTCAATCTAGTACAGTTATATATAGGAAATCAATCAAATAAGCAAATGTTTCAAAGGTATTAGAAGCCTGGTTTTTCCTAATGGAGAACAATATGAAAAGACATTGGATTGGAATTATGTGTGTCAGTGTGAACTTACGGTTTTCAGTGTGTAAGCATAGAAATAATTCTAGATGGAAATGTCTGCCTGTGTGTATGTGTGTGCGGTCTACAGGCCAGCGACATCCCAATAGCAGTGAATACATTTAGCACCCAGGTCTCAGCTTCTAGATACCATTTCCCCTTAAAGGGAATCAGGTTTCCTTGGAGGAATGGCTGATTCCAGGACCGGTGCAAGAAAAGTACAAAGCAATCTTAGAATATTTTGTTGCACCAGAAAACAAAGAGGTTTTCAAAAAATAAAGGAGATGTCAAAGGGACACAGAAGTCTGCTTGAATAGGCTCCCAGTTGTCAAATGGAACAATTTGAACATCAACATAAATAATAACAATGGATTATAATCTATGAATAAAAAAAGAATCCATGAGTCCAAAATGATCTAAATGAATGAATGAATAAAATAAAAGTTTAATGAGAAATAGAATATTTCCGTAGTTCCAAAGTACCTCCCCAGAAAGTATTTATTAATTACAAAGGGGTAAAAGAGTAATTTGATATTGAAGAAGCCTGGCAGACACCACCTTAATCAAATGGTCCAAGTGAACATCATCAGTAATGAGACAAATGTAAATCACGCACCACCTGATAGACTATGAAGAGGAACACTCAGCATAGGTTTTGTGTTTTTCTTGCCAAATATTCATAATAAATTTCAGTTTAATCATGAGGAAACATCAATTAAACCCAAACTGACAAAATAACAAACTAACAGCCCTGTACTCTTCCAGAGTGTCAAGCCCATGAGATCAAGAAAAGGCTGAACCAATGTTCTAGTATGTAGGCATCCACAGAGACATGACAACTGCACATAATACTTGACTCTGAATTGGAAACTTTTGTTATAAAGGAATTATTGGAACAATTGGCCAAACTTGAATGGGTACCATGAATGATTAGATGATAGTAGTGTATCAGTGTTAAGTTCTGGACTTGGGTTGTTATTTTACGGTTAAATGGGAGAATGTTCTTATTTGTAGGAAAGCACACAGAGAAATATTCAGGGGTGATATGGCATCAGGTTGAGAATTTGCTCTCAAATGATTAAAGAAAATAGAATTCTTTGAACGGTACTTTCAACTTTTCTGTAATTGTTTCAAAATTTAAATCTGTTATTTCAAAAATTTTTAAAATGAACAAGCACCGTCAGCAGGGCCAAGAAGTGTGTTCATATATGTCCATTGCAGCATTATTTATAATATCAGACAACTAAAAACAGTGCAACTGGGTAACAATTTGTACATGATGCTCTCAACTGTGTTTAAAAATACAGAAAAAATAATTATCAAGAAATATATGAAAATGTTAAGATTACGTATGTCTATGTGGAAGAACTATGATAGTGCGCTTTTGCAGGGGCATGTCTTATGTACAGAAGGAATGTTATAGTTCACCAGGACTAGAGTGTAGAATTTAATTATAAAGTAAATAGAAGTGAGGAAAGGGATTAGATGAAATCATATGAAGTAAATCGTAGAATTGAATCATACAATGAAATTGCATATATATGTCTTTAATTTCTGCCAAGTCAACTGTGCACATTCAGACTGTATTTTCCCTACAACCTAGGGCTGAAATGCAAGCCAACAACCTCATCTGTTGCCGAACAATAGAAACAATGATGGACTCCAATGCTGGAGAAAGAACTGGCTGCACTGAATTCACTAAGAAATGGTAAAGACTAGACGAATCCTGATTATTACTGCACCCTGGGCAATTCAAGGTCTTTTCCAGAGTAATTTTCATTTAACATATAGCTGTGTAGGAGGTAACCTTTGGTTAAAAAGTGACTCTAGCTTTGATTTTAGGTTAAATTTTAACATGTATTTTAATTCCTTCTAGGGATCTTAACTAAATAGTCTAAATTTATTTTTTTAATTGAGATATAATTCACATAGCATAAAACTTTGGTTTTAATGATCCATTTTTAACAGGGTACAAGATATCCACAGTGAAAAAAGAATGTTCATTTTAAATAATTCTATAGATTTGTCTAAAAGAAAAGGAAATTTAAGTTTTAACATCAGGGAGGAAGTGATTGGATCAAATCAATGGGAAAACCGTCTGACTGGCCTACCCCTTCATTAAAAACAACCAAGGTGGGGACTCATCTGAGCCTGGCGCTGTAGCCAAAGTATGGATAGAAGTAAACAAGTCTATCTTTAGTGGCAGCCCCGCCCCCCCGCAACAGACACACACACACACAGACACACACACACTCACGGTCTTCTTTTCCTTCTCTCTCTTTGGCACTCTTCCTCCCTCACTTCCTTTTGCCCTACTTGTGGCCAAACTCCCTTTCCTCACTCAGGAGCCACTGGAGGGAGACCTTGCAGTCTACTGTGCGTGAGGCCCTCGGCAATTTCGCAACCTCTCCAAGCCTCACTTTCCTCCGAGTAGTTCCAGCTTTGTCAGGATGTTGTGAATAGTTTTTAAAGGATTAATATGAAGTGCTTTACATGAATCCTTTAACGTTACTTCTCTTTTGTATTAGTTTCCTGTTGCTGTAACAAATTACCACACACTTAGTGGTCTAAAACAACACGCTGTGCTAACTTACAGGTGTGAAGGTTAGGAGTCTAACATGGGTCTCACTGGGCTAAGATCAAGGTGTTGGCAAGACTGTACTCCCTCTGGAGGCTCCGGGGGTAGAATCAATTTCCTTGTCTTTTCAGCTGCTGGAGGCTTTCTGCCTTTCACGGCTTGTGGCCCCCTTCTTTCCATCCCTCCGAGCTCTGCTTCCGTGGCCACAGCTCCTTCTTTGACTCTCCTGGCTTCCTCTTATATATAAGGACACTTGTGATTCCATTGTGCCCACCTCGATAATCCAGGATAAACTCCCCATCTCAAGATCCGTAACTCACATCTGCAAAGTCCCTTCTGCCGTGTAAGTTGACATATTCGGTCATGGATATCTTTGGGGTCAGCATGCATTACTCTGCTCTGCCATGCTTTCCCTTTCCTCCCATATTGCTTAACTCCCAGGTATTCCCAATCTGTCCTCAACCTCCCTTTCTTGCTTGAGTTCTCTCAGAGCTCCTGCTCAGGGCTTCACATTTCCAGCTATTACTCTCTCCTGCTCTTCCAAGTTGAAAACCTACCCATTTCACAAGTCCCAGTCAAATCATGAGTCCTTTGGTAAAGCCTTCCCAGGCCATTGACTTATACAGATAGCTTCCTAAACCTCATTGCATATAGTAGCTGTACCATTCATTTGGCAAACACTCTGCCTTCTTGTCACATATGCATGGCACACAAATGCTGCATATATATTGAATAAATAAATAAATCTCCACCACTAGACCATAAGAAATTGAGAGCTGTGTCTTATTTTTTTCAGGTTTATTGAGATATAATTAACACATAACACTGTGTTAGTTTCAGGTGTACAATATGATGACATGATATACATATATATTGCAAACTGATTACCGTAATAAGATTAATTAACACATCCATCGCCTAACATGATTACCATTTTTTTTGGTGTGCGAACATTTAAGACCTACTCTCTTAGCAATTTTCAGTATGATACAGTATTGCTAACTGGGGACATTAGATCCCCAGAACTTATTCACCTAATACTGGAAGTTTGTACCCTTTGACCAACATCTCCCCATCCTCCCCTCCCCCGCCAGCTCCCGGCAACCACCAATCTACTTGAAGAACTGTGTCTTAAGCTACTTTCTAATGCAGCACGGAAGAATGGTTGAGGGGAGACACATGACAAGGATGAAAAGATAAAACATGTCCAGGAGTTCTAGGAAGGAAATGTCCCCAGAGTCCCATCTGTTTCCTTATTTAGAGCCACACCAACTCACCTCCTAAAAACACATCTCGGGCAAGGGGTCTTTACGTATTCTCTTTAGGTTGGTTTCAGTGACAACTTTTAGTAACAATTTTTCCTGGACTCTTCCTGCCCAACTTCTCGTGCTCCCTTGATTTGCTACCCGTGTGTATGGTCAATAGAAGCTCTTACAGAAAAGCAAATGGCACCTCTGAGAGGTGCTCCAGAGGCCATGATGGCCTGTAGAGGGAAGGGTAGAAGTGAGAGGTGGGCAAAGCCTCTCATTCTACCTCAGGATATTCTTCAGAATCTGTGGTCTGCCTCAGTTTGCACACCACTAGTAGATTATTTACCGGCTGACATTTTTCATTCTTTTAAGAGTTTTGGAGAGGGGGCTTCTGTTAGTCTATCTTCCCTTCAAAGACAGATGTCACTATTTCATGTGTAATTCTGTCTTCCTAGTTTATGATGACCACTTTCCTTTTACTTTTCTATTACTACTTTCAGAAAATATCTTTCCCAGAACTTTCTTCATTGGCTAATAGCATTCACTGGGCAGTTCTTCCCAGTCAAGGGAAAGGGATAAGAAAACTTCTTGGTGACTTTTGTACTTGTGATTCTAACTACCAGCCTAAAGTTCACATCAAAATACACATCACACAATGCTATTTGTTGTCTCACACTTTTGACAGACGAGTTGAAATCTTTTTATATAATTCAGCAAACAATATATGAACACTTTTCTGGGGTTTTGTGAAATAAATAGATGAACAAAAAACAGTTCTGGCCATCCAAAGAAGATCAGACATGAACATAAAAAGGTGCACATGAACTATTTCAGGCATCCCTTCTGACTCACCACTAGTGATAGGTTGGGCCTTAGACCAAGAAAAATTAAACTCCAGAGTTAAAAAAAAAAAAAATCCTTTCAACTTCCTGGGCAAACAACCCAAACTGCAGACCTTTCAGTTTTCAGATAACATTACAAAGAATCGTTTACTGACTGTAAATGTGCTCTTCCAGCAATATACTACTTTTTCTGTCTTCCTAGTTATTGTGCCATTTCTGTGACTGGGTATTACAGTCGGGCACAGATATGGAGTTTGCCTTGTGTTCAATTGTAGAAGATGAATCTGTAACTTTCCCCCCTCCCTTTGGGGAAAAAAATCAGGAAGGAACTAAATTACAAGGCTCTTCCTCCCATTTTACATTCAAACATGTCTTGCAGGAAATGAACAAATAGTGATTCTCAAATATACCATTGTGCTTCTGTGTGCTATAGTACAAACAGAGCTTTACAGGAATTTTGTGTGTTCCGGAAATTGAGAATTTTTTTAAGGACAAATGTGGGACTTGGACTTTTTCACTTCCTGCAGAATAGAAATGCCATATTCCTTAGCCTAACATTCAAGACCTTCAAGAGCTCATCCCAACTCACATCCAGTCTTATCTATGTCCATCCTCACTCCATGGACCCAGTAACATCCCATGAGCCGTGCTGAAGATTTTTATCTCCAAACCTTTTTTGCCCTCAGGATTGTCCTTCTATCTTTCCTTTCCCTCCAATCCCACTGTCAAATTATCTATTCTTCAAGGTACATGTTCAAAGAAAAGGCATCCATAAAGCAACCATCATCTCCAAGCTGGAATTACCCTTTCTTGGGTTTTCACAATTTCCTATAATTAATGGTTACAGCTTTTACAAGGAGGAATAAAAATTAAAAACCACTTAACAGCTTGTCAAATAAAACTTGAACATAGTTTTTTTGAAAAGGGCAAGAAATTCTTTCAGAACCAAAGAGGTACAATTCATACTTGTAAATGCTTTCCCTAATAATAAAAAAGAGATAGAAATGCCAGCCAACATAGGAAGCACTAACAAGATAGAGCTGTCCTGCAGACCACAAATTGCTAGTTTTAAAAATAATGGTAAAGAGGGAGAAAGCAATTAAAAAGCTAGAACTGCCTTAAAAAATGAATGTGACCTACAAGAAGAAAATAAAAAACATTTTAATGGGGGATTTTAAAAATGATCAATTAATGTACGCATTCTCCTGCAAAATGTCTTCAAATTAATATGTGGGTTTAATGCAAATACTAATAAAAATTCCAATGTGATTTTTTAATTAAAAAAAGGAAGTAAAATTTATTGAGGAAAACTAAACAGACATGAATTAAAACATATTTTGGAAAAAGAAAGAATAACGCAGTGGGATTAGTTCTGCCTGATACTAAAACATATAAAAGCTGCAACAATTAAAGCAGAATGCTATTGGAAGATAACTAGAGAGGTCAATTAATAGAACAGAACAGATAGCTTAGAAATAAATCTTATTATATATAATACTTTACAAAATGATAATGAGAAAAGAAAGGGCTTTTCAATAAATGGTGCTGAGAAGATTTTAGCTCTTTAAGAAGAAGTTCCTCATCCCATACTTTATAATAAAATGTGTTCTAAGTAGAATTTTTAAATTAACGATTAAAATAAAACTTTAGACTCTTCAGACAAAGTAGAAAAGGTGAATATTTATTCAATGTCTAGAGGAGAGAGTTCTTTAAGGTTAGAAGTATGAAGAGGAATCAAAAGAGGAATGAGGTAATATTTGATGACATAAGTCGCAAAGTTTTGCATGTTAAATATAAACAAAAGTAAACAACTGATGTCTGGTCAAGTGGTGAAGCAGCTTCAGGCTCTGTTAAAACGTTCCCTCCTACCTTTAGTGCCCACACTTGTTCCTAACACATAATAATAACAAATAGGATATGAAAAGGGAAAATCAAAATGATATAATTGGGTTCAAAAAAGGAAAGGAAAGCAAAAATAAACAAATGGGACCTAATTAAACTTAAAAGCTTTTTTGCACAGCAAAGGAAACTGTCAACAAAATAAAAAGACAACCTACTGAGTGCGAGAAGATATTTGCAAATGATATGACAGATAAGGAGTTAATATCCAAAATATATAAACAGCTCATACAACTCAATATAAAAAAAAAACCCTCAAAAAACCCAAACAACCCGATTTAAAAAATGGGCAGAAGACCTGACTAGGCATTTTTCCAAAGAAGACATGCAGATGGCCAACAGGCACATGAAAAGATGCTCAACAGTGCTAATCATCAGACAAATGCAAATGAAAACCACAATGAAATATCACCTCACATCTGTCAGACAGGCTATCATCAAAAAGACCACAAATAACAAATTTTGGTGAGACTCTGAGAAAAAAGGAGCTCTTGTACAGTGTTGGTGGGAATGTAAATTAGTGCAGCCACTGTGGAAAAGAGTATGGAGGTTCCTCAAAAAACTAAAAATAGAACTACTATATGACCCAGCAATTCCACTCCTGAGTATATATCTGAAAAAACAAACAAACAAACAAGAAAAACACTAATTTGAAAAGATACATGTTCATAGCAGCATTATTTACAATAGCCAAGACATGGAAACAACCTAAGTGTCCACCAACAGATGAATGGATAAAGAAGATGTGGATATATAAACTATGGGATACTACTTAGCCATAAAGGAGAATGAAATTTTGTCTCTTGCAATAACATGGATGGGCCTGGAGGGTATTATGCTTAGTGAAATAAGTGAGACAGAGAAAGACAAATAGTGGATCTTATCACTGATATGTGCAATCTAAAAATAAAACACACTAATATAGCAAAACAGAAGAAGACTCCCAGTTATGAAAAACAAACTAATGGTTACTAGTGGGGAGAGGGAAAGGATTTGTATCAAGATAGATGTAGGGATTAAGGAGTACAATTATTATTATTAAAATAAATAAAATAAAAACAAATAAAATTATTAAAATAAATAAGATACAAAGATATAGTGTACAGCTCAGGGAATATAGCTAGTATTATATAAAAACTTTAAATGGAGTATAATCTATAAAAATTTTGCATCACTATGCTGTACACCTGAAACTAATACATTAGTTATAACTAATATTAGTTATATTAAAACTATACCTCAATAAACAAATGAAAAAAACATAAGTACCACCATGGAACCGAAACAAACAAAAAATGCCCCAGTGAAGACAGCAGAATTGCAGCTGTATACCTACTGGTCTTCCATTCCCATGTCCAAGGCTTCAGCTCCCACAGGAACAGTCTCATACAGAGAAGAGTGAGGACAAGGAGTAGGGCTGGGGCTCTCTCTAGTCATATGAAACTGATAGAAACAGTTGGTTCACCCATTGCTTAGAGGTATGGGTTCACAGGAAGCTGCAGATGTTGGGAAGTAGGAGTTCAAACACACAACCTGAGGCAGTGAAGAAATCTGTGATAACTACGTCTCCCATCCAAGTACTAACCAGACCCAACTCTGCTTAGCTTCTAAGATCAGGCAAGATCAGGTGTATTCAGGGTGGTATGGCCATAGACTGATACCTACACTATCAAAGTAAGTCAGGAATATCAAACTACTACTACATACCCATTTCTGAACTGGGGACTCCAGTGTACTATGTGCCAAAAAAATATGTTGTCAGGAAGGGGTGAACATAGAGGGAAAGGGAAAGGGAAAGAGAATAAGTAAAAGACTAAAAACCTTTCTACTAAATATAAGCCTCCTGCAAAACAGAATTCCAAAACCACATTAAAGTATCTAACAACAACAAGAGAAAGTTTGAACGCCCCCTCCCCAGTTGGACCATGAATTCACTTCAGATAAAATTAATTTTATGGAACTGTTTGATAAGGAACTGGAAAGTAAATGTGCTGATGATGCTCCAAGGAATCAATGAAGATAACCTTTCCATTAAAGAAAGAACAAAAGGGACTTCCCAGGTGGCACAGTGGTTAAGAATCTGCCTGCCAATCCAGGGGACACGAATCCAAGCCCTGGTCTGGGAAGATCCCACATACCACGGAGCAGCTAAGCCCGTGCACCACAACTCCTGAGCCTGTGCTCTAGAGCCCGTGAGCCACAACGATTGAGCCCTCAAGCCACAACTACTGAAGCCTGTGCGCCTAGAGCCCGTGCTCTGCAACAAGAAGCCACTGCAATGAGAAGCCTGCGCCCCACAGCAAAGAGTAGCCCCTGCTAGCCACAACTAGAGAAAGCCCACACGCAGCAGCGAAGACCCAATGCAGCCATAAATAAAGAAATACATTTATGTTTTAAAAAAGAACAAAAAAGTATGGAGCAAAAAAAATCAATAGTGAAAAAAGAAACAGGTGCATCTGAAAAAGAAACAGATAGAAATAAAAAAAGAGACATTAAAATTTAAAAATCAATAGAAAGAATGAATTTTAGGCTGGAAATATGAAAAGAGGAGTATTTCACTGGAGAGAAGAATTCACCCACTTCATGGTCAAAGAAAAGAAAAATATGAGTAAATAACTAAAGAATTCTAAGGTTAGATGGTGAGGATCCCAGAAGAAGAAAACGAAGGAAAAGAGTTGAATCCTCATATCAAATGTGTTCTATATACCAAAAGGATGAAAAATTAAATCTTTACAGGGTGAGTGCAGAACATGAAGAATGACAAGAGAACGTTAAGAGCTATCATAGATAAAAGGCAGATTATGTGCTTCCCGGCAACAGTCTTCCCATCAGAAATATTAGATGCCACAAAGAAGCCGGTGAAGTAATGTCTTCAAAATGCTGAGGGAAAAATAGATAGCGACACTGCTAGACTTTTGCAATGTAGACACAAAATGAATCCATTTTCAAATAGCAAAGCATAGGACCAAGAGTTCAGCCACCTGCTGACTGTGGCTGATACGCACGAGGGCACTGGTATGAGCAAAGTGGAGATCCATTACACAACAATGTGTACTTTAAAATGATTACAATGGTAAATTCTGTTATATGTTTCTTACCACAATGGAAATAAAAATATCATGCCCAGGCTCCAAGCAGTTCTACCTTAATTTCTCTGTAGAGGCAGGCAAAGTGCATGGAGCATAGGCAGAAGGTATTTTCTTAAATTTCCCAGTTGAGTTTTATGTTTATTTTTTTCCCCTCAGGTGATTTCTAATGTGCAACCAAGGTGAAAACCGCTGACTTATGCCTAAAACAAAACCATATGAAATTTGAAAGAAAAAAACAAGGATGGGAAACAGTGTTTGGAAAGGAAGATATAAGGTAAATATAGAAATAGTGGTAATACTCTCCAAAAAAGCCAGTGTAGGAGTTACTGTATTAGACAAAATATAATATAAGGCAAAAAACTTAGATAACAAGAGATGCTACATAATAATCAAGGGAAGAAGCATATACAATCATGAATTTGTATGTACCCAACAACATAGTACAAAGTGAGCTAAAAACTGACAGAATGACAAGGAGATACAAATTTAAAATCATGGTGAGATATTTTAACACCTTTATTAGCAGCTACTAGATCAAGAAGACAAAAAAAACTTAAAGCTATAGAATATTTAAAAAGTAAAACTAACTAGTTTGCCCTAATAAGGATACAGAGAATCCTACAGGTGGTAACAGAATGTTTTTTCTTTTCACAAACACATAAAACAATTATAGAAACTGACACCATACAAGGTCACAAGGTAAGTCTCATCAAATTTCAAGACATCAGTATCCTTCAGATGATATGTGTTCTTGTAATTTGTAACTTTTTCTTCTTGAAAAGGTTCTGAAATGATGGCAAAACATTATTTGATAAAACTGGATGTAGGTTCACGAGAGTTTGCTATATTATTCTCTAAATGTTTCTTTATGTTTGCAATATATTAATAATATTTTTTAGAATTTGAACCACCTGACAAATATATTTCCAACAAATATAACAGCCAATTAATGCCAGTTTATATAAAAAGCCCAGAAAAAAGATAAGAAAAATACTAAAATGTTAATATGTAAGTACACAGAAGACACTGAATGACGTTCAACACAAAGAAAAAACAGGTACTTTACAAATGGAAGAGCATTCATTCTGAATAGAGTCAAAACTGTGAAATAACATGCTTACCAATTTAAGATTTGAAAGCTTGATTATACCCACTGTTGGTAAGGTGATAACAACACATTCCTTCTCATACATTTGGGGTGGCAGTCTAAACTGTTTAAAACATTTTGGAAAACAATTTAATAATATCCATCAAAAGTCATATAATTTTCTATGATTTTTGACTCAGTAATTCCATTTCTAAGGATCTAGCATATGGATATCCTGAATATATGAAAAACTTTATGTACAATGATGTTCATAGCATGTTATTTGTAAAAAATTGAAAACAAATTAAATGTACAGTTATTAAGAAAATAACTCCCCAAATTATGATATATTCCCTTGAAAGATCTTATAGCCATTAAAAGGATAGGTAACAGGGGAAAATGATTGCTGGAGCATGTCAAGTGAAAAGACCGAAATTCAAAATTATTCACTATGATTACTAGTATTTGTAAGAAAAAAGCTTTGCAGGAACTACATCAAAATGTTCAACCTGATTATTTTTTGGATGGTGGAACCATAGGTGATTTTTCTTTCTATTATTCTTATTCTCTAATTTTTCTTTGTGTTTCTATTACTTTAATAATAATCTTTACACAAACTGCTTTAATGTTCCTGTATCTTTACTAGGTGATGACAGGTTGGCAGATTGTTAAATATGTTATAACCTATGCTGTCTCTCCCCTTTAGACCAGGGAGGCACCCAGTAGAACCCCAAAGAAAACACAGACTCCTTCTTTTTGTCCCATGGTATTCTCATGTCAGTAGACCAGGTTGAAGCCTTGGCTGGAAGGGAAAGTCAGCTCCAAGGTGACGGCCAGGTTTGCTTCTGAACTGGGAGGGGAGAGGAGAAACAGAACACATTCACATGGAAGACGGGGCACCTTGAACCTCATATCGTGCCATCATAGATGGGAATAACTATAGCCTCCCTTGGGATGAAATATGAAAGTTGAATACTTCCAATAATTTAGGACAAAGCACACAAAGCAGCAAGTCAAAGGACCCTAAAAGGATTTTAATAACTGAAAGAGTACAGAATCCCTTCAAACAGACTCCCTTTATAAAAAGACAGCAATCACAGTTCTGAAGGGGTAAATTTTTTTTTGGGGGGAGGGGGGTATACCAAGTTCAATCATCTGTTTTTAGACACATATCCCCGTATTCCCTCCCTTCCTTGACTACCCCCGCCTCAAGTCCCCCCCACCCTCCCCGCCCCAGTCCTCTAAGGCATCTTCCATCCTCGAGTTGGACTCCCTTTGTTATACAACAACTTCCCACTATCTATTTTACAGTTGGTAGTATATATACGTCTGTGCTACTCTCTCGCTTCGTCTGTTTCCCCTTCACCCCCCGCCCCCTCCCATACCTCGAGTTCTCCAGTCCATTCTCTGTATCTGCGTCCTTGTTCTTGTCACTGAGTTCATCAGTACCATTTTTAGATTCCGTATATGTGAGTTAGCATACAATATTTGTCCTTCTCTTTCTGACTCACTTCACTCTGTATGACAGATTGTAGGTCTATCCACCTCATTACATATAGCTCCATCTCATCCTGAAGGGGTAAATTTAATACTGATTGAGATCACACAGAAAAGTAAGATTGCAAAGGAGAGCTAAGTAATTTAAATAAGAATTTTCTGTAGAAAGCATCTTTTTTCAAGATAACATTTAAACATATTTTGGCCTAGCCTCATTTTATAAGTACATTCATAAACAATTTTTTCCCAAATTTCTCCCTAAAGACAGACAGCATCTCTAAGACAAGAAATCATATTTTGTAAGCATTTAAAAGAACGTATCTACAAATCAACCATTTGTTTTGTCTCAATGATTGAAATAGGTTCTTGTTCTACAAAGGTGGGTTTGGTCCTCCTACCAAATAAAGCACGTTTTGATTATTAAAATGTTTGCCAATGTAACTATAGTCAAAACATGTCTACTTTCTGAATTCATCCTTCCTCTCTCCGTCTCTTTCTTTCATCTTCCCTGTCTTTCCTGTCTTCCTTGAGTTACAAATTCAGATGTCCATAAGAGCCAGTCAAGTTGTGTAAATGAGCACAAGTGGTGGATGTGCATGTAGGGAGTCTGGGGCAATGGTGGACTGGAGAACATAGGCTCCTTGGGAAGGGGGAAATCGCTACCCAGCAAGAGCCAATGCAGGCCCTGAGCTGAGTCCCATTTTCGCAAGAACCCAGAATTCTAGATATCATATGAAATCTATCAGGTTTGGAAATGGCTGCAATTGACTCAAATATTTGTTTAAACTGGGCAGGCCAACAGTGAGTGGCCAATTTGCAGTCTCTGATTTAACCTGTTTAAGCCTAACCGTCTCCTCTAGCTCATGGGACTATTATATAGATTGCTAGTTTTTCTTTAAATAACAAAAGCCATACTCATTGAGCCCTTACTTTGTGCTAGGTGATGTTTGAAGTGCTTTACAGGTATTATTTGTTTCCTCACATCAACCCTATGATGAAAGTACCGTATAACTTCATTTTGTAGGTAAGAAACAGAGGTACAGAAAAGAGCAGACGAGATGATGCACACTGGTATGCTAATAACACCGTACTGTGCTATAGGAACACTAGGCAGTATGATCATCACAATGGAGGAATAAGGGGACTCGTGAAACATCAGAGGGAAAAGTCAAACAATAGTATTCTGAAGAGCTGGGCGTCTAGATGTGTTCCAGTTATCTTGCTGTGGACCAAACCACTTCCAAACTTATTGGACTAAAACAATACTTCCCTGTTATTTCTCATGGTTTGGGGGTTGATGGGCTCATCTGGGCAGTCCTTATTGGGGTCACTCATGCAGCTGTAATCAGATGGCTTCTGAGACTGGAGTCATGTGAAGGCCTCTTCATTCACAGGTTAGGCACTTGGGCCAGGATGGCTGGAACCACTGGGTGCTGGCTGGGCATGTGTTTCTCCACAGGACCTCTCCACGTGCCCAGCTTTGGCTTCCTTAAAGCATGGTGGCCTCAGGGTAGTTGAACTTAAATGGTGTCTCAGGGCTCCAAGAATGAACCTTCCAGGAGACAAAAGTGGAACAGGCCACTCTGTGGAGCGCTAGGCCCTAAAACTGGCACAGTCACTTTCATTTAGTCTATCGATCAAGGCAGTTGCAGAACCTACCCAGATTGAAGGGAAAGGTCTAGACTCCACCTTTCTTTTTTTAATTAATTAATTAATTAATTAATTAATTAATTATTTTTATCAAAGTATAGTTGATTTACAATGTTGTGTGAGTTTCAGATGTACAGCAAAGTGATTCAGTATATTCTTCCTCAGGTTCTTTCCCCATATAGGTTATTACAAAATACTGAGTATAGTTCCCTGTGCTATATAGTAGGTCTTTGTTGTTTATCTATTTTCTATATAGTGGTATGTATATGTTACTCCCAAATTCCTAATTTGATGGGAGGGGTGACCAAGAAGAGGTAGCTATGTTTAATCTGCCGAAGGATGGTCGACCAATTGGGTAATCTCCATTATCCCAGTTGACAGGCTACCACTGGGATGAATCACTGGCAACTTTTGTCATTGTTCCGCCTGAGTTCTGTCTCCATGAGAGTGAGATTGTCTAGGCCAAGGGGACATGCACTAGGGGAGTCGTAGTTCCCCAAAAGAAAATCACATAGTCCTTACTACAGAAAAAAGATGAATGGATGCTATAGAGTACAAACAATGTCTGCTTCAGACATTTATTGTTTGATTGAAATCTATTTTTGTTCAATGTAAGAATCTTCACACAAACCCACGCCCTTCCCTCCACACCCTTCACACCCAAACTCTGTCTGTGTCTCTCATTTGATTCAGATAACAAGTGTTTACCTGCAGCAGTGCTAGGTGGGCCTAGGTTAGGCTCTGTGTGAGGGCTCAGAGAAGAATCAGCCCTGGAGCTTGCCCACCAGCTGCTCACTCTTAAGTAGTGGGGGGAAATTGAGAAACAGCAGTAACATCAGAGAGGAAAAGAGGAGGTGCCGTAAGAGGCACAGATAAAGTGCTCTGGACATTTAGATGAGAGGGAGATTACTTCCAGCTGCACCCTTAATCACACACTGCCTCACATCTCTTGTAGTGTCATCTTGTCTGGTTATTGACTGCTATACTGTTGAACGACAGCAAAGCAGTTACCCTGAATAATTCAGGGTGCTGCTCCTTCCTCAGCCTCCAGATCATCAGCTCCTCCGAGGCAGGGCTGGAGAACTCTGACAGGCATATCGCAGGGGCTAATGTTGATAGACTTAAGAATGCTGGCTCCAGTAGAAGAGAACATCAATAAGATGATATCTGAATAACGTCTATATTTGCTCACAAATATAGGTCTTTATGAGTTTACTAATATTTCTTCAATGCAGTAAACAGAAGAGGAGATTAAAAGATTGCTTTTCTCCATGGCCTTTTTTTTTTTTCTTCTCCTGGGAGGAGGAAATGTCTTTCTACTGGCATCTCCTGCTTCTAATGACTGACATCTCAGTTGGGTGTGTTCTTCCACTGCGGCTATGGAGAGATGTCAAATAAAGGTGATTGAGTGTCATAGTAAAACACACCTCAGTGATGGCTCTACCAGGACCTTTTACACATAGTAATCTCAGATTTCTGCATGGAAAGTTCTTTTGTGTGTGTCCCATTAGAGGATCATTTTTGGCATCAATTCCAAGTCTTTCTGAAAAACGTAGTTTTCTTTCTTGTTTCTTATTTTTAAATGACAGATGGTTAGGAAATATCTTCTTCACTCTTATAAGTATTTTCCTCAGTTTTTCTCCATTAAGCAGCAATTACCCTCATGCATCATCTTTCTAAGTAGTTATTTTCTAGCTCCTGAAGAGAATAATCACAGTGAAGGCTTTTGTCTTATGTACTTCATGATTTTTCTCAGCAGGAAACTTCTATTGAATATAATTTGTACCACAGTAACTAACATAGACACTTAAACATACTTGGTAGTTAATTTTCTTTTTCAGTGGACCAAGTTTTCCGATGAAACATTCATCTGTTTCACAAAGGGTGGTTTTCCTGGATTCTCTCCAAAAGTACCTTTAAAGAAAATTAGATATGTGACTACTGTTTTCCAAGGGAGAGGTGGAGTGAAAGAAAATTGTTTCCTCCAGCTTAAATTACCTCACATTTACACTATACTAAGCACTTTAGAAAACGTGCACGTTGTCTGCTTTGTCGAGAAGCAAAACCCCTCCTGGATTTATTTCTTGATGCTAGCAATATTGAAAAATAATTTAACGTACATTATGCAAAAACAACTTTAGATAGGTTTAACAATTAAACCTATAAATCAAGTCTTAGCAAAGTAGCGGAAAACAGAAACAAGCAGTTATGACATCTTTAGAGGAATTATAACTTACCCAGGCTTGGAAATGGTAAATGAAATATCAAAGGACAAAAACAAGAGATTTGATGATTTGTAACTTGTAATATTTAAGATGATTTTAACAAGCACCATTATTTCACCAAAGGTCGTTCATGATTCATTTAGAAGAAATTATTCTTGGCCTTTGGCATTCAATGATGTGCATATCACAAGTAATCCCTAAAGCCAACGATATAGAGAGCTATGTTATTCTGAGTCAGAATTTGCATTATGCCGAGAGCGTGGTATGCCTGGCAGAGTCCCTCACTTGAAAGTACCCTATTTGACCCCCCAGCACCTGATTTCAAGGTGACCTATCCTTCTCACCTGCTTATTGTGACACACTTCTCTCCAGAACGCACATGTTAATGTATTTGTACAAAGGAAAGCATTCACTGCAATGGTTTTTCTCAAATGTGGAGATTCAGAAAGGTTTCACCTAGGATACCTTTCTGGAGAATGATATCATTGCTGGGAAATTCCATAGAATGGAGATAACAGAAAGATCAATGGAAAGTTGCTGACTTTCTAGAGATATTGCCTGAATCAGGACTCTTCTCTCGTTGACTTTAGAAAAACTGCAACTTTGAATATGAATGATAGTATTCAAGGGAATCAATTAATGCTATTGGTAAAAAAAAAAAATAAAGGAAAAAGAAGAAAATAAAAAGAAACACACACACACACGACCCTTGTCCCAGTCACACAGAAAAACAATAGCAAGCAGTTAATGTGATTTCTCACAGGGAGCCCTCTTGAATCAGATGACCTCTCCAGGCAACGTTAACAACACACCCAGCTGGACAATGCTCAGAATTGCCCAGGTGGACAGTGTCGAATGTGACACACCTCAGGAATGACCACAGTGGTTCCCAGCCACACCTGCATTCCTGCATGCTGTCACATCTCCTTCTTGTTTCTCTCTGGGCTGGTCACACTATCATTAACCCATATCTGGACCATGGCAGGTCCTCCAGCTGGTCCCTCCAGGCTCCAGCCCGTTCCACGACCAATCCATCAAACACATTCCCAAGAGGCTGCTGTCAAAAATGCAAGTGTGGCCATGTCCCTCCCAGCTTTAAAATGCTTCAGGGAATGGGCCATTACTTTCAATAGACTTCCCAGTTCTTTTTTGTCTTTTTTTCTTTGTGGTTAAAAAAATACAAAACCGTAACATGGAATTTACCACCGTAGTGTTAATTGACTGCAAGCACATTGTTGTGCAACTGATCTCTTGAAGTTTTTCATCTTGCAGAGCTGAAACCCTATACCCATTGAACAACTCCCCATTTCCTCTCCCTACAGTCCTTAATAATCACTATTGTACTTTCTGTCTCTACGAGTATAACAACTTTAAATACCTCATGTAAGTGGAATCATGCAGCATCTGTCCTCTTGTGACTGGCGTGTTTCACTTAGCATAATATCCTCAAGGTTCATCCATGCTGTAGCATGTGACAGGACTTCCTTTTTAAGACTGAATAATGTTCCACCGCATGTATATATCACCACATCTCGTTCAGCCATTCATCCGTTGGTGGACATGTGGGTTGCTGCCATCTCTTGGCTATTGTGAATAACGCTGCTTTGAGCAAAAGTGTACAGATCCCTCTTCGAGATCCTGCTTTCAGTTCTTTTGGATAAATAGCAAGAAGTAGGATTATTGGATCACATGATAATTCTATTTTTGAGATATGTCCCTACTGTCTTCCATAGTGGCTACACTATTTTCCATTCCCGTCAACCGTGCACAAGGGTTCTAATTCTTCCACATCTTCAGCAATACTTATCACAGTAGTCCCCCCTCCCCACCCTCCGTCTGTGATCTCACTTTCTGTGGTTTCAGCTAGCTGTGGTCCAAAAATATTCCATGGAAAAATTCTAGAAATGAACAATTCATAGGTTTTAAATTGTGGGCCATTCTGGGTAGCATGATGGAATCTCAAGCCATCCCACTCCAAGCCACACAGGACATGAATCATCCCTCTGTCCAGCGAATCCACCCCTTCGTCACTTAGCAGCCATCTTGGTTATTGGCTCAACAGTCATGATATCTCAGTACCTGTGTTCAAGTAACCCTTATTTTACTTAATAATGGCTCCAAAGTGCAAGAGTAGTGATGCCAGCAGAGACTATTATCTGATAATAGTAATTATTATTATATCATGTAAATATAACAATAATAATTAGTGATGAGTGAAACTGAGCATCTTTTCATGTTTGTTGGCCATTTGTACGTCTTTTTTGGAGAAATGTCAAGTCCTTTGTTTTTTAATCTGTCTTTGTTTTGCTTTGTTTTGTTTTTCTGTTGTTGAGTTGCTGTTCCTAATTCTTAAGCATGGTCTACACCCTTCCTGATGTGATCTGGTCGTAAGTCTCATTTCCGTCCTCTCCTTACTTCACACACTTCTCTTTGGCAAGCTCAGTTCCTAGAAGTTCTCTACTAGAGGAGCCAGGCTATTGATTTCTCCACGTGCAGTTCCTGACGGGATGCTCGCCTCCCTACCCCAAATGCTTCTTGACCACCAGAGCAAAATCTACTGCTGTCAGAAAGAAACATTTCCATGGGGGAATTACCTTTGAGAAGCTTTCTCTCACCCTGTCCTGCAGTGCACCCACTATGCCTTCCACATCTTTATGGGTGGATCTAATAAAACATTTCCACCACTAAGCAGATACTAAAAGTAGTGAATACTCATCATAGCAAAGGCTTTTTGTTCATGTCTGCTATATTTTCCCTTTGTACCTCCCATGGAGCGACTAAACCTATTACACCTGGTAAGGTCAGCAGTAATTATACTTAGGAATTTTATCTGAGGCATTCCGGAGTATATCCAGAAATGGAAAGCAAGCTAGTTAACAGGTGAGCGTACTTTTTAAAACATCATTGATATAGAACATTGCGACAGAATAACAGTCCATATAGCATTTCCAAAAAATGTCTCTGCGATGTAAATTCTGTTAAACTGGGTGACATTTCTTGTCATGAAGGTAGATTTTGTAATCATGGTCTATCGTGGAATGCATGGGACCAATTAGAAGGCTGCTTGAAGTTTGGTGCCATGTTGAAACCCCAGGTGCTGCTCAGGCAAAGCCCGCTTGTGTTGTCACCATCCATCTACCCTGTGTTCAGGGCTGAGCATGTGGGCTTGAGATTTTTATTATTATCTGCCACCCCTATGAGATGATAAGCTCCTTAAGGTCAGCACCAAGCTTACTTAATATTCAAACTCCGGTGCCAAGCATGGAGACTGCCATGGAGTCAATAATGTTACATTTTTTCTGAAGGAAGGGAGGGGAGGAGGAAGAAAGATTGGTGGGCAGGTGAGCAAGCAGGAGCAAAGGGAAACACACAGCCAGGCTTCTCCTGTGTGCCCTGTGCTGCCCAGTTCCCCCGCCCAGAAGACCTAGTCACCCAGGCTGCACACTCAGGTCCCAACCACACCCCTGTCTCAACTTCCCCAAGCTGAAATGGCTCAGTCTTCACAAAGGTCACCCCCCACTTCCAGCTGCAGGGTTCAAAGTGGGAGTTTAGATCCAGGGACTGCAAACAACAGTCCTGTGCAGTCTGGCAAATATACTGATCAGGTCTCAGATTATTGAGAAAACTATCATTTAGGAGGCATCTACGCCATGCCAGCCAACACGTGAAGGCCTTCAGATATGTTATCACATTTCACACATTTCAGCCCTTTTCCAATCGTTTGGGAACTTTGTTATTATTCCCACGTTGCACATGAGGAAAATGAGACCCAACCAGGATTGTAATCAAGTTTCTTTAATGAGAAGGCCGTGCTCTGATGATCATATTATGACACTCAAAGTCAGAGTCTTTTTGATTTACAATAGACATGGTCCATTGTTTTCGTACTTATTAGGTGTCGGGGCTGTATCGTTCATAGGCTGAAAGTCTTTTAGGCCTGGCAGATATCTTAGAAGACATCTAGTCGAATCCCCTTAAGTTACAAATGAGGAAGCTGACAATTTGACATGATTTATAAACCGTACAGTGAATAGAGTGATACAATCATGCTCTTTAAAGATTTCTTTTTTTGATTTTTTTAAACTTTTTATTTGTTTATTTTTTACAGCAAACTGCATCTATTTAGAGTGTACAGTTTGGTATCCCAGTCTCCCAATTCATTCCCGCCCCAACCCTCCCCACTTTCCCCTTTGGTGTCCATATGTTTGTTCCCTACATCTGTGTCTCGATTTCTGCCTTGCAAACCGGTTGATTTGTGCCATTTTTCTATAGTCCACATATATGTGTTAATATACAATATTTGTTTTTCTCTTTCTGAGTCACTTCACTCTGTATGACAGTCTCCAGGTCCATCCATGTCTCTCCAAATGTCCCAGTTTCATTGCTTTTTACAGCTGAGTAATATTCCATTGTATGTGTGTACCACATCTTCTTTATCCATTCATCTGTTGATGGACATTTAGGTTGCTTCCATGTCCTGGCTATTGTAAATAGTGCTGCCATGAACACTGGAGTGCATGTGTCTTTTTGAATGATGGTGTTCTCTGGGTATATGCCCAGGAATGGGATTGATGGGTCATATGGTAGTTCTATTTTTAGTTTTGCAGGGAACCTCCATACTGTTTTCCATAGTGGCGGTATCAATTTCCATTCCCACCAGCAATGCAGGAGCGTTCCTTTTTCTCCACACCCTCTCCAGCATTTACTGTGTGTAGATTTTCTCATGATGCCCATTCTAACCGGTGTGAGGTGATACCTCATTGTCGTTTTGATTTGCATGTCTCTAATAATTAGTGATGTTGAGCAGCTTTTCATGTGCTTCTTGGCCATCGGTCTGTCTTCTTTGGAGAAATGCCTATTTAGGTCTTCTGCCCATTTTTTGATTGGGTTGTTTATTTTTTTGATATTGAGCTGGATGAACTGTATATTTTGGAGATTAATCCTTTGTCTGTTGATTCGTTTGCAAATATTTTCTCCCATTCTGAGGGTTGTCTTTTCGTCTTGCTTATAGTTTCCTTTGCTGTGCAGAAGCTTTGAAGTTTCATTAGGTCCCACTTTTTTTATTTTATTTCTGTTTTTATTTCCATTATTCTAGGGGGTGGATCAAAAAAGATCTTGCTGTTATTTACGTTGAAGAGTGTTCTTCCTGTGTTTTCCTCTGGGAGTTTTATAGTGTCTGGCCTTACATTTAGGTCTTTTATCCATTTTGAGTTTATTTTTTTGTGTGGTGTTAGGAAGTGTTCTAATTTCATTCTTTTCCATGTAGCTGTCCAGTTTTCCCAGCACCACTTATTGAAGAGGCTGCCTTTTCTCCATTGTATATCCTTGCCTCCTTTGTCAGAGATGAGTTGACCACAGTTTATCTCTGGGCTTTCTATCCTGTTCCATTGATCTGTATTTCTGTTTTTGTGCCAGTACCATACTGTCTTGATCACTGTAGCCTTGTAGTATAGCCTGAAGTCAGGATGCCTGATTCCCCCAACTCCATTTTTCCTTCTCAAGATTGCTTTGGCTATTCGAGGTCTTTTGCATTTCCATACAAATCGTAAAATTCCTTGTTCTAGTTCTGTGAAAAATGCCATTGGTAATTTGATGCGGATTGCATTGAATCTGTAAATTGCTTTCGGTAGTATAGTCATTTTCACAATGTTGATTCTTCCAATCCAAGAACATGGTATATCCCTCCATCTGTTTGTGTCTTCTTTGATTTCTTTCATGAGTGTCTTATAGTTTTCTGAGTACAGGTCTTTTGCCTCCTTGGTTAGGTTTATTCCTGGGTATTTGATTCTTTTTGTTGCAATGGTGAATGGGATTGTTTCCTTAATTTCTCTTTCTGATCTTTCATTGTTGGTGTGTAGAAATGCAAGAGATTTCTGTGTGTTAATTTTGTATCCTGCAACTTTACCAAATTCATTGATTAGCTCAAGTAGTTTTCTGGTGGCATCTTTAGGATTTTCTATGTATAGTATCATGTCATCTGCTAAAGGTGACAGTTTGACTTCTTTTCCAGTTTGGATTCCTTTTATTTCTTTTTCTTCTCTGATTGCTGTGGCAAGGACTTCCAAGACGATGTTGAATAGTAGTGGTGAGAGTGGACATCCTTGTCTTGTTCCTGATCTTAGAGGGAATGCTTCCAGTTTTTCACCATTGAGAATGATGTTTGCTGTGGGTTTGTCACATATGGCCTTTATTATGTTGAGGTAGGTTCCCTCTATGCCCACCTTCTGGAGAGCTTTTATCATAAATGGGTGTTGAATTTTGTCAAAAGCTTTTGCTGCATCTATTGAGATGATCATGTGGTTTTCATCCTTCAGTTTGTTAATGTGGTGTATCACATTGATTGATTTGCGTATGTTGAAGAATCCTTGCAGTCCAGGGATAAACCCCACTTGATCATGGTGGATGATCCTTTTAATGTGTTGTTGGATTCTGTTGGCTAGTATTTTGTTAAGGATTTTTGCATCTAAATTCATCAGTGATATTGGTCTGTAGTTTTCTTTTTTTGTAGTGTCTTTGTCTGGTTTTGGTATCAGGGTCATGGTGGCTTCATAAAATGAGTTTGGCATTGTTCCTTCCTCTGCAATTTTTCGGAAGAGTTTGAGAAGGATGGGTGTTAGCTCTTCTCTAAATGTTTGATAAAATTTACCTGTGAATCCATCTGGTCTTGGACTTTTGTTTGTTGGGAGATTTTTAATCACAGTTTCAATTTCATTCCTTGTGATTGGTCTGTTCATATTTTCTATGTCTTCCTGATTCAGTCTTGGAAGGTTATACTTTTCTAAGAATCTGTCCATTTCATCCATGTTGTCCATTTTATTGGCATATAGTTGCTTGTAGTAATCTCTTATGGTGCTTTTTATTATGTGGTGTCCGTTGTAACTTCTCCTGTTTCCTTTCTAATTTTAATGATTTGAGTCCTCTCCGTCTTTTTCTTGATGAGTCTTGCTAGAGGTTTATCGATTTTATTTATCTTCTCAAAGAACCAGCCTTTAGTTTTATTGATTTTTGCTATTGTTTTCTTTGTCTCTCATTCATTTATTTCTGCTCTGATCTCTATGATTTCTCTCCGTCTACTAACTAGGGGTTTTGTTTGCTCTTCTTTCTCTAGTTTTTTAAGGTGTAAGGTTAGATTGTTTATTTGGGATGTTTCTTGTTTCTTGAGGTAGGATTGTATCGCTATAAACGTCCCTCTTAGAACTGCCTTTGCTGCATGCCATAGGTTTTGGATCGTTGTGTTTCCATTGTCATTTGTCTCTAGGTATTTTTTGATTTCCTTTTTGATTGCTTCAGTGATCTGTTGGTGATTTAGTAGCGTATTGCTTAGCCGCCATGTGTTTGTGTTTTTTATGGTTTTTTTCCTGTAATTGATTTCTAATCTCATAGCATTGTGGTCAGAAAAGATGCTTGATACAATTTCAATTTTCTTGAATTTACCAAGGCTTGATTTATGACCCAAAATGTGATCTATCCTGGAGAATGTCCCATGTGCACTTGAGAAGAATGTGTAATCTGCTGTTTTTGGATGTAATGTCCTATAGATGTCTATTAAATCCAGCTGATTTATTGTGTCATTTAAAGCTTGTGTTTCCTTATTAATTTTCTGTGTGGATGATCTATCCATTGGTGTAAGTGGGGTGTTAAAGTCCCCCACTATGATTGTGTTACTGTCGATTTCCTCTTTCAAAGTTGTTAGCATTTGCCTTATGTGTTGGGGTGCTCCTACATTGGGTGCATATATATTTATAATTGTTATCTCTTCTTCTTGGATGGATCCCTCAATCTTTATGTGTCCTTTCTTGTCTCTTGTAACATTTTTCATTTTAAAGTCTATTTTATCTGATATGAATATCGCTACTCCAGCTTTCTTTTGATTTCCATTTGCATGGAATATCTGTTTCCATCCCCTCACTTTCCGTCTGTATGTGTCGCTAGGTCTGAAGTGGGTCTCTTGGAGACAGCATATATATGGGTCTTGTTTTTGTATCCATTCAGCCAGTCTGTGTCTTTCGGTTGATGCATTTAGTCCATTTACATTCAAGGTGATTATCAATATGTATGTTCCTATTCCCATTTTCTTAATTGTTTTGGGCTTGTTTTTGTAGGTCCTTTTCTCTTCTGTTTCCCGCTTAGAGAAGTTCCTTTAGCTTTTGTTGTACGGCTGGTTTGGTGGTGCTGAATTCTCTTAGCTGTTGCTTGTCTGTAAAGCTTTTGATTTCTCCCTCGAATCTGAATGAGATCCTTGCTGGGTAGAGTATTCTTGATTGCAGGTTCTTCTCGGTCATCACTTTAAATATATTGTGCCACTCCCTTCTGGCTTGTAGAGTTTCTGCTGAGAAATCAGCTGTTACCCTTATGGGAGTTCCCTTGTATGTTATTTGTCGTTTTTCCCTTGTTGCTTTTAATAACTTTTCTCTGTCTTTAATTTTTGTCCATTTGACTACTCTATGTCTTGGCGTGTTTCTCCTTGGGTTTATCCTGCCTGGGACTCTCTGCGCTTCCTGGACTTGGGTAGCTGTTTCCTTTCCCATGTTAGGGAAGTTTTCAACTATAATCTCTTCCAGTAATTTCTCAGGTCCTTTCTCTCTCTCTCCTCCTTCTGGGGCCCCTATAATGCGAATGTTGGTGTGTTTAACATTGTCTCAGAGGTTTCTTAGGCTGTCTTCAGTTCTTTTCATTCTTTTTTCTTTATTCTTTTCCACATCAGTGAGTATCACCATTCTGTCTTCCAGGTCACTTATTCATCCTTCTGCCTCAGTTAATCTGCTATTGGTTCCTTCCAGTGTATCTTTCATTTCAGTTATTGTGTTGCGTATCTCTGTTTGTTTGCTCTTTAATTCTTCTAGGTCTTTGGTAAACTTTTCTTGCAACTTTTCGATCTTTGCATCCAATCTTTTTTCAAAGTCCTGGATCATCTTCACCATCATTATTCTGAATTCTTTTTCCAGAAGAGTGCTTATCTCCTCTTCATTTAGTTGTTTTTCTGGGGTTTTATCTTGTCCCTCATCTGGTACAAAGTCTTTTGCCTTTTCACTTTCTCTGTCTTTCTGTGGCTGTGATTTTCAGTTCCACAAGATGAAATAGTGCTGATACTGCTTAATTCTGCTGTCTGCCCTCTTGTGGAGGAAGCTGTCTAGGAGGCTCGTGGGTGCTTCCTGATGGGAGGGACTGATGGTGGGTTGGGCTGGGTGAGTGGAGCTTGGTAAAACTTTAATCTGATTTGGTGGATGGAGCTCAGTGACACTTTAATCTGCTTGTCTGCCAATGGGTGGGGCTGTGTTCCCACCCTGGTGGTCGTTTGGCCTGAGGTGACCCAGCCTTGGAGCTTACAGGCTCTTTGGTGGAGCTAGCTAATGGTGGACTCTGGAAGGGCTCATGCTAATGAGCACTTCTAAGAACCCCTGCTGCCAGTTCTCCTGTCTCCTCCGTGAGCCACAGCTGCCCCCCACCACTGCAGGCAACCCTCCAACACCAGCAGGTAGGTCTGGTTCAGTCTCCTATGGGGTCACTGTTCCTTTCCCCTGGGTCCTGGCGAGCACACTTTTTTGTGTGCCCTGCAAGAGTGGAGTCTCCGTTTCCCCCAGTCTTGTGGAGGTCCTGCAATCAAATCCCACTGGCTTTCAAAGTCTGATTCTCTGGGGATTCCTCCTCGCGTTGCTGGACCCCCAGGTTAGGAAGCCTGATGTGGGGCTCAGATCCCTCAGGACTTCTGTGGTATAACTGTTCTCCAGCTTGTGAGTCACCCACCCAACATTTATGAGATTTGATTTTAATGCGATTGCACCCCTCCTACCATCTCATTGCGGCTTCTCCTTTGTCTCTGGATGTGGGGTGGTTTTTTCTGGTGAGTTCCAGTGTCTTTCTGTTGATGGATGTTCAGCAGTTAGTTGTAATTCCGGTGCCCTTGCAAGAGGGAGTGAGCGCACGTCCTCCTACTCCGCCATCTTGATTCTTCTCTCTCTATTTGATTTTTAAGTGTTTTTCCCTGAATATGAAAGCAATACAAGCTCAGAAAAATTGAAAATTAAATAAAATAGAAAATGAAAAAGAATCCATAATTATTATTCCAACAATCCGAACACATTGAGAAACATGGTTTTAGGCTTAGTTTGTACATCGTTTTTAGGCCTTAGAAAAAGATGTATTTATTCAGTGAATGGTTATATATTTGTATATATATGCACATGTACATATAGAATTAATTGATATATTCTCTATAAAATATGGTATTCTTGCTGAATATTATGAATAGTTTCTTATTTCATTAAAATTCTTTATAAATACTAAATGATGAAAAGGATTTTTATCATAATAATAAAAATAATATTTTTTCACTGGGAAACATCTTAAAAATATATATAATTACAAAGTAAAACTACCTATTATCCTATCACCAAGAGATAATCACTGTTAACACTGGGTTTTTTTGTTTTTTCTTTTGAAGGGTGAGTGTCTTTTTGCTGTTTATGAATGTATATATAATGGAGACAAATGGAATAGACATTTTCAACTCTTGATGTATTTTTGCTAAATTACTTTCCAGAAAGTTTGCTCTTATTTAAATTAACAGCATCAGTGAATGAAAATGTTCATCTCACAGTATCCTCACCAACTTCAACTATTATCTTTTAAATTTTTTGGCTAGATTTATAGTGGGGAAAAATGGTTATGAAGTGAATTTTAAAATATTGATGGTTGTGAAAATAATTGCCTGTAATTGTCTTATTTTATGAAGCAAAAAAGATTAAGTATGTGATGTTAAGAGCTCTGTACAACTAAACTCTAGTTTATATCATACCTATTTAGACTATTTTAAACCAAAATAATGGTGGCTTAAAAACTGTTTTGCAAAACTGCATTATATTAAATGGAATTGAAAGAACAATAAAGTACCTGGTAAGACAGGTCAAACAGCCTCAAATAAGACTTCTGTGGAAGAGACGAAGGTGGCCTCTCTCCGTAATCTATTTGTTTATTTGTCTCTTTCCGTTCTACTCTATTTCAAAAAGGGAAAACAACCAATACATTGATATATACAGCACAATGCAAAGAGTCAGACCCTACCTTTAATCAGAATTTTTTAAATATTCTACTTGGGCATATTTTAAAGCCACTGTTGATTTGGAGGTCTGTACATCAGAGTCATAATTCACAGAACACTAGAGTCAGAAACCAAACACACCTTCAGAAAAAGTTCAATTTCTAGTCCAGTTAGTACATTCTTAAGGCTCCCCGATGCTGTTGTATGTGCCCCTCCTGTCTCTTTGCATCTGGATTTTTAAAAACAAATATTTAGCCACTATGGAAAACAGTTTGGAGGTTCCTTAAAAAACTAAAAATAGAACTACCGTATGACCCAGTAATCCCACTCCTGGGCATATACCCAGAGAAAACCATGATGCAAAAAGAAACATGTACCATAATGTTCACTGCAGCACTATTTACAATAGCCAGGCCATGGAAGCAACCTAGATGCCCATCAACAGATGAATGGATAAAGAAGGTGTGGCACATATATACTATGGAATATTACTCCGCCATAAAAAGGAATGAAATGGAACTATATGTCATGAGGTGGATAGACCTAGAGTCTGTCATACAGAGTGAAGTGAGCGAGAAAGAGAAAAACAAATACTGTATGCTAACATATATATATGGTATCTGAAGAAATGGTACTGATGAACCCAGTGACAGGCAAGAGTGGAGGTACAGAAATAGAGAATGGACTTGAGGACAGGGGGCTGGGGTGAGGGGCAAAGGGGAAGTTGGGGCTAGGTGAGAGAGTAGCATAGACATACTTACACTACCAGCTGTAAAAGAGATAGCTAGTAGGAAGTTGCTGTATAACAAAAGGAGATCAACTTCATGGGAGATGCCTTGGAGCGCCAGGACAGAGAGGGTGGGGGGGAGTCATGGGAGGGAGGGGATATGGGGATATGTGTGTAGATGCAGCTGGTTCACTTTGATGTACCCCAGAGATGGGTACAAGAGTGTAAAGCAAATATATTCCAATAAGGAGTTTAAAAAAAATTCCATTGTATATAGGTGCCACATCTTCTTTATCCAGTCATCTGTTGATGGGCACTTAGGTTGCTTCCATGCCCTGGCTATTGTAAATAGTGCTGCAGTGAATATTGTGGTACATGGATCTTTTTGAATTATGGTTTTCTCAGGGTATATGGCCAGTAGTGGGATTGCTGGGTCATATGGTAGTTCTAGTTTTAGTGTTTTGAGGAACCTCCATACTGTTGTCCTTAGTGGCTGTATCAATTTACATTCCCACCAACAGTGCAGGAGGGTTCCCTTTTCTCCACACCCTCTCCAGCATTTATTATTTGCAGATTTTTTGATGGTGGCCATTCTGACTCATGTGAGGTGATACCTCATTTTGGTTTTGATTTGCATTTCTCTAATGATTAGTGATGTTGAGCATCTTTTCATGTGCCTCTTGGCCATCTGTATGTCTTCTTTGGAGAAATGTCTATTTAGGACTTCCATGCTGGGCAATAGAGTTTTTAAAAACCAATTTCCACTCTCACTTAGCAGCATGTCTTGCCACTGCGAGACATTTGAAATTGTGTAATTCCGTTGGGTGTGAAGTGGTATCTAATTTTTGCTTTCATTTTGTCATGCAGAGGTTTTAAATTCTCAGTACTAACATTTATCAGTCTTTCCTTTTATTGCTTGAGCTTTTAAATTGATTTCCAAGAAATCTATAATATCCTTCTGTTCCCAAAGTGCCAAAAGATGTAAAGTTTTGCTTTTTGCATTGAGGTCCTTAAATCACCAGAAAATTATATCTTTGTTTGCTGTGAAGTAGAAATCAGACTCTGGCCACCACGATACCATGAGAGTTAGTTGTCCCAGTCCCATTCATTGACTAGTCTGTCATTTCCCTAACAGTTTGTGATGTCATCTCTGTCACACACGAGCTTTATTTAGGTATTTCCTTATTGATTTTGTTGTAAAATATACATACCATAAAATTTTGTATTTATTCATTTTAAGTGTGGAGGTTAGCAGCATAAATTACTTTCACAATGCTCTGCAAACATCACCATTACATTATTCATTTCTCAAACTTTTCCATTTCCCCAAACACAAGTTTTATCCTAATTAAGCAATAACTTGTCATTTCGCTTCACCTCCGTCCCTGGTAAACTCTGGTCTACTTTGTGTCTCTATGAATTTGCCCCTTCTATATATTTTATATAAGTAGAATCATACAATATTTGCTTCTTTTTGTCTGGCTAATTTCATTTAGCATAATATCTCCATGTTTCATCCATGTTAGAGCATGTGTCAGAATTGCAGCCCTTTTGAAGGTAAAAGAATGGACAAATAGATCCATGGAATATAATAAACAGCCCAGAAGCCCACAGTGGAGCAAAGATGGATCTCTTCAACACATGGTGCCAGAACAACTGGACATCCACATGGAAAAATATGAACCTAGCCACTCTTTATGAATATTAATTTAAAAATGGGTTATAAACCTAAATGCAAAACTACAACATAGGAGAGAATTTCAATGACCTTGACTTTACCCCTTGGAGTACTCATAAGTCATCATATAATTGCTACCCTCCACGTTTTTTGTTTTTTGTTTTTTTTCTAGAATGCCGGGTTCATTATAAGCAGTGTAAGAATTGTTTTAAATATAAATAAATTTCAAAACCAAACTTCTAGTAGATCCTGAATATCGTGGAGGCAGGCTTTTATCTGGAGGTTAAAAATCACATGTTTCCATGTGAAAAATGTCGAAAACAAAGGACTTGCAATTGTCATTTTCTCCATTATCTTAGTTTTTGGTATTCGTTTCTGTTTGGTCTATATAAACGGTAAAAGGTTTACAAGATTTGCTGTAGGTGAACTTATTCATTATAAAATATGGGTGACCATAAATTCTGGAAACATTGACAATGTTTGTAAAATAGACAGAGGGACTTCCCTCTTACCCAGTGGGTAAGGCTGTGTGCTCCCAATGCAGGCGGCCCGGGTTTGATCCCTGGTCAGTGAGCTAGATCCCACACACGTGCCACAACTAAGAAGCCCACACGCTACAATGAAAAGATCCCACATGCTGCACCAAAGATCCCTCATGCCTCAACTAAGAACCAGAGCAGCCTAAGTAAATAAGGAAATAGATAAACAAACAAACAAACAAAAAGAGCAGTGTAAAATAGATAGAATCCCCGTGATTGTTTCATGTAGGGTAAAGGTGCACGTTTATGCCGTGCACGTTGGACGCACAGATCATGTGAGGCAGCGTATGACAGATGCACGTGCAGTGACGGGTGGGAGCGCTGCTTTACTGCACATTGTTCATGGCAGCTCTGCACAGCTTCCTCAACTGTGAATTGTAGTGAGCGACCCACATCCACACAGCATCACAAGAAACTATTTATCATGGATATTCATCTATATTTTCAGCTTTCAGTTCAACTTATATTCAATGCACTGAGTAATAATCAGTCTAATTCTGTTAAGACAGTCAATTAAAAAGGAAAAAGTACACTTTGTAAAGCATTTCCCGTATGGAATTTTTCCTAATTCATCCCATTTTGTTGTGATCATGAAACTTACCTGCATAACTTTCACTGCAAAAAACACCCCCCCCCCCCATAGAACCCTACAGGACGCCCACGACCACATTCCCTTGTGCTGCGATTCAATGAGACTGTAAGGAAGTAGGGTAGAAAGTTAGTGATAAATTTGTAAAATCATGGAGAATACAAAAAGGGAACTTTTTGTTGAAATAAATGGGCCAAAAGTGCCCTGTGTCAGCTGTGCTTCCCTTAGTGGAAAGACTGTGGCACTGTCATGCTAAGGGATAATCTGACTTAACCAATGATAAACACTCGACAGCAATCATTAAGGTAGATTTTTACAGGGCAAGGAAAACTAGCTGCTTATGAGCAATGAGAAATATGTATGTAGTAAAATGCCCACTTTGGAAAGGGCTGAATATACGATGTGAGGATTTTGATGACTGATGTACACTTTGTGTAAATTAATGTACACTTTGATCATTGATGTACACTTTGATTCGTATGTACACGTTCTTCAAATCAGATGTGAAGAAGTCCCTCCTGGTAATTTTATAAGGCCAGGTGGACATATCAAGTGTAGATTAAAAGATATCTTTTGTAAGACTCCACACTATTTGAAGCAAAGGGTTCTTATTTAGGCCTATAAGGAATCTAAAATGGAGGCTGCCTGAGTCTCGGAAATTGTACATTTTAAAAGGAGTATTGAAAAGATGAATCCCCCTAAGCAGTTCATCATTTTAAGCTATGTTATCTGGACTTTAGGACTTTGTCATATCTTGGAACTATGCCTAATACCATTTGAGGGCATTACCACATTTTTTTTTTTTTTTTTTTTTTTTTTTTTTTTTTTTGGCACACGGGCTTAGTTGCTCCGTGGCATGTGGGATCTTCCTGGAGCTGGGATCGAACCCGTGACCTCTGCATTGGCAGGCGGATTCTTAACCACTGCGCCACCTAGGAAGCCCAACATTACCACATTTTAAGGAAAAAGAAAGCATGTTTTTGCCAGAGGACAAAAAAGGAATACTGCCAGATATAGGATTCATTTGAAACATCTTCACATACTTTTGAGCCCCTTTCATTTAAAAAGAAAACAAACCCACACATCTGACCCAAGCTGTGATGTGCAATACAATGTGTCAGTTGCACAGCCCCCTGGGAGGTGGGTGAGAGCCAACAGGCCTTTTTGCTGGTTTATTTTATTCCTAGAGCCCATTTGCTGCTGGCCTTTACCTTGTTTCCAAAGTAAAGAAATATATGGTCTTGGGTTCAGATCTTTTCCTCAAGGAAATAAAAACACTATGATATTGACACCTTCTGACTGGAAGAGGGCTAACATGGGACAAGTAAGATATTTTCTCCCACTAGAGGTTGGCAGTATTTTACTCATATTTAAAATTTGTGATTCTCTAACCTGTGGGTCAGAGCTCAAGCTAGTGAAGACCTGCAGAGGAAAGACCTTTGCCAAAGGACCAAACAGCATGAGCATTTCTGCAAGCAGGGAACCCATTTGGGGCAAGGCTGACAGGGTCTGGGGGCCTTGGAGTTCTGGGGGGTCAGGGCAAGGTCACTGGTCCTTCTCCTGTGCTGCCAGTGTGTTATGTGACATCAGAGCTACCGCGAAGGACCTATCCGTGGGTGGACACTCAGATCATAAGGAAAGCCTGTGAGACCTCTGTGGGTGGTCTCAGATAGAAGTCTCTGTGGGATGAACTGAGAGGTCTCTGGGTGAGATTTCTCACTGTTGGTCTGTAGGTGGTCCCCGTGTGGGGTCCCTGTGGGTCCCTGTGTGGGGACTCTTAGTGGGGGGCCCTCCATTGTTGGCCTTAACTGCCCCTCATGGCAGCAGAAGAGCAAAGGGACTTGCCCCTCCCTGTTCCTTGCTGTTCTGTCAGGTCCCTTCTGTGCCACTTCCCTGACAGGCACATGGGGGGTCCAGCTCCCCCACCCCGGCACTCCCCTTTTGGTGGCCCTGAGAGGACCAGGCAGCAGCCAGGCTCAGGGTCCCCACTCTGTGCCACCCTCTCCTGAGCTGCGGAGGGCGCTCTGTGCCCTGGGCCCTGCCCCCTCCAGGGGCCCTGGCTGTGCCCCCACTGCTGTGCCCACCCTGAGGGTGGGGCCCAAAGAGGGGTCCTGGCTTCAGGGAGAAACGGCGGCAGGAGCAGGGCTCTGCCAGCTTCCGACCCCCCCGATCCAAAACCCTCCAAACCCCACCAGCACCCCCCAACATGCAACCGCAGGTTTTGGTCCCACAGGACTTGGAACCAGACAGGCTTGGCGGCAGGGCCATTCCTGATGTCACCTATATCAGGGGCAGATCCCAGAGCAGGACTCTGAGCTGGCCGTGACGGGTGGTCTGTGGGAGGTCCCTGTGTGGGGTCCGTGTGGGTCTGTGGGAGGTCCCTGTGTGGGACATCAGAAAGGGTCTGACAGAGGTGTATTTGTCCAGGACACAGTGCCCTGGTCAGTGAAGGGGACGGCCCGGGACCCGTGCCACGCTTGCTCCATGCTGGCAGGTCCTCCCTGGGTGGGGACCTGGCTCCCTGGGGGGGAAGGCCCACTTGCTGTCCCTGGGACGGGTCCACTCCCTCTTATGAGGACAGCTGTGGCCCATGGGGGTAGCTTGGTGATCGTGGGCTCTGTCTCTCATCACTCTCCTTTGCTCTTGCCAGGAGAGGAAGCTGTGGTGGCAGGAGTGCGGACCTAATGGGGCCTGGAGTTCCCCGTTGCACCAATGTAACGGGGAGGCATGCAGTCCATGGTGAAGTGCCACCGTCCCCCCTGCGATCCGTCCAACAGCTGCCATGGGAGCCTGGGCCTCAGTAGCCCTGCTGTCCTTCGACATCCTGCTTTTGACGGGTGCCTGGCTCTGGGCAGCGGCTGCTGCAGGCTTGCCCTTCTGCGGGGGCGCGTCTGGTCCTTTGCCTTGATTGGGGAACATCCACTGCAGAAGGTGCTGAATCCTTTGTCTGAAGTGGCTTTCTGAGGGAACCTGGCCCTTCTTCATGATTAACTGGTGGAAGTTGCTTCCTAGGGACTCTGCGGATTCCTTTTTCTGGCCAGGGTGGATCATCCCACGGGCCTGGTAGGCCCTCGGTTCTGCCAACCCTTTTTCACAATGTCCTAGTTTGGGCTTCCTGTAATTCTCGCTCCCATCAGTGGGAGCAGACTTCCTGCTCTGGCTCTTATATTGGGGCTGCCGTCTCAGGTCCTCCTGCTGCCCCTGGCTGCTCTCTCCACTGGATGTAAGAGGAGAGAACATCTGGGAAATGGACGTGTCTTCACTGGACAAGGTCTGGGAACAGGGCCGAGATTCCTGAGAAGCCAAGATGTCTGCGGCAAGGAACATGTCTGAGCGACAGTCTTTGAGAAGCGTGTCTGTGGCACAGTCTTGAAGGATCACGCCAGTTTCACAGTCGTGAAGCAGCACGCCGGTGGCCTGGCCTGGAGCTTGTTTCTGCCGGTCTGTGAACCCTTGGACCTCAAGTTGACGAAACTGCGCCTCAGAGTATAGATCTTCTGGATTTGAGGCAAAAGGCTTTATATTTGATGAGGGGCTTTTATTGGCCCTTGGAGACCGTGAGCTCCTCCAATCCTTAATGATTTGGGATTTGATGAGCGTACTCGCTTCAAAGGTGACTTTCGAAGCAGGGTCCCCCTCCACGGCCTCTTGGGCCCTGGCAGATGGGGACCCTGCATCGAGATCCACCACAGTCACGCTAGAGCAAGATTCCGGGGAGGCCCGTCCCCCAGCCTCCTCCTGTGGCTCCTTCCTGGCCATTGCTGGACGTGGACTGGGCTCCAGGCTGTCTTTGGCAGCCCCCACGACAAACACATTATGCCAGATTCTGCCCACAAACTTGTAGGTGGGGGTCTGCGATGGTGGCTTGTCCTCCTGTCGAGTCACAGGGGCCTCTGAGGGTTTATGGACGTTGCCAGGTGGCAGTCCTCCCAGGCCCCCCTGGGTTTCCTCACTTGCCCATGAGGGGACAGGGAGGAGACTCTCCCGGGGGGGAACTGCCTCTGTTGTTATCACTTTCTCTCCCGGATGGGGCTGAGGAGGATTTTGCAAGGCTTCAGTTAACTGGGCTTTTGGGTGGGCCATAGATTCACAGGTGGCTTTCAAGGTGGCCCCTGGAAGGGGTATGGGGTGAGCCTTTTCAACTTCAAGGTACGTATGAACTTGAGGACCTTGAGGGGTAGCCTCCACCTGTGCCTCACCCGAAACCTTATAAGATGTGCCTCCAGCTCCTGTTGAATATAAGGGCTGAGGACAAGAGACCCATGGGAGGTGTCCATGGAGGCTCCCCCATCCTGAGAGGAGGCTGCATCTTCTGTTTCCTTATGAGCATGTGACTCTCCAAGAAGGTCTAAGACATGGGTGGCAGCAAGCCCTGGATGGTGGACATGTGCACAGTTCTGACTCTCCTGGGTCTGCTCTGCCTTCCTGCCCACAGGGCCTCCCGAGCCTTCTTCTGGAGGCGTCCTGCCTGGGCCCAACTGTCTTTCTGACTCAGACTTCACTCTTGGAACCTTCTCTGGGGGGCTGGCTGAGGCCATGTACAGATCGTTTAGGATCCTCCCCACACTCTGCCCTACAGCCTGGCTCAGGTCTTTCCCTCCCGGGATCCTTGCTGGGCACCTGGCCCCCATCTTCTGTGCATCCTGGCTGCTTTTGCCTGTACCTGCCGAGGGCCTTGAGGGCGCCTTTTTGTCCTGTGCCTGACAAGGCCTTGGGGTTTCATCCTGAGGCTGCATCAGTTTCTGAGATGCTTGGATTCTGCAGGGTAGGCCACTTTGTTGCTGCATGAGTCTTTTTGGAATGTGGCACTCCAATTTCTCCTGAACCTCAGGGCTCAGCAAATGCCCAGGAAGGATGGAGGGAGAGTTCTGGGCCTGGAAAGATCTGTTCTCCTTGGAAAGGCTGGGAGTGACTTGGCTAAAGACTTCCTGAGATCTTTTCACCATAGAAGGTAAAGTTCTCCCACTTTCTATTTTCTTTTTCAAGAAGTGATTTTCTAGATCATGAAATGTTTTGGGGAAGCAAGATTGTGCCTTATTTTGAACGGTAGGGCAAGATACGTCACGGGACCCAATCTGGGATTGAGAAAAAACTGGACTGATTGGGAAAGAGCGTGTGAGCTGGGCAGTGGTCTCCAACTGAGCCTGAGGTGTCAGCTGACACTGAAGAATGGTTGGAGTCAATGGTTGGGGTGGAGCCTGGGTCTCCATGTGAGCCCGAGGTGGTGGTTGAAAGTGAGGCATGGTTGGAGTCAATGGTTGGGCTCGGGCCTGGGTCTCCATGTGAGCCCGAGGTGGTGGTTGAAAGTGAGGCATGGTTGGTGTCAAGGGTTGTGGTTGGGCCTGGGTCTCCATGTGAGCCCGAGCAGGTGGTTGAAAGTGAGGCATGGTTGGTGTCAAGGGTTGGGGTTGGGCCTGGGTCTCCATGTGAGCCCGATGTGGGAGTTGAAAGTGAGGCATGGTTGGTGTCAAGGGTTGGGGTTGGGCCTGGGTCTCCATGTGAGCCCGAGCAGGTGGTTGAAAGTGAGGCATGGTTGGTGTCAAGGGTTGGGGTTGGGCCTGGGTCTCCTTGTGAGCCCGAGCAGGTGGTTGAAAGTGAGGCATGGTTGGTGTCAAGGGTTGGGGTTGGGCCTGGGTCTCCTTGTGAGCCCGAGGTGGTGGTTGATGTTGGGGGATTGTTGGAGTCAAGGATTGAGGTGGAGCCTGGGCCACAGGGTGGCTCAAGGGCTGCGCCAATGACAGTCTTGATGTTACTTTTTCTTCAAAATGGAAACCTACGGGGTTACTGTCTTCATTGAAAGCAATGGCTTAGCTCTAGAGGGGAACCAGCTACCGTGGCTGTAGCCACCAGAGACTCACTGTGCAGAAAGGGGAGACCCCAGAAGAGCTGGCTACGTGTCTTCTGTAGATGGTCCCCCAAAGTGTCAGGGTATGGGGGCTTCTCGGGACCAAGCAGCTGTTCTGGTTTGCCTTTTAGGCTCCAGAAGTGTTGGTGACCCAAGGTGTCCTGCTTGTCACCCAGAGATTGGATGCTCTTCCCCAAAGAATTAAGGTGGTAGCCTGACTCCTCCTCCTTTTCCTTCTCCTTCCATAGCTTCATTTCTACCCTCCTCGTGATGATTATCTCCAAAAGCTTCTGTGCTTCTGCGATTATAAAAGAGAGGCTACCAGCCTCTCTCTGTCCTTTTGTGGGGTCTCTGAAAAACAATGCCTCTGGTGGGTGGTGGGAAAGGTGCTCTTGCCAGGACTCGACGTGTGTCAAGGTGGCAGGGCTCCAGGCTTTGGCAGCCACCTGCCCCCAAGACAGGGCTGAAGTGGGACACCTTGACCGGACAAGGCCTGAGATGCCGGTCTTGGAGGGGAGCGTGGAGACGAGGTGGGTGGGATGGTGCCCAGGGCGAGTGTTGTGGAGTCACCCCGAGTGAGGCTCAGCATGGAGCCTGGTGGGGGTGGGGCAGAGGAGGCTGTGGGAAGTGGAGGGCAGGGCCCTGCATCTGGGGGGCATGGCGGGGAAGGGGAAAGAGCCAGTGGCCGGGGTGAAAGGCCATCCAGGGGAAGGAAAGACTCAGGTGGGTGAGAGGTTCTCAGGGATGTGTTTATGAACCTGAGGAGGTCACTGAGCCTGGAGACAGGGTGGAGGCCCGAGGTAGAGGCCGCTCAGTCACAGGAGCCTGGAACATGGCAGGAGCAGCCTCTCCCCTGCATAGCTGGTGGGCTGCAGTGGCCGCTGCTTTGCACACCTCGCTGGGACTCTTGACAGCAGAGCTGTTGAAAGCGGCCCTTGTCCGGGAGCCTCCCCATGTGGCTGCAGGAGACACGAGGCACAAGCTGCAGCCAGGAGGGCTGGGCCGGCCAGGCAGGGGTGGGCACCTGCAGCCCACCGCCCTCCAGGGCCCCCATGCTGACCTCACAGTGCTCCTGTGGTCCCTCCCCCCAGGGCTTTAGCCATACCCTGCCCCCAGGGCTCCCCTCCCAGCTCAGCCCCAGGCTGCCTGCAGCCCTGGGTGACATCACAGGCTCTGGGAGGAAGAAGAACCCAGGAGAGGAGGGGAAGATTCTTTACCTTTGCATAAGTGCCAACAGGTCCCAAACCTCTTCCTGCGCCGCCTCCAGGCAATCTCTGCAAGCTGCAAATCAGCAGACTGGATCATGGTGGGGAAGGCAGGTGCCTAGGGGTCTTAACAGGAGGCTGAGTGCAGGGTCCCTTTAGGGGACACCATTGGGAGTTTGAAGGCCAAGCACCAGCGTCCAAGGCCATATGGTCCCTGACAGTGATGGCCAAGCTCATGAAAGGCTTTCTCATTTACAAAGTGCTTCCTTATCCATTACCCCTTGCTGCACTCACAACCTCACTGTGGGAGAGAGTGGGCAGGGCTCACCTCACAGAGGCATCTCGGTAAAGCGACGCAACTTGTCCGTGGGCAGACCTGGAGGTCCCACCTCCCAGGCCAGGAGCTTTGGGTCCATAGCAGCCCACATGCCTCTGCTGGGCCTCACCCTTTTCCAGGCCCCTCATGGCTTCCTTCTGCACCTGGAATCTGGGACGTATCTGGGTTCTGCTCTCCTTCCCAGGAGCCTCCCTGGGGTTCTGTTTCCTGAGGGACAGGCCCTGCCACTGGCGTCCTCGGAGCCCATAGAGCTGGGCCCTCAGGGCCGAGAGAGGTGGGCACACGCTCGGGGCACACAGGGCTGAATGGCAGAACTTACCTTTCAAAGCTCTTATCTTCCTCCTCCTGCTTCTCCCCCTTGGCTCCATTTGACGCTGAGAGAGAGAAAAAAACGAGGACCTGGGACCCAGTTCTCAGTCTCCCTCTCTAGACAAGCATCAGCCACTCTGTCCATATAGAATATGACCTTCAACATTTCACTGAGTTCTGTGATATTTCTTTCACTTTGAAAGCAGATAAAATATGTTGTTTTCCTTCTTTGAAGAACTTAAAGAAGGATTTTCAATGTGAGATTCATCCACGATTTCTTTCATCACTGTTTCTCTGCTCAAGAAACATACACATTCTCAGACCTAGGGGTTCATCTGAGCTCCATCAGGTCGGTCTCTGCTTCCTGAGGACAGGGTCCCCCTCCAGCCCCTGCACGAGGCTCTCAGGGCCTCAGCACTGCCAGCAGATCAGCCCGCATCCGAGACCCTTGTTCACGGCTGGTGACCCAGTGCTCAGGGGCCTGTCCTCTGGCTGAGACTGAACTCAGTGTCCAGTCCTGGGCCTCTGGTCACTGAGTTTGGGACTTGCCCTGGAGCCCTCGGCCACACCTGGACACCTGCTCTGAGGTCTTTGGATGGAAATCCTAGTGTTCCCTCTGTCCCCTGCCGAGCCCTGGCTTGTCCATAGAGGGGAGATGTTCTGTTCTTTCTTGGGAATAGGTGTCCTATTCTTTCCCCCCTCAGGAGTCTCTCTAGTTGATTCAGAGACGTGGAAATAATAATAGAAAAGAAGAGGGAGTCATGTGCTCGTGGGCCTGGGCCAAAGGTTCCTTACCTTCCTGATGTTTCCATGTTTCCTAGGAGGTGGTAAGGATGGATTCTTCTGGAGGTAGGGAAGTAAGAGGTAAAAGAACCCCAGCGCACAGAGCAAGGCAAGGATCGTGTCAATCGCCCAGGCAGTGGAGCTGGAGTTCAGCCAATTATGAAAAGCGCTTTTCAGAATAAAGAGAGGAGTCTCCATCTTCTGAATCACACGGCTGCCCTCAGGCAACTGAGCACAGGGTGTGTACTTGGGGACTAAAGTCCTAGGCCCACATCACAGAGCTGTGGTCTGGTCACAAAGGGCTCCTGAGGGTGGGGAGGGAGTAATAGAGGAGGAGCCTGGACCCTGACCCCTCCCCAGCCATCCAGCCCCACAGCTCCGTTCATCTACCTTCTCTGAGCCTTCCCTAACTACCTCCTCATCCTGCTAGACATAGACACTAGTCAAGTTTTGATTCATTCCACCTGGAACTCAGACAAAACTTGGTTCCTTGTTCTTTTGAGAGTTCTACTTGAGCCCCAGCAATAGCTTTTAAAAATCTGAAGTTGTCCCTGTAATTTTAGTTAATTCCAGAATTTTTCTTCTCAGGATGCCCTTGTCTGGGACTCCAAATTTTACACATAGTATATTTCTGCCTTGCATCAACCCAGATAGAGCACTTAAATGTCTTTAATACTTCTTTAGCCATGTGAGTTTTGCAAACATGGAAAAAAATAGTAAAACTTGTATAACATATTTGCTATATACAGCTACAGGGACTTAAAAATTAAATCAATACTTATTGAAATGTGTAAAGCTGTGAAATATAAAACAAATTGAAATAAACCTTCAAAATAAATTTTTGATAAGTTGACAGCATCCTTGTTTCTGAAATCAATAAACTGCACAAAAACTTTTGGAACATTCTCTACAGATACACACACATCATTTAACAAATGAATCCAGCATTTTCAAATCTGGGAATCAAGTTTCTTTTTTCTGAGTTCAAAAGGCTTCCTTCACTTATTGTTATAAGAGGAATCACTCACAGCCACTTCTCCTGGTCTTTTTACCTGGGAATATCTTCCTTTTGCTTCTTTTTTGAAGGACAGATTTTCTAGGCATGGAATCCTTGGTTGACAGTGTTTTTCTTTCAGCTCTTTGAACATGTCATCTCACAGCCTTCCCTCTACTGTTTCTGATTGGAAGTCAGTGATTAATTTGACTGTAGTCCCCTCGAACATGGAGAAAGTTTTTCTCTTACAACTTTGAAGAGTTTTCCTTGCTTTTCCTACAGTTTGACTCTTCTACCGTTTCACCCTCATGTGTCTTAGAGTGGCTCAGGTTACTTTCATTTTTCTAGAGGTAAACATTGACTCTGTAGATTCGTGTTTTCCATTAAATTTGGTAAGTTTTCCGTCATGATGTCTACAGGTGTATTTTCTTCCTCTCCTTTGTCTCCCTGCTTTCTGAGACTTTTCCACATATGCTGCTGTGCTTCATCATCCCCTTAGTTCATTTTTCCTCAAAATCTTTTCTCTTCGTTTGTTTACATTGGTTTCTATCCATCCGCCTTCAAGTTTACAGATTCTTTCTTCTGCCATCTCACATGTGCTGTCAAACCCCTCAATCAGGTTTTCATTTTGCTTACTTTAGTTTGCAGTTGCAGAATTTATATTTGCTTCCTTTTCTATAATTTGTAGCTCTTTATTGAGTTTCTCTATGTGTTGACTTATCATATTTTCATCTAATTCTTTAAACATGATTCCTTTAGTTCTTTTTGTAGTTAGTTATTGTTAATACTTTTATCTTTTGACCTTCATACTGGAATTATAAGTGATACACATATATGAGATACAGGTGATATGTTATGTACATGCTTTGCTTACCACCTTTACAAGGTTAGAGTACTCTGAGTATAACGGTATACTTACCTGTGCTAAGGAGTTTTTTACTGTGATATATTTTCCTTTGACTAATTAGCCTCATTTCATTTCAGCTTGTAGAGCTCCCTTTAACATTTCTTATAAGGCTGATGATCTAGGGCGATGAACTCCTTCAGCTTTTGCTTGTCTAGAAAATCCTCTCTCTCCTTCAATTCTGAAGGACAACTTTGCTGGGTATCATTTCTTTGAATAAACTTTCTGCCCCTTTCTCTGCCTCTTCACCTTTGGGGACCCCTGTAATGCATATCCTTGGTCCACTTGATGGTGTCCCTTAAGGTAGGCTCCTTAACTCTCCTCACTAATTTTCATTGTTTTTCTTTTTGCTTTTCCTCTGATGAGGTGAATTCCACTGTTTTCTCCTGAGCCTGCTGATTCTTTCTTCCTCTAGTCTGCTGTTGAACCCCTCTGTTGAATTTTTCAGTCAGTTGTTGTATTCTTCAGAGCTGTGATTTCTGTTTGGCGCTTTTAAAAAAAATATTTCCTATCTCTTCCATGAAATTCCTGTTTTGTTCATGAATTGGTCTCCTGACCTTGGTGAACATCTTTATAACCAGTATTTTAAATTCTGTATCTGTTTAAATGACTTCTCTCCATAGCAATAAAGTCTGTTTCTGGAGTTTTATCTTATTCTTTTGTTTGGAACATCGTCCCCTGTTTCTTCAGTTTCCTTCACCCTCTGTTGGTTTTGCATGTTAGAGAAGACAGCCACATCTCCCAGTCTTGACAGGCTGGTTTCACATAGAAGATGAAGCTCATCAATCAGCTCAGCCTGGTTCTTGATGGCCTCTCAAACCCTGTGATTGTTTAAGCCACCTTCTTTGTTCTTGGTACCTCTCAGTAGTTGAGGATGTTCAAGGGCCCCTCAGAGTCCCAAAGGGGAGGATCACAGGCTGCACCTGTTGGAAGCTTGATTGGAAGCTGGGAAAGTATGTAGTTAAGCCCCTTCCAGAGATAAACTGGGAATTAACATTTTTGCCTGTTCCTTCTGTGCTTCTGTAGTTGTGAGGGAATAGGAGAGGCTGCTCCTGTGCCCATGAAAAACTTCTTTGTCTGCTACAGTTCATGAATGCAAAGCCTATTGGCTGTCAACACATCCGGTGGCCTCTCTCTTTGGTGGCAGCCACAAAAGCTGGGGCATATGTGGACAAGCTTCTTGTAGGGAGACACTAGCAACTTGGAGTGGGCTTGAGGGCAGAGGGTGGGTCACAGGCTTTTCTGGTTTCTGGGGAGGCTCTCAGTCATCCCAGAGAAGGATGCTGAATTAGAAGCCTGACACTTGCAGTGAATTTTAAAGTATGCAAGTAGACCCTTTTTAGGAAAAGACTCAAAGTTGGGTATTTGTGTTTGCTCCCTCTGCTCTGAGCCCCAGGAGGATAGCCAGTAAGAAACTGCTTCTTTGCTTGATAAGGTTCTCTGGGACTGGTGAATGCGAACCCTGGTGGCTGTCACAGCCTGGTAAGTGAGGGTCCCATCCCGCAGGCAGAGCCACTGAAGCTAGGGTGCAGGCAGGTGCACAAGCTCCTCCCAGGGTGATCCCTGCTGATTGGAGTCAGTTAGAGGGATAAGGTGGAGGAGGCCAGCTTCCTTTCTTTCATCATACTTGAAGTAGCTGCTTTGTATTCTTTGTTTGAAAAGTACAATATCTCCGAATACTTGAAGACAAGTCCTATGGATTCTTCACACCCTAGTATGAACATATTTTCATGTTTCTTTTTATGTCTCACTATGAACACTAGACATTGTAGTTAATATGCCATAGATGTCTCTGCCCTCATGTTTTGCTTTTTTTCATTTTTATGTATTGCTTGCCAGGCATAACCCATCTCTTTTTTTCCACTGTTCTTTTCAAGTTTTTTTGGGATATATCTGACCTACCGCACTGTATAAGTTTAAGGTGAACAGTGTAATGATTTGACTTACATACATCATGAAATAATGACCATAGAATTTAGTGAACATACATCACCTTACATATTATAGATAATAACTAAAGAAATAAAAAAGCTTTGTGATAAGAACTCAAAATTACTCTCTTAATAACTTTCATATACAGCATGCAGCAGTGTTAATTATATTTATCATGTTGTAATTACATCTGTAGTAGTTATTTATCTTGTAACTGGAAGTTTGTACCTATTAACTGCCTTCATCCAATTCCCCCTCCACCCACTGCCCGCCTCTGGTTACTGCAAATCTTATTTCTTTTTATATGAGATTTTATGCTTGTTTTTGAAGTATAATTGACCGGAACACTATGTTAGTTCCTGTTTCAGAAAACAGTGATTCGATACATCTATACATTTCTTAATAATCACAATGATAAGTCTAGTTACAGTGTGTCACCATTCAGAGATATTGCCCAATTATTGGCTATATTCCCCCATGCCATACATTTCTTAGCGAATAGTCATTTATTTTGCAATTGGAAGTCTGTACCTTCACCTAGTTCTCCTCTTCCCTGACCTTCTTCCTCTCTGGCAACCAGCTGTTTCTTCTCTGTATCATAACTGTGTTTCTGTCTTATTTTTTGTTTTCTTTGGTTTGGTTTTGTATATTCCATGTATAGATGAAATCATACAGTATGTATGTTTCTCCAACTATTTCACTAGCTTAATACCTTCTCGATCCAACCATGTTGTTGCAAATGGAAAGATTTCATTATTTGTTATGGCTGAGTAATACATATGAACACATACCACATCTTCTTTACCCATATATCTATTGGTGGGCACTTAAATTGCTTCCATATCTCAGCTATTGTAAATAATGTTGCAATGAGCATAGGGATACATCTATCTTTTTTCTTTTAAAGCTCTTTATTGGAATATAATTGCTTTACACTCCTGTACCAGTTTTTGAGGTACACCAAAGTGAATCAGTTGTGTTTACACATATTTCCCCATATCCCCTCCCTCCTGCAACTCCCTCCCACCCTCCCTGTCCTGGCGCTCTGAAGTATCATCCATCATGGAGTTGATCTCCCTTTGTTATACAGCAACTTTCTACTCGCTTTGTATTTTACATTTGGTGGTGTATCTATGTCTATGGTACTCTCACTTTGACCCAGCTTCCTCTTCACACCCCCCGACCCCATGTCGCCAAGTCGATTCTCTACATCTGCATGTTTATTCTCGCCCTGTCACTGGGTTCATGTGTACCATTTTTTAGGTTCCATATATATATGAGTTAGCATGTGGTATTTGTTTTTCTCTTTCTGGCTTACTTCACTCTGTATGACAGTCTCTAGGTCTATCCACCTCATGACATAGCTCCATTTCATTCCTTTTTACGGCTGAGTAATATTCCATTGTATATATATGCCAGATTTTCTTTATCCATTCATTTGTCGATGGGCATTTCGGTTGCTTCCATGTCCTGGCTATTGTAAATAATGCTGCAATAAACATTACGGTACATGTTTCTTCTTGGATTATGGTTTTCTCTGGGTATATGCCCAAGAGTAGGATTAATGGATCACATGGTATTTCCATTTTTAGTTTTTTAAGGAACCTCCAGACTGTTTTCCAGAGTGGCTGTATCAGCTCACATTCCCATGAACAGTACAGGAGAGTTCCCTTTTCTCCATACCCTCTCCAACATTTATGGTTTCTAGATTTTTTGATGATGGCCATTCTGACTGGTGTGAGGTGGTACCTCACTTTGGGTTTGATTTGCATTTCTGTAATGATTAGTGATGTTGAGCATCTTTTCATGTGTTTGTTAGCCATCTGCATGTCTTCTTTGGAGAAGTGTGTATTTAGGTCTTCTGCCCATTTGTGGATTGGGTTATTTGCATTTTGGCTTTTAAGCTTCATGAGCCGCTTATATATTTTGGAGAGTAATCCTTTGTCAGTTGCTTCATTGGCAAGTATGTTCTTCCATTCTGAGGGTTGTCTTCTTGTGTTGTTTACAGTTTCTTTTGCTGGGCAAAACTTTTAAGTTTCATGAGGTCCCATTTGTTTATTTTTGATTTTATTTCCATTATTCTAGGATGTGGGCCACAAAGGATCTTGCTTTGATGTATGTCATAGAGTGTTCTACCTAAGTTTTTCTCGAAGAGTTTTATACTGTCTGGCCTTACTTTCAGGTCTTTCATTCATTTTGAGTTTATTTTTGTGTCTGGTGTTCGGAAGTGTTCTAATTTCATTCTTTCCCATGTAGCTGTCCAATTTCCCCAGCACCATTTATTGAGGAGGCTGTCTTTTTTCCATTGTATATTCTTGCCTCCTTTGTCAAAGTTAAGGTGGCCATATGTGTGTGGGTTTACCTCTGGGTTCTCTCTCCTGTTCCATTGATCTTCCTTTCCATTTTTGTGCTAGTACCATACTATCTTGATTACTCTAGCCTTGTCATACAGTTTGAAGTCAGGAAGTCTAATTCCACCAACTCTGTCTTTCCTTCTCAAGATTGCTTGGGCTATTCGGGGTCATGTGCATTTCCATACAGATCATAAGATTTCTTGTTCTAGTTCTGCGAAAAATGTCATTGGTAATTTGATAGGGATTGCATTGAATGTGTAAATTGCTTCGGGTAGGATAGTCATTTTCACAATATTGATTCTTCCAATCCAAGAACATGATCTATCTCCCCAGCTGTTTGTTTCATCTTTGATGTCTTTCATCAGTGTCTTATAGTTTTCTGCATACAGGTCTTTTGCCTCCTTAGGCAGGTTTATTCCTAGATATTTTATTCTCTTTGTTGCAATGGTAAATGGGAGAGTTTCTTTAATTTCTCCTTCTGATTTTTCATTGTTAGTGTATAGGAATGCAAGCGATTTATGTGCATTAACTTTGTATCCTGCTACTTTACTAAATTAATCGATTAGAGCTAGCAGTTTTCTAGAGAAGAGTAGAGTAGAGTCTTGAGGGTTTTCTACGTATAATATCATGTCATCTGCGAAGAGTGACAGTTTCACTTCTTCTTTTCCAATTTGGATTCCTTTTTTTTTTTTTTCTTCTCTGATTGTTGTGGCTCAAACTTCCAAAACTATGTTGAATAATAATGGTGAGAGTGGAAACCCTTGTCTTCTTCCTGTTCTTAGAGGGAATGCTTTCAGTTTTTCACCATTTGGAGCAACGTTGGCTATTGGTTTGTTATACATGGCTTTTATTATGTTGAGGTAATTTCCTTCTATGCACATTTTCTGGAGAGTTTTTATCATAAATGGATATTAAATTTGTCAAAGGCTGTTTCTGTGTGTATTGAGATTACCATATGGTTTCTTATGCTTCAATTTGTTAATATGATGTATCACATTGATTGATTTGCATATATTGAAGAATCCTTGCATTCCAGGGATAAACCCCAATTGATCATGGTGTATGGTCTTTTAAATGTGCTGCTGGATTCTGTTAGCTTGTACTTTATTGAGGAATTTTGCATCTATATTTATCAGTGATATTGGCCTGTACTGTTCTATTTTTGTGACATCTTTGCCTGGTTGTGGTATCAGGGTGACAGTGGCCTCACAGAATGAGTTTGGGAGTGTTCCTCCTTCTGCTATATTTTGGAAGAGTTTGAGAAGAATAGGTGTTAGCTCTTCTCTAAATGTTTGATAGAAAATCTCCTGTGAAGCCATTTGGCCCTGGTCTTTTGTTTGTCGGGGGATTTTTTCTTTTTTTTAGTTTAAAAAATTAGTATTCACTATTTCCTTAAGTTTTGTTTTGTTTTGTTTTGTCTCTTTATTGTAATATAATCACTTTACACTCTTGTACCAGTTTTTGAGGTACACCAAAGTCCATCAGCTTTATTTATACACATATCCCCATATTCCCTCCCTCCTGTGACTCCCCCCCACCCTCCCCGTCCTGGCCCTCTAAGGCATCATCCATCATCAAGTTGATCTCCCTTATACAGCAACTTCCCACTGGCTATCTATTTTACAGTTGGTTGTATATATATGTCCATGCTACACTCTCACTTTGTCCCAGCTTCCCTTTCGCCCCCCCGCCCCCCCAACCTCATGTCCTTCAGTCCATTCTCTGCATCTGCATCTTTATTCTTGTCTTGTCACTGGCTTTATCAGTACCCTTTTCTTTTTTAGATTCCATATCATAAATGGATGTTGGATTTTGTCAAAAGCTTTTCCTGCATCTATTGAGATTATCATAAGGTTTTTATCCTTCAATTTGTTGATATGATGTATCGTGTTGTTTGATTTGCATATATTGAAGGATCCTTGCATCCCACGGATAAACCCCACTTGATCATGGTGTATGATTTTTTTATGTGCTGTTGGATTCTGTTAGTTAGTATTATGTTGAGGATTTTTGCATGTATATTCATCAGTGATATTGGTCTGTAATGTTCTTTTTTTGTGTGACATCTTTGCCTGGTTTTGGTGTCAAGGTGGTGTTGGACTCATAGAATGAGTTTGGGAGTGTTCCTCCTTCTGCTCTATTTTGGAAGAGTCTGAGAAGGATAGGTGTTAGCTCTTCTCAAAATGTTTGATAGAATTCACCTGTGAATCCATCTGGCCCTGGGCTTTTGTTTGTTGCAAGATTTTTAATCACAGCCTCAATTTCCATACTTGTGATTGGTCTGTTCACATTTTCTATTTCTTCCTGGTTCAGTTGGGAGATTGTACTTTTCTAAGAATTAGTGATTTCTTCCAGGTTATCCAATTTATTGGCATATAGTTGCTTGTAGTAGTTTCTCATGATCTTTTGTATTTCTGCAGTGTCAGTTCTTACTTCTCCTTTTTCATTTGCAATTCTGTTGAATTGCGTCTTCTCCCTTTTTTTTCCTGATGAGTCTGGCTAATGGTTTACCAATTTTGTTTATCTTCTCAAGGAACCAGCTTTTAGTTTCATTGCTCTTTGCTATTGTTTCCTTCATTTCTTTTTCATTTATTTCTGCTCTGATCTTTATTATCTCTTTCCTTCTGCTCACTTTGGGGTTTTTTTGTTCTTCTTTCTCTAATTGTTTTCGGTGTGAGATTAGTTTGTTTATTCGATACTTTTCTGGTTTCTTAAGGTAGGATTGTATTGCTAAAAACTTCCCTCTTAGAACTGCTTTTGCTGCATCTTGTAGGTTTTGGGATTTTGTGTCTTCATTGTCATTTGTTTCTAGGTATTTTTTTGTTTCCTCTTTGATTTCTTCAGTGATTTCTTGGTTGTTTAATAGCGTATTGTTTAGCCTCCGTGTGTGTATTGTTTACAGTTTTTTTTCAGGTAATCGATATCTAGTTTCATGGCATTGTGGTCAGAAAAGATGCTTGATATGACTTCAATTTTTTTGAATTTACCAAGGCTTGATCTGTGACCCAAGATGTAATCTCTCCTGGAGACTGTTCCATGTACACTTGAGAAGAAAGTGTATTCTGTAGTTTTTGATGGAATGTCCTACAAATGTCAATTAAATCAAGATGATCTAATGTGTCATTTAAAGCTTGTGGTTCCTTTTTTATATTCTGTTTGGATGATCTGTCCATTGATGTAAGTGGGGTGTTAAAGTCTCCTACTATTGTTGTGTTTCTGTCAATTTCCCCTTTTATGGCTGTTAGCATTTGCCTTATATATTGAAGTGCTCCTATGTTGGGTGCATAGATATTTACAATTGTGATATGTTCTTCTTGGATAGATCCCGTGATCATTATGTAGTGTCCTTCCCTGTCTCTTGTAATAGTCTTTATTTTAAAGTCTAATTTGTCTGATATGAGTATTGCTACTCCAGCTTTCTTTTGACTTCCATTTGCCTGGAATATCTTTTGTTCCCTCCTTTCAGTCTATACGTATCCCTTGGTCTGAAGTGGGTTTCTTGTAGCCAGCATATGTAAGGGTCTTGTTTTTCTATCCATTCAGCCAGTCTGTGTCTTTTGGTTGGAACATTTAATCCATTTTCTAAATTGTTTTAGGTTTGTTTTTGTAGGTCTTTTCCTTCCCTTGTGTTTCCTGCTTAGAAAAGTTCCTTTAGCAATTGTTGTAAGGCTGGGTTGGTGGTGCTGAATTCTCTTAACTTTTGCTTGTCTGGAAAGCTTTTGATTTCTCCATCGAATCTGAATGAGATTCTTACTGGTAGGGTTTTCTTGGCTGCAGGTATTTCTCTTTCAGGACTTTCAGTATATCCTGCCATGCCCTTCTGACCTGCAGAGATCTGCACAAAGATCAGTTGTTATCCTTATGCATTTTTCCTTATGTCTCATTTGTTGCTTTTCTCTTGCTGCTTTTAATATTTTTTCTTTGTGTTTAATTTTCATTAATTTAATATGTGCCTCAGTATATTTCTCCTTGGGGTTATTCTTTATGCGACTCTCCATGCTTCTTGGACTTGATTAATTATTTCCTTTTCCATGTTGGGGAAGTTTTCCACTATAACCTCTTCAAATATTTTCTCAGAGGCTTTCTTTTTTTCTTCTTGTTCTGGGAAACCTATGATTTGAATATTGGTGTGCTTAATGCTGTCGCCAGGTCCTCTGAGTCTGTCTTCCATTTTTTTATTCTTTTTTCTCTTTCCTGCTGTTTGGCAGTTATTTCCCCCATTCTATCTTCCATCTCACTTATTCGTTCTTTTGCCTCAGTTATTCTGCTGTTTATACCATCTAGAGTATTTTTAATTTTGGTTATTTTGTTGTTCATTACTGTTTGTTTGCTCTTTAGTTCTTCTAAGTCCTTATTGACTGTTTCTTGTATTTTCTGTATTTTGTTATTGAGATTTTGGATCATCTTTACTATCATTGCTCTGAATTCTTTTTCAGGACATTCTCTTATTTCCTCTTCATTTATTTGGTCTTGTGTATTTTTACCTTGTTCCTTCATCTGTTACATATTTTTCATCATCTCATTTCAGCCCCCTTTGGATGGGCAGGATGGTGTTCCTGTCTCACTGGGTGTTTGGCCTGAGGTTTGAAGCACTGGAGTTTGTAGGCTAATGGATATTCCCTGGCAACTTGGTTTCCCCATTAGTTGAACATTTTGGACTCAGAGCTCCCACCTCAGCAGCTCAGGCCTGACCCCAGGCTTGTGATTCAAGATCCCAGAAGCTGTGTGGAGCAGGAAAACGAAAGAAAAGAGAAAAAGTAGGAGAACAGCAGAACAATAGCAAGATAAAAGATAGGATAAGAATAGGAAACTAACAGATGTGTTAGAAAAAATTTTAAAAATAATAGATGGAGAAACAACTGGAAGGTAAAACAACTGCAATAGCCAAAGTGAGCAGGTGGGAAAAAGAAAAAAAGTTAAAAGGAAAAAAAAAGCCAGAAAAGGCCTTTGCTGTGAGGCAGGGCATAAACAAGGGCAGGGAGTTGGGATGGCAGGGTTGTCAGGCAGTGGGCAGGACCTATGCTTAGAAAAAGCCCCGGGGGTGGTGGGGCCCAGTGAGTCAGAGGGGCCCAGGAATAACCTCTGGTCCTTGGGGCAAAGGACCAGGTCCAGTTTCCCAGCAGTCTCCCTGGGCCTGAGTTGGTGGAAGAAATGCTAGGCTCCTCCCCAAACCTTCCCATCTCAGAGGGTCCCTCCCCCTTAGGTTCTCCTCTTCCCCACCCCCTCCCTCCTGTTTCCCTAGGACTGTCACAGCTGGCGGGGGCACTGGAAGGCAGGAGACCACACTCTGAAGCCCAACAGGCTTCCTGGGGCCAACTGGGCTAGGGAAACACCTGTGGCACTTCCCCAGATCTCCCAGTCTCATAGGGTCCCTGTCTGCCTCTCTTCATCTTCCCATGCCACACTTCTATGCCCCCAGGACCAATGCATCTGGCAGGGGACCCTGGAGAGTTGGAGACCAGACCCAGGAGCCCAGCAGGCTTCCTGGGTCAGTGGGCAGCAGAAATGCCTTGTGCCCCTCCCTGGATCCTCTGATCCCAGAGGGTCCCACCTCCCCTCCACCTCTCTTCTTCTCCCCTCACCACTTCCCTCCTATACCCCTAGGACCAATGGCCCAGAGGGGCCTTGGAAGGTGGAGGACCCGCCCAGAAGAAATACCCGGCGGTGCCTCCCCTATTCTTCTGATCTTGAGAAATCCCTTCCCACCCCATCTACCTCTCTCCCTCCCCCACCCTGGTGCCCCTCCCCACTCCACCCCCAGGGCCCAGGCTGGAGGAGGGCCTGGAAAGTGAAGGACCAGGTCTGGGAGCGCAGTCGACCTCCCTGGCCAAGAGGGCAGGCAAAATGCCCTCTTGCCTCCCCTTCCCCCAAACTCAAAGTCCCCAACCCCAGCAGTCTGCCTCTACACCTCCTCGCCCTTCCTCCCTCCCTCCCACACCCCAGGACCCAGGCAGCCCCAATGGGGCCTTGGAGGGTGGAGGAATCTGCTAGGGAGCCCAGCAGGCTCCCAGGCCCAGGAGCTCAGCACGCTTCCTGACCACCTGGGTGGGAGAAACCCAGATGCAGTCTCCCAATCCCCCCAGACCACAAGGGTTTCTCTAGGTGGAAACCTCCCCCCTCCCCCAGCCACCCCCCAGGGGCACCGGTGCCATCCAGCTTCCCCTTCCCAGCACTTCCCCCAGGTTCTACCTGGTTGCTCCAGGGTTCCTCCAGTCTCCTTGGGCCTCAGGTCACCCACCAGCTTCTGGCAAGTGATCTAATTTTGGGAAGATGTGATCTCTGCATTTTCCCACACTGCCATATTGACTCCACCCCCTGCATATATCTTTTGAAATTGTTGGAGTTTTTGTTTTCTTCAGATAATGGCCCAGGAATGAAATCTCTGGATCATCTGGTAGTTATGTTTCAAACTTTTCCAGGAACCCTCCATACTCTTTTCCATAGTGGCTGAACCACTTTACATTATAATTTACATTATTTGGTACAATTCACCTTGTTTGGTAGAATTCCACTGGGAAGCCATCTAGTCCTGGCCTTTCATGTGCCTGGAGTGTTTTGATTGTGATTCAGTTAACACTACTGGTGATCAGCGTGTTCACTGTCTATTTCTTCCTGATTCAGTCTTGGAAGATCATATGTTTCTTCTCACTGTTGGCACATAACTGTTTGTAGTCTTGTCTATGATTTTTTAAGCTCTGTGATATCAGTTAATATTTCTCCCCTTTTATTTTTTATTTTCTTCATTGCTGTCCTTTCTCTTTTTTTCTTGATAAGCCTGGCTTATGAGTTATGTGTATCTTTTGAAATATGCAGCTCTTGGTTTTATTGATCTTTTCTCTCCAGTTTTCTCTCCTTATCTATTTCCTCTCTGTTCTTTATTATTTTCTTCATCTGTTCTTATTTTCCTTATTCCCAGAGACGGTAGGTTAGGTTAGTTGAGATTTTTCTTCTTTCTTAAGGTAGGCCTGTATTGCTCGAATCTTCCCTCTAAAACCTGCTTTTGCTGCTTCTCATGGATTTTGGGGAGTTATGCCTTCACTTTCATTTGTCTCAAGTTATTTTCCAATTTCTTCTTTGTTTTCTCCATCGACCCATTGATTTCTTAGTAGCATGCTGTTTAGTCTCCATGTGTTTGGTTTTCTCCAATTTTTCTTCTTGTAATTAGTTTCTAATTTTATGCTGTTGTGGTAAACAAAAACAAAAACACCAACAAAAAATGTTGATATAATTTCTATCTTCCTAAGTTTGTTGACACTTGTTTTGTGGCCTAGCATGTGATCTGTCCTGGAGAATGTTCCATGTGCTCTTGAAAAGAATGTGTATTCTGCTTTTGTTGGCTGGAATGTCTTACAGCTATTAAGTCCCAGTGGTACATGTGGTTTAATACCACAATGTCCCTGCTCATTTTCTATATGGATGATATTGAAGACCTCTGCTCTTCTTCCATTATTCTCAATTTCTCCTTTTATATCAGTAAATCTTTGCTTTCAATATTTAGGTCCTCTCTTACTAGGTACATATACCAGAGTGAGTTAAAAATTATCTGCACTGTGGTTATATTAAAACTTCTGCTGGCTGCACTGTCTTATCAGCACTTTCCATTCAAGGCTACCGCCTCTCCAGTCACTGCTGTACAGGCATGAATATGTTACATCAGATGATTTGTAACTGTGGTGTGAGCAAAAATGGATTTCCCACATGTGACTTGCACAAAAGAAGAGCCGTGTGCAGTGATTCATTTTTTGTGGTCTGAGGGCGTACCTGGTGGTATTATTTATTGAAAACTTTGTGCGCAGTATGGTGAAAGTGTTTTGTCATGAAGAAGTGTGTATGAATGGATAGAGAAGTTGCTCCATCGGACTTTTACCTCTTTGGTCCCCTGAAAGCAGCCCTATGTGGATGAAGATTCACTTCTGAAGAAGAAGTGAAGACAGCAGTGCATTCATGGCTCACAGCTCAGCCTAAAACACTTTTTAATGAGGGAATATGAAAGCTTGTTGACAGATGGACAAAGTGTATTGAAAAGCAATGATGTCAGAAAATGATGTATTTGTCTTTTCTAAATGTTCATTAAAATGACTTCTACAGCCAGAGTGTGGATAATTTTTGACTCACCCTCATATATATTTTTTTGGCCAAAAAAAGGAAAAAAAATTAAAATTAAATACACAAATAAAAATGTCAACAGCCCCTCTCACCAAAGACGTTCAGTTTCTTCAATAGAGGAAGAAATTGGAATAAGCAAGGGTTTGCAAACTGTGTTCCATGGAATCCTTAGGGGTTCCTCAGAGGTCCCTCAAGAGGTGACCGTAGCTGGTGAAAGAACGAGCAGGCAGGGCTCCAGCCCCACCTTCTGCCAGAAGCTCTGCCCTTATCTATCTGTTAAGCACTGGACCTCCATGCAAAAGTCCACTGGAAGGATCTCCTAATAGAGAAAGAAACTGAGCCAAAAGAAAGAGAATGAGAGGTTTGAGAACCACACGTAGAGCAGTAGTTGTCAAGCCTTGAGTTTTAAGGATACAGGTTCCCAGGCTCCACCCATACCTCCTGAGTTAGAAGGTCCGGGGTGAGGCCCTGGGATCTGTGACAAGCTCCCCACTGTGGACTCAGTTGCCAAAGGTCACACAGGGCCATGGCCGAGGGCAGCATCCAGCCAGTGGCTTTTAAGACTTGCCAATAGGAAGCTTCTCCAGGGGGCTTTTATAAGGTAGTTGGAAGCCACCTTCCTGGGGCAGCTCCAGGGTCCCCCAGTGAGGGAGGAACCACACCCAGGTAAGACCCCAGGCTGCCCCCCAGACAGAGAGCCAAGGGGACTGGCAGGTGGGAGTATCTGCTGGCTCCTGGGCAGCTGCACAAGCCCCCAGCAGTGCCCCTCTTAGAGTCACGGAGAGGGTTCCCACTTTTCCTAGAGGCACACAGCCAGGAAGTGCTGGGGGCGGAGGTCAAACCTGGGTGAATTCCAAGTCCTGAGCCTGGCATCCACCATCTCAGACTTCACCTGACCTGTGGCCAATAGAGGCTTCTGCCGAGCACTGAGTGGACCTGCTGGCCTTGGCCTGGGGCCAGTGGTGCCCCATGGACATGGGATGATGAGCCCTAAATTGGGAGCGAGGCAGCTCAAGCTGTACTCTGGGGAGTGGTCTTGAGTGGGGCTGCTGCCAAGGGGCCCGGCAGGGCTCTGCCCAGAACCTGCCCTCACGTTCCAGAGGAGGCCTGGCCTTCTTCTCTCCACAAGCCCCACTGCCCCTAGTCCAGCACAGTCAGAAGCCCTGAGCCTCGCTCTGGACTCCCACTTTCTGGCTTGGCCAAGGACTTGCTGTGTGACCATAAGCAAGTCAGTCTCCCTCTCTGGGCCTCAGGTCCCCGCTAAATCAGGCCAGGGCAGTAGTTACCCACCTGTGGCCAGTGGAGTCTTATGAGTCCCTGCCCTTCAGCCCAAAGCTCCAGTTTATTTATCTCATAAATACGATTTCATTTGAACAAATGTTCTGCAACATGAAGGCAGTATGAAATCCATGGGTTAGGTCACATCTAAGCTCACTCCATGGGTCTCCAGGGCGAGAGGCGGCACAATGGCCTCAGGCCTCATCCTGCCCGAGCCCTGTGGAAAAGTCTCTCCCCAAGGCACATACCCCCCGCCCTGCTCCCGGATTTCTCTGTTCAGCCCTCCTCCCCATCAGAGAGAGATGGTACAGAGCAGGGAAGTGGGGACCACTCATGGGCTCCCCAGCTTCTGAAAGCCTGCAAGTCAAGGGCCGGAGATCCTCCTAGGAGGCCATGTACATCCCTTGGATGAACCACAGTGAGACGATGCTGAACAAAGCCACTCCCGGGTCACAGCCCTTTACAGTTTACAAAGCCCCTTCACAGGCACACTAAGGTCAAGGTTAAGATGTAGATTCTGGGCACACTCTCTGGGTGCAAACCTCAATTTGGACATTTGACACTTACTACCTGGTAACCACAGGCGAGTTCCTTAACCAGGCTGTGCCTCCGTTTTCTCCCCTGTACACTAGAGACAGTAAGACACTGTCAGATTGGCTGCCAATGAGTTGCTCCGTATAAAAGGCTCAGCACAGGTAGTAATAACTGTTGCCGCAATGATGACGACAGTGGTGACAACGGCGACAATGATCTCGGTTCAGCCTCTCACCAGCCCCGTGAGACAGGTAGAATAGGCCCCTTCGTCCAAATGCTGAGACTTGGCCCAGGTTAGTTCAGCAACTTTTCCCAGCTGCCAGGACCAGCCCAGGTAGAGGGCCAGAGGGAGCAAGAGTCTTTGAGCTGAGAGGGCTCTTGGTGGCCTCTCGCCCCCTCCCCTCACATCACAGCCAGGCAGGGCATCAGTGGCTGAGCTGGTCCTGGAACCCAAGGCTGCTGAATCCCAAGCCAGTGTCCCGAGCTGGTGCAGACCACAAGGTTCAGCAGGCAGGGACTTGGAGCCCCCAGGCAGGGCTGCAGCGGCAGCTGCTGGGTCCGCATTCCTGGGCACCATGGCAACAGGTGTGCTGATTGGTGACCTGCACGGAGTCTGTGCCATCTGCTGTTTTCTGGGCTGGGAGGTGAGGGGTCGCCTTCCATCTATCTGGCTGGAGGGAGGCAGGGCCAGACTAGCGGGCCCTTTCAGCCTGGTCCATGATTCCACCGCCTCCCGAGGCGAGGCGAGGCGGCTGCAGAGATGTTCCCGGTGCTGTGCTCCGACTGCGGGGAGCTCACCCTCGTATTTTAACAAATTGTATGTCCTCATTTTCAATTGATCCTTTTAGCATTATATAATGCAATCCTTTGCCTTTGATTGCAGACTTTATTTTAAAGTATATTTCTTTTTTCTGTTTGATGTGACTATTGCTACCCCAGCGTTCTTGTTGTTTCCATTTGCATGAAATTTGTCTCCCATCTCTTCAGTTTCGGTCTTTGTGTGTCTTTAGATCTGAAGTGAGTCAATTGTAAGCAGCATGTAGATGGGTGTTTTTTTGTTTGTTTGTTTTCTTTTTACCAACCAACCACCCTAGATCTTTTGATTGGAGCATTTATGCTCTTTCTATTTAAAATGATTATTAATAGGTATGTACTTATTGCCATTTTATTACTTCTTTTCTGGTTGTTTTGCAGTTCTGTTCTTTTTCTTCTAGCTTCTTCCCTGTGATTTGATCCTTTTCTTTAATGGGATACTTGTGTTCCTTTCTCTCTAGGTTTTGTGTATCTATTGTCAGTTTTTGATTTGTGATTGCCATGGAATTATCATGACCTATAAACATATCTTCTTTTAACCTGGTAGTCATTTAGGTTCAAGTACATTCCAAAAGATCTACATTTTTCCTTCCCTCCTCAGTCTGTTTTGACCCTTCACTGTATGGTTTAATGTAAAGAAAAGTGTTAATCCACCTTAATATTTGTGAAAATTACTGCATGCAGCAGTATTTTCTCAAGTATCTCTTTTTCTTACGTGAATTGTCCCCCTTTTCTTTTTTTTTATTTCTAATAGGTACTTTTTAAAAAGACATACCAACATGTTGTAGACCTGTATGTAACCAGTTCCTTCATGTCATATTATAGGTATGTTGTAAGAATGGATAAGTCACATGGCTTTAGAATGTTTTAGAAGGAAAATAATTAAATGACTAGGACTTGGCTACTAGAATGCTTGTTTTTCATCATGATGTGTGATTCTACATTAACAATCATTTTCATGGAAGAAAAATTGAGTGAATATATGTTAGTCTCGGAAACTAATAATAGCATTATAAATTTATACGGCAGTTTAAACATACAGAAGAAATAGGAAAAAATACAGAAGACTATAATTATTTTAAACCTAATATTACTGACAGAAGGATGAGAAAGGGGTGCTTCTGGTGTGATGGACAATTTATAGGATGTTAGATTTTCTTTTTCATCATTTTTTTCTGTCTCTGAGATAAAACCAATTATTAATTAAAATTTGTAAGCTCATATTGTTTTGTTTGAAGGCAAATTGTGCTCAGAGACTGAGATGGCCTTTGCCACTATTTTATTTGACACAGATTCCCTGTGGGAATTCTAATCATTTCACAAGCTTATAGCATATGGAATAATGTCTCTTAATAAGCCAATAAACAAATATACTACAAAGCAGTGAAGAATTAATTACAATCCTTTTCCAGGCAAGGGGAGATGAAAGGAATAAAGTCCAAATTTAGCCAGTGTGTACCTTTCTACTAGTTGCTTTTTAGGAGAGAGAGCTTAAGCCAAGCAAAAGTTGACGCACAAGTCTCTGTGCAAAGGCAAACTCCTTTGTTGGTAGAGCACTGTACCTGGGGAAAGAAGATGCTGGTGCTGACAGGCAAGATAAGATTGCAGTGCTGCTTATGGCTTTGATGACTGCCAAGTGGAGACTGGCCTTGCCCAGATGGGAGCTAATGCTCCAAGGTCTGCAGAGACCTATGTACTTTAGCAAAGACTTGCCTTGCTCAGAGCAAACACCCTGGAATAGTCCTCACAAACCCTCAGTAGTTCTAATCTACATGTCCCCTTCCTTCTTTTTTTTTTTTTTTAAGTTCTTTATTGGAATATAATTGCTTTCCACTGTTGTGCCACTTTCTGCTGTACAACAAAGTGAATCACTGTATTTACACATATATCCCCATATCCCCTCCCTCCCACGACTCCTTCCCACCCTCCCTATCCCACCACTCTAAGTCATCACCCATCATCGAGTTGATCTCCCTGTGTTATGCAGCAGCTTCCCACCAGCTATTTTACATTTGGTAGTGTGTATATGTCAATGCCACTCTCTCACTTTCTCCCAGCTTCCCCTTCACACTCCCCCTCGATGTGTCCTGAAGTCTGTTCTCTGCATCTGCATCTTTATTCTTGCCCTGTCACTGGGTTCATCAGTACCATTTTTTTTGGATTCCATATACATGCATTAGCATACAAGATTTGTTTTTCTCTTTCTGGCTTACTTCACTCTGTATGACAGACTCTAGGTCTATCCATCTCACTACAAATACATCCATTTCATTCCTTTTTATGGTTGAGAAATATTTCATTATATATATGCACCACATCTTCTTCATCCATTCATCTGTTGATGGGCATTTAGGTTACTTCCATATCCTGGCTACTGTAAATAGTGCTGCAGTGTACATTGTGCTACGTTCCTTTTTGGATTATGATTTTCTCCAGGTATATGCCCAGTAGTGAGATTGCTGGTTCATATAGCAGTTCTACTTTTAGATTTTTAAGGAACCTCCAAACTGTTTTCCATAGTGGCTGTACCAATTTACCTTCCCACCAACGGTGCAGGAGGGGTCCCTTTTCTTCGTACCGTCTCCAGCATTTATTGTTTCTAGATTTTTTGATGATGGCCATTCTGACTGGTGTGAGGTGATCCCCTTGCTTCTTCACACGTTCCTATTGACAAACCCCCATCAGTGCCCCTGAGCAGCTGACCTACTGAATGCTTATTCACAACTGCAGGTGAGGAGATTGATATACTGACAAAACAATGTCACTTTTTATGTCCAAGCAACTCATAAAAACAACTTCATTCTTATATATAAGTTGTATCCTACAACTTTACTATATTTGCATATTAGTTTTGACATCTTTATAGTTTTCTATATATAGTATCATGTCATCTGCAAATAATGAGAGTTTTCATTTTTCCTTTCCAACTTGGATTCCCTTTATGTCTTTTTCTTGTCTGGTTGTTGTGGCTAGGACTTCCAATAACGTGTTAAAAGACATAGTGACATTGAGCATCCTTATCTTGTTCCTGAATTTAGAGGAAAGGCTTTCTGCTTTTCACAATTTGTGTGATGTTAACTGTGTATTTGTCACAATCAACATTAATTATGTTGAGATATATCCCCTCTACACTCATTTTGATGAGAGTTTTTATCATGAATGGATGTTGAATTTTGTCAAATATTTTCCTGCATCTATTAAGTTAATCATGTGATTTTTAACCTTTTTCTTTCTTTCTTTATTTCTTTTTTTTTGTTCTGTTAATGTGATATATCACATTGACTGACTGGCAAATATTGAAACATTTCCACATATTTGTAATAAACCCAACTTGATCATGGTGTATGATCCTTTTTTATGTATTGTTGCATTCAGTTTACTAACATTTTTTTTAGGAGTTTTGTACCTATATTCACCAAAGATAGTGGCCTGTAATTTTCTCTTTTGTAGCGTCTTTGGTTTTGGTATCAGGGTAAATGTGACCTCATAGAATAAATTGTTCCATTCTCTTCAGTTTTTTGGAATCATTTCATAAGGGTAGGTATGATCTCTTCTTTACATTTTTGGTAGAAATCCCCTATTAAATTTTCCAGTCCTGTGCTTTTGTTGCTGGGATTTTTTTTTTTTTAGTTACAAATTCAGTTTCAGTACTAGTGATCAATCTATTCAAACTTTCATCTTTTATATTTTGAAATTAATTTTATTTACATATTTCATTTTTGGGGGGTACATTGTGTCTTCATTGCTGTAGGTGAGCTTTCTCTAATTGTGGGGAGTGGGGGCTATCCTTTGTTGCTGTGCACAGGCTTCTCATTGCAGTGGCTTCCCTTCTTGCGGAGCATGGGCTCTAGGCATGTGGGCTTCAGTGGTTGCAGCACATGGGCTCAGTAGTTGTGGCTCATGGGCTTTAGAGCACAGGTTCAATAGTTGTGGCACACAGGCTTAGTTGCTCCTTGGCATGTGGGATCTTCCTGGACCAGGGCTTGAACCCATGCTTGAGCATTGGCAGGCGGATCCTTAACCACCGCACCATGAGGGAAGTCCCTAAGTCTGTTTCATCATGATAAAGTCTCGGTAGGATGTATGTTCTAGAAATTTGCCCATTTCTTCTAAGTTGTCCAACTTGTTATATTTGGCATATAACTATTCATAGAATTCTCTTATGACATTGTGTATCTCTGTGGTATTGGTTGTTATTTCCCTTCTTTCATTTCTTATTTTGCTTAATTGGGTCTTATCACTTTTCTTCTTGGTGAGCCTGGCTAAAGAATTATCAATTTTATTATCTTTAAAAAAAAACAGCGCTTGGGTTTCATTGATCTTTTCTATTATTTTTAATCTCTATTTTGTTGATTTACTCTATTTTTCTAACTTTGGGCTTTTATTCTTCTTCTTTTTCTAATTCCTTTAGATGGTAGGTTGTTTACTTGAGTGTTTCTTGTTTCTTGAGGGGGGCTTGTATCCTTATAAATGTCATGCTTCAAACTGCTTTTGCCACATCCCATCAAGTTTGCAGTAATGTGTTTCCGTTTTCATTAGTCTCATGGTATTTTTCTAGTTTCCTCTTTGAGTTCTTCATTCACCAATTGGCTTTTTAGCAGCAAGTTTCACCTCCCATTTTTCCCCCATTTTCTTTCTGCAGTTGATTTCTATTTTCATATTGTTTGATCAGAAAAAAGATGGTTTACTTCATTTCTATTCTCTCAAATTTGTTGAGACTTGTTTTGTAGCCTAGCATGTGATGTATTCTGAAGAATGTTCCATGTGCACTTAAAAAGAATGTGTATTCTGCTCTTTTGGGATGCAATGTCCTGTAGAGATCTATGAAGTCCAATTGGTTATTGTGCCAATGAAGGACACTGATGTAACTGGGATGTTAAAGTCCCATATTATTATTGTATTGGGTCTGGCCCACATTGGCTCTGTTTCCTTTAAGTGTGTTTTCTGTACAGGGATGTGTGTCCCAGAGGGGAGAATGTACTGAAGCACGTGGGGCCTGTGGGGGCTCTTTGCTCATGTCTGCTGCAGACAGAGGTCTGAGCTGTCTCTGATGCTCTGCCTGGGTAGGCACCCATATTTATTTCTCTTCCTCTGTGCAGACTCAACCACAGCATCCAGTCCTCTTTGTACTCACAGCTGAACACTGCCCCCTCTGCCATTCCTGCCCAGGTGTGGAGCCACAGGGCCTGCGTGGCCTCTCTGCATGTATCCGGTGGTGAGATGTCTTGGAGTGGCTACCTTCCGAGATCTGGGCTGCTTCTGATGCCCTGCTTGAGTAAGCACCAACTACAGCTGCTCTTGCCACCCCACCCAGGTGCCACACTGAGACCAGGTTACCTCTGCCTCCCACAGGCAGGCCTTCTCTGCGGTTGTCATTGCTCCACATCCAATGCCACACTTTGACTTGGAGTTAGTGTTTGCTCAGCCAGGGCTGGGGCCTGTGCCAAGGTGACCATGGGAATCCCAGCAGCTGGTAGATCAGAGTTCTCTTCACCCTGCCTCAGGACCAAGCCAGCACATGCTCTCCTCATGAGCAAAGTCCAAGCTTCCCACTGTCCTCCTATTCATCCCAGTAGTCTTCCAACCAGCCAAGGGGCTTGTCTCCCCTTCACTGAACCCCAGGAGTTGGGCATCCAATCTGTGGCTCTTGCCACTCCCTCCCCAGGGTGGGTGTGCAGCTGTGTATTCTCCCTGTTCTTCTGAGTGTCCTCCCAGGGGCACAGATGTCAACAAGATTGCTTCTCTTCCCTTCCTCCCAGATTGCCTCTATTTCTTTCTTACACTCTTGGTTGTACTGGAGCCCTTCTGCCAGTTCCCAGTTAGTTTTCAGTGAGAATTATGCCACATGTAGATGTATTTTTGATGTGTTCATTGGGGGAGAGGTGAGCTCCACATCCTCTTACTCTGTCATCTTTCTGATCCTTCTTTAGAGTATTGTATATGTAATAATATGTCATCTGCAAACAGTGACCATTTTATGCTTTCCTTTCAGTTGGAATGCCTTATTTTTTTTTCCTTTCCTGTTTTGTCAAATATTTTTTCTATATCTATTGGATTATCATATGGTTTTATCCTACATTTTGTTAAAGTGGTAAATCACATACTTTGATTTGCAGATGGAGAACCATTCTTGCATTCCTGGAATAAATCACCTGATCCTGTTACATGAGACTTTAAATGTATTATTGAATTTGCTTTGCCAATATCTTGTTGAGAAATTTTGCATTTATGTTTATCAGTGATATTGGCCTGTATTTCTTTTCTTTTGGTGTCCTTGTCTGACTTTGGTATCAAGGTAATGCTTGCCTCATAATATAACTTTGAAAGGGATCCCTTTTCTATTTTTTGATGCACTAAAGAGGATTGGCATTAATTATCTTTTGAATATTTGATAGAATTCAGCAGGTAAAGCTTCCTGCTCCAAAACTTTCAGTTTTTGATTCCTGATTCCATTTCATTCATAATCAGTCTGTTTAGGCTTTCTCTTTCTTTATGATTGAATATTGGTAAGATGTATGTTTCTAGGAACTTATTTTTTCTAGATTGTCAAATGGTAGGCATAAAATTGTTCATAGTAATCTCATGATCCTTTGTATTTCTGTGGTATCAGTTGTTATATCTCTTCTTTAATTTCTGATTTTGTTTATTAGAGTCCTTTTTTTCAATGAGTCAATAGTTTGTCAATCTTGCTTATATTTTCAAAGAAGCAAAGCAGCTCTTGATTTCACTGATCTTTTCTCTTGTCTTTTTAGTCTCTATTTCATTTCTGTTGTGATCTTTTCTATTTCTGTCCTTCTACAAATCTTGTTGTTCATTTCTTATAGTTTTTCTAGTTCCTTGTTGTGTAATGTTAAGCAGTTTATTAGAGATTTGTCTTATTTTTGGAGGTAGGCAATTTTTGCTAGGAACTTTCTTCTTGCTCCTGGTTTTTCTGCATCTCAACATTTTAGGGTGTTGTATTTCCATTTTCATTTGTCTCAATATATATTTTAATTACTTTTTAAAATTTCTTCTTTGACCCACTGGTTGTTCAATAGCATGTTGTTTAACCTTTAAATTTTTGTGAATTTCCCAGTTATCTTCTTGGAATTGATTTCTATTGTTATATCGTTGTGGTTGAAACTTATTCTTGCTGTCAGTCCGGTCCTTAAATTTAGTGACTTGTTTCGTGGCCTAGCTTATGATCTATCCTAGGAATGTTCTATGTGCCTTGAGAAGAATATGTATTTTTTGGCTTTTGTTTGGAATGTTCTGATTATATTTGTCAGTCCATATAATCTAATGAGTCATTTAAGGCCCATGTGTCCTTATTGATTTTCTGTTTAGATGAATGTGGTATTAAATTCCCCTACTATTATTGTATGTTACCTATTTCTCCCTTAGTGTCTGTCAATATTTGATTCAAATATTTAGGTGCTTCTATGTTGGGTGTATACATATTTACAAATGCTTTATTCTTCTGTTGGATTGACCCTTTTATCATAATATGATGACCTTTTTTCCCTCATTATGATCTTTTATAAAGGCTATTTCTCTGATATAATTATAGCTACCTTAGCTTTCTTTTGATTTCCTCTTGCATGAAATATCTTTTTCCATTCCTTTACTTTCACTTCTGAAGTGAGTCTCTTGTAGGCAGCATATAGATGAACCTTGTATGTACATCTGTTTAGTCACAGTATCTTTTGAGTGGAGAACTGAGTCCATTTAATTTTAAAATCATTATTGATTGGTATGTATTTATTCCCTTTTGTTAATTTTCTTCTGGTTGTTTTCTAGTTCCTCTGTTCCTTTCTTCTTGTCTTGGTTTCTTCCTTTGTGGCTTGATGACTTTTTTAAATGACACACATAGATTCCTTTCTTATCTTTTGAGGACCTTCCATAGGTTTCTGCTTTGTGGTTACCATGGAGTTTATATATAACACCATATATCAATATTTTGAGTTGATAACAACTACAGTTTGAAAGCATTCTTTCTCCTTTTAGTCTTCTCATGTTTTCTGTTTTTGGAGTCACATACGACATTTTTCTATCTTGTGTATCTCTTAACTAACAATTGTATTTACAGTTATTTTTACTATTTTTGTTTCTTAACTTTCATAGTAGCTCTATAAGTGGTTAATTCACTACTTTATTATACATTTACCTTTAATGTCAGATTTATAATTTCACATGTTTTCTGTTACTCATTAACACCCTTTCTTTTCTCCTTCAAGTTCTTCAACATTTTTTATTAGGCCACATTAGTGGCCTTTAGCTTTTGCTTCTCTGCCAAAAAATGTATCTTGCTTTCAATTCTCAATGATAACTTTGCTGGGTAGAGTATTCTTGGGTGGAATTTGTTTTCCTGCAGCATTTGGAATATTTCATGTCACTCCCTTTTGGCCTACACGTTTTCTGCTGAAAAATCTGATGGTAGGCTTATGGGACTTCCCTTGTACATAAGAAGTTCTTCTTCAACTGCTGCTTTTAACATTCTCTTGCCTTTAACTTTTGACATTCTAATTATAGTGTGTCTCAGTATGAGTCCCTTTGCGTTGCTCAAATTTGGAACTCTCTGGGTTTGCTGGGTTTAGATGTCTGTTCTTTCCTCAAGTTAGTGAAGTTTTCAGCCATTATTTCTTTCAGTAAGTTTCTGCCCCTTTGTCTTTTATCCTTCTAGGACCCTCATAATGAAAATATTAGTTTGCTTGATGCTGATTCATAAGTCACTTAATTATCATCACTTCATTTTCATTCCTTTTTCTTTCTGCTGCTCTGATTGGGTGACTTCCACTGCCTTATCTTTGCATACACTGATTCTTTATTCTGCTCCATCTAGTCTGCCTTTCACTCTTCTGGTGAATTTTTCAGGTCAGTTATTATATTCTTCAGCTTTGTGACTTCTGTTTGGAACTTTCTGAGACTTTGTTTCTGTGTTGCAGTTCTCATTGAGTTCATCCACTCTTCTCCTGAGTCCAGAGAGCTTCTTTATGACCATCACTTTGAATGCTTTGTCACATAAATTACTTATTTCCTTTTTATGAAAGGTTTTCCTGAATTTTTATCATGCTCTTCTGTTTAGAATAAATTTCTCTGTTCCTTCACTTTTCTTGGCTGTCTGTATTGGTTTCTGTGTTTGATGAATCAACCATTTCTCCAAGTCTTAAAGCAAGGGCCTTATGTAGATGCAACTTACTGTTCAGCCCTGCCCTAGCTCTTGGTTTTCGCTCAAATCTTTGTGATGGTCCAGAAACCTGTTATGCTTTTAATAACTCTCAGTAGTTGAGGGTGTCCAAGATCTGTCAGTGTCCCAAAGGAGAGAATCTCATTCAACACCTCGATTTGGGCTGCTTAGAAGCCTGACCTTCAGGCAGTAGCAGTTGAAGCATGCAAATATATACAGCCCTGTGGTACTTTTAGCATAAGCCCTGCTGGCCACCAGTGCCATCGAGCTGGAGGTGTCTTCCCAGCAGCAATTGCAAAAATAAAGGCTCCAGAGAAGTGTACAAGCTCTTTTCTGGGAGATACTGGCAAGCTGTCATGAGGCAGAGGGAGTATGCCAACATTATGTCCACTGACCTATATTCCCTGAGAATAGATTTTTGGGCCCTTAAGTGTGTGCCAGACTTGAAGCCTATCCCAAGGCCAAAGTTCCAGAACAAGCATCTAGGCCTCTTTGTTTGTCCTGCACAGAAAGCCTGGGTGTTTTTCAGTCTGTTGTGTGTGCAGTGCCCTGGAGGTGGTAGCCTGCCATGAACTGTCTCTGCACGTGTTACAGTCCCAAGGGTCTCAGGAACACAAGCCCCTTGGCCACCAGAGCCTGCTTGTCATGGAGCCTCCCCTGGGCAGCAGCCATAGAATTCTTGGCACCAGGTGTAAAAACCAGGGCATGAGATATATATAAGAGCTCCCTCCTGGGAGATACTGCACTCTGGAGTAGCAGCGGGAGAGCAGAGAGAGCATCCAGCCTCTGAGTTCTATGGAAAGGATGACAGTCAGGCCTCAGCTGTATGTTTAATTAGGGGCTTACCTTTCAGGCTGCATCTATGATGGTTAGCAAAGAGGCCTGTTTCATAGTGAGACTGAGCTCCTGGGCCTGTTGCCTCTTGCTGTGCTCTGGAGTGACTGTTGGGGAAGACTTTTCCTGTTGTTTACCATCCTGTGGGACCTGTGAGTAACCTCCTTGGCCACCAGGGGCAGGACATATAGAGGCATCCCTGGGTGGCAGCTAGAAAAATTGGGGTGTCCATCAAGGGCATAAGCTACTTTCTGGGAGATACTGATGAGCTGGAGTGAGGCCAAGGGAGAATGCCAAGATTGCATCCACTGTCCTCTCTTCCTGGAGACCACTTCCTTAGGCCCCTGGATGTGTATCAGACCACAAGCCTGCTCCTCAGGGCAAAGCTCCTGGAGCAGCCAATAGGTCTCTTCCACAGAAAGACTGGGGACAAATTTAAGCCTGCTAGCTGTGCAATTGTCTGGTGTTGGTAGCCTGACAAAAAGGGTCTCTCTGATTGAGATCATGAAATGCAAGCCCCCTTGTCTTCAGAGCCAGGTGACCAAGGTGGTCCCCTGGGCAGTAGCTGCAGAAATCCTGGCACCAGAAGCATGTAAATGCTTCCTTCTGGTAGATACTGGTGTTTAGCTTGTAGCAGAGGTAGCACACAAATATGCTCTCTGCTGACCATAGCAAGGCAGAAGTGCAGTGTAAAGAAGAAAACAAAGAAGTAGCACCTATTGTTCAGAGCAAGACAGAGGAAGAGCCTAAAGATGATATGCCTGGAGGAAAAAGCTGGCAGTGAAGTAGAAGGACCTGGAGTGCATCTCTCTCCACAGATGCATCAGGAATACATCAAAAATTGCAATAATTCCCACAGAAAACTGGCTGAACACTAGCAGAAGACCTTGGATGCCAGAAGGGACTGCAAAGATCCCAACTTAACTGGGTAGGACAGCAGAAAAAGAAATATAAAAGAAGGAGAAAGAGGTGGAGATGAAAGGTAAGGGATGGGTCCTACACCCTGGGGTGGGGGGAGCTGAAACAGAGGAGAGATTGCTGAATTTGGGGAAAGCCCACTTATTTGACAGGGAAACCCCCGCTGCAATGGGGAATTTGATTGGGTCAGAAGGGAGGCCTCTGGGACACTCCAAAGATGGTGAAGCAGCTGAACTGTGGCAGATGGGAAAGAGTGAGAAAGACACAGAGGGTCCGTACCATGGCCCTGCAAGTCCCAGACTGAGACGTGGCTTCAGAGTAGTACAGAGGGTCTGGGAGCTGGAATCTGAGAACTGGAGAACTAGCCCAGGGTGAGAAACATTGTTGGCTGTGGAGAGACTGACTGAGGGGACAGGAGGGAAGAAATCCGCAGTGGAGAGTGCCTACCATGGAAAGCTGGGTGGCCATGGTGTTGGCGCACTACTGCTGACTCACAAATAGTGGGGAGGAGCCACTGTTGTAGCCTCTCTTTTGGCACCTGTAATGAACAAAGAGAGGCCCCCTCTGGGCCTGGCTGTTTCAGTCAACAAGGAATAGAAGATGCCCCCTGGGTGGGGAGGGGCCGACCTGGTGTGCCTCCTGCTGAGAGCCACAAGAAGTCCACAGAGTGGGCAGGCTTTGTAGACCTCCACTTATACCCAAGCCCACTGGCTTCCTTCTGCAATGGGCACCGCCGCTACTACCAACGTTCTCACGACCCAGGCAGAGGACTACTGCTGGCTCACATGCAGGAGAAGGAGCCACTATTGTACCATCTCTCCCCACACACCAGCACCTACAGGTGAACAATAAAGGAATCCCTCACTGAGGCAGACCCAAAGAGCAACAAGGCAGCCTCAGGAACACATTCTGGTGGTTAGACCACATGCAGAAGCAGGGACAAAACCAAAGCTGAATGCCAGGGACAGAGGAACTAAGGAACAGGTTCTAAAATCTTTCCACCAGATATACATGCTGCAGACTAAATCTCCGTGATCAGCTAGGTAGACCCTATGTCTTTGGAATATCTGAGTAGACAAAGAATGTTCCCCCAAATGAAGAAGGTCTAGCTCTGGCAACTGTGGACTTTGGGAGCAAGCACACACAGGAATTGGGCCAGATCAGAGCCTAAGTGGACCCCATAGGACCCACAGCAGGTCCAGAGTCCAACCCAGAGGCATAAGAGGGCCTCTTGGGGAGGTGAAGGTGGCCTGAAGCTCAAGGCATGTACAAGGACACTTACAACTGAGACCCCAAGGAAACAGAATTATTGTTATTAATTCTGTTGAGCTTATCCATTCTGTGGTCAGTTCAACCTTTTTTTTTTAAATTACCACCTTAGTCCTAAGGAATCCTCACCTTTTATAACACATTTTTAATTCTACTTTTTATTTTCATTTGTAGGCTTTTTATATATTTCTATTTGTAGCTAGCTTTATGGTAGTGCTGAGTTTATCTCCCTTATTTTCCTTTCTTCTTTATCTTTAATACATTTCTATTTTATTTATTTTTGTTTTTCTTTTTATATTTCCAGTCATACTGTGCTCTTCTGTTGCTCTTTTTTTAATTTTATTTTATCTTATTATACTTTTCATCAATATTTTTGGCCTGCTCTTTTCCTTGCTTTATTCTTCAGATGACATGATGCTTGGGTTTTAGTTATTAGGCTTTGTCTTAACCTTAGCTCTAATTATAATTGTTTGATTTTGTTTTGGGGATCTTCAGTCTATCTGGTTGTTCTCTTGCTCTTTGTTATATTTGCTTCTGGTTTCTGTCTGGTCCCTGTTATATTTAGTCCTCATTTTCACAGTTTTCCTGGTTGTTTATTTGTTTGTTTGTTTGGGTTGGTCGGTTTCGGTTTTGAATTTTTTTGGTTTTCTCTAATTGCCTGATTGAGTTCTGGGGTTGTTCTGTCAGGTTGTTCTAGTGCTTTATGTTCTATTGGCTTCTTTTGGTTTCTTCTGTGTGTACGTGTTTCCTTGATTCAGTATTTGTTTGTTTGGCTTAATCTTTAACCATTAGTCTGGGGCTTGGATTGTCTTTTTGAATCCCCTTTATTGGCAGGACAAGTGACCTCTGAGATCTTGATTCCTTAACCAGAAGTCAAGTCACAGGCTCTGGGGAGGGAGCATCAAGTCCAGGATGCTAGACCACTAGAGAGTCCTCAGCCACAGGGAAGATTAACCACAGAGAATTCTCACAGAGGCCTTGATTGGAGTCTAAAACTCGGCTTTGCCCAACTGCCTGCAACTGCCAGTGCTGGGTATCTCACACCAAACTACAAACAAGACAGGAACACAAACCCACCCATCAGCACACAGACTACCTAAAGCCATATTAAGCTCACAGATACCCTAAAACACAGCACCTGACACAGCTCTGCTCCTCAGAGAGAAAAAGACTCAGATCCACAGACCACAAAGCAGGCACCATACCTTCCCATCAGGAAGCCTACTTATGACACTGGACCAACCCCACCACAGGGGGCAGAGAACAGAAACAAGAGAAATTGCTACTAGGCAGCACAGGGAAAGGAGACAGAAAACACTATAAATTAGACAAAATGAGAATACAGAGAAACACTTTGCAGGCAAAGGAGCAAGATAAAACCCCTCAAGACCAAACAAATGAAGAGGAAATAGGCAAATTGCCTGAAAAAGAATCCAGGGTAATAATAGTAAAGATGATCCAAAATCTCCAAAACAAAATAGAGAAAATACAAGAAACACTTAAAAAGGACCTAGAACAACTAAAGAGCAAACAAACAGTAATAAACTACACAATAACTGACATTAAATATACTCTAGATGGTATAAACAGCAGAATAACCGAGGCAGAAGAATGAGTAAGTGAGCTGGAAGATAGCATGGTGGAAATAACAGGTATAGAGCAGGAAAAAGAAAAGGAATGAAAAGAATGGAGGACAATCTCACAGACCTTGGTGACAACATTAAGCACACCAACATTTGAATCATAGGCATCCCAGAAGAAGAAGAAGAAAAGAAAGGGTCTGAGAAAATATTTGAAGAGGTTATAGTGGAAAACTGCCCAACATGTTAAAGGAAATATTTACTCAATCCAAGAAGCTCAGAGAGTCCCATACAGAATATACCCAAGGAGAAACACACTGAGGCACATATTAATCATACTAATGACAATTAAACACAAAGAAAAAATATTAAAGCAGCAAGAGAAAAGCAACAAATAACATATAAGGGAGAATCCATAGGATAAGAGCTGATCTTTCTATAGAAAATCTGCAGGCCAGAAGGGAGTGGCAAGATATACCTAAAGTCTTGAAAGAGAGAAATCTACAGCCAAGAATACTCTACCCAGCAAGAATCTCATTCAGATTTGATGAAGAAATCAAAAGTTTTACAGAGAAGCAAAAATTAAGAGAATTCAGCACCACCAAACCAGCCTTACGACAATTGCTAAGGGAACTTTTCTAAACAGGAAATGCAGGTGAAGGAAAAGACCTACAAAACCAAACCCAAAACAATTAAGAAAATGGTACTAAGAACATACATGTCAATAATTAACTTAAATGTAAATGGATTAAATGCTTGAACCAAAAGACAGAGACTGGTCGAATGGATCCAAAAACAAGACCCTTCTATGTGCTGTCTACAAGAAACCCACTTCAGACCAAGGGACACATATAGACTGAAAGTAAAGGGATGGAAAGAGATATTCCATGCAAACGGAAGCCAAAAGAAAGCTGGCTTAGCAGTACTCATATCAGACAAATTAGACTTTAAAATAAAGAGACAAGGAAGGACACTACATAATGATCAAGGGATCAATCCAAGAACATATAACAATTGTAAATATCTATGCATGCAACATAGGAGCACCTCAATACATAAGGCAACTGCTAACAGCCATAAAAGGAGACATTGACAGTAACACAATAATAGTAGGAGACTTTAACACCCCACTTACAACAATGGACAGATCATCCAAACAGAAAATAAATAAGGACACACAAGCTTTAAATGACACATTAGACCATCTCGACTTAATTGATATTTATATGACATTCCATCCAAAAACTACAGAATACCCTTTCTTCTCAAGTGCACATGGAGCATTCTCCAGGAGAGATCACATCTTGGGTCACAAATCAAGCCTCGGTAAATTCAAAAAAATTGAAATCATATCAAGCATTTTCTCTGACCACAATGCCATGAGACTAGATATCAATTACAGGGAAAAATCAGTAAAATACAACCACATGGAGACTAAACAATATGCTATTAAACAACCAAGAAATCACTAAAGAAATCAAAGAGGAAATCAAAAAATACCTAGAAACAAATGACAATGAAAACACGACCACCCAAAACTTATGGGATGCAGCAAAAGCAGTTGGAAGAGGGAAGTTTATAGCAATACAATCCTACCTCAAGAAAGAAGAAACATCTCAAATAAACAACCTAACCTTACACCAAAAACAATTAGAGAAAAAAGAACAAAAAACCCCAAAGTGAGCAGAAGGAAGAAAATCATAAAGATTAGATCAGAAATAAATGAAAAAGAAAGGAAGGAAACAATAACAAAGATCAATAAAACTAAAAGCTGGTTCTTTGAGAAGAGAAACAAAATTGTTAAACCATTAGCCAGACTCATCAGGAAAAAAAGGGAGATGATGCAAATCAACAGAATTAGAAATGAAAAAGTAACAATGGACACCACAGAAATAGAGAAGATCATGAGAGACTACTACAAGCAACTATATGCCAATAAATTGGATAAGCTGGAAGAAATGGATTAATTCTTAGAAAAGTACAATCTTGCAAGACTGAACCAGGAAGAAATAGAAAATATGAACAGACAAATCACAATTACAGAAATTGAGACTGTGATTAAAAATCTCCCCACAAACAAAAGTCCAGGGCTAGATGGCTTCACAGGTGAATTCTATCAAACATTTAGAGAAGAGCTAACACCTATCCTTCTCAAACTCTTCCAAAATAGAGCAGAAGGAGGAAGACTCTGAAACTCATTCTATGAGGCCACCATCACCCTGATACCAAAACCAGGCAAAGATGTCACAAAAATAGAATATTACAGGCCTATATCACTGGTGAATATAGATGCAAAATTCCTCAAGAAAACACTAGCAAACAGAATCCAACAGCACATTAAAAAGATCATATACCGTGATCAAGTGGGTTTATCCCTGGAATGCAAGGATTCTTCAATATACTCAAAGCAATCAATGTGATACATCATACTAACAAGTTGAAGGACAAAAACCATGGGATAATCTCAATAGATGCAGAAAAAGCTTTTGACAAATTCAACAACCATTTATGATAAAAACAGAAAATGGGCATAGAAGGAAATTACCTCAACATAATAAAAGCCATGGATGACAAACCAATAGCCAATATCATTCTCAATGTTGAAAAACTGAAAGCATTCCTTCTAAGAACAGGAACAAGACAAGGGTGCCACTCTCACCATTATTATTCAACATAATTTTGGAAGTGTTAGCCACAGCAATCATAGAAGAAAATGAAATAAAAGGAATCCAAATTGGAAAAGAAGAAGTAAAATTGTCACTCTTTGCAGATAACATATTATACACAGAAAACCCTAAGATGCTACCAGAAAACTAGCATGAATCAATGAATTTAGTAAAGTAGCAGGATACAAAATTAATGCACAGAAATCTCTTGCATTCCTGTACAATAACAATGAAAGAGCAGAAAGAGAAATTATGGAAACATTCCCATTTACCACTGCAATAAAAATAAGAAAAAACCTAGGAATAAACCTGCTTAAGGAGGCAAAAGACCTGTATGCAGAAAAGTATAAGACACTGATGAAAGAAATCAAAGACGATACAAAGAGATGGAGGGACAGACCATGTTCTTGGATTGGAAGAATCAACATTGTGAAAATGACTATCGTACCTAAAGCAATTTACAGATTCAATGCAATCCCTATTAATTACCAACGACATTTTTCACAGAAGTAGAACAAGAAATTTTACGATTTGTATGGAAACAGAAAAGACCCCAAATAGCCAAAGCAATCTTGAGAAGGAAAGATAGAGTTGGTAAGACCAGGATCCCTGAATCCAAAGTATACAACAAGGCCACAGTGATCAAGACAGTATTGTGCTGGCACAAAAATAGAAAGGAAGATCAATGGAACAGAATAAAGAGCCCAGAGATAAGCCCACACACATATGGACACCTTAACTTTAACAAAGGAGGCACAAATATACAATGGAAAAAAGACAGCCTCTTCAATAAGTGGTGCTGGGAAAATTGGACAGCTACATATAAAAGAATGAAATTAGGACACTTCCTAACACCAGACACAAAAATGAACTCACAATGGATTAAAGACCTAAATGGAAGGCCAGACACTAAAAAACTCCTAGAGGAAAACATAGACAGAACATGCTATGACATATATCAAAGCAAGATCCTTTTTGACCCTCCTCCTAGAGTAACAGAAATTAAATAAAAAATAAACAAATGTGACCTGATGAAACTTAAAAGCTTTTGCACAGCAAAAGAAACCATAAACAAGGCAAGAAGACAACCCGCAGAATGGGAGAAAATACTTGCCAATGAAGCAACTGACAAAGGATTCATCTCTGAAGTATACAAGCAGCTCATGCAGCTTAATACCAAAACAGCAAATAACCCAATCCACAAATGGACAGAAGACCGAAATTGACATTTCTCCAAAGAAGACATGCAGATGGCTAACAAACACATGAAAAGATGCTCAACATCACTAATCATCAGAGAAATGCAAGTCAAAGCCACAATGAGTTATCACCTCACACCAGTCAGAATGGCCATCATCAAAAAATCTAGAAACAATAAATGCTGGAGAGGGTGCAGAGAAAAGGGAACCCTCCCGCTCTGTTGGTGGGAATTTAAGTTGGTACTGCGACTATGGGAAAGAGTACAGAGGTTCCTTATAAAACTAAAGCTAGCATTACCATATGACCCAGCACTCCCTCTGCTGGACATATTCCCAGAGAAAACCGTAATCCGAAAAGAAACATGTACCATAATGTTCATCGCAGCACTATTTACAATAGCAAGGACAAGGAAGCAACCTAAATGTCCCTCAACAGATGAATGGATAAAGAAGATATGGCACCTACATACAATGGAATATTACTCAGCCATAAAAAGGAAAGACATGGATTTATTTGTACTGAGGTGGATGGACGTAGAGTCTGTCATACAGAGCAAAGTGAGCCAGAAAGAGAAAGACAAATAATATATGCTAAGTCACATATATGGAATCTAAAAAAATGGTACTCATGAACCCAGTGACAGGGCAAGAATAAACATTCAGATGTAGAGAACGGACTTGAGGACATGGGGCCTGGGGGCCAAGGGGAACCTGGGACGAAGTGAGAGTGTGGCATTGACATATATACACTACCAAAGGTAAAATAGATAGCTAGTGGGAAGTTGCTGCATAACACAGGGAGATCAACCTGTTGGTGGGTGATGACTTAGAGAGCTGGGATAGGGAGGTGGGAGGGAGTCGCCCAAGGGAGGGAGAGCACATGGCGATATCTGTATGAAAACAGCTGATTTACTTTGTTGTAGAGCAAAAACTAGCACAACAGTGTAAAGCAATTATATTCTAAAAGAGCTGAAAAAAAAAGAAAAAAGAGGTCATGCCCCCCTGTCTCTGTCCCCCAAGTGTTCTAGCAGACTCTTAGATGTGTGTATTAAATTAGATATCTGTCCATCATGCCAGTGCTGTACTATATGCAAATGAGTCTTTCTCACTTAAAAGTCTAAGCACAGTGGGCTGGGCCCTTGGGTGGGTGAGTGTGATGCATGAGCTCCTTAAGAGCTGTTTTCTTAGACCACTACAGCCTTGGGGTCTTGTAGATGTAAACACTGTAGGTTTTCAAAACTAAATGTTTTGGGGGTTCATTTCTCAGATGAATCTAGGAAAACTTTTAAATCGACATGTGGAAATAAACAAAAACCAACCAAATGAAAATAAGCCAAGGTTGTTAGTTCAGAGCTTGCTTTAATAAGAGTGTCAACCAGCATTACTTGTGTTGGGCAGACAGCCAAAGTCTGGCAGGGAGGGGAGAGCTTTACAGGGGAAATAAGGGAAGGCTGGGGGATGCCCTGACTAGGGCCTGCTGTCACTGGGAGCAGGTGGCAGCTAACCAGAAGTAGGGCATCCTATGTGATTGGTTAGGTGCACATGTTTGGATTTCTGTGCTTTGTCTTACGTTGGAAGCAGTGAGAAAAATTAGACAAATTGTGATTTATTAATCAAGTCCTGGACATTTGGGGCTGACTCTTACAGAGGTTATTGCTTGGCATCCTTCTTTGTTGCTGGAAAGAGCAGTCTAATTTCCTACAGGTATAACTGACAGCAGGCTGGCTTTCTGGGCTGACTACTCTGGATGATGGGGTGGTTTTGTGGGCTGGTTCCGCAGGCTGTGGGTCAGAGTCCTACTTTTATACATGGTCTAGCCGTGGTCCATTTGTGTGTTCCATCTCTCACACACTTATTTTCTTCACAGAAGCATGTGATAAACAAGCATCCTTGTGTGTGGTATCATGTACCCCTGCCTTTAATTCACATGAAACATACTTTAATGCAGATAATTTAGCCTCTCCACTCTCCTGTTGGGGACAAATGATTCACTGTTGCCTTATCTTCTTTAAAGATGCCACCAGAAAACTTCTGAGGGGAGGCTGTCCCTGACAAGGGTGACCTGCTTTCTCTTCTGTTCAAAGCCTGTGAGTTTAGTGATGGAAAAAGTCTTTGTGTAGCTATTTCTAGATTCTCTTCTGGTATTTCTTACACCTTCACTCTGTCAACAAATGGGGCCCATGAGAACGTGATGGGCCTGTTCTCCTTGACATCGTTCACTTACGTTTAACGTTTAATTGTACCTCAGCACAAAGAACACGTCGGCATCCGTGGGTGAGGAGAGGAACGTCCGCCCCATCGTTGGTCTTTATTAGAGACACATCTATTAGGAAGAACTAATGTTCCAGTGAATGCTAAGCTCTTCCTCTTCTGTCCCTTTTCTGTGGCCTCCTTTCTAATCTCACAGACAACAGGGCACAGACAAAACATGAGGATTTTCTCCTGTGTAACTAGAAGAGCTCATTCCTGGCATCAGAGTCAATGTTGCCTGGCCATGTTCTGTTCACAACGTCTCCAACAAAGAAAGAGGCCCCACCGATCCTGTGTTACACCCTAACTCCTACTCAGACTCTTTCCCAAGCAAATGCTTCTGAAGGCACTTCAATATTCTTTCTCACTTCAGCTGTTTCCATGAGATTCCTCCTAAGACTAATATTTTACACTCAATGGCTTCAACCACCTCAGAACTCCCAGCAGACCTATGAGGCTAGTGTCGCATATTGACCTTCTTTTTCTTGCAAATCATCCCTCACATCAATGTGGTGTCCTTCCATCCTAATCAAAGTATGTACCGGCACCTCCCAGGCTCCCTGGAGGGGAGAAGGAAGATGATGTGAAAAGTCCCAGAGGATTTGTTAGGGGAACATGGAGCACAAGTGAAACAGACCTTGATGAGAAGTTGGCCATCACCTCCGATGACGAAGCACGTGGGTTACTTGGGGCATCTGAGACTTTGGTGTAATGACTTTTTTAACCCAAAAGGAAAGGGTTATAATCATGTCAATCCAGGCTGAGAATCTTTTATGTAAAAGAAAAGAACAAAAAACAGAAAAAAATAAGGTGTCTAGTTGCAAAACCTGAATTAAAAGAGCATCTGGATAGTTATGAAAGACACTGAAAACTTCGATCTCACTGAGTTAAGATCTATATTATGCTACAAATGTGAATATGGTAAATCCCTTCCCTCCTCTTCCTCCTCTTTCTTCCTCTTCTCCTTCCTCCTCCTCCTCCTCCTCTTCCTCTTCTGTTTCTCCTTCCTCTCCTTTTCTCCACCCACCCTTCCTTTGAGATTTCTTTCTGCTATATTTACCCTGTGTTACTCTCAACAATTCTCCCACTTTAATTCTTTTTCCTTCTCCATCATAATCCTTAGGGCACCTGAAGAGTTAATTTGCCTAGATATTTTCTGTTAAAGCAAAAGCTGAGTGTTCTGACTCACTTTTAGAGACAGACCCTAGGCCTGGGCTCCTTCCAGAACTCCTAGCATTTCTCTTCTTCCCCTAGACTAGGACAAGAGGTGGTACTTCCACTCTCTGTCTCTAAAAGCTGCGGGTCACTCTCCACAAGCACAGAGATTTTGGCTCAAAGGGGCCAGTGTCAGGAAGCATCACATTCATATCCACAAGGGACCACAGTCGCCGCTGTCCTCTGCGCTGTCTGAGGTCCTAGAGCCTGAATCCCAGCTCATGTGAAATTGCTGACTGTGTGGTCATTTTGGTTGTTCCTTTCTGTCCTCTGATATGACTGATTAGATTCCAGATAGCTGGCTCTTCCTATCAAGTATTTTCCAGTTGGCCTGACCCATAACTGTGGCCCCTCCCCGTGTGACGATGGGGGCTCTTAGTTTGCTCATTCGCCACTCACCTAAGGCCTGGAGGAACCAGACCTCACCTGACATCTGGCAAGTGCCTGCTCAGGTGAAAGTTTCACTCAGGCCTGGATCTCGGGGCAGAAAGTCCTGGATCTCCCACCTCTCTTCCTGTGAAGTTCAAGGCTATAAGCAGGAGACAAGGACAGCTCTTGCCCAGGGGTTTTGCAGGTTTTAGTGAAATAACTGCTTTTTTAACCTGCAACTACTCACAAACAAGCTGGCATAAACAAGTGTTTCTCCTAATGGTGACTTATTTGTGGCCACTACTGGCTGTGGGTATTGTTGCAGCTGATGGACAGATGAAGGGCATCAATCAGAAGTATCTCCCTTTCTTCCAAATTGCTCTTTAATAAAGCATTTTAAAGTTTTTCACATCTAAGTAGATGTACCTAATAATATTTCCTAAACTCTATAGTGATTGTTATACTATAATGCCCTTAAGTATCAGTGTTTTAATTGTGGAAATACCATAATTGCCAATGCACTCAGTGGTGTCTTTTAATTGTTTCATAACTGTTGAAATACGATAGTTGCCCACTATCTTTTGGTAATGCCCACAGGAGAGAAAACCTTCTGTCGTTCTTTTGAAATACTGTACTTCCCAAAGTATTTTATTTCTTTTGATGGTAAGTACAACGATAAGACACTTACACATGTTCAGCTTCAATACATATATTTATTTAGCAGTTGAGTTACACTAAGCGCCTTGGCAGACTTTCAGGCCTCTTCTTGTACAGAACGTGTTTGAAATAATAAATGGAGAATGTTTTAATTATACATGATGGTTTTCCATTTGTGGAAGATTGCAGCTCATTCCAGAGAGTGACTCGGTAAACTGAGGTAAGAGTCGATATTTAAGTACAAGGTGTTTAATGTTAGGAAAGCTTGAGGTCAACAACGTACTCACAAAACCTAGATTCCTCTCCACACGTCTTCCTCCCTTCTAGTTTCAAGAGTGCCTGTCGGGGTGTCCACCCTTCCCCAATCCCTGGCCTCTCGGGTGCCCGCATGGAGACACTGCCCTGGGGAGGAGCCACTCATGGTGCCGTCAGGGGCCCACTTACAAGACACACGTGGTTCTTCTCTGTTGAATCCTAAGCTGCTCCTCTCAGCACGACAATCACTGTGCCCCCTTCCGTGATTCGACCGTGGGTCACATTTGGTGCCTCTCCAATCCCCGTGTCCCGATGGAGGGCACCACCTTGGCCCTCAGGAGCCTGGTAGACAAGCCTCCGGGACCCGAGCTTCTGCCCATACAGAGCGCCAACCTGCAGTGCTGGACGTGTGCTTTCCTCCTAACACAGTGCTGCTCTGACAAGTTGCTCATGTGCACGCCTTCCCTGTTAGACCAACTCAGCAGTAGAAAAACCAGGACGGACAGTCTCCCCTGTCTCCTGGGTAACCTTCAGCTGGATTCCATTGCTGAGTTTTTCCTGCTTTGTTGGGGCATCAGGGGAACTGGCAGCAGCACAAAACTCAATGAGGCAAATCTGAAAGTGTTGTGGAAAAATGGGGTGCGAGAGGGTGCGTACGTCCCAGGTCCCCGTGAGTCCCTGGAACGGGCTGCCAAGGGAGGGAGGGTCCTTGGCTAAGGAGTGGGAGGACTATTCTAACCATCCTGGAGAAGGGGCGGGGATTTCCAGGAATTGGGGCACCACCCAGGTTTTGGCCTTGTATGGTCGGCCTCAGAACTGACATGGTGCCTGTTGACTGTGTCCCTTATTGTGCGCCCATATATTACAGTGACTGTATAATGAGGCTCCAGGTCTCCTGGAAGTTTTCAGTGTACAGGTCGTTCACCTCCTTGGTTAATAAAAGTGTTGGTTATCCTTGTCTTGCTCCTGATCTTAAAGGAAAATGTTTCAGCTTTCCACCACTGTGTATGATGTTAGCTGTGAATTAAGGGACAAAAATGAGAATAGCACCAGTATTATCCTTAGCGACCCACTATCAAATTGTGCTTTCTGTTCCTGTGACCTTATGCTCCACTGGTCTTAGTTCCAAAGGGAGAAATGCTTCTACCAGGAGCCACGACAATGATTCCATTGAACTGGGAGTTTCAACTGACACCTAGCCACCTCAGGTTCCTCACACCTCTGAATCAACAGACAAAGAAGGAAAAGAAAGTGTTTTTTGATCCTGACTACCGAGGACATGACTTGTGGATGTCTGTTCCACAATGAAGGTAAGGAACAGTATATCTGGACATATTAGATTCCTTAAGGCACCCCTTAGTATTACCATGCTCTGTGATTAAGTTCAAGGGAAAATGACAACAACCCAATCTAGGTTGCCTCTAATTTCGGGCTGAATAATATTCCACCGTACGAATGTAGAACAGATTTTTTTTTAATCCATCTGTCTATGGAAAGGCACCTTGGTTGCCTCTAATTTGGGGCAGTTATGAGTAAAGCTGCCACAATTATTCGCACGCAGGCTTCTGTATGGTTGTAAATGGTTCAACTCTTTTGGGTAAACATCCAGGAACTTGTTTGCTATATTTTATGGTAAGAATATATTTACTCTTTTATTAAACTGCCAAACTATCTTCCAAAGAAGCATACCACTCTGTATTCCCTGCAACAATCATGAGAGTTCCTGGTGCTCCACATCCTCACCAGTATTTGGCGCTGTCAGTGTTTTGAAGTTTCCTCCTCCTGATAGCTGTATAGAGGTTTCTCACTGTTTGTTTAATTGGCAATTCTCTAAAGACAAAAGATGTTGAGTATCTTTTCATATGCTTATTTGACATCTTTATACATTCTTTGTTGACGTGTCAGTTTAGATTTTTTGCCCATTTTAAAATCAGGTTGTCCTTCCTTTCAGTGGTGAGCAGTAAGAGCTCCAGTTCTTTAACGGATTTCACTTTTACAAATATTTCCTGCCTATCTATGGCTTGACTTGCCATTCTCTTGATGTTCATATCTTTTGAAAGTTTTTCTTTTCTTTGTGTGTTTATTTTGAGTAATGTCTATTGCTTTTTGTTCAATTAATTTCTTTTTCTGCAATGTCTAACCCTATCAATGTACTTTTAAAGTCAGCTATTCTGGTTTTAATCTCTAAAATTTTGATTTGATTTTCTTTTAAATATCTTCCTTGTTTCTTCTTAACATATCCAATCCCCCTATAGCTTCTTGAAAATATGAAATGTAATTATCTGTTTTAGTTTCTTTGTCTACTAATGCTTTAATTTTTCTACTTCTGGGTCAGTTTTAGTTTAGTTTTGTTTTGTTTTTTGTCCATCACTGTCGTTCTACTTTCTTGCTTGTTGTCATAGCTGGTAATTTTTTATTGGATGCCAGTCATTGAGGTTTTCTTTCTCTGGTGCTGAATACTTTAGTATTTCTAAACATATTCTTGAACTTTGTTCTGGGATGTGGTTAAATTCCTTAAAACTAATCTTATCTTTGTGAGTCTTGCTTTTGAGCTTTTAAGGTGTGGCGCAAGCAATGTTTAGACTGTGTTAAGTTTTCCCCACATTTCAGGATTGAAAACTATTCTGACTACTTGTGTATTAAGCAGTTTTTCCAGTCTGGCTGGGGAGACTGGGAATTTTTTTTTTTCCTTTGTGAGTGTTAGGGATTTGTTCCTTCTGATACTTGCAGGTGGTTCTTTCCCTGCCATGAGTGGTTTTCCCACACACATATGCCCATCTGCATGCACAGGCTTCCATAACCTAGTTTCCATTCACCTGTTTCTCATCCCTTCATTCATTCTGCCATGTTCACAGTGGGGCTTGTCCAATTTCTAGAGGAAGCCTGGCTCTTTGCACACAATTTTTATTCCTTCGGCTTCGAATGTGCTTCCTCAGCCTGGTTTGACTGGCTCCAAAATGGCGTTCCACTCTGAACACAAATATCACCTTGGCTTATGCAAACGAGATCCCCCAATTTTCTCTCAAACTGTTTCTTACCTTCATATCATTTTGTGATTCAAAAACATTTGTTGGTGTGTTTTTTTAAATTTTTCTTTCTGAGGCTATCTTACCCAGGAGTTGATAACTTCATGGGGACAGAAATTCTGATGGTTTGCTCACCACTGATCCCTCATGTTTTGGTTTAGAGAACACTTGTAAATATCTGTTTAAATATTGATCTTTGATGTGATCACTGATTAGAAGTGTGCCTTTATCAACTATTGCACCAATATAAGCTCTCTATTGTTTGATTTATGATATCAACATATTTATGGTTTACATTAATATTTTTATACGTTTATTATTAATTTTCTACAAACTTATCCTCCAGGATTTGTGTTCAATAATGATATTTAACTGAAAGTCTAATTTTATTTGTTAGGTCATGTTGGTTTCCCACTCATCTGTTACTGATTTTCAGTACCACAAGTTGAAATAACTTTGTTAAATGCAGAACTACATTTTTCCCAAAGATACTTTGATATCAAACACTAATAATACATCTTCCCTTTTGTCTGATTCTGATAAAAAATCCTAGTGCTGAAAGGCTTAGTAAAGAAACTTCCAAATCAATGAAAAATGTGGCAATTGAAGTTTTAAGAAGAAATTTTCTGGTTTAAATATGTCATTATACTCAACATAGTATCTTCCTATAATTGTTAAATGTATTTAATTTCAGATGTTAATGTATATTAGAAGTTGACTTTTTATACAGCTCCAAAAAGTCAAGTTGGCTTAAAATATCTATATTTAATATTATTATTCTTTAAGTACAAGTAGGTTAGGAGAATATGGATTCAATATTAAACATATAACACAATTTAATTAGTGTGGAAATATTTTGCAAATACTTAATAAACCACCTGTGTTAATGCTTTTTTTAAAGCTCTGATATCCAAATAATATTTTTGGCTGGTTCTTCTAAAGAAAGAGAGAAAATTCTTAGAATGAACAGTTTATTTTTTTCACAATGCTGAAAGTACACAATTTTAGAATTATCTTGACATTGAGGATTGCTTGATTTTAGGCAACAATTATACATTTTATTTGATTTTACTGTGATGAAGTGATATTTAAATTGCTCATCAAAATGTACTGCACTCAAATGAAAAGTCCAGCAGGAATATTCATCTGCAATGCAGACCTCCTGTTTTGCAGGAAGCACAGCTTGCCAATACTGACTGGGTCATTTTGGTCATATCAAGACGTAAACTTGAATGCAACCTGTATTCTGAGAAGAAAGTGAGAGTACAGAAGGAAACTGAGCTGAGTGAATACTTTCTCCTCCTTAAGGGAAGAAAAATGTGTTGATTCCAATCATTTGTAAAAAGAAGCAAACACTTTTCAATTTATGAAGTAAAACGGGGGGGGGGGCCTCACATGCACATGGGAAATGGTCTGCTTTTGTGATAATTCAGGACTTTTCATCTAAAGACATTCTTCTCTTTTCAAAGCAAGCTCTTGAGTAGGCGACAGATTATGCCAAATATTCTGCCCAGTCTGAAACCCATTTTCTACATACAGATAACAATTTAAACTGTAAAATCTTGCTCAGGTTCATAGTGCTATTTAATGTGATGTGAAAATATTCTAGGTTCATTTACAGTTTTGAGGATTTGACCTGTGTCCCTTCAAAGGCTGTGAGGTTTCAAGAGGAACTCTGTGCCATTCTTTTCCCTACATTCTTCTGAGTGTGTTTTGGCCAGGCAAGTACCACGTTGCCACAGGGCCACCATTTCCTTCTCCTAACGTGGGTCTAGAGTCACCAATTTACGCTGCGTGTCTGGCCCCTGAGATAATCTGAGTTTGAAATGAGATTTGCTTCAATGCTCTTGACAGAGGAGAAAATTAAAACCAGATTGGTTAAGGGGTTTGCCTAAGTCCTGATAATAGGACTGTTTTATGACTTTCATAGGTTGATTAGTTTCCTATGGTTGCTATAACTAATTCTCATACACTTAGTACCTTAAGACAACAGAAATTTATTATCTTACAGTTTGGGAGGGCAGATGCCTGAAGTGAGTCTTCTGAGCTAAACTCAAGCCATCAGCTGGAGGTTCTGGGGGATCTGTCTTCTTGCCTTTTCTGCCTTCTACTGAAAGCCCACCTTCCTTGGCTCACAGCCACATCCTCAGCCTTTGAAGCTCTGCTCCTGTCATCATATCTCCTCCCTCTCTCTCTGACATCTGCTCTGTCTTATAAGTACCCTGGTGATGACACTGGGACCCCGGGTAGCCCAGGATTCTCTTTCCTTGTTAAGATCCTTAATACACACAGGCCCTTTTGCCAGGCGAGGTAACATAGTACAGGTTCTGGGGATGAGAATGTGGGCATCTTTGGGGCCATTACTCTAACACAATGAGCACTTTTGCCTTGTGCACCACTTCCTTCATTAAAAAGTATTAAAAATTACATTGTATGATGACCTTAGTCCAAAGATAAATATAATTCAAGCTCAATCTGTTATGATATACTCATTATTATTATATTCATGTTTTCTCCTAATTTTAAAAGAAATTAAAATCAAACCACTTCATTGGCCTACCATGCCTCATGGATAAGAAGGCCCTGAGTGAAAAAGTTTAAAATGTAACTCAGGTTTTGGAATTTCCACTTCCTTCCTCTTTACACTACACTGGTAGGGCTCATTTGGAATTTCAGAGGAAACGGTGCTGCTAACGTCACACTGCTTTGGAATGTGCTGCCACTTACAGCTGTCTTCAGCTTGAGTTCACTGCTCAATACGATGTTCTGGCCGACGCCTGCTGTCACTGAGGTTGCTCTCTGACTCAACCCGGCAGCTGCCCAGGACAGACACCCACCACATCCACACACCTCTTTCCTCACCAGAAAATGCTTTCCCCAAGATATGCACTACTTAATTTCCTGCATCCCACATTCTTTTGTGCCTTCTAGCTTAGTCAAAGATCCAGGAATAAATTTATTTTCCTCTGAAGTAACAATCTACCTGTATTCCTTCTCCACATTGCTGGTACACTCAGCATGGAAGAAGAGTCTGACAGTTTATTCTGTGACCTTGCAACTATTAATGGGGCACACTGGTGTCAGTGTCCTCTCCCAGTGAAGGGGCAGTGAGGTGGCCCAAGGCCTCAGGCTGCATTGGATTCCCTGAGCTCCCTCATTTAGGTGTTTTCTTTTCAATTTAAAACTTTTATTCAATTTCTAAAGGTTACTTTCCATTTACAGTTAATACAAATATTGGCTATATTCCCCATGTTGTACAGTACATCCTTGAGCCCATCTTATACCCAATAGTTTGTACCTCGCACTCCTGCACCCTATGTTGCCCCTCCCCCCATCCCCACTGGTAACCACTCATTTCTTCTCTGTCTCTGTGAGTCTGTTTCTTTTTTGTTATATTCGCTAGATTGTTGTATTTTTTAGATTCCACATATGTGATATCACACAGTATTTGTCTCTCTCTGTCTAAATTATTTCATTTAGCATAATGCCCTCCAAGTCCATCCATGTTGCTGCAAATATCAAAATTTCATTCTTTCTTATGGTTGAGTAGGAGTCCATTAATGCTATTATTAGTTTCCAAGACTAATATAGATTCACTCAATTTTTCTTTGATGAAAATGATTGTTAATTTAGAATCACACAATGGCATGATGAAAAACATAAGCATTTTAGTAACCAAGTCTTATCATTTAATTATTTTTCTTCTAAAACATTCTAAAGCCATGTGATATAATCCTTCTTATAACATACCTATCAAATGAAACTAAGGAATTGGTTACATATAGGCCTACAGTATGTTGGTTTGTCTTTTTAAAAAGTACGTATTTAGAAATAAAAAAGAAGAGGGACAATTCACATAAGAAAAAGAGATACTTGGGTAAATACTGCTGCATGCAGTAATTTTCACAAATATTAACATGGATTAACACTTTTGTTTACAGAAATTGTACAGTGAAGGATCAAAACAGACTGGGGAGGGAAGGAAAAATGTAGATCTTTTAGAATGTATTTGAACTTAAATGACAACCAGGTTAAAACAAGAAGATATAGTTATAGGTTGACATGATAATTCCATATTAATCACAAATCAAAAACTGACAATAGATACACAAAAACTAGAGAAAAAGGAATGAAAGTAGCCCAATAGAGAAAATGATCAAATCACAGGGAAGAAGATAAAAGAAAAAGAAAAGAACTATGAAACAACCAGAAAACAAGTAATAAAATGGCAGTAAGTGCATACCTATTAATAATCATTTTAAATATAAATAGAATAAATGCTCCAATCAAAAGATAGAGGGTGGCCGAATAGATAAAAAACAAAAACACCCATCTATGTGCTGCTTACAATTGACTCACTTCAGACCTAAAAGTACACAAAGACTGAAATTGAAGAGATGGGAAAAAGAATTTCATGCAAATGGAAACAACAAGAACGCTGGGGTAGCAATACTCCCATCAAACGGAAAAACAAAATATACTTTAAAATAAAGTTCCAAAACAAAAGACAAAGAATTGCATTATATAATGCTAAAAGGATCAATAAAAAATGAGGATATACAATTTGTTAAAATACACAGGTGAGTCAAAAATTATCTGCACTCTGGCTGTAGAATTTATTTTAATTAACTTTTAGAAAAGACAAATGCATCATTTTTGACATCATCTCCTTGCTTTTCAATACACTTTGTTCATCTGTCAACAAGCTTTCATATTCCCTCCTTAAAAAATGTTTCAGGCTGAGCTGTGGGCCACTTCTTCAGAAGTGAATCTTCATCCTCGTAGGGCTGCTTTCAGGGGACCAAACAGGTGAAAGTCCGATGCAGCAAATTCTCTAACCATTCATACACACTTCTTTACACAAAACACTTTCTCTATATTGTGCACAAAGTTTTCAATAAATAACAGCATCAGGTATACCCTCAGGCCACAAAAAATGAATCACTGCACACTGCTCTTCTCTTGTGCAAGTCACAAGTGGGGCATCCATTTTTGCTCACACCGCAGTTACAAATGAACTAATGTAACACATTCACACCTGCACAGAAGTGACTGGAGAGGCAGTAGCCTTGAAGGGAAAGTGCTGATGACAGTGCAGCCAACAGGAGTTTTAATATAACTGGAGTGCAGATAATTTTGACTCACCCTCATATATGTGCCTATTAAAAGAGGACCTAAATATTTAAAGGAAATATTTACAGACATACAAGAAGAAATTGACAATAATGGAATAACATGAGAGGACTTTAACATCCCACTCACATCAACAGACAGATCATCCAGATAGAAAATCAGTAGGGAAGTTGTGGTCTTAAACCACATATACCATTTGGATTTGATAGATAGCTATAGGACATTCCATCCCCAAACAGCAGAATACACATTATTTTCAAGTGCACATGGAATAGTCCCCAGAACTGATCACATGCTAGGCCACAAAACAAGTGTCAACAAACTTAAGAGGATAGAAATTATATTATTTTTTCTTTACAACAGTATAAAATTAGAAATTAATTACAAGAAGAAAAATTAGAGAAAACCAAGCACATGGAGACTAAACAGCATGCTGCTAAGAAACCAATGGGTCAAAGAAGAAATTAAAGAAGAAATCAGAAAATAACTTTAGACAAATGTAAATAAAGGCACAACTTCCCAAAATCCATGTGAAGCAGCAAGAGCAGTTTTTAGAGGGAAGATTCGAGCAATACAGGCCTACCTCAAGAAAGAAGAAAATCTCAGATAAACAACCTAACCTACCATCTATAGGAATGAGGAAAATAAGAACAAACCAAGAAAATAATAAAGAACAGAGAGGAAATAAGAGAGAGAGGAAAACTTGATACAAAAGATCAATGAGACCAAGAGCTAGGTTTATGAAAAGATAAACACAACTCATAAGCCAGGCTCATCAAGAAAAAAAGAGAAAGGATATCAATGAAGAAAATAAGAAATGAAAGAGGAGAAATGTTTAACTGTTATCACAGAGCTTAAAAAATCATAGACAAGACTACAAACAGTTATGTGCCAACAGTGAGACGAAATGGATAAAGTGCTAGAAACATATGATCTTCCAAGGCTGAATCAGGAAGAAATGGACAATGAACAGACTGATCACTAGTAGTGTACCTGAGATACTAATCAAAACACTCCAGGCACACAGAAGTCCAGAACTAGATGGCTTCACAGTGGAATTCTACCAAACAACGTGAATTGTACCAAACAATGTAAAGTATAATGTAAACTGGTGCAGCCACTATGGAAAAGAATATGGAGGTTCCTCAAAAAGTTTAAAACATAACTACCATATGATTCAGCAATTTCATTCCTGGGCATTTATCTGAAGAAAACCAAAAAACCACTAACTGGAAAAAAAAAATGCACCCCTATGTTCATTGCAACACTATTTACAATAGCTGAGGTATGGAAGCAATTTAAGTGCCCACCAATAGATATATGGGTAAAGAAGATGTGGTATATGTGTATATATATTACCCAGCCATAAAAAATAATGAAATCTTGCCATTTGTGACAACGCAGATGGACCGAGAGGGTGTTATACTAGTGAAATAGTCAGAGAAACAGAAATACTTTATGATTTCACCTATAAGTGGAATCTATAAAACAAACCAAAAAACATAAGACAGAAACACAATTACAGATAAAGAGAATACACAGCTGCTTACCAGAGGGGAAGGAGGTCAGCGAAGAGGAGAAGTAAGTGGGGGTACAGACTTCCAATTGCAAAATAAATGAGTATTATGTATGAAATGTACAGTATGGGGAATATAGTGAATAATTAGGCAATATCTCTGAATGGTGACAGACTGTAACTAGACTTATCATTGTGAAATGTATAGGGCTTCCTAGGTGGCACAGTGGTGAAGAATCTGCCTGCCAGTGCAGGGGACATGGATTCGATCCCTGCCCCAGGAAGATCCCACATGCCTCAGAGCAACTAAGCCCGAGTGCCACAACTATTGAGCCTGTGCTCTAGAGCCTGTTAGCCACAACTATTGAGCCTGTGTGCCACAACTACTGAAGCCCTCATGCCTAGAGGTTGTGCTCCGCAACAAGAGGAGGCACCACAATGAGGAGCCCACTTAACACAATGAAGAGTAGCCCCCGCTCGCTGCAAATAGAGAAAGACCGTGTGCAGCAACAAAGACCTAACATAGCCAATAAATAAAAACTAATTAATTAATTAAAAAAAAGAAATGTGTAGATGTATCGAATCACTGTTTTGTGAAATAAGAACTAACATATTGTTCAGGTCAATTATATTTCAAAAACAAACATAAAATCTCATATAAAAAGAGATCAGATTTGCAGTTAGCAGAGGTGGGGAGTGGGTGGAGGGGAATTGGATGAAGGCAGTTAAAAGGTACCAACTTCCAGTTACAAGATAAATAACTACTATGGGTGTAATTACAACATGATAAATATAATTAACACTGCTGCATATTGTATATGAAAGTTATTAAGAAAGTAATCTTGAGTTCTCATCACAAACAAAAATTTTTTTTCTATTTCTTTAGTTACCTATCCTATGTAAGGTGATATATGTTCACTAAATTTTATAGTCATTGTTTCATGATGTATGTAACTCAAATAATTACTCTGTACACCTTAAACTTATACAGTGCTGTATGTCAACTATATCCCAATAAAAGATGAAAAAAAATGAAAAAAATAAAGGTAACATACTAAAAGAAATAAAAGGAAAAAAGAAAGATGGGTTATGCCTGGAAAGCAATACGTAAAAATGAAAACAAGCAAAACAGGCAGACAGAGACATCTATGGAGTATTAACTAAAATGTCTAGTGTTCAATAGTAAGACATAAAAAGAAACATGAAAACATGTTCATACTAGGGTGTGAAGAATCCATAGGAATTGTCTTCAAGTATTCGGAGATGTTGTACTTTTCAAACAAAGAATTCAAAAGAGCTACTTCAAGTATGATGAAAGAACGGAAGTTGGCCTCCTCCACCTTATCCCTCTAACTGACTCCAATCAGCAAGGATTGCCCTGGGGGAAGCTTGTGCACCTGCCTGCACCCTAGCTTCAGTGGCTCTGCCTGCGGGATGGGACCCTCGATTACCTGGCTGTGACAGCCACCAGGGTTCGCATTCACCAGTCCCAGAGAACCTTATCAAGCAAGGAAGCAGTTTTTAACTGGCTATCCTCCCAGGGCTCAGAGCAGAGGAAGCAAACACAAATAACCATCTTTTAGTCTTTTCCTGAAAAGGCTCTACTTGCATACTTTAAAATTCACTGCAAGTGTCAAGCTTCTAATTCAGCATCCTTCTCTGGGATGACTGAGAGCCTCCCCAGAAACCAGAAAAGCCTGTGACCCATGCTCTGCCCTCTTCCTCAAGCCCACTCCAAGTTGCCAGTGTCTCCCCACAAGAAGCTTGTCCACATATCCCCAGGCTTTTGTGGCTGCCACCAAAGAGAGAGGCCATCGGATGTTTTGACAGCCAATAGGCTTTGCTTTCATGAGCCCACGTACTGTAGCAAACAATGAAGCAGTTCTTAATGGGCACAGGAGCAACCCCTCCTACTTATTCACAACTATACAGGCCCAGAAGGAACAGGCAAAAATGTCAATTATCAGTTTATCCCTGGAAGGGGCTTAACTGCATACTTTCCCAGCTTCCATTCAAACCTACCAACAGGTGCTGCCTGTGACCCTCCCCTTTGGGACTCTGATGGGCCCTTGAACATCCTCAACTACTGTGGGCTACCAAGAACAAAGAATGTGGCTTAAACAATCACAGGGTTTGAGAGGCCATCAAGAACCAGGCTGAGCTGATTGATGAGCTTCATCTTCCATGTGAAACCAGCCTGTCAAGACTGGGAGATGTGGCTGTCTTCCCTAATGTGCAGAACCAACAGAGAGTGAAGGAAATTGAAGAAACAGAGGACGATGTTCCAAACGAAAGAATAAGATAAAACTCCAGAAACAGATTTTATTGCTATGGAGAGAAGTCATTTAAACAGATACAGAGTTTGAAATAATGGTTATAAACATGTTCACCAAGGTCAGGAGACCAATTCATGAACAAGGCAGCAATTTCATTGAAGAGATAGGAAATTTTTTTTTTAAAAGCGCCAAACAGAAATCACAGCTCTGAAGAATGCAACAATTGACTGAAAAATTCAACAGAGGGGTTCAACAGCACACTAGTGGAAGAAAGAATCAGCAGGCTCAGGAGAAAACAATGGAATTCACCTCATCAGAGGAAAAGCAAAAAGAAAAACAATGAAAATTAGTGAGGAGAGTTAAGGAGCCTACCTTAAGGGACACCATCAAGTGGACCAAGGATATGCATTACAGGGGTCCCCAAAGGTGAAGAGGCAGAGAAAGGGGCAGAAAGTTTATTCAAAGAAATGATACCCAGCAAAGTTGTCCTTCAGAATTGAAGGAGAGAGAGGATTTTCTAGACAAGCAAAAGCTGAAGGAGTTCATCGCCCTAGATCATCAGCCTTATAAGAAATGTTAAAGGGAGCTCTACAAGCTGAAATGAAATGAGGCTAATTAGTCAAAGGAAAATATATCACAGTAAAAAACTCCTTGGCACAGGTAAGTATACCGTTATACTCAGAGTACTCTAACCTTGTAATGGTGGTGAGCAAAGCATGTACATAACATATCACCTGTATCTCATATAAGTGTATCACTTATAATTCCAGTATGAAGGTCAAAAGATAAAAGTATTAACAATAACTAACTACAAAAAGAACTAAAGGAATCATGTTTAAAGAATTAGATGAAGATATGATAAGTCAACACATAGAGAAACTCAATAAAGAGCTACAAATTATAAAAAAGGAAGCAAATATAAATTCTGCAACTGCAAACTAAAGTAAGCAAAATGAAAACCTGATTGAGGGGTTTGACAGCACATGTGAGATGGCAGAAGAAAGAATCTGTAAACTTGAAGATGGATGGAGAGAAATCAATGTAAACAAACGAAGAGAAAAGATTTTGAGGAAAAATGAACTAAGGGGATGATGAAGCACAGCAGCATGTGTGGAAAAGTCTCAGAAAGCAGGGAGACAAAGGAGAGGAAGAAAATACACCTGTAGACATCATGACGGAAAACTTACCAAATTTAATGGAAAACACGAATCTACAGAGTCAATGTTTACCTCTAGAAAAATGAAAGTAACCTGAGCCACTCTAAGACACATGAGGGTGAAACGGTAGAAGAGTCAAACTGTAGGAAAAGCAAGGAAAACTCTTCAAAGTTGTAAGAGAAAAACTTTCTCCATGTTCGAGGGGACTACAGTCAAATTAATCACTGACTTCCAATCAGAAACAGTAGAGGGAAGGCTGTGAGATGACATGTTCAAAGAGCTGAAAGAAAAACACTGTCAACCAAGGATTCCATGCCTAGAAAATCTATCCTTCAAAAAAGAAGCAAAAGGAAGATATTCCCAGGTAAAAAGACCAGGAGAAGTGGCTGTGAGTGATTCCTCTTATAACAATAAGTGAAGGAAGCCTTTTGAACTCAGAAAAAAGAAACTTGATTCCCAGATTTGAAAATGCTGGATTCATTTGTTAAATGATGTGTGTGTATCTGTAGAGAATGTTCCAAAAGTTTTTGTGCAGTTTATTGATTTCAGAAACAAGGATGCTGTCAACTTATCAAAAATTTATTTTGAAGGTTTATTTCAATTTGTTTTATATTTCACAGCTTTACACATTTCAATAAGTATTGATTTAATTTTTAAGTCCCTGTAGCTGTATATAGCAAATATGTTATACAAGTTTTACTATTTTTTTCCATGTTTGCAAAACTCACATGGCTAAAGAAGTATTAAAGACATTTAAGTGCTCTATCTGGGTTGATGCAAGGCAGAAATATACTATGTGTAAAATTTGGAGTCCCAGACAAGGGCATCCTGAGAAGAAAAATTCTGGAATTAACTAAAATTACAGGGACAACTTCAGATTTTTAAAAGCTATTGCTGGGGCTCAAGTAGAACTCTCAAAAGAACAAGGAACCAAGTTTTGTCTGAGTTCCAGGTGGAATGAATCAAAACTTGACTAGTGTCTATGTCTAGCAGGATGAGGAGGTAGTTAGGGAAGGCTCAGAGAAGGTAGATGAACGGAGCTGTGGGGCTGGATGGCTGGGGAGGGGTCAGGGTCCAGGCTCCTCCTCTATTACTCCCTCCCCACCCTCAGGAGCCCTTTGTGACCAGACCACAGCTCTGTGATGTGGGCCTAGGACTTTAGTCCCCAAGTACACACCCTGTGCTCAGTTGCCTGAGGGCAGCAGTGTGATTCAGAAGATGGAGACTCCTCTCTTTATTCTGAAAAGCGCTTTTCATAATTGGCTGAACTCCAGCTCCACTGCCTGGGCGATTGACACGATCCTTGCCTTGCTCTGTGCGCTGGGGTTCTTTTACCTCTTACTTCCCTACCTCCAGAAGAATCCATCCTTACCACCTCCTAGGAAACATGGAAACATCAGGAAGGTAAGGAACCTTTGGCCCAGGCCCACGAGCACATGACTCCCTCTTCTTTTCTATTATTATTTCCACGTCTCTGAATCAACTAGAGAGACTCCTGAGGGGGGAAAGAATAGGACACCTATTCCCAAGAAAGAACAGAACATCTCCCCTCTATGGACAAGCCAGGGCTCGGCAGGGGACAGAGGGAACACTAGGATTTCCATCCAAAGACCTCAGAGCAGGTGTCCAGGTGTCGCCGAGGGCTCCAGGGCAAGTCCCAAACTCAGTGACCAGAGGCCCAGGACTGGACACTGAGTTCAGTCTCAGCCAGAGGACAGGCCCCTGAGCACTGGGTCACCAGCCGTGAACAAGGGTCTCGGATGCGGGCTGATCTGCTGGCAGTGCTGAGGCCCTGAGAGCCTCGTGCAGGGGCTGGAGGGGGACCCTGTCCTCAGGAAGCAGAGACCGACCTGATGGAGCTCAGATGAACCCCTAGGTCTGAGAATGTGTATGTTTCTTGAGCAGAGAAACAGTGATGAAAGAAATCGTGGATGAATCTCACATTGAAAATCCTTCTTTAAGTTCTTCAAAGAAGGAAAACAACATATTTTATCTGCTTTCAAAGTGAAAGAAATATCACAGAACTCAGTGAAATGTTGAAGGTCATATTCTATATGGACAGAGTGGCTGATGCTTGTCTAGAGAGGGAGACTGAGAACTGGGTCCCAGGTCCTCGTTTTTTTCTCTCTCTCAGCGTCAAATGGAGCCAAGGGGGAGAAGCAGGAGGAGGAAGATAAGAGCTTTGAAAGGTAAGTTCTGCCATTCAGCCCTGTGTGCCCCGAGCGTGTGCCCACCTCTCTTGGCCCTGAGGGCCCAGCTCTATGGGCTCCGAGGACGCCAGTGGCAGGGCCTGTCCCTCAGGAAACAGAACCCCAGGGAGGCTCCTGGGAAGGAGAGCAGAACCCAGATACGTCCCAGATTCCAGGTGCAGAAGGAAGCCATAAGGGGCCTGGAAAAGGGTGAGGCCCAGCAGAGGCATGTGGGCTGCAATGGACCCAAAGCTCCTGGCCTGGGAGGTGGGACCTCCAGGTCTGCCCACGGACAAGTTGCGTCGCTTTACCGAGATGCCTCTGTGAGGTGAGCCCTGCCCACTCTCTCCCACAGTGAGGTTGTGAGCGCAGCAAGGGGTAATGGATAAGGAAGCACTTTGTAAATGAGAGAGCCTTTCATGAGCTTGGCCATCACTGTCAGGGACCATATGGCCTTGGACGCTGGTGCTTGGCCTTCAAACTCCCAATGGTGTCCCCTAAAGGGACCCTGCACTCAGCCTCCTGTTAAGACCCCTAGGCACCTGCCTTCCCCACCATGATCCAGTCTGCTGATTTCCAGCTTGCAGAGATTACCTGGAGGAGGCGCAGGAAGAGATTTGGGACCTGTTGGCACTTATGCAAAGGTAAAGAATCTTCCCCTCCTCTCCTGGGTTCTTCTTCCTCCCAGAGCCTGTGATGTCACCCAGGGCTGCAGGCAGCCTGGGGCTGAGCTGGGAGGGGAGCCCTGGGGGCAGGGTATGGCTAAAGCCCTGGGGGGAGGGACCACAGGAGCACTGTGAGGTCAGCATGGGGGCCCTGGAGGGCGGTGGGCTGCAGGTACCCACCCCTGCCTGGCCGGCCCAGCCCTCCTGGCTGCAGCTTGTGCCTCGTGTCTCCTGCAGCCACATGGGGAGGCTCCCGGACAAGGGCCGCTTTCAACAGCTCTCCTGTCAAGACCCCCCTGGCAAAGTGTGCAAAGCAGTGCCTGCTGCAGCCCACCAGCCATGCAGGGGAGAGGCTGCTCCCGCCATGTCCCTGGCTCCTCTGACCGAGAGCCCTCTACCTCGGGCCTCCACCCTGTCTCCAGGCTCAGTGAGCTCCTCAAGTTCCCTGAGGTCCTCTCACCCACCTGAGCCTTTCCTTCCCCTGGATGGCCTTTCACCCCGGACACTGGCTCTTTCCCCTTCCCCGCCATGCCCCCCAGATGCAGGGCCCTCCCCTCCACTTCCCACAGCCTCCTCTGCCCAGGCCCAATCCCAACCCTTGACACCAACCATGCCTCACTTTCAACCACCACGGTGGGCTCACATGGAGACCCAGGCCCAATCCCAACGCTTGACACCAACCATGCCTCACTTTCAACCCCCATGTCGGGCTCATATGGAGACGCAGACCCAATCCCAACCCTTGACACCAACCATGCCTCAATTTCAACCACCTGCTCGGGCTCACATGGAGACCCAGGTCGAATCCCAACCCTTGACGCCAACCATGCCTCACTTTCAAAGACCACCTCAGGCTCACATGGAGACCCAGGCCCAATCCCAACCTTTGACGCCAACCATGCTTCACTTTCAACTCCCACGTCGGGCTCACATGGAGACCCAGGCCCAACCCCAACCCTTGACGCCAACCATGCCTCACTTTCAACGACCACCTAGGGCTCACAAGGAGACCCAGGCCCAACCCCAACCCTTGACGCCAACCATGCCTCACTTTCAACCACCACGTCGGGCTCACATGGAGACCCAGGCCCAACCCCAACCCTTGACGCCAACCATGCCTCACTTTCAACCACCACCTCAGGCTCACATGGAGACCCAGGCCCAATCCCAACCTTTGACGCCAACCATGCTTCACTTTCAACTCCCACGTCGGGCTCACATGGAGACCCAGGCCCAACCCCAACCCTTGACACCAACCATGCCTCACTTTCAACGACCACCTCGGGCTCACAAGGAGACCCAGGCCCAACCCCAACCCTTGACGCCAACCATGCCTCACTTTCAACCACCACGTCGGGCTCACATGGAGACCCAGGCCCAACCCCAACCCTTGACGCCAACCATGCCTCACTTTCAACCACCACCTCGGGCTCACATGGAGACCCAGGCCCGAGCCCAACCATTGACTCCAACCATGCCTCACTTTCAGCCACCACTTCGAGCTCACATGGAGACCCAGGCCCAACCCCAATCGTTGACTCTAACCATGCCTCACTTTCAACCACCACCTCGGGCTCACATGGAGACCCAGGCCCGAGCCCAACCATTGACTCCAACCATGCCTCACTTTCAAACACCACGTCGGGCTCACATGGAGACCCAGGCCCAACCCCAACCCTTGACACCTACCATGCCTCACTTACAACCATCTGCTCAGGCTCACATGGAGACCCAGGCCCAATCCCAATGCTTGACACCAAACAGGCCTCACTTTCAACCCCCATGTCGGGCTTACATGGAGACCAAGACCCAATCCCAACCCTTGACACCTACCATGCCTCACTTTCAACCACCTGCTCGGGCTCACATAGAGACCCAGGCCCAACCCCAAACCTTGACACCAACCATGCCTCACTTTCAACTCCCACGTCGGGCTCACATGGAGACCCAGGCCCAACCCCAACCCTTGACACCAACCATGCCTCACTTTCAACCACCACCTCGGGCTCACATGGAGACCCAGGCCCAACCCCAACCCTTGACACCAACCATGCCTCACTTTCAACTACCACCTCGGGCTCACATGGAGACCCACGCCCGAGCCCAGTCATTGACTCCAACCATGCCTCACTTTCAACCACCACCTCGGGCTCACATGGAGACTCAGGCTCCACCCCAACCATTGACTCCAACCATTCTTCAGTGTCAGCTGACACCTCAGGCTCAGTTGGAGACCACTGCCCAGCTCACACTCTCTTTCCCAATCAGTCCAGTTTTTTCTCAATCCCAGATTGGGTCCCGTGACGTTTCTTGCCCTACCGTTCAAAATAAGGCACAATCTTGCTTCCCCAAAACATTTCATGATCTAGAAAATCACTTCTTGAAAAAGAAAATAGAAAGTGGGAGAACTTTACCTTCTATGGTGAAAAGATCTCAGGAAGTCTTTAGCCAAGTCACTCCCAACCTTTCCAAGGAGAACAGATCTTTCCAGGCCCAGAACTCTCCCTCCATCCTTCCTGGGCATTTGCTGAGCCCTGAGGTTCAGGAGAAATTGGAGTGCCACATTCCAAAAAGACTCATGCAGCAACAAAGTGGCCTACCCTGCAGAATCCAAGCATCTCAGAAACTGATGCAGCCTCAGGATGAAACCCCAAGGCCTTGTCAGGCACAGGACAAAAAGGCGCCCTCAAGGCCCTCGGCAGGTACAGGCAAAAGCAGCCAGGATGCACAGAAGATGGGGGCCAAGTGTCCAGCAAGGATCCCGGGAGGGAAAGACCTGAGCCAGGCTGTAGGGCAGAGTGTGGGGAGGATCCTAAACGATCTGTACATGGCCTCAGCCAGCCCCCCAGAGAAGGTTCCAAGAGTGAAGTCTGAGTCAGAAAGACAGTTGGGCCCAGGCAGGACGCCTCCAGAAGAAGGCTCGGGAGGCCCTGTGGGCAGGAAGGCAGAGCAGACCCAGGAGAGTCAGAACTGTGCACATGTCCACCATCCAGGGCTTGCTGCCACCCATGTCTTAGACCTTCCTGCAGAGTCACATGCTCATAAGGAAACAGAAGATGCAGCCTCCTCTCAGGATGGGGGAGCCTCCATGGACACGTCCCATGGGTCTCTTGTCCTCAGCCCTTATATTCAACAGGAGCTGGAGGCACATCTTATAAGGTTTCGGGTGAGGCACAGGTGGAGCCTAACCCTCAAGGTCCTCAAGTTCATATGTACCTTGAAGTTGAAAAAGGCTCACCCCATACCCCTTCCAGGGGCCACCTTGAAAGCCACCTGTGAATCTACGGCCCACCCAAAAGTCCAGTTAACTGAGGCCTTGCAAAACCCTCCTCAGCCCCATCCGGGAGAGAAAGTGATAACAACAGAGGCAGTTCCCCCCGTGGAGAGTCCCTTCCCTGTCCCCTCATGGGCAAGTGAGGAAACCCAGGGGGGCCTGGGAGGGCCCGCACCTGGCAACGTCCATAAACCCTCAGAGGCCCCTGTGACTCGACAGGAGGACAAGCCACCATCGCAGACCCCCACCTACACGTTTGTGGGCAGAATCTGGCATAATGGGTTTGTCGTGGGGGCTGCCAAAGACAGCCTGGAGCCCAGTCCACGTCCAGCAATGGCCAGGAAGGAGCCACAGGAGGAGGCTGGGGGACGGGCCTCCCCGGAATCTTGCTCTAGCGTGACTGTGGTGGATCTCGATGCAGGGTCCCCATCTGCCAGGGCCCAAGAGGCCGTGGAGGGGGACCCTGCTTCGAAAGTCACCTTTGAAGCGAGTATGCTCATCAAATCCCAAATCATTAAGGATTGGAGGAGCTCACGGTCTCCAAGGGCCAATAAAAGCCCCTCATCAAATATAAAGCCTTTTGCCTCAAATCCAGAAGATCTATACTCTGAGGCGCAGTTTCGTCAACTTGAGGTCCAAGGGTTCACAGACCGGCAGAAACAAGCTCCAGGCCAGGCCACCGGCGTGCTGCTTCACGACTGTGAAACTGGCGTGATCCTTCAAGACTGTGCCACAGACACGCTTCTCAAAGACTGTCGCTCAGACATGTTCCTTGCCGCAGACATCTTGGCTTCTCAGGAATTTCGGCCCTGTTCCCAGACCTTGTCCAGTGAAGACACGTCCATTTCCCAGATAGTCTCTCCTCTTACATCCAGTGGAGAGAGCAGCCAGGGGCAGCAGGAGGACCTGAGACGGCAGCCCCAATATAAGAGCCAGAGCAGGAAGTCTGCTCCCACTGATGGGAGCGAGAATTACAGGAAGCCCAAACTAGGACATTGTGAAAAAGGGTTGGCAGAACCGAGGGCCTACCAGGCCCGTGGGATGATCCACCCTGGCCAGAAAAAGGAATCCGCAGAGTCCCTAGGAAGCAACTTCCACCAGTTAATCATGAAGAAGGGCCAGGTTCCCTCAGAAAGCCACTTCAGACAAAGGATTCAGCACCTTCTGCAGTGGATGTTCCCCAATCAAGGCAAAGGACCAGATGCACCCCTGCAAAGGGGCAAGCCTGCAGCAGCCGCTGCCCAGAGCCAGGCACCCGTCAAAAGCAGGATGTCGAAGGACAGCAGGGCTACTGAGGCCCAGGCTCCCATGGCAGCTGTTGGACGGATGGCAGGGGAGACGGTGGCACTTCACCATGGACTGCATGCCTCCCAGTTACATTGGTGCAACGGGGACCTCCAGGCCCCGTTAGGTCCGCACTCCTGCCACCACAGCTTCCTCTCCTGGCAAGAGCAAAGGAGAGTGATGAGAGACAGAGCCCACGATCACCAAGCTACCCCCATGGGCCACAGCTGTCCTCATAAGAGGGAGTGGACCCGTCCCAGGGACAGCAAGTGGGCCTTCCCCCCCAGGGAGCCAGGTCCCCACCCAGGGAGGGCCTGCCAGCATGGAGCAAGCGTGGCACGGGTCCCGGGCCGTCCCCTTCACTGACCAGGGCACTGTGTCCTAGACAAATACACCTCTTCCGCTCAACCGGAACATGCCTGTCACAGCTTTCCTGGTACGAAAATGCTTCTCCAAGAAACAATGCAGACCGTGCAGAAAAAAAACTTTGTTCTCTCATGTTAGCACATCCTCTCTGTGCTAATGGGTTCTTCCCAGCACAATCTTTATTGTTTCCTGAAATACATGTTCTTTTTTCATGAGACATGGTGGCCTCCGTCCGTGCCCTGCTGGGGGGAAGGGACGGGATCAGGGTCCACTCTTCCCAGGTGCCTGCTTTGGCTTCCAGATGGGATGGGAGGGAGGTTGAGCCCAGCGGGAATACTCACCCTCACCCCAATTCCCTCACTGCACCTCAAGTTTCCAAAATACCAGCACTACAGAAACAAGCAACAGCATTCAGGACGCATCAAGGTGAACTAAACATAAAGACCCTCCTCTCAGGATCTGGCTCAGTTCTCTCCTGCTCTCTCTCTGCCTTGAACTTGTGTGGCTGTTAGGGGAGGGCTTTGCAGAGGCTGACATGGCCCTCAGGCTGCAGAAAGGGTCAGAGACAAGTTCATCTGTCAGAACAAGGAGGGGAGTTTGGGGGCAGGGCTGACCCCAAGTCCAGAGGTGGGAGAAAGCCTGCCCGCATGTCTCAGTGGGGACAGCTGATGTCTGCCCTGAAAGCCCCTCCTCTCCCCATGGAGCTGGGATTGAGATGGGCCGGGAATGTCACCCTCCCTCTGCCTCTCTCTCCCTGGAGCAGTGGGGAGGATGGAGACCATGCAGTCCCAGCGCGGAGGGTGTGAGGTGGGGAGTATAGAGGCCCCCAAGGGCCGGTCTATCCCTGCCCTGGAAGAGAGGACAGCCCTGTTCACGGCGCCCACCTCCCGCCTGGGGACCGAGCAGGGGCGTGACTGTGTGTGCAGTCACCTCACTGACGTGTGCCCCTAGGGTGGGATGCAGGGGAAGGAGGCAAGTGGCAGAGGTGCCCATACGCGGTGCAGTGACCAAGAGCCCCTGGGGTCCCACCACTGTCTGCAGGCCCAGAGGAAAGAAGTTAGGGGCCCGGTGGCTCATGGTGGCCCCACCCGAGTCTCCCCACTACTCCATCTCCCAGAGCCCAGACACACGGCGGCCACCTGGGGCCTTCCACAGAGGGCCAGGCTCCCAGAGCAGCAGAGCCTCCAAGCAGGGAAGGGTCACTTCTCCACAGTGTATGTCATCAGCTCTCACAGGACTGGGAGCTGGGGACAGACTCGTGGTCTGTGACCTTTACCTACACACGGGGCCCAAGGAGGCTCCCAGGGGGCAGGTGGGACATTACAGGCCCAGGGACGGTGCTGGGGTCACAGCACGTCTCCCCTGCTATCAGCCTTGCTCACCCCAGAGCCTGGCGAGGAAAGAGGCCAGCAGACAGGATGTGTCCCCCAGAGGCTGGGAATGAGGGTGCTGTCAGCTTGCCTCCACGGCCCCACCCACAAGGGAAAGCGGGGAGACAGGAGCACTTCTCTAGAGAGATGCGGGGCTCTGTGCACCAGTCAGTCCCGAGGGGGAGAGTCCTGCTCCAGGAGGGGCCCTGATCCAGGGGAAGCAGGGATGGCCCTGCCCCCACGCCTGTCAGGACCCGAACATGGAGGACCAGGACCTGGGTTTGGGGGGGCACTGGGCAGAGGCCTGCTCCTGCCGCCGTTTCTCCCTGCAGCCAGGTCCCCTCTTTGGGCCCCACCCTCAGGGTGGGCACAGCAGTGGGGGCACAGCCAGGGCCCCTGGGAGGGGCGGGGCCCAGGGCACAGAGCGCCCTCTGGAGCTCAGGAGAGGGCGGCGCAGAGCAGGGACCCTGAGCCGGGCTGCTGCCGGGTCCTCTCAGGGACACCGAGAGGGGAGGGCTGGGGTGGGGGGAGCTGGACCCCCCATGTGCCTGTCAGGGAGGTGACAGAGAAGAGACCTGACAGAACAGCAAGGAACAGCAAGGGGCAAGTCCCTTTGCTCTTCTCCTGCCACTGGGGGGAAGTAAGGCCAGCAATGGAGGGCCCCCACTAAGAGTCCCCACACAAAGCCCTCCCACAGACACTCGCCCCAACACAGGGGCCTCCCACAGACCACACGGACCCCCACACATGAACTTCCCACAGACCACACTGACCACACACACGGGAATCTCCCACAGCTGCCCTCTGACCCCCACACAGGCACCTCCCACAAACACACAGGGACCTCCCACACAGGAACCTCCCAAAGAACCACACGAACCCCCCACACAGGGACCTCCTACAGACCCACACTCAACCCTCACAGGCACCTCCCGCACACCAACACTGACTCCCAACAGGGACAGCCCACAGACCCACACTAACCACCCCCCAACAAGAGCCTCTCACACACCCGCACGGACACAATACAGGTACCGCACAAAGACACACACTGAACTCACACACACACACTCCCCACACAGGCACCTGCCAGAAACCCACAGGAATTCCACACAGGGTCCATCCCCAGACCCACTCTCACCCCACACACAGGGACCTCTGTCAGACCCTTTCTGATGCCCCACACAGGGACCTCGCACAGACCCACACGGACCCCACACAGGGACCTCCCACAAGCACACACTGACCTACACAGGGACCTCCCACAGACCCACACTTATGCCACACAGGGACATCCCACACACCTATGCTGACCCCACACAGGGACCTCCCACAGGCCCACACTCACCACACACAAGGACATTCCACAGGCCCACACTGACCTCCCACCCAGGGACCTCATCAGACCCACACAGACCCCCACACAGGGACCTGCTAGAGACCCACGCTGACCCCCACAAAGGGGGCTCCCACAGACCCACACGGACCCCACACAGGGACCTCGCACAGACACACACGGACCCCACACAGACACCTGCCACAGACTGACACTGACAGCAACACAGGGACCTCCAACAGACCCTCACGGACCCCAACACAGGGACTTGCCACAGACCCACACGGACCCCCCACACAGGGACATTACACAAATCCATGCTGACCCCACACATGGACCTCCCACAGACCCACACTGACCACACAGAAGGACCTCCCACAGACCCACACTGACTCCCACACAGGGACCTCCCACAGACCCACACTGACTCCCACTCAGGAACCTCCACAGGCCCACACGGACCTCCCACCCAGGGTCCTCACCAGGCCCACACGGACCCCCCCACAGAAGCACCTCCTGTTACAGGGAAGAGCTAAGTGGGAATCCATGTTAGATCTCTTTGTTTTACATTAACCTTTGTATTCTATTGCTTTTGTTACAAGAATAGAATGTTACTTTAGAGCCTGAAATATACAGGCTAGTCCATTGTCAAACCTCTGACCTTGAAGGTTGCAGAACAGAGAATAACATTTGCCTTGTTGGAGGTTTACAGGAACACCGTGACCTGACCTACCTGGACAGCTGCAAGAACAAACGCTTCTGGCACGAGGACGTCTGCAATAACCAATAACACCCCCTCCCCTTTTTAATATAAAAGAAGCCTGAATTCTAACTCAGGCAAGGTGGTGTTTTGACTGACACGACTCTGCCATCTTCTTGGTCAGCCGGCTTTCCAAATAAAGTCATATCCCTTGCCTCAACACCTTGCCTCCGATTCACTGGCCTGTCGTGCAGCGAGCAGAGCGAGCTTGGACTCGGTAACACTCCCACAGACCCACACTGACTCCACAGGGGACCAGCCACAGACCCACACTGACTCCACACAGGTGCCTCCCAGAGCGCCACACTGACCGCACACAGGGACCTGCCACAGACCCACCATGACCCCACACACAGGGACCTCCCCAAATCCAAACGCACCCCACAAAGGGACCTCAACACAGACCCACACGTACACCACACAGGGACTTCCTACACACCTATGCTGACCGCACACAGGGACCTCCCAGAGACCCACACGGACCCCACATAGGGACCTCCCAGAGACCCACACGGACCCCACACAGGGACCTCCCACAGACCACCCGTCACGGCCAGCTCAGAGTCCTGCTCTGGGATCTGCCCCTGATATAGGTGACATCAGGAATGGCCCGGCCGCCAAGCCTGTCTGGTTCCAAGTCCTGTGGGACCAAAACCTGCGGTTGCATGTTGGCGGGTGCTGGTGGAGTTTGGAGGGTTTTGGATTGTGGGCGTCAGAAGCTGGCAGAGCCCTGCTCCTGCCGCCGTTTCTCCCTGAAGCCAGGACCCCTCTTTGGGCCCCATCCTCCAGGGTGGGCACAGCAATGGGGGCACAGCCAGGGCCCCTGGAGGGGGCAGGGCCCAGGGCACAGAGCACCCTCCGGAGCTCAGGAGAGGGTGGCACAGAGTGGGGACCCTGAGCCTGGCTGCTGCTGGGTCCTCTCAGGGCCACCAAAAGGGGAGTGCTGGGGTGGGAGAGCTGGACCCCCCCCCATGTGCCTATCAGGGAAGTGGCACAGAAGGGACCTGACAAAACAGCAAGGAATAGGGAGGGGGAAGCCCCTTTGCTCTTCTCCTGCCATGAGGGGCAGTAACGTCAGCAATGGAGGGCCCCCCACTAAGAGTCCCCACACAGGGACCCACACTGACCCCCCCCCCCGGCAACCTCCCAGAGACCCACACTGACCCCACACAGAAACTGTGATACACCCACACTTAACCCCCACATGGACCTCTCACCACCCAACACTGACCCCACACAGAGATGATCCTCAGACCCTCTCTTACCCACACAGGGACCACCCGGTGACCCACACCGACCCTAGACAGGAAAACAGACATAAACACAGTGACCCCACACACAGCCTCTGACACACACTGAACTTACCCAGCTGCCTTCTGCAGACCCACAGGGAATCCACACAGCGATCTCTGAGACTGTCACCCTGACCTCACACGGGGGCCTCCTACAGACCCACACTCACCCCACAGAGACCCTCTGACAGATCCACACTCTGACCCCACCCAGGGACCCACCACGTACTCACACTCAACCCACACAGGCATCTCCTCACACACACACTGAGTCATCTCACCCAGAGACCTCTAGATCATCCCACGGAGACCTCTCCCTGTGACCACCCGCAGAGACGTCACAGGCATTCTGTAGGTTATGAGTACACACCCATTGATAGGTCCTTCATGGTAGGTCTGATGTCACTTAACACACTGGCTACACAAGAGAAGGACCAGTGACCGTGCCCTGATGCCCCAGAACTCCACGGCCCCCAGACATTGGCAGCTTTGCCCCAAACGGGGTTCTCTGTTTGGAGAAATGCTCATGAAATTTTGCCTTTTTCTAACCCTTGCCTCTGAACCGAAGAATTACAGCATTCCAAGTGCAGACCTGAAAAGGTCTTTCCTCCCCGGGTCTTCATTAGCTCCGGCTCTGACCCATGCCTTAGAGAATACAAATTTTAAATATGAGTAAAATGCTGCCAACCTCTAATGGGAGAATATATCTTATTTGTGCCATTTTAGTCCTCTTCCAGTCAGAAGGTGTCAATATTATATCGTTTTTATTTCCTTGGGGAAACTATCTGACCTCAAGATGGTATTTTTCTTTACTTTGGAAACAAGGTAAAGGCCGGCAGCAAATGGGCTCTAGGAATAAAATAAACCAGCAAAAAGGCATGTTGGCTCTCACGCACCTCCCAGGGGGCTGTGCAGCTGACACATTGCGTTGCACATCACAGCTTGGGTCAGATGTGTGGGTTTTGTTTTGTTTTTAAATGAAACAGGCTCAAAGTATGTGAAGATGTTTCAAATGAATCATATATCTGGAAATATTCCTTTTTTGTCCTCTGTGGTAAGGCCCTCAAATGGAATTATACACGCTCCCAAGATATGTCAAAATCTTAATGTCTAGGTAACATAGCTTAAACTGATTTAGGAAGATTCCTTGATCAAAGTGCACATTAACATACACAAAGTGTACATTCACCATCACACTCCTCACATTGCAGAATCTGCCCTTTCCAAAGGGGGACTTTACTGATACTACATACATATTTCTCATTGCTCATAACAACTAGTTTTCCTTGCCTTGTTAAAAGCTACTTTAATGATGGCTGTTGAGTGTTTATTGTTGGTTAAGTCAGATTATCCACCAGGATGAGAGTATCACGGTCCTTCCTCTAAGAGACGCAGAGCTGACGTGAGGGCTCTTTTGCTCTATTTATTTCAACAACAACAACAAAATCCCCTTCTTGTATTCTCCATGCTTTACAACTTTATAACTAAGTTTCTACCTTAATTCCTTACACTCTTCCTTACAATTACAACTGAATGACACCGTGATGGAATGTGGTCATGGACGTCCTGTAGTGTTCTATTGGGGGGTATTTGTTTGTAGTGAAAGCTATGCAGGTACGTTTCATGATCATAACAAAATGGCACCAAGCAGGAAAAAGTCCATATGGGAAAATCTTTACAAAGTGTATTATTTCCTTTTCAAGTTGACTATCTTAACAGTATTATAGCAGTATTAGACTGATTATTATTCAGTCCTTTGAATTTAAGTTGAACAAACTTAAAAACTGAAAACATAGACAAATGTCCATGATAGTTTATCGTGATGATGTGCGGATGTGATTGGCCCTCATGAGCAATTCATCATTCAATAAGCTGTGCAAAACTGCAATAAACAATGTGCAGTAAAGCAGCACTGCCCCTGGTCATTGCTCGTGCATCTGTCATACGTTGCCTCAGATGGCATGTGCGTCCAATTTCCACGGCGTAAACGTGCACCTTTGCCTTAGATGAAACTATCAAGGAGATTCCATCTATTTTGAAAACATTGTCGGGATTCCAGGCTTTATAGTCACCTGTATTTTATTTTTAACAAGATTCACCTACAGCAAATCTTATCAATGTTTTACCATTTATATATACCAAACCGAAGTGGATACCAAAAAAGAAGATAATGGAGAAAATAACAAAAGCAAGACCTTTCTTTTTGACATTCTTCACATGAAAACATGTGATTTGTAATCTACAGATAAAAACCTGTCTCCCCAATATTCAGGATCTATTATATGTTTGGTTTTGAAATTGATTTATATTTGAAACAATTCTCACACTGATTAGGATGAAGCAGGCATTCGAGAAAACAAATGTGCAGCAATCATGTGATGACTTGTAAAGCTTTTCCACATGGGCAAACAAAGGAAAAGAAAACAGAAAAGAAAGAAAGAAAAACTAGTCAGTCTACAATGTTAACCCCGAAGAGCTCCCTTGATAGGGTACAATGCTATTTTCAGTTTCATACCCTTTGAGTTTATAACGAACTCCCACAGGAAGAGTTCTGGCAGTGTTTCCACACATACACAGGTGCACTTTCTGCCATGCTCACACCATGGGCACGGCAGGGAACGCCAAGATCTGGGTGGTCCAGAAGCTTCACAGCTGCCTCTACCTCTTGGAGGTCCGTCCGATTCATAATCATTCCTGGAACAGGATCTGGCTTTATCACTGGGCCTCTGACATAAGGTCCTGTTACCCAGGCTTGCTGTGGCGGCTCCCTCAGCCTGTGGCCAGGCTGGTGTCCACACAGCACAGGGACCAGAAGAGCCATTTCCCCAGGGATATGGTCTCCATGCTCTCCACAGCCATGCTGTCCTGTAGATATGCAAGTGGCACCGCTGAAAAGAGCTTGCAGATAGCGATACCATAGTGCCGTGCCAGACCCCGTACATGAAGCTGCAGCACACACCCTCATCTTTCACAGCAAACCTGGGTGACACAGCTCTCTGACTCGAAGCTGTTTTGTGCTTTCCAGTTTCTCACCCTCACTCACTGCAAGGACATCGGCAGCTCCTCTTTCCTCCTCTAAGTCCAGAAGGGGGGCTCACCGCTACCTGCCCCCTGTGGTTTCACAGTCTCTGCTCTTTGTTTCCAATGAACACTGCAGCCAAACAGACTTCCCCCGGCTCACAGATTGCCCTTCAACTTCAGAGGCAAGACCACCACCTTTCTCTTTTATTCTTGCCATAATTTTATGCTGGTGACACTTTACATGCCTATTTCCAATGTCAATAAAGATTTCATAAAATGTGTAAACTTATTTTACACCATGTGGTCCCTGGAGTAGGACCATATACTGTTCACCAGTTTTTGACTTGGGCAAGTCACCCAGTGCCTCCAATTTTCATTTCCTTGACTTGGAAAATGGGGCTCGAAGTTAATAGTGTTGCAGTGAAGGGGAAGTGAGTTACAATGTTAAAGTACTTCCTGACTACTTTTGAGTCATTTTGCTAATATCGTTTTTATTTTTTCATGTCATTACAAAGTTAGTTTCTACTTGTTAAAGTACAGACAATTAGTTATTTGTTACAGAATTAAGCAATACAATTGTCTAGCACAAAAGCCGGTTCCTTAAATGTATTAAATATTAAAAATCCTTTCTGAGAAAACAAATATTCTTCAACTAATTTGCAAATCATTCCTTGCCACACAGTATTTCGTAGGTTTTTCCTAATGTACTTTGATTTTCAAGGACTCTTTCGGCAATCCCAAAGCCTCTGCTTCCTTTACTTTGAACAAGCTGGACTCATTGTGTACTTTGTAAACAACTCTGTTCCCTCCACCTGTTCACACCAGCTTCTTGGTCCTGGTCCCCCTAGCTCTTGGGTGAAATCCAGGGGTCTGCTAGTTACCTCCAGTAACAAGGGGAGGTTTGATTTCAGCAATAAAACTATGCTCGAGACATAACCGTCAAAATGCCACACTGAGTTTGGCTGCAAGGTTTCTGTCCTCCAGGAGAAGAGCCTGCTTTAGATGAGGATGCTGTGATGTGGAGCTGAGCCTGCAACATGTGAACTTCTCCATTTGCACTTGGTGTTGCTTCCTCTTCTTCCCAGCCCTCTCCACTAGGCTCATCAGCTCCCTAGATTACCCAATCTGAATTCTGATGTCTTTTCATCCAGCCAGGGGACGGAGGGAAGGAAGGAAGAGTAAAAAAGCAAGAAAGGCTCGTGCTACCCGCACTGCTCTGCTGAAAGCCCACCATGGTGCCGCCTGGACTTGGCGGTGGTTCAGAGTGGACGTCTTCTCATGGGCATTTTAGGTCATTTCGTGAGGCCTCACACTCGCAGCGCCTTGCCCTGGGGAAGCCCCTCTGGTCGGCCCCCCAGTTCCCCACCATTGGGCAGTACTCATGTGGGTGCCATCTCCTGCCCTCTCAGGGCAGCTCTCTCCAGCTGGGCCACATTAAGTCAGCATGGAACACCTTCAGCCCCAAGGCACTTGTTATGAGTCTAAGCTCATTCTACTCACCAGGCGACAGGCCAATAAACTGAGGGAAGAGCTGTTGGGGCAAGGAATAAGGACTTTATTCAGAAAGTCAGCAGACCAAGAAGATGGCAGACTAATGTCTTAGAGAACCATCTTCCTCCAGTGAGAAGTCACGCTGCTTTTGTACTAAAGGGGGAGGGGGTATGGCTGCTTGTTGCAACATCTCAGTATAGAATCCTGTGTTATGGCAGAGGTCCACCTACTAGGTCAGAGACCAGGTCACCATGTTCCTGTAAACCTCCAAGACAAGAGTTATTCCCTGTTCTGCACCCTGTTATCCCTCCATGAATGGGAAAGTGTTATACCCTTAAAGGTCAGAGCCTTGAGAATGGGCTATCCTGTATATTTCAGGCTATAGGCAACATTCTTATCCCAAAGCAAAAACAATAGAATACAAAGGTTAAAGGAAAAGAAACAGATCTAAAGTGGTGTCAGATTTGCTCTTCCCTGTTACACACTTACTCCTGGCATTTCTGCCAGCCACCTGCCCCCCCCCCCCGCCCATCTCCAGGATGGTCAGTCATGCCCTGGGTTCCCAAAATGCCAAAGAGTCACAGGCAGGTTCTCAAAGTTGGTTCCTGGATGCTCCCTGTTGGAGGTGCACTCACAGGACCCTGCAAACACTCTCTAAAAATCCTACCCCATCCCCACCTCTCTGCACCTTCCTCAGGTTCCTGTAGGCTCTGGGGGTGGGGGATCACATGAGGAGCACATTCTACAGGCCCCTTCTTTCCAGGTGCTGCTGGGGTGAGAGAGGGCTTTATTTTCTCATCCAAACCCCTCACCTCCTAGGGTTGCTGTTAGGCCTTTGAGTTACTGTAAAGGCATCTGATTCTGTCACGTTTCTTTTCATTTTCAACTAAGTTTGGTATCAACTTTTACCAGTTCATCTGAAGGAGAATTTCTCATCCCCAGGAAAAAGAAATTAGAATACAAGCTTACAACATTTTATATAATTTGGAAACTTAGGGACTTAGGCTTGGCTCATATTTGTTTATGTAATACTGGCATTTACCTATACACATATTTACCTCTTTGTCGTCTTTCTTTCCAAACCCAGCAAATATGTTAAGAATTAGCTGTGAAAATGCCAGTATTTAGGCAGGACTTCACTTCTCTACTTTTATGTTAAAATTTCTATTTTGCCATCCCAAAGGAGAGAGAGTTCCTTGGGGGGGGGGGGGTAAATGCCTTAAGGACATACTTGGTTGAAGTATTTATATTTCAGGGTCACCTTTCAAAGTCACCTGACATTTTCAAGACATGTCTCATGGGTTAGTGAAAAGCTCTCAAAGCTTGGGAACACAAACATATTGAGAATTAAAAGCCAAATCATGAAAATGAAGAGCCATCTGACAAGTTTATGACCCTCTCCTACACCTCTGGTAAGTGGAAACGGTTTCTGTGTGCAGAGCACGACGCTCGGTGCTTCAGGGAAACCAGCAGGAGCACAGGATATCCCCCGAGCTGAGGCCTGTGTACCCCACAGGGCTCCTCCCAGGGAGGTGCACAGGCTTCTGCGAGGTGACGGGCTCTCACGAGACAAGGGTGGCTATTAGTGCTGCTGTGGGGCTCAGCTACATTTTCCTTCAGTCGATAAATACCATCAAGTTTAGTTACACCGGTATTAAATCACATTCAAGCACGTGTTTACCTGCTGATGGGACCTCAATATTGTGGGCCAGATGACATTGGTCCGGGGGAGGTGTTGGCACAAGCAATTCTTTTCTGAGTGGCTTTGCAATGATGAAAGTTCATCCAACACAGATGGCTAGGAAAACATTTGTCCTACTAACTTTCTAGGAGGAAGAAGGTCCAACACTACATTTATTTGGGGACAACAATGTGTATTTGTCTTAAAAGAATTTTCACAAAAGAGTAGAGACTGGAGGAAATGATGCATCTGGGTCTGGTGAGTAATAGTCCTCCTTTCCTTTATTTTTTTGGCCACACCTCGCTGCTCCTGTGATCTTAAATCTCCAGCCAGGGATCAAATCTGGCCCCAGCAGGGAGAGTGCCAAATCCTAACCACTGGGCCGCCGGGGAATTTCCCGTTTCTTTTTTCCCTCCTTCACATTTTTGTTGCGGGCTCCCAGGCCTTGTATGTCTGCTGCCGTCCTGGTCCTCAGGCCATGAGTCTCATATCAGACTCAGGGCAACCCAGGGAGCGCCTGTCCCTTGTTGTGCAGATAGACACACGGCATCATCTCCAATGGAGGGGCTTTGTTTAATGAACTAGCTCTGTTTCACAGGACACAGTTCATAACGTTGAAGGCATGTTCATGAGTGCCTTTTACAATCTCAGGGCAGAGAAATAGACAACCAACGTGAAAATCATCCTACTTGTATAATAAAGTATGTGATGTTGTTTTTCAGCAACAGTGGTCTTAGTTTTGTAGCCAACGGAGTCTGACCAGCGGTCACAGGGATGCAGGATGCAGCAATGACAGTGCTGGGTAACATTATCATTCAGGACCAAAGCCCCCGAGAGTTGGGAGGGTGCAGAGGTCACTCTATAGATTCAAGTCATCTCATAGGATCACAGAATTAAAGGTCATCGTGTCCAGGCTGAAGGAGCCCTGAAATGAGAGTGACCTGAGTGGGGAGAGTGGGCAGTGACACGCTGATAGCACGGATGTCCTTTAACTACATCTTCTTGCTGGTTATTTAATTTTGAAATAAACCTTCCAATGCTTTTTAGTAACCAAAGTATATCTACATTTTAATGAGTATAAAACAGTTTTCCCCTCCATAACTATATGTATGTAATTGATCTCTATTTGGAGAAATCCATAAAAAAGTTATGTCCATGCCTACTGTCAGCCTCTCGTTTTTGGTGAAGGAGAACGTATCCCGTATGTTCTTGGGAATAAATTGTAATTGAATATTTTTGTCTCTATCTTTTTAGAGCAGTTTAAGATTCAGAGCAAATGAAGAAGGCACCCATGTACCGACAGCACTCTCTCACACACACACAGCCTCCCCCAGTATTAACTCCCCGCCAGAGTGCTGAGCTTGTTACAGCTGATAAACCTGCACTGACACAGCACCACCCAAAGCCCACAGTTCACATCACGGTTCACCCTTGGTGTGGTACATTCTGTGGGTTTGGACAACTGTGTAGTGACATGTATCTATCATGATAATATCATGCAGAATAGTTTCACTGCCCTGAACATCTTCTGTGCTGCACCTATTCATTCCTCCCTCCTTCCAACCCCTGTTAACCCCTGATCGCGCTACTGTCTCCAGTTTTACCTTCTCCAGAATGTCATATAGTTGGAAGTATACAATATATGGCTCTTTCAGGTTGGCTTCTTTCACTGAGTAATATGCTATTAAGATTCCCCCATGTTTTCTCATGGCTTGATAGCTCATTCAGTATTAGGACTGAAAAACAGTTCACTGTCTGAATGTACCACAGTGTATTTACCATTCACCTAGTAGAGGACATCTCAGTTTCTTCCAGTTGGGGCAATTGTAAATGAAGCTGCTATAAACATCTGTGTGCAGGGTTTTGTGCAGATATATGTTTTCAACTCCTTGGTGTCAATACCAAGAAGTGAGATTGCTGGGGTGTATGGTAAGACTATGCTTACTTTTGTAAAAACCTGCCAAACTGTCCTCCAAAGCGACTGTTCCTTTCTGCATCCCACCAGCAGTGAATGAAGAGTTCCTATTGCTCCCCATCCTCACCAGCATTTGATGTCACCAATGGTCTGGATTTTGGTCATTCTGACAAACGTGCAGTGTTATTCCATTGTTGCTTTAATTTGCAGCTCTTGTGACACAGAATGGTGAAAACCTTTTCATATGCTCATTTTCCACTTGCACATCTTCTTTGGTGCAGTGTCTGTTCAGACAGTTTCCCCATTTTTAAATTAGGTTTCTTGGGTTTTTTTGTTGTTGAGTTCGTTGTCTATTTTGGATACCAGGCCTTTTATGAGATGTGTCTTTTGCAAATATTTTCTAACAGTCTGTGGCTTGTCTTCTTATTCTCTAGACATTTCCTTCTATAGAAGAGAAGATTTTCATGTTAATGCAGTCCAGCTTATCAACTATTTCTTCTGTGGACTATGCCTTTGGTGTGTCTCTAAAGTCATCACAATACCCAAGGTCATTTAGGTTTTCTCCTATGTTACCTTCTAGGAGTTTTTGCAGTTTTCCAATTTCCATTCAGGTCTATGGTCCATTCTGAGTTCACTTTTGTGAAGGACTAAGGTCTGTGTCCATATCTGCTTTTTTGCATGTGGATGTCCTGTTGTTTCCTGCACCATTGGTTGAAAAGACTGTCTTTGTTCATTGTATTGTCTTTGCTCCTTTGTCAAAGATCAATGGACTATATCTAGGTGTGTCTGTTTCTGCACTCTCTATTTTGTTCCATTTACCTATTTGTCAGTTCTTTTGCAAATTCCACACTGTCTTGATAACTAGAGCTTTAGAGTAAATCTTGAAGTAAAGTAGTGTGAGTCCTCCTCCAAGATTTCATGGACTATTCTGGGCCATTAGCCTCTCTGTGCAAACTTTAGAACCAGGTTGTTGATATTCACAGAATAACCTGGGATTTTGATTGGATTGGACTGAACCCACAAGTTGTGCAGTACTGGCATCTTGATAATACTGAATCTTCCTTTGAGGTATCCTGGAAGTTGGTTTATAATAATACGTATAAAATATAGAGCATCGTATCATTTGGCAGGGGTTTTAACAATTACTAGGGAAGGGCCTTTAAAAAGCTGTTCTTACTTTAGGTTTACAGCTTCAGTGTTCTTTAACAAAAGCAATATTTTATGGCCATAAAAACAGCAAGAAAATTATATCTGGCTTCATTTATTAGTAAATTCATAGCCCGGGTCCACATTTAATTCTGGAAAAATAATTGTTATGTTGATTAATAAATGTTCTGATTAATTTCACACACACACACACGATTGATAGACAGATAGATAGATAGACAGAATCTTCCTATCCACTTACAGATTGTACTCAATCTCTTTCTCTGTGCAGTGTTCCCCTCCCCCCACCCCCAACTAATACACATACCTGAACACAATACAATTTGAGGAACTACTCTGTGTCAGGTACTGTGGTAAAACTGGGGTTACTGTGGTGAATTAAATAATGTCTTTATTTCCATGAAACATATAGTCCAGGGTAAAAAGCAGACATGAAACAAATAATGTCACAGCTATAAAATTGCAACTGCAACGAATGACCATAACCATAGAATCAAGTGAAGCTACTGTCAGATCCTTGCCCACGGAGATGCACATTTGTTCTCTTTCAACCCTCAGAACAGTGTGCTACAGGTAAAAAGGCCTGGGAGCAAATCATAGTCTGTTGGGGAGATGGAGGATACCGCTGAGTCTCCCACATCTGAAGTTGTGCAGTTTGGAATGTCAAGAACAAAGCTGGGGAGACAACTCACCCAGAACCTTAACCAGCAGTCTCCATCTCTGCTCCAACAAGCTCCTAATCTTGTGTCCATCCTCATTCCCCTGGCCTGTCACTGAGCTGCCAAAGCGATCACTTCAAATATGAACCTGACTGTATCACTCCTACTCAAATTAGGGCATCCCATCTGATTATAAATGAATCCACAGTTCTTTCCTGTGCATCAGAGTTTTGCACGGTCTGAGGGGAATTAAGCTCTACCTCCTGGAGAATGGACCTTGTGACTAGAGTAACAACATAGTGACAGTGCTTCTTACATTCCCCCACCCTACAGAAGAAACTGGCCCAGTATTTCCTGGATCCCAAACTAGCAAAGGGAACCCCAAGAGGCTCATTCCTCCCGGCATGGAATGGGAGTCCTGCTGACAACATCAGGGGAGTCCAGCACCACCAAGACCTCTGCTAACAGAAGGTGGTGAAGGGAAGTGCTCTCTTTTCTCACAGGACTGACACCCCCCTCCCCTCATACCTAGAGACACCAGGTAGTTGGGTGGTACCAGCCAGGGCAATTCTGCCAAAGAAATACCTGTCCCATGAAGTGTTCTTGATCCTCACAGACCTGAGACTCCCCATCTAGACGCAAGACACCTGGCAGCTAGGCAGCACCAGCAAGGGCCTCCCCCCTCCCCCACCTTAAATCACCCCCCACCCCAGGAAGAGATTCCTCTCCTCTACTGACAGATCCCAGATGGCCAGGAGGCACTGGGAAGAGGGATCCTGATACATCAGTCACTCAGCCTGTGAAGCTTTTCCTATTTTCGGCCACAGTATCCCCTAACTAGACACCCAGAGCAGCCTGTTTGGGGAAGCTTCATCCACACTCTCCAAAAACACCAGCAGGGAAAAGTGGGAGCAAGAGTGTTACCAAATAAGCCAAGCAGACTTCTAGCATCACGAGAGTTTTGAAAACTGTCATTGGAACAAACATAGCCCACAACAGTAGGTCAGGATCTGGGTGCCAAACCCAAAAACAGAGTGACTTCCTGCTCAAATGAAAGATGTAAATAGGATGCAGTCTCTTACCCTAACAGCTAAATATTCAGGATATGACACAAAATTAGCCATCATACCAAGAACCAGGAAATCACAATGTAAATTCAAAAAGACAATCAACTGACACCAATACTGGCATGGGATAGTAAAGCAGCCATCATAGAAATGCTTTAAGCAATTATAAGGTCTCTTGACACAAAGGAAAAAGTACAACACTGCAACAAAAAAGTAGAAGTTATACAAAAAGTCAGGTGGAATTTATAGAACTACAACATAGATGATTTAAAACTCATTGGCTTGGTCAATGGTAGAGTTGATAATGACACAAAATGGAGAGAATCAGAGAATATAAGGACAGGCCAATAGAACTTGGCAAATCTGAGCAGCACAGAGTAAACACACTGGGATAAAAAAAGAATCTCTGGGACAAGAATAAAAAAAAAAGGTAACAATTATGCTATCAGAGTCCCAGAAAGAGAGAGGGGGATTGAAAAAACATTTGCAGAAATAATGGCTGAAAACGTCCCATACTTGGCAGAAGACATAAGTGTGCAGAGTCAAGAAGCCAGGTGACTACAGTATTCAATAAATCCTAAGAGATCCACACTAAGACATCATAAGTAAACTAAAGGCAAAAAATCTTGAAAGCAGCCAGAGAAAAATGACTCATTACTCATGGAAGAAGGAAGACACAGCAATTCAGATCACAGCAAATACCATATGAAACCTCGGAGCTCACAAGGAGATGGCACAGTATTTTTCTTCAAGTGCTGAAAGAAAAGACTATCAACTGCAGACTGTACATCTGGCAAGACTATCCTTCAGTAATGAAGTGCAATGAACATGTTTGCAGATGAAAGAAAGCTAAAAGAATGTGTTGCTTAGCAGACCTACCCTTAAACAATGTCTAAAGGAAGTTCCTCAAATGAGTAAGTAAATGATAAAAGTAGGAATACTGGAGCACCAGGAAGGAAGAAAAAAATGAAAAGAACACAAATATGAGTATATATAATAGACTCTCCTTCTACCCACAAGTTTCTGAAATCAAATCACATGTGATGATTGAAGCAGAATTATAATACCATCTGATACTCTAGAAACTATTTTGAAATGGGAAAGGTAAAGGGACCTAAATGAAAGTAACATTTCCACACTTCACTCCAAGTGGTAATATACTGTGATAAGGCACATACTTTTTGCAATACTCAGAGCAACCACTAAGCAAACTACAAAGAGATGCACTAAAAAACACTAAGAATGAATCCAAATATAATCTTAACCAGTAGAACAATAATCTACAGAAAAACAAGGAAGAAGATACAGAAAAAAATGAGAACCAGAGGAAACAAATGTAAAAATAAATAAGAAAATGCCTCACCCAAGCCCTAATATATCAGTAAGTAAAAGTTCTACTTAAACCATTGGAAAGAGAGATTGTGAGGGTGGATTAAAAAACATAACCTAACTATATGCTGTACATCAAAGTCAATGACATAGGTAGACTGAAAGTAAAAGGGTGGAAAAAGACATATCATGCCATAATTAATTTTAAAAATCAGCAGTATACTAAAGTAGACTTCAGAGCAAAGAAATTTACCAGAGACAAAAAGGAACATTACTTAATGAAGAATCAATCCACCAGGAAGATGGAACATTTCTAAATGGGCACGAACCAGATGAAAAAATGCGTGAAGCAAAAACTGGTAGAGCTGCAAGAGAAATTGAGAAAATTCATTACTATTGACGATGGTTGGCACTGTTCTATCATCAACTGATAGAACTACTGGGACAAAAATCAACAAGAATGTAACAGACCTGGACACCATAATCAAACACCAGGATCTGATGTGTGCATTTGTGTGTGTATGTGTGAGTGTGTGTGTGACTCCACCTAAGAACAGTAGAATACATGTTTGTCTTTCAAGCACCCATGAAACATTCACCGAGACAGTCTATATCCTGGGCCATAAAACACACTTCAACAAATTTAAAAGAGTATATTCTTTAACAACAATGGAATCAACCAGACATAAATAACCGATAAGAGGAGAACCTCCAAAGACTTTGAAATTTAACAATACAGAAATAAACCATGGGTCAAACAGGAAATCATTTCACCAGAAATTATTAAAAAATACATAGCACTGAATGAAAATACAATGTATCAAACTTGTTGAATGCTGCTAAAGCCAGGATGAGAGGGAAATTTATAGCACTAAATGCTCACATTATACATAAAGGAATGTTTCTTATATGCAGTTTATTGTATGCCAATTGTATCTCAATAACAGTTCTTAAAAAAAGAAAGAAAAACAAATGTTTCATGGACCTCCCTGTTTGTGCAGTGTTTAAGAATCTGCCTGCCAATGCAGGGGACATGGGTTCGAGTCCTCCTCTGGGAAGATACCACATGCTGCGGAGCAACTAAGCCCATGTGCCACAACTAGTGAGCCTGCATTCTAGAGCCCATGCTCCACAACAAGAGAAGGCTGCGCACCACAACAAAAAGTAGCCCCTACTTGGCACAACTAAAGCAAAGCCAGCACGCAGAAACAAAGACTCAAATGCAGCCAAAAAGGAAACATTTCAAATCAGTAGTTTAAATTCATACCTCAATAAACTTGAAAAAGTAGAGTAAAATAAGCCAACGTTGGTTCTTCAAAAAGTAAAATAGAATTGATTAATCTCTTAAGGATGATAAAAAGAAGAGAGAACTACAAATCATCAACAACAGGAATGAAATGGGATATCACCACAAATCCTGTAGCCATTAAAAGGGTAAGGAGGGATTACTATGAACAATTTTACTATCTTCATGAATTCTGTGTCTTAGAGAACATGGAACAATTCCTCAAAAACCACATACCAGGAAACTGATTTCATAATTTAAAAATTCTTGAAAAAGAAATAGCCAGGCCCAGATGATTTCACTGGACTATTCTACCAAACATTTGAAGACAGATTAATTTGATACAGTTTTTTCCAGAACACAGAGGAAGGAATATTTCCTAATTTATTTTATGTGGCTATTACTACCTTGATATGACAAACAGACAAAGTGCAAAAATGTAAAAGTATTGACCAGTATCTCTCATGAAGATACATGCAAGAAATCCCCCCCCAAAAATGGGCAAATTACATTAAACCATTTATAAATAGATTGATACCTTATGACAAAGCAGACTTAATTCCACCTTATGCAAGGCTGGTTCAATATTAGGAACTCAGCAATGAAAAAGAGTGAACTATTGATAAAAACCACCACCTGGATGAATTTCCAGAAAATTAGGGTGAGTGAAAAAAGCCAATCCCAAGAGGTTACATACTATATGAGTCCATTTATGTAATATTCCTGAAGTGACAAAATTATGAAGAAGATAGTAATGGTTCACATGGGTTAATGGAGAGGTTGCCTGGACAGGAGAGAGGTGGGTGTGATTAAAAGGGCAACATGAGGGATCTTCGTGGTAACGAAACTCTCTTGTGTCTTTACTGGTGAATATGTGGACATAAACATGTGATTAAATTGTTTGGGGTGAATACATACATGCACACACACATTCATATATGTGACACTTGGAAACCTGAATATGATTGATGGATTGTGTCAATGTGAATATTTTTGTTAAGTTCTTGTACTATAATTTTGAAAGATGTTGACATTGGAGAAAACCATGAAGGGTACACAGGATCTCTATTTTATTTCTTATAATTGTAAATGTACAATTATCTCAAAATTAAAGGTTTAATTTTAAAAAAGAACCAAAGTAAAATTTAAGCCAGAAAAACTCTGTAGAGACTCTTGCTCTAATCTTGCATGTCCTCCACCCCATTGGGTTAGAGCAGAATTTTTAGGACACATTTTAGGCTGCTTTTGCTTTGTGAATTTTACAGTATTTGTGTTAGTTGCAACTCACTTATTCCTGTTACACTGAACACAGCAACCAGAAACAAAGAACAGATTCTTCCTGTCTCCCAACGCCAAGGCCTTTCTCCTCACTATAATTTTGCAAGATGTTGCCACTGGAGAAAACTATGAAGGGAACACAGGATCTCTACTTTGTTTCTCTATTGAATAAATTTCTCTATTTATACAAAGAGAGCTAACTCTCTTGATGGTTAATTTTATGTGTCAACTTGGCTGGGGCACAGTGCCCAGAATATGTGATCAAACATTCTGGATGTTACTCTGAAGGTATGTTTTGTGTAAGATCAACATTTACATTGTTGGGCTTTGAGTAAAGTAGATTACCCTCTGTGACACGGCTGGGCTTCATCAAATCAGCTGAAGGCCTTAACAGAACAAAGGCTGATCTTCCCCAAGCAACAAGGAATTTTGCCAGCAGGCTGCCTTTGGGCTCAAACCGCCACTCTTCCCTGAGTTTCCAGGCCTACTGGCCTCTCCCATCACATTTTGGATTCACTGTGCCTCCAAAATAGAGTGAGCCAGTTCCTTAAAATGAATCAATGAAATGAATCTACACACGCATCCTGCTGGTTGCATTTTTCTGGAGAACACTGATGAATACACTTTCTATTTCTGTCCTCTCCCTCTTTCCCCTCCCTTCTCTCCTGGAAGCCCTCATTGCTTTACCTCCCTCTGCACATGGATGCACTGTGGCCTGCTTAGTCTCCAAGGTGATATTCTAGGGCCTTATGAGTTTGCTCTCTCTCTCTCTCCTTTTTTTCTTCCATCCCCTTCCTTACCTTCTTTCAGTCCCATGTTCTTTTATTTGTGGAAAAGAGCAGGAAGACAAAAGGGGGGTAGTGGTGAGATTTTTGTTAGGTTTATGAAAAATCCATACGGGAAATTGCAAGGATGTAGACGGATGACAGCAAATGAAATTCTCCATGAATGAGGTGTCTCCACAATCCATGGGTTGGAATCTTATAGCTGGTATGGCTGTGGAAATCTAAGGAAGGTTCGAAGCTACGATAGGCACATAGAGACTTCAGCTGGCAGGAAGGAGAGAGGTCATCACCGAGAGAGAATCCCCAGACACATGGAGGCTGTTTGTAACCAAACAGCTATGTGCCAGAATGTTCTGACCACCGCCACCTGCCCCGACAGGTGGTGGTTTATTTACTGTTACTTGACAACCTACCTCAGTTGCCTTTCTTGAACATGTGTGTGATGAGAAGACCCTCCAAGAAATTTCAGTTAATTTCACATTGTCCATCATTTTGTCACTCCTGCTCTTCATCCTGCAAAACTAAACAGATAGTGTATGTCACAGAAATTGTACTTAATAGCTTGGGAACACTGCCAGTGCAAAGCAAACTGTAAGAAAACCTAACACCACCACCACCAAAAGCCTGAGGAGTATGGTAACAGGCAGAATCAAAGCACAAAAAGACTCTTGGAAACTGAATGTACACTAGTGAGGCAAAAGTAACCTTATTTTTCCTGAGTATACAAAAGCTAACAATATTTATTTATATCTTCATATAGAGAACAGCTAGTATACATAAAATCATAGTTCTCATGTCCTCCCTTTTTTCGTATTTAACCTTTTTTCTTCTCAGCATCATCATTCCGGTGTATGTACGTATGTAGACATTCTATAATCATGCATAATGGAAGATATTTAAAGCTTTAATTTTCAATTGTGAGTAAAATTAAATGTGTCTTATTAAGATAATGTCAATTCTACATTGAGAATGGAAATTCCAGAGTTTAAGCTTTTAAAGATCAAAGATTATGCATACACAGGTTGGCATGTGTCTGCCTGTGGGTCCCATCTGGCACACTACCTGTTTTTGTAAATACAGTTTTGTGGAAACATGGTCACACCTGTTTGTGTGCATGTTGTCTATGGCTGCTTTCATGCTACACCAACAGAGTTTATTATTTGCAACAGAAATGGTACAGTCTTTAAAGCCTAAAATATTTACTGTGTGGTCTTTTACAGAACAAGCTTGCTGACCCCTGATATTTGTAGGAGAGAATAGAAGTAAAATTATTGCATGGCAAATACGTATGTTTGTTTACTCAATTGTAAACTTCTCATTTGCATAGTAAACTTTAGCTAAGACATATTTATTAGTGATTTTCAAGGTTTCTGTCAAAGACCTTAGATGTGAAATTCAAAAGAGTTTTAAAGAACAATGTGTCAATGTGATGTTAAAATCGTCGAGGAACCCATTTTTAGAATTTACAATAGACTTTCTGTACATTTTTATACAATTTTAAAGATTGATATGATGTTAAAGTTTTATATGATTTTAAAGTTTATATGATTTTATGTAAAGGGTTATATGATTTGTACCACTCTCTACAAATTATTGAACCAATGGTTTTCTGATTAGTTTGCATGCATGTTTATATATTTAGATTAAACATAGTTTTTGTTTTATTTGAGCAAAACAAGATATGTAGGAAATTTAAGATATTTTCATTAATTAGGCTTTTTCTGAGAAAGTATGCCAGGTTGCAGATATTATGCTAAGATTACATGTATATTGTGATAAAATCATGGAGATGACATATTATGAAAATTGTCTCATATTAAAAATGTCTCCCCTTTTACATTTATCGGCCAAGTGTTAAAACTGTTTCAATTGCTTAAAAGCAGCAAACGCACAGCATTTGCTCTTTTGTTGTAATCCAGGGTCTGTGGTCATTCATTTACCTCACTGCTGTAATGTATTCCTCACAACTGCAGCTGCAGAAGGAAAGAACTCCTTTAAGGAGCCATTAGACATGGATTGTTTTCCTTTGGGACATTTGAGTTCATGGACAATTACTGAAGTACTTATTGGTCTGAAAAAATCAGTTGGCACAAGAGCAGCTCTAGATTATGAAAGTTTGTAAACGGATTAATTTTTCTACATCCTGGAAATTTTTATGATAAACAAAGAAACATTACCTTGGTATCATTTTTTATTTCTCCTTTTATTGAGGAACTTCTGGATGTTTAAAACCACGTGAAGGTTTAGGGTTTCCCAAAGTAGACACTGTAATTCTTAATCACTTTGAGTTCAAATTTGCCACATTACTAGATAGGCACAAAAATGATGATGAACGAACAGTCTAATTGCAGGCTGTGTCTCCCACAAGGACAGTGTTAACTGTATTTAAATCAGTCATCATAGTTCATACAGAAGACACCGAACGGCACACCTGTAAGGATGTGCAGTTTACCACTGGCCTTAGACTTTATGCACAGCTGGGAGGATAACCAGCCCAAGGAGAAGGCAGTGGCTGCTTTTCTCCTCCCACCACAGACAAGTCACAGACAAGTAGACAGTAGTGCAATACTGAAAGCTCAGCTGTCAGAACTTTAGAATTACAGCCAAGTATTTCTTGGAAACTGCTAGGCAGAAATGTACGTACCTGCCAAGAGATCCAAAAATGTAGACAGCCTAGCTTAACACAGTAAACTCGCTGACAGTTCAATGAGCTGAAGTAGGGACCAACCATGCTGGGACCCCTCATGGCCAAAACTGTATCCTAAGACGGAAAGGATGTTCCCTTTCACAGTGGAAGTCCAACAGGGTCAGCACTTGTGAGTGACTATCAAGGCCATTTCACAGGAGCCGCTCGACCTAGCAACACACACACACACACACACACACACATAGAATGATCTAAGTTTACTGTATAGTTTGCTGAGGAGGAAGTGTACGGGCTTTTACGTGTTAGGAAGGGCTTCCATGGTAGCTATTCTTGTTAGTATTGAAAGCTACTTAGACCAGATGGAATGAGTAATTTTCTGCAAAAGGGTCAGGTAGTAAATATGTGAGGCCTTGTAGCCTTTATGTTCTTTGTTACAACTACTCACCTTTGCTGTTGTATGTGAAAGCTGCCAAAGACACTACATGGAGATTGTGGTCCAACAGACCTTTATTTACAAAACACCTGGTTCGTTGTAGTTTGCTGACCAACATTGTAGATGGTTCATAAAATACATCTCATTTGTGGTTGATGAAGAAAGAATCATGTAGGTCTGGAAAGGCCTGGCATACTGAGTTTATTTAAGGTTCATGGTCTTTTTCATCAGCTTCAGGTAGATACAAGAAGGATAATGGAACAAGGCATACAAATTTGAGATCTGCAAGAGCCATTTTAGGTGGAGATTTTTCCATTTGCAATAAGTTGTAAAATAAATTATTTGTAATTATTTGTAAAACTCACAAGAGCAGGTGTTGGATATGATTGGGTTCACCAGAAGCCAAAATCCTTTAAGGGGTAACAGGCCCAGACTGTGTCTCTGTGTTTCACTGCCACGTCTACACACCGTGGTAGAGAACCCAGCACATAACCCTCTAAGAAAGACTTGTTTTGGATGGGAGAAACACCTTCCAGTTCACTTCCCACATAGTTCTCTCGCCACTTCGTTGGACAGCTGTACCTCACTCACTCAACTGCTGAGAACCCCATGGTATTCGGCCTCTTGGGAGACATGGGAGGAATCCGTGTGTGTTTGTTCTGGACTCTGGTTCTGTGTGAAGGGAGAGTAATATTATAATGGCCTTCCTTCTCAACCCTTCCTAAGTCCTCCCACAGCTGAATGAAAGCCCCAAGCCACACACTCGGCTTCCCACACCACCAGTGAAGGGCATCCTCCCACACCCTCAGCCCTGCAACCCTTGGCCCCATTCTGTTCCCTATGCCTATGCACCAGTGATCCAGCCCCAGGACTCAGGGCCTTCAGCCACATCCTCCCTAGGCCTCTAGTCATGGGCTGAGGATCTGGAGCACCCACCCTTCTATCCAGTCCAGGGCACTGCCTCTTTAGCCATGCGCCCTCCCTTTAATCCCCAGTGCCCCAATGTCCCAAGTCCTCACAAGGCTCTGTCTGCCTAGGACTGGCCGTGCCCTTTACCTTGGGCACTGAGTCGGTCTACCCAGGCCTGAAGGCTTTGTTGGCTCAGGGGCATTTCCATGGAACAAAGGGAAAGAGTTTTCAGTTTTAGGAAATTAGAAATTCTTGGGTGGATGGATAGAAGAAGAGGTGTGTCACTGGCCCCAATACCTCAGCTGGCAGTGTCTAGACCTTGTGTGGACCCTGGGTCAGCTTTGGTGGGGATAGCTTGGCACCACCTGGAGTAGGCACCAGGGCCTCTTAAGTACCATGTTTCTAATGAAGCCTCCTGGCCTCAGCCCCCAGAGCCAGAGCTAAAAGCCACAAGGGAAGTTGTGCGTCTGTGGGATGGTGTGTTCCAGCGTCCAGAAAAGGAAAAGGGCACCTCCTTATTCTAAGCAACTGTGGTGCTGATTCTCTTCCATAGGGAAATAAACAAATGAGCAAAAACCCAGTTGGCTTCTCTTTTAAAATGGTACAAAGAAGGGTAACAATTCTTTTCTGTTAAATCTACATAATCTCTTAGAGGCACTGCAAGGCCTGGCCCATGGTTGGGCCCAGCCAAGCACAGAATAAAGGACTGATCTTTCTAGCCTACGTAGGAAGCTTCTGGGTTTCCTCACCAAGCCACCGTTTCTTTTTCCTTGGGTCTCCTGGGACAGTGGGGGTTTCGAGTCAGCACGCACCCTGCCCCGTCCCCCTGCTCCATCCCAGAAGGAACCAGCCTGAAGTATCCTGAAGCTTCTCAGAAGAAATGATCCAGGAGGTGAAGAGGTGGCACAAAGGAACATGGATCCTTTGACTGCTGATGAGGAAGTAGAGGCACTGGCCAGTGGAGCCTTTAGCATCCGAGAAGTCCTGTAAAGGACAGGAACTGAGGACGACGGCTTTTGACAGCTGCAGGTTAGTGCCAGTGCTGCTAGAGAGGAGATGATGAACTCCAATCTCCCTTAGGAGAATTCAGAGTATGTGGTTTCTGAAGGAGCTTGGAGTAAACTTTTCTTCCTCACCAGGCTCTCAGCGTCCTCACATCAGACCAGATGTGACCTGAGTTACACTCACATGCCAGATCCCAGTTTTTACTTCTGGTGCACTCCACACGTAACAATCACCAATGGTTTTTTCTAAACATTTTTAAGCCTGTTCAGCTTTTGCATTTATCAGCTGGCCTCTATGACCTATCTATGCCCTCTTCCCTTAACTGAATTGCCTTGAGGTAACTGTGAAGAGTCCCATGTATTTGCTTAAGAATGGCTGGGTATCCTCATCTTATTCCCTGCAAATACAGGTCGCAGCCACTCAGTAAACTTTTCAGTTTAGGGTATAGAAGGGGTAGGTGTGGAGAGCATGGAATCTGCAGCCCTATAACCAGGGTTCAAATCCTAGCTTTTGTGTGCGACCCTCAGGGCAAGCGAGTTAACCTCTCTTGGGCTCCACTTACAAATCTCTAAATGGGAGAAGGACACTGCAGATAATGGCACCCATCTCACAGGGCTGTTCTGAGGATTAAATCTGTTAATACATGTAAAGTGCTTAGAATAGTGTCTAGCATGTAGGAAGTGTCATATAAATGTTAACAGTTATTATTTCAACTCACAGAACTCCAAGTCATGACTCTTGAGTCAGTACAGATTACAGGCTGCAGTTACAGAATGTTTTCTTAGCAAAACTATATTCTATTCTTCCATGTCTTAGACAGACTGATTGGCTGAAGTCTGAAATCATCCCTGCCTTTGAGGACTGAAAGCAAAACATAACAAACCCAAGTTACAATTCTACATGTTTTTCTACCATTTTTCCTTATTCTATATTTTGTGTCCCATGGTAAGTAGGTATCTGTTTGATCACACATTTCCATCACCTTGTAATAAAGAGCTCTAATTGACTTACTTGGGATCACTGAATATTCTCTTCTACCCCAACTCAGCCAATTTTAAATATTAGGGTCTGCACCTTGCAATGCCATTTCCAGGTGGGTCATTCTTCATCACGAGTACAGGAAACTATGCAGCAGGGGCTTAAACATGCTGGAGTTTATTCTTCTCACCTTACAAGAAACACAGGTTTGGAGAGACAGCTCGATGATGTGATGAAGGACCCAAGTAACTTTTATCACCCTGCCCCATCATCTTTGGAAAGCATTCTTTTGCTTTCAAAAATACATGGTTGACCTGTAAAGGACAACAAACGTTGGAAGGAGCCACATCAGATCAGGAAAATAAGTACTTTCCCAGAAATTCTCAGGTGGTGTCTCATTGGCAAGCATCGTGTCAAACCGTACCTATTTCGTGGCCAGTGTTCAGAACAGAAACAAAAGGGGGGTGGTGCATCAAACTCTAAGTAATTGAAGAGAAACACCTGTCACTTTGTCTCTTTGTATTGCAGCTTAAAGAAAAAGAATACCTCCAGGAAAAACTATATTTAGTTTCACTGTGGGCCAGCATGGAGTCAATGAGAAATCCCTCTTATGAAGTTTTGAAGTTTCACAAGGACATTTTCAATAATGGATACAACATACAGAAAATCCATAAAGAAACTGCTAACTTGAACAGCATTATAAACCAAATGGATCTAATGGGCATATATAGAAGAGTCCACCCAACAGTTAGACATTAGTCTTAATTTCCTCCAAGATACATCACATATTAGGTCATAAAACAAATCCTAATAAAATTACAAAGACTGAATTATACTAATTATTTTTTCTGTCAACCATGGAATGTAACTAAAAATATAAGAAAAGCTGGAAAATTCACAACTGTGTAGAAATTAAATAATATAGTGTTGAATAAGATTATTTTGTTTTCAACAGTGAAAACAATAGAGGAATTTAAAAATATCTTGAGAAAATTCAAAATGAAGATCGCATACCAAAACATGTTTGGGGTATGTCAAAAGCAGTTCTACAAGGGAAGTTTATAGTGATAAATCCCTACATGAAGATAAAGAAAGATCTCAAACAACCTAACATCAGACTTTAAGAAACTAGAAAAAGAAGAACAAACTAAGCCCAAAGTGAGCAGAGGGAAGGAAATAAAGAGCAGAGCAGAAAGAAATGAACTAGAGACTAGAAAACCAATAGAAAAGATTAATAAAACTAAGAGTTGGGTTGTTTACAAAGATAAAAATGGACAAAATTTTAGCTAGAAGAAAACAGAAAAAATAGAGAGACAGAGAAGACTCCAATAAAATCAAATAGGAAAGAAAGAGGGAACAAAAGAGATTCCCCAGAAACAAAAAGGATTATAAGGGACTCTTATGAATAAGTATACGCCGTGAAATTGGATAACCTAGGAGAAATGGATAAATTCCTAGAAACACACAACCTGCAGAGACTAAGTGAAGAAGAAATAGAAAACCTCAATAGATCTATAACTAGTAAGGAGACTGAATCAGTCATCAAAACCCTCTCAGCAGAGAAAAGCCCAAGACCAGATGTCTTCACAGAGGAATTCTATCACCAGTTGAAGAAGATTAACACCAGTCTTTCTGAGACTCTTTCTTGGTCCATTTGGAATACTAGTGCAAAACACCTGTGACTGAGTAGCTTATAAATAATAGCTCACCATTCTGGAGGCGGGAAGTCTGCATTTATGGCATCAGGATGGGTGGAGGAGGGTATTCTTTCTGATTCATATTCGGGAACTTCTCACTGTGTCCTCACATCATGGAAGGAGCGAGAGATATCTCTAGAGACTTTTTTTTTTTAAATAAGGGCACTAATCCCATTTCTGAGGGGTCTGCCCTCATGACCTAAGCATATCCCAAAGGCTCCACTTACTATTACCATCATGAATTTTGGAAAAACATGTGATTCAAACCATAGCAAACTCTTGCTAGATATTGAAAAGCTGGGAACTCTTCCAAACCAGTTTTACAAGGTCAGCATTACCCTGATACAAAACCAGACAAAGACACTACAAGAAAATACAGAATATCCGTGATGCACACTTCTGTTAAAAATCTCATCAAAATACCAGCAATCCAAACTAAATAGCACATTAAAAGAATCATACATATGACCAAGTGGGACTTACCCCTAGGATGCAACACCCATAAATCAATCAATATGATACAGCACATTAACAGAATGAAAGCAAAAACCAACCCCCAAACCCCCACATGATCATCTCAATAGATGCGGAAAAAGGATTTGGAAAAAAATCAATATCCTTTCAAATAAAAATTCTCAACAAATTAGGAAGAGAAAGAAAGTACTTTAACAGCAAGAAGGCCATATATGAAAGGCCCACAGCTAATATCATAGTCTACAGTGAAAAAATGAAAGCTACTCCTTTATAAACAGGAAGGTAAGGATCTCCACTCTTGCCACTTTTATTCAACATAGTTGTGGAAGTCCCAGCTAGATAAATTAAGGAAGGAAAAGAAACAAAAGACATTCAAATTAGAGAGGAAGAAATACAATTATCTTTGTTTGTAGATGACACGATTTTATTTGTAGAAAGTCCGAAAAACTCCACAAAAACTGAATTCCGTAAAGTGGAAATACACCAAATCAACATACAGAAATCAATTACATTTCTATTCACTAACAATGAGCTCTCTGAGAAATAAATTAAGAAAACAATGCCATTGTCAACTGCAATATAAACAGTAACATACTGAGAAGTAAACTTAACCGGAAGTGAAAGATCTGTTCACTGAAAAGTATTAAAGAATGATGAGCAAAATTAAAAAAACACACTGAGAATATGGAAAGACATCCCATCTTCATGACTTGGAGGACTTACTGTTGTTAAAATGTACATACTACCAAAGTGCTCCACAGATTCAGTGCAGTTGCTATTATAATCCCAATGGTGTTCAATACAGGAATGGAAAAAGAAATCTGAAAATTCATGTGGAACCACAAAATACCCCAATTAGCTAAACCAATCCTTAGAACAATAAAGCCCAAGGCATCTTTCAAAACATGAATAAGCTACAGTAGTTAATAAAGGGCATATGAGACAAACCCACAGCCAACATCATTCTCAATGGTGAAAAACTGAAAGCACTTCCTCTAAGATCAGGAACAAGACAAGGGTGTCCACTCTCACCACTGTTATGCAACATAGTTCTGGAAGTTTTAGCAATGGCAGTCAGAGAAGGAAAAGAAATAAATGCAATCCAAATTGGAAAAGAAGAAGTAAAACTGTCACTGTTTGCAGATGACATGATACTATACATGGAAAATCCTAAAGATGTCACCAGAAAACTACTAGAGCTAATCAATTAATTTGGTCAAGTGGCAGTATACAACATTAATACACAGAAATCTCTTGTGTCCCTACACACTAACAACAAAAAATCAAAAAGAGAAATTATGGAAACACTCCCACTTTCCATTGCAACCAAGAGAATAAAACACCTAGGAATAAACCCACCTAAGGAGGCAAAAGACTTGTATGCAGTAAACTATAAGATGCAGATGAAAGAAATCAATGATGATACAAACAGATGGAGAAATATACCATGTTCTTCGATTGGAAGACTCAATATTGTGAAAATGACTATCCTACCCAAAGCAATTTACACATTCAATGCAATCCCTACCAAATTACCAGCGACATTTTTCATGGAAGTAGAACAAGGAATTTTACGATTTGTATGGAAACGCAAAAGACCCTGAATAGCCAAAACAATCTTGAGAAAGAAAAATGGAGCTGGAGGAATCAGGCTCCCTGACGTCAGACTATACTACAAAGCTACAGTAATCAAGACAGTATAGTACTGGCACAAAAACAGAAATATAGATCAATGGAACAGGATAGACGGCCCAGAGGTAAACCCACACACATATGGTCACCTTATCTTTGACAAAAGAGGCAAGAATATACAATGGAGAAAAGACAGTCGCTTCAATAAGTAGTGACAGGAAAACTGCACAGCTACATGTAAAGGAAGGAAATTAGAACACTTCCTGACACCAGACACAAAAATAAACTCAAAATGGATTAAAGACCTAAATGTAAGCCCAGACACTATAAAACTCTTAGAGGAAAACACAGGCAGAACTTCCGATGACATAAATCACAGTGAGATCCTTTTTGACCCACCTCCTAGAGTAACGGGAATAAAAACAAAAAGTAAACAAATGGAACTTGAATCTTTTGCACAGCAAAAGAAACCGTAAACACGATGAAAAGACAACCCTCACAATGGGAGAAAATATTTGCAAATGAATCAACAGACAAAGCATTCATCTTCAAGATATACAAGCAGCTCATGCAGCTCAATATCATAAAACCAAACAATCCAATCCACAAATGGGCAGAGAACCTAAATAGGCATTTCTCCAAAGAAGACATACAGATGACTAACAAACACATGAAAAGCTGCTCATCATCACTAATTATTAGAGAAATGCAAATCAAAACCACAGTGAGGTATCACCTCACACCAGTCAGAATGGCCATCATCAAAAACATCTACAAAAAATAAATGCTGGAGACAGTGTGGAGAAAAGGGAACCCTCCTGCACTGTTGGGGGGAATATAAATTGATACAGCCACTATGAAAAGCAGTATGGAGGTTCCTTAAAAAACTAAAAACAGAACTACCATCTGACCCAGCAATCCCACTCCTGGGCATATAGCCAGAGAAAACCATAGTTCAAAAACACACATGCACCCCAGTGTTCACAGCAGCACTATTTACAATAGCTAGGAAATGGAGTCAACCTAAATGTCCATCAACAGAGAAATGGATAAAGAAGATGTGTTAAATAGATAAAATGGAATGTTACTCAGCCATGAAAAGGAACAAAATTGGGTCATTTGTAGAGACATGGATGGACCTCGAGAGTGTCATACAGCATGGAGGCAGAGAGAAAAAAACAAATATCACATATTAATGCCTACATCTGGAATCTAGAAAAATGGTATAGATGATCTTACATGCAAAGGAGAAATAGAGACGTAGATGTGGAAAACAAATATATGGGTTCCAAGGGGGAAAGGGGGCAGCAGGAGGAATTGGGAGATTGGGATTGACATATATATACTATTCTTACTATGTATAAAATAGATAGCTAATGAGAACATACTATATAGCACAGGAACTCCACTTAATTCACTGTGGTGACCTCAATGGGAAGGAAATCCAAAAAAGAGCGGTACAGCTGATACATTTTGATGCACAGTAGAATTGAACACAATATTGTAAACCAAGTATACACCAATAATAATTAATTTTAAAAAGTAAAAAAAGAGAAGAAAAACCTCAAACAATCTAACTTTATGCCTCAAGGAACTATAAAAAAGAAGAAAAAACTAATCTCAACTTTAGCAGAAGAAAGAAAATAGTGAAGAGTAGAGCAGAAATAAATCAGATAGGAAATAGGTAAACAATAAAAAATATAAACAAATCTAAGTGGTACTTTCTGAAAAGATAAACAAATTTGACAGACTCTTAGCTAGACTAATTAAGAAAAAGGAGAGAAGACAAATCAATAAAATCAGAAATGAAAGAGGAGGCAATACAAGTGATGCCTCAGAAATAAAGGAGTCATAAGGGTCTATTATAAACAATTATGCCAACCAATCAGATAACCTAGAAGGAATGAATAAATTCCTAGCAACATACAACCTACTACCACTGAATCAAGATGGAATAGAAAGTCTGAACAGACCACTAACAAATAAGGATACTGAATCAATAATTAAAAAGAAATAGAAAATCCAGGACTAGATGGCTTCACTGGTGTATTTTAACAAACATGTGAAGAAAAATTAATGCCAATCATTGTCAAACATCCAAAAAACTGGAGAGGAAGGAATACTTCCAAACTAATTTTACAAGGCCAGCATTACCCTGATACCAAAGCCAGACAAGGACATTACAAGGAAAGAAAATTACAGGCCAATATCTGTGATGCACATAGATGCAAAAATCCTCAACACAATGTTAGCAAACAGAATTCAACAATAAATTAATGGGGCCATACCTCATGATCAAGTAAGATTTATTCCTGAGATGCAAAGATGGTTCAACAAACACAAATCGATCAATGTTATACACCACATTAAAAAAATGAAGGGGAAAAATCATATGGTTATCTCAATAGATGCAGAAAAGGATGGCACAAAATGAAACATCTTTTCTTGATAAAAACTAAACAAATTGGGTATAGAAGGAATGTACCCCAACACAATAGCAGCATATATGAAAAGACCACAACACACATACTACTTAACAGTGAAAAACTGAAAGCCTTCCCTCTAATACAAGGAAGAAGGCAAAAATGCCCACACTCACCACTTCCATTCAACACAGCACTGGAAGTCCTAGCCAGAGGAATTAGGGAAGAAAAAGAAATAAAATGCATCAAAATCAAGAAGAAGTAAAATTACCTCCGTTTGCAGATGACATGATCATATATGTAGAAAATCCTAAAGCTTCAACAACAACAACAACAACAAAAATAGTTAGAATTCATAAAAGAATTTAGTAAAGTTGCAGGATATAAACTCAGCATATAGAAGTCATTATACAAAAGCAATGAACTACCCAAAAAAGAAATTAAGAAATGGAAGAAAATATCTGCAAACCATATATCTAATAAGGGGTTAATATCCAAACTATATAAGGAACTCTTTCAACTCAATAGCAAAATAATATTAATTAAACAATGGGTAAAGGACTTGAATAGCAATTTCTCCAAAGAAGATAGGCAAATGGCCAACAGGTGTATGAAAATGTGCTCAACATCACTAACGGTCAGAAAAATGCAAATTAAACCACAGTGAGATATCATCTCACACCTGTTAGAATGGCTATTAACAAAAAGACAAAAGATAACAAGTATTGAAGAGGATGTGGAGAACCCCATTCTGAGCCCCATTCTCTTCATGAGTTAGAGGACTTACCATTGTTAAAATATCCATACTACCCAAAGTGACCCACAGATTCAATGCAATCCCTATTAAAATCCCAATGGTGGGGACTTCTCTGGTGGTCCAGTGGTAGAGAGTTCATCCCGCAATGCAGGGGACGTGGGTTCAATCCCTGGTCAGGAACTAAGATCCCATATGCTGCGGGGCAACTAAGCCTGCACACCACAACTACTGAGTCAAAGTGCCTCAACTAGAGAGCCTATGTGCCACAAACTACAGAGCCCACATGCCCTGGAGCACAAGCACCACGCCACAACTATGAAGCCCATGTGACTTGGAGCCCACACGCCACAACTAGAGAAGAGAAAACCCCCATGCCACAACTAGAGACAAGCTGACGTGTGCTACAACGGAAGATCCTGCATACCACAACGAAGATCCTGTGTGCTGCAACTGAGACCCAAGGGAAAAAAATCCCAATGCTGCTGTACTTTACACAAATAGAAAAAGCAATCCAAAATTCATATGGAACTACAAAGGACCGCAAAGAGCCAAAGAAATTCTGAGTAAGAAGAGTCTGGAGTCATAATTGCTGATTTCAAGGCTACAGAAATCAACACCGTATGGTACTCATATAAAAACAGACATAGAGACCAATGGAACCAAGTAGAGAGCCCAGAAATAAATCCATTCATCTATAGTCAATAACCTTTGAGAAGCATGCCAAGAACTCACCATGGGGAAAGCATAGTCTCTTCAATAAATGATGATGGGAAACCTGAATAGCCACATGCAGAGGAGTCAAATTGGACCCTTATCTAACTTGATGGACAAAATAAACTTAAAATGGATAAAGGACTTAATGTGAGACCGGAAGCCATGAAATTATTAGATGAGAACATAGGGGAAAAACTTGTTAACTTTGTTTTTGGACAATGGTTTCGGGATATGATATCAAAAGCAAAGGCCACAAAAACAAAAATAGACAAGTGGATTTGCATCAAGCTAAAAAGCTTGTGCACAGCAAAGAAACAATCAGCAAGTGAAAGGCAACCTATGTAATGGAAGAAAATATTTGCAAACCATATATTTAATAAGGGGTTAATATCCAAAATACATAAGGAACTCCTTCAACTCAATAGCAAAATGATATTAATTAAACAATCTGAAAGGACTTGAATAGAAATTTCTCCAAAGAAGACATGCAAATGGCCAACAGGTGTATGAAAAGGTGCTCAACATCACTAATTGTCAGAGAAATCCAAATCAAACCACAGTGAGATAGCATCTCTCACCTGTTGAAGAATGGCTATTAACAAAAAATCAAAAGATAGCAAGTACTGACGTGGATGTGGAGAAAAGGGAACCCTCATGCACTGTTGTTGGGAATATAAGTTGGTACGACTAAGGAAAACAGTATTGAAGTTCCTCAAAAAATTTAAAACAGAACTACCTTATGATTCAGCAATCCCACTCCTGGGTCCACAGCCCAAGGAAATGAAATCAGTATCTCAAATAGATACATGCACTTCCATGTTCACTGCAGCATTTTTCATAGTAGCCAAGACATAGAACCAACCTAAGTATCCACAGATTCATGAATGGATAAATAGAATATGGTATATATACAGGCATACTTCATTTTATTGTGCTTTTAGAGGTTGCATTTTTTAGATGTTACATTTATTTATTCCTTACTATTTCTTTGGCTGCTGTGGGTCTTTGTTGCTGCGTGTGGGCTTTCTCTAGTTGAGGCAAGCAGGAGCTACTCTTGGTTGCAGTGTGACGGCTTCTCATTGTGGTGGCTTCTCTACTGCAGAGCACGGACTCTAAGCGCATGGGTGCAGGCTCAGTAGTTGTGGCACACGGGCCTAGTTGCTCTGTAGCATGTGGGATCTTCACGGACCAAGGATTGAACCCATGTCCCCTGCATTGGCAAGTGGATTCTTAACCACTGCATGACCAGGGAAGTCCCTGCATTCTACAAATTGAAGGTTTGTGGCACTCCTGCATTGAGTTAGTCTCTTGGTGCCATTTTCCCAATTAGCATTCTTTTAAAATTAAGGTATGTGCATTGGCTTCGTAGACATAATTGTACTGCACATTAGCAGACTACACTATAGTATAAACATAACTGTTATATGCACTGGGAAATCAAAACATTCATGTGGCCTGTTTTGTTGCAATATTTGCTGTATTTTGGTGGTCTGGAAGCAACCTGCAATATCGCCGAGGTACGCTTGTATACAATAGAGTATTATTCAGCCTTTAAAAAGAAGAAAATCCTGCTGTTTATGACAACATGGATCAACCTAAAAGAGATTATGCTAGTGAAATAAGCCAGATACAGAAATACAAATACAAATATTGCATTATATCACTTTCATGTGGAATTGAAAATAGTCATAGAAGTGGGGTGCAGAATGGTAGTTGACAGGAGATAAGGGGATGGGAAAATGGGCAGGTACTGATCAAGGGGTACAAAGTTTCAATTATGCAAGATGAATAAGTTCTGGAAATCCAGTGCACAACAATGTGAATATAGTTAACAATACTGCACTGGATACTTGTAATTTTCTAAGAGGGTAGATCTTAAGTGTTCTCACCATTAAAAAAAAAAAAAAGAAAAGAAAAGAAACTGGCAGTTATATGAGGTGATGGATATGTTAACTGGTTTGATTGTGGCAATTATTTAAAAAATGTGTCTGTACATCAAAACATCAAGTTGTATATCTTAAATATATATTTTTATTTGTCGATTATAACTCACTAAAGATGGAAGAAAAAAGAAATGAGGTACTGCTACATACTACAATAGGGGTGAACCTTGAAAATTATGCTATGTGAAAGAAGCCAGGCATCAATGGTCACATACTGTATAATTACATTTATATGAAATATCCAAAGTTATATCTATAGAGACAGAAAGCAGATGGGTGATTGCCCAGGGGTTAGGTGGAAGAAGGAATGGAGTGTAACTGCTTCATGGGTAGGGTTTCCCTCTAAGGTAATAAAAACATCTTTGAACTAGAGAGAAGTAAGGGTTGCACAGCAAGGTGAATGTACTAAATGTCATTGAATTACACAAGTTAAAATGGTTAATTTTATCTCAGTAAAAAAATAAAACTTCCCCCAAGTTACTTTTAGTTAATTTACTGTCATTACAAGTTTTACTATGAATCATATCTTTAAAGAATAAACAGCCTCAATTCACACCAAATAAATACTACATTTAGCAAGCTATCTGTTTTCTAATCGGTTATTTACTTTAATATCCTAACTCTAGCATACTCCCCCGTCCTTTTGGTGTGGCAGGGTAAATGGCATGAACCACAGATGGAAAGGCTGCACGTAGGAGAACCTCAATCGGACCTTAGAACGGCAACTGAATTTTTGAGACAAAGCAACTGGGGGATATACATATTTTTGTTTCAACACGTTTGTACCTACAATTTCTTATTTTGTTCGACCTGACTTTTTAAAATCTGCAATTCATTTATCTTAAAATACGTAAATTGTTTATTGAAAACAAGTAAATGTTTATGTACTGCTAGAAAAGATAACTGGATGATGCGCTTTCTCTTAGTCCTATTTTATACTGTTAGAAGAATGATGCCATCAACTGAATTCTGTCCCTCCCAAGTTCAGATGTTCAAGCTCGAACAAAGTGATGCTATTTGGAGATGAGGTGTTTGGGAGGTAAAGATTAAATGCTATCATGAGGATTGGGCTCTCATGATAGGACTAGTGCCCCTATCAGAAGAAACCAGAGAGGTTTTTTCTCTCTCTCCCTACCATGTGAAGACCCAGTGAGAAGACAGCTGACTGCAAGCCAGGAAGAGAGCCCTCACCAGGCACTGAATTGGCCGGCACCTTGATCCTAGACTTTCAAGCCTCTAGGACTGTGAGTTGTTAAAGTCACCCAGCCTATAGTATTGAACATTATGTTAGGGAAGCTTGAGCTAAGATAAAAGATTACTAAATGGAAGAGACATGGAGGAACCTTAAATGCATATTGCAAAATGAAGGAAGCCAAACTACATACTGTATGATTTCAACTATATGACATTCTGGAAAAGGTAGGGCACTGAAACTATTCTGTATAATGGTCAATGTTTGTCAAAAATTTGTCAAAACCCATAGGCTATACAACAGAGTAAACACTAATGTAAACTACGCTCAATAGTTAAGAATAATGTATGGACATCGGCTCATCAATTGTAACAAATGCCCCACACTAATGCTAGATGTTAATAACAGAGGAAACTATGGTTTGGGGGTGAATGTGAGGGGGTGTATAGGAACTTTATACTCTCTGCTTAAATTTTCTTTAAACTTAAAACTGCTCTACAAATAGTCTACTAATTTATTTTAAAAAATAAATCTAAATTGCCTCATCATTTTGTGAGCTTACTACCACCTTACAGGTTTTCTATTTGACCTACTTCTTTTATATTCATTTCTATCTTCTTTCATCCTTTTAGAAAACACATCAAATGTTTCATAGTATTTCACTTCTCTGCCTATTATTGTTTTAGTTATATGTCTTTCACAAAGTGTTTCATTAGAAACTACATTATGTATCCTTGACTTACTACATCTATGCCCATCAGCATTTTCATCACCTCCCTAGTGATGCTTGAACCTTGACCATGACCCACTCTCCTCGCTGGACAAACAGTTTCTGCTCTGTTTTCTGTCTTCTTTCCTTCTGGGCCACTTCGGTCTACCATCATTTCCCAAAGAACTGACCCACCAGCTTCTACATGCCAGCATGTAAGACTTGCAGTGTTTTAACAAGTATCCCAACTTTATGATGATGATTTGGGATCATTACCAAGGCACTTTGGAGCATACGTGTTATTTTAAAGTAGTTTTATAGGACAATGCACATTGGTTTTCTTCTCCTATTAGTAGAGTAGGAAATTGTGGGTTGATTTACAGTTAGTTTGATTAGGAAAGCAGGATATGTACACTGCATCTTTGCTGGGGAGTTTGGCACTGCTCCTTCTGCTGCTGGGATGTATTTTGTGCCTTTACAGCCTGGCCTCTGGCCGTGCTGATCAGGGTAATGTTTGCTTTACCATATATGTTGACCAGTTTGATTGATATTCTGGTCCATACAGGATACTTGGTCATGACTTCTCTCTCACCTGTGAGCCTCAACTTTACCACCTGCAAAGTGCACCTGATAACATATCCACCTGGTGGGGTTTTATGGGTTTGGCAAGAGTCACAGTGCCTGGCACATGCCGGAGACTCAAGTGATACAGTAATGACTCAAATTTGCATTTTCAGGGGATCCTGCCCACTTGGAGAAGGTGACTCTTGAGCTCACAGCCTTGGGGAGGAAGAGCAGGACAAACAGCAAGGGCAGCGTGGGCCAAGTGCAGGAGGTGAGAACTGATGTGCAGGGAGCCTCATGCTGGTGTCACCAGAGGGCCCATGGTGCGCTACAACGTGGGGACAGAATGGCCGGCCAGCAGGACCAGGCCAAGAAGGGCCCTATGAGGGCTACGCCAGGGGCCTTAGCTTTTACCTTGTGGTAGAAGCCATCCAAAGGAGAAAGTAGAAGCTGGGTAGGTGCAGACTTCTCCCTTAGGAATTGTTTCCAAGGTCTGTTTACCTACTGGCAGGGTCCGTTCAATGAGTTGGCCCCTCCAGCACATTCTAGAGAGGACTGGCCATGTCTTCTGGAGAAGAAGCCCTGACTTCCTGGCCACCTCACTAAGGAGAGGGCTCACGGGGGAGTCAGCCTCACTCTGCATCTGTCCACCAGTCCTGGACCCTGCACTCCAGGACCGCTCACTTGCAAGAGGCACGTCCAGCTGCCAGAAGTGACATTTCCAGACTCATCTGGGTAAGAATGAGCAGAATATCCCTTATCATTCCAGGGAAGTGGGTGCCACAAAAGATCAGGATGGGTACAAATCACAGAAGGTCAGGGACTTCCCTCATGGTCCAGTGGCTAAGACTTCACTTTCCAATGAAGGAGTTGCAGGTTCAGTCCCTGGTCAGGAAGCTAAGATCCCACATGCCTTGCAGCCAAAAAACCAAAACATAAAAAAAAAAAAAAAGCAATATTGTAACAAATTCAATAAAGACTCTGAAAGTGTCCACATCAAAGAAAAAAAGAAATCTTCGAACCAACTGATGATCAGAAGGAACAAAGGTCAGTCCATATGGGAGTCCGCATGAGAGCCGCACAGTCACCAACACGCCCTCGAGTCTCCCTTCCAGCCCAACACACACTGCACTGGCCACACTGACCCGTGACACCATCACACAGCCTCACAGAGCTCCAAACATCCTCAAACACACACAGTCCCTACCTATAGTCAGATGCATGATTGTGTGCCCAGAACTCTCCTGCCCCAAAATGCAGGGACTACAAACCTCAATAAAATCCACAGCTACAGTCTTGAGTACAAAACACCCCCCACAAAGGCCTCCAATAATCAAACACTTAAATCCTCATATCCTACAAAAATCCACCCAACCCACGCAATCCTACAAAATAACCCCCCACGCAATCACACAAACCCTGCAACAATACACAAAGTCATTCACAAAAAACTCACAGACTTCTTATTAGACACAATTCCAGACCCAAATATAACACATGCAGTCCCCAGAGCTGTGAGTATCCACGTACGTGCAACACCTCAGAAGCTGACAAACACAGAAATACCATCAGATTGACACAGACAGTCCTTCCCACCTTCTTCTAAATACTCGCCTCAAACACATGATGACCTCACACCCCCAATACATACACCCATCCCCCTCTTGAGAATCTCTAAACAGCATCTGTCACATCCCCTGATCATACACACACAGCGAGCAACACCAAATACACAGACAACCCCAATCTCTGCAGAGTCCTCCTCACCAAAAATGCACTCCCTACCTTCCTACCCCGACAGGATACGCGAATGTATAATCACTCTACTCTGAACACACACAAATCCAACACACAGTGCATTAAACGACCTCTTCTCAAATGCTCGCACACAGAGCCTCAAAAAACCTAGAACCAGCCCCACCACCCAGCCGCACACACCATGCTACACCAATTGTCTACTCACACAGGCACTCATGCCCCTCGGCTCTCCCCAGGTCACACATACAGTCTCCACACATCTTTAATATTACCCCAAACCTTCCTGTACCCCAAACATACATCCATGAGATCCCCACACAGCCCTTGCCCACGACAGAGGCAGCTCTACCAGGGGCATCACGGCACCCCGGGGGGGGCAAACACGGCTGAGGCAAGTGCCTCCTATGTTGCTGCACTTCTTGCTGCTGTTTCAGATCGTCCCCTGACCCCACCAAGGTTGACTGGGACACTCTACACAGGAAATGGCAGCATATGAGTCAGGGAAAGGAAACCTCCACTCCAGGTGTTCCCTGTCACCATCCATCGCACCAAAATATCAGAAGACCAGTGTGAACAAGAAACAGAGACAAGTAACTATACCATGGTAGAAATGCAAATTTTTCTACAAAAAATTGCCCAAGGGAAGGGGGGGAGGAGGGTGTTCCCCCTAATTATAAAGCCATGCTGTTACAATTCAAAGACTTGTCAGACACAGACTGCATCCGTGTTGTAGCTAGACATGAAAAAGATGGTTTTTCTGAGGCCCCAAATCTTGCTTGCCAGTAAAAGCAAATGGGCCCCACTGCCCCATCAGCCAGGAACCCCACAGAGGGTCCTTAAGGGATAGAGGGACTTCCAGGCCCCTTATTGGTCTCCACCAACGGGTGGTACCTTGATATAGCTCCTTCCTTCATGAGATGACTAACAGACCTCCCCGTACTGGCAGCTCTGGAGATCGGGAGGCCCTAATGACATAATTTTGTGACAGCCCAAACACAAATCAGAAACTTGTGCTCAGGTGCTGCAGGCTCTGCAAGAGAGTGGAGAGACGGGCAGCTGTCACCTCTCGGAATCCTGTACCCTGACCTCTGCCAAGGCCTCTGCCTTAGGGACCTCGCAGATCCCTGGAGCACGTCCCCCCTCTGGGACATGTGCCATATACGTCTCTAATTATCCACTGGGACACACATAAACAACTTTTTATGGCTGCCATTGACAATGGAGCCCAAATTACAATGCTCCGTGGGAACCCCTCCAAACATAGACAGGGGCCACTCTTTACATTACAAAGCATAACAGCCAGGAGAGTAGAAGGCACTCAGCTTCCACTGAATGTCACCACTGAAACAATCTTTATTAACAATCCTTTAGTGGCAGTGCCCCTCTGGCCCTACCCTTTCCTGTGATAGGTATGGATGCCCTGATGTGCTGCAGTGCCATTTGGAACAAACTCTAACTCCTGGCCTTCCTGGTAGAAGCTGAATATTGGGAGCCCGAAGACAGTAAATATCCCCCAGTATCATCTATGACAGGGGCCTGTGGGATAGTCACAAAGGCACACATTCCAAAAGGAAGGCACACATTATTGAAGGAAGAAGTCATTAAACACATCGTTTCTCCTTTCAGGTCCCCATGTGGCTGGTAGTAAAGCCTGCTACTAATGAGTGGTGACTTAGAATCAACTACTGAGCTATACATGCTGATCCCCACTATGAAGGCTCCCATTCCCAACACTGTCCAGCTGATTAAGGACACCCAAAGGGCTCCAGGGGAGTACTTGGCTGTGACAATCTAGCTCTTATGTTCTATTCAATAGCAATGACTAAGAGTTGCAGCCGCAGTCTACTTTCACTTCAGAAGGCCGCCTGTTGGCTATCTTTACAGCTCAGTTATTGCCCACAATCTTTGCAGCAAGACCTGGAGTCCCCTTGCACCATCTGGCACTATACTGGTGACATTCTAACCCAAAGCCCCTCAGAAGATGTGGTGCATGAGGCCCTTACGTGGTTGGTGACCCACTTACAACATAGAGGTGGGCTATTGCCCCACAGCAAATTCAAGGGCTGTCCACAGCGATAACATTTCTGGGCATTCACTCATCCTCTAAAAGCTAGGAAATTCTGCTTGCTGTTAAACCTCAATGGTTAACTATTCAGTCCCCCACCACACTATGGCAAGCCTAACACGTCTTACTTAGATGTCTTCACATTTTGGAGGCAAACACCCCACTTGTCCATCATTCTTAGTCCAATTTGTGCAGCCATAAGCAAACCCTCCACATTTTCCTGGGGAACAGCTCAGCAATAAGCTTTCTAGTTGGCACAAAGGTTAATTAATCAAGCCCTTCCCCCTGGCTGCTCCATCTGGGTGGAGGCACGGATCAGCATGGACTCTGTGTCCTGGAGCCTTTGGACTAAACAGAGCCCCTCCTAGCTGCCTGTGGGCTTCTGGGCCAGACAGCTGCTCTCTACACCTACGACACCCCTTCGAACATCAAAATCTGCCACTTTGGGGGCTTTTGTTACAAACAGAGGCCCTCATGGGATGAAGCTTGTTCTCCTGGGCACTCACATTCCTACTACCTCACGGGTAAGGGGCGCCTCCTAGGAGTGACCCAGCAGGGCCACAAATGCCTCTTGGCTAAAACGGAAATAGTAGCACCAGAAACAGGCTCAACCAGACATAGCAGGTTTTTCAAACTGCAGGAGGATATGACTTCCCTGCTTCCCAGCCCCCTGCCAGGGGACCTTGAGGAACGGGTGCTGGCACCCCCACTGCCTAAGTGTCTGGTGATCTGGAGTGGCCCCTGGGATGGCAGCTCCACCCCTGCACACGGGAGAACCTGGTGCAGAGCAGCAACGTGCCAGCCTGCCAGCAGCAGCGTACTTATCAAAGATGGCACGTCGGGCTTGGCTCGGCTTGCTGAGCTGGTTGCAGTAACAATGGCTATGCAGACCACTGCTACCCATGACAAGCCTCTTCTCCACATTTTCACTCCCTCACAGGTGGTTGCTAATGGACTAGCAGTCTGGTCAGGCTGATGGCAGCAGGGCAATTTTTACACTCAAGGCCATCCTGTTTGGGGTGCCCCAATTTGCAGGGACACTGCCCAGGCACTGGCCACAATTAAGATTACCCACGTTTCAGTACATACAAATGCTTCCATGTCAGAGGTTATCTTGAACCCCAAGGTAGATGCTCCTGCCTCAGTCCAGGTTACCACCTGTTAGGGACTCTCAACTCAATCCTGACTCCCCCATTTTGGCCTTGCTCAGTCACCACTTCGATACTCCTTATTCCCTGGCTAATTGGTCCTACAGCTCTTCCGGTCATGGGGGAGCTGTTGCCACACTGGCCAAGGCCTGCCCTCAAGGAAATTCCACTTACTGCAGTCCTTGAAAGCACGTGGTTTTGAATTGCAAATTATGCCTCCAAACCAAACACTGGAAACTGCTCTGTCACCATTTGCTTTGTGAGCACACTGTCCATTGTAGCTGCTGGCAGGGAGATTTCATAGGCATTTCCTTCCATAAGCACGACCTGTTTCACCATTACACACTTTTACCAGCTGGCTGTTTGCTACACCCACCAGGAACATCTCTGCGAAGCAGGTGACCTCTTTCTTTTCTAAGTATATCCTGCCCCCACTCGGCCCTCCTGACATCACTGACTCAGATCAAGGATCGCCCATTACTTCTCATGAAACATAGCACTGAGCTGTCCAACAGGGGATCCAATGGAATTTTCATCTCTCATACTGGACATAGGCCTCTAGCATTATTGAACATAACAAGGTATTTTAAAACCTCTGATCCTTAAACATGACAGGGCAATAAATGGACTTTTGAATGGACCTACTTGGTACCACTTTGAGCTCTAGGCCATACCTCCGGCCACCATTCTCCTCACACCAACTGGGCTCGAGCAGACATGCTGCCTATGATTGTTACCATGAAGACTCTGATGCCTTCATCGTATGGGATAATATCACCAACATTTGCCCCAACAATTTTTAGTTCCCTTACAGACTGAGAATGTCGATCCTCTCCAGAGAGGAAATAAATAAAACAGAGATTTACAAAAACAGAAAAAAGTAAATAAAACCAAGACCTGGGTTTTTGAAAGGATAAACAAAACTGACAAACCTCTGGCCAGGTTCACCCAGAAGAAAAGAGACAGGACCCAAATGAACAAAATAAGAAATGAAAGAGGAGAAATAACAACCGGTACTGCAGAAATACACAAAATCATAAGAGAATACTATGAACAGCTATATGCCAACCAAATTCACAACTTAGAAGAAAAGGACACATTTCTAGAAACATACTACCCACCAAAACTGAATTAAGAAGAAACAGATGTGGGACTTCCTAGGTGGTGCAATGGGTAAGAATCCACCTGCCAATGCAGGGACACGGGTTCGATCCCTGCCCCAGGAAGATACCACATGCCACGGAGCAACTAAGCCCATGCGCCACAACTATTGAGCCCATGTGCCGCAACTACTGAAGCCCACACACCTAGAGCCCGTGCTCTGCAACAAGAGAGGCCACTGCAAGGAGAAGCCTGCACACCACAATGAAGAGTGGCCCCCACTCACCGCAACTAGAGAGAGCCCGTATGCAGCAACGAAGACCCAACACAGCCAATAAAATAAATAAATAAATAAATAAATAAATAAATAAATAAATAAATAAATTTATTAAAAAAAGAAGAAACAGATGATTTGAACAGACGGGTCACTAGAAGTGAAACAGAACCTATAAACAAACAAACAAACAAACAAAAAACTCCCCACAAACAAAAGTCCAGGACTGGATGGCTTCACTGGGCAATTCTACCAAACATACAAAGAAGAACTTATACCAATCCTTCTCAAACTTCCAAAAGCTTGACAAGGAGGGAACACTCCAAAAGTCATTCTATGAAACTACCATCACCCTGATACCAAAACCAGACAAAGATACCACTAAAAGAGAAAATTACAGGCCAATATCTTTGATGAACATAGATACACAAATCCTCAACAAAATATTCACAAACCAAATCCAACAATACATAAAAAGGATCACATACCATGACCAAGTTTGATAAATCCCAGGGTCACGAGGATGGTTGAACATATGCAAATCAATCAATGTGTTATACCCTAACAAAAGACAGAAACCACATGATCATCTCAATAGATGCATAAAAAGCATTTGATAAAATTCCACATTCATTCATGATAAAAATTCTCATCAAAGTGGGTATAGAGGGAACATATCTCAGCATAATAAAGGCTATTTATGACAAACCCACAGCCAACATAATACTTACCGCTGAAAAGCTGAGAGCCTTCCTGCTAAATTCAGGTACAAGACAAGGATGCCCACTCTCACTACTTCTATTCGACATAGTATTGGAAGTCCTAGCCACAGGAGTCAAACAAGAAAAAGAACTGAAAGGTACCCATATTGGAAGGCACGAGGTAAAACCGTCATATGCAGATGACATAATACGCTATATAGAAAACCATGAAGATGCCACACAAAAACAATTAGAGCTCATAAACAAATGCAGCAAGGTAGCAGGATTAATTCAGGTAGCAGCAAGATACAAGATTAATATACAGAAATCTGTTGCATTTCTTTATAACAATGAAATATTTTTATAAACATTTTTTTAACTTTCTGTTAGAAACAGAAAGTAAAAAAAAAATCCTGCTTAAATTTCTGTCAAAAAATACCTAGGAATAAACCTGACCAAGGACATGAAAGATTTACATGCTGAGAAATATAAAATGTCGACAAAGGTAAATGAAGATGATTCAAACAAATAGAAAGATATCCCATGCTCCTAGGTTGGAAGAATTAATATTGTTAAAATGGCCATATTACCCAAAGCAATCTATAGATTTAATGCAGTCCCTATCAAATTATCCATGACTTTTTTTTACAGAACTGGAACAAACAATCCTAAAATGTATATGGAACCACAAAAGACCCAGAATTACCAAAGCAATCCTGAGGAAAAACAACAAAGCTGGAGGCACAACCCTCCCAGACTTCAGACAATACTACAAAGCTGTGTTCATCAGAACAATGTGATAGCAGCACAAAAATAGGCAAACAGATCAATGGGACGGAATAGAGGGCCCAGAAATAAACTCACACACCTACGGTCAATTAATCTGTGACAAGGGAGGCAAGAATATACAGCGGAGAAAAGACAGTCTCTTCAGCAAATGGTATTGGCAAAGCTGGACAACCACGTGTAAATCAACGAACACTCCCTCACACCACACACAAAAATAAACTCAAAATGGCTTAAAGCCTTAAATATAAGACATAACACTATAAGACTCCTAGAAGAGAACATAGGTAAAACATTCTCTGACATAAATTGTAGCAATATTTTCTTAGATCACTCTCCAAGGCAAAAGAAATGAAAGCAAAAATAAACAAATGGGACCTAATCAAATGCACAAGCTTTTGCACAACAAAGAAAACCATAAACAAAACAAAAAGACAATCTATAGTTGGGAGAAAATATTTGCAAATGATACAGCCAAGGGCTTAATTCCCCAAATATATGAACAGCTCACATAGCTCAATATCAAAAAACAACCCAATCAAAAACTGGGCAGAGGACCTAAATGGACATTTCTCCAAAGAAGACAGACAAATGACCAACGGGCACAAGAAAAGATGCTCAAAGTAGCTAATTATTAGAGAAATGCAAATCAAAATGACAATGAGCTATCAGCTCAGACTGGGCAGAATAGCCACCATCAAAAAAGTCTACAGATAATAAACGTTGCACAGGGTGTGTAGAAAAGAGAACCCTCCTGCACTGTTGGTTATGTAAATTGGGGGAGCCATTATGGAGAAGAGTATGGAAGTTCCTTAAAAAACTAAAAATAGAGTTACCATATGATCCTGCAATCCCACTCATGGGCATAAATCTGGAAAAGATGAAAACTCTAATTCAAAAAGATACATGCACCCCAGTGTTCATAACAGCACTATTTACAACAGCCAAGACATGGAAGCAATGTAAGGGTTCATCAACAGAAGAATGAATAAAGAAGATGCACGTGTGTGTGTGCACGCACGTGTGCGTGCATGCGTGCAATGGAATATTACTCAGCCATAAAAAAGAATAAACTATTGCCATTTGCAGCAACATAGATGCACCTAGAGATTATCATACTAAGTGAAGTAAATCTGACAGAGACAAATATTATATCATATCCCTTATACGTGGAATCTAAAAAAAAAATAATACAAATGAACTTATTTATAAAACAGAAATAGACTCACAGACACAGGAAACAAACTTATGGTTACCAGAGGGGAAACGGTGGAGCAGGGATAAATTAGGAGTTTGGGATTAACAGATACACACTACGATATATAAAATAGATAGACAACAAGGACCTACTGTATAGCACAGGGAACTATATTCAATAGCTTGTAATAACTTTTAGTGAAAAGAATCTGGAAAAGAATATGTATCTATAACTGAATCACTCTGCTGTATACCTCAAACTAACACAATATTATAAATCAACTATACTTCAATTAAAAAAATAGTCAATTGTCTCTGCTTCCAACAATCATTGGCGAACAGATTTTGTGGTTAGCGGTGATCCCCTGCTGATAGATAGTCCTGGCCCATTCGAAGAACACAGATGCACTTTGCGGCTGCCAGACCACACTGACGCACAACTTGGAACTTCTAGCTGAAATTCCTATGTATAGTGGCTTTAGCAGATAGCTCATTTCTCCTAACCATGCCTCCCCATAGGAAGTGGAAGAATTGTACCTGGGCCCACCAAGGGAGTGGTGTGGATCTCTGAAAGGGGAAAAGAGGTATTCTGGTTGGTTGACACTAGCAACATTCGAAGATGACAGCATGACAAGGCAACTACAACCCTTGGCCCTGCCCCACTTTGAAGGAGGCTACCAACAAGCCGCTGACCCACAATGACCCCATAGTTTCCCTCCACATGGGACAGCCAGTGGACAGATGTAAAACTATAAAATGATGGTCGCTGCTTCTGGCCTTACTCTGTTCTTTTTGTGCCATCTGGGTCCTAGGGCTTCTCCTCGACATGAGAGAAGCAACACTAGAAAGTTGCTTGATTGGCACAGCAGTCACCCAAAATCGCACCCCAGGATTTGGAGACGCTGAGTATTGGAAGCCAGCCCTACAGGGGCTGTACCTGAAATGCCTCCAGCTGTGGATACTAGCCAGGCAATTCAAGCCCTGGATCTTAAATGGGACCAGTGACACAAATGCATCAAGGCCACCAGCCCTGTCCAAATAATCACCAACCTCCTGGCATCCGGGAGCTGGCCATTACATTGCCCTAATTTCAATCCTAATAGTTTGATAGGCCTGTGCAGTTCAGACCTATCTTTAGTAATTCAAGGCCAAACATTAGATCCTTGAGAACATGTAACTAAATTGTCCTTAGCCAAGGCTACACATGTGCCTCCAACCTTTACTGCTTATGGAAGGAGACCTGCTATGCCTCAGAGGAGTACACCACCCAATCATTTGCAAGGTAAACTCCCAAGGACCCTCAAAATTTACGGAGAAGCTGTGATACCAGGAGATGCTCCCGACAGGGCAAGCAAACCTTAATCAGGGCTCTGTGACACCCCCTGGCCCCTCAGTTCCCCTCCTTGCTTGCTCCCTAGCAGAGCCATTACGTTCGGAGCCTCTGGGACGGATCCCTCCACCTGTGACAACACTGGAGCTGCCACGCCCCAGCCCACAAAAGTGTGGGGCGTGACAGTCTGAGAGATGACAACATGGATGGATTGGAACATGAGAACTCAAGATATGATAACACCCCAGCTCATGACACCAACGTCATCCCTAATGCTGCCTCTACAACCTTCCACTGTAGCAGAGAGAACACCAAGGAAGACACGGCACTGGGACTTGGCTGCTGGATTGAATGTTTATTTATCTACATTCCCTGCTGATGACCACCCTGAGTGGCCTTTCCAGAGCTAACTATGTGTTTCCCCAAAGGAACCCTTGCTCACTTACTATAATGCTTGCTGCTTGAGTATGAGATGGTACTGTGATTGCCAGGCTGCTCTCTGCTGTGCCTTTGAGCTTTGGAAGGCCAAGGTACGTGTCAAGTCTCATAGCCACATGGAGGCCCTTTTAAACACTTCATGTAGGTGCTGGTCCTCACCACATCCATCAGATGGGTTCACGTTATGCATCCTACTGGGGATTAGTACATTTAATTTCTGTTGGGAGGACCCTGACCTGGCTGCAGTGCTGCTGCCACCACAGCACCCCTCCCTATAACCTTCAGGATCACAGCCACAGAGTCCCCTCAGCACACCACCCTGAGGGCACCCTTTCCCATGGTAACCACTCAGGGCTCCAGAGGCCTCCCTTCAAGCTCTGCAATAGTCTTAATATTTTTATACAATGGGCAGAAACCAGAGCTCATTTTTTGGGCCACCACCATTGCTGGACATGTGACTGGGCTCCAAAAAGGCTTTTCCCCTAAATTCATGTCCTATCAGGCTGATTTATGGACCCTGCCCCCGTCTGCCCAACAGAAGGCACCCCATGTGTCCCTGCAGCTTCCGCAGCCACTCTCAATGGTACTCGAGTGCTCCACGCAGGACCCTTGGTAATAACAGTACGGAGCACCCAGCCGGAGCCCCCACGCCCCCTTTATACTCCTCTATACCTGCCCAGACACCACCAACCACCACGTGGATGAACATGACCTGCACCTCACCCTATAGAGCACAGTCTCCACAGTCCTGGGCCTCAAGGCCCGGCCACCAGCGGGAACCCCACTTACTCTGGCCTCCTCGATCTAACAGTGGGTGCCTACGGTGGGTCCAGTGCTCTGGAGCTGTCATACATGTGTACTTCTTCACACGTGTACTTCTTCCCTCAACCTCCAGTGCACCTGACCTTGCCGGCGCCTGAGAATTTTTAGTCTGCCTGAGACCGCCCTTACACATCTCTGAGCAGGACCCCCAACCTGTCTCTCTTTCTGCCCTTCAGGTCAAAAGCATCCAGTACCCACCCCCATTATGCTGGGAGCAGGGCTGCTGTTCTCCCGCCTGGGTCTGGCTTCGGAGCCGCTACAATGGGCACGCAACACTGATTATGAAGGCAAACCCCAGCCCGTCAGCCACGCTGGCTGCACACACTGGGCTGTTACACCACAGCCTAGCCTTCGTGCAACAACCACATGATTCTTTGGCGCAGATGGCTCTGATTAACTTTTGAGCTTTAGATTACTTATCGGCCCAGTAGGAGGTGAACTGTGCTGTAAAGGAGGCCACCTGCTGAATTCTGGACAAATTCAGCCAAACGTACAAAAGATGGCCCAATAGGTACAAGTATTCCATACTCTCACCCAACTTTTAATCAAATACCCACCTTAACCTTATCCAAGGGCTGTGATTTAGTTTCTTTTCTGGACCCCAAAACTAGGGGGGATTGTTATGAACAGGATTTGAAACTGCCATCTGTCTACTGATCATGTTGATTGGCACGTCTGCTGTGCTCAATGGTTCACCTGCTGTGTGACCAAAACCCTGTCAGCGGGCTTTAATACGGTCACTGTCCTGACCGTGCCTATGATTCCCCTGAAGATTAGTGCCTAGGCATCAATTGTGATGATAAAACAGCTATTCTGAGCTGTCTAGGCATTTTACCGTGTGATAACCCTGCTCACACCTGAGCTCAGAATTCTTGCCCCAAGTTCAGTTGTGCTCTTCCTGGGACACCTTGTAACGTAACCCCTCACAGTTGAGCCCACCACAATTTACGGACCTCCACCCCGACCACGTGATCATTAAGAGATGACGGCTACCCTGCTTTCTAGTTCCTGCCTGCTTGTAACGTGGGCAGAGGACGGCCTCTTCCCAGCTCCTTGCCCAACCAGCCCCGCCACCCCCCCGTTCCAGTGGCTGTAAATAGTACATCTTGTGACGTCACTTCCTTTTTGTGTGTGCACTGAAACTGTGCCTTCAGTCAAAGCAACACGAAGGTTCTCATCTCCTGAACACGGGAGTTTGGATGCTGAGGGAGCTACCTGCCAGTTCCTTGTGGGTCTTGTGCCCCCTCACTCTACACATGCCTAATTTAATACACCAGCTGTGTGCCCCCCGCCAAGCACACTGCACCCAAACATACAAGGGCCGTCCCAACCTCCCTCACACACAAGCACAGCCCTCCACACTCCCTGACTTCACACATACAAACCACATGTATACACACAAACACACCTGTGACACACACACAATTTCCACCACCCTGAAGACACAACTACACATGCAGAATTTCTGTGAAAAAACAGCTTTCCGCTGTAAAGGGGATGAATTTGGTGACAATGACATGTGCCACCTGGATCTCTCTTCAGGGAAGGCTTTGTGTCCTGAGTTGACGAGAGTGTGGCTGGGAGGCAGCGTCAGCTCCCAGATCCTTCAGGGACTGCCGAGACTGCAGAGAGCTGCCTTGCCCAGAGTTATCCCCTTTCCGGGACAGCTCGTATCCCATAGACTGACAGAGGCAGAGTTAGAAAGGCCTGGCTGACTCCTTCTAACTGAGGACAACTCTGAAGAGACAGTCTGGCTCCTCAGCTCCGGTGGGGTAGGCTGAGGCTGTTTTGGCACCTGGATCAGAGGTCAACTTTCCCCCTGCCCAATCCTTTCTTTTTCTACCCCCTCACAGGTGCTGTTTAGTAAACATCTTGTTCCCTAAACATGTTCTCTGCATCTGTTTGCCAAAGAGTCCAAACTGTGAACACAATCACCATTTCTTCATTCCATTATTTATCAGGCATCAATGAACATGGTCAAGACCCCTCTCATGGATATTACAATTGAGCGGAGGAAGCAGACAATCAACACATAGCTATATCAGGAACATGGACACAGGCACGCATGCACTGCATTAGGAGAGGTTACGTTAGCCACTTAAGGGTGCCTGATCTACTGGACTCTGCAGATAGGAGTGGGGGAGGGTGCGAACAGCTGCGTGTCATTGAGAAACAGTACTGGGCTGGCCAAAAAGGTCGTTCGTTTTTTCCGTACGATGGTTCTAGTAGTGCTTAGTTGTCTTTAACTTCATTCAAAAACATTTTGTTAGAGTGTATTGTGATAACTGTCATATCAGTGTGCATTTAAAGAAAAACATCAAAATGGGTGAATTTTTGTGCAGCCATTTTAACACTGAAGGTGGAAGAAGAAAAGCCACATTTTCAGCATATTATGCCTTATTATTTCAAGAAAGGTAGAAACGCAAATGAAACAAAAAAAAAGATTTGTGCAGTGTATGGAGAGGTGCTGTGACTGATCGAACGTGTCAAACGTGGTTTGCGAAGTTTCGTGCTGGACGATGCGCCACAGTCCAGTAGACCAGCTGAAATTGATAGCGAACTAATTGAGACATTAATTGAGAACAATCAATGTTATACCTACCACTCAGGCGATAGCTGATATACTCAAAATATCCAAATCAAGCGTTCAAAACCATTTGCACCAGCTTGGTTATGTGAATCACTTTGATCATGGGTTCACCATTCTTGACCGCATTCCTGCATGGGATTCCCTACTGAAACATAATGAAAACATTCCATTTTTAAAACAAATTGGGATGGGCAATGAAAAGTGGAAACTGTACAATAATGTGTAACAGAAGAGATCGTGGGGCAAGCGAAATGAACCACCACCAACCACACCAAAGGCTGGTCTTCATCCAGAGAAGGTGATGTTGTGTATATGGTGGGATTGGAAGGGAGTCCACTACTATGAGCTCCTTCCAGGAAACCAAACGATTCATTCCAACTACTGCTCCCAGTTAGACCAACTGAAAGCGGCACTTGGCAAAAAGCATTCGTAATTAGTCAACAGAAAATGCATACTCTTCCATCCGGATGACGCAAGATCACAAGCTTCTTTGATGACCAGGCAAAAACTGTTACAGCTAGGATGAGTTCTGATTCATCTGCTGTATTCACCAGACACTGCACCTTCACATTTCCATTGATTTAGGTCTTTACAAACTTCTCTTAATGGAAAAAAATTCAATTCCCTGGAAGACTATAAAACGTACCTGGAGAAGTTCTTTGCTCCAAAAGATAAAAAGTTTTGGGAAAATGGTATTATGAAGTTGCCTGAAAAATGGCAGAAGGTAGTGGAACAAAAGGGTGAATATGTTGTTCGATAAAGTTCTTGGTGAAAATGAAAACTGTATCTTTTATTTTTACGTAAAAACCAAAGGAACATATGACCAACCCAATATTTCTGATTAGGTCTCTGAGCTGTTCCCAGAGAAGAGGCTCTGGACTTTCTTCCTTACATACTGCAATTCTAATCTGGGTACACCAGGGACAGGATTGTTGTTTAAAGCATGAGAGAGCCGTGGGAAGAACCTAGACCACTGACCTCCAAGCTGACGTTCCCTCATTGTCCCCTGTTACTTGCAGCCACAGGAGGTGAGTCTGGCCACTGAGTGAGGGGGAGGGGACTCTCAAGTTGTGGGCGGGGGACTATATATCCCAACGTGCTACCTCCACCTCTTCCTTTTGTGAAGAGTTTGCATAGGACTTTTGAGGACACCTTTTTTCGCTGTGTCCTAATTGATTACAAATGAAACATCACCTTTGGGTCATCGAACTGGTCGCAGATCCCTAGGAGGTTGTAATGGGGGAGGCCCAATTGTTATTTTGTGTCTCTTGCCTTGGAGCTGTTGTAACTGTAAGGCTATTAGCTTGGGGGATTTCTGTTTGTCATCTTGCTCCAAGGTCCTTTCCAAATGCTCCGCTACCGTCACGAGTTCAGTCAGGCCTATGGCCTCTCACCCTCTTTTCTGCCTTTTTATCAACCCACTCATCTCAGAAGATGATCCATTTATACAAAGAGGGCAGCTAAAGCAGGCTGAGGGGCCTTTTTATTGCTTGGAACCCCAAATGCTGTAAAAAGAGAGCTTGCAAACTGGCTCTAACGTCTTCCACAGACTCACCCCTCTTTCGTCTGTATGACTGAAAAATAGACCAATCAGTGTGAGCAGGGAAGATTTGAGGAATGGCTTATAAAAGGTTTGTTGTTATTTTGCAAGCTCTTTTAGGCTGAGCATCTGGAATATTATCCTAGGGCTTTTGCCATTTTGCTTCCCACATCCATCTTGAGGCTTCCCCCAGTCCTACTAACATATGCACAAGCTGATCTAGCAGTTTGGGGTCGTAGGCCCTGACAATGCCTCTAAATTCTTCAAAAATTTTGGGGGACTCCACCATAGGTTTAGCGAATTCTTTGACTATAGCTCTCAGTTCAGTCTTTGACCAAGGGGTAAGGACACCTGAGAGGGCTCACCTTCAACCTCGGGTAGTTTTATTGCGAATGGCAATTGTTAAATCTTCTCTTTGGAATAGAAAAGTATTTCAGACAGAGACTTAGTAAAACATGAGTACTCAGGTGAAAAAGCACAGGGAGGGGCAGTAAGGAATTAAGTCTGTAATCACATCCATCCTATGGTCTTTTGTTTTAGGTGTTTAGAGACAAAAGTCTCTTTGATTTTTCACTATCTTTTTGTATTAAGTCTCTACATGAAGCTATTTTGGAATCTTGAAGCCTTCTCTAAGCTTCTACATACCAATTAAAGTAGACTCCTCATTCTCCCTGATCAATTTGGGATCCCTCGCTCTCTAGTGTTTTCCTTAAATGAACAATCTTGTCTAGTTGGAACCTTCCCCCACAATGACCATTGTCATTCTAGATCAATATTAGTAACATTTTGCCATCTTTCTAGATAACTACAGCCTCCAGGGCTATAGTTCTTAAATATAAAATAACCAGCTGTGCCAGAAGGCGGCAGGCTCAACTTGCTGGCGATAAAGGATCTCATTTCCTCAGCTAGCTTTTGTCAACCCCAAACAAGAAAAGCAAACCTGTGCCTTAATATATCAGCAGTAACCAAGAGATATTATTATGTCCTGGCCAAAAGAAGGCCTGGTGTGCACCACCACCAATTCCCAGCAATCCTTGGACTGGGGGAAAGGATCGAACCAGCAGATCCCAAGGAATGGGGACTGCAAACCGATTCCAAACAAAATGGAGAACTATAGCTGCCACCAGCAGTTCCCAGAATGGAAACTGGGGGCTGATTCCAAGTGCATGGGGAAGTGCAGACTCAATTGTCAGCAGTTCCCAGTGTGGAATCCAGGCAACAAACTCAGGGGCTAGGATTTACCATGCAAAAATACATTGGCAATAACCAAAAGATGTTACTGTGTCCTAGGAATTTTGATCTGAAAAGCTAGGGGTTTGGCCTCTGGCAGAATCCTCTACCAGCCACACTGACCTGCCCTGTAAAGGAAAGCCAATCACACTGGAAGCACAAATGCAAAGAGAATGGCGCTCAAACCAAGAGGAGCTTACCAACAACCTTCAGGAATGGTGAGAAGGACAGTGAACTCAAAGGATTTGTGGGCACCACACCTGTTTCTCCTTGTCCCCAAATGTTTTCAGAAAATTGCTTCCCATCCTATTACTGCCACCAATATATGAAAAACAAAATGTAACTGAGTAAATGTGAAACTTTACTTTGATTTGGAATACATGGGCTTTATTAAATGATTCATGGTTCAGGCAGCATCTCATCTGATAGAAAGCGAAATACTCCAAGGGGTTACACAACATGGAAGCCTTTTCTTTCTTTCTTTCTTTCTTTCTTTTTTTTTTTTTTTTTTGGCCACACTACACAGCATGTGGGATCTTAATTCTCTAAGCAGGGATTGAACCTGTGCCCCCTGTAGTGGAAGTGGAGTCTTAACCACTGGACTCACAGGGAAGTGCCAGGAGCCTTTTATAGTAAGGCGGGTGAGACAAGGAAAGAAAGTCATCAGCAAGGGAAAAAAAATGAAAGTTCATTGGAGGAAGGTAAAAGTTCAGGTGACCATGGCTTCTCATTCGCTAAACTGTGGAATTTTCTATTAGCTGCGCTTGTTGCTGGCCAAGAAGGAAGTCTTCCCTCCTCCAGCTGGGGTAGTAAAGTGGCTGCACTTCCTGTTTGGGGGGGACAAGGTCTAGCTCTTCCTGTTGGGGTCAGTTAATGACCTCCTTCTTTTGGGGTAATCGATGATGAGTGATAGGGCATAAGAGCTCCCTCTACAGCCTTCCAGACTCCAATTCTAGTTGAGATTTCCTTTTATGAACTTTTACAGCATGTTTTGTTGGCAGCAGGATTCCCAACGAGGGAGAAAAGGCCACAAGACTCACCGCAAAGAAGGCTCAGGAATTCTTGGGTGGCTCCAAGGGAGGCAGAAGGTGGCTGTGGGGTCAGCTGGTGGCCACACTGATCACATGGCTCCCTCTGATGGGTTTGCAGCTGGATGTGGAATAGTGGGAAAAAGGGTCAGTGCATCCTATCAGAGTAACATGAAACTGAGATGAGCGTCCCACTGCTAGAAGCATCTGGAGCCTTCAGAAAAGAGCAGAGAACACATCTAAAGGGTTTGGGAACATCAGAGCCATATCTCCTCAGAGCGGGACTCCCCAGTCTCTCCAGCTCTCAGTCCCCAACTTGCCCTCAGGGATAAAGCCTCCCCATCCCTGTCCTTGTCAGCTCACTGATCCCTAGAGGTCCTACCTATCCCTGAGGACTTCCTTCCAGCACATTCCATACCTTTTCATTTGAATATGTGCACACAGTCCACTTACACCCCAAGTAGGACCCTGAGCTCCCACCACAGACATAGAAGCAAAAGGACACCACATATATATATATATATATATATATATATATATATATGTGTGTGTGTGTGTGTGTGTTTGCACATATACCTATATATTCTGAGCGCACATGTACATTTCTACCCTCCCCATGAATAAATATACACACCAGTCACTTCTTACTACCTACATTTTTACAGACAAAACCCTATTCACCCTGAATATTCACATTCCACTCTTACAACTATAAATACCCACATAACATGGGCCTGAAAACAAACGTGTGCAACCAATATGCCACCCAGATGTACACACTGAATACCTACACACACAGGCTCACCTAGTACACAACTGTCTCATGTACAACTCCAGAAAAGCACTCTATGCTATCCCAGAGCCCTAAAATACATACACTCCAGGATTCCTGCACACACACATAACCTACATAGTCTATTGGTTTCCAAATACACAAACTGAACTCTCACATCCCCCAGGATACATGCCCCAGATGCCCCAGGAACCCAAACACACACAGCCATAAACAACCTATACTTATCAAATACAGCTCACCCTTGAAGAACTGGGGGGTTAGGGCACCAACCCTCCACGCAGTGGTTCTGCATCCATGGATCATGTGGTAGTAATGCAGTATTTACGGGAAAAAACCCACTATAAGTGGACCCATGTGGCTCAAACCCATGTTGTTCAAGGGTCAACTGTGCATATAAGTCCACCACACTAATACTGAGAACACACACACAAGCAACACCACTAAATTCTTCAGGCATTACATTTCAAAATAGACACAAAGAGGACTCCAAGCCTCCCGATATACACACGTCACAAATACGCACACCCACAAACTACTCATGCGTACACACCCCAGATGCTCACACACACACGCAAAACACAAAAAACACTGACAATCTCTGCACTAATACACATACACAATTCCCACACACCTATGGACACACACGTGCAGATATTCCCAACCTCTTAACATACAGATCCCCCTCAAACACTATACATTATGCTACTTCTCCAGAATACAACCTCCCCACTGCTCCCCCAACAAATAAACAGAAGGACACTACATATGTGTGTGTGTGTGTGTGTATTTCTACCCTCACCCTGAATATACAGGCAAACCACCTCTTACTACCTACTACCAAACACATGTATAAACACCCTCGCATTCTCCAAAGAAACACACTTCAAACACTCCTAACAATTCCACACCTTATGAACACACTCTGATAAGGCATGCACCTGAGGATGGACATACACACAAATTAGAATACACAAGTAAGACACACGGAAACATCTCCAGCCAACCATGGATGAAATAACTTCCATATATCAAAGTATCCCTAGCTAACAGGAGCCAGCTCATACATCTGCAAATACTAACAAATATCTATCACATATTTCTAATACATATAAATGCACTTCTCTGACTCCCCTGTAGAAACACAGAACCCCACCTCTCCAACAAATACACACATTCTCCCTTCCCAAAATATAAAAGCCTAAGAGGCCCCCACTGAGAAATACAAATGCATAGCTCTGGTAAATATTCCTCCAAAAGCCCACACATCTTGAATACACACACAAACTCATTATACACACAACTCTCCACAAGTCCCAAATATAAACACAATTACCCAGTAACTACAAATATGCAAAAACATCACCCCATATACCCTTTGTTCCAAATACACATACCATAACACACTACCTGCAGATACATAACCCCGCATTCCCAAAGGCTCACACAGAATTCACTCTTCCATCTTGCAGAATTCAGAATCATACAAACACAACACACCTACATATACAACATCCACCAATCCCCAAAGTCACAAACTTGCCCTCTACACTGCAAAATATACATAGACAGCTCCTGAAAACCCCCATACACAGAAAACCACATAACCATAGAACATGCCCTGAATTCACAAACGATCATCCTACATTCCCCAAATATATGAAACAGACTGTACACCCAAACTAATATACATCAGCATTTTTCCTAGCGTTGCCCTTATGCATATGCAGATAATCCTTCCAAATCCACCATAAGGCACACACAAATCCCCAAATTCATGGGTGAAAAAAACACACATAAAATATTCCCCAAACACCAAATCGCGCACCCCCAACTCCTTGAGGATGCCTGCGTTACATCTCAACACCCTCCAAACACAACACTCACCCTGAAACAAGCTCACAAAAACACAGGCACGACCTCCCCTTAAACACAAATACCCAAAGACAAAACCAACCCACGCATGTGACTACGCATCCGAGTCCCACAACCAATTACATAGGTACAAACCCCACCTATGTTTGTAAATCAATCACGATTTGAGAACAGATGACAAATAGATATTTATTACCACGTTCAGCAAAGTTGCTCCCGTCATTGACAGAAGAGTACAGTTTGAACACAAGTGCGCATGGCTGTCTTTATGTGAAAAAGTTACTGGTGAAGCGACGACGCTGTTGGTTAGCTCGTCCCTCATTCTCCAGTGACCTGAACCAGATGAGGTTTCCAGTGGGAAGCGCTTGCCTCCGGCGCCGGTTCTCCTCACAAGGCACAGACCAGAGGCGCCGTGTAACCTCACACACACCGTCCACCCCCCACTGCAGGCCCCGCCGTCCCCGCACCGGCCACGCAGCCTGCTCCCCAGAGGAGCCAATACTCCTGGTGTAAACCCCTCGGGGACTCGGGCTCTACGGGGGCGTGAATCCCCAACGTGGGGAGTCTCCCTGCAAGGACAAGGGCACACATGACCCACAGGGTGAACGACAGCGTGGAGCAGTCACACCTGGGTGTGAAGAGTCCCCACATCCCCTACCTCAGCTTTCACATAACTGACTCCACTGGTTGCCACGAGAGGCCCCGCCCCCAGGCGGGAAGACCGTTGGGGCCCCACCCTTTGCGCTCCAGCCTGCGCTGCTGTCTTCCCTAGCCGAGCATATCCGCTCAACCGATGCCCGCCTGTTGGAGGACAGCCTTGCACATGCCCGAGAGCCCGCCTCCAGTGGCCATGCGCATGCGTGCATGCACAGGGCAGTCAGGGAACCGTCCCAGGAGGTCCCTGCAGAAGAGGAGAGAAATCAAGGGTGGGGTTGCCCTGGGGAGCTTACTTGGCAATGTCTGCTGGCCTGCAAGCTTCATGGTGGTCTCTTGACACGTGAAATCCATGCACTTACATGCAAAGAGTTTTCCAGAGCTGCACAATATCCTCACATTGGGGCAAGTGAGTTCTTGCCCTTTGCACTGCAGTTGCCTGGTACTTGTCTGTGCCTTCCAAAAACCAGTAGGTCCTTTTTCCTAGCAAGACTGAAGTTTCCGTTAAAGAACTATCTAGCAAAGAATTTCAGACCTGGGACACACTCTGAGATACTGTCTCTTGACCTCCATTCTGAGAGGTTTTCCAAATGCGTTTACTCTACTAGAATATGTTTTCTTGGTGTGTGTAATACTTGGAGGTTTTTGAATAAATGTTGATTTCACAGGTGCTTCCTTTGTAAGCTTTTTGTTACAACTTTGAGCAAGATGTGACAATCTGGGCGGATATCAACACAGCAGGTAGTATGGGAAGAATTTTACTCTTCCTGTCTCCTTTGTTGTAATATATTGCCGAATTTCAGCTGGCAATAAAAATAATACATAGTAGCAGGATCAACTTATTGACCTGACTTTGTCATCCTTCCCAAAGAAACTTCAGTCATCAGATCCTCTTTCTGGTCAATTGCAAGATTAGAGCCTTTCTCACTCAACAGGGTGCCTCAGCACACCCCTCACATCTAACAGCACTAAGAATGCACAGATCTGAAAACTCCAAGAGACACCAACATGGTATCTCTTCGTTTCTTTAATGTTTCGTGATTGAGTGAAAGATGAACTATCTTCTGAGCCTTGTGATCCATGTCCAGAGATGTTTTTTTCTCCGTAGTCGATGCCTGCTCCCAACATCTCTGCAGGAATAATCAGAGATCACGATCCAAAGGACTTTCAGTTGCTCCCTTCCGTGACTGGTCTTCCCAAATTCCATTCGGGCTAATTTGATTAACTCTGTCTCTGGGGTATAGGATTTTGAAGTAGTACAAAAATGATCGCAGTATTGGGACTGGATAATTGCCCCACAACGCAGTTTTTGTATCAGTGGCCCTGAGAAGACTCACTCAGATACTGTGTCAGAGTTATGAGTGCGAATCTTGTAAATTATTGGTTGAATGACTGAACGAGGGAAGGAAGCAACAAGGAAGCCTGCCTTTCTTGAGTGCCTGGCTACAATATTTTGCCTCACCATCCCTCTAGTATGAAGTTATTGGTTGAAAATCATTTGTTTTCCTTCATGATCAACGCTCAAGTACTGAGCAATATTTCCAAGTTGTTTATTTTTTTCAGTCCCCAACAGGAGTTTCTTTATCTAAAGTTCACCAAGATATTGCTTGAAACACTCTCACCTCACCTTCCCATCTTTTTTTGAGTCCATTTTTCCAGACAAGGGGCAAGGAACTTCTTAAGCACCAACAGGAGTCTTTTTCACAATGTGGAAAAGTCCTTCTAAACCTTTCTTTCCTTCTCCAACACCCCACAATCTGTAGGAATTCTACTGCTGCTACAGCAGCGAGGGACTCTTGTCTCCCAAGAGATCTGGTTGCAATCCTCTGAGGTTTTCACCCTTCATCTCCCTTGACAAATTTCTTAACAATCCTCTCTTCTCACAACACAGAACATGAATACTCTTTCTTATCATTTTGACAGTGATAAACTGACTCTGACTCTCCGTATGAAAATAAGAACCAACCAAGCTTTTTAAAAAGGGATGCTACCATGATTCCCATGCGTATGGGACCATCCCTGATGAGCCTTGATTCGAAAGTGCAAGGGTATGTAATGCAGACAGGAAATGCACAAGCTTATCAGCAGGGCTTGCAGGCTAGGATTTAGATGGAAGTGGGTTTGTGTGACTGGGAGTTGAACATTGGTGGATAAATTCTTGGCATTATCTCAAGGTGCACATCCATTTGATGGGTAGTGGGTTTTCAACACCTAGAAAAACCAGGGCTCTAGGATGTCCCTTTAACATAAAGAACGAGAAGATATTTTCTGCCTTTTTGTTCCTTACTTCTGTCCGTACCCCTACTAAGCCTAGACATTCAATGCTGTATGATGGCTCCTCCAAATCCATTTCATCCAAAGAGCCTGCAGATTGTGTGTGTGTTTGCAATGGGATTTCATGTTGGACCCAAGGTGCACACTTGAGTCTCTTCACTCCAAGTTCTTTCTCTCATAAGGATAAGTAACTTATAAGAGCTTAGTATATTATAGTTTTTGGTAGTGTTGCCAGATAAAATACAGATTTTGAGTTTAATGTAAATTTCAGAGAAACAGGGGACGAATTTGCAGTAAAACTATGTCCAAAATATTGCGTAGGACACAGTTACACTAAAAAACTAATTCATTGTGTTTGTCATATTCAAAAATCAAATTCAATTAGGCATTTGCTATTTTTCTTTGCTAAATCTGGCCACCCTATTCTTTCAAGTACTTGGAAATTTGAGAGACTGTAGAAATTCTCATTCTAGGAAACTAGTGCAGAAACAGAGGAGCCACGATACCAGTACAAAGAGAATCATTGGATTTATCCTCAGATATTTTGGACCATATATGAATTTCAACCAGAAAAAAAAAACCAAAAACAAAACCGAAGGCATTTTTAAAAATGAAAATAGATTGCATTCGTATTCAGTTGCACAACTTATCTCTGGAAAGACTTTAATGAAACACAACACTGCTTTCCTCTGGGAAAGAGAATTGGGTTAACAGGGGAAAGATGTGAGAGGATGCATCACTGCAAGTTCCATTTTGCACACTTTGAATTTGAACCAGGCAAAGGTACTACTTGTTAAAATATTAAATTTTTAAAAGGTAAAAGGTATTTAACAACAATGTAATACCATGAGAAACACAGTTAGTGAATTCTGGTCTTAGACATGTGGGCTGCATGATGGTTTTTTTGAGGGGGTTTTCCAACACAAAGGAGCATTAGTAAGGCTGGTCTTGCTGGATATTGGTTGGAGCACAAGGACCGCTTCCTTGGGAATGATGTGCATAGAGCAATCAACCATGCTGCATCTGCTGAGACAATCCTAATCTCAAACACTCAGTTCCATGTGGCCATAAATACCGAAGGGTTTATCAGACTAAAAGTTCTGAATTTTGTTCAGAGAGTCAAGTCTCTGTTGAAGTACAACAAGAGCCAGGTAGGAAGCAGAGTGGGTTGAGGGACACAAAACTAGGCTGATGGAGAAAGAAGTGAAATGAAGAGAACATCAAGTCCAACCTTGGTGCTGTGACTCTAAAAAGCAATTTATAAGTTGCCCAAAGAGGCACATACCAATTGTGTTGCCACTGTGTCATGTGGAAGGAACTTCTGGTTCTTACCTACCTGCCAGAGCCCTCATGGAATATCTCCCCACTCCACCCAGGCCCACCTGCCCTCTGCCCCTCCCCCGCTGCAGAATGTTTCAATCCCACATTCTACTGTTCAGATTCAAACTTTTCCCTTAGCTGCCAGAGCCAGGAGTGGTGCAAGAGAACTTACATTGTAACTCATGACCTGCTGGAGGCTCAACTTAAATGAGCTTGAGAGTTAAAACTCCAGGGGGTTCAGTTGCATAAGGCCCCACACTTTCAGGAGTTTTTCCTACAGCAGCCTTATTAGTTTCTCAAAGTATAGATCAGAGAAAATCTCCTCCTGCTTCTGGGGGCGGGGTGGGGGGGGGAGAGGAGGATGTAAGCATTTTGAAGTGTGCCCTGAGCATTCTGTTCTACTTAACAAAAGCCTGCCCTCAAGAGAAACTGTTCTTTTAACCTTTCTTAGAGTATAACTGCTTTACAGGATTGTGTCAGTTTCTGCTGTACAACAAAGTGAAAGAGCTACATGTATACATGTATCCCCATATCACCTCCCTCTTGAGCCTCCCTCCCACCCTCCATATCCCACCCCTTTAAAGTCTTCACAAAGCATCAAGCTGTTCTCCTTGTGCTCTCTAGTAGCTTCCCACTAGCCATCTATTTTACATCTGGTAGTGTGTGTTTGTCAATCCTACTCTCTCACTACATCCCAGCTTCGCCTCCTCCCACTGTCCTCAAGTTCTTTCTCCACGTCTGCATCTCTATTCCTATCCTGCCAGTAGGTTTATCAGCACCATTTTTCTAGATTCTGTATATAAGAGTTAGCATATGGTATTTGTTTTTCTTTTTCTGGCTTACTTCACTCTTTAGGACAGACTCAAGATCCATCCACCTCACTACAAATAGCTCAATTTCATCCCTTTTTTTGGCTGAGTAATAGTCCATTGTATATAATGTGCCACATCTTCTTTATGCATTCATCTGTCAATGGACATTTAGGTTGCTTCCATGTCCTGGCTATTGTAAATAATGCTGCAGTGAACATTGTGGTAGACGTATGCTTCTGAAGTATGATGATCTCCGGGTATATGCCCAGTAGTGGGATTGTGGGGTCATATGGTAGTTCTAGTTTTAGCTTTTTTGAAGAGGAAAATTAGAAACTTGCACTCAGCTAAAAACAACTGTGTGCTCATTCTGCTTTCATACAATATGCTTGCTCCGTGTTCTGCTTTTGTAAAATATGCTTGCTGCGCTGAAAAGGAAAAACAAAAACAGGATGCCCTAGCAATTGGATGTAACCATAGGATGTTTTGCTAAATATGGAATGTTCTGCACCTGCTCTTGTAAGTTTCTGTTTGGAAACTTCTGTGCTCTGTAAACCAACTCACCAATCTACAATGCTAACTGTAACCATCTGCACTGACCCCTATAAAAGTAAAGCTCACCCTGAGCTCGGAGCCCAGAACTTTGAAGCGTTAGCTCATCTGGGGCTGCTGGCTTAATATAGCTGGGTTCTCCAGCCCTCCAAGTGTGGTGCTTGGTGTCTCAATGGACCAATTTCTGCAACATTTCTGGAGGCCCCAGTGAGATTCCAACCACGCTAGCCCCTTGAGCCACCGGACCGGTAGCTGAGGCGAGTCGGAGGGAAGGAGCTACGAGATGAACGAGGAGGCACGCCACCTGACAGGATTCCAGGTTCTCTTTTGGACCAGTGCTCTGACTCTCTGTATGGCTGGGCCCCGACCAGACTCATTGGAGGGACAAACCAACTCACCAGGAATGGCCACAGGACCAGGTAAGGCCCTGGGGCACTGAACCCAGTCAGGTCCCGTCTCCGGATGGAAGAGGAGCTTGATCACCTCCTATGATCTTCAGTAAGAAGACCACCAGTTAGGGACCTTCCCAGAGGGGGGAAGCACTGTGATGAACTCTGGTCCGAATGTGCATGTGAGTGAGAACCCTGGTTCCTCCTCGTTCCAGGGCGACTGTGTGGCTCCATGGCCTTTGTGACTGAGTCTGAGTGGGCCTTAACCTGTGGTTTCATGGTGACCTCATATGGCTCAGGGTGGTGTCTGTCTCTGGGGGACCCAGTCCCTCCCTGTGAGTCAGATCCAGGCCAGGAGTTTACACTGGCCTGCCAAAGCTAAGAGGCACCTAATTTCCCCATGGGGACACAGCCAGGCAGGCACCTGAATGGTGTCCTCTTTTTAGGGGGCACCCACCTTTGTTTTTGTGACACCAACACAGGGCAGGATAGATGGGGGCAGGGGAAGGAGTCAATTGATTCCTGATTTGATTTAAAATTGTGCATGTCCAAATGGCACTCTGCCCTAAGGACCTCCGCCAAGATTATTTTCTTAAAAATTTGAAGGCTCACTCTCCCTTTCCGTCAGCTGACTCATGGAGCCAATTTATTGAGGAATTAGGTTATCCCTGAAAGACTTGTCCCATTTGCCAGACAGATCTGTACCTCCCTCCCTCTTGGTCCCCTGGACCGGTCCGTGTAGAGCAGCACACTCTGACGTGTTCTTGGACACTTTCGGATTCTCATTTCAAGGCTGCCTTCCTCTGTCACCTTTCCTTCATAATCCTCTAATTCCCCAAGGATTTCAGGCTCTTCACTTAGGTGAGGAGTACGCACACTTGCTCCCTCTGCCTGCTCAGTGCCCTCAAGAGGGTCAATCACCCCAGACCCCCTCCAGAGCCCCACCTAAAGTTATTCCTCCAGAAACCCCCATTACAAGAGACAGCCTCCTTTCAGCCCTGTCTCCCTGAGACATGTAATGATCAGGGCCATCTTCAAGGAGGCACGTACTTGTGCTGTCTGGGAACACTGGGCTTTCCAGGAGTAGTGACATTAGCACTATCTGGGTGAAAAGGCCCTAACAAGGTCCTTCCCTTGAGTGCCCCTCTCCTCCCTGGTCAAAGAGGTAGACTGCACTTGTCAACATGGGGGGAAGTTCCTCCGAGCTGACTGTTCTGGATTGTATGATGAAAAACTTTAAGAAAGGTTTTCCTGGAGGCTATGGGGTTAAGATAACTTCGAGAAAGCTCCGCACGCTGCGAGAGTTAGTATGGCCGACCTTTCGGTGAGATGGCCCATGGAGGGTACTCTGGACCTTCCTACGGTTAAAGCTGTGTACCAAGTGGAGACAGACCTCCGGGTACCCAGACCAGTTTCCATACATAGATTCCTGCTTACAAATTGCCATTCAGCTCCCTCCTTGGGTTTGGTTCTGTGCAATAGGCAGGGACAGTGTAGGATCTCTATGGCCCAACCGGCTCCAAGGGAAAGCAAAGATAAACTGACAAAGGTTATCCACCAAGACCACCCCAAAGAAAAGCCCCCTGTGCCTCTGCCCTATATGCCAGCTGCTCCACCGGTTCCCAGTCAGCCTCCTCACCCTTTACCAGATGGCCCTCCGCCATCTGTGTCTCCATTGCCTCCAAATCCAGAGCGCCCTCCAAGCCTGCGGAGACTTCACTCAGCCAACCAACCAGCTCAACAGCCCGCAGCCCTGCAGATGCCCTTGTGAGAGGCCCGAGGCCCTCCCCAGGTCAATGAGGATAGTTCCTTCCAGCCAGGACTCCCAGTCATTTATTATCAGCCCTTCAGCACCACCGACCTTCTCAACTGAAAACACCACACCCTGTCCTATCCGGAGAAGCCACAAGCAATGACTGACCTCCTTGAGTCCATTTTTCACATCCACCAACCTACTGGGATGACTGTCACCATCTCCTCCTGACTCTCATCAACACCGAGGAACGCTGCCAGATCCTGTCAGAGGCACGGAAATGGCTCTAAGGGCAGCCACCAGCTGGTACAGTAGATCCTGCAGCCTGGTCCCTGGGGGCTGCACTGGATGGTTGAACCAACTGGGACTTCAACACCCCAGACAAGAAGGGCTCCCTTGATAAATATTGATAAGCCCTGCCGCAGGGATGGAGAGCAGGAGCTAGAAAACCAACCCACATGTCCAAGACAACAGAAGTGCACCAGAAGCCAGATGAATCACCCATGGAATTCTATGAGAGACTGTGTGAAGCGTTCTGGGTGTATACCCCTTAGGACCCTGAAGTACGGGAAAACCAATGCATGGTTAATGCAGCATTCATGGCCTAGTCTTATGCTGACATCCGCCATAAGCTTCATAAGCTTCAGGGCTTCACTGGAATGAATGCCACCCATTTGCTGGAAGCTGCAAACAAGACGTTTGTGAACCACGACCAAGCCCAAAAGGTGGCTGACAAGCACATGAAGCAGAAGGTGTCCCTGATGGCCGCTGCACTTGGGAACTCAGATAGAGTAAAGCAGACTGCTCCCCCGCAGAAAGGGGAAGCCAAGAGGAGACCACCACTATGACATGACCAACGCACCTATTGCAAAGAGACCGGACACTGGAAGAAGGAATGTCCCCATCGCAGAGGGATATCTGAAGGGTCAAAGAAGGTCAATCAACCCAGCAGAGGAAGGTACCAGCCTGAGCTAGCCGTCCAAAACCTTATCAGCCTGGCCGGAGTAGAACTGGAGTAAGGAGGACTGGGAGCCCTGATCCTGGGCCCCCCGGAGCCTACGGTCGCAATTAAAGTAGGGGGCCAATCAATGACATTTATGATGGACACTGGAGCTGAACGTTCTGTGGTAACCACACCTGTGGCTCCGCTCACAGGTCAAACAGCAACTATCATTGGGGCCACAGCGGACAGGACTGCCCGCTCATCCTGCAAGGCCCGCTCATGTCAGCTAGGGGGCCACCTAGTGACTCATGAATTCCTGTACTTACCAGAGTGCCCCATTCCCTTGCTGGGCAGAGACTTGCTGACAAAGCTTGGGGCACAGATCACCTTTGTCCCCAGGAAGCCCGCAAGCCTCACCCTGGGGAGCCAACCAGCTCTGATAATGGCTGTGACTGTGCCCAGGGAAGATGAATGGCATCTCTATTCTTCAGAAAGAGAACAAACGAATCCAACTAGCCTGCTAGAAGAGTTCCCTGCTGTCTAGGTAGAAAAGGGGCCCCCAGGTTTAGCCAAAACCCATGCACCCATAGTGGTGGACCTGAGGCCAGGGGCCACTTCTGTCAGGCAGAGGCACTATCCAGTACTGCAAGAGGCGCGTCTGGGAATCCAGGACCACATCCAATGCCTGCGTAATGCTGGAATTCTGATCGAGTGTCAGTCTCCCTGGAACACTCTGCTTCTACCAGTCAAGAAGCCTGGAGGGAATAACTATCGCCCGTCCAGGACCCCCGCACCATCCACAATGCAGTGATCACCATCCATCCAGTGGTCCCGAACCCTTACACCCTTCTGAGCCTCTTACCCACCCAAGTGAGCTGGTTCACCTGCCTCGATCTCAAGGATGCCTTCTTTTGCCTCTGGCTATCACCAGCCAGCCAGCCCTTGTTTGCCTTTGAATGGGAAGACCCACACACTGGGAGAAAGACACAGCTGACTTGGACCCGACAGCCACAAGGCTTCAAAAACTCGCCTACCTTGTTGGCTGAAGCACTGGCTGAGGATCTTGCTGCCTTCCCCTGAAAAGCTTTGAACTGCACCCTACTCCAGTACGTAGATGACATGTTGCTAGCCAGTCCCACCCAAGAGGACTGCTGGAAAGGCACCAAAGCCCTATTGGCCCTACTCTCCACAAGGGGGTACAAAGTGTCAGAGAAAAAGGCTCAGATCTGCAGACAGGAGGTCAAGTACCTTGGGTTTGTCATCTTGAGAGGGCATTGGGCGCTCAGACATGTGAGGAAGCAAACCATCTTTTCAATACCTCAGCCAAGCACCAAGAAAGAGGTCCATGAGTTCCTCAGGGCTACTGGATTCTGCCGGATCTGGATACTGGGTTTCTGTGAAACTGCCAAGCTGTTGAATGAGGCCATGGCAAGGTCTGGTAAGGACCCCCTAGACTGGGAGCCTAAACAAGAAAAAGCCTTCAAGGAGAGAAAGAGACTCTTAACCAGCGTTCCAGCATTAGGGCTGCCAGATGTGACACGGGACTTTAACCTCTTCGTGCATGAGAAAAATCATACTGCACTGGGGGTCCTCACACAAATAGTTGGGTCATGGCAGTGCCTGGTCACATAGCTGTCCAAAAGACTGGATCCTGTGACTGCGGGATGACCGCTGTGCCTCTGGGCAGTAGCTGCTACAGTGGTCCTGGTCAGAGAAGCAGACAAGCTTACACTGGGGCAGAATGTAAATGTAAAAAAGTCCCCCATGCTGTTACCACGCTGATGAACAGCCAGGGACATAAATGGCTGACCGATGCCAGAATGACTCACTATCAAGGACTGCTCTGCAAAAACCCATGGGTCCGCCTCGAGACTGTGCGGACGCTGAATCCTGCCACCTTCTTACCTACAGAGGTAGGATCACAACTGTGCAGAAGTCCTAGGTGAAATCTACTCGAGCAGGCCAGACCTGATGGAAACTCCCCTCCAGAACCCAGAACTGGAATTGTTCAGTGACGGAAGCAGTTTTGTCCGGGAAGGACAACGCAAAGCAGGCTATGCAATAGCAAAAACAGATGAGATGATAAAGGCTGAAGCCTTGCCACAGGGGTGGTCGGCACAACAGGCTGAGCTGTGGGCACTCATCCAGATGCTGAGGCACGCTGAAGGGAAGCGAGTCAGCATCTACACAGACTCAACTTATGCCTTTGCTACTTTGCATGTTCATGGAGCCATCTATAAAGAAAAGGGACTGATTCAGCATCGGGCGCTGAGCTTCTGCACACTGCCCGCCTGGCCGAGGTACCAGCTCAGCTGTGTCACACAAGGAACTCTGGCCTGAAGCACCCGCTGAGAGGCGTCTGCCCGGGGCACCCTATGAGCGAGTGAAACCAGACAAAGCACAAAGGAAAAAAAAAGGAGAAAAGATGGCAGCGAAGTAGAGAGACGTGGAGTGCATCCCTCTCCACAGATGCATTGGGAATGCACGGAAGGACACAGTAATTCCCACAGAGAACCAGCTGAACACCAGCAGACGGCCTCGGACACCAGAAAGGACTGCAGGGAGCCCGACATAGCCGGTAGGGAGGCAACTACAACGGCTCAAAGAGGGTGAAGCGGCGGAGCTGTGGCAGACGGGAGGGAGTGAAAAAATACAGAGGGTTCGCAGCGCAGCTCAGCATTCCCGGACCGAGAGGTCGATCCGCAGCTGAATGGAGGGTCCAGGAGCAGGAGCGTGGGAACCAGAGAGCTGGTTCAGGGTGAGAAACATTGTTGCCGGTAGGGTGACGGACCGAGAGGACAGGAGGGAAGAGGTCCATGGAGAGGAGTGCCCGTCCCTGAGAGCTGCCTGGCCATGATGGCGGCTGGAGGCTGCAGGCTCACGGGCTGGGGGGAGGAGCCGCACATGCGTAGCCTCTCTCTCTCTTTCGGCGCCTCTGCAACAGGCAGTGGAGAGATGCCTGTAGGCCACCTAAGGCGCTCAGGGATAACAAGCACCCTCAGGCACTCGGGCGGGGCTAGATTAAAACCCCTTGCAACGCCAGCAGCAGGGAGCCTGCAGAGGGAAAAAAACAACAACAACAGCAACAACAACAAAAAAAACCCTAGAGAGGCCCAACTCTAAGACTTTCTGTTTACGCCTGAGCCACCGGCTTCCCTCTGCATCAGGCACCTCCAAGCCCGACTGAAACAACAGTGAGCCACTGCTCACTCACTCCCAGGAGAAGGAGCCACTATTGTACCCTCTCCCTCCCCACACACCTACGCTTACAGATGAACAATAAAGGAACCTCTGCTGGTCACAGAATAATGCAAAAAAACCCAAGGCAAGGAGAAGGACACTTACAGCTGAGACGCTAAGGAAACAGAAATAGCAGTATCAATACCTATTGAACTGGTCCATTCGGGGATCAGTTCTGGATTTTTTTTTTCTTTTTCTTTCTCTCTCTTTTTTTTTTCTTTATTAAATACGATCTTAGCTCTAAGGGATCTACAAGTTTTATAACAAAATTTTTTAATGATTTTTTTTTGCCTTTTTTATATACTTCTATATCTAGCTAAGTTTTTGGTAGTACAGACAATATATCTCTCATACTTTCCTTTCATCCCTATTTTTTATACATTTCTATTCCTTTCTCTTTATTTGCATATTTCCAACCACATTACACTCTTCTGTTCCCCTTTCTTCCAGCCTTTTTAACTTTATTTTATCTTAACATACTTATAAGCAACACTATCGGTCTGCTCAGACTATTTGCACTATTCTCCAGATGACGCACTGCCTTGGTATTTAATATTAGGTTTTGTCTTTATCTTAGTTCTTAGTACAGTTGTCTAATTACATTCTGAGAATCTCCATTCTCTCTGGTGGTACTCTGGCTCTTTTCTATATTGGATCCTAGCTTACAAAATCTCCCTGGATTAATGTTTGTATGTGTAAGGTGTTATTTGTTTGTTTGTTTGCTTTTGCTTTTGTCTCTGATTTGTTCTGATTCAGTTGTCAATTTCTGTTGGGTTTCTCTTTGAATATCTGATAGCACACTGGGGTTCTGTCAGGTCTTTCTAGAGCCTTATGTCCTAACGGATTCAGTAATTGTGTGTCTTATACATGTATGTATTTCCTAGACTCAGTATTTGTTTAACCCAATGTGCGGACATTAGTCTGAGGCTTGGACAGTCTTCTATAAACACCTCTATCGCAAGGACAAGCAACCCCAAAAGTTTGGACAACCATGAGGAAACAAAGAAACACCATGCAGGCAAAGGAGCAGGAAAAGAACCCAAAAGACCAAATAAATGAGGAGGAAATAGGAAAAATGCCTGTAAAAGAATTTAGAGTAATGATAGTAAAAATGATACAAAATATCAATAACAAAATAAAGTACAAGAAACAGTTCATAAGAACTCAAAAAAACAAACAGCAATGGATCACAAAATAACTGAAATTAAAAATACTCTAGATGCTATAACCAGCAGAATGACTGAGGCAGAAGAACAAATAAGTGAGTTGAAAGATAGAATGGGGGAAATAACTGCCACAGAGCAGGAAAAAGAAAAAAGAATAAAAAGAATGGAAGACAGTCTCAGACACCTCAGTGATAACATTAAGCGTACCAACATTCGAATTATAGGCATCCCAGAAGAAGAAGAAAACAAGAAAGGGTCTGAGAAAATATTTGAAGAGGTCATAGTGGAAAACTTCCCCAACATGGGAAAGGAAATAATTAACCAAGTCCAAGAAGCACAGAGAGTCCCATTCAGAATAAACCCAAGGAGAAATACACCAAGGCACATATTAATCAAACTAACGACAATTAAACACAAAGAAAAAATATGAAAAGCAGCAAGAGAAAAGCAACAAACAACATATAAGGGAAAACCCATCAGGATAACAGCTGACATTTCTGCAGAAACTCTGCAGGACAGAAGGGAATGGCAGGATATACTGAAAGTCCTGAAAGAGAAAAACCTACAGCCAAGAATACTCTACCCAGCAAGAATCTCATTCAGATTTGAGGGAGAAATCAAAAGCTTTCCAGACAAGCAAAAGTTAAGAGAATTCAGCACCACCAAACCAGCCTTACAACAAGTGCTAAAGGAACTTCTCTAAGTAGGAAACACAAGAAAAGGAAAACACCTGCAAATACAAACCAAAACAATTAAGAAAATGGTAATTGGAACACACATGTCAATAATCACTTTAAATGTCAATGGATTAAATGCTCCAACCAAAAGACACAGATTGGCTGAATGGATACAAAAACAACACCATTCTATATGCTGCCTACAAGAAACCCACTTCAGACCAAGCAACACATATAGACTGAAAGGAAAGGGATGGAAAAAGATATTCCATGCAAATGGAAGTCAAAAGAAAGCTGGAGTAGCAATACTCATATCAGACAAATTAGACTTTAAAGTAAAGACTATTACAAGAGACAAGGAAGGACACTACATAATGATCAAGGGATCCATTCAAAAAGAACACATCACAATGGTAAATATCTATGCTCCCAATAAAGGAGCACCTCAATACATAAAGCAAATGCTAACATCTATAAAAGGGGACATCGACAGTAACACAATAATAGTGGGAGACTTGAACACCCCACTTACATCAATGGACAGATCATCCAAACAGAAAATCAATAAAGACACACAAGCTTTAAATGACACATTAGACCATCTCGACTTCATTGATATTTATAGGACATTCCATCCAAAAACGACAGACTACACTTTCTTCTCAAGTGCACACGGAACATTTTCCAGGATAGATCACATCTTGGGTCACAAATCAAACCTCAGCAAATTCAAGAAAATTGAAATCATATCATGCATCTTCTCAGACCACAACGCCATGAGACTAGATATCAATTACAGGAAAAAAACTGCAAAAAATACAAACACATGGAGGCTAAACAATTCACTATTAAACAACCAAGGAATCACTAAAGAAATCAAAGAGGAAATCAAAAAATATCTAGAAACAAATGACAATGAAAACACAACAACCCAAAACCTATGGGACGCAGCAAAAGCAGTTCTAAGAGGGAAGTTTATAGCAATACAGTCCTACCTTAAGAAACAAGAAAATTATCGAATGAACAACCTAACCTTACACCTAAAACAACTAGAGAAAGAAGAACAAAGAAACCCCAAAGTGAGCAGAAGGAAAGAAATCATAAAGATCAGAGCAGAAATAAATGAAAAAGAAAGAAACCATAAGAAAAATAAATAAAACTAAAATCTGGTTCTTTGAGAAGATTAACAAAATTGATAAACCATTAGCCAGACTCATCAAGAAAAAAAGGGGAGAAGATGCAAATCAACAGAATTAGAAATGAAAAAGGAGAAGTCACAACGGACACCTCAGAAATACAAAAGACCATGAGAGACTACTACAAGCAACTATATGCCAATCAATTGAATAACCTGGAAGAAATGGATAAATTCTTAGAAAAATACAATCTTCCAAGACTGAACCAGGAAGAACTAGAAACCATGAACAGACCAATCACAAGTACGGAAATTGAGGCAGTGATTAAAAATCTCCAAACACACAAAAGCCCAGGACCAGATGGGTTCACAGGCGAATTCTATCAAACATTTTGTGAAGAGTTAACACCTATCCTTCTCAAACTCTTCCAAAATATTGCAGAAGGCGGAACACTCCCAAACTCATTCTACGAGGCTACCATCACCCTGATACCAAAACCAGGCAAAGATGTCACAAAAAAAAGAAAACTACAGACCAATATCCCTGATGAATATAGATGCAAAAATCCTCAACAAAATACTCACTAACAGACTCCAAGAGCACATTAAAAAAATCATACACTATGATCAAGTGGGGTTTATCCCTGGGATGCAAGGATTCTTCAATATATGCAAATCAATCAACGTGATACATCATATCAACAAATTGAAGGATAAAAACCATATGATCATTTCAATAGATGCAGAAAAAACTTTTGACAAAGTTCAACATCCATTTATGATAAGAGCTCTCCAGAAAATGGGCATAGAAGGAAATTATCTCAACATAATAAAAGCCATATATGAAAAACCAAAAGCCAACATCGTTCTCAAAGGGGAAAAACTGAAAAAATTCCCTCCAAGAACAGGAACAAGACAAGGGTGTCCACTCTAACCATTATTATTCAACATAGTTTTGGAAGTTTTAGCCACAGCAATCAGAAAAGAAAAAGAAATCAAAGGAATCCAAATTGGAAAAGAAGAAGTAAAATTGTCACTCTTTGCAGATGACATGATATTATATATAGAAAACCCTAAACTCTACCAGAAAACTGCTAGCACTAATTGATGAGTTGAGTAAATTAGCATGATACAAAATTAATGCACAGAAATCTCTTGCATTCCTATACACTAACAACGAAAGAGCAGAAAGAGAAATTAAGGAAACTCTCCCATTCACCATTGCAACAAAAAGAATCAAATACCTAGGAATAAACCTGCCTAAGGAGGCAAAAGATCTGTATGCAGAAAACTTTAAGACATTGATGAAAGAAATCAAAGATGACACAAACAGATGGAGGGACATACCATGTTCCTGGATTGGAAGAATCAACATCGTGAAAATGTCTGTACTACCCAAAGCAATTTACAGATTCAATGCAATCCCGATCAAATTACCAATGGCATTTTTCACAGAACTAGAGCAAGAAATCTTACAATTTGTGTGGAAACGCAAAAGACCCCGAATAGCCAAAGCAATCTTGAGAAGGAAAAATGGAGTTGGTGGAATCAGGCTTCCTGACTTCAAACTATACTACAAGGCCATAGTGATCAAGACAGTATGGTACTGGCACAAAAATAGAAAGGAAGATCAATGGAATAGAATAGAGAACTCAGAAGTAAGCCCAAACACATATGGGCATCTTATCTTTGACAAAGGAGGCACGAGTATACAATGGCAAAAAGACAGCCTCTTCAATAAGTGGTGCTGGGAAAACTGGACAGCAACATGTCAAAGAATGAAATTAGAACACTTCCTAACACCATACACAAAAATAAACTCCAAATGGATTAAAGACCTACATGGAAGGCCAGACACTATCAAACTCCTAGAGGAAAACATAGGCAGAACACTCTATGACATCCATCAAAGCAAGATCCTTTGTGACCCACCTCCTAGAATCACGGAAATAAAATCAAGAATAAACAAATGGGATCTCATGAAACTTAAAAGCTTTTGCACAGCAAGAGAAACCATAAACAAGACTAAAAGGCAACCCTCAGAATGGGAAAAAATAATTGCCTATGAAACAACGGACAAAGGATTAACCTCCAAAATATACAAGCAGCTCATGAAGCTTAATACCAGAAAAGCAAATAACCCAATCCACAAATGGGCAGAAGACCTAAACAGACATTTCTCCAAAGAAGACATACAGATGGCCAACAAACACATGAAAAGATGCTCAACATCACTCATCATCAGAGAAATGCAAGTCAAAGCCACCATGAGGTATCACCTCACACCAATCAGAATGGCCATCATCACAAAATCTGGAAACCACAAATGTTGGAGAGGGTGTGGAGAAAAGGGAACTCTCCTGCACTGTTGGTGGGACTGTAAGTTGGTACAGCCACTATGGAAAACAATTTGGAGGTTCCTTAAAAAACTACAAATAGAACTACCATATGATCCAGTAATCCCACTCCTGGGCATATACCCAAAGAAAACCATAATCCCAAAAGAAACGTGTACCATAATGTTTATTGCAGCACTATTTACAATAGCCAGGACATGGAAGCAACCTAAATGCCCATCAACAAATGAATGGATAAAGAAGATGTGGCATATATATACAATGGAATATTACTCAGCTCTAAAAAGGGATGAGATGGAGCTCTATGTAATGAGGTGGATAGACCTAGAGTCTGTCATACAGAGTGAAGTAAGTCAGAAAGAGAAAGACAAATATTGTATGCTAACTCACATATACGGAATCTAAAAATGGTACTGATGAACTCAGTGACAAGAACAAGGATGCAGATGCAGAGAATGGACTGGAGAACTCGAGGTTTGGGAGGGGGCAGGCAGTGAAGGGGAAGCTGAGACGAAATGAGAGAGTAGCATAGACATATATATACTACCAAGTGTAAAGTAGATAGCCAGTGGGAAGTTGCTGTATAACAAAGGGAGTTCAACTTGAGGATGGAAGATGCCTTAGAGGACTGGGACGGGGAGGGTGGGGGGGACTCGAGGAAGGGTGGGAGGGGAGTCGAGGGAGGGAGGGAATACGGGGATATGTGTATAAAAACAGATGATTGAACTTGGTGTACCCCCCAAAAATAATAAATAAATAAAAACTTAACTAACGTCTATGTGTACCAGGAGGAGGACGTAGTTGGGGAAGGCTCAGAGAAGGTAGATGAATGGGGTTGTGGGATTGGATGGTTGGGGTGGGGCCATGGTCCAGGCTCCTCCTCTATAACTCCCTCCCCACCCTCAGGAGCCCTTTGTGACCAGACCACAGCTCTGTGATGTGGGCCTAGGATTTCAGTCCCCAAGAACACACCCTGTGCTCAGTTGCCAGAGGGCAGCAGTGTGATTCACAGGATGGAGAATCCTCTCTTTACCCTCAAAAGTACTTTTGATGATTGGTTTAACTCAGTTCCACTTCCTGGGTGATTGATACCATCTTTGCCTTTCTGTGTGCACTGGGGATCTTATTCCTATTACTTCCTTACCTCCAGAAGAATCCATCCTTACCACCTCCTAGGAAACATCAGGAAGGTAAGGAAACTTTGGCCTCAACCCACAAGCACATGATTCGCTCATCTTTTCTATCATTATTTCCACTTCTCTGAATCAACTAGAGAGACTCCTGTGATGGGAAAGAATAGGACATCTATCCTCAACAAAGAACAGAGCATCTTCCCTCTGTGGACAAGCCAGCCTGGGCAGGGGACAGAGGGAACACTAGGATTTCCATCCAAAGATGTCAGACCAGGTGTCCAGGTGTGGCCGAGGGCTCCAGGGCAAGTCCCAAACTCAGTGACCAGAGGCCCAGGACTGGACACTGAGTTCAATCTCAGCCAGAGGACAGGCCCCTGAGCACTGGGTCACCAGCCATGAACAAGGGTCTCAGATGAGGGCTGATCTGCTGGCAGTGCTGAGGCCCTGAGAGCCTCGTGTGGGGGCTGGAGGGGGACCCTGGCCTCAGGAAGCAGAGACCTACCTGATGGAGCTCACATTGTAACAGAGCACTGCATGGGCAGCCCTTAGCCCTGGCCATTGCTGCTCCCTGTTCCCCTGCACCCAGGTACCAGGCAATGGTTGCTGGGAGACTATTAATGCAGGAGGGTTAGAGCTTGTTAGAGGTCCTGCTCAGCCACTGGTTGCACCACAGTGGGCCCCTCCCCCAGCAAGCAACTGTCAATGAGCAACTGTCAATGTCAGATTCAGCCAATGGTCCCCAGAGAGGTGGTCTTCAGGGGGAGAGTGAGGTAAGAGAAGACCACGGCCTGCTCCACCTGGCGCCCTATAGCTCGCCCGGCCTCCTGCGAGGTGAGCTGGGCAGCCCAGCAAACAGGCTGGGTGTTGTGTCCAGCAGGGCTCCAGAGCCCTTGCCAAGGCCACCCCCTGGCCAGGCCCAGGCCTGGAGGCGACAAGGAACCTCTCCCCTCTCCCCGCCTCTGTGACATGATGACAGTGGCTGTCTGCCTGGCACCCAACCCTGCCATTTGGGTGGCCTGAGGATCCTGAGGGCCATTTGGGTCCTGGGTGCCCAGCTCCCTCAGCAGTGACGGGGGGTAGGGTGTGGGGACCTGGCCCTGAGGGAGCCACCAACTGAGATCTGCCTCTCCAGCCAGGACCTGGACTTTGGAGGCTGAAGCTTGTGCCTTGGGACCTTGCCCTTTCTTGTCAGAACAGAGAATACCATTTGTCTGTTGGAGATTTACAGGGACATCTTACCTGACCACGACCTGATCTTAACAACAAAGGATCTGACACCAAGAAGTCTGCAACCACTAACCACACCCCTCCCTCACTTTTCCTGTAAGCAGGCTTTGCCAAAAGCTTTCAGGGAGTTTGAGGTTTTCAGGTATGAGCCACCCACCTCCTTGCATGGTCCTGTAGTAAGCCTTTCTCCGTTCCAAGCTGCAATGTTCTGGTATTGTTCAGCCTCACTGGGCGACAGGAACATGAACTGTTACTTTGGTAACAAGATGGGCCCATAGGTCTGAGAATGTGTGTTTTTCCTGAGCAGCACAGTGATGAAAGAAATCCACAGTGAATCTCATATTGAAAATCCTTCTTTATGTTCCTCAAAGAAGGAAAACAGACTATTTTTATCCGCTTTAAAAATGAGTGAAAGGAAACAAAAACTACAGAACTCTGTTAGTGAAACGTAGAAACTCATATTATATATGGACAGAGTGTCTGATGCTTGTCTACAGAGGGAGAGTGAGACTAGGGTCCCAGGTCCTCAATTTTTGTGTCTCTCAGCATCAAATGGAGCCAAGGGGGAGAAGCAGGAGGAGGAAGCAGAGGGGAGCTTTGAAAGCTACGTTCTGCCATTAGGCCCTGTGTGACCCGCGTGTGCGCCCACCTCTCCTGGCCCCAAGGGCCCAGCCCTATGGGCTCCGAGGAGGCCAGTGTCAGGGCCTGTTGCTCAGGAAACAGAACCCCCACAGAGGCTCCTGGGAAGGAGAGCAGAACCAAAATATTTCCCAGGTTCCACATGCAGAATAAAGCCATGTAGGGGCTGGAAAATGGTGTGGCCCAGCAGGGGCATGTGGGCTGCACTGGACCCAAAACGCCTGGATTGGGAGGGGGGACCTCCACGTCCGACTGTGGACAAGTTGTGTAACTTTGCTGAGATTCTTCTGTGAGGTGAGCCCTGCCCATTCTCCCCCACAGTGAGGTTGTGAGGGCAGCAAGGGGTAATGGATATGGAAGCACATTGTAAATGAGAAAACCTTTCATGAGCTCAGCCATCACTGTCAGGGACCAAGTGGCCTTGGACGGTGGTGCTTGTGGTCCAATCTCCCTATGGCGTCCCCTAAAGGGACCCTGCACTCAGCCTCCTGTTAAGACCCCTAGGCCCCTGTTTTCCCCACCATGACCCAGTCTGCTGATTTCCAGCTTGCAGAGATTGCCTGGAGGAGCTGGAAGAGGTTCAGGACCTGATGGCACTTCTGCACAGGTAAAGACTCTTCCCCTTCTCTCCTGGGTTCTTCTTCCCCTCCAGAGCCTATGGTGTGAGCCAGGGCTGCAGGCAGCCTGGGGCTGAGCGGGGAGGGGAGCCCTGGGGGCAGGGTATGGCTAAAGCCCTGGGGATAGGGACCGCAGGAGCACTGTGAAGTCAGCATGGGGGCCCTGGAGGGTGGTCGGCTGCAGGCGCCCACCCCTGCCTGGCCGGCCCAGCCCTCCTGGCTGCAGCTTGTGCCTCGTGTCTCCTGCAGCCACCTGGGGAGGCTCCCGGACAAGGGCCGCTTTCATCAGCTCTCCTGTCAAGAACCCCGGCGAGGTGTGCAAAGCAGCGGCCACTGCAGCCCACCAGCCATGCAGGGGAGAGGCTGCTCCTGCCATGTCCCCGGCTCCTCTGACCGAGCGGCCACTACCTCAGCCCTCCAGCCTTTCTCCAGGCTCAGTGACCTCCTCAGGTTCTGTTCATACACACGTATCCCTGAGGTCCTCTCACCCACCTGAGCCTTTCCTTCCCCTGGACGGCCTTTCACCCCGGCCACTGGCTCTTTCCCCTTCCCCGCCATGCCCCCCGGATGCAGGGCCCTGCCCTCCACTTCCCACACTGCCAAAGAAGAATACTTTACCCAGTAAAGCTGTCTTTCAGAAATGAAGCAGCAATGTTTGTTCTCAAACAAACAAAAGCTGAGGGAGTTATTCTACACTAGACCTGCCTCACAAGAAATGCTGATAGGATTTCTTCAAGCTGAAAAGAAATGATGGTAATTACTAACATGAATTGTTCATCCCACTCTCTCCTGGCCTGCAAGATTTCTGCACAAATGCAGAGCTTTCAATTCCAGTATATAATTTATTAAATTCTCTTTTCATACTTGAAATAATCACAAGAGTTGGTGGATGCCACATTTCTGAAGCCCCAACATTAATTTAAGGAATTAAGCTGGAAGGATATTTCCTAGGCTTATGGTTTCAGGGAATTGAAGGTGAAGTAATGTCAACAATTCACAGGACTCTCATATAGATCACTAGTTTGCATTCCCCCAGAATAGAAAAACTTGCTATGTGGCCCTTCGTTGGTTGCTCTAGTAAAGCAATTTAAGTTTTGCTGACCTAAAGTAGGTGAATGGTTTATACAAGCTTTAAGTATTGGTCATTTGAAAGACTTCTCTTGTTTCTGAGTATTGTGCCTTTTATGTTTCTGATGATACTTGCTTGGAATTCCTAAAAAATACAATTATTTTTACTTTTGAATGTGTTAAAATATAGGCTACAGTATAGGATAGATATGTGGTATGAAGTTTGTTATTTAATTTCCTTCATTTAGGGTTGTTAATAATTTTCCTGAATCAAACCATTTCATTTGTACACTGCCTTTGTCATGATTTTGGAAATACACTAGGTCTTATTGTCATTATTATTCATGAAATTCTTTAGGAATTTACATTCTTTCTTAGATTGGGCTGTGCAAATGGAAGCCACTTTTCTTCCTGCCATATACAAATTTATCCAGCCCACCATAGATATATAAAATTGCATGAGATTTTTTCAAAGCAAAATAGTTAATACACATCTTTCTTTTTTCTTTTTTGAAGGATGATTAGCGGACTGAAGGAGAATGATGTGATAACTGCTTTTCTTGCTGAACTTCAGAAAATAAAAAAAACAAAGAGGTGAAGAACAGGTTAGTGAGGTAAGATTATATTTTTGTTATTTCCATGCTATCGAACCTCGGTATTAAAAATACTTCAAGTTAGGGGCTTCCTAGGTGGCGCAGTGGTTAAGAATCCGCTTTCCAATGCAGAGGTCTCGGGTTTGATCCCTGCTCCAGGAAGATCCCACATGCCGCGGAGCAACTAAGCCCGTGTGCCACAATAAAAAAAAAAAAAAAAAAATACTTCAAGTTAAACATTATCTTCCTTAGGATAGCAATTATACTGCCCTTGTGAATGTTTTATTATACCATTAGGGCTATGAATCTGAGATTATAAGTCTCCATGTCATGATACCTGTTACTCATCAGTACTTTTATCCAACTCTTTCCCATTTTTCTGCCATGTTGCCTGTTTTTCATTAATTTGCCAGAGTTATTTACATATTCTTGCAATGAGCCATTTGATACTGACAGTGTAAACTGATCACTTTTTTAATGGTGGTTTTTGATAAACAAGGTATTCCATTTTAACTTCTTTAAATATTCTCTTTTAAAGCTTAGAGCTATCCATTTTTTTGTGACACATTACGATTTTATTTCATTTTCTTACTTTTTAAAGTTGAGGTAAAATTCATATAAGTTACATAAAATTCACAAAAAACAAACCATTTTAAAGCAAACAATTCAGGGACATTTAGTATTTTCACAATGTTGTGCAAACACTATTTCTATCTAGTTTCAAAACATTTTCATCACCCCAAAAGAAAACCCCATATTCATTGAGCAGTTGCTCCCCACCCCCCTTATTATTATGCCTGAATAACATCCCATTGTATGTATACACCACAAATTGTGTATCCATTCATGTGTTGATGGACATTTGGGTTATTTCACTTTTTGATTACTGTGAATAGTGCTGCTATGAACATTCAAGTACAAGTTTTTGCGTAGACAAATGTTTTAAATTCTCTTGGGTATACACATAAGAGTGGTCATGTGGTAACTTCATACTTTCCAAGTTGGCTGCACTATTCTACATTTCCACTAGCAATGAATGAGGATTCCAATTTCCCCACATTTTTGCCAACACTCGATACTGTCTGCCTTTTTAATATATCCATCCATATAGATGTAAGGTGTTATCACATTAGTTTTTTAAATTTGTATTTCCTTAATGTTTGCTGTTGTTGAGAATCTTTTCACGTGCTTTTTGGCCATTATTTAGGAGGAATGTTTACTCAGATCTTTAGCCCATTTTAGATTGGATTATTTATTTATTATTGATTTGTAAGAGTTCTCTATATATTCCAGATACACATTCCAAAAGATAAAAGATTTGAAAAAAATTCCTATTGTGTGCATTTTCTTTCATCCTTCTTGATAGTGTCTTTTGAAACCCAAAGCTTTTACTTTTGTTTGATGAAGTACAATTTATCAATTCTTTTCTTTGGTTGCTTGTGCTTTAGTTGTCATATTTAAAAGAACATTGCCCAATCCAAAGATTTACACTTGTTTTCTCAAAGCTTTATAGTTTTACTTCTTACATTTATGCCTATGATCTATTTTGACTTAATTTGTGTGTATGCTGTGAATTAAGGGTCCAACTTCATTCTTTTGCATGTGTCTATCCAACTGCTCTTAGCACTATTTATAGAAAAAGACTATTCCTCCATTGAATTTTCTTGGCACCCTTCTTGAAAATCAATTGACCATAAATGTATGACCTTTTTTCTGGATATTTAATTCTATTTCACTTACCTCTATGTCTGTTCTTATGCCAGTACCACAGAAACTTCATTACTGTAGCTTTATGATATGTTTTGAAATGTGGCAGTGTGAGTCCCCCAACTTCTTGGGTCCTTAAGACTTTCCTCAATAGCACGAAGAGCCTTGGCACTCTTGCCAAAAATCATTTGACCCTGTACCCTATGTGTGAGTTGTCTATTCTGTTCTATATATGTATATGTGTATACACACACACACACACACACACACACACACTCTAGTACCACACTGTTTTGATTATTGTAACTTTCTAGTATATTTTGAAACAGGGATGGTGATTTATCTAGTTCTGTTCTTCTTTTTTAAGATTGTTTTGGCTATTTGGGATCCCTTGAGATTCCATATGAGTTTTATTTCTGCAAAATCTCTGTTGGGTTTTTGACAGGGATTGCATTAAATCTATACATCTCTTTAGCAAGTATTGATACATTAACAACATTAAATTTTTCAAGTCATGAACATAGCATGTCTTTCTATTTATTTTGTCTTCTTTAATTTCCTTCATCAATGTCTTATAGTTTTCAGTGTACTAGTCTTTCACTTCATTAATTAGGTTTATCTCTAAATATTTTACTATTTTTGTTGCTATTGTAAGTGGATTTGTTTCTCAGTTATCTTTTCAAATTGTTCATTGTTTGTCTTCTTTGACCTCTCTTGGATACTACCTGGAAGATTGATAGAAGGTGCTTGTCTCTTTCACCTAATTTGGAATTCTCTCAGGCCAAAAAATTCGCTACACAGATGGCATTCCTCAAAAACATTGCAAGGGAAATGAACAAATTTCTTCAGCTTAAGGCAAAGGATTACAGTTGAGGAAAATAATAAACATGCCAAAAGCCTGGGAAGAAAAGTTAAGGAAAGAGTTTCTTTAGGAAATTCAGGCATTCAAAATTACCTGTGTATAGTGGGTAATTTGGAAAGACATACATATAACCTAGGCATGACACATGCTCAGAGAAGACCTGAGAAGATTCTGACCTTTCATCTCTGGCTGATCTCTAGACTCAGCACAAACAAGAAGTGAAGGTGAAGGCAAAGTTGTAAATGGCCTGGCTATGCAATAAGGAGTGCATAAACACAAAATAAATCTGAGAAAACTGGGAGGGGGTCTAATTTTCCTTTTTTTATTCTTAGGCATTAGTGGACTTTCAGCTTCCAAGCAACTTTTCAAAGGCCCTATGAACATCTCATTACCCAGTTATTCCTTTTACACTATTTGGCTGCTCTGTTGTTTGCCCCCACTATTATTCACTGCCTCAGATCACTGCAAATTTAAACAATTGCCTGTAATTGTTCTTGACAAACACCCCCAAAGAAGGCTTTTCACACTGAACTCTCTCTAAAGGTCAAATAATATTAGCCCTCAAAGCAGGGTTGCCAGGGAACCACTGGTCAGATCAAATAATGATAATTCTCTGGTAATGGAGCTTTGAAAAAATCTCCAACCTTGTTCTGACCCTTCTAGTGGCTGGCAGGCTGCTTGTTTTTACTGTGATTGGGGGCTATTAGTTTTCAAAGCTACCATGGATCTGGAGAGTGGAGGATGGAACAAGTGCAAGTTAAAGCATAAGGAAACAAACTTAAGAGTTTTTGCACAGGAGGAAAAAGATGGCGGCGAAGTAGAGGGACGTGGAATGCATCCCTCTCCACAGATGCATTGGGAATGCACCGAAGGACACAATAATTCCCACAGAGAACCAGCTGAACACCAGCAGACAGCCTCGGACACCAGAAAGGACTGCAAGGAGCCCGACATAACTGGTAGGGAGGCATCGGCGAGGGCTCAAGGAGGGTGAAGCGGCGGAGCCGTGGCAGATGGGAGGGAGTGAGAAACATACGGAGGGTCCGCAGCGCAGCTTAGCATTCCCGGACCGAGATGTCGATCCACAGCTAAACAGAGGGTCCGGGAGCAGGAGCGTGGGAACCGGAGAGCTGGCTCAGGGTGAGAAACATTGTTGCCAGTAAGGTGATGGACTGAGAGGACAGGAGGGAGGGGGTCCGCGGAGAGGATTGCCCGCCCCTGAAAGCTGCCCGGCCATGGGCCATGATGGCTGGAGGCTGCAGGCTTACAGGCGGGAGGGGGCGGGAGGAGCCACACGCATAGCCTCTCTCTCTCTTGCCATGCCTCTGCAACAGGCAGTGGAGAGATGCCTGTGGGCCACCTAAGACACTCAGGGATAACAAGAACCCTCAGGCACTCGGGTGGGGCTAGATTAAAGCCCCTTGGAATGCCAGCAGCAGGGAGGCTGCTGAGGAAAAAAAAACAACAACAACAAAAAAAAAACCCTAGAGAGGCCCAACTCTAAGACTTTCTGCTTACGCCTGAGCCACCAGCATCCCTCTGCAACAGGCACCTCCAAGCCCGACTGAAACAACAGTGTGCCACTGCTCACTCACTCCCAGGAGAAGGAGCCACTATTGTACCCTCTCCCTCCCCACACACCAACACTTACAGATGAACAATAAAGGAACCTCTGCTGGTCACAGAATAATGCAAAAAAACCCAAGGCAAGGAGAAGGACACTTACAGCTGAGACGCTAAGGAAACAGAAATAGTAGTATCAATTCCTATTGAACTGGTCCGTTCTGGGATCAGTTCTGGATTTTTTTTTTCTTCTCTTTTTCTCTTTCTTTTTTTTTCTTTATTAAGTATGATCTTAGCCCTAAGGGATCTACAAGTTTTATAACATAATTTTTTAAAGATATTTTTTATTTTTTTTATTTATTTATTTTTGCCTTTTTATATACTTCTATCTCTAGCTAAGTTTTTGGTAGTACGGTCAATATATCTCTCATACTTTCCTTTCATCCCTATCTTTTATACATTTCTATTCCTTTCTTTTTATTTGCATATTTCCAACCACACTATGCTCTTCTGTTCCCCTTTCTTCCAGCCATTTTAACTTTATTTTATCTTAACATACTTATAAGCAACACTATCGATCTGCTCAGACTCCTTGCTCTAGTCTCCAGAACACACACCGCCTTGGTATTTAATATTAGGTTTTTGTCTTTATCTTAGTTCTTAGTACAGTTGTCTAATTACATTCTGAGAATCTCCATTCTCTCTGGTGGTACTCTGGCTCTTTTCTATATTTGATCCTAGCTTACAAAATCTCCCTGGATTAATGTTTGTATGTGTAAGGTGTTATTTGTTTGCTTGTTTGCTTTTGCTACTGTCTCTGATTTGTTCTGTTTCAGTTGTCAATTTCTGTTGGGTTTCTCTTTGAATATCTGATAGCACACTGGGGTTCTGTCAGGTCTTTCTAGAGCCTTATGTCCTAATGGATTCAGTAATCGTGTGTCTTATACATGTATGTGTTTCCTAGACTTAATATTCGTTTAATCCAATACTTGGACATTAGTCTGAGGCTTGGACAGTTTTCTATAAACACCTCTATCGCCAGGACAAGCAACCCCAAAAGTTTGGACAACCATGAGGAAACAAAGAAACACCATGCAGGCAAAGGAGCAGGAAAAACAACCAACAAGACCAAATAAATGAGGAGGAAATAGGAAAAATGCCTGAAAAAGAATTTAGAGTAATGATAGTAAAAATGAGACAAAATCTCAATAACAAAATAGAGAAAGTACAAGAAACAGTTCATAAGAACTCAGAAAAACAAACAGCAATGGATAACAAAATAGCTGAAATTAAAAATACTCTAGATGCTATAACCAGCAGAATGACTGAGGCAGAAGAAGGAATAAGTGAGTTGGAAGACAGAATGGGGGAAATAAATGCCACAGAGCAGGAAAAAGTAAAAAGAATAAAAAGAATAGAAGACAGTCTCAGAGACCTCAGTGACAACATTAAGCATACCAACATTCGAATTATAGGTATCCCAGAAGAAGAAGAAAACAAGAAAGGGTCTGAGAAAATATTTGAAGAGGTTATAGTGGAAAACTTCCCCAACATGGGAAAGGAAATAATTAACCAAGTCCAAGAAGCACGGAGAGTCCCATACAGAATAAACCCAAGGAGAAATACACCAAGACACATATTAATCAAACTAACGTCAATTAAACACAAAGAAAAAATATGAAAAGCAGCAAGAGAAAAGCAACAAACAACATATAAGGGAAAACCCATAAGGATAACAGCTGACCTCTCTACAGAAACTCTGCAGGCCAGAAGGGAATGGCAGGATATACTGAAAGTCCTGAGAGAGAGAAACCTACAGCCAAGAAGACTCTACCCAGCAAGAATCTCATTCAGATTTGAGGGAGAAATCAAAAGCTTTCCAGACAAGCAAAAGTTAAGAGAATTCAGCACCACCAAACCAGCCTTACAACAAGTGCTAAAGGAACTTCTCTAAGTAGGAAACACAAGAAAAGGAAAACACCTACAAATACAAACCCAAAACAATTAAGAAAATGGTAATTGGAACACACATGTCAATAACCACTTTAAATGTAAATGGCTTAAATGCTCCAACCAAAAGACACAGACTGGCTGAATGGATACAAAAACAACACCATTCTATATGCTGCCTACAAGAAACCCACTTCAGACCAAGCAACACATATAGACTGAAAGGAAAGGGATGGAAAAAGATATTCCATGCAAATGGAAGTCAAAAGAAAGCTGGAGTAGCAATACTCATATCAGACAAATTAGACTTGAAAGTAAAGACTATTACAAGAGACAAGGAAAGACACTACATAATGATCAAGGGGTCCATTCAAGAAGAACATATCACAATGGTAAATATCTATGCCCCCAATATAGGAGCACCTCAATACATAAGGCAAATGCTAACAGGTATAAAAGGGGACATCGACAGTAAGACAATAATAGTGGGAGACTTGAACACCCCACTTACATCAATGGACAGATCATCCAAACAGAAAATCAATAAAGACACACAAGCTTTAAATGACACATTAGACCATCTCGACTTAATTGATATTTATAGGACATTCCATCCAAAAATGACAGACTACACTTTCTTCTCAACAGAACATTTTCCAGGATAGATCACATCTTGGGTCACAAATCAAACCTCAGCAAATTCAAGAAAATTGAAATCATATCAAGCATCTTCTCAGACCACAACGCCATGAGACTAGATATCAATTACAGGAAAAAAAACTGCAAAAAAGACAAACACATGGAGGCTAAACAATTCACTCTTAAACAACCAAGAAATCACTAAAGAAATCAAAGAGGAAATCAAAAAATACCCAGAAGCAAACGACAATGAAAACACAACAACCCAAAACCTATGGGACGCAGCAAAAGCAGTTCTAAGAGGGAAGTTTATAGCAATACAGTCCTACCTTAAGAAACAAGAAAATTATCAAATAAACAACCTAACCTTACACCTAAAACAACTAGAGAAAGAAGAACAAAGAAACCCCAAAGTGAGCAGAAGGAAAGAAATCATAAAGATCAGAGCAGAAATAAATGAAAAAGAAAGGAAAGAAACCATAAGAAAAATAAATAAAACTAAAAGCTGGTTCTTTGAGAAGATTAACAAAATTGATAAACCATTAGCCAGACTCATCAAGAAAAGAAGGGAGAAGATGCAAATAAACAGAATTAGAAATGAAAAAGGAGAAGTAACAACGGACACCTCACAAATACAAAAGATCATGAGAGACTACTACAAGCAACTATATGCCAATCAATTGGATAACCTGGAAGAAATGGATACATTCTTAGAAAAATACAAGCTTGCAAGACTGAACCAGGAAGAAATAGAAACCATGAACAGACCAATCACAAGTACAGAAATCGAGGCAGTGATTTAAAATCTCCCAACACACAAAAGCCCAGGACCAGATGGGTTCACGGGCAAATTCTATCAAACATTTATAGAAGAGCTAACACCTATCCTTCTCAAACTCTTCCAAAATATTGCAGAAGGCGGAACACTCCCAAACTCATTCTATGAGACTACCATCACCCTGATACCAAAACCATGCAAAGATGTCACAAAAAAAGAAAACTACAGACCAATATCACTGATGAATATAGATGCAAAAATCCTCAACAAAATACTAGCTAACAGACTCCAACAGCACATTAAAAAAATCATTCACCATGATCAAGTGGGGTTTATTCCTGGAATGCAAGGATTCTTCAATATACACAAATCAATCAACGTGATACATCATATCAACAAAATGAAGGATAAAAACCATATGATCTTCTCAGTAGATGCAGAAAAAAGCTTTTGACAAATTTCAACATCCATTTATGATAAGAGCTCTCCAGAAAATGGGCATAGAAGGAAATTACCTCAAGATAATAAAAGCCATGTATGAAAAAACCAAAAGCCAACATTGTTCTCAGTGGGGAAAACTGGAAGAATTCCCTCTAAGAACAGGAGCAAGACAAGGGTGTCCACTCTCACCATTATTATTCAACATAGTTTTGGACGTTTTAGCCACAGCAATCACAGAAGAAAAAGAAATAAAAGGAATCCAAATTGGAAAAGAAGAAGTAAAATTGTCACTCTTTGCAGATGACATGATATTATACATAGAAAACCTGAAAGAATCTACCAGAAAACTGCTAGCACTAATTGATGAGTTTAGTCAAGTAGCAGGATACAAAATTAATGCACAGAAATCTCTTGCATTCCTATACACTAACAACGGAAGACCAGAAGAGAAATTAAGGAAACTCTCCCATTCACCATTGCAACAAAAAGAATAAAATACCTAGGAATAAACCTGCCTAAGGAGGCAAAAGATCTGTATGCAGAAAACTTTAAGACACTGATGAAAGAAATCAAAGGCGACAAACAGATGGAGGGACATACCATGTTTCTGGATTGGAAGAATCAACACAGTGAAAATGACTGTACTACCCAAAGCAATTTACAGATTCAATGCAATCCCAATCAAATTACCAATGGCATTTTTCACAGAACTAGAGCAAGAAATCTTATGATTTTTATGGAAATGCAAAAGACCCCGAACAGTCAAAGCAATCTTGAGAAGGAAAAATGGAGTTGGTGGAATCAGGCTTCTTGACTTCAAACTATACTACAAGGCCATAGTGATCAAGACAGTACGGTACTGGCACAAAAATAGAAAGGAAGATCAATGGAATAGAATAGAGAACTCAAAAGTAAGCCCAAACACATATGGGCACCTTATCTTTGACAAAGGAGGCACGAATATACAATGGAAAAAAGACAGCCTCTTCAATAAGTGGTGCTGGGAAAATTGGACAGCAACATGTAAAAGAATGAAATTAGAACACTTCCTAACACCATACACAAAAATAAACTCCAAATGGATTCAAGACCTAAATGCAAGGCCAGACACTATCAAACTCCTAGAGGAAAACATAGGCAGAACACTCTGTGACATCCATCAAAGCAAGATCCTTTGTGACCCACCTCCTAGAATCATGGAAATCAAATCAAGAATAAACGAATGGGACCTCATGAAACTTAAAAGCTTCTGCACAGCGAAAGAAACCATAAACAAGACTAAAAGGCAACCCTCAGAATGGGAAAAAATAATTGCCTATGAAACAATGGACAAAGGATTAACCTCCAAAATATACAAGCAGCTCATGAAGCTTAATACCAGAAAAGCAAATAACCCAATCCACAAATGGGCAGAAGACCTAAATAGACATTTCTCCAAAGAAGACATACAGATGGCCAACAAACACATGAAAAGATGCTCAACATCACTCATCATCAGAGAAATGCAAGTCAAAGCCACAATGAGGTATCACCTTACACCAATCAGAATGGCCATCATCACAAAATCTGGAAACAACAAATGTTGGAGAGGGTGTGGAGAAAAGGGAAGTCTCCTGCACTGTTGGTGGGAATGTAAGTTGGTACAGCCACTGTGGAAAACAATTTGGAGGTTCCTTAAAAAACTACAAATAGAACTACCCTATGATCCAGTAATCCCACTACTGGGCATATACCCAAAGAAAACCATAATCCCAAAAGAAACTTGCACCATAATGTTTATTGCAGCACTATTTACAATAGCCAGGACATGGAAGCAACCTAAATGCCCATCAACAAATGAATGGATACAGAAGATGTGGCATATATATATACAATGGAATATTACTCAGCTATAAAAAGGGATGAGATGGAGCTCTATGTAATGAGGTGGATAGAACTACAATCTGTCATACAGAGTGAAGTAAGTCAGAAAGAGAAAGACAAATATTGTATGCTAACTCACATATACGGAATCTAAAAATGGTACTGATGAACTCAGTGACAAGAACAAGGAAGCAGATAGAGAATGGACTGGAGAACTCGAGGTTTGGGAGGGGGGAGGGGGTGACGGGGAAGCTGAGACGAAGTGAGAGAGTAGCACAGACATATATATACTACCAACTGTAAAACAGATAGTCAGTGGGAAGTTGTATAACAAAGGGAATCCAACTCGAGGATGGAAGATGCCTTAGAGGACTGGGGTGGGGGGTGGGACTCAGGGTGGGGGAGTCAAGGAAGGGAGGGAATACGGGGATATGTGTATAAAAACAGATGATTGAACTTGGTGTACCCCCAAATAAATAATAAATTAAAAAAAAGAGTTTTTGCATAGCAAAGGAAACCATAAACAAAACAAAAAGACAACATATGGACTAGGAGAAAATATTTGCAAATGATGAGACTGACAAGGGCTTAATTTCCAAAATACACAAACAGCTCATACAACTCATTAACAAAAAAAACAAACAACCCAATTAAAAACTGGACAGAAGATCTAAATAGACATTTCTCCAGTGAAGACATACAGATGGCCCGTAGGCACAAGAAAAGATCCTCAACATTATTTATTATTAGAGAAATGCAAATCAAAACTACAATGAGGAATCACCTCACACCAGTCATAATGGCCATCATTAAAAACTCTACAAATCGGGACTTCCTCGGTGGCACAGTGGGTAAGACACCTCCTGCCAATGCAGGGGACATGGGTTCCATCCCTGCCCCAGGAAGATACCACATGCCACAGAGCAACTAAGCCCATGCGCCGCAACTATTGAGCCTGCGCTCTAGAGCCCATGAACCACAACTATTGAGCCCATGTGCCGCAACTACTGAAGCCCACACACCTAGAGCCCGTGCTCTGCAACGAGAGGCCACCGCAATGAGAAGCCTGCGCACCACAATGAAGAGTAGCCCCCGCTCTCAGCAACTAGAGAAAGCCCATGTGCAGCAATGAAGACTCAATGCAGCCAATAAATAAATAAAATAAATTTATAAAAAACAAAACAAACAAACAAAAAAACTCTACAAATAATAAATGCTGGAAAGGTTGTGGAGAAAAGGGAATCCTCCTATGCTGTTGGTGGGAATGTAAATTGGTGCAGCCACTGTAAAACAGTATGGAGGTTCCCTAAAATAGTAAAAATAGAATTACCATATGATCTGGCAATCCCATTCTTGGGCAAATATCCAGAGAAAACTCTAATTTAAAAAGATGCATGTAACACAGGGAGATCAACTCGATGATGGGTGATGACAGAGGGCTGGTATAGGGAGGGTGGGATGGAGTCAAGGGAGGGATGGGATATGGGGATATATGTATAAATACAGCTGATTCACTTTGGTGTACAGCAAAAACTGGCACAATAGTGTAAAGCAATTATATTCCAATAAAGAGCTTAAAAAAAGTAAAAAATTAAAAATTTTTAAAAAGCACGCACCTCAACATTCACAGCAGTGCTATTTACAATAGCTGCAACATGGGAGCAACCTAAAGGCCCATTGATGGGTGAATGGATAAAGATGTGGTATGTACATATACAATGGAATATCACTCAGCCATAGAAAAAGAATGAAATAATGCCATTTCCAGCAACACGGATGGGTAGGGCAAAAGGGGAAAAAAAAGAATAATACCCACACTTCTCAAACTCTTCCAAAATATTGCAGAAGGAGGAACACACCCAAATTCATTCTACAAGGCCACCATCACCGTGATACCAAAACCAAACAAAGATGTCACAAAAAAATAAAATTACAGGCCAATATCACTGATGAATATAGATGCAAAAATCCTCAATAAAATACTAGCTAACAGAATCCAACAGCACATTAAAAAGACCATACACCATGATCAAGTGGGGTTTACCCCTGTAATGCAAGGATTCTACAATATATGCAAGTTAATCAATGTGATACATCATATTAAAAAACTGAAGGATAAAACCATATGATATCTGAATACATGCAGAAAAAACTTTTGACAAATTTCAACATCCATTTATCATAAAAACTCTCCAGAAAGTGGACATAGAAGGAAATTACCTCAACATAATAAAGGTCATATATGACAAATCAACAGCCAATATCATTCTAAATGGTGAAAAACTGAAAGCATTCCCCCTAAGAACAGAAACAAGACAAGGGTGCCCACTCTTACCACTATTATTCAACATAATTTTTGGAAGTTTTAGCCACAGCAACCAGAGAAGAAAAAGCAATGAAAGGAATCTAAATTGGAAAAGAAGAAGTAAAATTGTCACTCTTTGCAGATGACATGATATTATACATAGAAAACCCGAAAGACTCTACCAGAAAACTGCTAGCACTAATCCATGAATTTAGTAAAGTAGCAGGATACAAAATTAATACACAGAAATCTCTTGCATTCCTATACACTAACAAAGAAAAATCAGAAAGAGAAATTAAGGAAACACTCCCATTCACCACTGCAACAAAAAGAATAAAATACCTAGGAATAAACCTGCCTAAGGAGGCAAAAGAGCTATATGCAGAAAACTATAAGACACTGATGAAAGAAATCAAAGACGATACAAACAGATGGAGGGACATACCATGTTCTTGGACTGGCAAAATAAACATTGTGAAAATTTACAGATTCAATGCAATCCCTATCCAATTACCAATGGCATTTTTTGCAGAACCAGAACAAGAAATCTTACGATTTGTATGGAAATGCAACAGACCCTGAATAGCCAAAGCAATATTGAGAAAGAAAAACAGAGCTGGAGGAATCAGGCTGCCTGACTTCAGACTAACTTCCCTGGGAGAATGCATGGCATGCCTCAGGCTGTTGCATCTTCATGCCATCCTCTGCCTCTGTAGGCACTCCCAGCTCATCCCAGTTGTGACTGCCATATCCCTCCGTCTTCCCGGCCTGAGCAAGCAAGTGAGCACTAATCAGCTGCTGCTTTCACCCCCTCTTGTCTGGGTGGGGAGCAGACGCAGAGGGTGGCCTACACACAGAGACAGGGCCAAAATGAAAGCTGAGCTCCAGGGGGCAGTGTGAACAAAGAAGAGAAAGAGAAATCTCTGCGCAGCTGCAGGAGCAGTGGATGAAATCCCTGCAATTGGCTTGGTAAACACTGCATCTGTCAAATACCTGAATACACGGTGAGCATTCTCACAATCGAGGCTGTGGACTTTGCAGGCAACTGTGGACTTTGGAGGAAAGTACTTGTAGTAGTAAGGTCAGATCAGAGTCTGAGCTGGCCCCACAGTGCCCACAGCAGGTCCAGAGACTGACCTAGAAGTATTGGAGGATTTTCTTGGTAGGCAGGGACTGGCTGTGACTCACTGTGGGGGCAAGGACACTGACAGCTGAGGCCACAGGAAAGAATTATTACTAATATATATATATATATATATATTCTGTTTTGTTCTATTTTTTTATTATTCTTGGAATTTTTATTTTTTATTTACTTTTTCTCTTCTATGCTTTCATTTTTTAAATATTTTAAATTTTTCCTGTTTATACTGTATTTTTTAATAAATTTATTTATTTGTTCATTTATTTATTTATTTATTGGCTGTGTTGAGTTCGTTGCTGTGCACGGGCTTTCTCTAGTTGCGATGAGCAAGGGCTACTCTTCATTGTGGTGCATGGGCTTCTCATTGCGATGGCTTCTCTTGCTGCGGAGCACAGGCTCTAGGTTCATGGGCTTCAGTAGTTGTGGCACATGGGCTCAGTAGTTGTGGCTCACGGGCTCTACAGCACAGGCTCAGTAGTTGTGGTGCACGAGCTTAGTTGCTCCCTGGCATGTGGGATCTTCCCAGCCCAGGGATCGAACCTGTGTCCCCTGCATTGGCAGGTGGATACTTAACCACTGCACCACGCAGGGAAGACCCTTTAATGTACTTTTCCATTATATTGTGTTTTTTCCTTGTTTTTGCTTTTTTCCTTCTTTGCTTTGTTTTTATTTTTAGCTGTATTTAATATTTTTCTATTTTAACTTTACTTCTTTGTTGTTTTGTAGTTTTTCCTTTTTTCTTCTTTGTTTTTACATTTTTTATCATTTTGTTTGTTTGTTTCATGCTTTCTCTGCCTTTTTTTCGTTTGCTTTCTGCATTTAATTTGTTTTTAGTTTTTTGTTTTTGTTAGATTAGTTGGTAGTATTTGTTTTCATTTTGGGGTTTGTTTATTGGTTTGGTTGCTCTCTTTTTTTTCTATCTTTTTTCTCTTTTCTTTTTGTGATTGTGTGTGTGAGCTTCTTTGTGTGTTTTTATCTGTTTTGTTTTGTTTTTACCAATTTGTCTTGGGCTTTTGTTTGTTTTCCTTCTTTTTTTCCCCTCCTTTTCTTCTATTCCCTGTGGCTTGTGGGATCTTGGTGCTCTGGCCAGGGGTCAGGCCTGAGCCTACAAGATGGGAGAGACAAGTCCAGGATGTTGGACCACCAGATAACTCCTGACCCCATGGAATATTGATCAGCAAGCGATCTCCCAGAGGTCTCCATCTCAACACTAAGACCTGGCCTCTACCCAAAAGCCAGCAAGCTCCAGTGCTGGATGCCTCATGCCAAAGAACTAGCAAGACAGAAACACAATCCCACCCATTAGCAGATAAGCTGCTTAAAGTCATACTAAATTCACAGACACTCCAAAGCATACCACCAGACGTGGCCCTGCCCATTAGTGGAACAAGATCCAGCTCCACCCACCAGAACACAAGCACCAGTCCCCCCACCAGGAAGTCTACAAACACCATTGGACCAATCCCACCCACTGGAGGCAGACACCAGAAGTAACAGGGACTATGACACTACAGCCTGTGGCACGGAGCTCCCACAGGAAGTTAAACAAAATGAGAAGACCGAGAGATATACAGCAGGTGAAAGAGCAAGGTAAAAACCCACAAGACCAAAAAAATGAAGAGGAAATAGCAGTGTACCTGAAAAAGAACTCAGAGTGATAATAGTAAAAATGATCCAAAACCTCAGAAATAGAATGGAGAAAATACAAGAAATGTTTAACAAGGACCTAGAAGAACCAAAGAACAAACAGTGATGAACAATACAATAACTGAAATTAAAAGTACTCTAGAGGGAATCAATAGTAGAATAACTGAGGCAGAAGAATAGATAAGTGAGCTGGAAGACACAATGGTGGAAATAACTGCTGCAGAGCAGAGTAAAGAGAAAAAAATGAAAAGAATTGAGGACAGTCTAAGAGACCTCTGGGATAATATTAAACACATGAACATTCAAATTATAGGGTACCCAGAAGAAGAAGAGAAAGAGAAAGAGTCTGAGAAAGTATTTGAAGAGGTGATAGTCAGAAACTTCCCTAACATGGGAAAAGAAATAGTCATTCAAGTCCAGGATGTTCAGAGAGTCCCATACAGGATAAACCCAAGGAGAAACACACTGAGACACATATTAATCAAACTAACAAAAATTAAACACAAAGAAAAAATATTAAAAGCAGCAAGGGAAAAGCAACAAATAACATATAAGGGAATCCTCATAAGCTTATCAGCTGATTTTTCAGCAGAAACTCTGCAGGCCAGAAAGGAGTGGCAGGATATATTTAAAGTGATGAAAGAGAAAAACCTACAACCAAGAATACTCCACCAAGCAAGGATCTCATTCAGATTCGATGGAGAAATCAAAAGCTTTACAGAGAAGCAAAAGCTAAGAGAATTCAGCACCACCAAACCAGCTCTACAACAAATGCTAAAGGAAATTCTCTAAGCAGAAAACACAAGAAAAGAAAAGTACCTACTAGAACAAACCCCAAACAATTAAGAAAATGGTAATAGGAATATACATATCAATAATTACCTTAAATGTGAATGGATTAAATGATCCAACCAAAAGACACAGACTGGCTAAATGGATTTAAAATGACCCATATATATGCTGTCTACTAGAGACCAACTTCAGACCTAAGGACACATACAGACTGAAAGTGAGGAGGTGGAAAAAGATATTCCATGCAAATGGAAATCAAAACAAAGCTGGAGTAGCAATATTCATATCAGATCAAATAGACTTTAAAATAAAGAATGTTACAAGAGGCGAGGAAGGACACTACATAATGATCAAGGGCTCAATCCAAGAAGAAGATATAACAATTATAAATATATATGCACTCAACATAGGAGCACCTGAATACATAAAACAAATGCTAACTGCTATAAAATGGGAAATCAATAGCAACACAATAATCGTGGGGGATTTTAACACCTCACTCACACCAATGGACTGATCATCCAGACAGAAAGTTAATATGGAAAAATGAGCTTTAAATGGCACAATAGATCAAATAGATTTAATTGATATTTATAGGACATTCTACCCCAAAACAGCAGATTACATTTTCTTCTCAAGTGCACATGGAACATTCTCCAGGATAGATCACATCTTGGGTCACAAATCAAGCCTCAGTAAATTTAAGAAAATTTAAATTGTATCAAACATCTTTTCCAACCACAACACTATGAGATTAGAAACCAATTACAGAAAAAAAAACTGTGAAAAAACACAAACACACAGAGGCTAAACAATATAATACTAAATAATTAAGAGATCACTGAAGAAATCAAAAAGGCCATCAAAAAATACCTACAGGCAAATAACAATGAAAACACAATGACCCAAAACCTATGGGATGCAGCAAAAGCAGTTCTAAGAGGGAAGTGTATAGCAATACAATCCTACCTCAAGAAACAAGAAAAATCCCAAATAAACAACCTAACCTTACAGCTAAAGGAACTAGAGAAAAGAACAACAACAAAAAAACCAAAGTTAATAGAAGGAAAGAAATAATAAAAATCAGAGCAGAAAGAAATGAAATAGAAACAAAGAAAACAAAAGCAAAGATCAATAAAACTAAAAGCTGGTTCTTTGAGAAGATAAAATTGATAAACCTTTAGCCAGACTTATGAAGAAAAAGAGGGAGAGGACTCAAATCAATAAAATCAGAAATGAAACAGAAGAAGTAACAATGAACACCACAGAAATAAAAAGCATCGTAAGAGACTACGACAAGCAACTATATGCCAATAAAATGGACAACCTGGAAGAAATTCACACATTCTTAGAAAGGCATAACCTTCCAAGACTGAAGCAGGAAGAAATAGAAAATATAAACAGACCAATCACATGTAATGAAATTGAAACCATGATTAAAAATCTTCCAACAAAAAAAGTCCAGGACCAGATGGATTCACAGGTGCATTCTATCACACTTTCAGAGAAGAGCTAACACCCATCATTCTCAAACTCTTCCAAAAATTTGCAGAGGAAAGAACACTCCCAAACTATACCAAAACCAGACAAAGACATTACAAAAAAAGAAAATTATAGATCAATATCACTGATGAATATAGATGCAAAAATTCTCAATAAAATACTAGCAAACAGAATCCAACAACACATTAAAAGGATCAAACACCATGATCAGGTAGGATTTATCCCAGGGATGCAAGGATTCTTCAATATATGCAAATCGATCAATGTGGTACACCATATTAACAAATTGAAGAATAAAAACCATATGATCATCTCAATAGGTCCAGAAGAAGCTTTTGATAAAATTCAACACTGATTTACAATAAAAAAAATACTCTCCAGAAAGTGGGAATAGAGAGAACTTACCTGAACACAATAAAGGCCATGTACGACAAACCCACAGCAAACATCATTCTCAATGGTGAAAAACTGATAGCATTTCCTCTAAGATCAGGGACAAGACAAGGATGTCCACTTTCACCACTATTATTCAACATAGTTTTGGAAGTCCTAGCCACAGCAATCAGAGAAGAAAAAGAAAGAAAAGGAATCCAAACTGGAAAAGATAAAGCAAAACTCACTGTTTGCAGATGACATGATACTATACATAGAAAATCCTAAAGATGCCACCAGAAAACTAATTGAGCTAATCAATGAATTTGGTAATGTTGCAGGATACAAAATTTACACACAGAAATCTCTTGCATTTTTATACACTAACAATGAAAGATCAGAAAGAGAAATTAAGGAAACAATTCCATTCACCATTGCAACAAAGAGAGTAAAATACCTTGGAATAAACCTACCTAAGGAGGTAAAGGACCTGTACTCAGAAAACTATAAGACACTGATGAAAGAAATCAATGATGCCACCAACAGATGGAGAGATATACCAGGCCCTACATTAGGGCTCAAAACAGCCTGGCAGATCATCAGTGGAAGATGTTAGCTGAGGTCAAAGATCTTCTCTGCCAGTTGGAGACATTGGAGTGGGTCTGTCAGGCAACAGATGATGGTGTATCATGTTGATTTGGCAAGTCAAAGAGGCTGAATTGAGTCCTGAGTCCATCCAGTTGTTTCTTAAGTGGCCCCCTCACAAATAAAAGTCCTCTTTATACTCTTTGCTGACATGGCAGTAAATGCTGAAACAATTCAAGAGGCCATACCAGTCCTGGACTTAATAGAAACTTTTGAAAGGCAAACTCAGAGTCAAGTGCCTGTTAATTCTACAATATCCTGCCTGGCCTAAATCAAAATTGCACGAACCGTGAAGCTGCCCTGCTTCCAGGCCAAACAAGCCACCTACAGCCATACCTAAATGTGAACCACAAGATGACAAGAAATGTTGTGTTGGAACTTAAGGGACAGGGTTGTCAGTTCAGATGATCTCTAGAAAATCAGTAAGCAGGTACAATACTAAGTTTAGGTTACAGTCCATGACAGGCATCACCTTTGGGGTCATCCCAACCTTCTGTGCCTGTCCCTAATCTCTACCAATGGCAGGGACCTACCCCACATAGGGATCCCACCATCATGGAAGCAGGCCCCTCTGCCAAACAAACACCTTTTTACATTAACCATGGTTTGGGCTCAAAAATGAACAATGCTTATGGCTCTGTTGGACAGAGATGTCCAAATCTCCCTAATCCCAGGAGGCACTCTTGCCTAAAGGGACACCTTGAGGAGGTGACAGCCTTGGGAGGGGGAATGATAATGGTTAATTACCAACTTTATTAAAATTGGCTCAGTTTTGCTAAAAAGATATTTCTGTTCTTGTTTCCTCTGAGACTCTCCATTTTCCCATTATTAGCATACACCTCCTCAGCAGCAGGTAACCTCAGGAAACAAGCCTAAGGCTTTTATGCTATTGGTTGGTATCATTCAGTGGGAAAAATTAATCTTCCCTACCAGTATAGGTGGTAAATATGCCACAGTACTAGCTAGCTAAGGTAAGGAACTGAAGGACTAGGGCCTATCAGAGCTGACCTAGGTACGAAGGGATATTGATTCTTACCACCTCATTTTTCAATTACGGCTTGTATGGCCTGTGCTTAAAGCCAGTACTGATGACTGGAGGTGAAGTATAGGTTATAGAAAGTTAAACAAGGCTATTCTCTTTATTAGACTACCTCTACCATCCTGGCCTTGATGACATTCATAACAATATGGGTAAATTGTTTGGAGTTATAGACTTGGGGAACAGTCTATCAGTAAAAATTTTGCAGGAGAGTCAACCACAATTCACCTTCACCTTTGAGGGTCAAGAATATACCTTTACCTGATTACCGGTCAAGTTCTTAAGTAGCCCTGTAATTATACAAGGGGTTTGCAGCCAGGGCTTGGATGCCTGCCCCATACTTCCAACAGAAACTCAGCTTTGGCAGTTTATGGATGGCATCCTCCTCACTGGACCTGACCAAGGCTATGTCTCATAGGCCAGTACAGCCATGACTGAACAACTCACTGAGAGGGGATGGACCATTATCCCCCTAAGGTACAAGGCCACTCCCAGTCTGTTAAAATATTTGGTTACAATTCAGAAGAATAAACTATCCCCAATCCAGTAAGAAATAAGCTCCTAGCACTTTAATTTCTCACACTGGTAAAGGGATCCAACCAACATTTGATAGGAATGTTCATTCTGGCACCAATGCATTATTTCCTCCAGTATTTACTGTCCCCTGACTGTAAGCTTTTCACTTTTCAATGATCAAAGCTGAAGTGCTTACTGGGGCAAAGCAAATTGCCCTATGAACCAAGACTTCTGTTATGACCTGTGTAGTGGAAAAAGCTCCCTGTAGAAGTGGATCTTTATCAGAAGCCTCCTTGTTAAAATGGAAATGGTATCTAGGGTATTTGGCTAAACTCAGACCTACTGTAGTGTCATAATCCATGAGGAAACAGCCATATATTCTGCCACTCAGTTTAACTTGCCAAAATTGCAGAAATGCCTCCACTCTACCCAAGGAGAGCTAGAGGGAAGATGGTCAGCACTCTCAAAACAAGAAAACCAATGGTCTTTCTTTACCAGTGGAGTGAACAGGGGATTTAAGGGAGCCAGACAATGGACAGCTCCAGCCTATTTCCCCTATTCAAATACTCCAATTTCCATATATGCAATACTCCTAGCAATGGAGTATTCCCTTGACAAACATTTTCCTAAGGTTTGTATTTTCACAGATATATTTCTGGTTGGTGGCTAATGGGCTAAGTACTTGATTGGGACTTTGGAAAAATCAGGGCTGGAAAATACTAGGCCAAGACATTTGGGGTAAAGAGATATGAGGGGGAAATAGCTGCACTGGTTCCCATTCTACCCAGCTGGGTGCCCCGTACCTTGGCTCATACCAAACAAGACATGAAAGAGGCACAATACAACAGCAAACCTCACAAACTAACCAATTCACCAAAACAGAAGGGAGAGTTCCGGAATGTTGTCCCTTCTACCAGTGGGGACATGAGAGATCAGGGCATTTGGGCATTATGGAGTGAGAAAAATGGATTGTTAACAGAAAAGCTGACTCAAAAGAGAGGCATTTATAAAAAAAAAATTGGATGTTGTACCATATTCCAGTAATCTAAATCCTGGGCCTATCACGTCAGAGGAAAAGTTTGCAGAGAAGGGCCACACCAGAACCTGCAAATCAATTTCATTGTGCCTCTCCCAGCAGCATCAGGGGCCATTTAATTTGCCTTAACAATGGTAGTTACCTACACAGGCCTTCTGTTGCCTTACCCATGCAAGGCATCAACCTCTGTTAATGTCATGGAGGTGTGAACAAAGCAGCTTTTACAACCTTCGGGAGTGCCACAAGCTAAAAAGTCAGATCAAGGCTCCCACTTCACCACAAAGCAAATGCAATAATGAGCATTATGAAATGACATTACAAAATAACAGTGGTAGGTATCACATACATACATAATGGGCTTTTAAAACAAGGGCTATTGAGAGAACAGTTGTCCCCCAGGTGGTCAAAAAAGCTACCCATCGTCCTCATTACATTACATTAAATCCACACTCTCTGATTACATTAAATTCATGGAAGCTATGGCATAACTATACCATATTTAAATTCACAACAACTGAGGGAGCCACCAACAGACACACTGCAACCTCTGCTGGTGTATATACATCCATACCAGACACAACACAATGACCATTTTTCATGGATATGGTAGCTCTAACATTTCTGCCCACTGCAAAGAAACATCCCACTCAGTACCTTTACTGTTTCCTTCTCCCTCATAGAAAATACAGCGCCTGACCACTACCCCCTTGATCTTGATAAGGGACTGAGGTGGACCACTGGCTCTGGGGCCATCCTCAGCCTGCATTTGCTTATCATCAGTGAAAGCCAAGCAAACCACCCACACCACTTGGATAGGCTGCCTACATACTTTGTGGAACCAACATGGACCTGATCCTGACACCCAGGAGATGGAACTCATCATCCTCAGACTGGATACTAGCATTTGGGCAATACTCAGGGGACCGTCACTATCCTATAGCTAGCTGGCTGCAGACGACCTCTGACTTTAATCCCTACTCTAGTGCTGTGTCCCTTCCTTACCTGAGAAGTTCCTACCCAAACCCACTCCATGTCCTTGGCATGCACATTACAGAAAGACACACAACATGGGCTAGACTAGGGGAACTATGCCATTGGCTCTTTGGGTTGGTCAGTCAGCACTGAGGCTGGCACTCCTCCTCCTGTCTCTACTACTGCTGGCAGTACTTCTCTAGGTAAGCTAGACTCTGTGTGATACCACTTGTGAATTATAGGTGCCACTAAGCCCTATAGGCCAACTTTAACTTCAAATCAGATGAAACCCATTATTAATTTTTAAGAACTTTTATTGAGATACAGTTAACAGACAGTAAACAGCATATATTTAGAGTGTACAATTTGGTATCCCAATCTCCCAATTCATCCCCCCCCCAACCCTCCCCTCTTTCCCCACTTGGTGTCCATGTGTTTGTTCTCTACATCTGTGTCTCTGTTTCTGCCTTGCATTTCCTCTTTCATAGTTGTTAGCATTTGCCTTATGTATGGAGGTGCTCCTATATTGGGTGCATATATATTTAAATTGTTATCTCCTCTTCTTGGATGAATCCCTTGATCTTTATGTAATGTCCTTTCTTGCCTCTTGTAACATTTTTTATTTTAAAGTCTATTTTATCTGATATGACTATTGCTACTCCAGCTTTCTTTTGTTTCCATTTGCATGGAATATCTTTTTCCATCCCCTCACTTTCAGTCTGTATGTGTCCCTAGGTCTGAAGTGGGTCTCTTGGAGACAGCATATATATGGGTCTTGTTTTTGTATCCATTCAGCCAGTCTGTGTCTTTTGGTTGGTGCATTTAGTCCATTTACATTCAAGGTAGTTATTGATATGTATTTTCCTATTACCATTTTCTTAATTGTTTTGTTGTTGTTTTTGTAGGTCCTTCTCTTGTCTTATGTTTCCCGCTTAGAGAAGTTCCTTTAGCATTTGTTGTAGGGCTGGTTTGGTGGTGCTGAATTCTCTTAGCTGTTGCTTGTCTGTAAAGCTTTTGATTTCTCCACTGAATCTGAATGAGATCCTTGCTGGGTAGAGTATTCTTGGTTATAGGTTCTTCCCTGTCATCACTTTAAATATATCGTGCCACTCCCTTCTGGCTTGCAGAGTTTCTGCTGAGAAATCAGCTGTTAACCTTATGGGAGTTCCCTTGTATGTTATTTGTTGTTTTTCCCTTGTTGCTTTTAATAACTTTTCTCTGTCTTTAATTTTTGTCAGTTTGACTACTATATGTCTTGGAGTGTTTCTTCTTGGGTTTAGGCTGCCTGGGACTCTCTGCACTTTCTGGACTTGGGTGGCTATTTCCTTTCCCATGGTAGGGAAGTTTTCAACTATAATCTCTTCCAGTATTTCCTCAGGTCCTTTCTCTCTCTCTTCTCCTTTGGGGACCCCTATAATGCGAATGTTGGTGCATTTAACATTGTCCCAGAGGTATCTTAGGCTGTCTTCAGTTCTTTTCATTCTTTTTTCCTTATTCTTTTCCACATCATTAATTTTTAGCATTCTGTCTTCCAGGTCACTTATTTGCCCCTCTGCCTCAGTTAATCTGCTATTGGTTCCTTCTAGTGTATTTTTCATTTCCGTTCTTGTGTTACATATCTCTGTTTGTTTGCTCTTGAATTCTCCTAGGTCTTTGGTAAACTTTTCGATCTTTGCATCCAGTCTTTTTTCAAAGTCCTGGATCACCTTCACCATCATTATTCTGAATTCTTATTCTGGAAGGGTGCCTATCTCCTCTTCATTTAGTTGTTTTTCTGGGGTTTTATCCTGTCCCTTCATCTGGTACAAAGTCCTCTGCTTTTTCATTTTCTCTTTCTTTCTGTGGCTGTGGTTTTCAGTTCCACAAGACGAAATACTGCTGATACTGCTTGATACTGCTGTCTGCCCTCTTGTGGAGGAAGCTATCTAGGAGGCTCATGCATGCTTCCTGATGAGAGGGACTGATGGTGGGTAGGGCTGGGTGGGCAGAGCTCAGTAAAACTTGAATCTGCTTGTCTGCTTATGGGTGGGGCTGTGTTCACACCTTGTTGGCTGTTTGGCCTGAGGCTACTTAGCACTGGAGCTTACAGGCCCTTCGGTGGGGCTAATGGTGGACTCTGGGAGGGTTCACACCAATGAACACTTCCCAGAACCCTTGCTGCCAGTGCCCCTGTCTCCTCGGTGAGCCACAGCTACCCCCCACCTCTGCAGGCCACCCTCCAACACCAGCACCTAGGTCTGGTTCAGTCTCCTGTGGGGTCACTGCTCCTTCCCCCTGGGTCCTGGTGAGTACACTTTTTTCTGTGCCTTCCAAGAGTGGAGTCTCTGTTTCCCCCAGTCCTGTGGGGGTCCTACAGTCAAATCCTGCTGGCTTTCAAAGTCTGATTCTCTGGGGATTCCTCCTCCTGGTGCTGGACTCCCAGGTTGGGAAGCACAACGTGAGGTTCAGAACCCTCACTTTAGTGGGTGGACTTCTGCAGTATAACTGTTCTCCAGCTTGTGAGTCACCCACCCAGCATTTATGGGATTTGATTTTAACACGATTGCACCCCTCCTACCATCTCATTGTGGCTTCTCCTTTGTCTCTGGATGTGGGGTGTCTTTTTTGGTGAGGTCCAGTGTCTTTCTGTCAATGATTGTTCAGCATTTAGCTGTAATTCCGGTGCTCTTGCAAGAGGGAGTCTGAAACCCATTATTATTAACTAGCGCCATTGAAAAATAGAGCAATGGCCATTACCTATCAAGTCTCATCTAAGGAATGACAAGATATAGCACGCACTCAAATTACAAACAAGGATGCTCATGACTGGTACAATCAAATGAAAAGCTCTGTAATTCAGAGACTATACTAACAAACCTTATGGGATTGTGGAGATAAAAGTGTACCTCCTGCTAATCCCTGAGATGATGATGATAAATATAAACCCTGCCAACAATGTACACGCGAACAATTGCTGGCCTCTCTTCCTATTCTTTACAATGCTCTCTCTTCCTTTCCAGTGTGAGCCTCACTTGTTGAGCTGGAAAGAAATTGCACTAACCAAGTGACCATGGGCACATTACCACAGACCTCTTGCCTGGATACTAATCACTATATTCAAGGAAGGCAATGTGTACAACATAATGTTACCTGAGCTAAGGCATGTCTAAGCGATTAGGAGCTGGCTTGAGGATTCTCCCTAACTTAACCTCCTCACATACCAACTGCAAATTTTATATAACACTCAGTAGGGATGGGCTCTACAATAATTGCAACACTGGCTTACCACAGTGAATAATCATAACTCTTGGGCATTATAGCAGAAAATTCTTATGGAAAACATATTTTATCATATTGATGGAGAAATCTAACTGCTCTCTGCACGGGAGTTTCTCCACCCAACATATTTCTATCCAACTACCTGCTTACAGCTATTACAAAATTTTCTAGACTGATCAAAACCATCATTAATAAGGACTTGGGAAACATTTGAGGGTGATTGCCACCCAATGTTATTGTTCTGGGAGCTTATTTAAAAAACCTACATAAAGGCTTCCAGTCAGACAAGAAGTAAAACTGTTTCTATTTGCAGATGACATGACATTATGTTTAGAAAACCTAAAGACCCCACCAAAACACTGTTAGAATGAACAAATTCAATAAAGTTGCAGGATACAAAATCAACATACAAAAATCAGTTGCATTTCCATACACTAATAATTAGCTATCAGAAAGAGAAATTAAGAAAACAATCCCATTTATAATTGCATCAAAAAGAATAAAATACTTAGGAATAAATATATTCAAGGAGATAAGAGATCTGTACATGGAAAACTATAAGAAACTGATGAAAGAAACTGAAGAAGACACAAATAAATGGGAGCATATATACTCATGGATTGTAAGAATTAATATTGTTAAAATGTCCATACCACCCAAAGAAATCTATAGACTCAATGCAACCCAATCAAAATCCAATGGTCCTTTTTTCACAGAAATAGAACTAACAATGCTAAAATTTGTATGAAATCAAAAAGACTGACTATCCAAAGCAATCCTGAGAAGAAATAACAGAGGTAGAGACATCACACTTTCTGATTTCAAACTAAATTACAAAGCTATGGTAATCAAGACAGTGTGATATTTGCAAAAAAAAAAAAAAAAAAGATAGATGCATGCACCAATAGAACAGAATAGAGAGCCTAGAAATAAACCCACATGTATATGATCAGTTAACTTATGAGAGATGAGCCAAGAATATACAGTGGGGAAAGTATAGTCTCTGCAGTAAATGGTGTTGGGAAAACTGGACAACCACAGGCAAAAGGATGAAACTGGACCACACTATCTTATGCCATACACAAAAAATAACTCAAAATGAATTAAAGACTTGAATATCAGACCTGAAACCATAAAAATCCTAGAAAAAAGCATAGGTGGGAGGTAACTTCCTTCATATAGGTCAGCATTTTTTGTGGATCTGAATGGAACTAAAAATAAAAATAAACAAATGGGACTACATCAAACTAAGACCCTTCTGCACAGCAAAGGAAACCAACAACAAAATGACAAGGCAACCTAACGAATGGAAGAAAATATTTGCAAATCATATCTACAAAGGGATTAATATTCAAAATATATAAAGAACTCATATAACACTATGAAATAATATGAAACAAGAACAAAACAAAAAAATCCAATTTAAAAAAATGGGCAGAGGACCTGAATAGACAGTTTTCCAAAGAACACATACAACTGGCCAACAGATACATGAAAAAGTGCCCAACATCATTAATCATCAGGGAAATGCAAATAAAAACCACAAAGAGAAGAGTTAAGATGGTGGTGGAGAAGAAGGATGTGGATTTCATCTCTCTCCATGGATGCATCAGAAATACATCTATAGATGCACGATTCTCACAGAAAACTGGCTGAACACTAACAGGTGACCTTGGACACTGGAAAGGACTATAAAGATCCATGTGTAACTGGGTAGCACAAAAAAAAGAAGGGAGAAAGAGGAGGAGAGGAAAAGGAATGGGACCTGCACCCCGGGATGGGGGAGCTGAAGCAAAAGAGAGATACCTGAATTCATGGAAACCCCAATCTGATGGGAAAATCCTCTCTCTGATGGGGAATTCAATTGGAACAGAAGGGAGGCATTTGGGGCTGTCAGAAGAGGGCAAAGTGGCCAATCTGTAGCAGACAGGACGGAGTGAGAAATACGCAGAAGGTCCATACAGTGGCCCTGCATGCCCCACATTGAGACAGGTGTTCACAGATGTACAAGTGGGCTGGGAGCTGGAGCATGGGGACTGAAGAACAGGCCAAGGATGAGAACTGCTGTTGGCTGCAGGGAGACGGACTAAGGGGCCAGGAGGGAAGAAATCCTCAGCAGGGAATGTTTACCAGGAAAGACTGGGCTGCCATGGAAGCAGGGCAATACTGCTGAGTCACATGCAGGGGGAGGAGACACTACTGTAGCCTCTCTCTTGGCACCTGTGACAAACGATAAAGGAAGACCTCCCTAGGGCTGGCTGTCATGCACTGGTTGACAAGTAATAGAAAAAGCCTCAAGGACTGGCCCTATCATGCCTGCTGCCGAGTGCCAAAAGAAGACTGGCCAGGGCTGGGCATCACTAGGACCATATCTCTTACATCCATGGCTGCTGGCTTCCCTGTGCATTTGGTGCTGCTGCCTGTGCTCCCGCAATCCAAGCAGGGTCCTACTGCTGATTCACATGCAGGGGGAGGAGTCACTATTGTACCCTCTCTCTCCCCACATGCCAGCACCTGCAGACCAACAATAAAGGAAGCCATCTCCAGCACTGGCTGTCGTGCGCCAGTCACAGAGTACTACAAAAAGCCCCCTGAGGGCTGGCCCTCATGCGCCTTAAGCCAGGCACCAGAAAAGGCCCTCACTAGGGCCATAGTTCTTATTCCCATGGCCACCGGCTTCCCTGTGCATTTGGTGCTGCCAGGGTTCCCACGATCCAAGCAGTCATACTACCTATGCACCCTGTCCTCACTGAGGCAGACCCAGGAGCTCCAAGGCAGCCTCAGAACCAGACTCCTGTGGGTGGACCACACGCAGAGGTGGTGATAAAACCAAAGCTAAATGCCATGGACAGAGAGACTAAGGAAGAGGATCAAAAATCTTTCCATCAGCTGTACAAGCTGCAGATTAAATCCCTATGATCAGCAAGGTAGACCCTGTGTCTGTGGAATCTCTCAGTAGATGATGAGTGTTCCCAGAAATGGAAATGTCTAGCTCTGGCAGCTGTGGACTTTGGGGTCAAGCACACACAGGAATTAGGCCAGATCAGAACCTAAGTGGATGCCACAGGGCCCACAGCAAGTCCAGAGTACAACCCAGAGGCAGAAGAAGGCCTCTTGTGGAGGTGGTAGTACAGATCAACCGGTTTGCAAGGCAGAAATAGAGACAGAGATATAGAGAACAAACATACGGACACTAAGGGGGGAAATTAAGGGTGGGGGTTTGGGTGGGATGAATTGGGAGATTGGGATTGCCATATATACATTACTAATAAGAAAAAATATCAAATTGTACACTTTAAATATGTGCAGTTTATTGCATGTCAATTATATCTCAATAAAAGTTCTTTGAAAATTTTTTTTAAAAAGGCAGCCACAGTGAAATGAACAGCAACAACAAAAAAGATTATACACCATAATCAAGTGGGATTTATCCAGGAATGCAAGGATTCTTCAATATATGCAACTCAACCAATGTGATACAACATATTAACAAATTGAAGGATAAAAACCATATGATCATCTCAATAGATGCAGAAAAAGCTTTTGACAAAATTCAACACCCATTTATGATAAAAACTCTCCACAAAGTGGATATAGAAGGAAACTACCTCATCATAATAAAAGCCATATATGACAAACCAACAGCCAACATCATTCTCGATGGTGAAAAACTGAAAGCATTCCCTCTAACAACAGGAACGAGACAAGGCTGCCCGCTCTTACCACCATTATTCAACACAGTTTTGGAAGTTTTAGCCACAGCAATCAGAGAAGAAAAAGAAATAAAAGGAATCCAAACTGGAAAAGAAGAAGTAAAATTTAAAGATGCCACCAGAAAACTAGAGCTAATCAATGAATTTAGTACCAGGATGCCAAGTTAATGCACAGAAATCTCTTGCATTCCTATACACTAACAAAGAAAAATCAGTAAGAGAAATTAAGGAACACTCCCATTTACCATTGTAACAAAAAGAATAAAATAGCTAGGAATAAACCTACCAAAGGAGGCAAAAGACCTGTTTGCAGAAAACCATAAAACAATGATGAAAGAAATCAAAGACGATACAAACAGATGGAGAGATATACCATGTTCTTGGACTGGAAGAATCAACATTGTGAAAATGACTCTACTACCCAAAGCAATCTACAGATTCAATGCAATCCCTATCGAATTACTAATGGCATTTCTCACAGAACCAGAACAAGAAATTTTACGATTTGTATGGAAACACAACAGACCCCAAATAGGCAAAGCAATCTTGAGAAGGAAAAATGGAGCTGGAGGAATCAGGCTCCCTAACTTCAGCCTATACTACAAGTCTACAGTGATCAAGACAGTATGTTATACTGGCACAAAAACAGAAATGTAGATCAATGGAGCAGGATAGAGAGCCTAGAGATAAACCAACACACATATGGTCACCTTATCTTTGACAAATGAGGCAAGAATATACAATGGAGAAAAGACAGGCTCTTCATTAAATGGTGCTGGGAAAATTGGGCAGCTACATGTAAGAGAATGAAATTAGCACACTTCCTAACACCATACACAAAAATAAACTCAAAATGGATTAAAGATCTAAATGTAAGGCCAGACACTATAAAACTCTTAGAGGAAAACATAGGCAGAATACTCTATGACATAAATCAAAGCAAGATCCTTTTTGTCCCACCTCCTAGAATCATGGAAATAAAAACAAAAATAAACAAATGGGACCTCATGAACCTTAAAAGCTTTTGCACAGCAAAAGAAACCACAAACAAGACAAAAACAACCCTCAGAATGGGAGAAAATATTTGCCAGCGAAGCAACTGACAAAGGATTAATCTCCAAAATATATAAGCACCTCATGCAGCTCAATATCAAAGGAGCAAATAACCCAATCCAAAAATGGGTGGAAGACCTAAAAATACATTTCTCCAAAGAAGACATACCAATACCTAACAAACACATGAAAAGATGCTCAACATAACTAATCATTAGAGAAATGCAAATCAAAGCCACAATGAGGTATCACCTGATACCAGTCAGAACAGCCATCATCAAAAAACCTAGAAACAATAAATGCTGGAGTGCATGTGGAGAAAAGGGAATCCTCTTGCACTGTTGGTGGGAATGTAAAGTGATACAGCCACTATGGAGAACAGTTTGTAGGTTCCTTAAAAAACTAAAAATAGAACTACCATATGAGCTAGCAATCCCACTACTGGGCATATACCCTGAGAAACCATAATTCAAAAAGATACATGTACTACAATGTTCATTGTAGCTCTATTTGCAATAGCCAGGACATGGAAGCAACCTAAATGTTCATCACAGATGAAAGGATAAAGAAGATGGGGCACATATATAAATGGAATATTACTCAGCCATAAAAAGGAATGAAATTGAGTTATTTGTAGTGAGGTAGATGGACCTGGAGTCTGTCATACAGAATGAAGTAAGCCAGAAAGAGAAAAACAAATACTGTATGCTAACACATATATATGGAATCTAAGAAAATGGTGCTGATGAACCCAATGGCAGGGCAAGAATAAAGATGATGCAGATGTAGAGAACGGACTTGAGGACATGGAGGTGGGGGAGGGGAAGCTGGGATGAGGTGAGAGAATAGCTTTGACATATATACACTACCAAATGTAAAATAGATAGCATAAATAAAATAGCATAAAACAGATAACATATATACGGTGGAATATTACTCAGCCATAAAAGGGAATGAAATTGAGTTGTTTGTAGTAAGGTGGACGGACCAAGAGTCTGTCATACAGAGTGAAGTAAGCCAGAAAGAGAAAAGCAAATACTGTATGCTCGTGCATACATACGGAATCTAAAAAACACCAAAAAACAAAAACAAAAAACAGTACTGACGAAACTAGTGGCAGGACAGAAATAAAGACACAGACATAGAGAATGGTCTTGAGGACACAGGGAGGAAGCTGGCATGAAGTGAGAGAGTAGCATTGACATATATACACTACCAAATGTAAAACAGATAGATAGTGGGAAGTTGCTGCATAACATAGGGAGATCAACTCGACCCTTGTGATGACCTAGAGGGGTGGGATAGAGAGGGGAGGGAGGCTCAAGAGGGAGAGGATATGGGGATATATGAATAAATACAGCTGATTCACTTTTGTTGTACAGCAGAAACTGCACAACATTGTAAAGCAATTATACTCCAATAAAGTTTTGAGAAAAAAAAACACAAAGAGATAGCACATCACACCTGTTAGCATGTCTATTATCAAAAAGACAAGAAATAACAAATGTTGGTGAGGATGTGGAGGAAAAGGAAAACTTGTGCACTGTTAATGGGAATGTAAATTGGTACAGCCACTGTGGGAAAAAAGTATGGAGGTTCCTCAAAAAGTTAAAAATAGAACTGCCATATGATCCAGCAATCACACACTTCAGGGTATTTATCTGAAGGAAATGAAATCACTAATGAAATCACTATCTCAACGAGATAGCTCCACCCCCATGTTCACTGCAGCATTATTCACAATAGCCAGGATGTGGAAACAACCTTAGTGTCTATTCAAGGATGACTGGATAAAGAAAATGTGATATATATATATACACACACATATATATGAAATGTAATATAAATATATATGTATATATATCTATAATGGAATATTATTCAGTCATATAAAAGGAAGGAAATTCTGCTATTTGCAACAATGTGATTGGACCTCGAGAGCATTATGCTAAGTGAAATAAGTCAGAGAAAGATAAATACTATATAATCTCAATTACATGTGGAATCTAAAACAAAAACAAAAACCAAAAACCCCCCAGAACTCATAGATAACAGAAAACAGATTGGCGGTTGCCTGAGGTGGGGTGTGGGGGTGGGAGTAGGGAACCTGGGTGAATGTGGTCGAAAAGTACAAACTGGAAAGTTATAAATAAAGTCCTTGGAATGTAATTTACAGCATGATGAGTTAGATTACAATAGTCTCTTGTATATTTGAAAGTTGCAAAGACAGTAAATCTTAAAATTTCTTATCACAAGGAACAAAAAACTGTTGTTTGATGTTAAGTAAATTTATTGTGACTATCATTTTGTAATATATACATATATCAAATCATTATGTTGTACATCAGAAATGAATACAATATTATTGTCAATTATATGTAAATTAAAAAAAAAAAACTACAAATCCCACCTTACAGAATATAGAAACAATAATGAAAAGACAAGTAGCAAAACTAACCTGGGAGGAAATTTATTGCTGTAGTCACAACACCACCTGCCAAGGGGCCACCCCTAAGGCTTTGAAAGCTGGTTTAATGCCCTAGAAAAGTTTGCATATCATGGAGCAGAGGATCCCACAGTGAAACACAGCAACCTTGTAGTAAATAGGGATAGAAACGGGACAAATGTATAATACAATTGATGTCTGTTTTAGAAATAATTTGGCCCACCTGGGAGGATCCCACCTGGGAGTGCCCCATGGTTCAGGAACTCATTTGGTGCATGTCTAAGTTAACTTTTTATCAAACTGCTGAGAGTATCTGTGAAACCCATCCCACATCCATGGGCGCACACTGATACTATTGACAGTCAGCAGGAAACTCAGTCACTAATGCTTACCAATCTGAATGAGAAGAAATATACAATTGCCCACCAAACCAAACCTGCATATAGCCTTAGCCACAGCAATACATATCTATGCAGATGTAACTGCATGCTGGGCTAGATTCCTACAACTTGATTTTAGTACACAGCTTAATGGCCAAACTCTCCTATAAACCTCACTCATCAAGATGAGTCTCTTCCCTCCACCATTGACACCCAACAACAGCATCAACATCCAACATATTTACATGAGGCTTGCCATACAAATGTGTGGACAATGGTGGGCTGAGCATATAATTCATTAGTTGACCCAGGTGCTGAATGCAAGGTGGAGACCATCCAAGCCTGTTGACTATAACATTATGTGCTCCTATTTACACCACTTGGAATTTCACTACGCCACACAAATGTACCTTTCCTACAAACACAGAGCATATAGGCAGCAGAGGGAGACTGGAGGACCTCAAAGAGCATCAGATGGCCTCCCCTATCACAAGCATCCTCCAACCCAACAATGCAGTTTTCCCTGCACTTGGATTTGGCTCAAAATTCCAATAGATTTTTACTCAGCAGCAGGACAACCCAAGTCCTTGTTTTCACAAACCACACTAGCCACAGCTCTCCAATGACACAAATGAGCTCTCCTAATAGTCCCCCTGGCACTAATCACTCTAGGGTCACTAACTCTTGGAAATAGAACAGCATATATGTGGGACGCTTCACAAAGAAACACAGATAGCCATGCCCAAGGAATTATCCACAGAAATGAAACAAACAGCCTTGGGGACTAGAACTCTTGGCTGAATCTCAGTACTTTAGGGACCATGGTGTTAGATTAACTGCCTAGGTTACTTATTAGCTGTTAAAGTGGGGGGGGGAGGGGTGCACTTGTTCACATATCTTGCTGCATGTGAGTCAATAACACTCACCAAGTTTTAAAGATAGTCAGGGGGACTTCCCTGGTGGTGCAGTGGTAAAGAATCCGCTGGCCAGTGCAGGGAACATGGGTTAGATACTTGGTCCGGGAAGACCCCACATGCCATGGAGCAACTAAGCCGGTGCACCACAACTACTGAGCCTGTGCTCTAGAGCCTGTGAGCCACAACTACTGAGCCCACACGCCACAGTTATTAAAGCTTGTGTGCCTAAAGCCCATGCTCAGCAACAAGAGAAGCCACCACACTGAGAAGCCCATGCACCACAATGAAGAGTATCCCCCGCTCACTACAACTAGAGAAAGCACGTGCACAGCAATGAAGATCCAACACAGCCAAAAGTAAATAAATAAAAATTTAAAAATAAAAAAGATAAACTCACATAAAAAAAGAGCAATTGCGAAATAAAACATTAAGAAAAAATAAAATAAAGGTAGCCAGGGACATGTATCAAAGGAATCATGGCACTCTATTAACTAAATTGACTGAACAAGTCAAAATCTTCTTTTCTGATCTATTCTCCTGATTGCCCCCCACTAAGTAGGCCAAGTGGCAGCAAATGGGCTTTGAAATGGGCTTTATGCCTTTGTAGGATTTGGGGCATTTAGAATGATTTATCACTATCTCCAAACTCAGGCATTACAGAGGAACATACAATTTAGATTATAAAACAGCGTGAAGCCAGGGGATATTGTATAAGTGAGCCAAAGATGTCCCTGTATATTGATCCCTATGCTGTTTACTTCTTAACAGCAGGCTGAGACCTCTAGCTCAAAGAGTGATGGTATCAAACTCAAAGTTTTACAAATTGAATTGCTTAATTTGTTTTTTGTTTTTGTTTTTGGCCACGCCGCATGTCTTGCAGGATGCTAGTTTACTAACCAGGGATCTAACGCAGGCCCTCAGCAGTGAAAGCACCAAGTCCTAACCACTGGACCGCAAGGGAATTCCCCCAATGGCTTTAAATATAGTCCAAATAAGCCCATTATTAGCTACTTACAGTCTGCCTTCTTCATAAAACCCGTGAAAATACACCCAACATGTGCTAGCCATAGATAAGATAAGTCTTGGGACTGTAAAAGACGCCAAGCTGCTGCTGCTCTTCAGAGCTCTCTGTTCCAGAAACTCCCTGTTATGAGCTGAGTCCTGACCCCTCAGATTTCTGTGTTGAAGTCCTAACCCTCAGCATCTCAGAATGTGACTGTGTTTGGAGATAGGGCCTTTTAAGAGGCGATTAAGTTAAAAGGAGGTCCATATGTGTGGGTCCTAATCCAATCTGACTGTTGTCTTTACAAGAAGAGGAAATAAGGACACAGACATGCACAGAGGGAAGCCCATGTGAAGACACACAGAGATGTCCACCTACAAGCCAGAGAGGCCTGAGGAGAAACCAGCCTGCTGACACACCTGGATCTCACACTTCAAGCCTCCAAAACTGAGAGAATGAATGTCTGTTGTTTAGCCACCCAGCCTGTGGAATGTTGTCACAGTAGCCCAAGCAAACCAATACACTCCTCATCTTGCTGCTGAGCAACATCACCTAGACACATAAGCCCCTCTCCAATTCCCCTCTCCCCCAGGAGTTCATTGGCCCTGTTTCTCTCCTGGGTGGTGGTCCCATGCCACTGCCTCCAGCAGGCCTCCTGCTGTGAGGAACTTTCCCTTCTCATGCAACCCATCAAGCACTGCCCAAATAAAGCTCATTGTGTGCTACTGCTATCCTGTGGTCATGTCTTTCATCATCCTCTAAATCTCTGAGTTGACCTCTATCTCTACCTGTCTCTATCTCTCTATCAGCTTTCTTGAATACACAAATATACATTTCTACTGCAGGTGGTTGAAATCTAGCTAAGCAGATCATCACACCTGGGAACCAAGAGTAATGACTCATCCTACGAGTGTTGAGATACTCCAAACAGTCATTTCTTAGCCCAGAAGCTCCACCTGTTGCCTATTCCCAGTAATAGTAACCACAGCAATTGCATGTAATGAATGCCTACAGTGTATTAGATATTGTGCTAACAGATTTACATGTGATATCACTGGAAGACATCACAACAGTCTTCTGAGTTAAGTACTATTATTTCCATTGTATAATTTAAAAATCTGAGCAACTTAACATATACATGAAGGTATACAAATGTTAGCTACCTTGCCTAGTATTAAACAGAAATATCTGGCAGAATCCATGTCTGTTTGACTGTAGAGCCTAAACAAGTAATAAAGACACACAACTTAATCCCAAGGGCTTTCAAGAAGTGAGTTGTAAAACAAAACAAAACAAAACAAAACAAAACAAAACAAAACAAAAAAACAGTGAGTTGCATTTGCTCTGCAGTCACCCAGCAAATATATCATGAGAGGCTGCTAAGAATATATCATATTTAAAATAGCATGTCTTTAAACATGAGATTTGTAGGTTAGTCATGGCCACAGAGGAATATATAGCCAACCCATAAAGTCACCTTGATATGTATTCTGATTCCGGGATCCTTTCTCTGTCCTTGCAAGCACATTTCAAAGTAGAATTATGGAGTTTTAGTTTCAAAGAATTTAAAGCTGTAAGGGGCCTTAGAGATGATCTAGTCCAGTTCTCACATTATAGCCTTGCAAAAATCAAGGCCTAGGAATGGAAACAGACTTGCCTAGAGACCTAGAACATTAGTAGAAGAGCTAGAAACAGAATCTGAGCTCCATTATATAGTAATAAAAATAATAATTAAAACAAAATTGATTACAATACTAGCTATTACCATTTGGGGGTGCCTGCAATATGCCCTGTACATATATTGTTTTATTTGATCCTTAAAGTAATCTTTTGATATAGGTGTTTTTATCTCTATCTTGATTCAGAGAAAAGAGTTTCTAAATCCAGGATCACACAGGTAATACATGGTAAAACCTAGATCTGAATTAAGTTCCCTTATAAAATCAAGATTCTAAGTTTTTCCTACTATAACATTATTTTCAAACTAACTTTTGCCTCAACTTTTATTCATGTTATTAAAACTATAGAAAAATTAACTGAAAATGACATCAATGAGAAAAAAACAGGATTAATATATATATATATATATATATATATATATACACACACACACATCATCAATATCAGATATCAGAAAGATCTCTACAAATGGGTAAGCTTTATTCTGGTCTCAAGGAAAATTCGAATGGAAATAATGTATGCACTGCATATTACCATTTCAAGGTGTAAAGATATGGAATCATCCAGAAAAAACTACGCCTTAGTCTCTCTTTTGTAGGAGATATCTGTTGATTATCTTCTCGACATTTCATTTTTATCTTCAATTGTACAGTATTTTTTCTTTTTTGACTTGTCCCAGTGATTTTTGTAATAATGCTTTCTTGGATCATATAGAGATAAAGAAGGAAACACAGATGTGTTTTGTATTGAAACTTTTCCAGGAACTCCTCACCTACGATGGTGTTGGTCACCAGAAGGACATTTGAGGAAAATAGCCAGTTGTCTTCTGAAGCTTTACCAAAAAGTTCCTCAAGGCTGCTTTCTCTTTATCAATCTCCCTGAACCAGATGTTTAAACCCTTCTGGAGTTTTTGAATGTGGAGCCTGGTCCTCTTCTCCTCTCCAAGGTTTTACACAAGAGCCTTCCGCAGGTATACAGGATCTCCTGCTTTTATGGTGCTCTTCTTCATTGTGTAGCTCATTCCTCCCATGTTCAGTCGCTGGCAGAGAAGGTTCAGGACAGGAGAGTGGAACTGCCTGTAAATGGCTCAGTAAAATGATTCGCCTGTGGTTTGGAATATTAGAACCATGGCACCACAGGAACAGAGACTCACAGAATCTTGGAGCTGAATGGCATCAGAGATCCACTTTAGCTCAAACCATTATATTTATTGACCAGAAGAAGTTTTTAAGCTTGCATATATTCTTAGTTTAGAAATAGAAATGAATATTTCAATAGACCAGAATGGCATCAGGATGACTGACTGCTGCCATTTTGTGTTTATACTTCAGTTGAACGGTAAGTGGCTTTAGGTGCTCACAATCAAGACCACAATGTTTATGGACAAAGAAAGAGAAAGTAGATTCAATAGTTCACTTTAGTTTTTGAAGCTTTTCTTCATTTCTTTATATATCCACTTGAAGTTGCTAAATAACTGAGATTTTGTCATTTGTCTAGGTGTTAAGTTAGACTTAAAGATCAGAACTTCCTCATGAAGTATCTACTTTTCATTAAAGAAAGGACAGGAAACAGGAAAATATACATGTGTGCCAAAAAAAAAACACAGAAAATATAAACTAATAACTAATGAGATGACAGAGATAGGAAGGGGCAAGGAGAAAGAATGGGGAAATGAGAACAGAGGAAAAGGAATAGGAATAGGAATAGGAAAAGGAACAGGAATACTTCTTTGAGTATAACATTTCATTGTTCTTACATTTAGAAATATGTTAATTTTTATGTGTTCAAGAATAATTAAAATCAAAAAGGATTGGGGGTGGTACCCCTCACTTTTCTATGCGTATTCTAGGGTTGAGTAAGGAGTGAGTACATTATAGATAGTGAGACCCACATTCTCTCTGTTGGAGAAAGAAACTACAAATAAAGGAAGAAGGCCCTCATGTACTCTGTGGTGCTGGATTACAGTTAGAGATGACAGTATAAATTATGGTTCTATCAATCAGTGTGGATTAATGGTTCTATGAATCAGATGAATCCATGGTTCTGTGAATCAATATGAACTCTTATGAAGAATGACCCATTAGAAATTCTGGTCTCCAAACATGTCTTAGAGACTTGGGACTTTGCGACTCTCCCCAACATGACTTGAGCCACATTTATTCCTGGCCTCAAAATTCTGGAATTTGCAGATCATAGGTTTAATGCCCCCCTCTTTCAGTTTTACCTATGTTTTTCACCTACGCCTTGATTATTTTATTCCTTTTAACCTCATTATGAGTAAACACATATATAATTCTTCCAGACCTCTTTAGTCAGGAGCAGAAAACCTGAACAATGTGGAATGTTCCTAAGTAGCACATTTTTTTCCTAATAGGAGAATTTTACTAATTTTCTTTTTTAGATTGAGGTATAATTGACATATAACATTATATTAGTTTTAGATGTACAACATAATGGTTCTATATTTGTATATATTGTGAAATAACCACAAGTCTGGTTAATATCCATGTCCATACATAGTTACAATATTTTTTTCTTGTGATGAGGACTTTTAAGATCTACTCTCTTATCAACTTTCAAATATGCAAAACAGTATTATTAACTATGTCACCATGCTGTACATTACATCTCCATGATTTATTTATTTAATAACTGGAAGTTTGTACCTTCTGACTCCCTTCACCAGTTTCACCCCCCCCCGAACCCCCTGCCTTTGCCAACCACCAACCTGTTCTCTGTATTTATGAGCTCAGTTTTTTGTTATTGTTTTTTGTGTTGTTTTGTCTTGTTTTTAGATCCCATATATAAGCAACATTATATAGTATTTGTCTTTCTCTCCCTGGCTTATTTCACTTAGCATAATGCCTTCAAGGTCCATCCAGTTGTCTCAAAGGGCAGGATTTCCTTCTTTTTATGGCTGAATAATATTTCATTGTATATACATACCACATTTTCTTTACCCATCCGTTGATGGACACTTGTTTCCATGTCCTGGCAATTATGAATAATGCTGCAATGAACATGGGTGTGCAGATATCTCTTTGAGATAGTGATTTCATTTTCTTTAGATAAATACCCTGAAGTAGGATTGTTGAATCATATGGTAGTTCTAGTTTTAATTTTTTGAGGAACCTCCAGATTGTTTTCTATAGTGGTTATACCAATTTACATTCCCACCAACAGTGCACAAGGGTTCCTTTTTCTCCACATCCTCACTAACACTTGTTACTTCTTATTTTTTAATTAAAAATTTAAATTGAAGTATAATTGACTTACAACACTATGTTAGTTCCAAGTGCACAAAACAGTGAGTCAATATTTCTATATATTACAGAATGATTACCATAATAAATCTAGCTATCATCTGTCACCAAAGATATTACAACATACTAACTATATTCCCCATGCTGTATATTTCATCATCATGACATTTATTTCATAACTGAAAGTTTGAATCTCTTAATCTCCCTCAGCTATTTCACTCATCCCCCACCCCCTGCCACGTCCCCCTCTGGGGGACAAACCACCTGTTTGTTCTCTGTATCTATAACTCTGTTTCTGTTTTATGTTTGTTCATTTGTTTTATTTTATAGATTCCACATATGAGTGTAACCATTACAGTATGTCTTCCTCTGTCTGACTTATTTCACTTAACATAATACCCTCTAGGTCCATCTATGTTGTCACAAATGACAAGATTTCATTCTTTTTATGGTTGAGGAATATTCCACTGTGTATATATACCACATCTTCTTTATCTATTCATCCATTGATGGACATTTTGGTTGTTTCCATACCTTGGCTATTGTAAATAATGCAGCAATGAACACAGGGTGCATATGTCTTTTTGAATTAATGTTTTTGTTTTCTTCAGAAAAATACCCAGAAGTGGTATTGCTGGATCATATGATAGTTCTGTATTTAAATTTTTTGAGGAAACTCCATACTGTTTTCCATAGTTGTTTTACCAGTTTACATTCCCATGAAGGTTCCTTTTTCTCCACATTCTTGCCAACACTTCATATTAGCCATTCTAATAGATATGAGGTGATATCTTGTGGGGTTTTGTTTTTTTTTTTTTTTTTTTGCATTTCCCTACTAATTAGTGATGTTGAGCACCTTTTCATGTATCTGTTGGCCATTTATATGTCTTCTTTGGAAAATTGTCTATTTGGGTCTCTGTACATTTTTAAATCAGATTATTTCTTTTTTGCTATGCATAGTTGTAGGAGTCCCTTATATATTTTGGATATTAACTCCTTATTGGAAAGATGGTTTGCAAATATTTTCTCCCATTGTATAAGCTGCGCTTTCATTTTGTTGATTGTTTATTTGGCTGTGCAGAAGCTTTTTAGTTTGATGCAGTCCCATTTATTTATTTTTGTTTTTGTTGCCTCTGCTTTTGGTGTCAAATCAAAAAAATCATCACCAAGACCAATGTCAAGGAGCTTACTTACCACCTATGTTTTTTTCTTAGGAGTTGTTATGGTTTCAGATCTTACTTCAAGTTTTTAATCCATTTTGAGTTAAATTTATGTTATGGTGTAAGAAAGAGGTCCAGTTTCACTTTTTTGCATGAGGCTATTTGTGCTATCCAACACCATTTATTGAAGAGACTGTTGTTTCCACATAGTATGTTCTTATATCCCTTGTCATAAATTAATTGACTACATAAGGGTGGGTTTATTTCCGGGTTCTATTTTGTTCCACTGATATATGCATCTGTTTTGATGCCAGTATCATACTGTTTTGGTTACTATAGGTTTGTGATAAAGTTTGAAATCGGAACATGTGAGTCCTCCAACTTTGTTCTTCTTCCTCAGGGTTGCTTTGGCTATTCAGGGCCTTTTGTGGTTCCAAACAAATTTTAGAATTGTTTTTTCTAATTATGTGGAAAGTACCATTGGAATTTTGAGAGGGCTGACACACAATCTATAAATGGCTTTGGGTAGTATAAAAATTTTAACAATTTTCTTTCTTTCCATTAGAGGAAGAGATTTTAAACTTTCACCATTGAGGATGATGTGGGCTTTTCATATATGATCCTTATTATGTCTATACTCAATTTGTAGAGAGTATTTTTTTAATCATGAAAGGGTGTCAAATTTTCTCAAATGTTTTGTCTGTATCTATTGATATAGTCACTGACTTTATCTTTCATTCTAGTAAGGTGACGTATTACATTAACTGATTTGCATATGTTGAACCATCCTCGCATCCCAGGCAAAAATCACACTTGATCATATGGTATGATCCTCTTAATGTGTTGCTGAATTTGATTTGCTAATTTATTTTGAGAATTTTTGTATCTATATTCATCAGGGAAATTGGCCTGTAATTTTCTTTTCTTGTAGTATCTATGACTAGTTTTGGTATCAGGGTAATGGTGGGCTTGTAAAATGAGTTTGGGTTGTATCCTCCTCTTTAAATTTTTTGGAAGAGTTTGAGAAGTACTGGCATTAATTCTTTAAATTATTGGTAAAATTCACCAGGGGAATCTGAGCTTTTCTTTTGGAGGAGGTTTTGGATTACTGATTTAGTCTCCTTACTTGTTATTGGTCTGTTCAGATTTTCTATGTCTTCATCATTCATTCAAAATGGCTTCATCTTAGTTGGCTGTATGTTTCTAGGAATTTATTTCTTCTGGGATATACAAAACATTGGCATATATTTATCCATGGTAATCTCTTTTGATCCTTTGATTTTCTGTGTTATCTGATTTTCTGTTTTATTATCTGTATTATAATATGTTATAATGTCTCCTGTTTCATTTCTAACTCTTTGTGTCTTTTTTTTTCTTAGTCTAGCTAAAGGTTTGTCAATTTTATTTTTAAAAAACATTTCTTAGTTTTATTGAGCTTCCTATTGTTTTACTGGTCTATATGCCATTTATTTCTGCTCTAAACCTTGTTATTTCCGTCCTTTTGCTAACTTTAGACTTGGCTTGTTCTTTTTGTAATTCCTTGAGATGTAAAGTTAAGTTGAGATATTTTTATTTGAGAAACAAGTATATTCTGTTGCTGTTGGATGGAATGTTCTGTATATGTCTATCACATCTAAAGTATAGTTCAAGTCTAATATTTCTTTATTGACTCTCTGTCTGGACGATCTATCCATTGTTGAAAGTGGTGTATTGACATACTCTACTATTATTGTATTGTCTGTTTCTCCCTTCTGATCTGTATTATTTACTGTATATATTTATGTTGGGTGCATATATATTTGTGATTGTTATACCCTCTTGATGAGTTGGCCTCTATGTTTATACAATGACCTTCTTTGTCTCTTGTTACAGCTTTTTTTTTCTTATTGAAGTATAGTTGATTTACAATATTGTGTTTCAGGTGTACAGCAAAGTAATTCAGATAATAAGTTTTTTCAATTATTTTCCATTATACATTACTATGAGATATTGAATATAGTTCCCTGTGCTATATAGTAAGTCCTTGTTGTTTCTTGTTATAGCTTTTAAACTTTGTTTCATGTTACAGTCTATTTAGTCTAATGCAATTATAGCTATCCTGCTTTCTTTTGCTTTCCATTTGCATGGAGTATCTTTTTCCATCACTTCAATTTCAGTATATATGTATCCCCCCCTTTTTTTTTTAACCAATCACAAGGGCGTTTTATTTTTTAATAATTTTATTGAGATAAAATTGACTTAATTGCATATATTTAAAGTGTACAATTTGATTTTTCTTATTACTAATGTATATACACCAATTCCAATCTCCCAATTCACCCCACCCCAACCTCCCCACTTTCCCCTCTTGGTGTCCATATGTTTGTTCTCTACATCTGTGTTTCTATTTCTGCCTTGCAAACCAGTTGATCGGTACCATTTTTATAGATTCCACATATATGTGTTAATATACTATATTTGTTTTCTCTTTCTGACTTACTTCACTCTGTATGACAGACTCTAGATCCATCCATGTCTATGAATGACACAATTTCTTTCCTTTTTATGGCTGAGTAATATTCCATTGTATATATGTACACATCTTCTTTATCCATTCGTCTGTTGATGGACATTTAGGTTGTTTCCAGGACCTGGCTATTGTAAATAGTGCTGCAATGAACATTGGGGTGCATGTGTCTTTTTGAATTATGGTTTTCTCTGGGTATATGCCCAGTAGTGGGATTGCTGGTAATTCTAATTTTAGTTTTTTAAGAAACCTCCATACTGTTCTCCGTAGTAGCTCTGTCAATTTACGTTCCCACCAATAGTGCAAGAGGGTTCTCTTTTCTCCACACCCTCTCCAGCATTTCCTGTGTGTAGATTTTATGATGATACCCATTCTAAGTGGTGTGAGGTGATACCTCACTGTCGTTTTGATTTGCATTTCTCTAATAATTGGTGATGTTGAGCAGTTTTCAAGTGCCTCTTGGCCATCTGTGTGTCTTCTTTGGAGAAATGCCTATTTAGGTCTTCTGCCCATTTTTGGATTGGGTTGTTTGTTTTTTGATATTGAGCTGCATGAGCTGTTTATATATTTTTGGAGATTAATCCTTTGTGTGTTGATTCATTGGCAAATATTTTCTCCCATTCTGAGGGTTGTCTTTTCATCTTACTTATAGTTTCCTTTGCTGTGCAAAAGCTTTTAAGTTTCATTAGGTCCCATTTGTTTATTTTTGTTTTTATTTCCATTACTCTACAAGGTGGGTCAAAAAAGATCTTGCTGTAATTTTTATCAAAGAGTGTTCTCCCTATGTTTTCCTCTAAGAGTCTTATACTGTCTGGCCTTACATTTAGGTCTTTAATCCATTCTGAGTTTATTTTTATGTATGGTGTTAGGGAGTGTTCTAATTTCATTCTTTTACATGTAGCTGTCCAGTTTTCCAAGCACCATTTATTGAGGAGGCTGTCTTCTCTCCGTTGTATATCCTTGCTTCCTTTGTCATAGATTAGTTGACCATAGGTGCATGGGTTTATCTCTGGGCTTTCTATCCTGTTCCACTGATCTATATTTCTGTTTTTGCACCAGTACCATATTGTCTTGATTACTGTAGCTTTGTAGTATAGTCCGAAGTCAGGGAGTCTGATTCTTCCAGCTGTTTTTTTTTCCCTCAAGATTGCTTTGGCTATTTGGAGTCTTTTGTGTCTCCATGAAAATTTTAGGATTTTTAGTTCTAGTTCTGTGAAAAATTGCATTGGTAATTTGATAGGGATTGCACTGAATCTGTAGATTGCTTCAGGTACTATCATCATTTTCGCAATATTTATTCTTCCAATCCAAGAACATGGTACATCTATCCATCTGTTTGTGTCATCTTTGATTTCTTTCATCAGTGTCTTATAGTATTCTGAGTAAAGATTTTAAACTTCTTTAGGTAGGTTTATTCCCAGTTATTTTATTCTTTTTGTTGCAGTGGTGAATGGAACTGTTTCCTTACTTTTGCTTTCTGATCTTTCATTGTTAGTGTATGGGAATGCAAGAGATTTCTCTGTGTTAATTTTGTATCCTGAAACATTACCAGATTCATTGATTAGCTCTAGTAGTTTTCTGGTGGCATCTTTAGGATTTTCTATATATAGTATCATGTCATCTGCAAACAGTGACAGTTTTACTTCTTTGTGAATTTGGATTCCTTTTATTTCTTTTTCTTCTCTGATTGCTGCAGCAAGGATTTCCAAAATTAAGTTGAATAGTAGTGGCAAGAGTGGTCATCCTTGTCTTGTTTCTGATCTTAGAGGGAATGCTTTGTTTTTCACCATTGAAAATGATGTTTTCTGTAGGTTTCATATATGGCCTTTATTATGTTGAGGTAGTTTCCCTCTGTGCTCACTTTCTGGAGAGTTTTTAATCATAAATCAGTGTTGAATTTTGTCAAAAGCTTTTTCTGCATCTATTGAGATGATCATATGGTTTTCATTCTTCAATTTGTTAATATGTTGTATCACATTGATTGATTTGCATATAATGAAAAATCCTTGCATCCCTGTGATAAATCCCTTAACCATAGTGTATGATCCTTTCAATGTATTGTTGGATTCTGTTTGCTAGTATTTTGTTGAGGATTTTTGCTTGTATATTCATCAGTGATATTGCTCCGTAATTTTCTTTTTTTGTAATATCTTTGTCTGGTTTTGGTATCAGGGTGATGGTGGCCTCGTAGAATGAATTTGGGAGTGTTCCTTCTTCTGCAATTTTTTGGAAGAGCTTGAGAAAGATAGGTGTTAGCTCTTCTCTACATGTTGATAGAAGTCACCTGTGAAGCCATCTGGTCCCGAACCTTTTGTTGGAACAATTTTAATCACAGTTTCAATTTCATTACTTGTGATTGGTCTGTTCATATTTTCCATTTCTTCCTGATTTAGTCTTAGAAGGTTATACTTTTCTAAGAATTTGTCCATGTCTTCCAGGTTGTTCATTTTTTTGGCATATATTTGCTGGTAGTAATCTCTTATGATGCTTTTTATTTCTGTGGTGTCCACTATAACTTCTCTTGATTCATTTCTAATTTTATTGATTTGAGTCCTCTCCTTTTTCTTGACAAGTCTGGCTAAAGATTTATAAACTTTATCTTCTTAAAGATCCAGCTTTTAGTTTTATTGATCCTTGCTATTGTTTTCTTTGTTTCTATTTCATATATTTCTGCTCTGATCCTTACCATTTCTTTGCTTCTAGTAACTTTGGGTTTTGATTGTTCTTATTTCTCTTGTTTCTTTAGGTGTAAGGTTAGATTGTTTATTTGTGATTTTTCTTGTTCCTTGAGGTAGGATTTTATTGCTATAAACTTCCCTCCTAAAAATGCTTTTGCTGCATATCATAGGTTTTGGATCATAGTATTTTTTTTTGTTGTGTGTCTCTAGGTATTTTTTTATTTCCTCTTTGATTTCTTCAGTGATCTCTTGGGTGTTTAGTAGTTTATTGTTCAGCCTCCATGTGTTTGCATTTTTTATGGGTTTTTTTCCTGTAATTTATTTCTAATCTCATAGTATTGTGGTCAGAAATGATGCTTGATACAATTTCAATTTTCTTAAATTTACTGAGGCTTGATTTGTGACCCAAGATGTGATCTATCCTGGACAATGTTCCATATGCACTTGAGAAGAAAGTGTAATCTGCTGCTTTTGGATGGAATGTCCTATAAATATCAATTAAAATAGCTGGTCTATTCTGTCATTAAAAGCTTGTGTTTCCTTATTAATTTTCTGTCTGGATGATCTTTCCATTGGTGTAAGAGGGGTATTAAAGTCTCCCACTATTGTTGTGTTACTGTCAGTTTCCTCTTTTATAGTTGTTAGCATTTGCCTCATGTATTGAGGTGCTCCTATATTGGATGTATATATATTTATAATTGTTATATTTTCTTGGATTGATCCCTTGATTATTATGTAGTGTCCTTCCTTGTCTCCTGCAACATTCTTTATTTTAAAGTCTATTTTATCTGAGATGAGTATTGCTACTCCAGCTTCCTTTTGATTTCCATTTGCATGGAGTCTTTTTCCATTCCCTTACTTTCAGTCTGTATGTGTCCCTAGGTTTGAAGTGGGTCTCTTGTAGACAGCGTATATATGGGTCTTGTTTTTGCATCCATTCAGCTAGTCTGTGTCTTTTGGTTAGAGCATTTAGTCCATTTACATTCAAGGTAATTACTGATATGTCTGTTCCTATTACCATTTTCTTAATTGTTTTGGGTATTTTAGGTCCTTTTTTTCTCTTGTGTTTCCCATTTAGAGGAGTTCCTTTAGCATCTGTTGTAGGGCTGGTTTGGTGGCGCTGAATTCTCTTAGCTTTTGCTCATTTGTAAAGCTTTTGATTTTTCTGTCAAATCTGAATGAGCTCCTTTCTGGATAGAGTATTCTTGGTTGTAGGTTCTTCCCTTTCATCTCTTTAAATATATCATGCCACCCCCTTCTGGCTTGCAGAGTTTCTGTTGAGAAATCTGCTGCTATCCTTACAGGAGTTCCATTGTATGTTGTCATTTTTCCCTTGTTGCTTTTAATAATTTTTCTTTGTCTTTAATTTTTGTCAATTTGATTACTATGTGTCTTGGTGTGTTTATCCTTGGGTTTGTCCTGCCTGGGACTCTCTGCACTTCCTGGACTTGGGTGGCTATTTCCTTTCCCATGTTAGGGAAGTTTTTGACTATAATCTCTTCAAATATTTTCTTGGGTCCTTTCTCTCTCTTCTCCTTCTGGGACCTCTATAATGCAAATGTTGGTGCATTTAATGTTGTCCCAGAGGTCTCTTAGGCTGTCTTCATGTCTTTTCATTCTTTTTTCTTTATTCTGTTCCACAGCAGTGATTCCACCATTCTGTCTTCCAGGATACTTATCCATTCTTATGCCTCAGTTATTCTGCTATTGATTCCTTCTAGTATATTTTTTATTTCAGTTATTGTATTGTTCATCTCCGTTTGTTTGTTCCTTAATTTTTCTAGGTCTTTGTTAACCATTTCTTGCATCTTCTCCATTCTTTTTCCAAGGTCCTGGATCATCTTCAGTATCATTATTCTGAATTATTTTTCTGGAAGGTTGCCTATCTCCACTTCATTTAGTTGTTTTTCTGGGGTTTTATCTTGTTCCTTCATCTGGTACAAAATCCTCTGCCTTTTCATTTTGTCTATCTTTCTGTGGCTGTGGTTTTCATTTTGCAGGCTGCAGGATTATAGTTCTTCTTCCTATAATCCTGAGTTCTTCAAACTCTGCTGTCTGCTCTCTGGTGGATGAGGCTATCTAAGAGGCTTGTGCATGCTTCCTGATGGGAGGGACTGGTGGTGGGTAAGTCTGGGTGTTGCTCTGGTGAGCAGAGCTCAGTAAAACTTTAATCCACTTCTCTGCTTGTGGGTAGGTCTGAGTTCCCTCCCTGTTGGTTGTTTGGCCTGAGGTGGCCCAGCACTGGAGCTTACAGGCTCCTTGGCGGGGCTAATGGTGGACTCTGGGAGGGCTCATGCCAATGAGTACTCCCCAGAACTTCTGCTGCCAGTGTCCTTGTCCCCACCATGAACCACATCTGCCCCCTGCCTCTGCAGGAGATCCTCCAACGCTAGCAGGTAATTCTGGTTCAGTCTCTTATGGGGTCACTGCTCCTTCCCTCTGCGTCCTGGTGTGCATACAACTTTGTGTGTGCCCTCCAAGAGTGGAATCTCTGTTTCCCCCAGTACTGTGGAAGTCCTGCAATCAAATCCCACTGGCCTTCAAAGTCTGATTCTCTGGGGATTCTTCCTCCCATTGCCAGACCCCCAGGTTCAGAAGCCTGATGTGGGGCTCAGAACCCTCACTCCAGTGGGTGGACTTCTGTGGTATAATTGTTCTCCAGTTTGTGAGTTGCCCACCCAATGGTTATGGGATTTGATTGTATCACAGTTGCACTCTTCCTACCATCTCACTGTGGCTTTTCCTTGTCTTTGGATGTGGGGTATCTTTTTTGGTGAGTTCCAGTGTCTTCCTGTCTATGATTGTTCAGCAGTTAGTTGTGATTCTGGTGCTCTTGCAAGAGGGAGTGAGTGCATGTCCTTCTACTCCACCGTCTTGAACCAATCTCTATATGTATTCTTGAAGCTGAAGTGATTCTTGTAGCAGCATATAGTTGGGTCTTTTTTTTAAAAATCTATTCAGCCATTCTTATGTCTTTGATTGGATAACTTAATCCATTTAAATTTAGAGTAATTATTGATGGCTATCCCATCTTATTAATGTTTTCTTGATGCTTTGTAGTTCCCTTGTTCCTTTCTCCTTCTCTTGCTGTCTTTCTTTGTGAAATGATTTTCCGTAGTGTATGCTGTGATTCTCTTTGTGTTTTGTGTATCTACTGTAGGTATTTGCTTTGTGGTTACAATGAGGCTTTCATAAAACATCTTATAGATAAAAAAGGTCTGTTTTGAGCTGATAAAAGCTTAAGTTTGATCACATATAAAATTCTACCCTTTTACTCTTTCCTCTTTTATATTTTCAATGTCACAATTTACCTTTTTATATTTTTTGTTCACTAATAAATTATTGTAGTTATATTTTCAATTCCTTTGTCCTCTAATCTTTTTACAAAAGTCATTAATACACTACCTTATTATAGTGTTAGAATAGCCTGAATTTCATCATATATTTATCTTTACCAGTGTTTTGTATATTTTCATGTGACTCACTAGCATCCTTTCATTTCACTTTGAAGAATTCCTTTCAGCATTTCTTGTAAGGCAGATCTGGGGCTAAAAAGAATTCTTGATAGAACTGTCTTCAGGCTGATCTGTCCCCTGCTTCTTTTGGCCACTGGATATGAAGCATATCCAGGGAGAGGTGAGAATTTGGCAGGACACTGTATAGCTAAAGCAACATCCTAAGGGACCAGCAGCCAAAGCTGTCTTCCAACAGCACATCAGCAACTGGTAAGACAGGTACTTTGTCAAGGCAGGATCTAGGTTGCAGACACTAGTATTCCAGAGTGCACCGATACAGTTTGAATCCTTTTTTAAAAAAATACTTATGAATTATTTATTTATTCATGGAAAGGTATTTTATTTTTTTTTATAAATTTATTTATTTATTGGCTGCATTGGGTCTTTGTTGCTGAGCACAGGCTTTCTCTATTTGCAGCAAGCAGGGGATACTCTTGGTTGTGGTGTGCAGGCTTCTCATTTTGGTGGCTTCTCTTGTTGAGGAACAAGGGCTTTAGGCTCACAGGCTTCAGTAGTTGTGGCACATGGGCTCAATAGTTGTGGTTCATGGGCTCTAGAGTGCAGGCTCAGTAGTTGTGGCACATGGGCTCAATAGTTGTGGTTCATGGGCTCTAGAGTGCAGGCTCAGTAGTTGTGGCACATGGGCTTCATTGCTCTGCAGCATGTGGGATCTTCCCAGAGCAGGGATCAAACCCATGTCCCCTGCACTGGCAGGCAGATTCTTAACCACTGCACCACCAGGGAAGTCCAGGTATTTTATTTTAAATATAGCAGAGTATACATGTCAATCTCAAACTCCCAATCTGTCCCTCTCCCCCCACCACTTCCCCTCTGGTAACCATAAATGTATTCTTTAAGTCTGGGAGTGTTTCTGTTTTGTAAAGAAGTGCATTTGTATCGTTTTTTAAAGATTCCACATATAAGTGATATTATATGATATTTGTCTTTCTCTGTCTGACTTACTCTACTTAGTATGATAACCTCCAGTTCCATCCATTTTAATTTTCATCCTGAGGGTGGGAGGAAGTTGTGTATGTTCAGGTTGTGGGAGTTGTGTGTCAAAGATAGTGTGTCTGTTTATGTGCACACTTCAGGTTGATATGTGTGAAATCAAGGGATGTGAGGGGCTATGCATACATTAAGGAAGCTTGAAATCTACTGTGTTTGTGGTGGGGTTGAGGGTATGTGTATATATGTGAAGGTTCTTGTGGGTTATGTTGCATGCTAGAGTTTGGGTGGTTTACGTGAATGTTTAGACTGTAGGGAGAGTGCATGTGTATCTGAGGAGGGTAAGGCTACATGAACTACATGTTGAATTCTGCTGGGATAGGGTATGTGTGAATTCAAAACCTGTGAAGGTTTTATGCATGTATTTGAGAAGGCTGGGACGTCATATACATGTATTTGGGATGGAGATTGGTGTGTCTGCATGTATTGGGGTCATGGAAGGTTCTAGGTGTGTGTGTTTGTAACTATAAGGAGTTGAGGATGCATATTTTGTGAGTTTTGTGTGTGTGCATATATTTTGGGGGCTGAGTGGTTGTATATATTCTGAGTCCAGCAGGGTGTGATAGACATTTTTTCCTGAGTATTAAAATATTGTATGTTTATATTGGTGGGGTTTGGAGGTGTGTGTGTGTGTGAGCATGTGCATGTGTGGAATGTAGTGTTTTCTATGCTTTGGTATGTGGCATATGCTGCATTATCTGATGTAACAAATAATTCAGTGACTTCCAACAACAAAGGTTTGTTTCTCATTTATGTTTCATATCCTCCATTGGTTAGTTTTAGATTGGTTCCCTGCCCTGTTCACCTTGGATCCAGATGGATGAAGCAACCCCATCTGGGACAGAAACAGAGGGGAATGTGTCTTCTCAGAAGTTATACATGGCATTTTCACTCACATTTCATTGGCCAGAGTAAGTTATATGGCTACATCTGAGTTCAACAGGGTTGTATTATATACTCTCTTAGACGGAAACACTAGAGAAAGGGACAGTACATATTCTTCTTAATGATACAATCTACCACATTGTGTGTGTTTGGAGCCTGCTCTCTTTTGATTTTTGCATGGACCATCTTTTTAACCTATTTGTGTCTTTAGATAGGTGAGTCTCTTGCAGAAAGCATGCAGTTAGATCCTGTTTTGTTTTTTTTAAATCCACTCTGCCAATCTATGTCTTTTGATTGGAGAGTTTAATACATTTACATTTATAGTAATTAGTGTTAGCAAAGGACTTAACTGTTGCCGTTTTATTTGTTGTCCTTAAGTCTTATAGATTTTTTTGTCCCTCATTTCCTCCACTGATGCCTTCCCTTGTGTTCAGTTAATTTTTGTAGTAACACATTTTGATTCTCTTCTCATTCCCTTTTGTGTATATTTGATAGATATTATCCTTGTGGTTAACATTCTAAAATTATGCCAATCTATTTAAAATTCATACCAACCCAATTTTGATCACATAAAAAAACTTTACTCCTTTACATCTCTGCCCCTCCCCCTTTATGTTATTGATGTTATAAGTTGTATCTTTATATATTATGTACCCACTAAACATGTATTTATAAACATATTTTATGCTTTTTTCCTTTAAATCCAGTAGAATAAAAAGTGGAGTTAATAGGCTCAAATGACAATATAATGAGTTTTATATTTTCCATATATTTACCTTTATGGGAGAAATTTATATTTTCATATGGCTTCCAGTTACTGTCTAGGATCCTTTAATTTGATCTTGAATGACTTTAGCATTTTTTATAGGGCAGGTCTAGTGGTAATGTATTCTCTCAGGTTTTGTTTATCTGGAATGTCTTAATGTCTCCCTCATTTCTGAAGGATAGTTTTGTCAGATATATAATTTTTGGTTCACAATTTTTCTTTCTGCATTTTTTCAGCATTTTATTAAATATATAATCCCACTACTATATGGACTGTGTAATAGTTCTGCTAAGAAATCTGCTAATATTCTACTGAAGATCCCTTGTATGTGCTGAGTCACTTTTCTCCTGCTGCTTTCAAGATTCTCTTGTTGCCTTTGTCTTTTGACAGTTTGATTATAAAGTGTCTCATTGTGAGTCTCTTTTTGTCCTATTTGGAGTTGGTTGAGACTCTTGTATTTCTATATCCATGCGCTTTCTCAAATAATTTCTTTGACCCTTTTTCTTGTCCTTCTCCTTTAAGATTCCCATAATGTGTATATTAGTCTGTTTGATAGTATCCCATACATACCTTACACTCTGTTCCTCTTTTTTTTTTTTATTATTCCTCAGATTCAGTAATTTCAAGTGATCTGTATTCCAGTTCACTGATTCTTTCTTCTGCCTGTTGGCATCTGCTTCTGAACTCCTTTAGTGAGTTTTTCAATTGAACTATTGAATTTTTAGAACCAGAATTTGATTTTCTTCCTAATTTCTATCTCTTTGTCAATGTTCTCATTTTGTTAATATACTGTTCCCCCACTTTCCTTTAGTCCTTTATCTGTGTTCTCCATTTTGCTCTTTGAGAATATTTAAGACAGTTATTTTCAAGATTTTCAGGGACAATTTCTGGATATTTACTTTGTTTTCTTGAATGGGCCATGTTTTCCTGCTTCTTTGAATGTCTTGTTATCTTTTGGTGAGAACTGGCATTTGAAAAAACAGCCACCTCTCAGTATTTACAGGTTGGCACTGTACAGGGAAAGACCTTCAGGGAAAGTCAGGGAAGAGTTAAGATCTTTTCAGGATTCCTCTGGGCATGCAGCATTCCTGAGCCTGTGTACTTCCCCCCTGCCCCAAGTCCCCCATATACACAGCTGCTTTTACAGACTTAATTTCTCTGAGTATCACCCCTGTTTCTTCTCAGGACCTTAGATATTCTATTGTATTTCTCAATCAGTAATCTCTTGCCTCAGGTATATGCAGATCTGCACTCCTCCTGCAGACTTAATGAACCATGCCTGCTGCTTCCCACAGCTTTTATTAGCCTGAGATCTGAGTTGTACAACATTTGGGCATGGAGCTCCAACCTGGGTGAAATGGCGATCAATCAGGCAGTCCCTGAACAGGTTAGAATGTTGCAAATTTGGTCCACCCTGCTCTTTCTGGTTCATGGAAGGGAACTGGGGATGAGACTGCCATTTCTCCCAAGCCATACTGCACAGCACCAGGAGGAGGGTGAGGCAAGGGTGAGTTAACACGCCATGAAATTTTCTCTGTTTTGAATGTGACTTTCTTGACTGGGCATTCACTTGGTTGCTGTACATCTCTGACTGATTTCTAGAGCTCCTATCCAGTTATTTTAGCTAGTCTCTAGTTATTTGTTTAATGTTGCCATTGGGGAATGAGGGTCTGGAGCTTCTTTTCTGTAAATCTTTGCTTATGTCATTCCTCTAATCTCCTTGTTTTAAAGTCAGCTCATTAGCAACCTCAATTCCATATGAAACCTTAACTTCTTTTTACCGTGTAACATAACATATAGACAGTTTCTAGGAATTAAGACATGGACATATTTTAGATATGACTAAATTTAATGTGGTATCCTGGATCAGATCCTGGAACAGAAAATGAACAGTAGGGAAAAACTAATGAAATTTTAATAAAGCATGGAGTTTAATTAGTAGTAATATACCATTGTTGGTTCATTAATTATGACAAGTGTACCTTGGTAACGTAAGATGTAAACAATTGCAGAAATTGGATGTAGAGCATATAGGAACTATCTGTACTATCCTTGCAGCTTTTCTGTAAATCAAAATTTATTCTAAAATTCAAACTTTAAAGTAAAAAAGAATAACAGTAAGATGTAATAAAGCTTATATAGTACACCAGGGCTAAGAGAGAGTGCTCAAGAAAGGGCAAATTTAGAAGAGGGACCTGTTCTCAAGGTTGGGGTTCAGACCATATTGGAGAAGTAGCTGCAGCCCATTGGAAAGCAGACATTTTTGCTGATTTTCCTATACTAAGCTTGACCACAGTTTCTGAGCAAGCAGGAAGCAACTCTCTGGGGGTGCAGGCAGGAGCAAGCAAGCTGCAGTGACCAGGCATGTAGGTTCTCAGAGGGAGTAGGGGTAGCCAATTATAACCCTCTGCAGTGCAGGGGGGTGTGGATGAGCAGAAAGTGGGAATATTTGGGGTATGAGAGGAACAGGGTATACTATGTCTGTGCCTAGAGGGCAGGAGATAGGCTGGGACTGTGAAATTGGAGATACTTTTGGTTTGGCTTTAGTAGGGTATATTTATGTACCTCCCAGTCACTTTGTGAGTAGAAAAGTTATTGCCAGTTGTCCCTGTGTAGGAACGTTTTCTCTGAACACTGCTGAAGAACCCTGCTGACTCACCTGGTATTACAATAAGACTGTGACATGACTGCCCTTATAGTTCCAGGAACTGAGAAAGTATGTTGGTACTGAAGGAAAACGAGTTTGAAATCTGAGGAGTGAAAAGCTTATCTGTGGGAAATTCTCCCAAATATTGGGTCATCAGATGTGTAAATCTGTAAGCTGCATATTTGGTTTGAATATCTCCCCAGTCAAAACTGGAAGTTTAAGCCTGTACTTATTAATGCAATAAACACACACACACACATACACACACTTACTTTTTGAAAATCAGAATGCCTATGTTTGTAGGATAAAGTGACTCTGTGTATGAAGTCACACATTTCATAAACCCCACATAATGGACTCTATCTTAGGGTATCTGATATTTGCTATCATAATGAATTCTAATGGTTTCATATAAAAGAACAGAAAATTGACCACATATGAAATTAGCTGAAATCCTGTAGCTCATAAATGAAAAAAGTTTGATAGGGATTTTCTTAAATTTGACAACAATCCTAAAATTTTCCATAACTTTACCACCAATGGTTTGTGAAGCCAATGAAATTTTCTATGCCACCTATAATAAAGACAGCCAAGCATGATATTAGAAAGAACCTATTTTCTCTAGAGAAAAAAACCCTGCAAACTTACTTTCAAATGAGAACAAATCAAATAATAAGGGGCCACTGAAGTATAGAAAAATATATTACAGAATACACTGGACAATTAATATAAACATGGTATTTTAGGTACTTTGTGATATTTCTGTAGTATTTTTTTACCTTTCTTCCATATGTAGTTCACTGTGATTTATTTTCTTGTAATAGACATTCATAAGCAGAGGTAATTTTGTACTTATTTTGTGTTCTTTTATTTAAAGGGTTTCCCTTAAAACTCTGTAAGCACCAAGGCTTGTAAAGTTTTGGACATCACGGACATGTTCCTTGGACTAAGATAGTTTGCCCATGTAATCCTAATCCAATGAGGAGGTGGCTTTCTTGAAGGAACAACCCTGCAATACCCATCCCTGCCATGGGAACATGAACTCACTGAGGTTAAGGAGAATGGCAATAGCTGCTGGCCCACAGTAGCATATATTTACTAAGACTTTCTACTGTTTAAATGAATTACCTACTGCTGTGTAATAAAGTACTACAAACACTTGATGGTCAAAGCAACAACCATTTATTTAGCTCCTGTGTGGCTCTGTTGATCTAGGCCAGGTCCAGCTAATTTTGGATAAGCTGCTGGTGCTTCTGCATCAGCCATCCAGTGGGCCAAAAGCTGGCTGGTTTAGGATGGTCTCAGCTGTGATGACTCATCCACTCATCTTTCAGGTAGTTAGTCTTTCATCCTCTAGGAGGCTAGCCTGAGTGTTCACCTGGCAGTTGGGTAGGTTCCAGGAGCTAGAACGAATCACATGGGGCTTCTTGAGACCTGGATTCAGAACTGACCATCACTTCTGCTGCATTCTGTCAGCCTAAGTAAACAGATGTCTCTCCTTCCCCTAAAGCAGTTAAGGCACACCCTGGTAAAGGAGATTTTAAGAAATTTGATGGTGGCTCTTTGCTACTGGCCAGAACTGACAGTGGGAGATACTACCATGGCGATACCAATGAGGATGTAGAGATTCCAGAATGGCAGAGAACAGGAGACAGTACTTAATTATCAGCAGGAAGGTGGACATAATTACATAATCCACAGCAATGCAAGGGTGGTTACCAAGTACCTTGATTTTTGCATTGTATAAGAGTGGCTACTTTATCATGATGTCCCTAGGGGCAAGGTAAATGCAGAGAACACTAGCATTTCTTTAATTGCATAATACTGGTTCCTCCTCTAGTGTATAGAATTCATGTCAGTTCACAGACACACAAACCAATCATTGAGGGGACTGTTGAGTCTATCTGACGAAAAACACAGTAATACTAGCACGTGTGTGTGTGTGTGTGTGTGTGTGTGTGTGTGTATTCTCCTATTTCCCAAAGGTAGTTGAAGCTATTATTCAGAGTATCTGTGGGGATGGGGAATATGGAGACTCTTCAGAGCACCATAAACCCAATCTGTGTAGAGCCCCAACTCCACAGTCTATAATTGGGATAGATGTGGGAGTAGATGTTGCAAAATCCTCACACTGATCTTCAGTAAGAGTTATTTCAATAGAAAGAGTCAAGTAGAAACCCTGGAAACTGACATTTTAGCCAAAATAACAATTCAGAAAGAATAATGCACTTCAGGAGGATTTATTGAGATTAACACATAAGAGTCATAAAAGAGTCATAAAAGATGCAGTGGTAGTAGTCTCCATCATATTCCTTTTCCATTTATGACCCTTGCAAAACCAGAAGCATCATATTGGATGACAGTAGTCGGCTATAACAAAGTATGGTAGCCTCAGTTTATAACTTCTATGCTGAGTGTTGAATCGTTGCTAAAAGATACCTACCAAATTCTGACACTTAGTATGTGGTATTGATCTGGTGATCATATTCCTTTTCATTTTCATTAACAAAAAGGCTCATGAGCAGTTGGCTTTTTCTTGGGAAAACAGAAGTATACATTCATTGTCTTGCCAGGGGCCCACGTTAACATTCCTGCTCTTTGTCACATATAGTTCACAGGGACATTGACTTTCTGCAGAAATATCACAACAGTCCACAATAATATCAAAATCTTGATTGGACCTGGTGAACAAGAGTAACAAGCAACTTACACGCCCTAGTAATTTACATTTGAGTTTAGCTGACTGGTGGTGCTGTCTCTCAGCTGACGTCACTGCTTCTCTCAAGGCAACTTTCTGCACATGAATTTCACCTTCCATGTTCCAGCAACCCTCGGTGCTCCTCCTCACTTTTGACTCAGAGTTAGCAATAGCTCCACAGGTACGAGTTTTGGGTGTATCACTACCTCTTGTTTGTGATTTCCCTACCTCCTGCTCACACATTTAAAAGTTCCTGTATTGGGACTTCCCTGGTGGCACAGTGGTTAAGAATCTGCCTGTCAGTGCAGAGGACATGGGTTTGATCCCTGATCCGGGAAGATCCCACATGCCGAGGAGCAACTAAGCCCATGTGCCACAACTACTGAGCCTGAGTGCTGCAACTACTGAAGCCCGAGCGCCTAGAGCCCATGCCCCTCAACAAGAGAAGCCACTGCAATGAGAAGCCTGAGCACCACAACCAAGAGCAGCCCCTGCTGGCAGCAACTAGAGGAAGCCCATGCACAAAAGCAAAAGACCCAACGCAGCCAAAAATAAGAAAACACACTTATAAAAGTTTCTGTATTAAATCCTCATAAGTTACCTGAAGTTTCCCATCTTCACCCTGCTAGGACCTTGGTGGGACATGTCCCAGTGGTTGGAAATTCTCAGGAGAGAATATTTTCTAATTCACCTATAAGGATGACAACTTTCCAGGCAATGTGAATCCATGTATGTCTCTCTCTTGGGCTCCAATTTCACACAGGTCTCAGTGTTAGTACTGTGTCTTTTTGTACTGCAGTCTTTTAAAGTTCAGCTGTGGGGTTCTAAAGTAAAATGCTTTCTTTGGTTTTTGCTTATTTTCATGCCGTCATAATCACAGGTGATTTTGACTATTTGCAGTACTCTGAAGGATTCAGAGGATTTTCCTCTCAAACCAGCCCCAATCTGAATTCACAATATTACTACCCCCCCCATATACTCTCAGATTGCTTAGATTGAAATTCTATGACAATATATTTACTTGATATCTTTACCTCCATCTAATTAATACTCTGCCCAGGATTAGACTGAATGTTTCTTATTACTCTTACCTCACAATGCCAGCTGAAGTGTCTTTTTCTGATCCATAGAAGGCAGTAAACTTTTAGTCTTTTCCTAACAAGGTTAACATAATTCTTGTGGGCTTGCCAATCAAAATCTACTATACCTAGACTGATGAGGCAAAGTTTACTTCATTTGTTACCATAACACATTTTCAAAGAGTACATCACCAGAAAACTGTGTCCAGTTTTTCTTGACATAGCACACTCTATGCTCACATCATCATGTCTGGCTTTGGCTATGTAGCTGCAGACAGAAGGGACATCATCACCAATGGGCAAATAGGAATGCAGCTGGCTCTATCACCAACATATAAAGCAACGGTTGGACAGAGATACATCTAATATTGGAAAAACCTGACAAGCCTATGCTTAATTCGGTCATTCTTGGATTTAGATTTGAATACATGAATTATCTGAGAGGGTATCACTATATTTTTCATCTCAGGAGTGACTGAGATAATAAAGGCACCCAAGTTATAACTCTGCCAGAAGTGTTGAGTTCTGTCTAATTTGAAAGGTTCTCTGGTTCATCAATTATGAAAGAGGGTTTTCACCAAAAATGGCTTTCTGTTTGCATCAAGGCTATTCAGAGAATGTTACAATTATCTATTTTCCAAAACTACTCAATTGATAAGTGGAACAACTAAAACCGAATATTTTTGTTGTCCAAGATTGTTTTTAAGTTTTAAATTTATATATTTTCCTAAGAACATTTATAACTATGCTATGGAGTATAACACAAGAAAATTATTTTTAATCCCTTAAAAATGTACATTATCAGGTATCTAGGACCCAAACAAAAATGTAGGCCAAATATACACAGTCGTGTAATTTTAAGTGATATTTAAAGAACTGCAGTTAGTTGCAAATTATACATAAAGTCAGGATGATCAAATATGCCTTTCTTGGGTCTCATGGATATACAGGCCTAACATTAGGTCTGTTGTATTATTTTGTAACATTTCCCCGTGGTGCTTTAATAGTCACAAGGTATGATCATAGCACTTCCCAGTATGAGACACTGGCCCTAAAGGTAAGTGACAGATATGTTCACATTATCCCCATGCTAACCTTCCGACTGCCAACTGGCAAGTGGTGGTAAGAGCTAGAATGTAAACCCTGGCTCCAGCACTCACTTGCTGAGTGACTTCAGACAAATTATTTCCATCTGAGGCTCAGTTAAAATATTAAATACATACCTTATTTTTTGCAGAGCTTTTGAATACCTAGTATGGTACTAAGCTAGGTGCTGGGGTTCCACACAAAAGTCTTAGTTTTGCCTTTATGAGGCTTGTAGTAAAGGAGAAAGAAACAAATAATCACAGACACACATAATTACAATACATGATTGGTTCTATAAAAGCAAAACATAGCATGCCATGTGAGACTATAACAAGCAGGGTGAATTATAACTGTGGGTGCCATGGAGAAAGTCTTCTAAGAAAGTCATAACTAAGCTGCAGCACAAAAAATAAGGAAAAGTGAGACCGGCACAGTGGTCAGGAGCAGTAGTCCAAGCAGAGACCAGAGATGTGAAGGGCCTGATGGGAACATCATGTTCTTGAAGGAACTGGAGGGAGGTCAGTGTGACTAAAGCACAGAGAACAAAGGAGGATGCTAAAGAATAAGGCTGTAGACATTGACTGGGCCTTATCAGCCATTATTAGGATTTTTAAAGAATCTTAAATGCAAAGGAAATCCTTCCTGGGCTTTTAAGCAGGGGTGTGAAATGATTTGAATTGCACTTTAAAAACCTCACTCTGGGCCCTGCATAAAGGATAGATAGATGGCAATGGAAAAGGAAGGACTCTGGGAAAAACTGTAAAGAGCCTGGAAAAGCAGCATAACTCCAGGTGAGAAGTGAAGACTGAGAATTTTTCACAGTATATGAAAATACACGAGTCCTTGAGAAAGAGCACAAAAATTATCAAAAATGTGAGATAAAAGTTACACATCTTATTAAGATTCAGAGCACCAAAGACCATGGAGATTTTTTTAAAAATCGACGAAAGCATACAAGTAGTAATTAATTGCATTCTTATATACAGCAAAAAGTTAAACTAAATAGGTTTTTTAAATGATAATATTTATAATGGCAAACACGTTATCAATATATTAATTATATACATGACAGAATAAGTTTAATAAAACTTGTGAAAAAATGTATAAAACTTTAGTGAGAGGTACTGAATAAAAATTAGATAATGGATGGGAAGAAAATGTCATAAAGATGTCAACTCCCAAATATAACCATATATGCAATACAATTTCAATAAAAATAATGACATTTTATGGAAATTCCAAAGCACATATTAAATTTCATATGAAAGATAAAGAAGCCAAACATAGCCAAGACAGTTTTGAAGAAGAGCAAGGCAAAATTCAGTGTAGAAGGGGCATGATTTAAATTTTAATAAGTTTTGGTAGGCAATAATGTAGAAAGATAGGGGTGAGATAAGAGAATAAAAGACAAGGAACATAATCACAATCATATGGAAATTTAATATATGACCAAGGTGACACTGAAGACAATTTGGCAAAAGAATGGATATGCTATATTTGGAATTATGTCTTCCTAATGAATTGATCCTTTTATCATTTGAATTATATCTGTTTATTTTTGGTAGTACTCCTTAACTGGAGATTACTTTTTCTAATAAAGCACTATAATTTTCTAAGGAAAAAAATAAGGGATACGCTAGGGGTTTTAAACACTTGCTATGCATTTAATTCAACTGGGGGAGTTTATAAAGTAATTTCAAGGCCTCCATTCAAAACCACAGACCATGAGATAAAGAAAAGACTGAAGGCTTGGGTTATAGAAAAATTTAATGCAGTTATTCAGCCAAAGGCACCATTTTCAAACGTGAACACAGAAGCCATGAGTTCAACTTCCAAGAATGGTGGAGGAGCAGGTAATTTTAAACAATAGACACACTGAAAATGACTAAAAACAATTGATACACAATATTTTAAAATCTGTTGTAAAGCAGAAGAATGTTTTAGAGCTATAATTCAAGGACCTAACATTTGCTGGTTTTTTTTTTTCTCTAGAACAAAAGAACTTACCAATTCTATAAATGGCAGCAGAAAACCTGAGAAGATAAGCTGAGGAACTGATATATTAATGGAACTAAGATTTAAAAACTGATGTTCAAAGCTTCACAAAGGAGAAGGCCCCTGTAAACCATGGAATGGCTACACACAGTGGGTTAGGGTAAGTGGAAAACAAACTGGTTTACATACAGATTGAAACCCAGCTTTTAATCATTTCAATCTCTTAATGGATTAAGGAGATTGGAGGTTACTAGTGCCTAATTATCTTTCCAGAATCAACTATAAATCCAAATTACCTACTCAACTTTTCAAAAACAATTTCCAGTATTCAAACAAAAATAGCCAGGTACATGAAAAGACAACATCCAAATAACTCCCGAACAAGGAAAAAGACCTTTGAAACAAAATCAGAGATACAAATAATGAAATAACTATACATATATACAAAGTAAATATCCTTAATATTACTCAAAAATTAAAATGTAAGATTGTAATATTCCATCATGTATATGTACCACATCTTCTTTATCCATTCCTCTGTCTATGGACGTCTAGATTGCTTCCATGTCTTGGCTCTTGTAAACAGTGCTGCAGTGAACATTGGGGTGCATGTATCCTTTTGGACCATGTTTTTCTCTGTGTGTGTGTGTGTGTGTGTGTATGTATATATATATATATATATACATACATACACACAATGGAATATTACTCAGCCATTAAAAAGAATGAAATAATGCCATTTGCAGCAACATGGATGCACCCAGAGATTGTCATACTGAGTAAAGTAAGTCAGACAGAGAAAGAGAAATAGTGTATGATATCCCTTATTTGCAGACTCTAAAAAGAAATGATACAAATGAACTTATTTATAAAACAGAAACAGACTCATAGACTTAGAAAACAAATTTATGGTTACCGGGGTGAGGGGAAGGGATAGTTAGGGAATTTGGGATCGACATGCATATGCTGTGATATTTAAAATGGATAACCAACAGGGACCTACTGTATGACACAGGGAACTCTGCTCAATGTTATGTGGCAGCCTGGATGGGAAGGGAGTTTGGGGGAGAATGGATACATGTATATATATGGCTGAGTCGCTTTGCTGTGCACCTGAAACTATCACATTTTAATCAGCTATACTCCAATATAAAATAAAAACTTTAAATAAATTAATTAAATTTACATGAAAAAGCAAAAAAAAAAAAAAGTAAGACTGTAATCTAGGGCAAAGAATCAAGTAGAATTTCCAGGCTTGAAAAATATAACAAATTACAAACTCATTAAATGAGTCTCACTGCAGATCAGATACTGCCAAAGGGAACAGTGATGCTCAAAGATTGGGCAAATCACAGCAACATAAGCATCACCAAAAAGCTAAAAAGAAATGCACATTGTAAGGCCCCACCTCAGAAGTACTAACTGAGAATTCTGAAGGTGGACCCAGGAATAAATTTTATCAAGTCCTGCTGATGAAGGATTCTGGGAAGGTTTTGGATAGGAAATTGTGCTTAACTTTAGCCAATTTCAGCTCTTAGCATAGTAGCAATTACCCATCCCCCACCCCGCTGTCACATGCCAGGCAACTGTGAACATCTCCTGGAGCATCTTATACACAGTTTATGGGAGCCAGGGTGGGAGAAAAAGGACACTATGCTCCAAATATTAGAGACCTGTGTTCTGATTTCTGATTGCTGCTTCTGATCACAGAGGTGTAGTCAAAGAAGTCAGTGGCCATTTTTGTTGTACCTACCCTCACTGTTGCAAACCCCACCCACTCCAGGTAAAGTAACTTCCATGGGATTTAAAAAGCCAGTACCTTTTCTTTCCCCCTCTTCATTTTTCTACTTTTCCCTTTTTAGGAGTCAGACATTAAGACATTCAAAAAAAAACCTTCAAATATGGGGAAAACTGGCAATGCCCAGGAAAAGTTGCAGGCAAGGAAAAGACCTGAGAAGAACTAAAGTTTACACCTCAGGCTCATCCTTGCCACAGAGACAGTCTACAACAATAAAATAAATAAATAAACAATAATAAAAAAGCAAACCATGGGAGAGGGAGAGAATCTGATATTCTGAGTTACCACCTTATTAGATTCAAATATCCAGTATTCAATAAAAAATCAAAAGTCATTCAAAGAGACAGGAAAGTATGGCTCATTCGAAGGAAAAAATACAATAACAGAAGCTGTCTCTGAAAATGACCTGATAGCAGATTTACTAGAGAAATACTTTTTAAAAACTGCCTTAAAGATGTTCAAAAAACTAAAAGACATGGGGAAAGTCAAGAAAATAATGTGTAAACAAAATGGAAACATAAATACAGAGAAATGAAACCTAAAAAGAGACCAAAACTAAATCTAGAACTAAAAAGTAAAATAAATGAGATGAAAAATTCACTAGAAAGACAGACTCAAAGGCAGATTTGAGTAAACAGAAGACAGAATCAGTGAACTTGAATATAAGACAATGGTAATTATTGAGGCTGAGGAACAAAAAGGAAAAATATTTTAAAAAGCAAACAGAGCCTAAAAGAACTGTGAGAAACCAACATATGCATCATGTGAGTCCCAGAAGATGAGAGAAAAGGGGGCAGAGAGAATATTTGAAGAAATAATGGCTGAAAACTTCCCAAATTTGATGACAGTCATGAATATAAGCATTCAAGAAGTTCGATGAACTCCAAGAGACTCACAATGAAATAAAAACGACCCACATTGAGACACATTATAATCAAATATTTGAAAGACAAAGAGCAAATCGTGAGGGGAGCAAGAGAGAAGTGAATCATCAAATACTAGGGACCCTCAAGAAGATTATCTGCAAGTCTCTCATCAGAAACTTTGGAGTCCAGAAGACAGTGGGCCTGTATTTAAAGTGCTAAAAGAAAAAAAAAATGACAATTCAGAATACTATTTCAGGCAAAACTGTCTTTCAAAAGTGAGGGATAAATCAAGATATTCCCAGATAAACAAAAGCTGAGTGAGTCTGTGACCATTAGACCTGCTTGAAAAAAATGCTCAAGGGAGTCTGCAAGGTGAAACATAAGGACATTGGACAATAATTGGAAGCCATATAGAGATCTCTTTAAAGGTAAATACATGGGCAATTGTAAGAGCCAGTAGCATTCTTTTTTTAAAAAAATTTCTTGGCTGCACTACACAGCATGCAGGATCTTAGTTCTCTGACCAGGGTTTGAACCCAGTGGAAGCGCAGGGTCTTAACCACTGGATTGCCAGGGAAGTCCCAAAAGGCAGTATTTTAACAATGGTTTATAACTGTGTTTTCTGTTTTCTTAAAAAAAAATTAAAAAATTAATACATACAGATTTAAAAGATGTGGTTATCACAAGTCTGTTGAGGGGGAAAACTACTGCATAAAATAACTAACTTGGAATAAATATTTTGCATCAGTAAAAAAAAATAAAAAAAATTAATACATTTAAAGAAAAAAATTATTAATAATAGCTATTATTACTGTATCTTGTTTTCTATATAATGCATCTGAATCATTTGTTTGGGAGTACACAATATATGAAGATGTAATTCTGTGATATCAACAACCAAAAGGGATGGGGTTGGAGCTATAAAGGAGCAGAGTTTTTGTACATTATTGAAGTTGAGATGCTACAAATTCAAATGTTGTAACTTTTTTTTAATAAATTTATTTATTTTATTTATTTATTGGCTGTGTTGGGTCTTTGTTGCTGCACACAGGCTTTCTCTAGTTGCTGCGAGCTGGGGCTACTCTTCATTGTGGTGCACAGGCTCCGCATTGTAGTGACCTCTCTTGTTGTGGAGCACGGGCCCCAGGCACGTGGGCTTCAATAGTTGCAGCACATGGGCTCAGTAGTTGTGGCTCACGGGCTCTAGAGCACAGGCTCAATAGCTGCGGCACACGAGCTTAGTTGCTCCGTGGCATGTGGAATCTTCCCAGGGCAGGGCTCGAACCCATGTCCCCTGCATTGGCAGGTGGATTCTTTACCACTGCGCCACCTAGGAAGTCCTCAAATGTTGTAACTTTATGATGTTAAATGTAATCCCCATGGCAAACACAAAGAAAATACCTAGATTATAAACAAAAGGAAATTGATAAGGAATTTAAACATTTCACTACAAAAAAAAATCAACTAAAGACAAAAGAAGTCAGGAATGCAGTAAATGAGGAATACAAAGCTGTAGCACATATAGAAAACAGTACAATTACAGAAGTAAGTCCCTCCTTATCAGTAATTAAAGGTAAATGGATTAAATTCTCCAATCAAAAGATAGAGAATGGCACAAGAGAAAAAAATACATTACCAAACTATATGCTGTCTAAAAAAGACTCATCTGCGATCAAAAAAACAAACAAGCTGAAAATGAAAGGATGGAAAAATGATAATCCATGCAAATAGTTACTAAAAGAGAGCAGGAGTGGCCACACTTACATCAAACTAAATATACTTTAAATCAAAAAAGTTTACAAGAAAAAATGAAGGATATTATATATTAATAAAAGGCCCAATATAACAAAATGTAATAATTATAAATAATTAGGCACCTAGTGACAGACCATTGAAATACATGAAGCAAAAAGCTGCCTGAATTGAAGGGAGAAATAGACAGCACTACAATAATAGTTGAAGATGTCAATCATGCTCTTAAATAAAGGATAGAACAACCAGACAGAAGAGAAGTAAGGAAATAGAGAATTTAACACAATAAACCATTTAGTCCTAATAGACATATGCAGAACACTCCATCCAATAACAACAGCACACACATTTTTCTCAAGTGCACATGGGACATATTCCAGTATAGACCATATGATAGGCAACAAATCAATTCTCAAGATTTTAAAAAGATAGGTAGTATACAAAATATCTTCTCTGAACACAATGGAATGAAGTTAGAAACCAATAACATAAAGAAAACTGGAAAATTCACAAGATTGTGGACCTTAAACAATACACTTTAAATAATCAGTGAATCAAAGAAGAAATCACAAGGAAATTAGAAAAAACTTAGCGATACATGAAAACAAAAACACAACATACCAAAACTTATGGGATGCAGCAAAAGTGGTGTTAAGAGGAAAATTTGTTAAATTAAAAAACAAGAAATTTCTTGAATCAATCTAACTTTACAGATTTAAGGAAATATAAAAAGAACAAACTAAATCCAAACCTAGCAGAAGGAAGGAAATACTAAATATGAGAGCACAGGTAAATAAAATAGAGAATAGAAAAACAGAGGTAATCAATGAAACCAAAACTTGTTTCTTTGAAAAGGTCAACAAAATTGACAAATCATTAGCTAGATGGACTAAAAAAAATAGACAAAAGACTCAAATTGCTAAAATCAAGAGTGAAAGTAGGGACAATACTCCCAATTCTACAGAAATAAAAAGGATTACAAGAGAGAACTATGAACATTTTTTGTCAACCAACTGGATAACACACATGAAATGGACAAATCCCTAGAAAAACAAAATCTACCAAGACTACATCACACACAAAAAGAACAGTCTGGAAAGATCAGCCATGATGGTGGAGTATAAAGACCCTGAGCTCACCCACTCTCCTAGGCACACCAAAATTTAAGCTATTTAAAGAACACCTATCAAAAAGACCAAAATCTACCTCAAAATGAGCTTCTACAATTAAAGATATGAAGAAGGAACCACAACTAGGTGAGTAAAAGGGGTTAAGTGGTGGTATAGTCAAGATCCATACTCCCTGGTGGGTGACCCACAAACTGGAGAATAATTACAATTGAAGAGATTCTCTCCAAGGAATGAGGGGTCTGAGCCCCACATCAGACTCCTCAACTCAGGGGTTCCAGAGCATTTGGCTTTGAAGGCCAGCAGGGCTTAACTTTGGGAGACCCAGCAGGCTATGGGAAAGAGACTCCATTCTTAAAGGGCACACACAAAATCACATGCTATAAGATCCAAGGCAGAAGCAGTAATCTGAAAGAAGCCTGGGTCAGCCCTACCTGCAGATCTTGGAGAGTCTCCCAGAGAGGCAAGAGAAAAGTGTAGCTCACCCTGGGGATACAGACATTGGCAGAAACTAATTTTGAGAGCTCATTCTACTATGTGGACACCAGTACTGATAATGGAATATGCCCTCTAGCTTATTAGCCTCAGGAACCGATCCCCAACTCCACCCCCCCACCCATCCAACAGCATGTAGGCACCAGCATTGGGATGCCTAAGGCAAAGTACTAACTGGGCAAGACACAGCCCCACTCACCAGCAGAGAGGCTGCCTTAAGAACCCCATGGCCCATAGCCACCACTGGACACAGCCCTGCCCTCCAGAGGGCCCATAACCTGGCTTCACACACAAGAACACAGGCACTAAACCCAGGACCCCCAGTGCCCTGCAGTCAGAGACTCTGGGACCCACCTGTACCCACCAGGAGGCAGGCACCAGCCATAGAATTCCCAGCCCTGGCCATTGGCAAGTCTGCTTTAGCTTTGGTACCTTCCTCATCCACCAGCAGATGGACACTGACTCCATGACAACTGTACTCCTGCAGCCTATGGACCCAGCTCAAATACCAGCAGGCCTGCACCAGCCCTGGGACTGGCTGGGCCCTAGCTCCATCCAGCTGCAGGCCACTACAAGCTTCAGGACACCTGAAATCAGCTGTGTCAGGAATCAGCTCCACCCACCAGCAGTCCACTACCAGCTCTGGGAACCCTGGGCCCTGCAGCCGGACCTCACATCCTGGCACTAACCCTAGGAGCTGGCTTAACCCATCAGAGGGTAAGCACCAGGCCCAGGATCACCTGGACACTGACTCAACCCACCAGGAAGCCAGCACTAGCCTGGAATCCCCTGGGGTTCAGCAATTAGCTGCCTCCTGACCTGGCAGCCTCCACACAATGGCAACCAACCATCCCAGGGGCCAGCCAAGCCTACTAGACTGCCCATTAGTAGTCAGCCCACCACAACAGAAGGACCTACACAGCCCATATAGGCAGCAGCCCTAGAGCATATAGCTCTAGTGACCAGAGGGGAGTGCACCACTGGGATGCATAGGATGTCTCTTACAAAAGACCACTTCTCCAAGGTTGGGAAATGTAACCAACTTACCAGATAAACAGAAATAAAAACAGCAAGTTAAGACAAAATGAGGTGACAGAGGAACATGTTCCAAATGAAGGAACAAGATTAAAAACACTGAAGAAAAGCTAAGTGAAGTGGAGATAAGTGATCTACCAAAGAAAGAGTTCAATGTAACAATCGTAAAGATGATCAAAGAGAAGAGAAAAATGGATGAACAGAGTGAATAGAAATTTTTAACAGAATTAGAAAACATACAGAATAACCAAAGAGAGATGAGAAATACAGTAACTAAAATGAAAAATATACTAGAAGGAATCAGCAGTAGGCTAAATGATACAGAGGAATGGATCAGTGAGCTAGAAGACAGAGTAGTAGAAATCACTGATGCCGAACCAAGAAAAGAAAAAGGAAAAAAAAAATTAGGCGGTCTAAGAGATCTCTAGGACAACATCAAGTGCAATAGTATTCACATTATAGGGGTCCCAGATGGAGAAAAGAGAGAGAGAGAGAGAGAAAGGGGCAGAGAATGTATTTAAAGACATAACAGCTGAAAACTTCCCTAACCTGGGAAAGGAAACAGACATGCAAGTCCAGGAATCACAGATCCCAAACAGGATCAATCCAAAGAGGACCCCACCAAAACAAATTGTAATTAAAATGGAAAAAAATAAAGATAAAGAGAGACTACTAAAAGCAGCAAGGGAAAAGCAACAAGTTACATACAAGGAAGCATTCATAAAGCATTCATAAACATTCATAAAGGTGAATTCAGCAGAAACTCTGCAGACATCAAGGGGAGTAACATGTTATATTCAAAGTGATGAAGGGAAAAATCCACAATCAAGAATACTCTACCCCGCAAGGCTCTCATTCAGATTTGATGGAGAGATCAAAAAAGTTTCACAGACAAGCAAAATCTAAGAGTTCAGCACCACTAAACCAGCTTCACAAGAAATGTTAAAAAGATTTCTCTAAAAAAAAGGCTACATTGGAAACAAGAAATTATGAAAGGAAAATCTCATAGGTTAAGGCAACTAACTATACAGGAAAGGTAGCAAACCAACCATGTACAAAGCTAGTAGAAAGGGTAAATGAAAAGAGTAGTAAAACCATTTAGATCCACAATAAGAAGTTACAGGATACACAAAAATTTAGATGTAAAACATGACTTCAAAAACAGTCATTGTGAGAAGAGAGTAACAATGCAGAGTTGTTTAAATTCATTTGAAATTAAGAGATCAGCAAATTTTTTAAATTGTGCATACATATAGATTTCTACACACAAACCTTGTGGTAACCACAAGCCAAAAATCTATAATAGACACATGCACAGAAAAGGGAAAGAGATCAAAATAGGACACTAAAGAACACTATTTGATGAGTTCCTTGTATGTAACTCATCAATTAACACAAGAAGAAAAGAAAATAAGAATTAAAAAAAAAAAACACAAAACAATTTTACAAAATGGCTATAAGTGCATACATAACAACAATTACTTTAAATGTAAATGGCCTAAATGCTCTAATCAAAATATATAGAGCAACTGAATGGATACAAAACCAATACCCATGTACACACTGCCTGCAAGAGACACTTAGATCTAAAGACACACAGACTGAAAGTGAAAGGATGTAAAAAAGTATTCCAGGCCAATGGAAACCAAAAGAAAAATGGGGTACCAACACATATCAGATAAAATAGGCTTTAAATCAAAAACTGTTACGAGACAAAAAGGGACATTTCATAACTATCAAGGGTACAATCCAAAAAGAAGAAATAAATTGTAAATATATACGCACCCAGTATGAGACAACCTAAATATGCAAAGCAAATATTAACAAACATAAAGGGAGAAATTGACAATAATACAATAATAGTAGGGGACATTAACACCCAGTTACTTCAGTAGATCATCCAGACAGAAAATCAATAACAAAATCCAGGCTATATGTGGCACATTACACTAGATGGACTTAATGGATATATATAGAGTATTCCACCCCAAAGCAGCAGAATACACATCCTTTTCAAGTGCACATGGAACATTCTTCAGGGTAGATAGATCACATGCTAGACCATAAAACAAGTTTCAGTAAACTTAAGAAAATTGAAATCCTATCAAGCATCTTTTCACACCATAATGCTAGGGCACTAGAAATCAACTGTAAGAAAAAAATGCAAAAAACACAAACATGAAGGCTAAATGATATGCTATTAAATAACCAAAGGATCTCTGAACAAATCAAAGAAGAAAATTTTTAAAATACCTACAGGGGACTTCCCTGGTGGTGCAGTGGTTAAGAATCTGCCTGCCAATGCAGGGGACACAGGTTTGAGCCCTGGTCCAGGAAGATCCCATTATGCTGTGAAGCAACTAAGCCTGTGCACCACAAATACTGAACCTGTGCTCTAGAGCCCACGAGCCACAACTACTGAGCCCATGTGCCCCAACTACTGAAGCCCACATGCCTAGAGGCCGTGTTCTGCAATCAGAGAAGCCACGTCAAATGAGAAGCCTGTGCACTGCAATGAAGAGAAGCCCCTGCTCACCACAACTAGAGAAAGTCTGTGTGCAGCAACGAAGACTCAATGTAGACAAAAAAATTAAAAAGTAAAATAGTAAATAAATCTTTAAAAAAAACTAGTAAAGAATATTTTTTAAAAAATTAAATAAAATAAAAATACCTGGAGACAAATGAAAACAAAAACACAATGATCCAGAATCTATGGGAGGCAGCAAAAGCACTTCTAAGAGGGAAGTTTAGAACGATACAAGCTTACCTTGGAAAACAAGAAAAATCTCAAAGAAAAACCCAACCTTACGCCTAACAGAAATAGGAAAAAGAAGAACAAACAAAACCCAAACTTAGTAGAAGGAAAGAAATCATAAAGATCAAAACAGAAATAAGTGGAATAGAGACTAAAAAAAAAAAAAGAAAAGATCAATGAAACTAAGAACTGGTTCTTTGAAAAGATAAACACAATTGATAAACCTTTACTCAAACCCATCAAGAAAAAAAGAGGGCCCAAATCAATAAAATCAGAACTGAAAAAGAAGACATTACAACCAACGCCACAGAAATAAAAAAGAATCTTAAGCAATTACTACAAAAACTTACATGCCGATAAAATGGACAACCTAGAAGAAATGGAAAAATTCCTAGAAATGTACAATCTCCTAGAAAATATAAACAGACCAATTACCAGTAATGACATTGAATCAGTAATTTTAAAACTCCCAACAAACAAAAGTCCAGGAACAGATGGCTTCCCAGGTGAATTCTACCAAACATTTAGAGAAGAGTTCACACTTATCCTTCTCAAACTGTTCCAAAATCTAAGGAGGAAGAAAGGCTTCCAAACTCATGCTATGAAGCCAGCATTACCCTGATAATAAAACCAGATTAAGATATCATACATACACACACACACACACACACACACACACACAAATTACAGACCATTATTACTAACGAACATAGATGCAAAAATCCTCAATAAGATTTTAGCAAACCAAATCCAATGACACATTAAAAGGACAATACACCATGGTCAAGTGGGATTTATCCCAGGGATGCAACAATGGTTCAATATATGAAAATAAATCAATATGAGGCACCACATTAACAAATTGAAGAATAAAAAACATACGGTCATCTCAATTAATGTAGAAAAAGCTTTTGACAAAATTCAACATCCATTTATGATAAAAATCCTCCAGAAAGTTCACATAGAGGGACCATACCTCAACATAATAAAGGCCATATATGACGAGCCCACAGCAAACATCATACTCGACAGTGAAAAGTTGAAAGCATTTCCTCTAAGATCAGGAACAAGATAAACTGCCCACTCTCACCACTTGTATTCAACATAGTATTAGAAGGCCTAGCCACAGCAATCAGAAAAGAGAAAGAAATAAAAGGAATCCAAATTGGAAAAGAAATAAACCTGTCACTGTTTGCAGATTACATGATACTAAAACTAGAAAATCCTAAAGGTGTCACCAAAAATATTACTAGAGCTTATCAATGAATTTAGTAAAAGTTGCAGAATACAAAATCAATATATAGAAATCTGTTGCTTTTATATACACTAATAATGAACTATCAGAAAGGGAAATTAAGGAAACAATCCCATTTACAATCACATCCAAAGAAAAGTACCTAGAAATAAAAGTACCTAAGGATGTAAAAGACCTGTACTTGGAAAACTGTAAGATACTAATAAAAGAAATAGAAGATGACACAAACAAATGGCAAGGTATACCATCTTCATATATTGGAAAAATTAATATTGTGACAATGACCATACTACCCAAGGCAATCTACAGATTCAATACAATCCCTATCAAAGTATCAATGGAATTTTTCACAAAACTAGAACAAATAAGTTAAGAATTTGTATGAAAACACAGAAGACTTCTAAATAGCCAAAACAACTGTGAGAAAGAACAAAGCTGGAGTTATCACACTCCCTGACTTTAGAATATGTTATAAAGCTACAGTAATCAAAAGAGTATGATACTGGCACAAAAACAGACACAGAGATCAATGGAACAGAATAGAAAGCCCAGAAATAAATCCATATACTCATGGTCAATTAATCAATGACAGAGGAGGCAAGAACAATTAATGGAGAAGAGACAGTCTCTTCAATAAGTGGTGCTTGTAAAACTGGACATCTACATATAAAAGAATGAAATTAGAACTTTTTCTCACAACATATACAATAAATTCAAAACTAATTAAAGAATGAAACATAAGACCACAAACTATAAAACTCCTAGAAGAAAACAGGCAGAATACTCTTTGACATAAATTGTAGCAATATTTTTTTGCATATGTCTCCTAAAGCAATGGAAATAGAAGCAAAAATACAAATGGGACCTAATTACACTTAAAAGCTTTTGCGCAGCAAAGGAAATCATTGACAAAACAAAAAAGGCCAAAAAAAAAAACCCCCACAAAAATACAACATATTGAATGGGAGAAAATATTTGCAAATGATATGACTGATAAGTGGTTAATATCCATAACATATAAACAGCTTGTACAACTCAATACTAAGAAACCAATCTGGGAGGACGGCTGTCCTCCGCGTGAAGCGGAAGCGCAGCGCGGAGCCCGCCGAGGCGCTTGTTATCGCTTGTAAACGTCTCTGCTCCAGCGCAGTTGAGTCAGGAGCCCAAAAGACGCCTCCGGAGGGTCTGGAGAGAGCTGCAGAAAATAATGTCTTTCAGTTGGTTGCCACCGTGTGCTCCCAGGAGGAACCAGTCCAGCCGCTCGTGCGGGCCGCCCTGCGCCCGTCCCAGGGCAGCCAGCAGCGTATCCGCCATCATCTCCGCGCGTCTGCTCGGGAGATCCGGCAGGAGGGCCGCTACAGGGTAGTCTCTAGTCGCCGATCCTCGGGGATTCTTTCGGGCGGCTCGGAGTCCGAGGACGCGCCGGGAAGCCCAGAAGCCGCTGAGGACGCAGGCTTCCAGCTCTTGGACCTGGTTCACGAGGAAGGAGACCCAGAGGCCGCCGCCGCCGCGATCTCTTGCGAAACATCTGACCCAGATGTGATCCTCTGCAATTCTGTAGAGTTGATCCGTGAGCGATTGACTGTATCTGAAGATGGACCAAGAGTTGGGCACCAGGAGGAACAGAAGGACGACTATGTGTATGACATTTACTATTTGGACATGGCCACTCCAGGATGGATTGAGAACATCCTCTCTGTGCAGCCCTATAGCCAAGACTGGGAGTTGGTGAATGATGACCAACAACCAGAGGACATTTATGAAGATGAAGATGATGAGAACAGTGAGAGTAATTGGCGCAATGAGTATCCAGAGGAGGAGGACAGTGACGAAGATGAAGATGCCAGAGGCTCTGATGATTACAACAGCCTCAGTGAAGAAGAAAGAGACAACAGCAGACCACAGATGTGGAGCAAATACCCTTTGGATGTGCAGAAGGAGTTTGGCTATGACAACCCCCATGACCTGGATTCAGACTGATAATCCTGTGATATCCATGAGGTTCTACCACAAGCCCCTGAGGGTTCTGTGACTGCAGTGTCTGCCACACTAGTTACGTCTTCTCCGGTTTCCTAGGTTAACACGTGGAAGGAAAAAGCATATCCAACAGCACCATTCCACCATGGTGAAAACTTGCACTAAAGGAGTGTGTCTTTTCTACTCTCTGTAGGGCCACTTTGTCTCGATCAAAACTGACCCTGTGTTGGGGGGGGGGGGGATGCTCCTGTGAAAGTGAAGCTTCCTGGCCCAGACATTTTCCCAGCATTCCCATTCTCCTCTTAATACGCTGAAGCCAGTAAGTGGAAGAGGGTCTCCCATTTTGTCAGCACTAAGACTGGGCTTTCCCAGGCCACCTGCCTCCAGTGAAAACCTGTTTCTTTTGAATGAGGGACCCTAGAAGAGCTACAGTGGGTCCCTTGTAGTGGCACAGACTGGATAGTAATGGCCATTAGGAAAGGAAGTAGAATCTGCCTGAGCTGTGAGAGGTTTTACTTAACAGCTATCTCTACCTCCCTGCTTCTGATAGTGGTTGTAAAGATTGCTAGTTTCCTCTGGCAGTGGTGCCAAGGAACAGGATATGTGTGACTCTAATAAAAACTTAACTTTGAAAAAAAAAAAAAAAAAAAAAAAAAAAGAAACCAATCTGGTTTAATAAATGGACAGTAATTCAATAGACATTTTTCTAAAGAAGATATACAAATGGCCAATAAGCAAGTGAAAAGATACTCAAAGTCACTAATCTTTACAGAAATACAATCAAAACCAGAATGATTTCCAAAACTATGTTAAATAAAAGTAGTGAGAGTGGGCGTTTTTGTCTTGTTCCTGATCTTAAAGGAAATGCTTTCAGCTTTTCACCACTGAGTATGACATTAGTGAGTTTGTCATATATGCCCTTTATTATGCGAGGTATGTTCCCTATATGCCCACTTTATGGAGAGTTTTTATCATAAATGGATGTTGAATTTTGTCAAAAGCTTTTTCTGCATTAATTGAGGTGACCATATGTTTTTTTTTAATTCTTCAATTTGTTAATATGGTGTATAACATTGGTTGATTGCAGATATTGAAAAATCCTTGACTCCTTGGGTAAATCTCACTTGATCATGGTGTATGAACCTTTTAATGTATTGTTGGATTCAGTTTGATAGTATTTTATTAAATGTTTTTGCATCTACATTCATCAGTGATATTGGCCTGTAATTTTCTTGTATTATCTTAGTCTGGTTTTGGTATCAGGGTGATGGTGGCCTCATAGAATAAGTTAGGAAGGCTTCCTTCTTCTGCAGGTTTTGGAATAGTTTGAGAAGGATAAGTGTTACGTCTTCTCTAAATGTCTGGTAGTATCACCTGTTAAGCCATCTGGTCCTGGACTTTTGTTTGTTGGGAGTTTTAATGTTACTGATTCAACTTAATTACTGATAATTGGTCTGCTTATATTTTCTATTTCTTCCTGGTTTAGTCTTGGGAGATTGTACATTTCTAAGAATGTGCCTATTTCTTCTAGATTGTCCATTTTAATGTCCACTTTAATAGTTGTTTGTAGTAGTTTCTTATGATCTTTTGTATTTTTCTGGTATTGGTTGTAACTTCTTTTTCATTTCTGATTTTATTGATTTTGGTCCTCTTCCTTTTTTCTTTTTTTTTTAATTTATTTAATCATTTATTTATTGGCTGCATTGGGTCTTCATTGCTGCAAAGACGTTTTCTCTAGTTGTGGTAAGCAGGGGCTACTCTTCATTGCAGTGCGCAGCCTTCTCACTGCGGTGGCTTCTTTTGTTGTGGAACACGGGCTCTAGGCGCATGGGCTTCAGTAGTTGTGGCACACGGGCTCAACAGTTGTGGCTCACAGGCTCTAGAGCACAGGCTCAGTAATTGTGTCACATGGGCTTAGTTGCTCTGCGGCATGTGGTATCCTCCAAGATCAGGGATCGAACCTGAGTCACCTGCACTGACAGGTGGATTCTTAACCACTGTGCCACCAGTGAATTCCCCCCTTCCTTTTTTCTTGTTGAGTCTGGCTAAAGGTTTATCAATGTTGTTTACCTCTTCAAAGAACCAGCTTTTAGCTTCATTGATCTTTTCTGTATCACCTTGCATCTGTCAGAATGGCTATCATCAAAAAGAACACAAATAACAAACGTTGGAAATGATGTGGATAAAAGGAAACCCTTTTATACTGTTGGTGGGAATGTAAGCTGGTGCAGCCACTGCGGAAAATAGTATGGCAGTTCCTCAAGAAATTAGAGATAGAGCTACCACATGATCCAGCAATTCCACTCCTGGGTATACATCCCAAGAAAAGGAAAATACTAATTTTAAAAGATAACATGCACCTCAATAATTGTAACTGCATTATCTACAATAGCCAAGATGTGGAAGCAACCTAAGTGTCCATCAACAGATGAATGGATAAAAAGATGTGGCATATATATACAATGTAATATTACTTACCCACAGAAAAGAATGAAATCTTGCCATTTGCAACATGTATAGACCTGGAGTGTATTATGCTTAATGAGGTAATTCAGACAGAGAAAAACAATACTGTGTTATCACTGTTATGTAGAATCTAAAAATAAAACAAATGAAAGAAAATAACAAAACAGAAAACGCGCACAGATATGGAGAAGAAACTAGTGATTACCTATGGGGAGAGAGAAGGGGGGAGGGGCAAGATTAACATAGGGGATTAAGAGATACAAACTAATATGTACAAAACAAATAAGCTACAAGTATATATTGTACAATACAAGGAATATAGCCAATATTTTATCGTATCTATAAATGGAGTATAATCTGTAAAAATGTTTAATAACTATGTTGTATACTTGAAACTAATATGATATTGTAAATCAACTATACTGCGATTAAAAAAAGAAAAAAAGGGAGGGTTCCCTGGTGATCTAGTGATTAGGATTCACTGCTCTCACTGCCATGGCCCAGGTTCAGTACCCAATCAGGGAACTGAGATCCCACAAGTGCACGGCACAGCCAAAAACAAACCAAAAAAAGGTATCTAGAGATAAATTCATGCTCCTCCCTAACCCCCCCATAAAAGATAACAATCAGAATCAAACTATAAGTAGTAAGGAGATTGAATCAATAATCAAAAATCTTCCAACAAAGAAAAGCCCTGGACATGATGGCTTCACTGGTGAATTTTACCAAACATTTAAAGAAGAACTAACACTAATCCTCCTCAAACGTTTCCAAATAACTGAAGAGGAGGAAACACATCCTAATTCATTCTGTGAGGCCAAAATATCCCTGATACCAAAGCAAGACAAACACTATAAGAAAACTAAAGACCATTATCCTTTACAAACATTGGTGCAAAAATCGTCAAGAAAATACTAGTGAACAGAACTTAGCATATTTTGAAAGAACTTTACCCCATGACCAACTGGGATTTATTCATGGAATTCTAGGATCATTCAACAAACAAAAATCAACCAATATGGCACATCAACAAAATGAAGGAAAAAAACACATGCACATTTGAATGAAGCAGAAAAATCATCTAACAAAATTCAACAACCTTTCATGATTAAAATCCTCAATAAAATAGGAATAAAAGGAAAGTACCTCCACATAATAAAAGCTATATATGAAAAAGCCACAGCCATCATAATTCTCAATGAATTATGATGAAAAACCGAAAGCTTTTCCTCTAAGATCAGGAACAAGGTCCAGAATGGCCACTTTCACCACATCTATTCAACATAGTACTGGAAGTTCTAGCCAGAGCAATTAGGCAAGAAAAAGAAACTAAAGGCTTCCAAATTGGAAAGGAAGAAGTAAAATTATCTTTGCTTGCAATTAGTATAATCTTATATCTAGAAAACCCTAAGATTCCACACCAATAAAGTTAGAACTAATAAATAAATCCAGCAAAGTGGCAGGATATAAAGTCAATACACAAAAACCAGTTGCATTTTTATGCACAGTGAACAATTTGAAAAAGAAAATTCTTTAAAAAATCCATTTACAATAGCATCAAAAAAGAATAAAATACTTAGAAATTAGTTTAAGCACAAAGGTGAAAGATTTGCAAAATGGAAACTACAAACCATTGCTAAAAGAAATAAAAGAAGACATAAATAAATGGAAATACATCCCATGTTCATGGATTGAAAGACCTAATACTGTTAAAATGTCACTATTATCCCAAGTGATCCACAGATTCAATGCAATATCTATCAATATCCCAAAGATACTTTTGAAAAAATAGAAAAAACCTAGCCTAAAAAATTTATATGAAATTTCAAGGGACCCCAAATAGTTCAAAATTCTTGAAAAAGAAGAACAAAACTGGAGGGCTCACACTTCTTGATTTCAAAACCTATTACAAAGCTACAGTAATCAAAACAATATACAATTGGCATAAAGACAGACATATAGAGCAATGGAGTGGAATACAGAGACAAGAAATAAACACTCACACACACAGTCAAATGATTTTAGACAAGAGTATCAAGACCATTTAATGGGTAAGGGGTAGTCTTTCCAACAAATGGTCCTGTCAAAAAATGGATATCCACATACAAGAGAATGACACTGGATCCTTACCTAACACCATATACAAAATTAACTCAAAATGGATCAAGGACATAAATATAAGACCTAAAATAATAAAACTCTTAGAAGAAAACACAAGACAAAAGCTTCATGATATTTGATTTGGTAATGAATTCTTGGAAATGACATTAAGCACACAGACAACAAAAGATAAAAGACAAATTGGACTTCATGAACATTTTAAAATTGTGTACATCATGAGACACTATATACCAAGTAAAAAGGCAACACACAGAATGTGAGAAAACATGTAAATCATACATATGATAGGGGATTAATATCTAGAATATAGATTTTTTATTGCAATTAAAAAACAAACTACCCAATTCAACAATGGGCAAAGGACTTGAATAGACATTTCTCAAAAGAAGATATACAAATGGACAATAAGCACATGAAAAGATTCCAAACATCACTAATCATTAGGCACATGAGATCAAAACTAAAATGAGAATCCACTTTACACACATTAAGATGGTTGCTATCAATAAAACAGAAAACAACACATACTGACAAGGATGTGGAGAATCTGGCACCCTTGTGCATTGTTGGTGGGAATTTAACATGGTACAGCTACTGTGGAAAAAAGTATGGAGGTTCCTCAATAAATTAAAAATAGAATTATGATATTACCCAGCAATTCCTCTTCTGGGTATATACCAAAAAAAGGTAGGGCCTTGAAGAGATGTTTCTACACTCATACTCAGAGCAGCATGATTCATAATGTTTAAAACATGGATGCAACTCAAGGGTCCATCAAATGATGAATGAATAAGCAAAATGCAGTATACACTTACAATGGAATATTTTGCTGCTTTTTTCTAAAAACTTCTCTTTTCGGAAGGAAATTCTACAATATGCTACAACATGGACAAATCTTGAAGACATTATGTTAAGGGAAATAAACCAGTAACAAAGACAAAAACTGTATGAGTCCATTTATATGAAGCATTTAGAGTAGTCAAAATCAAAAAGACAGAAAATACAATGGTGGTTGACAGAAGCTGGGGGAATGGGAAAGTTGAGTTGTTTAATAGGTATACAATTTCATATTTACAATGAAAAGAGTTAAGAGGATGGATGGTGGAGATGGTTGCACAACAATGTGAATGTATTTAGTACCACTGAACTGAATGCTAACAAATTATTAATATGGTAAACTTTATGTTATGTGTATTTTAATTCAATAAAAAAGAAAGAAAAATTTTTTAAAAAGAAAGGAAAAAAAGACGTAACTGAGAGATACCAGGAAACAAAGCTGTGTCTGGGTCCCACTCTGCATCCTGTCTGGGTTTAATGGCATCACAGAAACCCATCTGGGTACTTGGCAAGTTTGAGAATAGGACTTGGGCACCTGTATGAAAGTTCAGTGTGCAGGTGACAAAGCCATCCCAAATGCTACCCTATCACTTGGAAGGTCACCTCACGTTGGGTATAACGAATTAAATGGGGACGCCACTGGATATGTCCATGTTCTAATCCCTGGAACCTGTTAATGTGGTATTATTTTGGAAAAGGGTCTTTGCATGTGTAATTATGTGTAATTACATCAAAAACTAATTTGCAATCATCCTAGGTTATCCAGGCATGCCCTAAATCTAATGACAAGTGACCTTATAATAAGAGGAGAAGACACAGACAGAAAGGAGGAGAAAGACCATGTGAAAATGGAGGCAGAGACTGGAGTGAGCATCTACAAGCCAAGGAATCCCAACTGCCATCTGCTAAAGTTGGAAATTGCAAGGAAAGGAATCTTTCCTAGAGTCTCTGGAGAAATTTTGGCCCCACAAACACCCTGATTTTGGACTTCTGGCCTCCAAAACTGTGAGAAAATAAATTTCTGCTGTTTTAAGCCAAAAAAGAAAGAAAGAATGGCTGATAACTTCCCTATCTGGGGAGAGATGATTTGGACATACAAGTTCATGAAGCTAATAGGTCAACCCCAAATATCAAACCAAAATGATCTTCTCAAAGACACACTATTAAAAAACTGTCTAAAATCAAAGGCAAAGAAAGAATTTTTAAAACTGCAAGAGAAGAAAACCCTCACATATTAAAGGAACCCCCAATAAAGCTATCAGTGAATACTCAGCAGAAATCTTGCAGGCCAGGAGAGAGTGGGATGAACAATTCAAAGTGCAAAAGGAGAAACACTGCCAAAGAAGAATACTTTACCCAGTAAAGCTGTCTTTCAGAAATGAAGCAGCAATGTTTGTTCTCAAACAAACAAAAGCTGAGGGAGTTATTCTACACTAGACCTGCCTCACAAGAAATGCTGATAGGATTTCTTCAAGCTGAAAAGAAATGATGGTAATTACTAACATGAGAACATATGAGAATATAAAACATTCTGGTAAAGGTAAGTATATAGACAAATTCAGAATAATGTAATACTAGTAATATAGTACTGTGTTAATCACTTTAGCATAAGGGTTAAAGGACAGAAGTATTAAAAATAACAATTAACAATTTGTAAAAATATGCAATATAAAAAGAGGTAAATTTTGACATAAAAAACATAATATGTGGTGTGAGGGAGTAAAAGGGTAGCATTTTTGTATCCAATCGAAGTTGTTGTCATCAACTTAAACTTATACTTATGTTTTATGTAAACATCATGGTAACTACATAGCAAAAACCTACAACAGATAGATAACAAAGAGAAAAGAATCAGACCTTAAACTACAGAAAATTATCAATTCACAAAGAAAGTGAGAGGAAGAAAGAATAATGGAACTACAAAAGTCAGAAAAATATTAATAAGATGGCATTAGTAAGTCCTTACCCACCAACAGTTAACTTTAAATGGAAATGGATTAAATTCTCCAGTCAAAAGGCAGAGGAGCTGAATGGATTTTCTTTAAAAAATATCCAACTAAATGCTCCCTACATGAGACTCACTTCAGATTCAAAGACACACAGACTGAAAGTGAAGGGATAAAAAAAAGATTTCCTGCAAAGGCAAACAACATGAGACCACGGATAGCTATACCTATACCAGACAAACAGACTTTAACTCAAACACTGTAACAAGAGACAAAGAAAGTCATTACATAATGATAAAGGGGTTGATTCAGCAGAGAATACAACAATTGTAAATTCAAATGCACCCAACATTAGAGCACCCAAATATATTCACAGTGAAAAAGGGAGAAAAAGGCAGAAATAGATAACAATACAATAATATGGAAGATTTTACTATCCCACTTTCAACAATGAACACACCATCTAGACAGAAAATAAATAAGGAAATACTTTAGGCCAAATGGCCCTAATAGACATATGCAGAATATTCCATCCAAGACCAACAAAATACATATTCTTCTCTAGTGCACATGGAATAGTCTCCAAGATAGATCATATGTTAGCCCACAAAACAATTCTCAGCAAATTTAAGAAGACTGAATTGATACCAAACAACTTTTCAAACCATGGTGGTATGAAACTAGAAATTAATTAACAGGAGAAAAACTGAAGGACTCAGAAATATGTGGAAATTGAACAGCACACTCTTCAATAAACAATGGGTCAAAGAAGAAATCAAAATGGAAATAAAATATCTTGAAACAAATGAAAATGGAAACACAACACACTAAACCTTATGGGAAGAACTTTATAACAATATACGCCTACATGAAGAAAAAAGAAAAATCTCAAACAGCCTAATGTCACACATCAAAAAATTTAAAAAAAGAACAAACTACATCCAAAGTTAGCAGAGGAAAGGAAACAACAAATATCAGAACATAATCAGGAAGGACACTATATAATGATCAAGGGATCAATCCAAGAAGAAGATATAACAACTGTAAAGATCTATGCACCCAACATAGGAGCACCTCAATACATACGGAAAGTCCTAACAGCCACAAAAGGGGAAATTGACAGTAACACAATAATAGTAGGAGACTTTAACACCCCACTTACATCAATGGACAGATCATCCACACAGAAAATAAATAAGGAAACACAAGCTCTAAATGACACATTAGAACATCTCGACTTAAGTGATATTATAGGACATTCCATCCAAAAATGACAGAATACACTTTCTTCTCAAGTACACATGGAACATTCTCCAGGATAGATCACATCTTGGGTCACAAATCAAGCCTCGGTATATTCAAGAAAATTGAAATCATATCAAGCATCTTCTCCAACCACAACACCATGAGACTAGATATCAATTACAGGAAAAAAGCTGTAAAAAAATACAAACACATGGAACCTAAACAATACACTATTAAACAACTAAGAAATCACTGAAGAAATCAAAGAGGAAATCAAAAAATACCTAGAAACAAATTACAATGAAAACACGACGACTCAAAACTGATGGGATGCAGCAAAATCAGTTCTAGGAGTGAAGTTTATAGTAATACAATTCTACCTCAAGAAACAAGAAAAATCTCAGATAAACAACCTAACCTTACACCTAAAACAATCAGAGAAAGAAGAACAAAAAAACCCCAAAGTGAGCAGAAGGAAAGAAATCATAAAATCCTATCAGAAATAAATGAAAAAGAACAAAGATCTATAAGACTAAGAGATGGTTCTTTGAGAAGATAAACACAATTGATAAACCATTACCCAGACTCATCAGGAAAAAAAGGGAGAAAAAAAGGGAGAAAGTGAAAATCAAAAGAATTAGAAGTGAAAAAGGAGAAGTAACAACTGACAATGCAGAAATACAAAAGATCATGAGAGACTACTAAAAGCAACTATATGCCAATAAATTGGATAACCTGGAAGAAATGGATAAATTCTTAGAAAACTACAATCTTCCAAGACTAGACCAGGAAGAAATAGAAACTACGAACAGAGCAATCACAAGTATGGAAATTGAAGCTGTGGTTAAAAATCTCCCAACAAACAAAAGCCCAGGGCCCGATGCATTCACAGGTGAATTTGATCAAACATTTAGAGAAGAGCTAACACCTATCCTTCTCAAACTCTTCCAAAATAGAGCAGAAGGAGGAACACTCCCAAAATCATTCTATGAGGCCACCATCACCCTGATACCAAAACCAGGCAAAGAGGTCACAAAAAAGGAAAATTACAGACCAATATCACTGATGAATATAGATGCAAAAGTCCTCAACAAAAAACTAGCTAAAAGAATCCAACAGCACATAAAAAAAATCATACACCATAATCAAGTGGGGTTTATCCCTGGGATGCAAGGATTCTTCAATGTATGCAAATCAATCAATGTGATACATCATATCCACAAATTGAAAGATAAAAACCATATGATCACCTCAGTAGATGCAGAAAAGCTTGTGACAAAATTCAACACACATTTATGATAAAAAATCTCCAGAAAGTGGGCATAGAGGGAAATTACCTCAACATAATAAAAGCCATATATGAGAAACCAAAAGCCAACATCATTCAAAATGGGGAAAAACTGAAAGAATTCCCTCTTAGAGCAGGAAAAAGACAAGGGTGCCCACTCTCACCATTATTATTCAACATAGTTTTGGAAGTTTTAGCCATAGAAATCAGAGAAGAAAATAAAATAAAAGGAATCCAAATTGGAAAAGAAGTAAAATTGTAACTCTTTGCAGATGACATGATATTATACATAGAAAACCCTAAAGATGCTACCAGAAAACTGCTAGCACTAATTGATGAGTTTAGTAAAGTAGCAGGATACAAAATTAATGCACAGAAATCTCTTGCATTCCTACACACTAACAATGAAAGAGCAGAAAGAGAAATTAAGGAAACACTCCCATTTACCACTGCAACGAAAAGAATAAAATAGATAGGAACAAACCTGCCTAAGGAGTTAAAAGACCTGTATGCAGAAAACTATGACACTGATGAAAGAAATCAAAGACAATTCAAACAGATGGAGGCACATAACATTGTTCTCGGATTGGAAGAATCAACATTGTGAAAATGACTATCCTACCCAAAGCAATTTACAGATTCAATGCAATCCTTATCAAATTACCATCAGCATTTTTCACAGAAGTAGAACAAGAAATTTTACAATTTGTATGGAAACGCAAAAGATCCCAAATAGCCAAAGTAATCTTGAGAAGGAAAGATGGAGCTGGAGGAATCAGGCTCCCTAACTTCAAACTATACTACAAGGCTACAGTGATTAAGACAGTATGGTACTGGCACAAAAAAAGAAATATAGATCAGTGGAACAGAATAGAGAGCCCAGAGATAAACCCGTGCACATATGGTCACCTTATCTTTGACAAAGGAGGCAAGAATATACAATGCAGAAAAGACAGCCTCTTCAATAAGTGGTTCTGGGAAAACTGGACAGCTACATGGGAAAGAATGAAATTAGATCACTTCTTAACACCATATACAAAAATAAACTCAAAATGGATTAAAGAACTAAATGTAAGGCCAGACACTATAAAACTCTTCGAGGATAACATAGGCAGAACACTCTATGACATAAACCATAGCAAGATCCTTTTGGACTCACCGCCTAGAATAATGGAAATAAAATAAAAAATAAACAAATGGGACCTAATGAAACTTAAAAACCTTTGCACAGCAAAAGAAACCATAAACAAGACAAGAAGACAACACTTAGAATGGGAGAGACTATTTGCCAGTGAAGCAGCTGACAAAGACTTAATCTCCAAAATATACAAGCAGCTCATGCAGCTCAATATTGAAAAAGCAAATAACCCAATCCAAAAATGGGCAGAAGACCTAAATAGACATTTCTCCAAAGAAGACATGCAGATGGCTAACAACCCATGAAAAGATGCTCAACATCACTAATCATTAGAGAAATGGAAGTGAAAGTCACAATGAGGTATCACCTCACTCCTGTCAGAATGGCCATCATCAAAAAATCTGAAAACAGTAAATGCTGGAGATAGTGCAGAGGAAAGGGACCCCTCCTGCACTGTTGGTGGGAATGTAAATTGGTACATCCACTATGGAAAACAGTATGGAGGCTCCTTAAAAAACTAAAACTAGAACTACCATATGACCCAGTAATCCCACTCCTGGGCATATACCCTGAGAAAACCATAATCCAAAAGGAAACACATACCACAATGTTCATTGCAGCACTATTTACAATAGCTAGGGCATGGAAGCAACCTAAATGCCCATCAACAGATGAATGGATACAGAAGATGTGGCACATATATACAATGGAATATTACTCAGCCATAAAAAGGAATAAAATTGAGTTATTTGTAGTGAGGTGGATGGACCTAGACTCTGACCTACAGAGCGAAGTAAGCCAGAAAGAGATAAACAATACCATATGCTAACTCATAATATGGAATCTAAAAAAATGGTACTGAGGAACCCAGTGAGGGGGCAAGAATAAAGATGCAGATGTAGAGAACGGACTTGAGGACATGGGGTGGGGGACAAAGTGGAAGCTGAGACAAAGTGATAGAGTAGCATTGACATATATACAGTACAAAATGTAAAATAGATAGCTAGTGGGAAGCTGCTGCAAAACACAGGGAGATCAACTGATGATTGGTGATGACAGAGGGGTGGGATAGGGAGGGTCAGAAGGAGTCACAGGAGGGAGGGGATATGGGGATATATGTATAAATACAGCTGATTCACTTTGTTGTACAGCAGAAACTGGCACAGCAGTGTAAAGCAATTATAGTCCAATAAAGAGCTTAAAAAATAGTATGGCATAAAAACAGACACATAGAACAATGGAATAGAGCAGACAGCCCAGATATAAACCCACACATATACAGTCAATTATTTTTTTTTCAGTCAATTATTATTTGACAAGAGAACCAAACATGCTCAATGGGGAAAGGATAGTCTCTTCAAATAATGGTGTTAGGAAAACTGGATATTACATGGACTCTTACACCACTCACAAAAATTCACCTAAAATAGATTAAAGACATAAGGCCTGCAACTATAAAACTCCTAGAAGAGAACATAGGATAGAAGCTCCTTGACATGTCTTAGTGATTTTTTTGGATATGACATCAAAAGCACAAATGACAAAAGCAAAAATTTTAAAAATGGGACTACATCAAACTACTAACTTTCTATACAGCAAAGATACAATTCATAAAATGGAAAGGCAACATATGGAATGAGTAATATTTGTAAACAAAATAATAAGGGGTTAATATCCAAAATACGTAAGAAATTCATATAACTCAACAGCAAAAAAAAAAAATTAAGCAAATCAATTTAAAAATGGACAAAAGATCTAAATAAAGAGTTTTCCAAAGAACCCATATAAATGGCCAACAGGTGTTTGAAAAGATGCTCAACATCATTAATCATTAATGAAAGACAAATCAAAACCACAACAAGGTATCACTTAAAACCTATTAAAATGGCTATCATCAAAAAGACAAAAGATAAAACTAGATGGAAAGGAATACTTATACACTGTTGCAGGGAATGTAAATTGGTACAACCATTATGGAAAACCGTATGCTCGAAAAATTAAAAAGAGAATTACCATACGATCCAAAAATCTCACTTCTGGGTATACAGCGAAAGGAAAGGAAATAAAATTACTATCTCAAAGAAATATCTGTACTCCCATATTCACTGAAGCATTATTCACAATAGCCAAGATATGGAAACAACCTTAGTGTCCATCAACAGATGAATGGTTAAAGAAGATGTGACATATATATCTATATATATATATATAGATATATAGATACATACACAATGGAATATTATTTAGCCATGAGAAAGAATGAAATCTTGCCTTTTGAGCAACATGGATTGACCATGAGGGCATTAAGCTAAGTGAAATCTCACAAAGACAAATACTACGTGATATCACTTATATGTGGAACATAAAAAAGCTGAAACTCACAGAAACAGAGCAGGATGGTGGTTGCCAGGGTCTAGGATTTGGGGAAAATGGGGATGTTGATCAAATGGTGGAAACTTCCAGTTATAAGATGAATAAGTTCTGGGGATCTAATATACAGCATGGTGACTACAGTTAAGTATATTGCATTATATACTTGAAAGTTGCTAAGAGAGTAGATATTAAATGGCCTAACCACACATACACACAAAGGTAACTGTGTAAGGGAGTGGAAGAGTTAACTAATCCTATTGTTGTAATCATTTTGCAATTATATATGTTTATCAGATCATCACATTGTATACCTTAAACTCACATAATGTTCTATGTTAATTATTTCTCAATGAAGATGGAAAACAAAACTGCAGCCCACTACTGTTGGCTTTGTTGATCACACTGGCATCCCAACACAGTCTATTGGAGGAAGCCTCTCCTCACTCACTTTTGGGAGAAGCCTCTGCCTTGTATGTTAACTAGTTATTCTAGTCACTCCCAGGGCCAAAAGCCTAAAAAGCAGGTATGTTGATCTCAGAATAAAAGAGACTGATGAGATGAATCTGTCCTGGCTAAAGTGCCAACTAGTGAATTATAGCCCTTGCAGACCTACACTACAGCACCTTTAAGCTACAGAAGGACCTGTGAAGGACCTTAAGGACTCCTCCAAGAGCTTATAACAATTTAAGTTGTAATACAGCATATGGTAGACACAGCACAAACTGGTAGCAGCCAAAGTGCAAATCCACCAAGAGATAACAGTGCCTTCTTAGGCAGGAATTGCTGTGTGGTAGAATCAGTTAGACAAAAAACCAAACCAAAACAAACAAAAAAGAAAGCCAAGAGCAGCCCAGAGGTAAGCCCCCTCCACGGAACACTTGAGTCACGTTGCTCACTGTGCCAACTGTCCTACAATTATGTCTGGGGTTTAATTTATGGAGGTGACCAAGTGATACAGATAGGCCAATGCCCCTGAAGCTCATTACTTACATTTCCTGAGAGGAGGGGATCTACACCACCACACAGGGCCACAGGGTAAGTACCAGGTTTGGTCAGGAGGCAGAAGCAGGAATAAGGAGAAAGCCTATGCCAGAGCCTTTATTGGAATTTTGACAGAAAATATGAGGGCAGAGTAAACAATTTAGGATTGCTTAGTTTGAATAATTCTGGGTTTTAGGCTCTAGGGGTGGTCTCTAGTTGCCTGGTACCTGACTTTGGGACATTTTAGGTCAGGGGAAATATTGGTTTAGTGTGTGAGTTAGATAAACAGGGTAGTTGGGGCTATAGACTCCAGATTGGCTGGTGATTTACATATGAAAGACAAGCTCCCAGAGAGACCTTTGCTAGTCCAGTGTGGGACAGTCTCTCCCTGGCCAGACAGCTTTTTAAGATGTCAAAACATCCCAAAATATAGAAAATGAAAACATGATTAATACACTGCTGCTGCTCTACCTGGCCATTTGTGCACCAGGCCCATTTATCTCAAGACCCAGCTGCCAGGACCACATAAATGCTGAAGGAGTGTGAGCCTGCCTAGGTACAGACATGCTGAATGCATCTGCATGAAGAGGGGCCAGAAACATCTGTGGGGTTCTTTGGCCCTAGAAAATGGACCAACTCTAAAAACAGAGTTACCATGTGATCCTGCAATCCCACTCCTGGGCATATATCCAGAGAAAACTCTAATTTGAAAAGATACATGCACTCCAATGTTCACAGTAGCACTATTAACAAGAGCGAAGACATGGAAACAACCTAAGAGTCCATTGGCAGATGAATGGATAAAGAAGATGTGCTATTTATATGCAATAAAATGTTCATCATAAAAAACAATGAAATAATGCCACTTGCAGCAACATGGATGAACCGAGAGATTATCATACAAAATGAAAAGTCAGACAAAGATAAATGTCACATGATATCACTTATATGTGGAATCTAAAAAAAAAAATGATACAAATTAACTCATTTACAAAACAGAAATACACCTGAAACGAATACAACATTGTAAATCAACTATACTTCAATCAAAAAATAGTGCTTCCTTTGGAATGTTCCTGAAGGTCAATGACCAGTGTGCATCATTACTGTGAGTTGATAGGAGGCTATTTTAACCCATGAACTGATTATTTTGCTGTTGATGAATAGAAAATTTAGTCCATACACAATGACTTTTTTAAAAAGAGACAATTTATTTTTTTATTTTTAAAAAATTATTTATTTATTTATTTATTTATTTGGCTGCGCTGGGTTTTACTTGGCACATGCTGGATCTTCATGGCAGCATGCGGGATCTAGTTCCCTGACCAGGGATCGAACCTGGGCCCCCTGCATTGGGAGCACAGAGTCTTAACCACTGGACCAACAGAGAAGTCTCAAGACAATTTATTTAAGAAATTGACAATTAGGCCTTATCATTTTGAGGGCAAGTTGAATCCATCCTCACTTCTACATTCCACTGCCACCTTCTTATTGTGAGTCACTTCACCAACCAGAACAATTACTGCTGATCCCCAATTCCACTCTTTCCATCCTGCAGTAGTGCCTCCATTCAGCTTCTAAAACTGCTATTATCTTGTCTAAAACCTTGCCTGGGAAAGTGTCCAGCTACAAAGTGTAATGGTGACCACCTGAATCTGAATCTCTTTAACCGTCCAAAAACCAGCAGATCAACAATGACAGAGAAAACAACACAAGTAAAGAACATTAATAAAATTACCATTGGCCATGCTTTAGATATACTAGGGGACAGAGAATACCACGAACTTTTAATTATTTACAACTAGAGAGATGAAAAGCAAATTTCAACAAGCTCTCATTGAGACAGGCCTGGGACTCTTTGCTGCAGTGCTTGTACCTGGACAAACCTCTCCTAGAGCAACAAAATACAAAGAAACTTTAAGGGACTAAAAATAACTGTGTGCCTGCACAGTTGGAGCATATTAGGGACAAAATATACAAAAAGACCAAAAAAAAAAAAACAAAAAACTCTTACTGCCACTTCTGAAGACCTGGAAGCAAAAACAGGGTGTCTGGAGCAAAAGCAGGGTACTGAGCATGCACCCTGAACTCAACACCACCAGAGGGAATGGGCAAGACACCTAAGCCACCCCTCCAGCTGCCCCTGGACACACCCCTACCCTCACCCCATATAAGGAACAAGCTCACCCCTGCTCAGGGAGCAAGTGAACAAGCAAAACTGTTAAATGTTCTCATTCTCCGCTGCTGCATCAGGAGCCCCAATAAAGCTTTGCCTGAATTTCTTGTGTGGCCTAGTCAATTTCTGTTGATTCGGGAGGGCCAAGAACGCTGGTGGGTATCACCATGCCTGGTAAAAGTCTACAGGAATGAAGAATGAGGGAAGGTGAACTTAAGAGATTCTGTGAAAAAGAAAAGTGGAACAGAAGATGCAGATAAAGACAGACAAAATCACTTCCAGAAAGTGAAATTACAACAGTAAGTGACAAACACAATTCAAAGAATTGGCAATTCCCAGCATCAGCTATTAAGAACTGGGCTTGAAAGTAAGCAAAACTATAGGTATTAGCCTTTGGGAAGCATTCTTCTAGGTGGAGAATCTGCCATATGGAGAAGAAGTGGCAGTGAAAAGAAAGAAGGAAGCAAAAGGAAGAAGTAAAAGTTAAGGATCCTACAGAAACCAAAGACAAACATGTCTCACTTCTCTTTCTGCCACCATCCCTACTCTTACCAACATAATCAAAAACTTTAAATGCATTTTAAAATACTGGTCAAAGGGCACTCTTAAGCCAGGAAAATTATCAACAAAGGCCTAGGATCAAAAAAAAATTAACTCAATTCAACATAAAGTACTACAATAAGTAAACAGAAAATTCAAATTCAAATACTTCCTGTGATAGTCTTTCCAAAAATTAATAAGGGAACAGAAGAATACTGTAACAAACTTGCAAACTGAATTAAATATTCATAAACAAGCAATTAGTTTTAAAACAATAATTTAAAAATGCACTGAAACAGAAATTTTAAAAACTAATGACAAAAAAAAGGACAAAACACATTAAAAAAATGCAAAGAAAGTCAATCAAGCTCAGAAAAGGAATTGGAGAAAAAACAAAGTCAACCAGGAAATGGAGAACAAATTAGAGGGTGCCCAAGTGAGTAGAGACTGGAATAAAATTTCAATAAGGGACTTTGAGGAAAGGCAGGAAAAGAACCAAGAGAGTACATCTGAGAATGTTTTAAAAGAGTAAAAATGTTTAAGGCAAAAGTGGATGAAGTGCCAGGCAGGCAAGGAAAAACAAATCTGCTCTTTATATAATTAGAATTACTAGAAAAGAAAAAGAAATACAACAGAAATAAATATTGATATTTACATCTGTAAGGCAAGAAAACTATCTGGAAATAAAAGATAAATTTACATGTGGAGAGGTCCTACCTTGTACCTGGGAAAATGATTCAAAACAAATAATTTTGAGAAATATGTTAGTAAAACGTCTCCAAGGAAAAAAATCATCAGATCCTCTAAACAAAATAATCAAATTACCTATAATGAGAATATTAGTCTAGCACCAGCCTCTCAAGAGCAACATACAATGCAAAGCAACAGTGGGACAGCATTTTCAAAATATTCCATAGAAGAAAAGTTAACCGACGTTTTTATATTCAGCCAAGCTGCCTCTAACATATCAAGTCTATAGGTAAATCATTTCAACTGTGCAAGAACCCAGGGACTATTGTACAGGTGAGGCATTCATGAGGAATCTACTATAGGGTGAGTTCATGTAAACAGCACAGAGTGAGGAAACTTTGGTAAATGATTGCTGGTGATTAATATATTTAATTGTAAATCAAACAATAACACAAGAGTAGGGTAATGGGTGAGAGAATAGTGTTTAATTGTTCTGTGTTCTGACTATGTGGTAAGAATTCCATTAAAAATGGAAGGTGAAGAGCGAGAGAAGATTGAAATTTGAAAAAAGGTAACTGACTGTTGTATATATGAGTGCCAACGAGTACCATTGAAAACTCACAGACTAGATAGCAAAGGATTTTTTAAGAAAAAGTAAAATTAAGGGCACTGTAACAGGTATACATATAAAGATTCCTTGGAACAAAACAGTCTTTCTAAAAACCAAATGAAGTAAAAGAAAATTTCGTTATATTTTTTGTAAATAAAACATATCAATTATAGCATAAAATACTGTCAGAATTGAAACAAAATATACTCGTAACATTAAAAGTACATGGGCAAAGAAAAAAAAACAATGCACCAACTTGATTCACCAGGGTCAAGGCACACATACAAAGGCCCACAGCCTCTGAATGCCTTACTCGAAATTCTTATAGAGTCTCCCATACACATACCCATTGATGCCTGAATATTTTTGCTTCACACACACACACACACACACACACACACACACACACACACACACACACACCAGTGATAAATGCTGATGAATGCGTAATAAAATGCTTTCCAGAGTAGGTAGGAAAGCTTTGATTTATGGAGCTTCATCACTTACCTGGTGTAACTGTTCTCAACATGACTACTTTCAACCTGATGTCACAGAGCTGGGAAGAGATATGCACTATTGACTATACCAAGCTACTACGAGCCAGTTCCAGTGCACCCCATCCCCTTTCCTACACGTATGTGCACACATCTGACTGCCCCCTAAGTAACGCCCTGAACTCTCACCACAAATATACAAACAAAACCACACTACATATCTCCAGAATATACCTAAAAACATACAATCTTTCATATACACTAAACACACCCATACAACCGCTACCTGAAACCTGAATATACACACAAAACACCTTTCACTACCTGATTTTTACACAAAACCACTCACCTTGAATGTGCTCAAATACAAACATATGCAACCAACATACAACCCCTATATTCACAACAAATAACCTACAGACACACAGGCTCTCAAAAAACCACCAAGTATATAGCTGTTTCATGAGCCACCCAAAAAATACCCACACACAATCCCACAGTCCTAAAATACATATACTCCACAATTCCTGAACACACAACCTACACAGCCTGTCTCCAAATACGCACACTGAACCTCTCCCGCATCTCAGAATACACACCCCACAAGCCCCATGAACCTAAACACACACACAGCCACAAAACAAGCAAACTTACCAAATATATGGAGGACTATCCCACAAACACTGAAAACACACATACAAGCAACTCCACCAAGTTCTTCAACCATTACATTCCAGAAGTGACACAAAGAGGACCCCTGAGGGCTTTAATACACACACAAAGCCCCTATGCACACACTCATAAACTAACCATGAACATACACCCCCCATGCTCTAACAGATGCACACAAAACACAAAAACACCAACAATCCCTTAACTGTAGCTACTATACACTCACAACCCCCACATACTCATGGATACACACACCAGCAAATATTCCCACTCTCTAAATATATATATCCTGCAAAACACTATATATCATCATTACATTTCCAGAATCCAGCGTTACCACCACAATCCCCAAACATTTCCAAACACAAAAATCCCAGCATTCTGCGAAACCACTGTGTCCATTTCTGACAAACCCAAACCCTATGAATTCACCCATGTGCTGATGGATATACACACAAACCAGTACACACTCCGAAGACACAAGGACACATCTCCAGTATATCATATATAAATACACATAAAACCCCTTCCAAGTCCCAAATTACACATCTTAAACCTCCAGACCCCTACTCACCTAGAATCATATCACATACCTTCAGTACAAATAAATTCTCTCACTATACACATAACTCCATTACACTATCAACACAAAAATACTCACTTTCAGATACAAATAACCCCCTAATGAAAAACGCAAACACATACTCTAGAAAATATCCATGCAATCTGCTACGTTCCTTGAATACATGCACAAACTCAACCTACATGTTTCTCACCACAAGCCCCAAATATACCCACAATTACTAAGCATGCTATAAGTATGGAAACATACCACCCTATACCCAAATACATAAAGTTTCACACTATCTGCATATACATAAACCCACAGTCCCAAATACTCACTGAAATAACTCCACTTGCTTCTAGAATACAGCTTCCTATAAATCCCACACCACACAACCCAGTCATCTGCACATATACAATATACCACCAGCCCCATAAAACAGTCATACACTTGCCCTCACACACCTCAAAACACATAATTCCTGAAAACCACCAAAGAAACACATGTAGTAATACAGCATGCCCTGAATACCTACAAATGATTCCTCTACTTTTCAAAAATAGGCAAAATACATGACCCTACACCAAAAATAATAGACACAAGCACTTTTTCCAACTTTGCCAATATGCACATGCACCTAACCCTTCCAAACCCACCATTAGACACACATTTCTAACGTGCTGGGGGAAAACACACACACACACATGCACATTCCCAAAGTCTTACACTACAAATACATAACCCGAACACCCTGAGTATAACCAAATTACATCTCAAACCCTCTACATAAACTCAACTACATCCACTCTCACAAAAACACACTCATGTCTTCCACTTAACCCCAAATATCCACACAGACATCACCAACCCACAAATACAAATACACTAATCAGACTCCCACCAGCTCCGTAAATGTACAAATAAACCTCAAGCCAGAAGCTCATGGAAACACATTCCCAGCAGACTCACAAATAATGATATACATAAAACCACCCACTGCCCATGAAGCCCTACAGTCCCTGGGAGATCTACAAATACACATATACCACATCACACTTCCAGATACACACAAACACCCACTACTTCCCAATTGCCAAAAACAAGCACATGACATCTTAACATCCTTAACAAACACTGAATTCCAACAAGCCACAAACACACACATATGTAACTCACACTACAAACACACCCACACAGTAATTTCACTACCCCAGAAAACAAATATAAACTACCTTAAGCCCCAGACACATGCACTTGCAGTGGTGTGTTATCAAGCAAAGCCTCAACAGCCTAATCAGCACTCCCTAAAGAAGTGTGGAGATATATACCATGCAATAAATTTTAATGATATAATGGATGTGTGCACATAATTTGCAAATAATTTAAAATGTACAATACTCTTCACTGTAAATTCTATATACCAAATTGATTCTTACCTAATGCTTTCATTGATTTCTGCTGAACTCTTGCATCATCAGCCAATCTATGCTTGCAATTCCATCATGATTTGACAGTATCAGACTATAAATAAATGCATATTGTAGAGTCAGCAAACTTACTCCCATCACTGACAAAAGAGTACACTTTGAACATAAGTGTTGATTGATAATTTTATGTTTAAAAAGTTACTAGTCTGCCTCTCCACCTTTTCCCCCCTCCTGCCTCCCTCCTACACCCCTAGGACCCAAGCAACAGAGGGGGCCTCGGAGGGTAGAGGGCTCGGCCAGGGAGCCCAGCAGGCCTCCCAGCCAATTGGTCAGGGGAAAACTAGAGGCTCTCCCCTCTCATCCTCCAAGGCCCGCAGTGTCCCTCCAGGTGGGAATCTCCCCCCTCCCCCAGCTAACCCTCAGGGGTGCCGGTCCTTTCCAGCCTCCACTTCTCTACCGCCCTGACTTCCCCCATGTCCTAACTGGTCATTCAAGGATTCCTCTGGTCTTCTTGGACCTCGAGTTCCCCCACTAACTTCTGGCAACTGACCTAGTTATGGGGATATGTGAACTCCACATCCTCCCATGCCCCTATCTTGACTCCACCCCTGCAGAAGAACAAATAAGTGAGATAGAGGATAGAATGGTGGAAATAAATGCCAAGGAAGAGAATAAAGAAAAAAGAATGAAAACAATTGAGGACAGGCTCAGGGACAACACTAAATGCACCAACATTTGAATTAGGGGTCCCAGAAGAAGAAGAGAAAAAGAAAGGTCTGAGAAAATATTCAAAGAGGTTATAGTGGAAAGCTTCCCTAACATGGGAAAAGAAATAGTCTCCCAAGTCCAGAAAGCACAGAGAATCCCATACAGGATTAACCCTAAGAGAAACACACCAAGGCACATATTAATCAAATAACAAAAATTAAATTCAAAGAAAAAATATTAAAAGCAGCAAGGAAAAGCAAAAAACAACATACAAAGGGAACACTATAAGGTTATCAGCTGATTTCTCTGCAGAAACTCTACAGGCCAGAAGGGAGGGGAAGGATATACTTAAAGTGATGAAAGAGAAAAACCTACAACCAAGATTGCTCTACCCAGAAAGGATCTCATTCAGATTTGATGGAGAAATCAAAAGCTTTACAGACAAGCAAAAGCTAAGGCAATTCAGCACCACCAAACCAGCTTTACAACAAGTGCTAAAGGAAATTCTCTATGAGGGAAACACAAGAGAAGAAAAAGACCCACAAAAACAAACCCAAAACAACTAAGGAAATGGTAATAGGAATATACATATCAATAATTACCTTGAATGTAAATGGCCTAAATGCACCAACCAAAAGACACAGACTGGCTGAATGGATACAAAAACAAGACCCACATATATGTTGTCTACAAGAGACCCACTTCAGACCCAGGGACACATACAGATTGAACGTGACGGGATGCAAAAAAGATATTTCATGCAATGGAAATTAAAAGAAAGCTGGAGCAGCGATACTCATATCACGTAAAATAGACTTTAAAATAAAGAATGTTGCAAGAGACAAGGAGGGACACTACATAATGATCAAAAGATCAATCCAAGAAGAAGATATAACAATTGTAAATATTTATGCACCCAACGTGGGAGCACCTCAATACATAAGGCAAATGCTAACAGCCATAAAATTAGAAATCAACAGTAACACAATAATAGTAGGGGACTTTAACACCCCACTTACACCAAAGGACAGATCATCCAAACAGAAAATAAACGAGGAAACACAAGCTTTAAAGGGCACAATAGACCAGATACATTTAATTGATATTTATAGGACATTCCACCTGAAAGTGGCAGAATACACTTTCTTGTCAAGTGCACATGGAACTTTCTCCAGGATAGATCACATCTTGGGTCCAAATTAAGACTCAGAAAATTTAAGAAGACAAATCACATCAAACATCTTCTCTGATCACAACACTATGAGATTAGAAATCCATTACAGGGAAAAAACTGTAAAAAACACAAATACATGGAGGCTAAACAGTGCACTACTCAATAACCAAGCATTGCTGAAGAAATCAAAGAAGAAATTTAAAAATACGTAGAAATAAATGACAATGAAAACACAACGACCCAAAATCTATGGGATGCGGCAAAAGCAGTTCTAAGAGGGAAGTTTATAGCAATTCAGCCTCACCATAAAAAACAAGAAAAGTCTCAAATAAACAATCTAGCCATACCCCTAAAACAACTAAAGAAAGAAGGAAAGAAATCATAAAGACTAGAGCACATGTAAATGAAATAGAAATAAAGAAAACAATAGCAAAGATCAATAAAACTAAAAGTAGGTTCTTTGAGAAGATAAAATTGATAAGCCCTTAATCAGACTCATCAAGAAAAAAAAGGAGAGGACACAAATCAATACTATTAGAAATGAAAAAGGAGAAATCACAACTGACACTGCAGAAGTACATGGGATTAAAAGATACTACTATAAACAACTTTATGCCAATAAAATGGACAGCCTCGAAGAAATGGACAAATTCTTGGAAAGGTGCAATTTTCCAAGACTGAATAAGGAAGAATTAGAAAATATAAACAGATCTATCACAAGTAATGAAATTGAAACTGTAATACAAAAATCTTCCAACAAACAAAAATCCAGGACCAGCTGGCTTCACAGGTGAATTCTACCAAACATTTAGAGAAGAGCTAACACCTATCCTTCTCAAACTCTTCCAAAAAATTGCAGAGGGAGGAACATTCCCAAGTTCTATGAGTCCACCATCACCCTGATACCAAAACCAGACAAAGATATCACAGCAATAGAAAATTATACACCAATATCACTGAGGAACATAGATGTTCTTAACAAAATACTAGCCAACAGAATCCAACAACACATTAAAAGGATCATACATCATGATTAAGTGGGATTTATCCCAGGAATGCAAGCATTCTTCAATATATGAAAATCAATCAATGTGATACACCATATTCACAAATTAAGGAATAAAAACCACATGATCATCTCAAAAGATGCAGAAAAAGCTTTTGACAACATTCATCACAAATTTACGATAAAAACTCTCCAGAAAGTGGGCACAGAGGGAACACCTCAACATAATAAAGGCCATATAGGACAAACCCACAACAAACATTATTCTCAATGATGACAAACTGAAAGCATTTCCTCTAAGATCAGGAACAAGACAAGGATGTCCACTCTCGCCACTCTTATTCAACACAGTTTTGTAAGTCCTAGCCACAGCAATCAGAGAAGAAAAAGAAAGAAAAGGAATCCAAACTGGAAAAGAGGAAGTAAAACTGTCATTGTTTGCAGATGATATGACACTATACATAGAAAATCCTAATGATGCCACCAGAAAACTACTAGAGCTCATCAATGAATTTGGAAAAGTTGATGGATACAAAATTAATGCATGGAAATCTCTTGCATTCCTATATGCTAACAATGAAAGATCAGAAAGAGAAATTAAGGAAACAATCCCATTTACCACTGCAACAAAAAGAATAAAATGCCTAGGCATAAACCTACCTAAGGATACAAAAAAACTTGTATTCAGAAAACTATAAAACAGTGATGAAAGAAATCAAAGATGCCATGAACAGATGGAGGAATATACCAGGTTCTTGGACCAGAAGAATCAATATTGTGAAAATGACTATACTACCCAAGGTAATCTACAGATTCAATGCAATTCCTATCAGATAATCAATGGCATTCTTCACAGAATTAGAATAAAAAAAATTTACAATCTGTATGGAAACACAAAAGACCCAGAATAGCCAAAGCAATCTTGAGAAAGAAAAACAGAGCCAGAGGAATCAGGCTTCCTGATTTCAGACTATACTACAAGGCTACAGTAATCGAGACAGTAAGGGACTGACACAAAAACAGAAATATAGATCACTGGTACAGAACAGAAAGTCCAGAGATAAACCACACACATATGGTCACCTAATTTATGACAAAGGAGGCAAGAACATACAATGGAGAAAAGACAGCTCTTCAATAAGTGGTGTAAAAGAATGAAATTAGAACAGTCCCTACTACCATACACAAAAATAAACTCAAAATGGATTAAAGAGCTAAATGTAAAAGCAGACACTATAAAACTCTTAGAGGAAAACATAAGCAGAACACTCTATGACATAAATCATAGCAAGATCCTTTTTGATCCACCTCCCAGAATGATAGAAAGAAAAACAAAATTAAACAAGTGGGACTCAATGACACTTCAAAGCTTTTGCACAGCAAAGGAAACCATAAACAAGACAAAAAGACAATCCTCAGAATGGGAGAAAATATTTGTAAATGAAGCACCTGACAAAGGATTAATCTCCAAAATACACAAGCAGCTCATGCAGCTCAATATCAAAAAAAAAAAAAAACACCCAATCCAAAAATGGGCACAAGACCTAAATAGACATTTCTCCAAGGATTACATACAGACTGCCAACAAACACATGAAAAGATGTTCAACATCACTAATCATTAGAAAAATGCAAATCAAAACCACAATGAAGTATCACCTCACACCAGTCAGAATGGCCATCATCAAAAAATCTAGAAACAATAAATGCTGGAGAGGGTATGTAGAAAAGGGAACCTTCCTGCATTGTTGGTGGAAATGTAAATTGGCGCAGCCACTATGGAGAAGGCTATGGAGGTTCCTTAAAAAACTAAAAATAGAGCTACCATATGACCCAGTAATCCCACTCCTGGGCATATAGCCTGAGAAAATCATGTTCCAAAAATACACATGTACCACAATGTTCATTGCAGCATTATTTACAATAGCCAGGACATGGAAGCAACCTAAATGTCTGTGGACAGATGAATGGATACAGAAGATGTGGCACATATATACAATGGAATATTACTCAGCCATAAAAAGGAATGAAATTGAGCTATTTGTAGTGAGGTGGCTTGGACCTAGAGTCTGTCATACAGAGTGAAGTAAAGCAGAAAGAAAAAATCAAATACTGTGTGCTAACACATACATATGGAATCTAGAAAAACAGTACTGATGAACCTAGTGGCAGGGCAGGAACAGAGATGCAGACATAGAGAACAGGCTTGAGGACACTGGGGGAAGGCGGGAGGGGAAGCTGGGACATAGTGAGAGAGTAGCATTGATATATGCTCACTGCGGGGTGTGAAGTGGATGGCTGGTGGGAAGCTGCTGCAGGGCGTGGGGAGATCAGCTTGATGCTTCCTGAGGACCTGGAAGGGTGGGATGGGGCGGTTGGGAGTGGGGCTTGGGAGGGAGGAAATACAGGGATATGTGTGTACATATGGCTGCTTCACTTTGTTGTATAGCAGAAACTAGCACAGCACTGTGAAGCAATTATACTCCAATAAAGATTAAAAAAAAGGGGGGGTAAATATGAAAAATAAAAAAACCTCTACATAGGTCCACACAAAAACTTGTGTGAGTCTTTAAAGACAGCCCCAAACCAGAAACAATCCCAATGTCCATCAGCTGTGAACAGAGAGACAGAAATGTGGTGCCGCCACACACTGTAACACCACTCAGGAACAAAAAGGAACAAACTGCTGATACACGCTACAACATGGATGAACTTCAAAAACATTAAGCTCAGTGAAAGAAAGCAAACGCATAAAACCACATATTATTTTATCCCACTGATATGAAATCCAGAAAAGGTCAACCTATAGTATAGGAACAGAAAGTAGATGACTGGTTACCTAGGGCTGCGGGGGCGGGGGACGGGGAGTGACTGTTAATTGGCACCAGGATCTTTCTGGGATGATGGAAATGTTCTAAAATTGGATTCTGGTGATGACTGTACAACTTGGCAAATTTACTAAAAACCAGAGAATCCTTAAAAAAAAAATTTACTAGTGAAACTATGACGCTGTTCATTAGCTCTTCCCTCATTTTCCAGTGACCTGAACCAGATGACGGTTTCCAATGGGAAGCGCTTCCCTCCAGCGCCTGCTCTCCTCAGAAGGCGCAGACCAGAGGCGCCTGTGTAACCTCACACACACCGTCCACCCCCCACTGCAGGCCCCGCCGTCCCCGCACCGGCCACGCAGCCTGCTCCCCAGCGGAGCCAACACTCCTGGTGTAAACCCCTCGGGGTCTCGGGCTCTATGGGGGTGTGAATCCCCAACGCGGGGAGTCTCCCTGCAAGGACAAGGGCACACATGACCCACAGGGTGAACAGCAGCGCGGAGCAGTCACACCTAGGGGTGAAGACTCCCAGCATCCCTTACCTCAGGGTTCATATTACTGAGGCTATAGGCTGCCATCAGTGGCCCCGCCCCCAGCCAGGAAGGCCGTTGCGGCCCGCCCCTAGCACTCGCGCGCATGCGCCCCTGCCTTCCCCAGCAGCGTGCTCCACAGACGCCTGTTGGAGGTTGGCTGTCCGCGTGCCCGAGAGCCCCGCCCCCAGTGGGCATGCGCATGCGTGCAGGCGCGGGGCCACAAGGTCCCTGCAGGAGAGGAGAGAAAGGGAGGGTTGGGGGGCATCAGCGACCCTTTCTGGTGGTGTCTCCTCACCGGCAACCTTCGTGGCGGTCTCTTCTCAAAACCAGCTCTTGTGAGATGAGCACTCGTGATTTTTAAATTGCACACGTGAAATCCACACACTTACATACACAGAGTTTCAAGAGCTCAAGCACAATATCCTCAAATTGGGGCAAGTGCTTTCTAGCCCTGTGGACTGCAGTTCCCTGGTTCTTGTCTGTACCTTTCAAAACAGTAGGTCCTTTTCCCCAGCAAGCCTGCAGTTTCCCTTAAAGAACAACCTAGCAAAGAATTTCAGACCTGGGAAACACTCCGAGATACTGTCTCCTGACTCCATTCCAAGAGGTTTTCCAAACGCATTTACTCTACAAGAATATTTATTCTTAGTGTATTCAATACATGGAGGTTTTTCAATAAATGTTGATTCACAGGTGTTTCCTTGGTCAAGTTTTTGTTACAGCTTTGAGCGAGCTGTGACAATGAGTCAATATCAACACAGCAGGTAGTATGGGAAGAATTTTACTCTGCCTTTCTCCTTTTTGGTAATATATTGCAGAATTGCAGTTGGCAATAAAAATAATAAATAGTGGGATCAGCTTATTGACCTTTATAATGCTTCCCAAAGAAACTTCAATCACCAGATCCTCTTTCTGGTCAGTTGCAAGGTTAGAGCATTTCTCACTCAACAGGAAGTTTCTGAAGACCCCTCACATCTAACAGCACTAAGAGCCTCCAAGTGTACAGATTTGAAAACCCCACGAGACACGAACATGGTATCTCTTCGTTTCTCTATTGTTCCGTGATTGAGTGGAAGATGAACTGTCTTCTGAGGCTTGTGATCTGTGTCCAGAGATGTTTTTTCTCAGTAGCCAATGCCTGCTCCCAACGTCTCTGCAGGAATGGTCAGAGATCATGATCCAAAGGACTTTTAGATGCTCCCTTCCGTGACAGGTCTTTCCAAATTCCATTCGGGCTAATTTGATTATCTGTCTCTGGGGTGTAGGATTTTGAAGCAGTACAAAAATGATCACAGTATTGGGACTGGATAATTTTTCCACAATGTAATTTTTGTATCAGTGGCCCTGAGAAGACTCATTCAGATACTGTGTCAGAGTTATGAGTGAGAATCTTGTAAATAACTGGTTGAAAAGACGGGGAAGCAACAAGGAAGCCTGGCTTTCTTGAGTGCCTGGGTACAATATTTTGCCTCACCATCCCTCTAGAATGAAGTTATTGGTTGAAAATCATTTCAGTTTTCCTTCATGATAAAAGCTCAAGTACTCAGCGATATTTCCAAGTTGTTTATTTTTTTTCAGTCCCCAACAGGAGTTTCTTTATATAAAGTTCACCAAGATATTGTTTGAAATACTCTCACCTCATCTTCTCATCTTCTTTTGAGGCAACTTTTCCTGACAAGGGGCAAGGAATGTCTTAAGCACCAACAGGAGTCTTTTTCACAGTGTAGAAAAGTCCTTCTAAACCTCTCTTTCCTTCCCCAACACCCTACAATCAGTAAGAATTCTGCTGCTACAGCAGTGAGGGAATCTTGTCTCCCAAAAGATTGGGTTTCAATCTTCTGAGGTTTTCACTCTTCATCTTCCTTGACAAGTTTCTTAACAATCCTCTCTTCTCACAACACAAGACATGAATATTCTTTCATATCATCTTGATAGTGATAAAGTGACATTCATTCTCAGTATGAAAATAAGAATCAAACATGTTTTTAAAAAAGCATTGCTACCATGATTCCCATGTATATGAGACCGTATGCACTGATGAGCCTAGATTCTAAAGAGTCAGGGTAAGTAATGGAGGCAGGAAATGCACAAGCTTATAAGCTGGGCTTGCAGGATAGGATTTAGATGGAAGTGGGTTTGTATGAATGGGGATTGAACATTGGTGGATAAAGTCTTGGCATTGTCTCAAGGTGCACATCCATTTCATGGGTAGTGGATTTTTAACACCTAGAAAAACCAGCGCTCTACGATGTTTAGTCCCTTAACATAAAGAGAAGAAGATTTTCTGCCTTCTTGTTCCTTACTTCTGTCCCTCCCCCTCCTAAGCCTAGACATTCAATGCTATATGATGGCTCTTCCAAATCCATTTCATTCAAAGAGCCTGCAGATTTTGTGTGTATTTGCAACTGGGTTTCGTGTTGAAGCCAAGATGCACACTTCAGTCTCTTTACTCCGAGTTCACTTTCTCACAAGGATGAGTAACTAATAATAGCTTAATATATGATACATTTTTGGTAGTGTTGCCAGATAAAATACAGCTTTCCAGTTAAATGCAAATTTCAGAAAAACAGGGAAAGAATTTGCAAGTAAAACTATGTCCAAAATATTGCATAAGACACACTTATATTAAAAACGAATTCATTGTTTTTGCGAAATACAAACATCAAATTCAGTTAGGCATTTGTTATTTTTATTTGCTAGATCTGGCCACCCTATTCTTTCAGGTACTTTGAAATTTAAGCGAGTGTAGAAATTCTTGTTCTAGGGATCTGGTGCAAAAATAGAAGAGCCATGATACCAACACAAAGACAATCATTGGAAATATCCTCAGATATGTTGGAACACTTATGAATTTTCAACCAGAAAACAACTGCAGACATTTTCAAAAATGAAAATAGATTGCATTCACTTTTAGTTGCACAATGTATCTCTGGAAAGATTTTAATGAAACATAATAATGGTTTCCTCTGGGAAAGAGGATTGGGTTGACAGGGGAAAGAGGTGGGAGGAGGAGGCGTGAGTGCAAATTCCATTCTGCACAATTTGAACTTGAACCATGCAAAGGTACTATTTGTTAAACTATTATATTAAAATTTTAAAAAGGTACAAAATATTTAACAACAATGTAATACTATGAGAAACACATTTAGTGAATTCTGCTCTTAGACATGTGGGCTGCATGATGATTTTTTGATGGAGGGGGGCTTTCCCGCACAAAGGAGCATTAGTAAGGCTGCTCTTGGTGGATGTTGGTTGGAGCACAAGGACCACTTCCTTGGGAATGATGTACATACAGCAATCAACCATGCTGCATCTGTTGAGACAATCCTAATTTCAAACACTTGGTTCCACGTGGCCGTAAATACCCAAGTGTTTATCAGACTAAAAGTTCTGAATTTTGTTCCGAAAGTCTAATCTCTGTTGAAGTAAGTCAACAGCCAGGTAGGAAGCAGAGTGGGTTGAGGGACACAAAAGTAGGTTGATGGAGAAAGAAGCGAAATAAAGAGAACATCAAATCCAACCTTGCTGCTATGACTCTAAAAAGCAATTTATAAATCGCCCACAGAGGCACATACAAATTGCATTGCCACCGTGTAATGTGGAAGGAACTTCAGTTCTTGCCTACCTGCCAGAGCCCTCATGGAATGTCTCCCCATCCCACCCAGGCCCACCTGCCCTCTGCCCCTCCCCCGCTGCAGAATGTTTCCGTCCCACATTCTATAGTTTAGATTCAAACTTCTCCCTCCTTTACTTGGATGTTGAGCATCTGCTGGAGCAGGTCACTCTCTGGATCCTGGTTTTGACTTTTCTCATCGCGGCTGAGGCAGCGATCGTCCGTGCCCAAGCCTGCGGGATGGTTTTAGAAGGAGGTAAGCCTGTAGGCTGGGGGTGTGTTCTCAGAGACCCTGCCATCCATCAAACCCTTGGGGTTCACAGGTGACAGTTGACATGTGGGCACATAGCTGGACTGGAGTAGAGGAAGGAGAGAGCTCTGGGCCCTCTCTCCTGGGGAGACTGGGGAGCCTGAAGCACTCTGAGACTGTACGGGGCAGGAGGAGGTCGTTGGAGGTGGCTGAAGGGGAACTGGCCTGAGTATGGAGAAAGGATGGCAGTAGGGATGTTGATTCTTTCTAGAAGGGAGACAAACCTCTTTGAAACGTGTGTGTAGGGATGTGGGTGATGTCCTGGTCATGACACAGGGAGGGTCACGAGGAAAGCCTAGCCCTGTGTTGGGTTCCTCAGGCAGCTGAAGCTTGCCCCACCATATCTTTCTAAGGGATGTGAACTGGAGCTAATGTGTCTAATGGGGCCAGGGGGACAGATGGTCTTAGTCAGAAAACTATTCAGTGGGGCTGTGTGTGGCCACACCTGCAGTGAAGTGTCCTCTCCCAGAGCTAGGCAGGAAGTTCCTCTAACTGCCGCAGCCCAGACCTCCTCCACTCCTTCCAGCCCAGAGCTCACTTCTCCGTTCAGCTAACTGTTGCCTTGGATCCAACAGGGGATGGGCAACCATGTAGCTTCAGCCAAGAGAGTGCTGGGGGTCCCAGGTTGTTGGGAATGGCTCTTCCTTTTGTGGAAATGCAGTTCTTCAGACCTATGTCATCTTGTCCAGTATCTCATGGCGGACCCTCAGGCCTGCCTTGAGAGGAAGAGTTTGTTCATATTTGGTGTCACTCCTTCATGGACAGGGAACCGATGTGGAGTGCGGCTGGTTGGGGTGGAATGTGTGTGAAGGCTGATTCCCTTTACAAAGGGGGAAGGAGTGTCACCCAGAGGCAGGAAGACATCTTCTGTGTTATTAGACGTCCTATGACACCTGTTCTGATTAACCAGGTGCACCGTGCTGTGTACCTTGTTCTCCTGGACAGGTGCTTCAGACAACTTGATCACAATGGCACCTGGCTCATGCCCGCTTCTCAGTTTGTCTCACTTTCCGTTAGAGGGAGCTGGAAGGGGAAAGACCACAGGCAGTCTTACTCCCACAGCCAATGTAACATGATAATTCCCTGGCCCCTGTTTGATCCTCTGCAACCATCACTGGCTGTGAAATGACAGAATCTAAGGGACACACACCTAATTCTCAGATCCCCCCTCCTCAGAACAGACCCCTGAGTGATGACAGTGACTCTGGGCACTGGGGAGGGGGTGGCAGGACCTGGCTCACGTTAAGGGTCTGCTGTGGGTGGTTCTGAGATGCAGCTGCATGCTGGGCCGGGGTGTAATAGGTTTGTATCAGGATTCCACCGGAGAGAGATTTTTCCAGCATCTTTGTTTTGTTTTGTGAGGCTAGGAAAGAAACAGAAGATTTATACTGAGCATCAGGAAATGGAAGACTGAGGAGGAGGTGGGGCCCTAAGATTTTAAATAGTGCCTGTCCACAAAGGGCATCTGGGTGCCGAGAACTTACCTTGGAGAAGCTCCCAAACTGCCGGTGCACCTGCTGAGGGGCCTTTCTCACAGAGCAGATGTCCACCCAGTTCCAGGTCTTGGGAGACAGCCTGTGAGGCTTAGGTGCCAGGGGCGCCTTAGGGAGGCTCTCCAAGTCAGTGCTTGCTGAGACTGTTTATTCTTGGCAGACAAGGGTCAGGGAACCAGGTGGATAGAGCGAGGTCACCAGTGGAATACTTCTCAACTGGAGGTCAGAGCAGGAAAATCCCTCCAGGACATTTGCACACTGCACAGTCTCCCCTGTCCAAAGGCCCCTCCCCTGTGGAGATTTACACACTGGTTCCCCAGAGAGCCTCAGTCCCCGGTGCCCATTCTCCTCCGGCACTCACCCCTTTCCTTTGCCTCAACAGCATCTGCAGTGCTGGGAACGGATGTGACCATGAACCCTGGTGCCTCCTTGTCTCCTTTCACGGCAGTGCCCTTTGCTCCACCTGTTCCTGGCCCCCAACACTGGCCACCCCGGGAGCAGCACCCGCCACCCGCCATGACCCCATCTTTCCCTCCTGGCAGCACCCTGCTGCTGCCAGCTTTCCCCACAACACCTTTGCTGGCTCATGGTGGCCATGGCCCCAGTGCCCCTGGGGCTTGCAACGTCATGTTCCAAGTCAGCTCAGAAGGGAGGCCAGTAGAGCCCCCCCAGACTCAGACCTTTGTCCTTACTCAGGCCCCCTTCAACTGGCGCATCCCAGGGGCCCTCAGTGGGAGTGCTGTTTGTCCTGCATCCATATTCCTAGCAAGTCCTGCGATGGAGACCATTGTGACTGCTCCAGATGTTGGAGTGACTCAGGCTGGCATGGGAGGCTGGACCCCCAGCTTTCTTCCTCGAGCGCCACCACCAGCTGCCCAGCTGGCGCCCATCATCCCCCCAGCGAACTCTGGGCCACGGCCACATGGCACTTCCAGGGAGGGCAACTTGGCCACCAACCAGTCCAAGGCCGCGCAGGATGACTCCTGTAACCCCAAGAGCGTGTGCGAGAACTTCCGACGTTGGCAGCGCTTCAAGCCCCTGGCCTGGAGGCACCTTCCGCAGAGTCCTGATGCAGAAGCTCTTTCCTGCTTTCTCATGTGAGTGAACTCTCAGGGGGGTCATGAGCTTATCGGAGATTTTAGATAAAGAGGAACTGTGGGTGGACTCACAGGTTAGGATTCTAGGGATATGGCAGGAAGGTCTGAGGGCGATGTCCATGCTCTGAGAAGGCACACAGTCAGTCATACACATCACTCTGCCCGTTCATGACATCCCTTCAGGGCCTTATGTCAACTGACCCCACCACCTTGTGAGCCCCATCAACTCGATGTCTTAGGATTCTCACGGTCATATTGACTGGAGACGTGCAGTCAGAGGGCTGTGGTGTAAGGTGAGGAGCCACGGGGTGGATGCCCTGCTCTCCTGTGGTGCTGTCTCCCCTCATTCAGGACTGGAGTGTGCATGGCCAGGGCTGTGACTTCAGAGGAGGGTAGGGGTGCGGGGCCCAGGAGAGAGCTTCATGCACACCTGGCTCTCATTGTTCGGGAGAATCCCAATAGGAACAGGGCCGTGGTAGAGCTCTCCTAAGGGCGAGGGTGCTCTCCTATGAGAGCTGTGAGCCTGGCAGGCTTTTCCATCCTAAACCGCAGGTCCCTCGTGAAAAGGGGACAGTTACACGTACCTCAGAGGAGTGTGCAGGAGACTCCTTGGGCTAATCTATGATGTGTTAGCAGATTGCCTGGCACCTGCCATGCCTCATTACTGAGAGTGATTTTGATTATGAAAAGGCAATCTTGAGGAGGAAGAGCGCTCCCCAAGCACAAGGTCCCAGCTCTAGCCTGGGAGTGGGTGGTCATCCTCCAGGGAGTGTGAGGCGGTGACAGTGGTAGCCGGGCAGCCTTGTCTTGCTCTCCCAGACACCTGCCTCTCCCCGTCCTTACGTTCGTTGAGTGACATGTGGTCTGCATGGCTGGGTGGGGTCGGGCAGGTGGGGGCTGGGCTGGTCACGGAGACGGACCCCGACGGCTTACAGCCCAGTGCTGCGATCCCTGGCCCACCTGAAGCCCACCATGGCACTGGAGGAGAGAGAGCAGCTGGCCGTGCAGGAGTGGCAGCGCACCAGCAACTTTGACCGCATGATCTACTACGAGATGGCGGAAAAGTGAGTCAGCGTCCTGGGCTCAAGGGCTGCAGGGTGGGTGAGAGCGGTGGCTGAGGGCCAGACCCAGGGCAGGGTCTGGCTGTAGGGGTGCCCACCAGAGAGGACAAAGGAGGAGGACTGTCACCCAGCACAGGGTCCCTGCATCCCAGGGGCCCTTTTGCCCTCCAGGAGCCCCTCCTTCACCTGCAGAGCCTGAGTCTTCTGCCCTTCCTCCACCGGGGCTCTGCCCTCCCCTGATGCTCACCCACCCTTGTGTTGACATGGAGGTCTCAGGATGGGGTGGGGTAAAGCTGTGAGTCTGGTAGGGGTCCAGCTCCAGCCATAGGGCCCTGCAGGGGAATGCGCTCCACCCACCAGCCTGCTGCCTCCGTAGTGATGGGTGGCTGGCGGCCACTGACATAGAATTTGGGACCCCCGCTCCTCATGAAGAGTGGCCTGCCTGGGTATCCTGGCATCCCTGAAGAGGCCGGGGAAGACAGCCTGTTGTCAGCCCTTCCAGGGTTTTCTCCACGGCAATCCCTTTGGTTCAAAAAACAAAATCAAACAAGCGCCTCTCAGAGGAAAGGAAAGCTCCCCTCTATGCTCAGCGTCCACGTCCTCCAGCCTCTCTTGAGCCCTGTCTGCAGGTTTATGTCCCAGGACTCTCAGTCCCAGCCCAGGATCCTGGATTCGGGCAAGGACCCCTGTGGGGAACACATGTCTGATCCAGCCTCTGGCTGTTCGTGTGGTTCTAGATAAGGACGGGGGCATGAGGAGGGTGTCCCGTGGGTCTGCTGTGGGTCCCGTTGACCTGGCCCAGTTCAGTGATGTGGGTCTATGCTGTTCAATGCCCTCCAGTGCTGGTGAGGCAGGAAGTGTCCCAGATCTTGGATTGGTTCCACAGCTCTCTGCTGTGGACAGCATCTCAGGGCCTTGACAGCCCCAAGGCACATCCTCTCCCGATCCCTCGTTCTCTGCCACCTTTGTTGGGCTCCAGAGCCCAGGCCTTTATCTCAGGGTGGCCTATGCCTCTGTCACCCCCTAGGTTCATGGAATTTGAGGCAGAGGAGGAGATGCAGATTCAGAAGTTGCAATGGCTACAGGGGGTACAGGGCCTGCCTCCCCCAGCCCCACTGATGCTGGATCCTCGGGGGCCCCCAGTCCCAAACGTGGGCCTTCAGCCAGGCACCCACATTCCCACTGGCGTTGACGGCAAAGGTAACAAGGGCCTCGGGATGGCCACTGTCCCCACATGGGTCCTTTTCCTTCAAGAGGGCATTGGTCTTTCAACCAGAACAGCTACCAAAGGCGGGGCGGGGGGGGAGGGGCGGGTCTCAGCAGCCCTTGGTCACAATGGGGTTCTGACTCGGTCCGTTTTGAAACTCCTCTCCCAGCTCCCTATCAAAGGACCCCACACAAAGTCTGCCTAAAGTGTGGGCTTGATGGGGAGACCCCAGGAAAATCAGAGGTCCCACACTCCTTCACATGGGACTCTCTTAGATGCCCCCCTTACCTGCCCCTCCCACTGTGCATACGGCTTCAGGCGGTCCTGACCCCCGCCCCCACTCACGTCAATGTCACCCCAACACTGCAGTCACCACCGTGTGCTCGGTGGTCAGGAGGTGCACTGGGAGCCCCTCACCTTATTTCCCTCCTTCCTGCTCTGCCTCAGCCTGCGCTCCCAGGAAGGCCAGCCGCAGGGCCCAGCCTACCCGCCCGAAGCCACACAGATCCCAGCGGCCCCTGGAGCCCAAGGCACCCAAGGAGATTCCCCCTGGGGCTGTGAGAGAGTATGTGGACATCATGGAGGTACTGGTGGGGCCTGTCCACTCAGCCACGGGTGAGTCAGATGCAGAATGTGGAGAGGACGGAAGTGAGCTGAAGCAGGAGGAGGACGGGACCTACCCGGACCCAGATCTCCTGAGCTACATTGACCAGCTGTGTTCCCAGGAAGACTTCATCACCAAGGTGGGCTGGCCTGGAGCCTGGGGTCTGCTAGATTCCAGGGCGTGGAACTCTCAGCACCCAAGATCTGGGTTCCTCCCAGGCCAATGGGACTTAAGCTCAGCTCCTTGTTCTTGAGCTGTAGTGGGGGGGGGGGGCTTTGTGTGTAGGGAGGGGTGTGTGTGTGTGTGTGTGTGTGTGTGTGTGTGTGTGTGTGTGTGTGAGATAACCATCCCCGCCTTGTGGAGGGGAGGAGGTGCGGGTCTCGGCTTTTCACTTTCCCTCCAGGCCTTGGCTCACAGGCCACTCCTGGCCAAGGATGCTCACAGCCTCTTCCTTCTGTCCCAGGTGGAGGTGGTCATTCACCCTCGATTCCTGGAGGAATTGCTTTCCCCAGAAGCACAGCTGGATCTCTTGGCCCTAGCTGAGGAGCTGGAGCAGGAGGAAGGACTCACCCTTGAAGAGGTGAGCCAGGGGAGGGAGAGGGACACTCAGGGACCCCAGGGAGCCAGGGGAGCCAGGGACCCCAGGTAGAAAAGGGGTGACGAGGGACACCCAGGTAAGACAGGGGAGGGAGGGACTCTGGTGAGCAGGGGAGAGATAGGACCCCAGGACAGGAGGCCCACGTGGCTGTGTCCATCCCTCCCTTGCCTGGGGGGCCTGGGGTGGGTGCAGTGCAGGGCAACAGGAAGGAGGGATGGGGAGCCGCGAGGGGACGTAGGACACACAGCTGGGAATCAGGTGCAGGAGGACGGCAGGAACACACAGTGTCTGCGTGTGGACTCAAGTCCTGGGGTCACCCATCTCCTCCTACCCCTGAGGGCCATTGTCCCACTGCCCAGTGCTTCTCCTCTCACACGTGTGTGTGGAGCAGTCACTGTCCTCCTCCCTCCTACCAGCTGGTGCAGAAACGACTCCTGGCCTTGAAGGAAGACAAGGGTGCGCGAGCACCCCCCAGTCACAGCGCACCCCGAATGGACTCAAGTCATTCTGAGTCCAGCGCCGGGCAAGGTGCCCAGAGGCACGACCGAGGCCCCCAGCTCGGGGTCTGCGATGACGCCTGCCCACCAGAGATGGATTTCAAGGCCCTTCATAGGCTCAGCCAGACAGACACTGGCCTGTCCAGGCCCAAAGGCTTTGTTCCCTCTCCCAGACATCAGGAGTTGCCTCCATTCCGGGCTGCACGGCCGTCCCCTCCCCAGGGTCAAAGGCGCCCTGGCCCTCGACTGGGCCCCAGGGATACCTCCGTTCTCAGAGGAGCCTCTCCTGTTGAGGAGGCCCGAGGGCCCAGGGACGGGTCCAGTGAGGACGAGGGGGACCTCCCCAGCCTGGCCTTCCTCTTGGCCTCTGAGCACAACCTCCTGCCCCGGGGCCTGTGCCTGAGTCCTGCCCCTGCCTCGGGGCTGGTCGGCCCTGGAGGTTGGGGGACCCAGAGAGCTCCCCAGGGCCCCTCCCCTCAGGGAACAGGCCTCAGCCCAGCTCCGCCAGCCGCCGCCAAGTCTAGGACGCGGGCTCCGTGTGGAGGCCCAGCTGCTGGTGAGAAGCTGCCTGTCCCCGGGGCTGACCTAGGGGTCTCTGGGAAGCCAGCCTTGGCTCTGGGGCTGGATCGCCCCACACAGCCAAGAAAGAGAAGGTGTGACCCCTTTGCCTCAAGGGGCAGGAGGAAGCGGCACTGCAGCCAGTAGGGAACCGTGGGCCAGCTCTCCAGTGCCAGCCCCTTGGGGCGGCCTGCAGGGGACCCTAGGGGCTCCCTGTGGTCTCATCCCAGTGCTGATCCTGGCTGATGTGGGGAAAGGGAGGGAGGGCAGGACCACCAGGGTGGGGAGAGGGGGAAGTGGGGTTATGGAGGGTGAGGAAGGTGGGGGGGGGTGCGGTCTGGGTGGGTGTGGGTGGGAGCAGGACCTTTGCAGTGAGGTATGTAATTTGTGAATAAAGATAGTTTTGTTGGGAGATGCTCTCAGGCCACCGTCATCTTGTTTGTGTTTGAGCTGGTCCACAGAGAGGGATCCTGGGAGGAAGGAAGGATGAGGGAGGTCACAGGAGCTGTGGATCTACAGGGGCCAAGTCTTCCTTCCACATAGACCAGGACCCCTCAGGCTGCTCCTGGGAGCACCCAGCTCTCACTCTCCCCAAAGACCCCTTGTCATCCCCCTCGCTCAAGTCTGCCTGGCTAGGCGCCTTCTGGGGCAACTGTACCACCTTCTGCATCCCTGAACCATCTAGGGAAGGGGAGCTGCTTTTGTGCGTCTCAGTCCTCTGGACACTAACCCATTTCTGGGATGGAGCCCAGAGACAGCCCTTGTCTCTAGGGAGCTTCTCTCTGCTTCCCGGAAGCGGCCAGAGGACGCTGGGATGATCCTCTGCTCATCCAGGGTTTCCTGTGTGGGTGGTCTGACCAGAGAGGGAACGTCTCGGCCCCAGGGACAGGACCGTCTGCCTCTCTGCCTCCTTGTCGGGGGAGCATCCTCTCATCTCAGTGGGAGTATTGCCATGTGGAGAGTGGTGGCGGCAGCTACCTCTTAATCCCAGTGAGAACGGAACAAGGGGAATGGTGAGAGGAAATTCCTGGGGCGCCCATTAAAGGTATGTATACGGGAAAGGACAGGTGGGCCCTTTCGTGGAACGTGTGGGATTTCTGTGCAGGAGCATCTTGTTTAACTGAGGGAGGAGGACCCATCTTGCTGTGGCTGTGGGGCCTGGCCCTAGAGACCTATGGGTCTGCAAAGACATCCCACAACTACTGTCCCTTCCTTTGCCACCCATGGCTGGACATGTGTGTGTACTGGTGTCAACACTGATTTGTAGTCACATATAAAACACTTCCTCCTCACAAACTATGACCACGCGTCACAAGAACAGCTCACCCAGCAGGGCAGCAGGGTAGAGGTGTCTGTGGCCCAGATCTGGGTGGGAGCTGGGATCCGTGCTGAGGAGTGTGGAGACCTCCGTCACCCTCCTGTGGGTGCTGGCAGGGGACCTCGCATCGTCAGAGCAGGGTAAAGGACCCGCTGAACAGGGAGCAGACCCTTGCTGTGTCCCAGAACTCCCCCGGCCCCTCCCAGTCTGCTTAGCCCCCATCATGCGCCGTGCTGGCCCGCCTCTGAAGCCCCTTCCTCCTAACCACTTAAACGTTCTGATCTTTTGTGGACCCACCCTGGGCCTCACCCCTCTTCCCTCCTGGCCAAAGCCTCTTCTCCAGGTTCTGAGTTCTGATTCCTTCCCCAGAACCCAGGCAGGGTTGGGACAGCAGAGACTCCTTCATTCTCCCTCCTCCCCCCCAGACCTTGACAATCGCCTTTCTGTGTTTCTATGGTTTTGACTACTGTATATACTTCATATGAGTGGCTATGATATATCCTTTTATGACTGGCTTATTTCACTTAGCATATTGTCTTAGAGATTTATCCATGTGGTAGCATGTCTTGTGGTTCCCGTCCTTTTTTGTTGTTGTTGTTTTTTGGTTTTTGTTGTTGTTGTTGTTTTAATACATTTATTTATTTATTTATTGGCTGTGCTGGGTCTTCGTCGCTGCACACGGGCTTTCTCTAGTTGCTGAGAGCGGGGGCTACTCTTCATTGTGGTGCGCAGGCTCCTCATTGTAGTGGCTTCTCTTGTTGTGGAGCACGGGCCCTAGGTGCATGGGCTTCAATAGTTGCGGCACATGGGCTCAGTAGTTGTGGCTCACGGGCTCCAGAGCACAGGCTCAATAGTTGTGGCACACGGGCTTAGTTGCTCCGTGACATGTGGAATCTTCCCAGGGCAGGGCTCGAACCTGTGTCCCCTGCATTGGCAGGTGGATTCTTTACCACTGCGCCATCTAGGAAGTCCGGTTCCCTTCCTTTTTAAGGAAGGAAATAATATTTCATTGTGTGTATAGACCACAGTATCCGTTCATCTGCGTTGGACATTTGGGTTTTTTCACCTCTTGGATTTTTGGATAATGCTGCAATGAATATGAGTGTGCAACTATCTCTTCGAGATCCTGCTTTGAATTCTTTGGGTTACGTGTCCAGAAGTGGGGCTGCAGGATTACATGGTAGTTACATGTTTAACTTTTGCAGGAAACCTCATCTTGTTTTTTCTAAGGGTTGTACCATTTTACACTCTCACCAACAATGAGAAAGAGAGCCACCATCAAGAACTTGGTGTATATCCATCTTCTAAAAATATTTATGCTTTTAGCACACCTATAGGTAATCAAAATTATATACAATACTATTTTTGCTTGTATAAGCTGTCATATGTATATCATATTGCCTTTGGCTTCTTATTTCAACATTCTTACTTTAAAGTAAGAAAAGTTGACAAATGTTCTTTAATTTTTAAATTATTTACAATTTTGCATTGTATGGATACATTAAAAATCATTTCTCAGTTCTCATGTTGGTGAACTTTTATAAAATACAATGTTACAGGGTAATCAATTCCAGAAAAAAAGGTTTTCCTTTCAGAACTTTGAAACTTTATTCCATCCAATATGGTTTTTATTATTTTTTAACATTATGCCATCAATAAATCCTCTCATGGTGGATGATCATCTTCCTTGCTAATTGTTTTTAAGATTGTCTTTTGTCTTTTGAGATCTACGGTTTCTTGATGTGTGACTAGTTTCGGGTTAAATTTATCCTCCACGTAACCTATTTTGCTTCATTAACTGATAATACACATTTTTCATCAACTCGAGAACATAATATTATGTTTTTCAAATGTTTCTTCTCCACATTCTCTCCTGTCTCTACTTGCAGAACGCTGGATAGATGTATATTAGACCATCTCATATGTTCTCTCTGTCTTCATCAGCTTGGACTGCTATCACAAAATACCACAGACTGCGTGGCTTAAAAAACAGACATTAATTTCTCAGAGTTCTGAAGGTTGTAAGTCCAAGATCAAGGGGCTAGTTTCAGTTCCTGCTGAGAGCTCTCTTCCTAGCTTTCAGATGGTTGTTTTTTTACTATGTCCTCACATGGCAGAAGGAAAGAGGGATCGCTCTTGTGTCTTTTCTTATAAAGGCACTAATGCCATTATGAAAGCTCCATTCTCATGACCTAATTACCTCCCAAAGGCCCTATCCCCAAATACATTGAAGGTTAAAGCTCCAGCATATGAATTTTTTTTGGGGGGTGGGGTATAAGTCCATAGTGTTCTGCCCCTGGTACCCAAAATTCATGTCCTTATTGCATGCAGAATACATTCATTCTATGCCAACAGCCTCAAAAGCCTTAAGTCATTCCAGCATCAACTCCAAGGTTTAAAGTCCAAAGTCTGATCTAAGCAACATCTAAATCACATATGGGTGAGACTGGAAGTACTGTTCATCCTGAGGCAAAATTCCTCTGCAGCTGTAAATCTGTGACCCAAACAAGTTAAATGTTTTCAACTACGATGGTGGGACAGGCAGATAATAGACATTCCTACTCAAAAGGAAGAAACAGGAAAGAAGGAAGGGGTGACAGTTTCCAAGCAATCCAAAATCTAGCAAGGCAAATCCCATTAGATCTTAAGGTATGAGAATAATCTTCTTTGATTTGATGCTTTGCCCTCCAGGCCCACTGGGGTGCCAACAACACCCTCACAGCTCGATGGGCAGCCCCACTCCTTCAGCTTGGTGGGGTGCCACCCACACTGCAGCTGTCTGTAGGTGGAAGAGTGACAATCTCATACTTTGAAACTGAGGCCCCCGGGCCTGTGATGGGACTGACAGCCCCGATGATCTCTGAATCACCTTTGGGGTCCTTCTTCCCTTTTCATGAGGGGAAGTACACGTTCACACCCAAATTGCTCTATTCTCCCATCCTGTAGAATCCAAGAATTCTGACAGCCTTCCCTCATTCTGCCTGGCTTTCTCTGTCCCCTTTGGTTCAAACTGGCAGTGTCTCTGCTGGTTTAATCCCTCTCTATTCCTAGTCTCTGCGGAGGTGACTGGTTACATTAACGAGTCACATCCACAATCTCTTCTTCAAATGGTTGCTCAGCTACACCCTTAGAGTTGTGTTCAGAACAAGCTTTCTCATTTTGAAAGATGGATAGGCTAAGAATTTTCCAAATCTCTAAGTTCTGATTTCTTTCTGCTTAACAATTCTGTCTCCAATTTATCTTTCTTCTGATGTGTTTTACTATAAAGCAATCATGAGGACCCAAGCCACGTCTTCAACGCTTTGTTCAGAGATCTCCTCACATGATATTGTTTCATCGCTCACAAGTTCTACCTCCCAAAAAACACTAGAACACAGTTCAGTCAAGTTCTTTATCACTTGATGATAAGAATCGCCTTTCCTCCAATTTCTAATAACATGTTCCTCATTTCTCTTTGAGACCTCACCAGAAGAGCCTTTAATGTTCACATTTCTATCTATTTATGATTATTTACGTATTCTCTACAGAGATAGAGACTTTCTCTCCAGTGTGCTTCTTTTCTGAGCCCTCACCAGAATCACTTTTAATAGGAAAAGGCTGAAAGGACTTTATGGCGATCTCAGCTTTTTTTTTTTTAGCATACACCTCAAAACTGTTTCAGTCTTTACAAACTATCCAATTTCAAGGCAACTTCCACATATTTAGGTATTTGCTACTTCTTGGTACCAAAATATGTCTTAGCTCAAGGTGATGTAACAAACTACCACAGACTGGGTGGCTTAAACCACAGACATTGATTTCTCCCTGTTCTGGAGGTTGCAAAGTTCACAATCAAGGCATCAGTAGACTCTACCGCCATAAATTTCTCTTTCATACATTCTCTTTCTTTTCTGTGCTACATTTTAGCCATTTTTTCACATCTGTCATCCATGTCATATGCTTCCTCTTCATCAGTATCTGATCTAGCTTTTCCCCATTCTCTTTGACATATAGATGTGTGATGTTTGTATGTTCAGTTTCATCATACACTATAAAATATTCAATTTCAATGGTCAAAATTTACTAACATAAATAATTTTTACTGTTTAATACAAAACACTGTTAACTGAGACTGGCACTTGTATTTTTTTAATTTTTTTTATTTATTAATTTTTTTGAACTATCATTGTGACCCTGGGATGAATCCAGCTTGATTGTGGTGTATGATCTTTTTTATGTGTTGTTGGATTCTGATTGCTAATATTTTGTTGAGAACTTTTGCATCTATATTTATCAAAGATTTGGCTTGTAGTTTTCTTTTTTGGTATTGTCTTTGTCTGCTTTTAGTATCAGGGTGATGATGGCTTTCTAGCATGACTTGGGGAATGTTCCCTCCTCTTCAATCTTTTGAAAGAGTTTGAGAAGGATCAGTATGGGTTCTTCTTCATATGTTTGGGAGAATTCTCCAGTAAAGCCTAGACTTTTGTTTGCAGGGAGTTTTTTGTTTATTTGTTTTTTGTTTTTTTTGTTTTTAGTTTTTTTTTTCACATTCTATTTCACTTCTAGTCATTGGTCTGTTTAAGTTTTCAGTTTCTTCTTGATTCAGTTTTGGTGGGCTGTATGTTTCTAGAAACTTGCCTGTTTCTTCTAGGTTGTCCAATTTGTGGGCATATCATTGTTCATAGTATTGTCTTACAGTTTTTTGTATTTCTGTGGTATCAGTTGTTAGTTCTCCTCTTTCATTTCTTGTTATGTTTCTTTGGGTGCTCTGTCTTTTCTTCTTGCTGAGCCTGACCAGAGGTTTGCTGATTTTGTTTACCTTTTCAAAGAACCAGCTCTTGGTGTTATTGATTTGTTCTAATTTTTTTAAGTCTCTGTTTCATTTATTTTCTCTGATCTTTATTATCTCCTTCTTCTGCTGACTTTAGGCTTTGTTTGTTCTTCTTTTTCTAATTCTTTTAAGTGGGAGGTTTAGGTTGTTTATTTGAGATTTTTGTTGTTTTTTGAGGAAGGCCTGTATTGCTATGAACTTCCCTCTAAGAACTTCTTTTGCTGCATCACATAGATTTTGTATGGTTGTGTTTTAATTGTCATTTGTCTCAAGGTATTTTTTAATTTCCTCTTTGATCTCAATGTTGATCCATTGGTTGGTTGGTTTGTTTGTTTTTTGTAGCATGTTGTGTAGTCTCCATGTAATAGCTTTTTTCCCTCATTTCTCTCTCTGTGTTTGATTTCTAGTTTCATGCCATTGTGGTCAGAAAAGATGCTTTAAATAAATTCTATCTCCTTAAATTTGTTGAAGTTTTTTGTGTGTCCTACTGTGTGGTCAGTCCTAGAGACAATATCTTGCACTCTTGAAAAAAATGTGTATTCTGTTTTTTTGTGGGGTGTTTTTAGATGTAATGTTCTGAAAATTAAGTCTAACTGTTCCACTATATCATTTAGGATCTCTATTGCCTTATTGATTTTCTGTCTAGGAGATCTGTCCATTGATGTGAGGTGGTAAAGTCTACTATTATTGCATTCTTGTCAATTTCTCCCTTTACGTCTGTTAATATTTGTTTTCTGTATTTAGGTGCTCCTATATTAGGTGCATATATGTTAACAAGTATAATATCTTCTTCTTGTATTGATCCTTTTATCATTATATAGTGTCCTTCTTTATCTTTCTTGATTTTAAAGTCTTCTTTGTTTTTAAAGTCTATTTTGTCTAATATGAGTATTGCTACCCCCACTTTCTTGTCATTCCCATTTGCATGAAATATCTTTTCCATCCATCACTTTTGATCTATTTGTGTCCTTTGCCCTAAAGTGGGTCTCTTATAGGCAGTATATTGTAGGCTCTTATTTTCTTATCCAATCTGCCACTCTGTGCCTTTTGATTGGACCATTTAGTCCGTTGCCATTTAAGCTAATTATTGATAAATACGTATTTATTGCCATTTTAAGCCTTGTTTTCCCATTGATTTTATATTTCTTCTTTGTCCCTTTCTTTTTCTTTTTGTTTTTCCTTTTGTGGTTTGATGATTTTCTTTTCTATTATACTTATGTTCTCTTCTTTTTGGTTTTTGTGAATTTATTGCATGTTTTTGTTTTGTGGTTACCCTGTTTTTCAAGTATGTTAACCCCTTCCTATCTCTACTTGCCTTAGACTTGTAGTCCTATAGGCTAAAATGCATTCTAGAGAAAAAAAATCTACATTTTCTTACTCTCCTCCCCTATATTTTATGATTTTGACGTCCTCTTTTACATCTTTTATGTTCATCCTTTTTGCTGTTCATTGTGGTTGTCATCAGTTTCACAAAAAATTTTTGATTTTTTTAAATCTGTGTACTGGCTTATTTAAGTGATTTACTTTCCAATTGTGATTTTCTCTTTCCTATAGATTCTTACTTCTTTTCTGTTAAGAGAGGACCTTTCCCTGTTTCCTTTAGGATAAGTTTAGTATTGCTGTGTTCTTTTAGGTTTTGCTTGTCTTAGAAAATTTTTTTATCTCTCCTTATATTCTAAATGATAATCTTGCTGCTAGAGCATCCTAGGTTGCAAGTTTTTTCCTTTCAGGACTTTGAATATATCTTGCCACTCCCTTCTGGCCTTCAACATTTCTGTAGAGAAATCAGCTTATAGCCTTATGGGGGTTCCCTTATAATTATATTTCTCTTGCTGCCTTTAGAAGCCTCCTTATGTTTAATTTTTGCCACTTAAATTATAGTATGTCTTTGGTGAAGGTCTGTTTGGGTTCATCTTGTTTGGGACCCTCTGTGCTTCTTATACTTGGTTATCTGTTTACTCCTTTAGGTTTGGGAAGTTTTCAGCCATAATTTCTTAAAATACATTTTTTGATCCCCTTTTCTCTATCTTTCCTTCTGGGATCCCTGTTATGTATAGATTGTGGTGCTTTGTATTATCCCATAGGTCTTGTATATTGCTATCATTTTTTTCACTTGTCTTTCTGTCTGCTGTTCTGATTAGATGATTTCCATTATTCTCGCTTCCAGATCACTTATTCGCTCTTCTGCATCATCCAGTTTTCTCCTGATTACTTTTAGCTCAGTAAATGAGTTTGTCTGAGCAAATGAGCTTTCTTATTTTAATTGGCTTAAGTTCCTTTTTACAGTAATCTGCATTTCTATCAATATCCTTTCTCAATTCCTTCAATATTTTCATTATGTCCTTTTTGAACTTGGGACCTGGTAGACTAGAGATGTTTGTTTCATTGTTTGTTCTTTCAGGGGAATTCTCTCTTTCTTTTAATTGGGAGTGGTTCCTCTGCATCTTCATTTTACTTATGTTACTCCGAATCTATGAGTTTAGGAGAAACAGTTACTACTGTGGTCTTGAAGGGCTATTTTTACGTAGGAGTATTGCCTTGTCTTTCCTCAGTGTGTGTTGGCCATTATCCCCTTGATAGGGGGTAGGATTGCTGTTGTGGTGACCAGAGCCTGCACTGGATATTGTGCAGAGCCTCATCTTTTCTCTGTGGTTGTCACAGCCCTGCTAAGGGCAGGTCTGCTCCCTGGTTGTTGGAGTAGACACTCCCAGATCTATTTCTGAACCGCAGAGTGGGATAAGCAGGACTGGAACACTCCTACTGGGACAGGCCTCACTGAGTATTCCTCTGCAGGAGCTGTCCACCAGAAAGTGTGCTCTGTGGTGCCACCTGTTACCCATTGTGCAGGCTCATAAAGTACACTGTAAATGGCACTGCCCTCAGCCCTGCATCAACTGTGGGAATTCAGTCCCCCAGGCACTGTGCTCACAAAGCAACTAGCACAGATCTTCTGGAACAGAACCACTGAGGTCCGGCACAAAGACTGCCATAGTTACACACTTAGACCTGCCTTGGGAGCTACTAAGTCTATCCAGATCCCAGCCCTGCCCCTGCATGCTTGCCTGCAGTAATCCACTTAGATGTCCACAGGCACTGAGTTTACAAAGCCGCCTGTGGTACATAAATCCACAGATCGCACAGCTGCTGAGACACTCAGATTTCAGCCCTGCTTATGAAGTCATGCAGCCCCTGAGAACTGGCTAGGATTTCAGCCTTGCCTCTGTGTGTGGGCAACCTGCTGGTACTTGGGTGCTCCCAGAACTTGTAGAGGTGGAGCTGCACCCACTGTTGCACCCCAAGAACGAGGCTGCTGTGGCGGTCCCTGCCCCTCCCTTTGAGCGCACACCTTAACAATGGGGCTTTAATGGCAGAGCCAGGCCCCTTCCTGCTCACATCCCCACTTGTGGCTTGGACCACACTCCAGCCCCTTCAGGCTGTCTCCATGCAGCCAGCTCCAGTCCTCTCCCCAGGTCTGTCCTTTGAAGCCCGAGTTTCAGCACCTAGGCCTTGCACCCACCAGCCAACATGAGTCCTCAGGCTGGGGACTGCAGCAAGATGGTCAGGACCTTCTGTGCAGGTTTCTCTCTGTTCTGCCTGCTACAACCCAGCTGTTGCACTCTCCTCTGAGCTTCTGAAGCTCCCTTTCTGTCCCAGCTGATCTCACAGCTGGTGAAGGGGCTTCTCAGAGTGAGGGAATCTTTCCTCTTTCACAGCTCCCTCCTAGGGGTGTAGGTCCTGTCCTGATTCCTTTTTTTTCCCCCTTTCTTTCATCCTACCTGGTTATGTGGTGATCTTTCTTGCACTTTTGCTTGTATGATATCTTGCGCCAGCATTCAGCAGGTATTCTGTGAGAACGCTTCCACATGTAGATGTATTTTTGATGTATTCGTGGAGGGAGGTGACCTCTGTGTCCTTGTATTCTGCCATCTTGATCTGGCTCTTACCCATTTTATATATAGGAAAACTGAGGTTTTATATGGCTCTCTAAGTTGACTAAGATCAGAGCCGGCATCCATTCTGCAAGATCAAGTCTTAGTCTTACAGAGTATTGGTACTAAAATTAGGATTCTAAAATCATTTCTAACAATAAGAATTTGACCAATGAAGCCAACAAAATGAAACAGAGGAACGTCAAATTCCTGACTTCTAAAGTTGTTGAAAGTAATATGATGATGTAAGACGTAGAATAGGACTTGGGGAACTCACTGAATTTATTATTTAGGGGTCAAGATTCCTTAGAGAAAGTGAATGCAGCTGGTACTGAGAGAAAAATTTTCTAAAAAGATGGTGTTTGGTGGATCATTTAGTACAAAGCAAATTTGAAAGATCAGAGAACATCTGTAACCATAAAACCATGTCATCCAAGCCCAGTGCTACATTCTACTCAAGTTTATGGACTGTGACCATGTGATTCATTGCACATTCAAATTGAAACAAATGATGCAGTACCAAAGAGAACTCTGGATACAACCTTTCATTTATAGACCTAACCGTAGGTCCCAGACTACACAGGTATACATGCTAATTACAGCAGTGACAGATCCCCTCATGATATAAACTGCATGATAAATGGAATATCTGCTGATGATCATATCTTTTAATTCCAGTTGCTAGAATACATAGCCTTGTCTATTCTTCCTTTTCATATATTTGAGGAAATAGAATATGCCTCAAATTTTTGGATAGATAAGTATGATATCCTTGGGGGAGGAGGGAGAGAGAACAATTTTATATGGTTAATTATCAAAGCTCCCACTAGCTCAAATTAAATGTAATTTTGTTAAAGATGTAAACAGCAAAAGCAAGAAGGTTGACTGGTGAGAAAGATATACTTGAACTGGGGAAGTTGGATTCTTGCCAATATCAATCTGAACTTGAGAATCAACTAAGAATATTAACCCTCTTAGGAAGAGTCAGTATAACAAAGAAATTGCAAGACACAAAATATGTACATAATTTGCTTTACTTTCTTTTTAAAACTCACTGTATATTGGCACAGAAACATGAATGCTTATTAGTATAGACTTCTAGGACAAAATGAAATAATTGTGTGTAATTGGTAAGATGGGTTATATGGTGATTAACGTTTAGTTGTGCACATTTGCAAGGATGAAGGGACACTAAGCTGAATGTTCCAACATGCACTCACATGAGGGTAATGTTGTAATATTTAAGCTAGGATATCTAAGGTAAGGTTGTATAGAATGTGTGGATTGGCCTCTGTACAACTGAATAAACGTATGATAGCTTGAAGGAAAGGTCAGGGAGGTCTTTGAGGACATAATGTTTTAATAATAATAATAAAAATCATAGGCACACCACTATGAATCCTGGGTGAATAAATTGTGAATGAATGAAACATTTAGTCAATGATTGAACTAAAAGCCTACAAACAAAACTGAGAAATGCTTAAATTGTATGAACACAGGATCATTTGATGAATATTTATATAAGCATGGGAAAAAGAGAGCAATCACCCCAACAGAATATATTTGGACATGTCAACAGAAGTCTCTCAAAAGCCCTAACACTGTAGAAAATGGCTTGCAGCATTTGGCCCTATCTTATCAGCTTGGAAAATCCATCTGGGCAAATCATTGTCACCATTTTTTTGTGTAAACTAAAATAATCCTCTCCTCAGCTAGATATTAGAGTCCTGGCCACAATCACAGTCACCTCATTTGAAAGACTCAACCAAGGGAATGTGTGTGTAAAGATACAAACAGCCACTCTAACAAATGTCACTTCACCCTACCACATGTTCAAATAAATCATCCAATTTCTAAAACCCACTGTCTATATTGAATACCATGTTAGGCAACAGAAAGGAATTTATAGTATGTTTATGAAAGTTTTCAAGTAATACTAAGACAGGTGGGTTCATTACAGACCAAAACAAGGTAATAACTAGTAAATTACCAGGAAAGACTGATTAAGGACTAATAAGGAAAAAAATCTAGAGTCACAAAGGACAACAAATTAACCGTGTTATCTCAATCCTTATCCCTACACTGTCATATAATGCTTACATATAGGACAAACAGGAAAATGAGAGATAGAAAGGCTTTTCTCTCAAAGTTAATATATGTCAAATCTGAATTAAGAGCTTTGTATTTTGGGGCCTTATGTTGCCCCCAAATTTAGGAAACAGGAGAGAGTCTTGGATGAATCTTAGGAATAATAAATAATTTAAAATATGCTAAGTGCTATGAAATGTTAAAGATGTTTAGATAAGAAAAAAAGAATAGCTGTCTTCTGAGAATCTTACCTCACATTTGTTTCAGAGTAGTATAAAACAAAATATATGTTTACTGATTTTAGATAGAAGGAACTCTTTGTAACTCTTTTACAGGAGGGTGATATCAAACCCTTATAACCACAATGAGCTATCACTTCATACCCACTAAGAAGGCTGTAATAAAAAAAGATGGACAACAATACATATTAATGAGGATGTAGGGAAATTGGAACCCTCATGCATAGATCATGGGAATGTAAAATTGTGCAATCACTTTGGAAGACAATTTGTCAGTGCCTTAAAAAGTTAAACAGAAGAGAATTGAAAACATACGTCCACACAAAACATAGGTCCACACAAAACATACAATAATATTCACAGAAGCATTATTCACGATAGCTAAAAGTAGAAAAATCCAAAGTCCATCTATCAAAGAAGGGGTAAACAAGACATGGTATATCCATACAGTGGAATATTATTCACTAATAAAAAGGAATGATTCATGCTACAATCTGGATGAGCCTTGAAAACATTATGCTAATTGAAAGAACCCAGACAGAAAAGGCCATATTTTATATAATTCCACTTATATTGAATGGTCAGAGTAGGCACCTGTAGAGGTGGAAAATAGATTAGTTGGTCTGGAGAGGGGATGGGGTTGGGGAGTGACAGGGAATGGGGTCAGAGTTTCTTTGGTAATGAATGTGTTCTAGGATTAGAAATGTTTTGGAATCACGTAGTGGTGATGGTTGTACAACTTTGAGAATATAGTTAAACCCAGTGAATTGTATACTTTAGAAGGGTGAGTTTTATGATAGGTGAATTATATGTCAATTTAAAAACTATATAAGTGAGTAGCTAATATTAGGGAAATAGTTATTGTACTTTAGAAAAAAAATGTTTTATCTAAAGTAAACTTCTGCAATTTAAAAATATTCATTAAAAGGACAATGCACATCAGCTGTTCCTTCTTCTTTAGAACAGATGAAATAAAAATAATGGACAGCAATGATAGGATTAATTATACAAGGTCTCTGCCTACAGAGACTTCCCTGTACAGTGGAATAGATGACATGCAGATAAATAATTACACTACATGAAATACATGGGAAAAAATGAGAGATCTATACAAGGTAATATAACACAGAAGAGAGACGGTCTATCTCTGGGTGGCATCAGTGCTTAAGGAGCTTCAAAGTTAGTATACATTGATCTGAGTCTTTATGGAAGAGTGTATCTTCCACAGATACACAGGGTGTGGAAACACATGCAGATACAAAGAGCACGTTGGTTTCATGGGTCTGCAAGTCACTCTGTTGGGCCAGAACTTGCAGAGTTTTTGCAGAAGAAGAGCTGATGAGGCTCACAAGGTTTTGTTTTAACAAGGAATGAGACGATGAGCTTTATTCCATAGGAGATGGAGAGCCATCAAAGATAATACTCAAGGAAGTGAATTATTCAGATTTCATTTTAAGCAGATCATGCTAGCAGCAATGGGGGTCAAGCATCGGAAGACGACAAGACTAGTCGCCGAGAGAGTCTTAGAGAGTAATTGGTTAAGGCAACTAAATGATGAAGCAGTATTAGCAGAAATAGAAATAAATTAACCAGGTACGGACATACTTAGGGAAGAGGAGAAATTGAGAATGACTCATCTCTGGCTTAGGCAGGGAGACATTTGTTTATGTTGTTTCTATTTCTAACAAAATTATATTTAAATTGTAATGTTGAATTTGAAGCGTTTGTTGCAAATTAGAAATCTAGTTGGTAGAATTTTGCATTTTCAGCAAGGGGGAGAATGTCTGGGTTGGAGATATATATTTGAGGGGTCATTAGAACATTCCTGGACTGATGGGAATGGATAAGATTGAGCAAGAGGAACTGATAGAAATAAGGAAAGAGGGCAAAGGCCAGAAACCATTAGAAGCCTAGATTTTGAATAAGGGAGCTTAGAGCCCAGCACATATTGCTCAATAAGTATTTGTCAAATGAGTGGACAAGTGAACTTCATATTTGCTCCCAAGGAGAGCAAGTAAGATGAAGGGTTGAATATGGAATCAAGAAAGAAGGATGCTTCTTACCTAATTGTTAGTAGATCACAATGAAAAATAAAAATCAGTCCTCTACATTGGCTGAGCATATAATTTTGGTAATTTTAAGCACAGAGATGAGATCGCTGAGTAGAGAAGAAGGCTGAAGACTAAGTTCTAATCAGGAAGAGGAGGTAGATCCAGCAACTAAGAGAGACAAGCAGCCAGTGAGATGGGGGTAAAGGGAGGTGGGAGTGATGTCTTGGAGACCAAGTGAAGAAAAGGGAGAAAGGGTAGTCATTGCTCCAAATGCTGCCTATAAGTCAAATTAGATGAGGACTGAGGATTTTATATTGGATATGGCAAGGTAAAGGTCATGAGTGACTTTAACAAGTGCTCTTCTATGAAGCCAAAATGGGAGAAAACCTAACTGCAGTGGGTGTAAGAGACAGTGCTGTGGAGGAGTCAGATATGTCGGTTCAAATAAAAGATCCAGGCAGAGAATGAGGAGGTGAAGAAAATAGAAACAAGTATGGAGTTCTAGCATAAAAGGGAGTAGAGAAATGGGCAGAGCTAGTGTGGGATGAGGAGTCGAGAGAGGGATTCTTTGTAATGAGATGGGAGATATTCCACATGCTTTTAACTGATGGGAATAATTCAGTGCAGAAAGAAAGGATGATGCAGAAGAGAAATGGGATCAGCCCAGCCTCAGAGAAGTTAAGGAGGAACAGGACCCAGAACACAAATTGGGGGTAGGGGGAGGGAGTTGGTTGGAGAATGCTACTGCAGGAACAGCAGAGGATGTGGGTCCAGATGTAGGAAACTCATTAGATTTGGTAGAATTTAATTTTGCAGATAAGATAAAAATGGTAGTACATAACTTCCCAAGAACCAGGAAGCCAGGATAGTTAATTTAATTTCTGTCTAAAAATTGTGACATGTTAAATGTTGGCCCAAATGGGACATAGTATTTTTCCTTAAAAATGATACTATTATTTTCATAAAGTAATTTGTCTCTTAGTAAGTGTAAGAATAAAATGCTATAAAAGTTTGAGTATAGAAGGCAGCTGGGTTTTACATATCAAATATGAGAGTGAGTCAAAAATTATCTGCACTCTGGCCTTAGAATTTATTTTCATTAACTTTTAGAAAAGACAAATACATCATTTTTCAACATAATCTCCCTTCTTTTCAATACACTTTGTCCATCTGTCAATGAGCTTTCGTATTCCCTCATTAAAAAATGTTTTAGGCTGAGCTGCGAGCCACAAATGCACTGCCTCCTTCACTTCATCAGAAGTGAATCTTTGTCCTCGTAGGGCTGCTTTCAGGGGACCAAACAGGTGAAAGTCCGATGGAGCAAGATCAGGACTACAGGGAGGATGCTTTAACACCTCAAAGCGAAGTTTTTGCAGAGTGTCAACAGTGTGGGCAGAAGTGTGCAGATGTGCATTGTCACACCAGATCACAAAGCCCTTGGATAGTAGTCCTCTGCGTTTAATCCAAAGTTTAGGCTTCAGCACAAACTTTTCGAAACCTAAGTCTGCCATGGATTATTTCATAGGCAGAGCCGTGGCTGATTTGCAAACGATTTGCCACACAATCCACTGTCACTCATCTATTCGACAGAGTCATTTCACGTGTACACTCAATGTTGTCATCAGCCGTGGTCATGGACAGGCGTCCGGCTCCCTCTTGACGGCTAACACTTGTGCAACCTTCCTTGAACTTCTCTATCCATTCATATACACTTCTTTGTGACAAAACACCTTCTCCATACAGTGCACAAAGTCTTTGATAAATAACGGCACCAGGTGCACCCTCAGAGCACAAAAAATGAATCACTGCATGCTGCTCTTCTTTCGTGCAGATCACAAGTGGGGCATCCATTTTTGCTCGCACCTCAGTTACCAATGAACGGATGTAACACATTCACACCTGCACAGCAGTGACTGGGGAGACAGTAGCCTTGAATGGAAAGCGTTGATAAGACAGTGCGGGAACAGAAGTTTTAATATAACCGGAGTGCAGATAATTTTTGACTCACTTGTAATATGAGAGCAAGTACATTGGAATCCATGTAAAGAAAACTTAAACACAACTGGAAGATTTCTAGGGTCACTTAACTAGCCTGACATTAAACAGGAAGCCATCAATAGCAATATTTACTTTAGGAATACATGTCCAAATCAAACTCTGAGGGGTACATTTCCTTGTAAAATAAACAGAAAATAAATGCCCTAATAGCTGTCTTCCCAGTAACAGTGTATTTTCACAAAACACTTGTAAATAATTAGAATTTATTTTACATAGGAGGCATTCAGAAAAACCCTTTTTAATGAATACACAGATGGATGAATAAACTTTGAAGAAACATTGAGGAGCTTTCTGGATCCTGTGAATAGTCGAATTATTCTTCAAAACATGAGTTACCTTCCCTTATAGGCAATAGAACATTGCCTGTTCGATCCTAGAGCAAAAGAAAAAAGTATTACAAGCTCTAAGTCAATTAGCTTTTGTAGAACAGATAATATAAGGGATACATTTATCTGAATAGAGTCATATTTTTATTAGACAGTGGGGAAAGTCTTGAGCAGACAAGGTGATAGAGATTTCAGAAGGCACTAGGAAACATTTATTTTCTAAATTCAACACAATGAATGTTGGATATGATTATAATGATCACTATTCATGTTTTCACTAACTTGTTTTGCAACTAGAGTTTCTTTACAGCTAGTGATTATTTTCTGTAAATAAAGCAGTTGGGATACTGTCTGCACCTTATCGGGTGATAATGTGACTTAAACAACATGAATTTTTATGTCCAACAGGGGAAATAATAATATTTAAATATAACATTTTGCATATAGTTATATTCAATAAATATTTGTTAATTTGATTTAAAGATTATACCTATTTTACGTGAAGTAATAAATGTTTAACATAATAAACCATCAGTCCAAGAAAAGGTTGGAAAATAGTTACTATAAGATCAGTTGGGGACAAGAGTGTGATTACACGTGAACAAATTCTGACCAACAGAACACATATCTCGCTACCTAAAAAAAAAAAAGAATAGAATTATTGCTTTTCCCAAAATACATAAATACAAAGTATATGTCGAATACAAAGAAGAAATCTCTTTGGGATTCCAAAAGTCAGTTCTCTAGCTCACATAAAAGCTGGATTGTTTTTATCCCTTTACACCAAATAAATGTACCATAAATGCTAGTTGGGAAGGAAAGCAAGAAAACTTAATAAATAATCTTTTTTACATAAAAAGTAAATGCTTTTTTAAAAAAGTTAATAATTTGATGGTAGGCCATAAATAGTCACTTAACAAATAAAATCATTTAAATTTTAAAAGTAAATCTGAGTCCTATTTTATACTCAAGAGCATTGTTCAAGTCACGAGTGTAGTTTTAAATTTGAGTGTAAGTGAAATGGTATTTCATAAGTGCCAACTAGACTTCTCTGCTATACCTTTAAACAAAATGGACACATTATTTTAGGTTAATTGCTTGAGATAGTCTCACTTTGAAATCCCATATCAATAGTTCTGTGATCATTTCAATTCAGAATGTTTGCTAAAAATTATATATATCGTTGTCACCTACTCAAAGGTCAAATATTCTTTTTAAGGTACCATTACAACTTGAAACAAATTCTGATGGCTCTGATTGTAGCGATTCTCTTTAACTGTACCTGAAAAGTAACTCATGGCCTTTTCTTAATTTGTTGGATTTTAAAATCGGTTAATTTTTAAAATTTTAATCATGTCATGTGGTGTTAAAAATATGCAAAGGTTCTACAGCAATTCATACACAAGTTATATACCCATCTTCACTCTTCACGTTTCTTTGCCAGGTAAATTATTACTTGAGCTTCTTGCTATCATAGGAAACTTGTAATTTCACAAAACACGCAATGTACAATGTTAGGGAACTGAAACTTGGTGACTTCGGATGAGTGGGTATATTTGAATTGGCAAGTTTTAAACTAACGTAGTCTCTAGAAAGTGTTTATTTGATTTTGCAGGCCTCTAAGTACAGACTTCTGAGTTAGCGTGAGTCTTAACATTTTGATACCATGAGCAAGGACTATCTTTTTTACTTGTTTTATTGACTCAGCACCAGAATAAAATGTTGATAGTGCATAGATTCGAATACTTTCAGCAGCAAGTGACAGGAAACCCAACTCAAGCTAGCTTAAATAATCACATATTTATTGGCTTACTTAGCTAGAAAAAGAGAAGGCAGAGAGGTGTTAGAGGTGACAATCCTGTCACCTGCCAGAGTTCTTTTTCCTACTCTAAATAGAAGCTTCATTTTCAGGGTAGTAGCAAAAGAGTTGCAGAAGAATCATGACAATGTCTAGAGAGAAGGTTGCTCTGAGAATCTCTCTCATTGTGATGATGTCTTTCTCAGATGCCCCTTGAAAACCCCTTTCACATTAGCTGGGTCACATGGCATCTCCTGCATCCATGACTTGCTGTAGAGATGGGGTTAGTTTTAGATGCACCAGAACCACCCAATAGAGCTGACCTGGAGTGATTGAGGTCAGGTTCTCCTGAGGCCCATGAAAGGTATGGCGAAGGGGCAGATACTTGACTACAGTTTAGGTATTATCGGAAGGAAGAGAGAAATGAATGCTTGTAGGCAGCAGAAATGTCTGTTTCAAGTAGTGGTTGGTGATCATGTATGAAATATAGCCCTCCAAAAATCAAAAGCAAATAAAAAAATTGAGGGAGCAATACTCTTCCATATATACAGAATTTTTATTCTGCAGCTTTAGAATTTTTCGGTCAGGAGATTTTTGCAATCCTGTCTTTCAAATTCATGGTGTGTTTTCAGCCTCTTTGCAAAAAAGAATTATATACCAGCTTGGTCACTCTGTGGCTGCTATTTTTTAAGTCAGGCTATAACTTTGGAAATAGTATCAGATATTTTATTTGCCTCCCGCATTTGTTACTGTTCATTTCAGATTATGTTTTTTTCTAATGTGTTATTCAGCCAGACTTTAACAAGCACTATCCTTACTCAAGGTACTTTTTACACATCTTTCATATATTATTGGCACATATGTAGTTCATGAATTTGGTGGAGGAGATAGAGTTTAAGGCGAATATGCTGGGCTATCTGATAAAACGATTTGTTTGGAGTGAGGGATTAATTAGAACAAAATAGGAGCTATGCAAACCCTTGTTATATTACATTTTCCATTTATATTAAATCTTGACTATGTTCCTAGACTAGCTATATTCAAGCATCTGACTAATATTCTTGCTTCACTTGCCATTTGATTCAAATGTGATCATAATTGATGCTTATAAACCCAATAATATGGTTAGAGACTCATCACTTATAACCAGCTAGGAAAAATTCCTGAGCCTTATAAAGCTATCTCCTCATTTATAAAAAAGAAAGAAAAACTACCTCACTGAATTGTGGGAAGATTTAAATGAGATGAACGGTGTAAAATCATGGAGCAATGTTTGACATAAAGTAGGCCCTCCATAAAGGTTAAGCAACTTCTGGAAAAGGCCTGTTGCTGGAGTGTCCCAATTAAAGAAGTTAACCTTCAAAGGAAATGAAGCGTATAAATACAAATCCTTTAATCGTATAGTATTGCAAGATTATTTGTTTGTTTTAGTGACGGGCAAGAGTAAAGAATATATAAATTGGTATAGTTTCAAGTTCCCAAAAATACATAAAGAGAAAGGTAGACATCTTTAAAACATTTTTCTAACAGAACACAAACGTGTATCTACTATGGCCTACTCCACAAACCCAGAGGGAAAAAAAATTATGCATATCTCTTATTTGGTTCCTGTTAATCCACTGGGTCGTCTTTGGTTACCTGCATCCCTCCCTAAATGCCACAGCTCTTGTCAGACACCCTCTACAAATAGCCACCCTCAGAGTTCTGGTCACTTCTCCCTTTCCTTCAGACCGGGAACAGGTAATGGTTCTCCGCTGTTGCTAGTTCTGAAGTTCTACATAATCCTTATTTTTGGTTTCTTTAAACACTCCCACAGTTTTAAAAATAATCCTTTGAATCAGTTGGAGTTTACCCTCTATTTTCTTCAGGGATCCTGACTGAAACAATTAAATAAGGACGCAAGCCAGGTTCTCCAAAATAGGAACTCCTACAGGTGAAACCACATTTCATGTTGTGGGTAGCATTTCCTCTAAGCACCCCTGGAATCAGAAGGAGGATAGGGAGCTGTGAAGGGTATTCCAGGCTACAGACCCACTAGGCCCGCATAGGAGTGAACGAGCCTTCACGTGGTTCCCACCCCGGCCTCCACGTCGTCCACCTGGGACTCCAGGTGTAGTGGATTAGAGACCCTGCTGTACCCCATCTGAATTCCTGACCCACAGAAACCATGAGACAGAAAAAGTTATTATTGTTGCTTTAAGCCACTGCACTTCGAAGCACCCTGTTACACAGCAACAGATAACTACTACGCTTGTCCTCTCCAGCGTCTGTCCTCTGAGGAGCTCCCAACCTCTTCCTCTTTTTCACTGTCCATCATCTCTGACACCTGTGAGAATAGGCAGCGCCAGCGCTCACTGACCCTAATGACACAGCAGACCAGGGTGACTCATGTCTCCTGTTCTCTAAGCCTTTCCTGACAAGACTTCACAGCATAACACAGTGGTAAAGAGTGCACACCCTCTAGCTGAACTGTGTGCCTTCAAGTATGAGCTCTGCCACTTACTAGCAGTAAGCCCTTGAACCAATAATATAACCTCTACATACCCCAGTGTCTGCATCTGTAAAATGGCGATAATAATAGCACATGGTTGATAAGGTTATTAGGATTAAACAAATTATTATTTGTATATTGTTCCAGAGTGCCTGCAATATAGAAAGTGTATATTTTATAGAATATAGAATAATATAAAACATATATACTATATAATATAAATACATTATAGATATAATTATATCTATATATAGATTACATACATATATAGATTCTATCAATATAATATTATATAGCTACGTAGTCTATATAGACTATATAATATCTATCTAATTAGATATATCTAATATATATATCTAATCTATAGATTATATTGATAGAATCTATATATAGATATAATCATATCTATAATTATATATTAAAGATATATAATATATATAATATAAATAAAAGAATATAAAATAAGACAGTATGCCAGAAAATGACCAATTTCCCCACAAAGCAACAATGGGAAGACTCACTGAATCCAGAAAACCTAAATAAAGGATGGCCTGAAAAACCTGGTCTCTTCTAAAATATTCTAAAGTATTTTGTTAAGGGTAACATGCTAATTACCTGATATGAATACACACACATATGCTTGTGCTAATTTGTCTCTGGCTTTCTAAAGCATAATTTTGGACGTCCTTAACATAGACTGTTAGCTTTCTCCTCTGTTCTTTAATAAATCTTGAGATATGTACATCAGGTCTGGTATATAAGCCAAGATCCTGACAGGAAACAGATGACATGCTCAAACTGGGTAATTCAGGAGAATTTAATTAAGGGACATTTTTGAAAGGTGGACAAGATTTCTAAAAGTCAATAACAAAAGATAGTACAGTTAGAAATGGCAGGGAGCCATTACCTCCCATAGGCTGTAAGGCAAGAGTAGTTCTATGGAGAGGGCTGTCTTGAAGAGATTTTGGCAGAGGGACACAGCCAACCAGGGCTGACCCAGTTGGGAGGTTACCAGGTGTTTGGTTATTTATTGCTGTGAAACAATAATCATGTATTGTACGCACAATATTGTGGGTCACTAACTCTGGCAGGGCACAGCAGAAATGGATTATTTTTGCTTCACAAAAGCCTGGAGTCTCAGCTGGGGTGGTTTGAACAGCTGGAGATGTTTGAGACAGCTCAACAAGGGTCATATATCTGGGGCCTCAGTACGGTTGTTGGCTGAGTTCCTTCATTCTTCTCTATGATATATCTGCTGGGATTGCAACGTCCTCCAAGATGTTGTCTTCACTCACGTATCTGCCTTGGAAGGCTGGAACAGCTAGGGGATGGCCAGCATCGCTCTCTCTCCATGATCTCTCCCTATGGCTTCCTCCAGCAGGGAAGTCTCAGGGTAGTTGACTTCTGACAAGACAGCTCAGAGCTCCAAGAGTGAGGGCTCCAGGAGACCTAGGTAGTAGGGGCTGCAAGGCTTCTTGTGATGCCCTAGCCTTAGAAGTCTCAAAATGTTACTTCCACTACATGCGATTGTTCAAGCAAGTTACTTAGGCCAGCTCTGATTAAAGGGGAGAGGGGAATTAGACTCCACTCATCAAATCTTCAACTGGAGAAATAGCACAAAAACCCTTGACAGCATGTTTAGTTTAGCATGTCCGGTTATTAAAGATTCTGAGCTCATTTCCTCCTGGCCTGCCATCTCTTGCTGATGCTCTCTATAAACCAAGACAACCAATACCCAGAGGGCAAAGGAGCTTGTTTTTTTTAATCCTACTAAAATTTAAAAATTTGAGAAAATTTACAAATTGATAAATATACAAATTTATATTATACTTTTATAATCACATGTCATATATGTATTGTTTGTTAATATTGGGTTGGTCAAAACATCCATTCGGTTAGTGAATATGTTGTTCAATAAAGTGCTTTGTGAAAGTGAAAAATGTCTTTTAGTTTTACTTAAAACCAAATGAACTTTTTGGCCAACACAATACATTCTTATATTCATATTATTTTCTTAATTGAAATACAGTTAATTGACAATGTTGTGTTAGTTTCGGGTGTACAGCAAAGTGATTCAGTTTTATATATATATGTGTATACAAACACACACACATATATATTCTTTTTTCAGATTCTTTTCCCTTATAGGTTATTACAAAATACTGAGTATAGTTCCCTGTGCTACACAGTAGGTCCTTGTTGGTTATCTATTTTATATATAGCAGTGTGTATATGTTAATCCCAGATTCCTAATTTATCCCACCCTCCCCCCTTTCCACTTTGGTAACCATCAGTTTGCTTTCTATGTCTGTGGGTCTATTTCTGTTTTGTCAATAAATTCCTTTGTACCATTTTTTTAGATTCCACATATAAGTAATAGCATATATTCATCTTTGTCTGACTTAGTTCACTTAGTATGATCATCTCTAGGTCCATCCATGTTGCTTCAAATGGTATTATTTCATTCTATTTTATGGCTAATATTCCATTGTATATATGTACCACATCTTCTTTATCCATTCATCTGTCGATGGACATATAGGTAGTTTCCATGTCTTGGCTATTGTAAATAGTGCTGCAATGAACATTGGGGTGCATGTATCTTTTTGGATTACAGTTTTCTCCAGATATATGCTCAGGAGTGGGATTGCAGGATCATATGGTAGCTCTGTTTTTAGTTTTTTAAGAAACTTCCATACTGTTCTCCATAGTGACTGTACCAATTTACATTCCCATGAACAGTGTAGGAGGGTTCCTTTTTCTCCACATTCTCTCCAGCATTTATTGTTTGTAGACTTTTTGATGATGGCCATTCTGACCGGAGTGAAGTGGTACCTCATTGTAGTTTTCATTTGCATTTCTCTAATAATTAGCAAAGATGCTGAGCATCTTTTCATGTGCCTGTTGGCCATCTGTATGTCTTCTTTGGAGAAATTTCTATTTAGGCCTTCTGCCCATTTTTTGATTGGGTTGTTTGTTTTTTTGATATTGAGCTGTTTGTGTATTTTGGAAATTAGTTTCTTGTTGGTCTCATTATTTGCAAATATTTTCTCTCATTCTGTGGGTTGTCTTTTTGTTTTGTTTATGGTTTTCTTTGCTGTGCAAAAGCTTTTAAGTTTAATTAGGTCCTATTTGTTTATTATTGTTATCTCCATTACTCTAGGAGACAGATCCAAAAAGATATTGCTGCAATTTATGTCAGAGTGTCCTGCCTGTGTTTTTCTCTAGGAGTTTTATAGTATCCGGTCTGACATTTAGGTCTTTGGTCCATTTTGAGTTTATTTTTTGTATATGGTGTTAGAGAATGTTCTAATTTCATTCTTTTACATGTAACTGTCCAGTTTTCCCAACACCACTTATTGAAGAGACTGTCTGTTCTCCAGTGTATATTCTTAGCTCCAGAGGAGCTTGTTTATGTAGTCTTTATAGGTCAGCCTTCTGGGAACAGAGTAGGACCTGAAGGAACAAACAGAAGATATCCAGCATATCCAATGACTCTCCAAACCCTCAAAAAGGCTTTCAAGCACTGTGCTAGAGTTATATAGGAGTTTGTTCTTGAGAACATGGGAATGACCAAGAGGACAGAATCATATAAGCCCTTCATTGCATTTGTATTTCCTATTATTGTACCTTTCATTCTTCCAGTCTTAATCTGTGTTCATATAGAAGTGTTCTTTGGTGTGGGCTAGAATTTCATTCCCTACATACCGTCAGTTATGGTACTGCAGTTTCCCATCTACAGGGAAAAAATAGACTTACCTCCAACTGGAATCCCACCATTGGAATATTCTTGCAAATCATTCTTACACAGGGTGGGTAGCAACATGTTAGTCTGTGTGTGCTAGCATGCTGAGGCTTGGGATGCAGTACATTTGTGCCTCAGGAGTCTAGCAACATTAGATACTGTGTCCCCTTCCATCGTGAGGTTCTATTTAAAAAAATTTTTTTTCGATGGAAGGCAGGGAACGGTAGAGTATCAGGTGAAGGCCTTAAACTCATACTGTACATCATTTTCTGTTTGGTTTATCTTCAGAATCAAATAGTTACTTCCTTTTTCAGCAAAGACTAGTAAAGGAGCATTCTCCTTCTATACCTTCCAGAATTTTTTGCTGTCCAGTAATTTTTAAATATATTATAGTTTCCTTTTAAACTAAGTCTTATCACAGTTTTCCAGATTCCCCAAGTCAGAAAGAGCTTTTTCCTCCTGAACTATCCACACACTTCCAGTAACAAGTAATGTAAGGCATATTCATTTCGCAACACGATGTCTGACCCTTTTCATCCTGGAATTAGGTGATTCTGAAGAATGTGTGGTAGGAATATTCATATAAGTCTCTCCCACACCAGGGCAGCTAGCAAAAACTTAACAATGAAAAGAATTGACTTTGACCCAGATAAAGATATCTCCCTTAAACCAAACTAAATGTATTCCTAACTGAACTTCCTCTTCGCTGAATCCCCAAAATGCCTTCAGCCTCTCCAGTGATATTGCTGACGTCTGAGGAGGAAATTTTGGGTGTAAAGAGTCTGTTGTCTTAAACAGTCAGCAGTTAAATAATTGCAACGATGTGGCCATGTTGCTAGAAACCCACTCAGAGATTCAGAAGGGGCCCTATAAAGGAATGATCCGGAAGCTTCTGTAACGTTGGGGTACATCCACCTCTGCCCTTTTTTGCAGATGATGTTTCCTCAGGAGGAGCCGTTGCTCTTCTCTGCCTCTGTATCTAGATCAGGGACATCCTGAGTCAGCTTGGCACACAGTACACCCCAGCCCCCACCACCCCCGCTGCCTCCCAGTGCTGAATTACAGCTCATAAAGAGACGTGTTTTCGTTCCTCTCTTCCAGAAGTTCCAAATTCCTTATGAAAATTAATCTAACTCCATCCTAGGGACCTTGTTTGTGATGAAGGGGTCCCAGGGAATGGCAGCCTTTTGTTTCAACTGTCATTCCCCCTTCAAACAAGGGAACCCTTCCTATACCCCATGTACATAACTAAAGGGAAAATGTCACGTGATTTGTAGCAGCCGATCTGATTCAAAGAAACTGTCTCCTTTCTTACAGGTTGGAAGTGCTCACTTAATTTTTAATTCCCCCGCCCCCCCCAAAGGCTATCTACAGGTATTGTCTGCTTCAAGAGGCACCCTGTTACTTTTTTTTAGGTGACTAAAACAAATACATGTACATATATTTATCAATTATATGCTATAACATTTTAGGTTATGATGTGGATATACACAATTTACTGTTCTCAAGGACCTTATAATCTGGTATTCAATGCTTAACATTTAGCACCTAGCATGTACCAGAGAGTATTGTGGGAGCTGGCGACCCAGTGGTGAATAAAACAAACTCAACTTTATGGAGCTTACAGACATCTGGAATAAACAAACAAATAATATAGCCTATAATGTCCAGAGTAGATAAGTGTATCAAGAAAAATACAGCTGTGTTTGGCAGTGGTCTGATTGTGTGTCCTATTTACTTACTCAGAAGACCCTTCTGAGATGATACGTGAGCAAAGATCCACATTAATTGAGATGTGGAGCTATGCAACTATTTGGGTTTTTTTTTTTTTTAAGTCAGAGTGAGCAATCTCCCCAATTTGGGAGATTTTTTTTAATCTTAATAACAATAAAAACTGTTAATGAGTCACAAGAATAGTAAATAAGACATAAGAAACCTTACTCATTCATTCATTCAGTTATGTTCCTAGGGATACAGATATGAACACAAGGTCTTAGAAGGGTGTGACTAAGACTAGCATGAATAAGACACAGGGCCTGCCCTCCAGGAGCTCATATCCTGATGTGGAAATAAATTTCAAGTAGAGGATTACAGTACAGTGCAAAGGTTGGGCATGTGCTATGAGATTACTTAAGAGGTATACTAAATGAGCCTTGGGTGAGAAGTGGGGCCTGTTAAGGCCTGGGAGTATGAGTTTGCTGGAGAACTTAATCTCTAAATGAAATTCAGAGGAAACAGTAGGAGTTAGCAAGAAGCCAAAGAGAGCAAATTTCAGCCTTGTGCAAAGTCCTGGGAAACTGAGAATATGCTACATTTAAAGAACTGTGGCACTGATGCTTCTGCCAGTGTGAACCCGGTTCAGGCCACACATGGCTTTATATGTCCCACTGAGAAGATTGTCCTCTGGTTAGAGGGGATAACGGGGAAACACCAAAATGTTTTAAGACGGAAGTGACTCCAGCAGGCTTACACTTTGCAAAGATCACTCTGCCTGTGACATAGAGAACGCATGGCTTCAGGATTGAAGACAGGAAGTGGGTTGGAGAAAGGGGATGGATTTAAGAGCTGTGATATAAGATCAGTCTTTAGGACTCCATGATTGGCTGGAAAAAGAGAAAATTACAAAATAAATTATTTACACCAAAAAGGTGGCTTCAGAGAATGGATTTGGAGTCAGTTTTGAACCATATGCTGGATTTGAATAGATGGAGTAAGGAGTTTAATAGAAGGGAGAGGGCTAGAAGTCCCTTCATGCAGTTATTCTCCAGGTAAGAACTACTGAGCTCTAACTGAGTGCTGGGCACTCTGCCTACTAAGGTATATTTATTATATCACATAATAGTCAGAACAAGTCTATGTGAGCCATTGTTATTCCTGTTACAGAGAAGGAAGCTGAGGCACTGGGCAGTCACCCAGCTGGAAAACAGGATGATACAAACTTCCAATCTAGACTATAAAAACCAGAGCCATTATTTTATAACCATTTCTTATTTTACCAAAAAAAAAATGTATTTCCCACCAGACCATAGGTGAAGTAACTTTTGACTGTTTAAGATATACAAAAAACCAAATTCACTCTCAGCATAAAATAAACAAACCAGAATATTGTTACTGCTGAAGAGATGCACAAAGTCTGCTGCAGACTCTGAAAGCATTCAAAGAAGAATTTCCCAAAATGTTTTGAGCAATGGCAATACCATTCGTAAAATCATATGGCCTTCCAAGGTAACTATTGCAGAGAGAAAATCACTTGCATTGATCAATTCTAGAGTTTTAAGACATTATTGAAATGTTTTTCAGTTTCGCAGACCTAATATGAAAGAAATTTTGCAGGTTTTACTCTCATGCTAGAATAGCTTGCACAATACTTCTAATATATGCACCACCTCAGTGATTTCATGGACAGGGAAGAATGAAAACAAATGAACTGAAGGAATTGGGGCCTGTTCTGTGGAGTATTTCCTTCTTTCAATTGATTTATTGATTACTCTTCTTGGAAGTGCTATTATTTAAAGAGAACATTTTATGTAAGCATAGCTGGAAATTTTATCCTAGAACTTCCAGATTGGAACGGCTGCACATCATCTCCTGTCAATATATTATTCATTTCCCTGTAAGAAAGGAATGGGAAAATTCAGTCACTGTGACTATATCTATTAATATAAAGAATGAACTTCTGGCTTCATCTAGATCTTCATACAGCCTTTGTTTACTTAAAAAATGGAGTATTTTCAAGGCATCTATCAAAGTTGAGTGAAAAATTTTGCACACTTATTATCCCTAATTTGGGGGTCTTGTTTGAGTTTTAATTGATTTTGTCAAATTGTAAAATGTTGATTTTTGTTTTCAAAGAATTGAGTCAAAGAAGTTTATCCAAAAGCTACTCCTAAAAGATGAAAGTTATCTCCAGTCATGAGGTTCTTTCTTTTTCTCTGGCATAATAATTAAACCACACCTTTCCTTACACATTTGGAAAGAGGCAGGCTTCACAACGGTGTCTATGCAGCCATCCGAGGTTTTCTAAATGAGACTGAGCATCAAGTAAAAAATTTTCATCTGTAACTTATAAAGGAAAAACAAATGATTCTGTAGGCTAGACTCAAGATCAACAAACCTATCTCTTTTTTTTAATACACATTTTGTTCCTTTAACCTTTAAAGAGTCTATTTTAAATGACCTACTTTTAAACTGGTTTTCAGTTAAGTGTGTCACACCTGGATGCAGTTAACTTAAAAGTGTTTCACTCCTTTTGTGTATGGTGTTAGGAAGTGTTCTAATTTCATTCTTTTACATGTTGCTGTCCAATTTTCCCAGCACCACTTATTGAAGAGGCTGTCTTTTTTCCATTGTATACTCGTGCCTCCTTTGTCAAAGATAAGGTGCCCATATGTGTTTGGGCTTACTTCTGAGTTCTCTATTCTATTCCATTGATCTTCCTTTCTATTTTTGTGCCAGTACCATACTGTCTTGATCACTATGGCCTTGTAGTATAGTTTGAAGTCAGGAAGCCTGATTCCACCAACTCCATTTTTCCTTCTCAAGATTGCTTTGGCTATTCGGGGTCTCCTTGCTATTTCTTTCTAAACTAATTATTTTATTTTTAGTCACTCTGACTAGCACAGGATATCTTCTCTAGAGAATGAAATCTTTTCTGTAATATGAAAGTGGATGAAAAGAGTACAGATTTGTTCTGGATATAGGTGTTTTAGGTTATTTTACGCTTCTGTGAATGGTTAATATTATTTATCAATTAAAATGACATCATTCCTCTGTTTAACATATTCTCCATATGCAGGTGAAAGGGCAGTGAGGAGCCTCGAGAGTTCCTGAGGTTGATCTGCCCTGAGACAGGACTTCAAAGCATTATCAGAAGATGGTTGTCCACCTCATTTGTAAAAGTCTCTAGGGAAAAATTCCACAGTTGGTTTTCATCACGAGTCCATCTGTGTTGCATCCTTCTGTCAGGAAAGTGTGTCTAGTATCTGTCCGGAATCTCTCCTGTTTTAATGTAAGTCCATTTCCTCTACGTGTGACCTTCCTTGATACAGAGAACGGCTGCTTGCCATCCTCTGTGTAGTATCCTTTCACATGGATCAGCCTTTGTATATCAAACTGAATTCTTGGCTGCTTCAAGGGACCTAGGTAGAAAACCCTAGGTTTGATTTGAGGGGAAAATGCTGTGTACTGATTGGAATCATTGCACTGCACTATAACATAGTTTTATTATTCATAGTTTGGCTCTGTCTTTGAAACTTAGAATTATGATCTGATTTAAATTCACACATTTAAGATATTAGGCTGATCTCTACTGTGTGACAACTTGAAACATGTACTCCAACACTGTCCTCAGAAAACTGCTATGTCACATGAGCTTAGTGCTGCTAAGAATAAACGGTGATGTTATTAAGCGTGATATGACTTCCAAAGACTACTAAAAGAAATAACCCTTCCCCAGAGATCAATTGCTGACATATTTACATACATACAATGAGCAAAAGTATTTCCAAAGTACTCTAAGGAAAAGCCCAGGACTTCCCTAGTGGCGCAGTGGGTAAGAATCCACCTGCCAATGCAGGGGACATGGGTTTGATCCCTGGTCTGGGAAGATCCCACATGCTGTGGAGCAACTAAGCCCATGTGCCACAACTACTGAGCCTGCACTCTAGAGCCCACAAGCCACAACTATTGAGCCCGCATGCCTAGAGCTGTGCTCTGCAACAAGAGAAGCCACCCCACTGAGAAGCCTGCACACTGCAACGAAGGGCACCCCCCACTTGCCACAACTAGAGAAAGTCCATGCACAGCAACGAAGACCCAACCAACCAAAAATAAATTAAAAAAAAGAAAAAGCCCACATTTCTTTTTAAAATGACCCAACAAATATCTACTGAACCCATGCTATGTCCCAATCACTGTGCTTTATTATACAATATTATTCTAGATGGATTCCTGAGGTGGTCTCCATGATCCCCTCATCCTGCTGTTTACACTCAGGTATGATCCCTTCCCCTTATGTGAGGGCAAAACCTTGACTTGCTTCTTTCAACTGAAAAAAAATGTTCAACCTAAAAGTTGAGAATTATGTTTTAATCAGTGGCCTTATGGAGGACTATAGGATACATCCTCTCAAACAGCTCTGAGGAACTATTCCATAGAGGTAAGGGAGGAGCCAGGACACAGAGGATTTTCTGCTGGGAAAACAAAACAAAACAAAATCATGTAGTCAAACATCAAAAGACTACTGCTAATCACACCCCCCCCCCCAAAAAAAAAAAAAACAAACAAAAACCCCAGACATTTCAACTTAATGATTTTTAGTGCTTTGCTATATATGGGAAGATGCAAGAGTCTGGGCTTATAGAAATTATTCCTTTGTTATGCATCTTAACTATCAATATCTAGGGCCAGTATTCTGCTTTTCTCCATGCTGTATTCCCCTCTGGGCACACTGTTGGGGCAGCTGCAGTGGCTCATGGCTTGATGGCAGGCAACATTCATTGTTTACTGAAATGGCAGGCAACTTTTTTCTGTCCACACTTCCACAAATATAATATGGCAAAGGTACATATGCATGTATGTATGTGATTGTGTATATGTGACTGTTTGATTATATTATTATAAGTTTATACTGCTCATCTTGCTGGAGGCTCTCTCCCTTGCTGGCTTTGAGGAAGCAACTGGACATGTTGGGAAACTCCATGTGGCAAGGCACTGACAGTGGTTTTGAGAAGCAGAGAGGGGCCTCCAGCCAATAATCTAAAAAGGCCTTCAGGAAGCGCCCAGCAAGAAAAAGAATTTCTCAGTTCTACAATCACAAGAAATTGAATTCTGCCAACAGCCTGAGTAATCTTAGAAGAGGATCCTTCTCCAGTTGAGCCTCAGATGAGACTGAAGCTCTGGCTAACACCTTAATGCCTTGTGAGACACCTCTGAGCAGAGGAGCCAGCTCAACCAACCCAAACTTCAAATTCACAGAAATGGAGGTAACAAATGTGTGTTGCTTTAAGCCACTAATATTGTGGTAATATCGTTGCATAGCAATAAATAATAAGGAGCTCCTCGGTCTTTGTCTTTCTTGACCTTGAAATCTTTGAAGCATAGAGGCCAGTTATTTTGTAGAATGTCTCTCAGTCTAGGTGTGTTTTATATAAATCCCTCCATCTCATCCTCGTGATTAGATTCATGCTTTTGGCAGTAATGACATAGAAGTAATGTTGGGTCCTTCTCAGTATATTCTATTAAAAGGTGTATACTGTTAGTCTGTCCCAGTATAAGTGATACTAAATCAAATCACTTGGTTAGAGAGGTATCCAACAGGTCTCTTTGTTGTAAAGATACTATTTTCCCACGATAAATAATAAGCAACCTGTGAAGAGATACTTTTATTTTAATTTTTATTTGGAGTATAATTGATTTACAATTTTTATTTGGAGTATAATTGATTTACAATGTTGTGTTAATTTCTGCTGTACAGCAAAGTGAATCAGTTATATGTATACATATATCCACTCCTTTTTAGATTCTGTTCTCATATAGGTCATTACAGAGTATTAATTAGAGTTCCCTGTGCTATACAGTAGGTTCTTATTAGTTATCTATTTTATATATAGTAGTGTGTATATATCAACCCCAACCACCCAATTTATCCCTCCCCCCCTTACCCCCTGGTAACTATAAGTTTGCTTTGTACATCTGTGACTTGTAGATAAGTTCATTTGTACCTTTTTTAGATTCCACATATGTGATATCATATGATATTTGTCTTTTTCTGTCTGACTTACTTCACTCAGTATGATAGTCTCTAGGTCCATCCATGTTGCTGCAGATGGCATTATTTTATTCTTTTTTATGGTTCAGTAATATTCCACTGTATGTATGTCCACACACACACACACACACACCCCACATCTTCTTATCCATTCCTCTGTCAAAGGACATTTAGGTTGCTTCCACATCCTGGCTAAATAGTGCTGCAGTGAACATTGGGGTGCATGTATTTTTTTGAATTATAGTTTTCTCCAGATATATGCCCAGGAGTGGGATTGCTGGATCATATGGTAGCTCTGTTTTTAGTTTTTTAAGGAACCTCCATACTGGTTGTACCAATTTACATTCTCACCTACAGTGTAAGAGTGTAAGAGGGTTCCCTTTTCTCTACACCCTCTCCAGCAATGGTTTGTAGAGTTTTTGATGATGGTCATTCTGACTAGTGTGTGAGGTGATACCTCATTGTCATTTTGATTTGCATTTCTCTAATAATTAGTGATGTTGAGCATCTTTTCGTGTGCCTGTTGGCCATCTGTATGTCTTCTTTGGAGAAATGTCTATTTAGATCTTTTCCCCATTTTTTGATTGGGTTGTTTGTTTGCTATTGAGCTGATGAGCTGTTTATATATTTTGGAGATCAATCTCTTGTCAGTCACTTTGTTTGCAAATATTTTCTCCCAATCTGTGGGCTGTCTTTTTGTTTTGTTTGTGGTTTCCTTTGCTGTGCAAAAGCTTTTAAGTTTCATGAGGTCCCATTTGTTTATTTTTGTTTTTATTTTCATTGCTCTAGGAGGTGGATGAAAAAAGATCTTCCTGCAAGTTATGTCAGAGAGTGTTCTGCCTATGTTTTTCTCTAAGAGTTTTATAGTATCTGGCCTTACATTTAGATCTTTAATCCATTTTGAGTTTATTTTTGTGTATGGTATTACAGTGTCCTACTTTCATTCTTTTACATATAGTTGTCCAGTTTTCCTAGCACCACTTTTTTTTTTTAATTTTTTATTTTTTTATTTTTTACAATAAACTGCATATAGAGTGTACAATTTGTTATCCCAATCTCCCAATTCATCCCCCCCCAACCCTCCCCACTTTCCCCACTTGGTGTCCATATGTTTGTTCTCTACATCTGTGTCTCTGTTTCTGCCTTGCAAACTGGTTGATTTGTACCATTTTTCTGTAGTCCACATATATGTGTTAATATACTATATTTGTTTTTCTCTTTCTAACTCACTTCACTCTGTATGACAGTCTCTAGGTTCATCCATGTCTCTAAAAATGTCGCAGTTTCATTGCTTTTTACAGCTGAGTAATATTCCATTGTATGTATGTACCGCATCTTTATCCATTCATCTGTTGATGGACATTTAGGTTGCTTCCATGTCCTGGCTATTGTAAATAGTCCTAGCACCACTTTTTGAAGTGACTGTCTTTTCTCAATTGTATATTCTTGCCTCCTTTGTCATAGATTAGGTGACCATAGGTGTGTGGGTTTATCACTGGACCTTCTATCCTGTTCCATTGATCTATATTTCTGTTTTTATGCCTGTATCATACTGTTTTGATTACTGTAGCTTTGTTGTATAGTCTGAAGTCAGGGTGTCTGATTCCTCCAGTTCCATTTTTCTTTCTCAAGATTGCTTTGGCTATTTGGGGCCTTTTGTGTTTCGATATAAAGGGTAAAATTTTTTGTTCTGATTCTGTGAAAAATGCTATTGGTAATTTGATAGGGATTGCATTGAATCTGTAGATTGCTTTGGGTAGTCATTTTGTAGTCATTTTGGGTAGTCATTTTGTAGTCATTTTGTAGTCATTTTGACAATATTGATTCTTATGTGAGGAGATGCTGTAAGCTATGAAAATATCCCATCCATCATCAGTCTCATTAATTAGTTTTAGTAACTATTAATATTTTTCTAATTACGTGATTCTTTTTTATTTATTTGTTGGTGTTCTACTGTAAGAAACATCCCTTTCTCTTCTGTTTATTTGGTTATCTAGTTATTTATTTATATCAGTATGGAATCACAGTTTCTTATGTTAGTCAATGGTTTAAAATTTGTTGCAATCAATATATATTTTGATATTCCAATTGCTTTAGATATGTACATTGGAAGCCCCTTTCAGATATGTTCTCTGTTCTGATATGTTGGCATCATTTTTATTTTCTTATTTTCTGTCCAAACAAGATTTTCCAGGCACATTTTGTACTTTTCCTGACACAAACCTGGAATCTTTTCTCCAAAGACTCCTGGTTTCTTTTAAAGTGAATAATGGTATTTAGAAACCAAATCTGGGACGAAGTGTACTCATTGCCACATGAATGTCATTGCTTCTAGTATCTCTCAGTGACAGTGAAGTATATACTGAGATAAGTTTAACAAAATACATGCAAGACATGCACTAAAAACTACAAGACATTGCTGGGAGAAATTTAAAAGATTGGAATAAATGAATAAATATACTATGTTACTAGATTCTAGGACCCAGTGTTATTAAGATGCCAATTATGAAGCTGTCTTCTGCTTAGCATCTCAGAAGGCTGCAACCAGTTTATTGGCTGGCATCGTGGTCTTATCTAGGCTTGACTGGGGAAATATCTGCTTCTGCACTCACTCCAGTTGTTGGTGGAATTCAGTTCCTTGCAGTTATAAGATTGAGGAATTCATTTTGTTGCTGGATGTAGCTCCGTGTAGGCTGTCAGCTGGAGGCTGTCCACAGCTCTTAGAAACTGCCTGCATTTCCTTGTCATGTGGGATTTCCCCACATGACACATGCACACACACACACACACACACACATTTACTTTTTAACCTCCAATTCCATTTCAACACCACAATGTACCTTCTAGGCTTCCCCTTCAACAATGAGAAACCTAGATCGCATTATATGTGCAAATGTGTTTACTCAGTTTTCTCAAGCCTAGAGTACATAGGTTCGCTGCAAGGACACAGAAGCTGCTATGTGGTATTTGAACAAAACAAAACAAAAGGCAGGAAAGATGTCATGACTTTTATAATTTGTGTTCTCTTTTTTTGGAAAAGGAATTTGATTATCCATGGTTTTGTTCGTTTTTTCTAGTTGTATGAATAAAACCTTTAGCAGCAGAGGTCGGTAAAAATCATGCAGAACCTTTTAAGCCATGGTAGAGAGTTTGGGTTTTATTCAATGGGAATGCATTGGAGGGCTTTCTGTTAAGTTGTTGCATGTTTGTTTGTTGTAAGTAGTATTAATATCGTTTTCCAAGTTATTTCCTAGTAATGTTTATCACTTACTCATTCTTCAACTTACTCTACAACAAGATAGACATGCTTAGAGCAATCCATACCAAAAAGTTAGAAAATACATAAAATAATGGAGCAAATAAATGGGATAAAGAATTAATGGAGCTGGAGAACAAAAGGCCAGGGTGAGGCCAGTTCAAAATATGCTTAACTTTAAGTACTTTAAAGTTACAAGACGTACTGTTTTCTCTGAGTTTTCTAGAGACTAGAACAGTTTGAAATGCCTCATCCCCCATCCCTTGAGATATACTCACTCAGGTAACAGGCCTTCACAGTAACCCTCAACCCAGCATCTATGCCATGCAGAATTGAGACTCACTGATGGGAGAGTCCATGGATTGTTTTTCTTGCACAAATTTTTCGGAAGCCTTCCTGGTTGCTGATAATTTAACCCTTTGAGGTTAGGAAAGAAAATGGACATTTGGATAACGCCTGTTTAGTTAATCATGGTAGCCAACCAAGGCAAGAAATTCAAGCCAAAAATTCACTCCATCTTTAGTAGGACATAGAATTTTAAATTATAATTGACCTCTTGAGAGGAGAAATGCATGGCTTTCCACAGGGAAAAACTGAGCACTGAGGAGAAAGTCTATTCCATGAGCACCATAATCACTATCATAGTAACAAATTAGAAGAGAACTTTCATTTTAAAATCGGATATAATTTATCATGCATTACTTCATACTATACTCCTTTGCTTGTTATTGGTTTGTGGCTACTTGCATACAATAATGAAGTTTCAAAGAAACTGGAGTTACAAAAGGACAATTATTTAATGCAGGAAGTATAAACCATTGCATTGGGGGACTGGAAGACATTTTTTAAAATTCTCATATTATCTGTTGAATTATGTGTTTCTACACAGTGAGTAATGTCTTACATTCTTGCCAAGAGTATTTTGAAAGGAGTTTGTTAAAAGTATGTCAGCTAAATCACTTTTAGGATATCACTGCTAATGGTGTCGTTCACACGTTGTGAAACACACAGCTCCAATTTAATTCTGCCAAAAAAATTAGGTCATTGCAAAATACCATGTGAAAACTGCAGGGAGACAGGGATGAGGATAAAGCAAAGGAAGACACCAATTCTTTTTTGTAAAGCGTAATAGGGATAGGACAAAACCGGGTAGGAAGGCTGGGCCCTTTTAAACAGATACTTTTTTCCGTGGTGTGTGTGTGTGTGTGTGTGTGTGTGTGTGTGTGTGTGTGTGTGTGTGTGTGTGTGTGTGTGTGTGTGTGTGTGTGTGTGTGTGTTAATTCCAGTTGAGTACAGATGATGAATTAATTTAAAATTGGGCTAACTGGCTGTTCTGCACTGTACCTGGGTAGTTCCCGTACCTTCAAGTTCACCTAATGGTACGGAGATGCCCTTGTTTTCTGACTTCATACAGAAACCATCGTGATTATTGTATCTCAATTTACTTTTTTCTTTTTCCAGTCAAGAAAGGGGGCTTAATGCAAATTAAGCCTTTGATGCGAAGGCACATAATTTATAATCATGATTGTTATTATTAACATTAAATCGCGGGAATGGCTTTGTTGGAAGTTACCCACCAGGACCCGCAAATCTATTTCGGTGACACACGCCCCAACTCTCCTCACCGAGGCGTGGTGCTTGGCTGGGGCGCTCTGAGCCACTGCGCTGGCTGAGCTCCGAAGGAGGTGGTCCCCGCTCCTCCCGAACCCACGCGCTGGGCTGGGAGAAAGCGAGGCGGGACTGTCATTGTTCTCCCTGGCCCGGGCTACCAGCACCTCTCCCTTTCGGGAGAAACTTCCCCCGGCTGCCGCTCTCTGGGCTTGGGATGGGTCTCCACAGCGCGCCCTTCCCTGTCCTGGAGTGGGACGCTCAGCGAACACACACACCCACAGTCACCTTTGCGCGCTCGTCCGGAGCCGGCCGGCACACAGCGCACCCCAGCGGCCGCGTGGCTGCCTTCTAGTCCTGGCCACTAGGCTTCCGCAGAGCTCGCCAGTCGCCGCCGCGCGCGCCTCGGAATCTGGGGACTCGAGAGCCTGCGAGAGCCAGTCTCAGCCAAACCCCAGGGAGAGCGCGGGGCTGCGGCACCCCGCCCCGCCCGCCACACCTGGGAGCGGTGAGGACCGGGAGAGGCGGGGCGCGGCAGGAGGCTGGCCCGGTGCCTGAGCAGCGCCGCCGAAAGCCGGCCGGACTGGAGCGGGGCGAAGGGGGAGAGTCTCGAGGCCGAGTCCAGCTCCTCCGAGGGAGGGACCCCAGCTGGGGTGGAAAACCTGCACGGGGGAGCCGCAGAGACGCGCCGCGCTGATCATGGAGTGGGCCGGCCCCGGCTCCGCGCGGCCGCAGCAGCAGTGGGACCAGGAATCGGTCGAAGCGTGGCTGGACGATCACTGGGACTTTACCTTCTCTTACTTTGTTAGGAAAGGCACCAGGTAAGAAGAGGACCCGTGGAAGACCCGGCCGGGGCATGGAGCGTAACCTGGGGCTGATCTCTGTCCCTTATTGAATTTTCCCCTTCGTTAACCATTAAACAGTCTCCACTCTCAGGCCCTTTGCCTTTGAAGTAGGGCCGTGATCCTGTTACGGTGTAGAGACCTCGACTTTAAGGCGAGTACAGCCGAAAACCCCAAGCGTCGGATTCGATCCAACTTGCACAAAGTTCAAATCCAAAAATGAACGTGCCGGACCCCCCTCTCCCTCCCTCCCTCCCCCCAACACGCTGGCAGCCCTGGTATTCCCTGGGAGCAAGATTATTTTCCTATGCCTGCGCTCACGGGCCTTCCTCTAGCCCTTCTCTAGCCTCCTGGTTCCCCTAAATCTCCTTAGCGAAACCAAAAACAGTTTTTGAGCCCCTTCCCTGCCGCTCCGGAAGCACCATTTCCAATGCGGTCCCTGTGGCTCCGCTCCTTCCCCGTCCCCCTTCACCCCGGCCCTGGCGGGGCGGGGAAGCCCGGGTAGGGCACGAGACCACGAAGAAGCCCCAAGGGCAGCAACATGCCGGAACCTTCCCAGAGTGAGTGCTGTCGTTTTTTTGCCCCCTTCCAGTCCCCTGGTTGTCCCGCGCTCCTCTTCTCGGCCGCTTTTGCGCGCAAGGCGGCGCCGCCGAAGGGGCTCCGTGGAGGGGTTCGCGGCGCGCACACAAAGGACGGCGCGGAGGCGTGGCGGGGAGCGGACCCTGGGGGGGGGGGGGTGACAGGTCCCGCGGCCCGGGACAACCCCAAAGGCCAGCTCTTCCTGGTCCGGAGCCAAGCGCCAGGGCGGCTGCTGCGGAGGGCGGGGAGGAGAGAGAGACTATCCTTCGGGAGGGCGGCTGCTCAGCGGGCAGTCGGGGCGCGCGTGGGAAACGCTCGCGGGAGACTTGGAGAGGAATCGCGGCTGAAGCCGAGGGGCTAGGAGGGCGAAACGCAGAGTGCCCGGCGGCCGGGTGCCCCGAAGCCGGGGGAGTTGGTGCGAAGCCCGGCCGGCCGCTGCGCGCGGCGTGGGGCTGACTCCAGACGCACCCCTTTGAAGGAGGGGCCGGGATCTCGGCGTCGCTGGCTCCCGGCAGCGGCCCTCGGGCAGCTGGCGCTGGCCGCCTCTCCGGGAGGGAGACGCGAGCGGGGCGGTGATGGTGAAGGGGCCGGCTGGGGCTGGACGCTGGGCTCCCACCCGCCGGTGCACCGCCGCGACTCGGCCGGGCGCTCCCCGCCAGGGGGCGGCGCAGCGCGGGGCGAGCGGGCGGCGGCGGGCGGCGGGCGGCGGGCGGCGGCGCGACGGCGCGGGCGGTAGGGGAGCCGGCTTGGAGTCGCTGGCCTCACCTGGGCACGTCGTCGGCCCCCAGCCCCCACCCCCACGGCGCCTCCTCGAGTCCAGGGTCCGCCGACGCCGCCTCATCTGCATCTCCAACTCCACACGTTTGCTATGTTGCCTTTTGGAGACAAAACAAGGTACTTCCTTAAGCATCCTCCCCCTCTTTCCCCACTTTCCCCGGGGGCGCGGTGGGGGCCGGGTGCAGGGTGCTTGCACCCAGGTCACACCGGCGGGGCGATGCTTCGTTGAAAATGTGCTCTGTGACATTTCTGTCTTCCTCTACCTTCCTGCAGATGTAATACTCTGAGGTCTTAGATGGGACGCTTTTTAACTCCGTTGCTCCTAACGAATGTTCAGTGGGTGTCGATTTGATCACTTTTGGGGGGTTTTAACAGAGGCGATGGCTTCGGGACAGATCTTATCTCCTCTGTTTAATTACTCAGCCTTCCTTTTAAAATCCTCTTCCCGCTTTCGCCTTCTATCAAAATACTAAATCTGGAGCGACCCAGGGGATAAATCCTGAATGGAAAGTGGTTCCCTTTCGAAGGGCACTTTTCTGCGGGTTTGGGGTGAGGCACTAAGACCATCTAGGTCTGGAATTATCCATTGCTGGGAGCCAGCAGTTTTGAGAGGTCTCCTCCTCCGAGGCCATCTGTCCCCGTTTTCCTTTCACCCTTGCATACTTCCACCCTTCCGCCCTTAATGAATTATAGCGCATAGTATAATGCGGAGTGGGCAGGAGAACGGGGCTGATATTTTAAATGTGTAGAGGGATGTTCTTTAGGCAGATTATTAAGAAAGAACAAAATTATTTATTTTAAACTCAGCGTAAATGTCCTTTTTCTTTTTTTCTCCCCTCTCCCTTTAAAGACATAAACTTGGGATTGTTTGGTGGTAGCTTTTAACTCATACATAACAACACTTCACTTTGAGAGCCCGCCAAAAGTTTGAGAGTAACGTTTTTTTTTGGTTTTTTTTTTTTGTTGTTTTTTTTCCGGAAAATAAATTGAATGAGTTGTTACATTTCTTTTTACATTACTTTTTTCTCCCAAATAGCATAGGATTAAAATCCCAGTTCTCAAAATTACACTGCTTAGCGTAAAATGTAGATCATCTGAGACTTTGTTAAAGGTTTTCTCTTCAGTTAGGGTTTTTATATCATAGTTGATGTGGACAATACGCTGAAACGCTTTCTGTGGTATATATATGTGTGTGTATGTAATCTTGGGAGAAGAGTTTATGTTGAGTTCAAGTTGAAAAACGAAAGTGTAAGATAATCAAGAGTAGTGTAGGCCCTCAATTTTAGGAGTTATACATAAAGCGCTGAAAGTAGTCAGTGTGAAGAATATAATCTGTCTTGTCTGTAGCCAGAGATTTTTCACGGAACAGTACTCCAGTTTGGGCTTCTATTTGATGGCATGACCTGGAGACACAGAATGAGAGGTTGAACATTAGCAAATTATAAAAATGCCAACCTGCTGAACACAGTGTGATTCACATGGTTGTGGTAAAAGCTTATTGGAGACACTTTGTTCACAGCTGTTTTTTGTTGTGGTTTTTGGTTTTTAACGAAAAGCTCACATTACTTTGCTTTTTCCCCTTTTGTTAGACTATGTATAAAATGAACACTGTATGTGATTTGGGAAACCCTTGAAAGAGAATAGTTCTGTAGAGGCATTTGGTGTGTTTTAAGATTTAAAATAAATTTGCATTCACTTAGAATGGCCACCTGTGCCTGTAAACAGGCTGGTTGGTAGAATTATTTCTACCTTATTTGATTTAATTGTTGTTTGACATTCATGCATGTTTCTCTGTTCTCTCCCCAAACTGAATGGTCTGCACTCAATAGTAAGTCATTGAATAGAAGGAAGGTTCTGGCCCTCCTTAACTCTCATGTAAACACCTGTGAATTTTGGTTGACCTTGAAAGCAATTATCGCTGCTATATTTTACATTATTTCCTATAATTATCTTTCCTTAAAAGCTATAGCTTGTAGCACACAAATAGATGCTTTTTAGCAATCAAAACCTGTTTCAGTGAATTTTGAGAGTGTCAGTTGAACATTTCATAATATAATCTATTGGCATAAAAATTAACTTGAGACTAGTAACTAAAACCTATGGAAAACTTCCACCCTCGCTATTATAGAAAACTTTGCAGTCCTGCAGGTTTGGGATGCTGTGTTCATTAAGGGCTTTAATGCTTGTACATTCACAGATGGAGCCTTTTTGGTGCTAATGCCACTTTAACAGCTGTTGTTATTCTTGACAGCATATTAGAATAATTTATCTTTCATTAGTTACTAATCAGCTCTGTGATTGTGGGCGATGTTTTTGATCCTTTAGTATTGTAGGGGTAATATGATTGACTTTTATTGCTTTGTTTTGCACTAGGCAAAAGCTTGAGAATATTTGGCATGTACTGGAAATAGGAGATATTAAGTGAGGACAACTTTTTATGACTACTTGGATCAAAGTCCAGAAACAGAAGTTTTACACTCCCATGTAGTTTTCTATGATAGACTTTTTATTTGACATTGCAAAGCTGTGGTGAATTAGTTGATGTTTCAGGTCCTGTGTTTGGGATTTTCTTTTTCTCTTTCTTTCTTTTTCTTTTTTTCTTTCTTTCTTTCTTCCTTTCTTCCTTCCTTTCTTTCTTTCTTTCTTTCTTTCTTCTTTCTTTCTTTCTCTTTCTCTTTTTCTTCCTTTCCTTCCTTTCTCTCTTTCTTTCTTTTTTTCTTTCTTTCTTTTTCTTTCTCTTCCTTCCTTCCTTCCTTCCTTTCTCTCTTTCTCTCTCTCTTCCTCTCTCTCTCTCCTTCTCTCTCTCTTTCTCTTTCTTCCTTCCTTCCTTCCTTCCTTCCTTCCTTCCTTCCTTCCTGTGTCTGTCTCTCTCTGTGTGTGTGTCTCTAAAAGCTATAACCTTTTATTTGCATGATATTTATCTTAAAGTCAGATGATGGGTGTAAAATAAATCTTGCTATTCGATCTTAAAAATGATTGTTTCTGTGATCATATAGGAATATAAACTTTTCACAATTTTCAAACGAGCTGCTAAGCATATTTTGTTAAGCAGTCACTAATACTGAAGATAATAAAGTCCTGTGGGCATTGACTCAGTCTGGCTTTGATATTATTTCTATTTTCATTATGGTAATTCTGGTGTAATAATGTCCTTTTATCCGTGTATTGCTTATGACCAGGGTCCTTATAGCCAGCTCTAAGACACCTTTTAGTGCCCTAAAAGTACTCATGTGGATTGAATTTGCATAGGATTGAATCTGGAAGAATCCATAGGAGCCCCTGAAATGTTTCTCATTGCTCTTCTATCACCAGTGTTCTCAGGGTTTCATATTCAGTTCCATTTTGAAAGCCCCCAATACAAGATCATGATTCCTAAAACTGTGGCAGAACTAATCAGTGGCAATTAGTCATTCAAATCTATTTGCTTAGTGTAACACTTAAATAGGCTTGTAGTACAATTCAGTAGCTTTTTTTTGTTTTTGATCTGAAGATCTATAGAGATGGCCAGTATTTTTCTTAATATTGTTTTCAGTACCTAAAGATGAGCAGTTTTTAGCATTTTGATTATGTTGTGCAACCAAATTTCCTTTCTAAATAGTTCCACCTGAAGAAATGACTTGAGTCTGGTTTCTGATACGATTTCTTTTAAAATATATGAAAATGCTTTCAAGTTATATGGGTAAAGTTTGTACCTTCACCCTTATCTGATTACAGAGAGTATGTCTTACTAAGATGCATGCTTCCCTTCTTCTAGATTTGAAAACACGAAATAACTTAAACATGCTTGAACTTCCTAATACTTTTTAATAATGCTTGGGAAAGAGTTCTTTCGTACGAGAAAAGTCTTTAAAAAAACTGCTTGGTATTTATTAGTTTGTCCCTCAAACATTTTTCAAGCTAACAATTTATTAAACCCCTAACTGTTGCGTTAAGTTAGATTTTTTCTTTGTTCTCAGGGCTAATTGTAGGATAAAACCTCTTGCTTTGGTAAGGGCTTCAGGGCAATTAAATAAATCACTGAGTTGATTGATAGTGGACGGTTGAAAAATGACTAATTTTTGAATTTAGACTGCACACTAGCTACTGACTTTGCAGGACTTCCTATGAGATTACTTTAGCTGGACAGATGTTGATTCAGTTGATCAATGTTACAGCTGATTGATGTGGCCTTGGAAATATCTGTTAAATCAGCTTCTCAGTAAAAAAAAAAAGTGCCTATGAATTACAACCTAAGAATAAAAATTGAAGAAACTCTTTCCACATGAGTCATTCGTTTGATATTTAGCTCTGTAATCTTTTTTACTGACTTGGTATTCTCACTTTATTTTGAATCATATTTTTTTTCATGGTGTGAGTGTTTTATTCATTTTCTCTAACTGGTAGGAATTTCTACTTATTGCCAACTAAATATTTAAGGCAGGTAAGGTAAACTAAGTGTTAAGTTCATAAGAATCATCCTGATGAATAGTCTAAAAAGCTTTATAAAAAGCCTTCTGTATATGGATGTATACATAGATGTATATATACACATACCCCATTTGTAGTTTGTAGTGAACATGCTTTTTAAAGTCTTAGGTGCCATTGTTAGCTTCTGTATTCTTTGAGACCTTTCCCTTATTTCTGAATTGTAAAGTAAAATTAACTTTTTGCAAATTGTCTTCTCGGGATAATTTTATTATATCTAAACTTGAGAAAGAAAAGATCCCTATCTGATCTCATATCCCTGGTAATAATTATTTTTTAAAAAGTCATCATTTCTACTTTCTGTTGAATAAGGATACTGAGGTTATAAGAAGAGAAAAAACCCTGATTTTTTAAGCTGATGAAATAATTAAAACACACAGGATCTTTGAACTGTAGAGTTAGAGGAGATCATGTCCAGTGTTTCTCAAATTTAAGTAATGTTTACCTTGTAAGAAAGACATTCTTATTGATCCCCAGTATCTTCGTTAAAAAGCTTTTGGTCACAAGTGACAGAAACTCATCTTAAACTCATACAAAATTAACTGACAATTGACATTCCTGGAGTTTGGTTTGGGTGTGAAATTCACCTGATGAAATAATCTTGTCAACATTCTTTTTGTCTGTATATCTGTCTAATCAATCTTCCAATCATTCCTTCTCTCCTTCCCTCCCTCCCTCCCTCCATCCCTGCTTCCCTCCATCCCTTTGGCCCTATGCAGCTTTGGCTTTATTCTCAGGCAGGCTTTCTTTGTGCACTGGAAAAGTTTCTCCTTGGCAAGTTTATGTGGGTCTTAAACTTCTGATGTTTGAGAAGTACCTTCTTATCCATATCAGTCATCTCAAGATTACTTGGCCTTGCTTGCATGACTTGCCTGCTCTGGACCTGTCATTGTGTCGGGAAGAACAGGCGTGTCTCACTACTTTGCTGGGGCAGGTCGCCCATAGTGTGATACGTCAGTGGGGGAGGAGAAGTTCCCAAAAGAAAGTGATGTCAGCACCTCCAGAGGTTCCAGAGATCTGCCATACCTAGTACTGACTTTCTCTTATTTTAATGTTAGTTAAATGTGGAATTCTTAAGAGTAGGTATAAGTTAATCCTAGTTATAGCAATTATACAACTAATACCAAAAAAAGTGTATAAGTTAATTATGAATTAAATGATAAAACTCTAGCCAAATGTAAATTGACAGGCTTCATTAAATCATCCTGGTAAGGGTGACTGTGGCCCTGATTCCCCTGCAGGGGTCTGGTGAGGTCCGCTTGCCTTGGCTGCAGTTGCCTCCTGATGATTGTTTCTCCCAATGGGGCCCTCTTAACAGTCGTGAAACTTTTAGTCCCATAGCACAGTACACCAGCTTTGGGGTTTTATTTGGCTTGAAAGCATATTTGCATATTAAATCTACTTTTTTTTCTCTTTACCCCAGAACCATTGGGCTGCAATGTGATTATAAACAGAAATATAAACTTGACTGCTAAAATTGCAGGATAGTATTTGGTTATAAGGTGGTCATCCCAATCATTTAAAGTATATGTCTTTTACTTTTTTTTTTTTTAGGTTTTAATTGTCATTAGTGTGAAAACGCAAAACTGAAGCATTTCCATAGAAAAACTACAGATCTTCAAAACATACTTGCTTTGGACTGTCCCGGCTTCTCATACCTTAGATTGAGACATGCCAATCTAATCCAGTCTTTCCCATATCTAAGCTGCAAAACAAATCGGTTTACATATTTACAGTATAGATTTTGCTTATTAGGTTTTCTTTCAGATGTAAGCAGGTTTTCCATGAAAGAACATTTTTCATATATGTGATTGTGAATGCATGGAAAATTATAAAACATGTCTCTTCCAACTCTTGGTCAAATTTGAATGTAAAAATATGAAGCAGTTGTGCATTTTATTTATATTTGGTCCAAGTAAGCGTCTCAGATGTTCTCATAGCTGGAGAACACTTGGGAACATCAAATAACTTTAGGCAGCATTTGTTTCTAAACCATGCCAGAAGCAAAGGAACTACTCACTGTAACATCAGAGTAGAGATTATTGGAGGAATCACTTGGAGGTGTCCCAGATCGCCCCTGTTTCATTTAATACCCTGTTATAGTATGTTAATCTTTTATTCATCCAAACCATTGCTTTTTTTTCTTTCCTTTTTTTTTTTAAATTGAAGTATAGTTGATTTACAGTGTTGTGTTAGTTTCAGGTTTACAGCGAAGTGATTCATCTTTTTCAGATTCTTTTTCATTGTAGTAAACCATTGCTTCTTAAAGGGGATGCTGTTTGGCATTCGGTAGTGATACTTTTTGTTGTTGTGAGAAACTGTTCCGCGTGTTGCAGGATGTTTAACATCCCTGGGCCCCAGAAACTAAATGTCAGGAGCACCCCGATTATTGTGGCACACATTTCCACATGACCCCCAAAGGCTGGCACCACTACTTGGTTAGGAGCCACTGTTCTGAACCCTTTAAAATTTACTTCTATTTATGGTGGTTAAGGGCCCCAGATAAGATAGATTTAAGCTTCAACCCCAGAACTACCGCTTTCTTAAAAGTACCTTTAGGTACTTTATTTGCTTTCTCTGCAAAATGGGAATAATAGCATTGACTTCTAGTGTTCTTAAGGAATTTAAAGGAACTAATACATATTTCCTTATCTTTTTTAGACTGATTTTCAGTAGGTTACTATTTATTTTACTGAGAATCATCAGTGCCTTAATTATAATTGCAAACTTTGAGAGTCACCCCCTTATTCTGATAAGTGGGAATTAGAGCAACAGAACAGGGACTTAATAGACTGTGTCCTTCTCATTTTTTAGATGAGTTTTTATTAATGGTTGGAACAGAACCTTTTGTGGATTGTGTAAGGTACTGGAAAGGGAATTGAAATGGGAGTCCAGACCTCCTGCCTGTGTTCCCAGCTTTGTGACTGGCCCAGGTTAATAAATCTTGGCTTTAAAATGAGAGATAGGAGGGGGTGAGACATCAAAGCAGAGAAATTCATAAATGAGTTTAACAATCTCTTTCAGCTCTAAGCATTCTTGATTCTCACCAGGAGAGCAGAATATCAACTTCTCAGATTGAATCGTTTCCTTCTTTAAGTATTTTCCAAGTATGAGTGGTGGATCTAGGTCAATTATGCAAACAACACAACTAAAACTGTGTAAAATTAGGATCCAAGAGCGGAAGAAATATCTAACATTATATTTTATGTGAGTTATTTTTATGTTTTTCCTACAGATAATTTTATCACATTTCCCTCTGTTATCAACCATCCCTTTTTAGACAGGAAATTAGTGTACTCTTTGTAATTCTGGTTTTAAGTGGTTAATTCCCATCAGTGATGGAAAAAGGCACTGGAGAGAAAGAGAAAGGGGTCATGTTTTAATAGCAGACTTAAAAACATGATTGTGCACTGTGTTTGTGGATCATTCAGGGCCTGTAACTTTTTCCTTTGTTTTGTTTGAGGCACCCTGCAAATCTCTGTAATGTTACTCAAGGGTAACATCCTTGAGGCCCAGATATCAGCCTACCTATAGAATTCCCCCAAGTAAGCCCCCTTGGGTGGGAACTAAAGTGGACCAATTTTAATCCCCAAATCTCCTGTAGCAGAGTGTTAAAGCATTGTTTTTATCAAGTGTTGATATTTAAAACCATTCTCCAGTTTAGAGGTATGGTTGTTATGAAATATTGCTATGGTTTTTATCATAAGTAATTAGTTGTATATTTTATCACATTTGTTGTCAAACAGTTTTATTATATCTGTGATGTTTTGAAAAACTCATCACCGAAATTCTATAACTTATTTTTAAAAATTAAATTCTGAGTAGTAATAGAAAGACAGTGATTTTTCTCAAGAAACAAAACACAACACTGTTCAGCTCTTAATCTTTGTGCATTATTCAGGAAATTATGTCATATGTAAGTGTAGTTATTGGTCTAGGGAGTCTATGTTTTTTCAGTTCTAATTTGAGAAAATACCAACATTGAAACAAGTTTTTTTTTTTTGCACAAGTGTTTCTATAGAGAAATTAGTGCTTTTAAACTAGGAGCTTAAAAAGAAACAAATGGGTAACATCTCATTATTCTGTAGAAACCCATGAATAAATTATTTTTATTTTTACAAAATAAATTTTGAAAATATATTTCAGTTAATGTTCGATTAACTTGGGAATTTCCTGGTGGTCCAGTGTTTAGGACTCAGTGCTTTCAGTGCCAATGGCCCGGGTTCGATCCTTGGTCAGGGAACTAAGATCCCACAGGCTGCATGGCGTGGCCAGAAAAAAAAAATTCAGTTAACTTAAAAACAGTAATGAACACATATTAAACACTGTGTACTAGACTCTATGCTATTACTTTATAGGCATCATTTCCCTTAATTTTCTGAAGAACGCTATGAGGGTTAATGCCATTATCTCTATTTTATAGAGAGTGAATAATGCACCTGAGGTCTTATCTCAGAAGCAGCTCTGGGGTTGAAGCCTCAGTCTGTCCCACCAAGAGCCCTTACCCACCAATCTCTACTGAAGTTCAATATTCAATATTAACGGAAGCAAAGCAAAGACTCATAGATTTAATGTCGTGAGGAATTTAACTCAGGAAGAGGCTAAAGTTTCTCCTAGGGCCTCTTAATGTGCAAGCACGTTACTAAATGAGGTGCCTAAAGACTTTGCCCAAGTGGGTTTCGTTTCCATATATAATTTTAGAGTATGAAAAGTGGGACCTCGCCAATGACATTTTAAAATAGAATGGCTGAAAACTTGGGTACTAGACTGTTACCATCGTATTTTTAGTATTAGAACACAAATACCCTAAGTACAGTATATTTTCAAAGAATTTTTATCCTCTGATACATTATTTTAGGCAAGAGTACGAAACACATTAAACTAGTTGCTCTACAAGTAGATTTCATCTAATTATATTTTTAACCCGTGAGAATTATGTTTACATCAGAATTTTACACTGCTTTGTAAATTTTTCTTTTCCTTACTTTTCTAGATGCCAGGAAATAGTCTATAAAACCTAGACAAAGTATTTAAATTATTTTTCCCTTTCAAGGCATCTGGAATACTGAATATGTACTTTAAGGTATTTCTGTCTTTTTAAGATGAGTGAGCACAGTAAAAGTTATTGCTTCGTGGAGCCCCTTTGTACACAGTTGCGAGTGCATGTGTGTTGGTGTGTGTGTGTGTGTGTGTCTCCCTTTTGCTAACCGTGTTTGAAATGGTATGTGAGAATTTGCATCCCACTATGCAGTAAGTTTTGCATATTCTATTTAATACTTCTAGATAGTAAGCATTTGGAAGAAGCTATGACTTGTTTAGATTAGTGGGAAATTTCTAGAACACAAATTATAAACTGTAGTTTTCCTCCCTGTGATAGGTAATAATATTGAGTGAAAATTAGAAATTGCAAAAGGGGGGAAGTTGTCATTCCTAACAGAGTATGTGCCATCATCTGGTGACATTCCATTTTTTTCAATGGATATTACTAATCAGTTTATAAAATTTTTGTAGAATATGAGATGAAGCATAGCTCATATCTAAAACTTAAACCTATTTAAATATCCCGTAAGAAGATATTCTTAGCTTGGTACCATTAAATTTAATCATTAACTTAATTGAATCTATCATTTTAAGAATGATACACTTTTCATCTTCTTTAAAAATATGAGCACCCAGGATGTGTAGGAATGAAATATGTAGCACTTTGTTTCTACCATGTGTGTAATTTTGATGAGATAACTCTTTGTTACAACCGTTGTAAAAAATGACAATTCACCTCCTAGGCTTTCTACCCCCCAGAATTTCTTCCATGCTTTTTTCTTATCATTCACGAATGAATTTATTCTTTCCATTTCTCTGTGTATTACCAAAGATCCCAAATGCCCGACACTGGAAATGTCAAGCTCAGCCTTTTCCTGCAGCAGCTGCTAGAACCTGGCCGCCTGGCCTTTTGAGTGCATGAACTCATTTAGTTTTGTAGGGTGCTCCAGCCACAATGAACATTGTCTTGAAGGATGCAGTGCCGTTGGGGCTTTACAGAAGCCTCCTGAAATCAAAATATGTTAAACGTTATTCCTCATGACACTGATTTTTGTATTAAATCATCATTGCACGGGTGGGACTCTTGAGCTGCAAGCGTCTTCAGTAAAGTAGAATACTAAGATAGTAGACTTCTGATTGGATTCATTGTTTTAAGAGATTCAGGGTTTAAAATCCAAGTCACATTTATGATAACTCATGGCACGTTTTGATCAGCTTCCAGTGGCTGTATTTCCGGCTCTCTAATTAATTTCAATCTTTTGGGTTCTTTACTTGCTCAGGAAGGGAAAGGATCCCTTCGTGAGCCCTGAGCAGCATCTCTGGTACCTGTAAGTTTGAAAGCACAGATGGTATTCACATTCATGTTACCTGAGTGAAGTAACTCCCAACATTGATTTTGGCACCCTCCAGGGTTTCTCCAGTTATTTTAAGACATATTGTAGAAGTTTAAAAACAAAACTACGTCGAATTTACCCATTTTAAAAAGGTGTATAACGCAACTCATTTATGAGGTGAGAAATTTTGTGTGTAATAAAATGTGGAAGGAAATAAGTGACTGGAGAATAATAAAACAGATTTCGGTGAGGAGAGAAGGAATGACTTAGATGGGGTGTTAAACATCGGGACCTTGTCATCGATTATAAATTCTTGGCGTTAATTTTTATTGCATTTCCCTTGGCTGTGGGTTTTTTTCAAGGGTCCAGGGCCTGTTGTCCTTCATTAACCAGGGCCTGTTGTCTTTCATTAACAGCCTTGTAAAAGTTAAATCAACTCAAAGACTTCAAGAGGTCTGTTCTGCTTTCGATTGCAGGGCAGTTAGCAAGGACTTGCTGATACCTGAAAGCAGAGTCACTAAGTTATCAGTGCTTGTAGGAGAGGGTAGAATACCTTTGTGGAACGTGCATCCGTTTTGTTCTTTTCGTTCAAATGGCGAGGATGTAACTTATGTAGAGTTATGATGTAACTTCTTTTTAGAGGGAGAACTCAGTGGGATTCTATAATGAGTGACAATCTGCAGTATCTGCTTTGGACAAGTACTCTGGATGCTCAGGGTGCAGGTAGTCAGCCTGTTTCCAAACCCTCTTAGGCCCACTCAGCCTGTGGGCCTGTACCACCAGGAATACAACCTTTTTCTCCCTCACTTTCTCTGATTCTCTTGGCTGGACTTGAGGAGGGAGTGAACAGCCATGGCTCCTTACCCCAGCCCTACGTCTCCACTGGAATGAATCCTAAGGGTCTAGGAGATAGCAACATCTTCAATATATGGAAGAGATTTTGAAATGCTTCCACGTGCGTTCTCTAACTTGACGCGCACACCAACCCTGTGCGGTGAGTGAAGGAGGAAGAAGTCTTTTGCCTGTTTAAAAATGAGGAAGCTGAGGGGCAAAAGGAGATGACAAGAGTTGACCAACCTAATCCTCATCACCTACTGGCCCGTTCATCATGTAAGCAGGCTTCATGACCTGTTCATATGGCTGACCGTGTGTACAATGAAGAACTTGTACTCTGGAGAAAATGAACTCCAGAGAAGTTGTGATTGGTTCAGCCTCACGTCTGTGTATTCTTATAGTTGGAACTAGAGTTCTCTCCTGATGGCCAGTTTGGTATTCTTGACTTCATACTCTGCTGAAGAAAGTCAGCACCTTGCGCTTCATGAAGAAGTTAGAATAGGCAGTATTTCCCCTATTATACAGAGGATGAAATCGAAACTCAGAAGAAGAAAATTGTTTGCCACTGGTCACAAATCCCATTGGTAGCAAAAGCTAAGATACAGATTGGAATTTAGGATTTATGGCTGAAAAACACAGCTTCTCAGGGTGTGGTTGTAAGTCCCAAGAGTTTTTAGCACTTAGCCTCCCTTTTATAAGTAGATTGCAGTTTGTTTTTTCTCTATTAAATATATGGTATAGTTTGGACAGTAAAATGAAAAAGCTTGATTTAAGGAAGACTTTTATGCCACAAATTATTAATCCAAGAGCTTTCAAAAGGTTCAGTTATCTTACACAGGATCCTTTGTGCTCTTTCAATGATAAAATTAGTATTAGTGATTTGATAGCCTGGAGCTCATTAGCATGCTGCATAGAACCTGCTTTTTTCTTTGTTGTCTACCTGCCAACAGTTTCACTTGGGAAAAATAGAATATCGAGTGACTAGTGTGGCCAGCTAAAATATAGGACACCCAGTAAAATCTGAATTTTAGATACTGCTTATATTAAAAAATTATTCATTGTTTACCTGAAACTGAGTTTTAACTGGATTATCCAGGATTTTTATTTGCTAAATCTAGCAGCCCTGAGAATTATTCTTCTCTTGAATACATTTATTATATATTCTTTTCAGTGAATCATTTTTGGTTCGTAAAACATTTTATGCTTTCAGAGAAACATAGGCATGGGATTCAGTCAGATTTTTTTTCAGGACACTATCCTTAAGAATCTTTGTTCTCTGAATCCCTTGAGGCAGTGTTTTTACCTCAGTGGTTAAGTGTGCTGTCCTTTTATGATCTGGATGGAAAGAATTTAGTTAGAGGATGTGTATTATAGGTGATTTTATTTTCTCTATGCCTTGTGTGTTTAAATTTGATCTTTGACTCTTTCAGATGCAGCTAGACATTATGAAGTGTCTTCGTGACAAACATTGATGTTCTGGGAACTTTTAGGTTCTTGTAGGCCGTAAGACTTGGATTAGGAGACCCAGATTTGATTCCAGGTTTTGTTACCAGCTTGCAGAATGTGTTTGGTTCAGCCATTTAATTTAGCTTCATAATTTAGAAACTGGGATTGTGCATGCCTGCTTCACGAGGTTTAAATAAAATGGTGCTTTTTTTCCCCTTCCAATATCACTAATGTAAATACTTTTCAAAATCTCAGAGACTCAAGGAAGAGAAAGAAGGGAAAACAGAGATCCTATCTCAGGCCAAAGAAGTGATTTGCCCCATCAGAGCTACCAACCAGGTTTCTTGAATCCCATCTGGTATATTACCCTCATATTTGACATGTTCATCTTTCCATCTTTTTTCATTCATATGCAGTTACATATAACTTCATATGACAGCAAATTCAGTGTGTGTGTAAATTAGCTGCTGGACACAATATAAGCTTCAGTTCGGGGAGGAGAGGTCTGGGCTTGCTCACTCCTGTATCCCTAGTGCCTGACACACTCAAGGACCTTCATGAGAATAATTTATTCTAGAAAAAAAAGGACACAGAAGTGAATCCAATTAAAATGGGAAAATATCAGTGAAAAGGCTTTGATTGGAACTTTATCTTGAAAAATGGAACCGTGGGTTATAAGAGTAAATTTACCTTATTTTAGATTTAAGAAGATTTAGATTATAATGAAAACTCCAAGCTATTAAAATAAACAATTTTCTGGCAAGGCTGTATCGTAAACACAAGTATCTTTGCTTCTTATTTGGCATTTGCAGCAGGATCCTAAAGAGAGTCTTTTTTCCTCAAATATAGTTTTTTAAAATTAATATTTGACGTTTTTCCAGCAGCCTTTCTTAATCTAGAATGCAGTTCTTTGAATAGAATTCTCTTTTCACGTGTTTGTTATATCATGATCCTTGTTGATTTTTTTCCAGTTGTTAGCTGTTTTTTAATTGGACTTAACCCTTAATTATCAGTGGCTTTATGTAATATTAGAATAGTTCTCCAATATCACCTTGGTTTACTTCTAGAAATTCTATATCTTACATAAGAGTGTAAAATTGCAGTCTGCAGGTGATTTGTATTTGCAGAGATTAAAGTATTAAAAAACAATCAACGGGAGATGATAGATATTAGTCTTAGGAAGGAAGGCCCACTTCATACAGCCACATAGGTCATGCACTGCAAAACCTCAAGGGATGCCTAAAGGGAGAGAGGTGGGAGAGAGGATTAAATTTCATTTATGCTTGGTTTATAAGTGATTGTTTTGATGTTATGATAACATATGTTTTCCTACGCAGGGACATATCTACAGGGACTCAGATAATCAATAATGTGGTCGTGAGAAAACCCTTCCCTCCATGACTGGTAGTTAATAAAAATTGTTGATTGAGTCACTGAATATACCAGATCTATTTTTCCTGTGTCATTTAATACTGAGTTCATCTCTCCAAGAAAATATCTAGAAGTAAAACACTTGTGACACAATACAAATATAACACAAAACACCTAACAAAGAATTTTTGGAAACTGGCTTAGTTTAAGACATATATTAGGCCCTATAGGATATCCTATAGGGTAAATTAGCCATGGTCAGTTATGAGACTCACATCCAAAGGAAGATGAACATTAATAGCTAAAACACAATGTTGATTTTCTGTAACAAATATACCAGCATTCACATTTTCAAAGGACTATTGTCCCTTTTAATGCAGTTAATTTAGGAGGCTTCATTTATTTATTCATTCACACAAATAGTTATCAAGGACTTAGTATGTGCAAGGCATTTTCTAAGTACAGACATGCAGCCGTGAACAAGACAGACAAGTATGACATTTACATCTCCTCGGAGGAGGCAGACAATAAACCAACAGATTGGTAAACAAGAAAAATAGACGATAGTAAGAATTCAGATAGCGTGGGGGGAGAACATAGTGTGTTGAGGCCACTTGAGGTGGAGTGATCAGGGAAGACCTGTCTGCGCAGGGGATGAGGAGCTGCAGTCAGCCGGGTGCAGGTGAGTAGAGTGGTCCAGACTGGGGGCAGTTAGAGTTTGATGTGATGAGGAGTATCAAGGGGCCGGCATGGGCGAGAGGGGCTATGGTAGGGGATAGAAAGAGTTTGAGTTTTAGTCTCAATTCAGTGAGAAGCCAAGTAGGGTAGTTAAGATGTTAAGGTTTTCTTTGTTCAAAGATGACTCTGGCTGCTGTGTGGAGAATGGATTGAAGGGAGGCTAGTATAATATCAGAGAGACCAGTTAAGGGGCTGTGGCCACAGTCCCAGGTGGGAGGTGGTGGGCTTGGATCAGGGAGGTAGTACAGGAGATAGAAATGAACAGACTAGAATATAGGGTTTTGCAAGTCATGTAGACAAGACTTGGCTGCTGGATTGGACGTGTGAGTTGAAAGAAACAGAAATTCAGAGTAACTCCTAGATGTTTGGTTGAGTAGCTAGGGAGATCATGGTGCTACTTATTAATATGAAGAAAACTGTCAAGGAGTGAGGTTGAAGCAAGATGAAGGATGGGCCATTAGGAATTCTGATTTCACGATTTTAAGGTGTCTGTTTAGATGTTCACATGAAGTTGTCAAGTAGGTGGCTTGATTAAAAAATTTAAAAGTCGATCACCATTTTTCAATGAGAGGATAAGAAATAAGTTGAGGCTGTGTTTCAGGTTTGTAGCTGAAATAGTTAAAATGCCTATTTTTGTATACATTTGAGAATTTAAGTTACATGTACACACTTTTAAATCACATGAGACGTTAAGTTAAATGTATTGCTTTTTTCTGTCTTACATTTTATGAAACAGCTTATATTCAAATGCTTCCTGTGCATTTTTCACATACATGTCTGACATCAGTGTCTTTGGCACTACTGCTGTGATTCTGGAGGTAATGCAAGCATTTCCCAAAGTATGTCCCCCTCATTTCTGTCGAAGTTTTTGAGATACAGCATTATTTTATTATCAGCGTATGTTCTCATTGCTGAAAATTTTGTCCTAAGCCTTGTCATGAATTTATAAAACATTAGGCAATTATATTTTAAAAGATTCTGTGCTGTAGGTATACACCGGGGATCTGTACAGTATACTTACTACATTGCTTTTCTAAAAATAAATTTATTTATTTATTTATTTATTTATTTATTTATTTATTTATTTATTGGCTGCGTTAGGTCTTCATTGCTACGTGCGGGCTTTCTCTAGTTGCGGAAAGCAGAGGCTACTCTTCGTTGTGGTGCTTGGGCTTTTCAGTACAGTGGCTTCTCTTGTTGCAGAGCATGGGCTCTAGGTACATAGGCTTCAGTAGTTGTGGTTCACGGGCTTAGTTGCTCCATGGCATGTGGGATCTTCCCAGACCAGGAATTGAACCCATCTGTGTTCCCTGCACTAACAGGCGGATTCTTTTTTTTTTTTTTTTTTTAATTTTTTAGTTATCTTTGTGTCATTTTTTAAAATTTAAGCTCTTTTTTGGAATATAATTGCTTTACAGTGCTGTGCCAATTTTTAAGGTACACCAAAATGAATCAGCTGTATTTATACACATATCCCCACCCTCCCGTGACTCCCTCCAACCCTCCCTATCCCGGCCCTCTAAGTCATCACCCATCATCGAGTTTGTCTCCTTACGTTATGCAGGAACTTCTCATGAGCTATATATTTTACATTTGGTTCTGTATATATGTCAAAGCTACTCTCTCACTTCGTCCCAGCTTCCCCATTCCTTCCCCCTCCCCCAACCCTGTGTGCTCAAGTCCATACTCTACATCTGCATCTTTATTCTTTCCCTGTCACTGGGTTCATCAGTACCATTTTTTTTTTTTTTTAGATTCCATATATATGAGTTAGCATACAGTATTTGTTTTTCTCTTTCTGGCTTACTTCGCTCTGCATGACCGACTCTAGGTCTATCCACCTCATTACAAATAACTCAATTTCATTCTTTTTTATGGCTGAGTAATATTCCATTGTATATATGTGCCACAGCTTCTTTATTCATCTGCTGATGGGCATTTAGGTTGCTTCCACGTCTTGGCTGTTGTAAGCAGTGCTGCAATGAACATTATGGTACATGTTTCTTTTGGGATTATGGTTTGCTTTGGGTATATGCCTAGTATTGGAATTGCTGGGTCATATGTTAGTTCCATTTTTAGTTTTTTAAGGAACCTCCAAACTGTTTTCCATAGTGGCTGTACCCCAACTTACATTCCCACCAGCAGTGCAGGAGAGTTCCCTTTTCTCCACACCCTCTCCAGCATTTATTGTTTTTAGTTGTTTTGATGATGGCCATTCTGATTGGTGTGAGGTGATACCTCACTGTGGCTTTGACTTGCATTTCTCTAATGATTAGTGATGTTGAGCATCTTTTCATGTGTTTGTTGGCCATCTGCAGGTCTTCTTTGGAGAAATGTCTATTTAGGTCTTCTGCGCATTTGTGGATTGGGTTATTTGCTTTTTTGGTATTAAGCTGCATGAGCTGCTTGTATATTTTGAAGATTAATCCTTTGTCCGTTGCTTCATTGGCAAATATTTTCTCCCATTCTGAGGGTTGTCTTCTAGTCCTGTTTATGGTTTCTTTCGCTGTGCAATGGCGGGCAGATTCTTAACCACTGCACCACCAGGAAGCCCTACATTGCTTTTTAAAAAACTAATTGTTATTATTATTATTATTACTATTTTGGCCCATGCTGCATCACATGCAGGATCTTAGTTCCCCAATCAGGGATCAAACCTGTGCCCCCTGCACTTGAGGGCATGCAGTCTTAACCGCTGGACCACGGGGGAAGTCCCTACATTGCTTTTTAAAGAGAACTTTAAAATTTATAACTGTATCTAACACTTGGAATTATGGGGTAATCCTGATCATATCTGTGTTATCTTTTTTTTGACCCATTTCATTCTAGACTGGTGTCATTTCAGGGTAGTACAGTATTTACCAAACAATAGTTGCTGTTCAAAATAAAATAATTAAGGGAACATTCTATAAGTGAAAGACTTAGTAGAGACTCAGAAAAAAGGCTAACTCTTCTTTCTCCCTTCTGGATCTTCTTTTTTCACTTAATAAATTGTGATAACTATTCACATCAGTACCTATGACCATTTTTAAATGTCTGCCTAGTGTTCCCTTTATAAATGTGCCATGATGTGTTTTTTTTTTTTTTTTTTGGCACACAGGCTTAGTTGCTCCGTGGCATGTGGGATCTTCCTGGAGCTGGGATTGAACCCGTGACCTCTGCATTGTCAGGCGGATTCTTAACCACTGCGCCACCTAGGAAGTCCACCATGATGTGTTTTTGCCAGGCTTCTGTTTGTGGTATTAGGTTGCTTCTTATCTTCGCTATAACAAAAAGTACCACAGTAAATAAATACCCTGGTACTTCTTTTCCCACGTGCGTAAAATCTGTGGAACAAAGGATAAATGCATTTTAAAACTTGTTAGCTATTGCCTACTTGCCCTCTGAAGAGGTGTTATCAATTTCTATTGCATTCAGAAGGATTAGAGAGTGCCTGTTTCCCTGCACTCTCCAAAATGATACACTGTCAAACTTTTTTATCCTGGCTCCTTGGTGAAGATAATCAGTAAGTCATTGTCAAGTGGAGATTGCATTGCTTTTATAGGCCAGTTCTTTTAAGTATCCTCAGTGGTAGCAAGTTTCTGTCTCTTGAAAGTGAATTTGAATTTCAGAAAAAGTCAAGTCTAATGCATAAGATATACATTAAGTTAGCTTTTACTCTAGGTTTTTGTGGTTTTACTTGCTTGTTTTGAGAGGAAGGCTTAGTGAAAAACAAGATCTAACTTTAAGATAAAACAAATATTCTTTCTACTCAATACTCTGTAATGGCTTACATGGGGAAAGAATCAAAAAAAGAGTGGATATATGTATAACTGATTCACTTTGCTGTACAGCAGAAACTCACACAACATTGTAAATCAACTGTACTCCCAAAAAAATTAATTTAAAAAACTAATATTCTTATGTGGCTCTTGAAAATTTTTAGAAGTTAGTTTCAAAAGAAGAGTTCCAAAAATGTCTAAAGTAATGGCACCATCAGTTGGCATGAGAATGCAGCTTCCCAAGAGGAATTATTTGACCTGAACAACAATCATTTGGATGTGTATGATCTGGCATATTTGTTTAAAAAAATCACCCGCTGTGAAGGCTTTAGCCCAAATGGGTTTTTTTCATGGGATGGCACATTAATAACATAAATAACTTAAGTTTTCTTGGACTGAATTTTCTATATGTTATTACCTACCTTTTTTGTTTTCTCCTTTATACAAGGAGTAGATACTCTAGAAGAAGAGATCATCTTTACCATTAATTGAACAAATCTTATTAGGATGATTTTAATGGAAATCTATAATCTTTCTACCACATACCAGATCAAATGATTTATATTTTCCATTTCCCTTTCTAAATCTAATCTATATGTAGCGATATAGATTAAAACAACTATCTAAAATTAAGCATATTAGCTAGCCAATTTTATATAAATTTTTAAAAATTTTTAAATATTTAACTTCAGAAAAAGTTGTATGTTTTAAATAGCAGATACATTTCCATATTTATATTTTCCTAAGACTCTTGTCAAATTTAGTGTCTTTTACTTTAACACAAACTGATTTGAGAGGAGCAGACTTGACAATGTGTTATAAATCAGATATCTGAAAATACACGTTATAGGAGTCAGGCTTTATTAAAATGTTCACTGAAGCAATTGTCCTCTAGAGTTTTTCAAAATAAAACCGTCTTAAATAAACCATCTTGTTTTTATTTTCTATGACAAATCAATCATTACCACATCAGTTTACCACGAGCGGATTTTTAGAAGCTTTCGGGGGTAGCAATATTTAAGAAGGGGTATTCCTCAAACATTTACTGTGTCTACATGTTCTTTTCTGCAGAGAAATGGTCAATGCATGGTTTGCTGAGAGAGTTCACACCATCCCTGTGTGCAAGGAAGGCGTCAGAGGCCACACGGAAGCTTGCTCTTGCCCCTCGCAGCAGAGTCCCCATGCAGAGAGCAGCGTCCCTGGAACACCAACCAGGAAAATCTCCACCTCCGAATTTGATCGGCCTCTTAGACCCATTGTCGTCAAGGATTCTGAGGGAACTGTGAGCTTCCTCTCTGACTCAGAAAAGAAGGAACAGATGCCTCTAACCCCCCCAAGGTTTGATAATGATGAAGGGGACCAGTGCTCAAGACTCTTGGAATTAGTGAAAGATATTTCTAGTCACTTGGATGTCACAGCCTTATGTCACAAAATTTTCTTGCACATCCATGGACTCATCTCCGCTGACCGCTATTCCCTGTTCCTTGTCTGTGAGGACAGCTCCAACGACAAGTTTCTTATCAGCCGCCTCTTTGATGTTGCTGAAGGTTCAACACTGGAAGAAGCTTCAAATAACTGTATCCGCTTAGAGTGGAACAAAGGCATCGTGGGACATGTGGCTGCTCTTGGTGAGCCCTTGAACATCAAAGATGCATATGAGGTAAATAAGAAACAGAGGCGGGGTGGGAGGTGGAGCGTGGGTGGGGCCTTGGACAACTACTGTGAATTGTGGGGATATTTGAAACTGAGATGTAAGAATGTGCATACTTGTTAAAAATGGGACTGTCTGGTAAGGACCTCCCCATCTTTTAAATGCCAGAGTTTCTTCACTGGGGGCTGAATCAAGGATAGAGGCCTGAGGGAAATATTGTCTTGTTTTCCTGCTTAATGATAATTTAACATAGCTCATCTCACAGTTGTATTCTTTCATCTTTTTACCTGATCACTATACATATCCCCTATCTATGTTATCTCCACGTGAACTTCTGGGGACTTTACTAAGATTCTAAAATGATAGGTCCAAAAAGTGTCAGAAAACCAAACCCATAGTCTTTTTAAATTCATTCATTCAATTCATCATATTCATTCATTTGAAGTCCCTTTGACACCAAAGTCTGAGTTTCTTTCTTTCCACTCTTTCGTTTCATTAAACAAATAAATGTGTGGATAGCTCTAGAAAATGGACATTTTTGCCCTACAATATTTCAATGGAAAGATTTGATATTTCTTCCACTTTTGCTTCCATTATGAACAGATCTTTATTATGGACTTAAAGTTTACACTGTATGATTTTTCAAATTTCCCATTTAAAATGATTCTTTTATTAATTGAATTAGAGGTTTTAAACAAATCATCTTAATTGAATGACAGTATGTTTATGAATTATGTTCTGGCATCATGATAGAACAATTATGCTAGTTACTTATCATGTGGTACACTTTGAAGATTCCATAATAATACCAGCTTGAGGCTCCTCTGTGTAATTTGAGGGGTCATAGATGTTTTATTCATTCCTGTACTCCTGATGCCTAATACAGTGCCTGGAACATAGATAAGTGTTAATAAATATTGATTGGGAGAAAATTATAGTAGATGAGATAAATAAGTAGACTAGATAGCAGGTCATAATTGATCCAGGGAAAATGTGTTAGGTTCAGGGAAGCAGGAGATCACATATAATTGGGGAGATGGAGAGAGGTTTCTTTGAGGAAGCAATGATTGATATGGACCCTGGAAGATGGATAAGATTTCAGTAGATTGAGTCGTGTGCATATTGAGATCCAGTTGCAAAAAGAAGTTTGAGGAAGAAACAGGAAGTTGGACCATGGGGTGCTTGTAAGGAAATGTGTGGGTGATAGTATAGACGTTGAGGAGCTACTGGAGATTACTGGGGTCTTAAATGCCAAGCTGAGGAGGATTTATTTGATTCAGAGCCATGAGGACTAATTAAAGATGGTTTGAAAGGGGGACTGGCATGATTCAGACTGTGCTTTAGAAAGATGAATATTATGGTGGCCATAAAATGAATTAGAGGGAAAAATACTGGAAACTGGGAGGACAGGTTAAATAGTCTGAGGGAGTAAGCACCTGAACCAGAGCACTGGCCTTTGAGACCAAAAGGAGGGAATGGATTAAAGATGAAGAAGCTGAATCTGCTAGACTTGGCAGCTAACAGGAGGTGGAAGTGAGGAGAAAAGAGGAGTTGGAGAAGACTCAGGTTTTGAAGTTGGGTGAATAAGTAATAGTAACTGGTGAGAAATACTGAGGGCAGGTATCTGGGGAAAGATGTGATAGTTCAGATTGGCTAAATCCTGAGATAGCTTTCAGAATCCACTCTATACCAGCAGTCTTTTCAATTTTGATTCTTCACGGAGCTATCTCCATGACCTCTTTGAGCTCTGTTAAGTAATGTCACAGCATAGCAGACTCCAAGAGGGGTATTAAGGACACAGCTGAAGGATCGCTGCCAAATTTGCAGAATTCCCTTTCTGTCTTAGGTGACAGCTGGGTTTCCGCTTTTCAATGGCACTATAGTCCCAAGTACAGTAGGACCATAAATATGCTACAGCTTTGCTGAGAAAGCCTTCATCTGTTTGCATGGTCCTAAATTTCTCCAGCCCTGAGAATTTCTTCACTTATATGCACGTTATTTAATCTATTTACCATCTTTAGAGTTTTGATGGTGTAATCTTTGTTTTGCAGTTAGTAATGATTTAATTCTTGTACTGCCATCTAAAATAGGCTCAGTGTCCTTGATTTGCAGTGACCCCAGACTGAAGCCTCTTAGTCTGTGGATTTCTCATGTTGCTGCTTCACCCTTGACACCCTTGATCTGTGTTTATAGAGGCCTTGCAGAAGTTATTCCCATCCCAGGAATTTCATTAGAAGTTGTGGGATTGATCTGGGCCATAATTTACATTGGTATTAACAGTGGAAATCAGTTGGCTAGTGGGTAATTCATCACTTAGCCCACTCATAATTTGAATAGTCAAAATACTGTCTCATAGCCTTTTATGAAAATAGTCAGAATATGAAAGTACGTTCTATGTTTTCTGAGTCCTACTTCTTTAAATACGTGTCTGTGAAAATGACACATTTCTTCAGCTTATGAGACCACAGAACACTTAAAAATTAATAATGTAGCAGTAGAAATCCAAGAAGTGGCCGTGAAACAAAGGAGTGCTCAGATTGAAGCTAAGAGTAAAAAAATAGTCTGCTAGATAGATTAATTGTAAGAAATGGTTAACTTTTGATTCGCTTTTTAAAACTTTGTAACAGAATGATATAAATTTAGGGATTCAACTATTTTATTTTTAATAAAATAACACATTCATATGTTTAAAATAGAAGACAAGGTCCACAGTTTAGACCAGTGAGTTTCAATTAGACCACAAATACCAATGGTGTTCAGTCACACATCATCTCCTCCTTCATCAGCCCCATCATTCATGCAAATTTCTTGAATGTGGCACAGTATTTATTAATAATAAGATATTAACACATAATAATCAGAACAACTATATAAATGTGTTGGCATTATCCTCATATGTGAAAACTAGATATCATCCAATATCTAGATTGAATTGTGTATTAGTCAGTGTTCTTCAGAGAAACAGAACCAGTAGGATATCCAGAGATAAATAAGTGATTTATTGTAGGGATTAGCTCACTTGGATATGGAGGCCTAGAAGTTCCACAATCTGCCCACCATCTGCACAATCTGGAGAACCAGATAAATTGATGGTATAATCAACTGAAGGCCTAAGAATCAGGGAGGGGTCAATTGTGTAACTCTGGTTTGAGTCCAAAAGCTTTAGTTCCAAGAGCTCTGATGGACAGCAGGAGGGCAAGAGAAGATGGATGTCTTAGCTCCGAAAGCAAATTCGTCCTCCCTCTCCCTTTTTGTTCCGTTCAGGTACTCAAGGGATTGGGTGATGCCCACTGCGTTGATGAACATCTTCTTTACTCATTCTCCTGATTCAAATGTTCATCTCTTCTGGAGACGTCCTCATAGACACACCTAGAAATTACATTTTATAGGCACTTGGGTATCCCTTCGCCTAGTCAAGGTGACACAGAAAATTAAACATCACAAATTGCTTTGAACCCCTGGTTCCATGACCTGTGGAAGCCATAAGCCTCCCCAAGATTTCCTATGTCAAAGGATTTACATTGTCTAAACAACCCTTTTTCCTAAGTCAACTGGAATGCAAAACTTGGACTCTTCTCTTGTTTCCTGGAGACAGCCTCTCCATGGATACCATGATTTCTAGGGAGGAAACTTGGAAGGTCTTAGGGAAGGGTCACATTGCCACTCATGTGGCCTTCACCCACCCCTACTTTATTCCTCCCTTTTCAGTCCTTCTCCAGATAAACAAATCTTCACCAGCTCTCATCCTACAGGTCTCACTTGCTACTCAAGTGAATTTCTGATGAATGAAATTATTTCTAAAATGAATTTTCAGAGGAAAGAAAGAACAACAGCAACTGTTTTAATTTTGATGTCTTTAATTTATCAAAATTATTAATTTTGATAAATTTGATAAATTTGTCATGGCATAATTGTACTCCAGGAAACACAGTTCGGGAACTGCTCTATCTTTGTTCAATGTTCTAATAATCTTTAGGTATTCCACTTTGCAGAAGAAAACCGACATATAATTTGGCAAGTCTACTGTGTTATTTCCGTTTTCGTTTTATCTTTTATTTTTATATTATTTCAAGCTTACAGAAAGGTTGCAAGACCAGCATCACAAACTTGTGTATACCCTTCACACAGATTCTCCAATTGTTTATATTTTGTGCCATTTGCTTTATTATTTTCTTTTTCTATATATAATGCATGTAAGTAATATATGCATATTATTTTTTTCTGAACCATTTGGAGACTTTTTTATGAGTATATATTTTCTAACAAGAATATTCTCTTACACAATTGTGATACATTAATCAAAATCTGGAAATTTTATGATACAGTACTCTTATCTGACATTCTATAGTCAAATTTGGTCAGTTGTTCCATGATGTCCTTTATAGTTGTTTTTTCCCTCTGATCAAGGCTCTAATTCAGGACTGCATATTGCATATACTTGTTCTATCTCTTTAGTCTCCATTAAATCTGGAATAGTTTCTCAGTGTTTATCTTTCTTAACATGTATTTTGGAAGAATACAGGGCAGTTATCTTGTAGAATGTTTTCCTTGAATAGATACAAGTTAGGCACTTTTGGCAGGAATACCACAGATGTTGACCTTGAGACCTTGTTTGGTTTTACAAACAACAGTCAGTTCTTCACTTCTCCTGCACCAGCTTTGAGCTACATTCCAGCTCAATTCAGACACTAGCTACCTGGAGTTAGTGCAGACCCCACAGGTTAAGGACTCAGTGCCACAGTATTGTCCCCGCTTCAGATGCCAGCCATAAATAGGATCCCCACATCCATGTCTGGCTAGCTACAGATTCAGGAGTTCCCTGCTCAGATTTAATGATTTCTTAAAATGACTCAGAACTCAGGAAAGCACTATAATTAACATTACAGTTTTATTATAAAGGATACAATTCAGAAATAGCCAAACAGAAGAGATGCATAGGGCAAGGAACGAGGTGGGGGACACAAAACTTCCATGCCCTCTCGAGTGGGAGGAGGGGCAGTGCATCACCATCCCAGCACACAGATGCCGTCATAACCCAAATCTCTGACAAATGGGGCAAGAATATACAATGGATAAAAGACAGTCTCTTCAGTAAATGGCACTGGGAAAACTGAACAGCCACATGTAAAAGAATGAAATTAGAACATTCTCTAACACCATACACAAAAATAAACTCACAATGGATTAAAGACCTAAATGTAAGACCAGACACTATAAAACTCCTAGAGGAAAACAGAAAACACTATAAAACTCCTTAACATAAATCATAGCAATATCTTTCTGGATTCATTTCCTTATTCTTTATATATGTGTGCATGTGCTCAAGCCATGTTCCAAGCTCTTTACTCCTCTCTGTAGAATCTCTTATCTTTCTCTTCAAGCTGAAGAGCTTTCATTAACTCTTCTTTAGTACCCGTGTGGTGGTGACAAATTCTCTGATTTCGTTTATCTGAAAATGCCTTTATTTTGACTGTAATCCTAAAAGATATTTTCACTGCCTAGACAATTCTTAGTTAATAGTAGTTTCCTTTCAACACTTAAAATGTTCTCCCACTTTTTTCTGGTTTTAATTTTTCTCATGAGAAGTCAGCCAGCCTTCATTTTTCACCTTATGAGTTTCACAATATATGTCATTTTCACACTATGTGTGTATGTTTAAGGTTTTCACTAATGTTGGGAAATTTTTGGTCATGTGTTTAAATATTTTTTCTGCCCCATTCACTTCTCTTTGAACTCCAATTGTATATATGTTAGACCATTTGATGTTGGACTCAGAGAACACTGAGGCTCTGTTAACTTTTTTATAGATTTTTTTTTGTCCTCTCAGTCCTTTTGACTAGATATTTTCTGTTGATCTATCTTCAAGTTCACTGACCCTTCTGTTGTTTCCAGTCTGTTGTTAAATCCATCAATGAACTTTTGTATTTCTCAGTTCTAGAATTTCCATTTGGCTTTTTTAAAATACTTCTTTCTTTCTACAGAGATGTCCATCTGTTCATTATTACCATATTTTCTCTTCAGTCCTTAAACACACTTATAATAGCTGCTTTAAAGTCCCTGTTTGTTAATTCCAACCTCTGAATCATCTTGAGGTCATTTTCTATTGACTGCTTTTTTTCACAAGTCAGTTTATGTTACCACTTCACCTATTTTTGTCCTCCTGCCATTTGATCTATTTTTATACTAGAGAAACATAATATAGTTTCATTTATTTGTGTAAAGTCCGTTTTCATCCACGTTTATCTGCATCATTTTGCTATGCAAGCCTGTTTGCACCAAGGAACTTGCATGAGATCAAAATCTTTATTATCTTGGAATTTTATCTGTGCTGGAAAAGGCCGCTGAGCATAAGGAGGCAAACCATACTCTTTCTATGCAAGGGAAAGATCTCAAAACGTCTTTAAAAACTATCTAGATATGGACATATTGAGTGGATGCCTAGACATGGATATGATTTCTATTTGAATGGCAGTCTCACTAAGTTCAGAAGTTAGTGGTTTTAAAGATTGAGTCAGTGATATCCAAAATATTTCATTTCTAAAATACAGTTCTTGGATCACTGTACTCAATCATAATAGTCAATACAGCTCTGTAGAAAACAGTTCAAAGCTTCCAGATCTAAGAAAAGAAATTTATAGGTAATGAGATCTACTATGTGCCAAATACCAATTCGGTGCTTTACACCTGTTCAGCCTGGTTCCTTGTAGGTGGGGAAGTGGGAGACTTGGGCTACAGCCTGTGGTCTTGGAAACTGGTGATGGGACATAGGCAGAGCCACGAAGCAAAGAAAATGATGAAGTCTGAGTTCCAAATGACAAGTCCTCCAGAGTAAGGAATAGCTCCAAAACTTCAGGTCTGTGAGGGGAGAAGAGTGTGGAAAGAGAAGGACTGGATCCAGAATGAAGGTTTTATAACTGCTGATCCCCAGTAAGTCCCAGAGGATAACCGTGAAGGAACACTGAGTAGGGAGAAAGAATCCTTCCTAGAGTATCTTTAGCTCAATTTGTGGGCAGGGAGGGGATCCGGCATCAAGTTAGTACATTACACATGCATTATCTCAGTCCTCACAACAACCCAATGAGGGTTACTATCCCCATTTTATACCTGTAAACAGTGAGATTCAGGAAGGTTAAGTAATTTGCCCAACTTGAAACATCCAGAATACATCCCCAGACCCGACTCCAAAGCCCATATTCTTTCTACTGTATCTCATTGCTTCTCAGAGACTGGGGAACAAAGAAGGGTTCCCCTGTTTCCCTGTGCAGACTCAGCCAAGGAGACTACAATACCACACGACTCTAACCCCAAGCTGGAGAAGTGAAAACTCACAGCCACAATATTTGAGTGTCAAGGAACATTAACTTTTTAAAAAACTCTTTTGCATAATAAGCTATCACTAAATGTTTATTAACACAAAACATTTTGTTGTGTAACAGGAGCATTCGTTTTCTTCAGTCAACATTTTCTTCTCTCATTTCTTTCACTTGTTTTTGTAACTAAATGCTGTGTTGGAATTTGGGCTTCTGCTTTATGGACTTTAGCCAGGTTGAGAAATAGACCCAGGAAGCAGAGATTGAAATGTATGTCTTATCATCTAAATTATGGGGTTCCCTAGTAAAGCTGAGTAGGAGATGAGGCTTAGGCCTAAAGCAGAAATAGGTTTGCTCCAGTTCTCCACAAATGAACTTCAGTCTTCCTCACTCAAGCCCAGCTCCAGCGTGGGAGTAAGAAGTACTGCTCCCTGAACGCCAAGGGCAGAATTAGAAAACGCTGTACCTGAGCTCCTGCAAGTCTTAGAAACTGAGTTCTTCTTTGTTGCCTGGGAAGGTGCGAGAGAGAAGGTGTAGAGAGGGGCCCCAAATATTTATCCAGTACCACCTTCCATCATCAGGATTAGAACAGAAACCTGAAGAGTGAAGCAACACGCATCCCTCCCCTTCTCTGCCAGGTTTCTCATCTTTTAGCATATTACAGTGTGTGTCCCACTGGCATTATGTCAGTTGATTTCAGGTAGCAGGGTGATGGTGACAGGCATTTTTTTTAATTTTAGTAATTATGCATTTTAATCTGTATTCAGAAAAAAAATATATTTTAACATATCATGAGCTCAAGAATTTTAAAGTACACACAATATTTTTAAAAATGTATCAGTATTAGCATGGGTGATGCGCAAATAAATAAAAATCCCAAAGCAGCGCGTATATGAAGGAAGGCTGGGAAACGATGTCATAAGGCATTGTTCTTAAGCGAGTTAGAAGTCAGCCAGGACTGCCGTCCTCTCAGCAGGGCAGGCAGCTGCTCACAGTGCTGCTGTGCTCTCACCATCGTACACTCTGCTCCTTTCTACACAACGTTCCCCTCTGGAACTGCTGATGGGCATTTCACCTTTTGCCCACAAAAGACTCTAGCATCATGAGTCAGCCAGGATTCCATGCGGCACCCTAAGCTCAAAATTCACTCCCTATTCTATTCTTATCAGTAATTATCTCCTGTCATGTTGTCCAGAATAGATCCACCAGATTTTATGAAATGAATATAAAGACTGGATCAACAACATAAACATGTCCCAAATTTGAACAATAGGAAACTCTTATTATTCAACGTCCTCAAAACTAAATCCCCTTGCAAATAAAAGCCCACAGAAATTAAAGTCCAAATGCCTTCATTCCCAATTTTATACGACTGGCTCCGTCTCAGCCAGAGGGTCTTACTTACTTGTCTGGGTTCCCACATCTGCAGCTGTGTCCCAAGCTGTCTTTCATAGGTATGTAGCTTCTTCAGCCTCTTTAAATTCAAATCTCTGGTTAGTTTTACTCTCCAAGGGGTCAGTAGCCACAAAGGAAACTGCAGCTCCACTGCAGAAGTTATCACAAACAAAATTATGATCCCCAAATTAAATGAATGGTGGAATGTCGTTCGATGTTGCTATTCTCAGCCAAAGAGCATGGCAGGTAACTTAGTGGTAGCTGTGTGGGAGACAGTGAGAACCTGAGAACACCTGGTTCCAGTCCCATGGCAGGCCAGCCAGCTGCACCAGTGTTGAGTCCACAGCCTGGGCATCTGTGTGTACTGACCAGAAACTGCCCAACAGTTGTATTTCTACGTGTATAATATATGTATTTCTGTGTTTCTTCTTGTTTTGTTTTGTTTGGGAGATGCTTGTGGGGATTCCCCCCGTATGTGTTGCCTACTTTCTCTCAGAGAGTGACATGGGAGACATTATTGCCTTCTTATTTAGATATTCTGGTTTCTTCATTTCCTCCTGTCTATTGTCTCATGCAAGACTGTGGTCTAGAGAAAACCTCTACTCCCAGATCCTTCCAAGTGTGTTCTCTGTAGGGGTGAAGTACACTATTCTCCATGAAAACGTGAGGAATGGAGTAGAGACCATCACCCTACTTCCTTAGCACTATGTTTTAACTTAATAATGTACACTGTTTTATTTACTCTGATACTAGTAATTGTCGTCACTTTTCCATAAACGTTTCCTTCCTACCTAGGCGGGCTGAGTTGGACCCAGGTGGGCCGTAGGTAACTAGAGTCAAAATTAAAAAAAAAAATTAAAACACTAGGATCAGGACTTCCCTGGTGGTCCAGTGGGTACGACTCTGCACTCCCAATGCAGGGGGCTGGGGTTCAGTGCCTGACGGGGGAACTTGGTCCCACCTGCGTGCTGCAGCTAAGACGTCTGCATGCCATAACTACGTTCGCATGCTGCACCTATGACCTGGAGCAGCCCAAATAAGTATTAAAGAACAAAAAACAGAAACAAACAAAAAAACACCAGGATCACAATAGAGGCCAGTGAGTCAGGATTACTCTTGTGCACTGTTGGTAGGAATGTAAACTGGTTCAGCCACTGTGGAAAACAGTATGGAAACGCCTCAAAAATTTACTAGAACTTCTAAATGACCCAGCAGTTCTACTTCTGGGTATTTACCTGAAGAAAACAAAAACACTAATTTGAAAAGATATATGCACCCCTATGTTTACTGCAGCATTATTACAACAGCCAAGATATGGAAACAATCAAACGTCCAAGGATGGGTGAATGGATAAAGAAGATGCAATGTATATAGACACAACAGAATACCGTGTAGCCATAAAAGAAGGAAATCTTGCCATTTGCGACAACATGGATGGACCTTGAGGGCATTATGCTAAGTGAAATAAGTCAGAAGAAGAAAGACAAATACCATATAATTTCTCTTTTATGTGCAATATAAAAACCAAAACAAACAAAACAAAAGCAAACTCACAGATTCAGAGAACAGATTGGTGTTTACCAGAAGGAAGAGGGTTGGAGGAAGGGTGAAGTGAGTGAAGGAGAGCAATTGTTTGGTGATGGATGGTAGCTAGACGTACAGTGCTGATTATTTTGTAGTGTATACAAATATTGATTTATAATGTTGCATACCTGAAATTTGTATAAATGTTATATACCAATTTTACCTTGATTGAAAAAACAAAAAAAAAAGAAGAAAAAGTAACAGGAGGATACCAAAGTTTAGCAAAACTTTAAGGAGATTCTAGATATCACAGATGTAAGTAGTCAAAAGTTAGTATTCCAAAAGGTTGGGCCACTGAAAAGACAGAGCACAAGCACAGACAAACAAAAAATACTTAAACCTCAACTTCAGGGTAGAAACTTTTCTGTTCTTACGCATTCCTGTCTCAGTAGGATCTGACCATCAGTGTAAGGAGAGAGACTGCAGCTGTGGAGGAAAATGGTGCCAAGAGCTGCAGCTGCAGAATTTTTTTTGTTTGTTTTTTCTGTGTGTTTTTTTTTTCACTTTTTACTTTAACCTGTAAAATTAATACATGCACAAGTTAAAAAAAATAGTACAGAGTGGTACTAAAAAATGTAAGTTCTCTACCTGACCTCGTTCTCCCACGGCCCATTTCTAACCCAGCTTCCTACTTTTTTAATTAATTTTTATTGGAGTATAGTTGCTTTACAATGTTGTGTTAGTTTCTGCTGTAGAGCCAAGTGAATCAGCTATATGTATACACATATCCCCTCCTTTTTGGATTTCCTTTCCACTTAGGTCACCACAGAGCACTGAGTAGAGTTCCCTATACTATACAGTAGGTTTTCATTAGTTATCTATTTTATACTTAGTAGTGTATATATGTCAATCCCAAAGTCCCAATTCATCCCACCACCCCTTACTCCCTATTTTTAAACATCTTTTATTCTGTTGCTGGTTATTACCATACCTCTGGAACTTATGCTAATTCCTCCACTTCTCATTCATCAACTTTAGATAGTATCTATTGAAAGACGATAAACTTAGTTCATATTTCCTTATCCATTACTAAGTTTTTCCAGTTATAGTGCTTTGGTTCTTCTGGTGGTTATCTATAATTTTAAAGAATATGCTTAAACCCCATATTTCGTTACATCAATTTTAGATAGTATATCTGATTCATTACTAGATAACGTGAGAAAAATCTGTCTGATATTACCTTCCACATCTCTCTGCTGCCTTAAAAGTAGACTTCCATTTTTATACATTATAAATGTTATTAATATTAGATTCTCTTTTATAGCTACTATTGTCTTCCAAGTTTTGTTTATATGTTGATTCTACAAACTGAAATAGCATTTACATTATTCCGATTATTAAATTACTCCTTCTTGAAAGACTGAATAGCTCTACCTATTGAGGAAAAAAAGGTAATCTATATCATTAAAATGGAAAGATGAATGTTCCAAGTGTCAAGCTCAAATGGGATTCCTTAAACCCAATCTTCAAGACTTCCTACTAAATTATTCATTTAGCCAATGATACCTTTAATTTCCAAGAAATCTTTCTTCTTTGATTATTCTAATTTCCCAGCCACCTATTCTTTGGCTTCTTGACTCTGAAGATGTTAGGGTTTGGGTTTTTTTTTTTTTTTTTTTTATCAAGTTTTTCTTCAGTTCTCTTAATTAACTGTTTTCTTCAGGAGTCAACTGTTATATCTGTTCCACTTGGACCCTATCATTTTTGCTGCTGGTTTCTACTACACTTTCTTGGGTTTTTTTCTCATACACATGCATGATGAAAAAGACTGATCAATACTGTTAGCATGATTTTCAACTCTGCTATCAGACCTGTCCCTTGAGTGAAAAGATGGATGGTAGGGTCTATGTACATATAAGATGGTACAGTCAGCCCTATGCATCCATAAGTTCCACGGATTCAACCAACTTAAGGTCCAAAATATTCCAAAAAAATTCCAGAAATTTCCAGAAAGCGATACTTAAATTTGCTGCACACTGGCAACTGTGTACCTAGAATTTACATTGTATTAGCTATTATAAGTACTCTGTAGATGATGTAAAGCATACAGAAGGATGTGCATAGGTTATATGCAAATACTATGCCATTTTACATAAGAGACTCAAACATCCGTGGATTGTAGTATCCACAAGGAATCCTGGAACTAATCCCCCACAGATACTGAGGGATGACTGTATTCTTTAAGGATACATTGAGATATTTTGTTAATCACATTTTTTTTTGAAATTTGAAATATACTTTAAAGTATTTTTTTGAAATTTGCCTTTTAAAAATAATGCATGAAAATATCACTTATTTTATTTACTTAGTTTTTTTGTGTGTGCCAGGATTCACTCACTCTATTAGGAATCTGGCTTGGACCAAGGGCCTGGGGGTTAAACATAATTCCCAGGTATGGTCAGCAGGGGGCAGAAAAGGGTAGTGGAACAAGTACTCACTGCCAAGGCCTGGGCATCCCTCTCTTTCCCCTTTCTGCGGAGGTAAAAATCAATTAGTAGGTAGTAGACGGTCCAGAGTGCCAGAATCAGGAGAGAAATTACTCACAGAGACAGTGACCCAGAATGGCGAGTAGGCTGAGGAGGCAGGGGAAAGGTTTAGCCACCATTCACAGCCTGGTCTGTGTCACAGAGACGTGGACAACCAGACATCAGGAGGTGAATCATCAGAGCGCTTTCACAGTCCTGACTGCTACTCCCAGCCTGCCCGAAGCCCAGGGTCTGGCTCCTTAAAGTAACAGGAGTCGACGATCCACCTTGGGAGCTGATATAAACTTCCTGTCTGAGAGCTAGTCCATGCTGCCAGCCAAGGGTTCCACAACCAGCCATTTTAAGGAGGACAGAGTAGGGTATGGGCACCAAATGCAAATGCTGACAGTTAATGAAAACACTTAGATACATTCCAATTAAATAATTTGGGAGCCAACCTAAACCTGATGTGGCTTAAATATGTTTTCTTCCCTCCTCCAGAGGGGAAACATTGTTCAGTTGTGCAAACATTTTGACTTTGAAATGAGACAAACGTGACTCTAAACTGTTTGGTATATGGTTCTCAGTTACCTAACCTTTCTGAGCCTCAGTTTCTCCATCTCTAAAACTAGAAATAATGATTCTCACCTCACAAATCTGCTGCAAAGAAATGAGATGATGTACATAACCTGCATGGCAAAGAGCTTGGCAACTTGTAGTCAGTCAGTCAACATTGGTAGCTGTTCTATCTCCCTGTCTTTGTCTTGGAAGAATATCCACCATGCTGCTTGCTATCTTTGAATACAAAGTTTCAGTCTCCTAAAAGTATGACTAACATTAACTGAGGGATTACTGTGTTAGGTACCACAGTAAGTTTTCTGAAGTATAATCTCACTTAATTTTCATGATGTACTTTTATCATCATCTCTATTTTACAAATAAGGACATTGCACACCGATTTTCCTAGTCTTTCCACATGGTAAAGAACAAGGAAGGATTCAAAACTAGGTAACTGGATTCCAGAACTCATGCTCTTGACAATACCCAATCTGTTTTCCAACAGACATTTAATCAAAGAGTTAAAAATCTAAAGGAAAAAACAGAATAGTCTCGTCTTTGCAACGTGTTTAAATGTTGGTACTATTGTCATAGGATCACCTCTTCTATTTGATACGTAGGGCAAAAGTTCAGTGTTCAATGAAATAAATGAAAACGCGCCTTGTCGCAGACACAGAGAATGGACATGTGGACACGGAGGGAGATGGAGAGGGTGGGACAAATTGGGAGATTATGATTGACATATATACACTACCATGTGTAAAATAGATAGCTGGTGGGAACCTGCTGTATAGCACAGGGAGCTCAGCTCGGTGCTCTGTAATGACCTAGATGGGTGGGATTGGGGGTGGGGGTGTAGGGAGATCCAAGAGGGAGGGGATATATGTATACATATAGCTGATCCACTTCATTGTACAGCAGAAACTAATACAACATTGTAAGGCAACTATACCCCAAAAAAAAATTAAATAAAGTTAAAAAAAAAAAAGAAAACACACGTCACTGTTTTTCCATTTAGAATTCTTTCATAAAATTAAAAGAACTAACAATGGTATTTTGGAAGAAATTCAGCTTTAGCTATTACATTTAAAGATTACTACTACATGACTAAGGAACACTTCCTTGATCTTTCTGAGAAGTGTTCTCTCTTTTGCTTCACTAGAAAGGGAAGATGGTGTAAGAATACTTCTTCCTCAACTGATGCCTAAAAAAACAATCACAGTCCTGGTCCTATGTAAGGATCACGCAAAACACTTTTTATAAATACAGGTTTTCTGGATCTGGTAACTCAAAATTTCTGGGAGAGGACAGCCTAAAAAGCTCCTCGACGAATATCAGAACTGATTACCAGTGACTAGATTCTAGAAGGGGAGACGTCTTCCTGGCCCCTAACCTCTCCAAAAGGGAGAGGCAGAGAATGGAGATAATTTGGGAACTGGGGAAGGTGCAGAGATATGTCTGCCTACATTTCTTGCCTTAAATAGATTCTGCCAAATGCTTGATGAGAGGCCAGAAAGTGTTGCCCAATGAGCCTCCACAGTTCTAATCACAGTCAAGCATGTCCAGACCAGCACTGTCCCTTTAAAAGTGCTGAATAGTCTCTGGAGGCCACTGTCTATATGCCGCTTCTATGCTAGTTCATTTTAAGAGTGAAGACCTTAACAAAGTCACAAAGGACTAAAAAGACCTGTGCTTCTGGCCTCCACCCACCTTTCCTGACTTACTTCACCTTCCCGTACCTTCTGTTAGTGTCTCCAATCTACCAAACTCTTTCACGTCTCTGAAATTTCATATATTCAGATTCTATCCCTTCAGCAAGAAATATGAAACATCCTCTCCCAACACACATTTTTCTCTTCTCTTCTTCTCCCTCTTTCCCTCTCTCTCTTTCCGCTCCTTCCCTCCAACCCTCTTTACCTCTCTCCTTTCCTCTCCACCCTCCTAATTAATTCCAAATTATCTTTTTAAAAAATCTATTATTTATTTTGGCTATGCCGGGTCTTAGTTATGGCATGTGGGATCTTTAGTTGTGGCATGTGGAGTCTTAGTTGTGGTATGCATGTGGGATATAGTTCCCTGACCAGGGATCGAACCTGGGCCCTCTTCATTGGGAGCACAGAGTCTTACCCACTGGACCACCAGGGAAGTCCCCCAAATTATCTTGTAAAGCTCATTTCACAGGAGCTGTTCAAAGAAGCCTTCCTTGCCTGCCCTCTCCACAAAGTCAGGTGTCTGGTCCGTCTTGTAATTGCTCATCTCACTCTTTAATTTTTCTTTGTAGTACCTACCAGAGTCTGACATAAGAGTTATTGGTGAGATTCTGTTTAATTTCTGTCTCCCCCATTTCAATCTAGGTTTTGTGAGAGAGCTGGGCCAGAGTCCCTTTTGCTCCCTGCTGCCCAGACCTAACCAAGTGCCTTTCCTTCAGTACGGGTTCAAATACTCTCTGTTAAATGAATGAAGTAAAAGGAAGAGAGACTTTTAGATTCTCTCTTTTTTTCCTTCATCCAGGGCAGAAAGCTATATCATTGATTTACTCAATAAAATGTTTTGAATTCCTCCAATGTGCCAATGCCTGTGAGAATTTAATGATACATCAAAAAATAGACTCATTCCTTGAGGTCCTTAGAGTCTAGTGGGGAATAAAAGACATGTATTCAGATAACTATTACAGGAGCCTGCCAGGGAAACCACAAACTTTCTTACATAATCAAATTTCAGTCCTTCACTGTTGTCAGAGCAAAGAGACCATCCCTGTGAGAAAAGATTAGGGGCCTCACTGCCCAGAGGCTGTGTGACCTCCAGAGTCAGCGGGATTTGAATCCTTCCATTACACTGTGGCTGCTTGGTTTCATGGTACCTAAACTATCTGTGCAGCAGCCTCCTCAACTGCACAATGGTCAGTTTTCTAGTGGAAAGAGAAAGGTGTCTTTACAGGAAATGTTTTTAGCAGATTACCATAGGTTCGTAAAACTGAAGAAGATATACAGATGGCAAATAAGCACATGAAAAGATGTTCAGTGTCATTAACTATTAGGGGAATGCAAATTAAATCCACAATGAGATGGAGCTACCCAGCTATCAGAATGCCTAAAATAAAAAATGACACCACCAAATGTTTGTGTGGATTTGGGGAAACAAACACATACAGTACTGGTGAGAATGTGAAATGGTACAGCCACTCTGGAAAACGATTTGACCGTTTCTTTAAAAACAAAAGGTACAACTACCATACAACCAGACATTTGCACTCCTGGGCATTTAGCCTAGAGAAAGGGAAACCTATGTTGACACAAAAATGTGTACACAAGTTTTTGTTGAGGCTTTATTTGTAACAGGCCAAAACTGAAGACAACCCAGTTGGTTAAGCAAACTGTGATACATCATTATCCTGGACTACTACCAAGAGTTACAAAGAAACGAACTATTATACCTGCAACAATCTGGATGAATCTCCAGTTATGCTGAGTGGACAAGAGCAAATCCCAAAATGTTACATACTGTGTGATCCCATTGGTATAACATTCTTGAAAATGGCAAAAATTAAAGAAATGGAGAAAGATTAGTGGTTGCCAGGGATTAAAGAGGTGGTAAAAGTTGGAGGGAAGTCTACATAGCTGTAGAAGGGTAATTTAAAGGATTGCGGAGGTGATGGAAATGTGCTGTATCTTCACTGTTTCAATGTTAATATCCTAGTTATGATATTGTATTATAGCTTAGAGACATGTTACCATTGGGAGAAACTGAGTAAAAGGTTATAGACTCTGTATTATTTCCTATAGCTACATGGGAATCTACAGTTATTTCAAAATAAAAAGAGTAATTTTAAAATATGAAAAGGTGGAAGCAAAGTCAGCGAAACAAGTATGGCGTTTGTCAGTTATAGCATAAGCCTCAAAACTCTGACATCATAATGGCCAGTGATCTTGACTACTACAGAATCCTGAGCTTTCGTGGATTTGTCCACAGTACTCTGCCAAGTGCTGTAGACATACTCTGGTTTCAGTGCCAAGAATTGGAGAAAAAACGATGTTCGCGTCAATCAGAAAGCACTTTGAGCTTTTTGGTGGTCAGTCAAGGTTTCGCCGCCTCAGGTAGTCTTTTAATATACTATTTTTGATCATCAAAACAGATGGTGGTCACAGGAAGTGTTTTGTTTTATTTCCTCAAAGACATATGAACTAATTTTTAACTTCAGCACTGGTTTCATGAAAAGCTACTGGTGTTCATAGGATTCAGTGCTGCTGAACACAAGTGAGCAGCTTTACATTCCTGGGGTGGAGTGGGGAGTAGGAGACACTTTTTTGGCTCCACGGGGGAGAACTTTCTGTAGATCTATGAACATGTCTGTTCTATTTATCAAAGAGTATTTTCTGTTCAACTTAGTTGTTTTACCTATCATGACCTGAGAGTTATGTTAGAGCGTAGTCATAGCTCAACCAAATAATAGCTAAGCACTACCATACTTAGAAACTTTTTGATGTTTCCAGCATTATTTGCTGATCTTTGAGAATTTTCCCCCAAATTGGAATACTTAGATAAGATTGGGGTCAATCTTCCAGAATCCTCAGTTATCTACATTTTTATGTTCACGTGAAACTGAATTGTAATTACGTCTTTGCAAATCTCCATATCCTTTTATTTTATCTATATGAGGCCACAGATTGTCCTATTTTGGGTGGTTGTTGTTGGTTTGTTGGTGGTGGTGGTTTTTACCTTCTTGTCCTACTCTCTACCTTTGGCCTCTTGGTTCTCCTCTTCCTAACAGTTCCTGACCAGCTTTGCTGCTTTCTTCTTTTCCCCACCTTTAAGAGTCCACATGCCCCAGGGTTTTGTTCCTGAAACTGTTCTCTGTCCATATCAACTCCCTAGGTGACCTCATTTCTTTCAGTAACGTTCTATAACTTACTGACTCCTGAGTTTGAGCTATGAAGCCCTGTTTGGGAGATTGAGTCTAATTTTTAGAGGTGTGTCGAGCTTGACATTTAACATAAACTCCATCACACATCTGACCAGCGACTAGCTGTTCTATGGTGTTTGTGTTTTGCAGGAGAAGCCCTTCCGTTGAGGTGGACACCCACAGCCAAAATACTACATCCTCTGAGGGAGCCAATCATACCCTGCTGATCCACAGCCCCGTAGAACTCAAAAGAGGCTGGAGGAGGCAGAAGCAGCACCTCTTCTTATACAGCGATGTGTTGCTTATATCTAATACCAAGTGCGTATACATGACATGCTCTCCCGAGGATCATAAAATTGCACATTCGCTAACCCTTATTGTAGGAAAATATGACAGCGTCTCTCTTGCCTGGGGCTTGCAGACAGATGATAAAAATAAGAGGGGGAAATTACAGATTGTGATGAGTGCTTCTGATACAAGGGAGATAGGGTACCGTGTAGAAGATGGGACCATCTTAGAGAGGGGCTGTGCAGGAGAACCTCTCAAGGCGGCAGCCTCTAAACTGGACCTGCGGGGTGAGCAGCAGCCACCATCCCCAGCCAAGGTGCATGAGTCTCCTAGGCGTCTAGGCCCAAGTGGGTGCGGCTCAGTCCCCTGGAGGGAGGAGTTCAGGGGAGGCCAGTGTGACTGGAGCCTGAAGCAGGGGGCGTGACATTAGATGTGATATGGTAGTCAGGTCACAGAGGGTCTCCACAGGCCTGGAAGGGGTTGAAATACTATGCTGAAGGGTGTTTAACTAGGATAGGAGCCATATCTAGTTTATATTTTTAGCAGAATTTTCTAACTATTGGAAGATGATGGACTTTTGGGTAAGCAAGAGTGGAAGCAGGGAGACTAGTTAGAGGAGGCAACAGTCCTGATGAACAGGAACAAAGGCTCCATCGTGGGGTTGACAGTGAAAATGAAAGATGAGGCCAGACAGATCTGGAATACATGTTGGAGACAGAACCAACTGGGTGCACTTTGCTCTCAACCCTGAATACAAATGCAACGAATACCATAGACTTGGTGGCTTAAACAACAGAAACTTATTTTCTGATAGTTCTGGAGGCTGGAGGTCCAAGATCAGGCACCAGCGTAGGGAAGTTCTAATGAGAGCTCTCTTCCTGGCTTGCAGATGGCTGTCCTCTCACTGTATGTTCACATGGCATTTCCTCAGTGCATGGATGCGGGGAGAGTGGAAGAAAGCTCTCTCCCTCCTCTAACAAGCCCACGAATCCTACTGGATTAGAATCTTAGCCTTATGACCTCATAAGCCTTAATTACACCCTAAAAGCTCCAGCTCCAAATATAGTTGTGTTGGCAGTGAGGGCGTCAGGGTGTGAAGGTGTTGGCAGGGAGCGGGGGGAACACAATTCTTCCATTGCAATAACTAGCAGGACTGAGTGCCGCCAACCTTGCACAAATTTTCTCCACAATTTTTAGAAAACTACCTACAAGATCATTCCCATAATACATTTAGGTATAGTCATGATCATTATTAATATGAAAGAAAAATTGTTTTTTTTTTTTATTCCAGAAAGAAACAACAAAAAAGAAATAGCCTTCTGTGATAACAAACGTACTTCTTCCCTGTCGTGCCTCATCTTTTTAGATGGAGGACCGTGTTATGCCCTGAATCAATCTGTTCCAATTAATAATCTGAGTTTAGCACCCAGTTTTTCCACTTGCCATAAGAAGGGGTGGAGGGAATGAATGAAGTTTCCTTTTACCTCAGCTCACCTTCAGACTTCAGGTGAAAACTCACTCATCTTTAGACTGATGCTACAGAAATCAACACAAATGGAATAAACAGCTGATTGCTACCTATGTAGTTGGTCAGAATAAGTAAAATTTAGCTTGTATGTAATAATAAGGGGGATTAAAATGTTTATTTCTTCACAAAGAAATTATATTTCTCCAGTTGTGTGGGATGTTAATATTCAGTGAAAATTGTTTTGAGGTTTTTGTCCTTTCTTTTTCATACTACATACACTAGAAAATTCTGTTCTCAAGAATTAAACTCAGATGAAACCTTCAATATCACTTTTGATATTCATTAGAATGCTTAATAAGTTATTTTTCAAATAAAATTATTACCTCTGTTGTTTAGAACAGGATCTGCTTTGTAAATACTAAGATATTAATACTAGTAGAGGTCCATGAAGAATTTACAAATGGGAAGGGACTGTACATAGCTCACACCGTCTTTAGACATCACTGTCCTCATGTTTAGTTATTGAAGAATACAGAAACAATGAAAAATGAATTTTATTTAGGTCAAAAGATGACGATTACTATTAATTTACCAGTGAAATGACAGATACTTACAGAATACACCACAATCCCTTCTCCTAAGCATCTAAGGGGACACCCCTGTGTAAAGAGAAATCTCCCTAGACTCCTATAAATTCCACAAACCATTGGGGCTTACCCCCTGGTATAAAGGTTGAGGTAAAGGAAAGGAGAGGGGTATCCATAGTAAGGGACACACGATAGAAATTAAAACTGCAGCCCTCCTCTCCCTTCTTCTCGAGTTAGTTTACATTAGCTTTGTTCTTTCTGACTTCTACTGAGAAAATCTCACTGAGTTGTGACTGAGTGTGAAGAAACACAATGAGACCCTAGGAGAATCACTGTAGTATAAAGCTTTGTTGTGATACAGTTTAAACATTTCCAAGCTAGCATCTAGCTCTGTTGGTATAATATCATGAGATATATCATCTCACTCCACAAATAAAAGAACAATCCCATCAGAAAGCCTGGTGGCTCTGTGGGAAGAGGTGGGGCTGAGGACAGGCAAGAGGAGGAGGCTTCTTCAGGGACCTACAGGTCAACACCCATGGAGGCCAAGTGGTTACGAGCACAGGCTCATGAGTCAGGTTGTCTGAGTTCAAACCCTGTTTCTGCTGCTTTTGGCAATTCACTTAACCTCTCTGTGAGTTTCCTCATCTGTAAAATGGGGCTAAAAAAGACTGCCTGGTGTGGTTGTTTGACAATTAAAGGAAATAGTGTTTATAAAATATTTACAACAGTGCTTGGCATATGGTAAGTGCTCAATGTTATAGGAGAGTGGAAACCATGCTCTGGACTTTTGGATAACTCCTAGGTTTGGTTTCAAGGGAGTGGATAATTTTGGCACTTCATTTCACTAAGAAGAGAATTACTGAAATGACTTTTGCAAGGTCAGTGTATTGGGAAGTTTCTGCACAGTACTTTGGGTGTCAATACACATGGATATCTACATCAGAAAAAAAAATCTATAAAATCCAGCAGATATGTGTCTATCTTCCCCATTGGCCATATATTTTTAGCTTCATAATGTCTTTAGAATTACTATGTAGAAAAAGAATTTTATCTGATAATTGTGTTTCATAGAAATCTTAAAATACACAGACATAGGGTAAAACTGTTGAAATTAAGTGTAGAAAAAAGCCACCTTGAATTATAAGGTATGTTTCCATATATATATATATATATATATATATATATATATATATATATATATATATATCATAGTGCTCACTGAATCTAGATTATCCTTCAAGTGGGCTTCCTGCAAAATTATTTTCATTTCATAAATCCCACTGAAGAGTTGTAGCTTTAACTGTTCCATGAATCAGTAGAGTCACAGGGATTTCTGCACATGCGGTGTCTTTGATCTCATTCTACCTTTAGTGTTTCTACATGTGGTTCTGGCTAGTGGGGAGTTCCAGAGCAGTGTGCCCAAGTCCCCTAGGCATCTTTCATAGGACTTGTAAAGATCTAAATCCTAGGCCCACCTAAGTGTTAAATTTGTGAATTAACCAAAAGATATGGTAGTTTCCATATCAGAAGTCAAAAGAGAATCAGCAGAAACTGTCAGAAAGCAGTTTCACTGGTGACAATCACCTTCTGACTCCCCAGAGATAAATGGGAAGTATGTCTATCACTTACACATGAGACATCCTAGCCACTGGTCTGAGATTGACTGATTTTTAAGTTGGGGTTCAGCCTGTATGCTAACAGTTTTTCAGTTTTAGCTATAATCAAAGAGAAAATTGTATGAACAAAATCTTAAGAAAGGAAACTTAAAATAACCTATACTAAAAAATGTTTTTAAAAATTAAGGTTGAAAACGTATTTTAAATCTCTCTAATCCCAGCTTTTATTTTGCCTGTCTCTGCTAGGAAAAAGACTGTATAATTATTTTTACAAACCATGTACCATGTATCTTTGTTCAGCCCCTCAGTACTTTTTGAAGTAGGCAAGACGTGAATGTATAATAAATTATAATTACAAAGATACATATATAATATATAGTGTCATAAATAACAAATATAAGAATGAGTTAATGGTTCTCTAAAAAAAGCTCTAAAATATAAACGATGGTCCATACTCAACACTCAACATTCAGAAAATGCCTATTTCCTGCCATCGAGGAAGTGTTTTCAGGGCCTTCCTGGACCAGCCTCTGCTCAGCACACACTTTGAAAAGGTCTATCAAACTACTCGCTATGCTGTGCACACAGAGTAACAGAGATGAAGGAGACATGCTTTGCCCTGGAGCAGTGAGAACTAGCATCCTTAGCATGAACACAGCTTCTCCCATTACATTTAAGAAACAGACTAACAGAACTGTTGTTTGGTTCTTTCCAGGTATAAAAAGAACTTTAAGGTAAAAAATGAAATACCACTGAGCACCATGTGGACTGCCAACTGTACAGACAAAATTGGTGAAGCCAACATTGGTGCCAGGAAGTCCTTTGTCCTAGGCTGGCCCACGGTGAACTTTGTGGCCACCTTCAGGTAAGACCTACAGCTTGGTCCTGTATTTGTAAGGGTTAAAAAAGGAAAACACTTAAATCTGATCGTATATCACGCCAGTGACTCACCTTTTGACAGCCCATGACACCTGTATGCCTTGTACTTTCCCCAAAAATGGTTTTTATGTGCAAATACGTGCATATTGATCATAAATAGTGGGAACTACTGGAATAACTTCCTTTGGTTTTGACCAGCGGTTTTTCAATGGGCCATGTGAGCTTGGGAAGTTGCATCTTCATGTGTTCATGGTGTTCGTGTATCTGGAAGGAGGAGCATGAGAGCAAGACCCTAGGAACCCGCTCCAACTTCCTGCCCCCTAATCTCAAGGGAGTATCTGTGTCTTTAAATCACTAGAATATCTTTCTTGAGCAAGTACAATTACATTTGAAAAACTGACTTTATATTCCCAAATTAATTCCCTTAAAAACAGGATTTAATTAGACACATAACATTCATCATTTCATCAAATACTAGGTCGCCTAAATTGCTGTGTACAGGTTATCTTATTTGGTGTCTGCAGAGGGGTGACAGTCTAAAACAAAGGTATGATTTCATGGAGTACAGGTCAGTTTTCCAAGACGCATCCTTAGGCTGGAGTGAGGATGGGGAATGTGGACATCCTAGGTCGACACTGCTGGGTTCCCAGGGGTCATACAACACTTATGCCTGCCCTTCGGGAACAACCACACCTCAAGTCTCATTCTTATGCACACTGAGTGTTCATCACAGGCACTCAACACTCCTCTTTCTTGTCCCCCCCGCCCCACTCCACCAAAATCTCTGGCACCATCACAAAGACAGGACAACGAAAATGTTGCCAAGTTGTTAATTTATACTCTATTCTGGAATGCAGCTGTTGACTTCAGGAAAGTTTTCAAAGCTTTCTGGGAAGAAACATGATTTGTGTCATTTTCTACATGTCTACTTCCCATGACTTACTTCTCGAAAGATTACCAGCTCCTATGGCTTAACATCTTTTCCATGTTGCAAGTGAAAGGAAGCAGTTTCAACTGGGAATATTCAAAGATTATGATAAGGGAGGGTCCAAGATTCTTGTTTTCTAGTGAGGGGGGAATGCGAAAGGCAGGTTCACACGTGTCATACTGGCTAAAAATCTGTGTAAGAACATATACGGCATGTATGACAATGCCTGGCACCTAGCGCTTTTGCCATTGGCTGTTTTGCTCTCCCGCAGACTGCCATGAGTAATTAGAAGCTGTGTCATGTACATATGTCGGTTGCGGAGATAAGTGGGCATTTCCACTTCCTGATTAAAACACGTCCTGAAATGGTGATGGAGGGGGCAGGAGCAGCGTTGCGGACAGGAAAATAAAATGTGGCAGCCCCTGGAGAACATATATATTCTGGGTATATACCCAAAGGAAATGAAAACACACATCCACACAAAAATTTATACACACATGCTCACAGAAGCATTATCCACAATAGCCAAATAAACAAGCCTAAGTGTTTATCAGCTGATGAATGTATAAACAAAATGTGGTACAGGGCCTGAGGGTGGGGGGATGGGGAGTGACTGCTTAATGGACACTGGGTTTGCTTTTGGGTGACGAAAATGCTCCAGAACCAGATAGTGGTGAGGGTTGCACAATACTGTTAATGTACTGAAGGTCACTCATGGTCAATTTTATGTTATGTGAAATTTACTACAATAAATAAAAGCTAGTAAGTGATAAGTCCACACATGAATGAGACTTAAAACATTTTCAGCTTTGGATAGTAAATGCTGCACAAACTTTAGCAGACAAACTACTACTCTTTAATAACTTAGCAGTAGGTAGATTGATCTCGATCAGAGGATCACAGTACTGAAAAACGTGTTTTCTAGAAACTAATTTAATGTATTACAATCTGCTATACGCTATACACATAAAGGAATAAAATACTGTAGGGTTTTTTCCCTAAAAAGATACTCTTGTTTCTGGGACAAGACAGTTCCATCCAAATGCCAGTTCCTAAGTATGATGTAATCTGAATAATAATGTTCTTTATACCTGAATCGCACTTCCAGCTGCAAGAACACTCTGAGGTATAATTAACCCTTCTTCAGTTCTGAAAACTGAAGCTCAGAGTGGTTAAGCGACTTGCCCGTGATGACACAGCTTGCATCACACAGCTGCAATCAAGTGTTTAGATTCCAAACCAATTTCTCTTAAGATCTACTTGCGATCGCTGTAATACTGCTTGAAAAAGAGCAGAGTCCATCCATCAAAAGCCCAGTTATGAGGAAGGTACAACTTACACATGCATACACATCGGTTAACAACTGGCTGCTGATATTTTTATCTGGAATGGCACTTGATATGTTAGTACAAGTCTTAATATGTTAGTGTAAGTATTTCATGTAATTTTTTCTCCCATTTTTTAATATTACAGTTCTTCCAAACTAAAGGAAAAATGGCACTCTTTCCTTCAAAGGTATTTTGTATACGTATCTTAAATCTTTAATCCATGATAGAAGAATACAAATCTCTTCAAGGCAGTGCCCCCAAACTTTTCTCCCTCTCTTTGGTAGGAATTGTTAGACTACCCTCTTGTGTAGATTTATCATGGCTCCTACTGCAAAATACTGTTCTCTCATTTACATGTATGTTCTGCTTATTTTTGAGGAAGTTCTGATTATCACTCTCATCTTTCGCTTTTCTCCATCCTGATGGCCGGAGCTACCATTATTCTCAAAACATATATTAAATTTCCATAAGTGCAGGTTACTGACTGTACTGAATGATTCTCAAAGCAACTGCTACTTCCTACCCTTGAACCCAGGAAGGCACTGGGCCTGCCAATCTAGGCAGGAAAGCTTTGAGGACTGGATCTGCTGCCCACATCTCACATGACAAAGGAGACCTGTTATTTTCTGGGTCATATCTTATTTTCCTGAAACATTTTTGCATATTTTCTTCCAACCCCTAATTTGATTTTGTTGAGTCTATCTATATGCTTTGAGAATAAAAAAGACTATTTAAAATATTAGCAACACAGATTGATTTGAAAATAAGCTAATAGCTAATTCGTCTACTCTGTTTTGGGTTATTACTGAATTTTATTAGGTACATCAAGTTAGCCAAAGAGAAGGACCAGCCAAAAAGCATTCCCCTCAAAATCTTCACTGAGGACATCAAGAACTGTGCCTGTGTAAGTGTTTTTAAGATCAAACATGAAATTCCAAGTTCTTGGCTTAGCAAAATGAAACTGATAGAGATATACAGGAGAGAGCAAGAGAGAGAGAGAGAGATGGGATGGGTGGGAGGGAGGGAGAATGAAAGAGAGTGGAAAGAGAGAGGGAGTATTTAGAAAGTACTATGTGGGAACATGTATTTTCCTATAAAAATGTGTGTCTACACACACACACACACACACACACAAGGGTGAGTCAGAAATGATCTGCACTCTGGCTGTAGAATTTAACTTTCAGAAAAGACAAATACATCATTTTTCGATGTAATTCCCTCGCTTTTCAACACACTTTGTCCATCTGTCAACAAGCTTTCGTATTCCCTCATTAAAAATGTTCAAATGCACTGCTGTCTTCACTTCTTCATCAGAAGTGAATCTGGCTCCTTCTTGATGGCTAACACTTGTGTGACCTTCCTTGAACTCCTCTATCCATTCATACACACTTCGTCACAACAAAACACTTTCTCCATACTGCGCACAAAGTCTTCGATAAATATCGGCACCAGGTACACCCTCAGAGCACAAAAAACAAATCACTGCACGCTGCTCTTCTTTTGTGCAGATCACAAGTGGGGCATCCATTTTTGCTTGCACTGCAGTTACAAATGAACTGATGTAACACGTTCACACCTCCACACCAGTGACTGGGGAGACAGTAGCCTTGAACAGAAAGCGCTGATAAGACAGTACAGCCAACAGAAGTTTTAATATAACCGGAGTGCGGATAATTTTTGACTCTCCCTCATAAAAAGTGAATCCTAGGCAATATGAAGCAAGAGGAATCCACGATAGCTACACTGTTTAAGCATGGAAAGAATACTGACCGTTAAGTGTCCATAATATTTCTCTGGATTCTTCTAATAACGACTTTAGTGGTTCACTGTAATAAAGTAATTTTCATAAGCAGGTATTTCCTATTGAAATTAAACATTTTTTCTTCTAATTGTTGCTACTTACATACATTGTGGTTTGGATTGTTTCCACAGTTTTTTTTTTTTTCCTGTGATGTTTTTATTTGGAATAATTGCAAACTTACAGAAAAGCTACAAAAATAAAAATAGTGCAAAGAATACTCCACATACCCTTGACCTAGATTCATCTATTTATGAACACTTTGTTCCATTTGCTTTATCATTTCTCCCTCCCTCTCTCTCTCTCTGTAGGTGTATGTGTCTAACTATTTTTGAGGGTCATACATACACCATGGCCCTTTATGCTTAAATACTGAGGTATCTCCTAAGAATGAGGATCTTCTCTCATATAACCACCACACAGTTATGACCTTTACTAAATTTAACATTGATGTAATACTTTAATCAACCATTCATGTTCCCATTTTGTCAGCTGACCTCAGTGCTGTCCCCTTTCCAGTACAGGATCAAGGGGATGGTGTTGCTTTTAGTCATGTCAAATGCAGAAGTCTTCTGAAAGGTCTTTCATTCTGAAGAATGTCAGGATCGAATTGAGCTGAAAGGGATGACACTCTGAAATTACCAGCATATTTCTACCTGATTTTCTTTACGCTGTTGGAGAAAAAAAAAAAGTCACACCATTAGCCCCAGTTATCTGTATATAATTTAATTGCTGAACGTGTACTGTAGTAGCCAAAACATTTACAGTGACAAGATATTCTGGGTATTTTTTATGACATTCTGTTCTGCTCTAGTTTACAGTAGCTCTAGATCACACAAAATAGTATTTGCAGACAGAAGAAGAGGTAGTTTAAGACAGTTATTTCCTGGCCAACAGCAAAAGCCATGCAAATATTCTGATCTGTTTCTGAGCACCAGATAAATGCAATGGTTGAGGGAGATGAGACTAGAGAGTTCTCCTGTAGCAAAGCCCACTCTTTATCTCTGCCAGCTTTGATTTGTGGCAGCAGGTTACACTCAGAATTTTTCACAGAAAATCACCTTGAAATTTTAAAAAATCAACTTTATATATAATTTACACAAAATAAACATTTCTGATGTTTTTCATTCCTGAAGATCCAAGTTTCCCTCTGGTACTACCTCATTTCATCCTGAGGAAACTGTCCTTAGCTTTTCTTGTACAGATCTGGTGCTAACAGATTTTCTTAGTTTCTTTTATCTAAAAATGTCTTTACTTTGGGAGACTTCCCTGGCAGCCAAGTGGTTAAGACGTTGCCTTCCAATGCAAGGGGTGCAGGTTCAATCCCTTGTCAGGGAGATAAGATCCCACGTGCCTCAGGGTCAAAAAAAAAAACAAAAAACATAAGACAGAAGCAATATCATAATAAAGTCAATAAAGACTTTTTAAAAAGTCTATCTCACCTTAACTCTTGAAGGCTATTTTTGCTGGCTATAGAATTTTGTTTGCAAATGTTTTCCTTTCAGCACTTTAAAGATGTTCCATTGTCTTTTAGTCTCTGTGTTTTCTGATGAGTATTCTGTGCTCAAACATTAATCCCCTGTATGTGATTTGTCATTTTTCTTTGGCTGCTTTCAAGATTTTTTTCTTTATTTTTCGTTTTTAGCAGCGTGGCGATGAAGTTTCAAAGCATGGTCTTTTTTGAATCTGCCTGTTTAGCATTTTCTGAACTTCTTGAATTTGTAAATTTATGTCTTTCACCAAGTTTGCAAAATTTTAATCATTATTACCTCATATTAATTTTCTATAAATTGTCTTCCTATTTTTTTGGAGCAGTTTCTTAATGTGATGTGTGGTAGAGCTATTATAAATACCCTATTCACTGGCAGAGTTTGGAATGGAACTGGAATCTTTAAAATTTTCAATCTCATTTCCTAGATTCATTGATTTTATTTAATTGACTCAACAGATTTCTTTTTTTAATTAATTAATTAATTTATTTATTTTTGGCTGCATTGGGTCTTTGTTGCTGTGCACGAGGGCGTTCTCTAGTTGCAGCGAGAGGAGACTACTCTTCATTGCAGTGCGCAGGCTTCTCATTGCGGTGGCTTCTCTTGCTGCAGAGCACAGGCTCTAGGCGTGCAGGCTTCAGTAGCTGTGGCACACGGGTGGAGCAGTTGTCACTTTCGGGCTCGAGAGCGCAGCCTCAGTAGTTGTGGCACACGGGCTTGGTTGCTCCTCGGAATGAGGGATCTTCCCTGACCAGGGATCGAACCTGCGTCCCCTGCATTGTCAGCTGGATTCTTAACCACTGTGCCACCAGGGAAGTCCTCAACAGATTTCAATCATGAAAATCTTAGTAACCATGATACCTGACACAGAGAAAGTACTCAATAAATAGTAGTTTTTTTAGAAATATATTTTACAGCCAGCTCTTATTCTAATTTTACTAATTTACTTTACTATGTAATTGCAAAGCAATAAAACCATACTATAAAAACACAACTCAGGAAGAGAGAAGAGGGTCCAGATCCTTCTTTTTAAACTATCCTTCCTCTATTATAGACACAGCCTTAAGGTGCTGAAGACCAGCCCATGTGCCCTCTCAGAATTCTGTCTTTCTCTTTCTTACTTAAGCTTCTATATTTTGTGTGCCACAAATCCTTTAAGAGAAATATCTGTTTTACTGAAATGCTTTCTCCTAGCTAGCTTCATGTTATATAAAGAAATGGAAATCAACTATAATTAGGGGTTTGTGTTCTACATGCGCTTAACATTGTCATTACCTGAAAACAAGCTTTGCCTTTAGAATATGGATAATAATTTGACAATAGTTATTTACTCACCTGTTTAAAACTTATTTATAGCAATTTTTCTTGCTTCTTGCAGTCTGTAACTATAACAGTAACAAATTCAGACACAGTGAATGATGTTATCAACATGTCACTTTCAAAGCTAGGAATAACTGTAAGTACCTGAAAGTTATTTTTAGTTAAAAACCAACTTTGATTTTTGAGATTCGTGTGTGTGTGTGTGTGTGTGTGTGTGTGTGTGTGTGTAATGTACCTACCATCATAAGACAGCTGATTATTACAGATATGTAAGTCATATTTTGTCCCCTAAATTTAGAAGTTGAAGGCAGCAAAGCTATATTATTAGCCTATGCATGTTATTCTTGTATTCTCATTTTAAATTTTGTGTGAGTTGAAAGTCACAGCATAATGAAATCGGGCTATAATTTTAGAGTGCTAATGAAAACATGTGCTTTTTATTGTCTATATTATATATATAGACAATAAAATATTATAAGATTCTAAACATCTCCTCCTCTCTAGGACTGTTCTTTCTGTATCTTCATTCCTGATTCCTCTAGTCCCATCCCTATTTATCCTGATTGCCACCTGAGGACTCAATCTCAGCATCAGAAATCCTAAATGATATGTTTTGTTGTAAATTTGACGTAAAGACCACTGGCTAGACACTACATCCCCTTGATGCAGGTCCTGAGAACTAGATGGCTAATGCCACCTGTGAACTGGTAAAGAAGATAAGTTCTGAGTAAGACCATGGATCTGGGGGCATCTGTGTACACATCACTTTCATCTTGTTTTGCTTTCAAGTGTCTGTTCCTTTTTTTTTTTTTTTTTGATATTTTGATTATTTTATTTGTTAAAGCTCTTTATTGGAATATAATTGCTTTACACTCTTGTACCAGTTTTTGAAGTACACCAAAGTCAACCAGCTGTATTTATACACATATCCCCATATTCCCTCCCTCCGGCGACTCCCTCTCCTTTATGTTTTGATAGGACTGTTATGGCTTGTAAGAATTTTTTGGTGAAAGAGATGGCTATGGGGATGAGGGTGCATAGGGGAAAAGAGAGGGAGAGGGACATTCAGATGGACAGAATTGAAAAAAGCACTTGTAAAGCACAGCTCCTTATATAAAATTTATATATACAAATATGAATATATATTTATATATATATATACATAAATGCGAAAATGTCTTGCTATTGTGAAATGACATAATTAAAATGTTTGTATTTAAGTTTTGTCTGACTCAGTGGTATAATAAAGCCCCTTAAAAACTCAGGGCAGCCAGAATTTGATATAAGAAAGCGTTGATTCTGTAAAAATGGAATTTAATAATACATTATAAATAAAATTGAATTTATATGCACTGGGTGAAGTACCCCTCTGCATTGATTTCTAACCTATTTGATACGTATGTCCTGAATAAGAATTAAATCTTACAAGAGAGTGGTTTTAGGGATAAGGCTGGGGAGACTGATTAATGTTAGAGCTCATTTTATTTCATTTTTGTAATTTTCCTTTGCTTAAAGTGATCAATCTCACTAGACAAGAAAAAATTTCTATTTTAATGAAGAATTGGGGTTATTTGTTATTATATGTGTATGCCTGATTTAAGGGATTCCAACACAGTTTTTTCAATCTTTACCTTAAAAGAAAAGATTTTTTATTAGCTTTCACTTCTTATTTGCAATACAATTTTGAGCAGGTTTAGCTCTGTGTGTGTGTGTGTGTGTGTGTGTGTGTGTGTGTGTGTGTGTGTGTGACTGCTTCCACTACCTGGGACCTTGCCTCCTTCATGGCAAGGCCATGGTTTTTAATCAGAAGTCAAGGGCAAGCATAGTACCTATCACCAACAACTCTATTTCAAACATTTTTTTGCTTTATCCTCTCCTGGAGGACTCTTTAATTCAGCATTTTTTATAATTTAGGCTTGTTTCAAATGGGATATCCAATATTCCTAGGCAGTGATTGTTTTCTGCATCTGACACTCTCTAGGCTACAGTCCTTGTCCCTTCTCTCCCTTGAATGGCACTCATCTACATCAGAGCCAGTGGGCTGACTTGATTCTGCCATCTACTCAAAGCCTCTTGGGCATCTGTCTCCTTTTGCTCATGGTTGCTGAGCTTATGATGCCTTTCAAGTTGTACTTTGCTCAGGAATGGTCATGGCAGAGTGTGTGGCTCTCTGGACAACATGCTTGTCTGGGCTGGGATATTCGAAGCCAAAAGCCAACATTCTCCAAGGAATCTAGAGACAGCAGAAAGCAGGACTCCTGAGATTAGACTTCTCCTCCACAGCGAAGGGGCATTACTGTGATTTTTTTTATGCCATGGGCCGCCCACAAAGTGGGGGGCTAATTGCACTGTGGTACCATAGATCCCCACCCTTTACCAAAAAGGACAAGAATCTCAGAAGGTCCACTGGAGGCTGCGAAAGAGACAGGAGATACTGAAATCAGCATTGTTAACTCAAAAATTGTAGCCACCCCCATGCACCACATAGCATTTATACTGGCCCAAATTCTTTCTCTTTGGAAGTATAAAAGTGCTAAGGAAATGGGTTCTTCAAGTACCTACTGGGAAGATTTGCTGTGACACACAGTTCTTTTTGTCTCCAAGGGCTCTGAGAAAGATTACCAGCTGTGGGCCAGTTCTGGTAAGAAAGAGGCCTCATACCCACTCATCGGTAAGTGTCAGGGAAAACCTAAGATGGGGTTGATTGGGTTCAAAACTGTAACTCTAAAGTCTCAAAGTAATAGCTGATCAGTCTTGAACTTAAATACCCTTAAAAATGAAAATCTCATGCAATATTTATTCATACATTTATTAACTAATTCCAAGCACTTACTCTATCCTGAGCACTAATAACATCTCTTCATTCAGCAACTTACGGTCTAGCTGGGGAGAGAAATGGGAATTTTTCTTCTTTACTTTTTTCACTTGACAAACAGACTTGTCTTGAAAACATTGATTTACCTCCCTACGTACTTACTTACTTAGGTATGAAAGCAACACAAACTGGAATTTCTTTTTCTCATACATTACTTTTCTTTTCTTAAGCTCTTTATTGGAATATAATTGCTTCACACTGTTGTGCCAGTTTTTGCTGTACAACAAAGTGAATCAGCTGTATTTATACATATATCCCCATATCCTCTCCCTCCTGCGACTCCTTCCCACCTTCCCTATGCTTTTCATATTCCAGTCTTGAGGTCCTCTGATCCATTTCCTAACTACTAAGCAGTCTCTATTTTGTGAGACTCTTCTAAAATCCAGCCATGCCTCTGTACCCGAGTACATTTATTTAATAATCTGCTCTGTGCCCAAAACTTTTCTCAGCATCATAAAGAGAATGAGATAATCACACTCAGATTCTTCAAGTCTTCACTGACTAAACCACCTGTACTTTGCTGTTTCTCAAGCTGTTTACCAGCATTGCTCTTGAGGTTTTTGATACATAGATTCCATCTTTCCTACAATAGTTATTATATAATAGTTAGAAATAATAATAATATAATAATAGCTAAAAATAATCTAGCTTTTCTAAAGCTAGGAAAGACTTGCTTTTCTTAGATCAGCAAGTCTGTTCAGTGTGGTCAGTGAAAAAAGGAGGGAATAAAACAAAGGAAAGGACAAAACCTGTAGCAGAACTTGCAATACAGTAACGGTGACAATGATTTCTGCTAGAAATCTTAGAGCATTCCCTCTTTTTTTCTTTTTTTAATCTGTTCAATAATCCTGTGAGGCTTTTACTCTTTCAAGTGACCTGAAGAACGTTTTCAAGTGATCTAGAAAATCTAATCAACTGAGCTTTTTCTATGATATGTATATTCCCAGTCTCAGAAATACATGGAGTCACCAAGCACCAAGCTGAGGACAAACTCCCCTCACCTATTTCATGTGTTTTTCTTTTTTAATGTTGACATTTTTGTAAAAGTCCACCAGCAATAAGGTGAAAAAAATCGAATACTTAAATATATTTATTTTAATGAAATGCATTCATTTAAACAAAACCATGTAAATGACAATCTTTAGGCTTAGAACAGCTTCACGCACCGTGGCTGGCTCTAAGGACTCCTAAGAGCCTGGCCTTCATGATGCTACCTCAGCAGTCACCCTGAATGCATTTCCTAACCTGCTCTCAACTCACAGTTACGGATTAGCTCCTGGTTATCCTGGTGATTTGGTTGTATTTTATTGCTGTCATGGAAGCTTCTTTTGCTTTAAAGGATGGAAGTCACTGTGATTCTTGCTCTGACCAGAACGCTGACATTGCACTTATGTTAGATGAAAAGCAAAAGCAAGAGCTCCCCAAGTTACATTCAATAATAAATCAGAAACAAAAGAAAAGGAACTTCCCTTCTATTCTTAAAAAATGAAATCCACGTCACAACACAGGGTCTTTGGGCATTCTATGGAGAGGAAGCAATGTAAAGCATGAAAGAGCAAAACAAATCACTTGGCAGGCAACTCCTGAGGATTTCTGGTGCGGTTTTCCACTCTGTAAACACTGGTTTGCACTGTGCTTCCGGGTTTCCACCACCGCGCAGCCTTGCCTCTGATCACTGCCTCGCAGGAACCCCCCCCCCCCCCCCGCCACGGAGGGAAGGCAGCAATGGGAGGGAAACATAAAGGCAAACCACCCCGCTGCTCTGGAATAGCTCTGGCTGTTGAACTGACAAAAGGAAATGAAAAATCTGTGTGTTAAACTGACATGTGTGAGAGAACAGTGATCATAGCAATTCTTAATGTATATAGTCCAATCATTTTAAAAATATTAAGCACCAATGTTTATTCATATATTTACTTTGCTCCTTATCAGTCTATGTGAGGGTGAGCATTTCAAAGGAAAAACGTAAGGCTTGCCTGAGATGTACAATCTAGTGAGTGTCAAGGCAGAAACTAGAAGGCCTTCAATATTCTCAGATGGAAAACACAACAAAAGTCAACATTGTGCAATGCAGGGATGGATATATACATTCCAAACCAAGCAAGGTGTCTCAAAACATTCTTCTCTTTACTATTTAAACTCATTTGCTTGGGCACCTGCTTTTTGCAGGGTGTCCCCCATGACAGTGCACATCCTACTCAGAAAGTACAGCCTTCTCTACCCAGAAGCCCCAGAAGAACAGCAGCCACACCAGTGTGGGGCACTTGCTCACGGTAAGGTAGGTTTGACTGTACCCATCATATCAGCCTGAATCTATATGTAGATTTTTCTCCACATAGGGCATGAACATCCCTATGGAATTAAAATGAGCCATCTTCCAGCTACTGTGCTCCTGCAGCGGGGATCGGAGGACTCCACCTCTCCTTCTGCCCTCCAGGAGGCCTTCCCACTGCAGCAGGAGTCCCAAGAGATCCAAGGCCGGTTTATCCTGAAACCCAAGCACACAGCCAGGAACCAAGCCAGGAATCAGCAGGGGAAAGGTGAGCCCCTTCCTTTCCTGTAAGTGTCTTCCCTTGGCTCTTGTCTCTCCTGCTGTAAACAAACTCATGACATACAGCCGATTCTCCATGTGGGGTTAAGGGAACCGTATAGGCAGGCCCCAATACCCACAGAATCAAGCTCAGAGAAACACCAAAGGTCTGAAATCAAGATCCAACTCACTTCCAGGAAGGTTTTGGCTTTTGGTTTTTTGGTTTTGTTTTTTTTTTTTAATTCCTCCAGGTACACATCTCCCTTCTCTGTATCCCCAGAGCACTGCCTACATATAATTACATCTGTACACATCTGTGTGTCTTATTAGAGTATGAGCTTCTTATGGCCTGGGAACACATGTTCCCCATGTTGTGTCTAGCATCTCGTGCCTTCACAGGAGGTGGTTAGATGACTGTATGGCTTAGAAAAGACTTCAAATCTATTCTGGACTTAGGCTGAAGTGGCTCTGGGGGTTCTGGTTAGAATTGAACTCTTAATTCTACCCCCACAGCAGTCTCATTTCCACGTTTGCTTCAGACCCAGGTTGCGATTGGAACTGAACGTTTATGGCTGGGGTTTTTAAAAATCTTCCCTCTTGCAATTTTCTCCCCCTACCATTCCAATATTGTCCCACTGATATTTCTTTCTCTGAATAAAATGTTCTTAATTAGTCTGGGAAGTACTGGGGCCAGAATAGAATTCCTACTTAAAGTATTTTTATTGTTATGATTGTTATTCTGTAAGCAAAAAGTTTCAAAAATTATATATTTTTTCAATATTCAAACCCTAATCTGAGCATCAGGAAACACTAAACTACATCTTGCCAAGACTGTGTAAGAAAGATGAGGTTGTAAGGTTAGCTTGTTTACTAGTCTCCATATTTTTCATGGCTATAGCATATATTTTGATTGGTCACAGAGGCAACATGAACTTTAATGTACATTATGAGAGGTCCAACTAAGCCTGAAAGTATCTTTGAGAAAGTATAGGACTCAATGTCTATTTTGCTTTCTGTCTATGCTCATAGAGTAGCTGGATATATAGCTTTATAGCAAGGGATAGAGCACTCTTCTTAGGAGTATTCTTATTAAAGCTGAACAGTGAATGAATACAGTTGTAATACATGAGTACATTTGGATAGCTTTAAAAATAATACAGTCAGGTTAAGAATAGGGAAACCAGGTTGCATAAAACAACTCAACCTATCTAAACATGTATCTTAAACTTCTGTACATGTTAAGGTAGAAAAATCTCCTCCTGGATTTAAGAATGGATTTGCTTTCTTCATTCTCTCCTTTTAAAATGATGGAGGTATACATGCCAGGGCAGGAAGAGCCTAAGGTGGACTGGTGGCATTCGTTCATGACTGCATATCTGCAGGCTGCAAACTCAACTGAAGAATGGGAGTGGGGTCTGCTTTGCAGGGAGGAGACTGATGTCTAGGCTGCCTTAGGCTCTCTGAGGGGGGGGAAATTACCTCTGCTAAGGCTGCTATGAGCCATGTCTTGTGTTGAGTAGTACATTACATTATGTAGTTCAATGAAGTGTAGGTAGCATCATTTATGTTAAATTTGAGCAAACCAAAGCTCAAAGAGTTTAAAGTAACTTATCCAACTAGCTGGCAGAACAGGAGCCTTCTGGTTCTCTCATCCAGAACCAGAAGTGCTCCATCCACATGAGTGGACATGGTGATGCACTCACTATGTCTCAGGAAAGCCAAGTGGATGGGCATTTAAGGATATTTGGTAAAATGTTGCTCATCTGTTTATTTTCCTACAACTTGGCACCTCTGTTGACTTTTTTAGTTGGTTATTTAAGCAGGTTTTTTAAGTAAATGTTAAACAGGTTACTTAAGCAAATATCCAGAAAATACTCCCAGTTAGGCAGTAGAAATTTTGAACTTAGCTTTTCATTGATGATCACTTTTTCTTTAAAAGCCTGTCTTCAGCTTTCCTTTGACAGGGGCCTGGGTAGCTGGGTAGGGTGTTACAGGAAGATGGCCACCTGGCATCTTACCATATAGCCAGCATTTAATGACTACTTCCCAAGGACCCTGACTGCAGAAAGTCATCTATAGAGCTGCCAGAGGGTTGTGGCCACCCAGAAGAGAGGTCCAGAAGCTGGCTGAGAAGTGGGGTCAGGCAGGATGTGTCATGACAGGCAGATCCTTTTGACGGGAGAAAGTTGACCATGGTTGGGTACTCAGCCAAACAGGAAATCTAAGAGTGGGAAGAAACCTACTACAAAAGTAAATGATTACCAAACTCTGCTTGATTTGAATACCAAATCTTTTTGGCTTTTAAAATGAGATCTGACACCTGAATCCACTGATAACACTTAACATCAGGAAATTTGTATAATACAGGTTAAGTGCCTCAGGACACAGTTAAGAGGCAGTAGATAGCACTGTCTGGGGAACACTGTCACTGGGAGAATCAGTCCTGAGTCTAATCAAGCCTCTAAGTTTAAATACTGGGTTGCAGGATACGTTGAAGAAGAACACATGAACACCACAAGGATGCAAGTAGCCAATTTCAGAATGTGGGAAATTCTGTACAACAAATGACTCAGTTTTTCTCTCTTCCGGCCACTGCAATGAATATGCTGTAAAATGTAAACCGTGGAAATCAGGTTAAATAAACTACACTGCTATTCGTAATAATCTCACTTCTTCCTTAGATGCAGGCCAAAAGACAGTCAAGAAGAGTTCTGCCAAAAACTGGGCCTTCTGGCGGAGCTTCAGGACTCGCCGGGACAGCCAGGGCCCAGCCCCACCGCCCACAAAGCCAAAACCGCTCTTCGGAGTTTCTCTGGAGGATGTGTGCGATGATGACAGCCTGCCCACCCCAATCCGAGTAGGTCTCATTTTGGGCTTCTGCAGCCCTCCTGAGGAGGGGAGCTCTGAGAGATCAAGTGTTCTCATCCAAATCCACCCTCAAATGGAGACGTCATTAGACAGCCCCTGGCTCTGACTGAGAAGTTTTGTTAACACTATTTCAAAGAATAGGATCTGATTTAGGTAGCGCAGAGTCATAAGGCAAATACAACAAGGAAAAGATGTTCTTGGCCATTCCACTGGTTTCAGCAAAGACCCACCTGCACCTGGTCAGATCAACTGTAACGGGCTCTGTGCATATGAATCTCTGAAAACCCACCTCATCCTCATAGTCTCATCTCCTTCCTTGAACTCCATACAAGTCTCAAGTCTCCTTCAGCTGAGTCTACTCCACCTTACCACTCAAAACATCTCACAGAGATTTCATTTGTAATTCACATGCTTAAGCATAAAGATATCCTCTGGCAAATACGAATCATTTAATCCTGACAGAATGTGTCAAATGAAAGTCACAGAGTTTGGCCTCTGTTATCTCAAAGTAGTGTATTGAATTGTCAGTGTTAACATCTGTTCACGGTCCACTATCCCTCCAAGCACTGTCCTAGATGCAGGGATTCTTACGCTATCTATGAAGAAATTTATCATGCTATTAATAGGTACATGCTAGCTCCTACCCCAGTCCTTGCACCTTTCACAGCAAATTTGGGGCTAACTATGATAATTACCATCCCCACTTCATAAATGAAAAATAAAAAAGCCTCAATAAAGTATGTGCTGTGCCCATAGTCACACAGCAGATGAGTAGCATAACAGAGTTCAGAGTGCTTGGATTACCTGACTCCAACATCTGTTATCTCTCTACCCTGTAAGTACAGGACCTGAAGACACAGCAAAAGGAAATGAAAGACTGATGGGAAGGGAATGTGATCAGAGAAGGAGGAGAAGGGTTTTGAGCCTGTTTTAAGAGAGGGGAGGAAATACCGGAAGTAGAAATGGGGTGTACAGTCACGGAAAAAAGAAAAAACAAATGGGAAATGAGTATGGAAAAAGATTTCTACACTTAGGAAGGAGCACCTATATTAGGTAATACTGAGAAAGGAACAGTGGAGGAGGAGAGGATGATTCTACTAACGCCTCAAAGCAGAGAAGTTTGACAGTGTAAATTTACTAAAAAGGAAAATCTGATTAAGCAAGTGTGTAAAATGTTTCAGTGTATGAATGTAAAATGGATTGTTGGGTAGAAAATATATTTAGAGACACTGAAAAAAAATTTCAAATTGACTCCAGTCCTTGCAGCTCTAGCACTGTACCCTCATACACCTCAGCTCTGTCAAAAAGGGGGCAAGCTTGTGCTCTGAGCTTGTAGATATGAAATGCTACACAGTTTTCTTTTTTTTTTTTCTCTATAGGATATACTTTACTTTATCAATCAAAAAGGGCCACTCACAGAAGGCATCTTCAGTAAACCAGGCGGTATAAAATCATGCAGAGCCCTAAAGGAGAAGATAAACTCTGGGGACAAAGTGAACTTGGATGAGGAATCCGTTCTTGTGGCAGCATCCGTCTTCAAGGTAGGGAAATTTCTAGCATTATCCACACAGAGTAACTCTGAAGCCATATGACTGGTCCTGCATCATGACTGCCCAAGAACCCTAACAGGCGTAATATAAAAACACTTCACTCACCTCACCGGTTAGAATGGGGATCATCAGAAAATCTAAAAACAGTAGATGGTGGAGAGGGTGTGGAGAGAAGGGAATGCTCTTGAACTGTTGGTGGGAATGTAAATTGATACAGCCACTATGGAGAACAGTTGGGAGGTTCCTTGCAAAACTAAAAATAGAGTTCCATATGACCCAGCAATCCCACTACTGGGCATATACCCAGAGGGCACCATAATTCAAAAAGACACATGCACTCCAATGTTCACTGCAGCACTATTTTCAATAGCCAGGACATGGAAGCAACCTAAATGTCCATCAACAGATGAATGGATAAAAAAGATGTGGTACAGGGAGTCAAGGAAGGGAGGGAATACGGGTATATGTGTATAAAAACAGATGATTAAACCTGGTGTACCCCCAAAAAAATAATAAAAAATAAATAAATAAAAAATAAAACAACAATTTGAATATAAAAAAAAAAAGATGTGGTACATAGATACAATGGAATATTACGCTGCTGTAAAAAGCAACAAAACGGGGACATTTGTAGAGACATGGATGGACCTAGAGACTGTCATACAGAGTGAAATGAGTCAGAAAGAGAAAAACAAATATCGTATATTAACATATATATGCGGAATATAGAAAAATGGTACAAATCAACCGGTTTGCAAGGCAAAAATAGAGACACAGATGTAGAGAACAAACATATGGACACCAAGTGGGGAGGGTTGGGCGGGAATGAACTGGGAGATTGGGACTGCCATATATACATTACTAAGAAGAAAAATACCAAATTGTACACTCTAAATATATGCAGTTTATTGTATGTTAACTATATCTCAATAAAAGTTCTTAAAAAAAAGAAAACTTCACCAAGTCAGAATTGGAGGAAGCTACTTTGGGTGTTAAAAGCCCCACATGTTACATGTACTTTCCTTTTTCATCACACAACACCCTCCCCCATTTACTCCTGAACACTCTATGCAAAAGAATAAAAATAATAAATTTCAAAACACACACTTATACACACAGAGTGTTTACCAAAACAAGCTTCCTGCTTGTAATGACTTCCTCGCCACTAATGAAGGCAAAGTTCATATTAAAGAAAATTCATATTAAGCTTTTGGAAACAGTTACAGAAGTTTACCACAGTAAGTAAACATTTGCCTTACCATAAATCAAAAAATGCTCAGTGAGGCCACTGAAATCGCTGACCATTTCATCTTCCTTCCCCTGTCTCTCAATGCCTTTTACTTTAAAGTTAGTGTAGGGATGACTCCACCCTTTGTTCCTCCTTTTTCCTCCTTGTACCACCTTTGGCATCCTTTGTTAATACTTGTTATGTTTAACCCACCACCTGCGGTTATAGTTACATGGTAACCAGCTCCTACCCACGTGCCTTTTCCTATAAATCTGACTTTTAAAGTGGGTGCAGCAGTCAAAATCAGTTTGGAATTCTGAAAATTCAATAGATTCATACAAAAATAGATTGAGTTTGAAATGATACAGCTGAATTACAAGTGTCTAGTTACATTCTACTTGTTAGTAGCTCTGAACAAAAATATGTTAATGTAGTAAACAGGTTATTAAAATTATCTTAGGAACTCAGTAACATGTGGTCTTTCCCTGTCCCCTATTACTGTTCGGTCATAATTCGATTATATGATAAAGAGCGACAGTTTAGAAATGACTTAGAGTTGACCGCTACTACACTCGCACCATAATAATACACACTAGGTAGGCAAACAGCAAGCTAAGTGTTGCCCTCTGTAAGGTACACACATGGAATTGACTTGATTTTCTAGCAAGAGTTAGTAGGCCCTTACCTATTTCCGTGTTATAAGCACAGACTAGCAAGAGGGTGGCTACTCATGGGTACGGTTCTTAGACATTCCCAAAGTTTTCTCTTCCTAAAGTTGACGGACCTTGGTGGAGGATCAGACTTTGCAACCTTGACCTTGATGATACCACGTGTCAAACTAACCAGAGAGTTGGCCTCAATCAGAAATGAATGTATCATGCGTACCGCACCAAGCTTGCCATTAAACTTTCTGTAAACAGAGGTCCAACAGCAAATACCCTTGGCATATTCTGCATGGGTCATGTTCTGGCTTAATGACACTCAGCCCCACCAGTGGACTCTGCACCACAGGGTCCAGGAAAGAGAGGAGACACACACTCTAAGTGCATGCAGTTTGGTACACATGAGGCAAAGGCCCTGCTGCACCCTCCCAGACTCCCAGAACCAGCCAAAGCTGGAGTGCTGCTTCTCTCCAAAGACACTGGGGTCACTCCGTAGGAAACAGTGAAGAACTTAAAGACCCTGAGTGGGTATTGTATACCAATAACACAGTGAAGGTTTGAGAGAACTGAGACTTTGTCCATTGTCTTCACTGCTCTATCCCCAGTACTCAGCAGAGTGTCTGGCACAAAGAGTAGCTCAATAAGTATCAGAACAAGTGGACAGTTACTGGATTATAATCATGATAGTTGCCTAGAAGCACTTCCTGGACAAACTACTACTAAGAGAAGTCGGGCTATATATTAAGATCAGTGGAAGCAAGGTGTGCCTTTGAAACTAGCAAGGCAATGCAATAATTTCCCCTCAGTCTTGCACAGAAGATTACAACTTCATAAATTTTAATGGGCCCAATTCTATGATATTAAGACTTGTTCCTCAGCCCTCTAAAGGGACAAATTTTCCAGGCCTCCACTTGGCAAACTTACATTTGCATATCACTAGCCTGATACTCAGAGGCCTGAAGCTGCTATATATCTAAATTTTTAATTTCCTTTTTTTAGGAGGATGTGTTCCATTCAAGGAGGTGTAAGAGGTAACATGTAGTTACCCACTGGGGATTTGGATATATTTCAACACCTGCTGCTTAGAAGTCTGCAGAACAAACTTTTATATAGTTATAAAAAAAAGGAAGACTGAAACTATTATTAGAGTAGTTTTTTCCCAAGGAGCACACATACCTCAAGTCAGAAAGCCCAGTTCTCTCTTAAGATGCAAGAGCATGTGGGAGTGTGTTTTTTGGTTATTTTTTTGTTTCAGAACTTCTCTTGCTTGAATTAAGAGCAAGCACTGTGTCTAAAGTAAACAAGCAAAATGGGTATGTGCATTTCTTTTCAAAAAACTAATACGATTTAGGATGAGCTATCACCAGACCTTGTCAGTTTGTGCTACTGTGCTAACATGTACACAAAGAGTAAGTTCCAGGTGATAGAAGGGGCTTTAGCTTCACTCTCTCTACAGCCCAGACTCTACTTTTATGCTTCTAATTTCAGTTGCAGAAAATCCAAGCAATGCTTCTGGATGTGCAAGTCTATGGAGAATCAGAGCCAAGCTCTGTGTGGATCACAGTTTGTGTAGTTGTGAAGGAAATGGGCATTGAACTCAATTTTTCAACTAAATGTTTTCTCTGTAATTTCTCCAACATATTTAACTTAAGACTAATATATATTTTTTTACCCATGTAAGGATTTTCTTCGAAATATCCAAGGAAGTATATTTTCGGCCAGTCTCTATGATAAATGGCTTAGTGTTATTGACCAGGGGAACGAGGAGGAGAAAATAGCTGCAGCCCAGAGGTAATGATGCAATAATTACTCAACCCTGTTCACACCTCAAAAATGCAACCAACATACTCTCAGGAAAATATTAGCTTATAGTTTACAGCTTTGTCCACTAAAATAATGACCAATGTCAAAGGGTTCCACTTGATCCTAACCATGGCAGCCAGTATAAAAAATAGACACATGCCTTACTGCTGATATTGAATTCGTGTTTTTCTCCTAATCTTATTAATATGGAATCCTTGACCATTTTATACCTTCTAAATACATGAAACTGCTGGAGATGAAATCCACTGGTCTAAAAAGAGATGCTAAAGGACCAATCTGCCAGGGGTATATGATTTTAACTTTGTCAAACACATAACTAACCAGAGGAGTTCTTATCTGGATCAGGAATTAAATTCAATGAAACATTTTTGTATGCATTCACGCCTGCAACTCTGTGAGAGTGGAATGTGTACATAGTATACAAAGAAGTCCTCTATTTTCTGTCTTTGTATTTCCACTTCCTAAGCAAAATGACTTGTTTTATTTAGAAATGCATTCTTCTGCCTTTAGTCTTTTAGGCCAGCTGCCAAGAGCTAATGTAGTTCTCTTGCAATACCTTTTTGGAGTGTTACGCAACATTGAGCAGAATTCCTCATCCAATCAGATGACAGCTCACAATTTATCAGTGTGTATAGCCCCAAGCATTCTTTGCCCACCTCATTCTGGCAGCTCAGCATTAGAAAACGACTTCAGAAAAAAGGTAATAAGATCTCTCATTTTTATGCCTTATGGGAAGGGGTCCCCGCTTTGAACCTGAAGTTTGTGGTATTAACTCTGATGGACCAGTTTTTTAAAGTGCACATTTTAATTACACTCCCCTGGAGTGGCAGAGTCCTTCTCTGGTGGGATATGGGAAGGTGGGCTATTAAGCGGGAAGCTGAGAGCAGTTGAGTCACTTCTCCTTTTCCATCTAGGAGACCCAAACAATAGAAAGATGAGAGTAGGATGATATGATAGAAAAGAATCTGGGCTTTGAAGTCTGAGAGCCAAGGTTCAGCTCTCAGCCTAATCACTGAAGGATGTGTAAACTTGGGCAAAGTTTCCAAGCCATGGTTTCATCATTACATAGTGATGCCAACACCTTGCGGCTCCGGTCACTGCTGGCACATCCTAGGTGGCTCGGGCAACGTGAGCACCTGTGGCTCCACACATGCTGGCCTCCCGCTGGCTCGTTCAGAAAAATACTTGGCTACTATTTCACCTCCACTACAGGATGAAGAAACTAGTAAAAGATTTCAGAACATCCTAACAGAGCCACAACATGCCTAATAGGATCACAGCTCTTCCCTCAAGCTTACCCAGAGCAAGCATGAGGCAAGGCAATGCAGTTAGACAAGCAGACATGTTTTCTCTCCAGCTGCTTCCTTCTTTCACAAAAAACCACTGAAATCTCTGCTTCCCATATTTCAGATATTTCTTAACTGAAGTAAACCACACAAGTTTTTCTGTATTGGATACTTTATAAATTTTAATAAGATGTTATATATAAATTATATCTCAATAAAACTGGAAAAATTTTTAAATAAAAATAAATAAAATTTAATAAGAGAATATACACCTTGGCCCCAAACATTCTATGTGGGTTACTTGAAAATTATCCTAGTATTAAAGACGTAACCATCATTACAAAAATGTTCGCTATTTAAACTAGCCCACAAATTATAACTTTAGCCCACTGATTGAAAGAATTTTAAAATCTGTGCCCAAAGTCCTCTTGAAAGTATTGGTTATTTCTTAGAGAAAACTGGTTTATAAATATGTATGTGTGTGTGTATATATATATATATATTTTTTTTTTAATCAAGTCTGAATTTCTCTCAGGATTATTTTGCTTTTTTGTTATAGCCAAGATTCATATATGAAGTGTGATTTACCACTATGCCATATGTAAAATAATACCTTGTTTTTTGCCCTTTTGTGTAACAGATTTCTTTTGTACAATTTCTCATTGAAAACTGCCTCAAGATATTTGGAGAAGATATCACTTCCCTCTTTGAAGAGAGCTCAATGAGTTGTGATAGTAGTGATATCACTGATAGCCGTGAGAAGGCTGCAGGTACTGTGAATAATTTAACTGGCCTTGATGAGAACGACAGCAAGGCTGCCAGGGGTCACGGCAGATCCTTAGACTGTGCTGTCCTGGAGCCTAAAGCACATCCCAAGGGCAACGATTTCCATGTGCTCCAGGTCAGGTGAGGTTTCACACTGTTGTGAGAGCAAAGAAAGGATGAGACAGATCTAACTGCAAGAAGTTGCAAGCACAGCATTAGGAGACATCACGGTATAATACAGCATTTGGTTTTTCAAACAAAACTTTAAATGGGACTGATATATGTATCACATGTGCTCTGGTTGAAACCAGAGTGAGAGGCCCAGAGCACTGCTTGGTTTATTCCCCTCTCTCTCCTTTTTCTGGTCAGTGGTTCCTGACGTACCACAGGTACCCCGTGTCTTTGAAATAGGTTGAAAAGAACCAGCATCACTGAGAGAAAAAGGACTTGACTTCACGTCAAACAGCCTTTCCAGACTATAACCTCATGTGCCTCTACTTACCAGCTGCGTTAACTTCAGCCAGTTATTCTAGCTCAGTTTCAGTTTCTTCGTCTCTAAAATGTGAATAAAAATAATGTCTAAATCTTAGGATTATTGAAAAGATTAAATAAAACAATGGATGTAAAATAAATTTGTAAAAAAGCAATTAATGGGGCCAGTAGAAGTTTCCATGAGATCAGAGCTAGTTCTAACTGAGCCTAGCTAATCACAGCTAACTGATAGCAGTCCATTTTATGCGGCAGCATTTAGATTCAGAACCTGAGGACATGTGTCATGAGTTCCTTCATATTTTTCACATTTCTTGGTTTTATGACATTTACCTCACTGCTTTGAGGAAACCGTTAGGAAAAGCCATTTAATCAGGCATTGAGATGAGCCTAGTATCTGAGAAGATGCTTATCCTTAGATAACTGTTTGTTTTTCATTTCATCAGTGACAACAGAACAACCTCTTGAATCCAAGCCAGTGAGAGACATAGTGATTTACAAAAAGGCACAACTGCAGGATGATGCCAAGACCCCGCCTAGCATGGGTCCACCCAGCGACGTGTCTACAATTTTCTAAGTCCCCGAAGGTTATAATCTCCATAATCACACTTGACCCTTCCTTTTCCTCTCTTTAGCGACCTGTCTACAATTTTCAAAGTCACTGAAGATTAGAATTCCCCATAATCACACCTGACCCTTCCTTTTTGTGTATTTCCTATAATAGCTCATTTGAATTTTATTAAAGGCTTTTTCTGCATCTATTGAGATGATCATATGGTTTTTATCCCTCAGTTTGTGAACATGTATCACATTGATTGATTTGCGTATAGTGAAGAATCCTTGCATTCCAGGGTATTCATGGAATACTTGCATTCAGGGTATATGATCTTTTTAATGTGCTCTTGGATTCTGTTTGCTCGTATTTTTTTGAGGATTTTTACATCTATATTCATCAGTGATATTGGCCTGAAATTTTCTTTTTTGGGTGACATCTTTTTCTGGTTTTGGTATCAGGGCGATGGTGGCCTCGTAGAATGAGTTTGGGAGTGTTCCTCCTTCTACCATATTCTGGAAGAGTTTGAGAAGCATAGGTGTTAGCTCTTCTCTAAATGTTTGATAGAATTCACCTGTGAAGCCATCTGGCCCTGGACTTTTGTTTCTTGGGAGATTTTTAATCACCATCTCAATTTCAGTGCTTGTCATTGGTCTGTTCATATATTCTATTTCTTCCTGGTTCAGTCTTGCCCCCAAATAGTCAAAGCAATCTTGAGAAGGAAAGATGGAGCCAGAGGAATCAGGCTCCCTGACTTCAAACGGTACTAAAGGCTACAGTGATCAAGACAGTATGGTACTGGCACAAAAATAGAAACATAGATCAATGAGCAGAATAGAGAGCCCACAGATAAACCCACGCACATATGAGCACCAAAGGAGGCAAGAATATACAATGGAGAAAAGACAGCCTCTTCAATAAGTGGAGCTGGGAAAATTGGACAGCTACATGTAAAAGAATGAAATTAGAACACTTCCTAACACCATACACAAAAATAAACTCAAAATGGATTAACGACCTAAATGTAAGGCCAGACACTATAAAACTCTTAGAGGAAAACACAGGCAGAACACTCTATGACATAAATCAAAGCAAGATCCTTTTTGATCCACCTCCTAGAATAATGGAAATAAAATAAAAAATAAACAAATCGGACCTAATGAAACTTAGGTACCATTTGCACAGCAAAAGAAACCATAAACAAGACAAGAAGGGATTTCTTAGATGGCACAGTGGTTAAGAATCCGCTTGCCAACACAGGGGACACGGGTTCAATCCCTGCCCCAGGAAGATACCACACGCTGCAGAGCAACTAAGGCCATGCGCCAAAAAAACAAAAACTAAAAACAAACACAAGACAAGAAGACAGCGCTCAGAATGGGAGAAAATATTTGCCAGCAAAGCAATGGACAAAGGATTAATCTTCAAAATATACAAGCAGCTCATGCAGCTCAATATCAAAAAAAGCAAATAACCCAATCCAAAAATGGGCAGGAAACCTGAATAGATATTTCTCCAAAGAAGACATGCAGATGGCTAACGAACACATGAAAAGATGCTCAACATCACTCATCATCAGAGGAATGCAAGTCAAAACCACAATGAGGTATCACCTCACACCGGTCAGAATGGCCATCATCACAAAATCTAAAAACAGCAAATGATGGAGAGGATACAGAGAAAAGGGAACCCTCCTGCACTGTTGGTGGGAATGTAAGTTGGTACAGCCACTATGGAGAACAGTATGGAGGTTCCTTAAAAAACTAAAAATAGAACTACCATATGAGCCAGCAATCCCACTCTTGGGCATATACCCAGAGAAAACCATAATCCAAAAAGAAACATGTACCACAGTGTTCACTGCAGCACTATTTACAATAGTCAGGACATGGAAGCAACCTAAATGCCCACCAACAGATGAATGGATAAAGAAGATGTGGCACACATATACAATGAAATATTACTCAGCCATAAAAAGGAATGAAACTGATTTATTTGTAGTGAGGTGGATGGACCTAGAGTCTGTCATACAGAGCGAAGTAAGCCAGAAAGAGAAAAACAAATACTGTATGCTAACTCATATATATGGAATCTAAAAAAATGGTACTGATGAACCCAGTGACAGGGAAAGAATAAAGATGCAGATGTAGAGAACGGATTTGAGGACACGGGGTGGGGGGTGAAGGGGAAGTTGGGACGAAGTGAGAGAGTAGCATTGACATATATACACTACCAAATGTAAAATAGATAGCTAGGGGAAAGCTGCTGCATAGCACAGGGAGATCAACTGGATGATGGGTGATGACTTAGAGGGCTGGGATAGGAAGGGTTGGGAAGGAGTCACGGGAGGGAGGGGATATGGGAGCATGTGTATAAATACAGTTGATTCACTTTGTTGTACAGCAAACACTGGCACAACAAGGTAAAGCAAGTATATTCCAATAAAGAGCTTAAAAGAAATATCTCTTTGAGAACTCTTTTCATGAAACATGTGCATGATTTTGTTCAGTCTGGATTAAATCCTCAGATCCTGTCCAGAAATAAATGAATTTCCTGGCAGAAGGATATACATGAGGCACCTTAAACCAAGAAAACACTGTAGATCACTGAATGAAAGTTAAGACCTTACAAGGTCGCAGCTCATCCCATTTGAGTTTTCTTTGTCTTGATCCCATGTATGCATATTTGAGAAAATCTTCCCACAAAATATCTCCTCTATCTTCTATTCCTGCCATATTATGTTTTTTGTATTTTACTGTACATTTTTATATTAATAAAAGTGGGTTAGACAACCATTTTATTTGCTTATGATTCATATTAACACTGGTGGTGGCTCATCTGGCAGTCTGGGTCTCAACTAAGATCACTTACCTGGAGCTGACTTACATGTCTGCTGGTTGCTGTTGGCTCTGGGTCGACCCCCATTGTCTTCAACAAGCTAGCCAGTCTTCTTCACATGGTGGAAGAAGAGTTCCCAACAGCACGAGAGGCTTTTCAAGAGTCAATGTAGGAGAGGACTCCACAAAAGACCACAAAGACAATGAGTTATTCATTATTTACTGAGGGCTATTCCTGTAATCTACCAGACATGAAAATCATAACTCGACAGCATTACTACCACACACCTCCCTTTATTCATCCACTTTCAACCCTCCGTTCTTCAGAACAGCACTTCCCAAGGGGTGTTAGGAAGTGTGGTAGAAAATATCTCTGAAACAATAATTGATTTTTTTTCCTCAGATATTTCTTGCCTCTACCCTTCTCCCCGTCTTAAGCTGTCTTAAGAGACAGCTAGATCATTTCCTCAGGGAACAGAAGTTACAGAAGAATATGAGGGGAAAAGAGCTCTTTGTTGCTTATCAGTTTTGAAAATTTATTTCAAACAAAACAAAACAATTCATGGCACAGAGTAAAGATTTAGGTGGAAACCTCATGGGAAAAGCCCAAAACCATTCGATGTACGGAACATGTGACCCATTTCCTGAACAGAAACCAAGAGGAATCAGGAAGCCCTCACAGAACAACTAAATGACATGTCTAAGAAAGATGGGGTGCTGTACATTCATGCAGAATTTCTTGTACCTCAACATGGAACACATCAGTGAAGTTATTCCCATCAATCTGAGAATGGTATGGAAGGAACAAAGCCACTGGAATTGAATGACACGTCTCAGCAACAGTTGTACAGACCAATTCCCTGGGACCAGATAGGAATTAGGACATCTCAGCAGATGCCCAGCATGCACAGATGACACAGAGGATAAGTTACATGTCGTCTCCCCACTCCATAACCTCCTAACTCCTTGGCACTAGAAGACTCCAGCACATGGACACACTCATGGAGAAAACCGATCTTGAATTTCTGCCAATCTGGGAACAAAGGATTAAACTAGAAATCAAATGAGTTATTTAAAAGTATGGAACAGTACATATCTTACATATATCAGTTTGTAGACTGAGATTAGTACCAATACATGTTGAATACTTGATCCACGCATTGTTTTCCTAGAAGGGGTTCCATGATCACATAGGTTTGGGAAATGCTGTATTTTCTTTTCAGAAATCAAAATGCCCATTAACATATTAATGTCTTAGAGAAGACCCACAGTACAGAAAACACAGTATTTTCCACATTTATTTGACCTGGGAGATCCTTTGGGAGGAACCCTATTAATGAATGAATTAATAAATGAATATATTAATAAACTTTGCTCTAAATTTATCTTCTTAGGTCATAGAAGATCCTCCACAATGCAACCTGCTCCAGTAATCAGTTTTCTCTTCACTATTTCCCAGTGTAGAACCTTTTCTTTAGCTAGGTCAGACACTCCACTGTTTCCCGAACAAGATACACTCATGTTTCTACGTATAATTATCAACTACCCTTGGTCTCTACATATCCACAAACTAGGTAGCCACTTGGGTTCTACTCTCCTAGAAATTTCACAAAGCTGTCCTTGACCATTCCAGCTCAAATTAATTGTTTTTTTTAATAATGCACGAGCATTTGATTTCATTAGACATTGGCTCATATGCTGCTTTGCAACATCAGGAATTATGCTGGTATGTTTATACATAGCTCAACAAATCCAAATTCCTGTGGTAAATGGTTATACCTTGTGTTAGTTTTATATTACTTTTAACGCCTGGCTAAATGTGTACTAAAAAAAAAAGTCTGAATTTGTGAGCTTTTCTAAGAATATAGAAATTTTACATAGATTGGTAATGACTGCAAATTTTAAACCTGAAGAGGTAGAACACAGCACAAATGGAATTTCAGTGGGTGGCAATAAGACATCAGTTTGACTAAAGTGTTTTTGATATAGTCATATCTTCACAGTCTACTATTCACAGGTTCTGGGATATACTAGTTTTATTCATCTTGCAAAAAATGGGATATTGGTGTGATGTATTTGGGAATAATTACATGCTTGTGTGAAATTTCTTTTAAATAGCAACAATTCCATAATAAAAGGGGCAAAAAACATAGTTGGGCAGTGCAACTGTGAGTTTTTGAGCCAATAAAGATATACAAAAGTCCCTCAAATTTGAAAAGAAGAAATAATAGGAGGTAAAGAAAAGCTGAAAATAACTAATTTGTCAATTGTAACTCATAGAGGAGATTCTTGCCATGTGGAAATGGTCAATAAATGTTTTTCCCCCTCAGGATGCTCAAGTATAATGTATCATTGAGAAAGTCAATTTATTAAATTTTAGAAAATTTAGGAACTGATAAACTATAAAAGGACCCAGTTGTCTGATCCAGAATGTACAAAAGGCAATTAAGACTTTCTGATATTGGTCTTTACCAGCTGGTAAGATCTGTATAATCATCAATCAACCTGCATTTAATGATGTAATTAAGATGAAACATTTTCAAAAGTACAGCAAAGATACAGAGGATGAAAATCTTATTTTTTTTCAGAAACAAAGCTATTCATAGGCTACCTTTATGAGAAAACTAATCCTCTTTATGGTAATTAATTACTATGATATACTGAATGGAAAAAATATATATAATATGTATAATACATATATTCAACTTTTATTCCACAAAAGCAACATGTAAGAATTGGGGGGATGGAGTATATATTTGTACAAAAAGCCATCTTTTTTCAGAAAGGATTGGGCAATGCCTTTCATATTTCTCCATCATTCCTCCCATGCTAGCCAAATGAGCCAGTAGGTACTCTAAAGATCTGTAGTGAATGGTGACTGTATTTTCCACTTTTATGCTTTACATGTCCACAGCATAACTGGTGCTAGGAAGACACTGATTTCTTTTTGGCCTTGGGTCTAAATGTCAGTATTCATTTGGTTGGCTAAGTCTTTCCAAAGAATGAAATCATTCCTTTGTCATGTAAAAGAAACTACTAGAAAACAAAATTGTCAAAGGAGGAGTTATAGTTTCCTAAAATGGGAAAAGAGAAACTACTTTGTGACAGTGGGAGTTTTCCCAAAATGCAGAGGTATAAAACGAGTTGGAAAAGTAAAATAAAACAAAACGGTACTGACTTCAGGATAACGGATACCTCTGTGGATGAAAGGAAGAGAATGGGATATAGGAAAGGTGAAAAAGAGACTTCAAGCATATGTATATTATTTTATTGCTTAAAAGATTTTTAAATGCTAACATTTTGCTGTATGCTTCCATTTTTTTAAGAAATAGAAAGTTAATAGGTAATTTTGTTACATAAATACCCGCAACACACTAATGCACGCGCGCGCACACACACACACATATATACATTTTTATATATAACATAAAACTTTATCCAATGAATAAATAAAACAGAAATTTTTATCATTCAGCAACTTTATTCTTTTCCTTAACATATGCTTTTGTGATTTCTGTATACTGATACATGCAGGCCCGATTCACTCAGTCTAGTTGCTGTATAGTAGTATTCCATGATAAGAATCACGCATTAATCTACGTACGTATTGGACTGACCAAAAACTTCATTCGGGTTTTCCCATGAGATGTTACTTTTGGGCCAACCCAATATATCTAACTTGCTCAAACTTTCTAGAGACTTGACTAGTTTACTAGCTTTCAAAGGAATAGATTTTTAAAATTATCTCCATTAATGCTTTTCCTAGATTAATGTGTTGTTTTTATAATTTCATTGCTTCAACCTTCTTACTCTTCTTTTGATTTCTTCATCTAGCTTCTTAGATTAAATGCTAGCTCATTTACTTATAATAAATACATTTAAGACTATTCATAACTTCTAGGTACTGCTTTAGCTACATCTCATAAATTTTTTATTTTTATTTTTTTAGTAATTTAGTTTTTTTAATCATCATTCAGTTAATACATTTTATAATTTCTTTGTGGATTATTTTTTAATCCATTCATTGTTTAGGCTTTTTATTTTTTCAGGGTTTCCATTACTATTTATAATACTTCATTTCTAATTTAATTACATAGTGAGCAGATGATATGTGAATCACTGTGATTCTTTATGACTGAAAGTATATAGTAAATTTTATACATTTAAAATGTTGAATGCATTCTCTGTTGGGTTCTCTTTTGGATACAGAGACATATACGTTCAAAATCATGCTATATGTGTTATTCAAATCCTCTGTTATATATTCTCCAAATAAGTAGTTTCTAAGAGAGGTGTTAAATTCTGCCATTATGATAATGAGTTTGTCAACTTTATTTTGTAATTCTGAGTTTCTGTAGGTTTTGTGTGTGTGTGTGTGTTTTACAGCTTGTCTGCGTTAAGTATACATAAATTTATAATTTTTATACTCTTTTCATACATATTCTTTATTCATGTTAATGCTTTTGCTTCATCTTGTATTTTGAGCGATACTGTTATACCAGCTCTTTTTTGGTCCATATAGCCTGGCATATCTCTTTTCCTTTTTTTCTTTTTCAATGTTCTGTTTTAGGGTAGTAGGTATGCATGGGTGTGGCAATGTGTGTATGTGTGTGTCAGTGTCTCCTATAAAGAGCATATAACTGATCTTTTTATATGCAAGCTAATAATTTGATTTTTAATTTAATCAGAATCATGTACTCCATTTACATTTACTGTCACTATAATGTATTTGGAGTTACACTCACCATTTTATTCCATGGTTTACGTTCATCAGCAATTTCTCACGGCTTCATTTCTCCTCCTTTCCTAACTTTTCTTGGATTGGTAAACTGTAGACTAGTGTTTTCCCTATTGATTTTTATTTATACACATTAAAATTTCTCAGGCATTATCTCTTTGAATATGCTGCTATAATATTCCTCTATTTTGCTAGAATCCCATTAAAATTTTACAAAACAAGGATTCTTGAAGAACACCATATCTCAACAACTTTTTCAATTTTTTTCTTTATGCTGCATCCTGGGTATAATTCTTAGTTCTCTCTTCCAGTTTATTAAGTCTTTAACTTTGTTCATTCCAGAGTTTATACTTTCAGTTTTATGACTTTTTTAATGCTGATATAGTTTCTGGGGTTACTAATTGGATCTTTTTCCTATTCACATATATGATTTTATCTTTTTAAACAGAGGTCATTCCTTCCTTTTCCTCTCTGATCCTGGTACCAAGAAGTAGGATGCTTCTGTAGTAAATAACTAAAAATGTGGAAGGGGCTTTGCAACTGGGTAGTGAGTAGAGGCTAGAGTTTTTGAGATGCATATTAGGAAAAGCCTGAATTGCTGTGAAAGCAGTATTGCCTTCTGAACCTCACCAGAAAGATCTTTAACATCCATATTTCTACTAACATTCTGTTCATGATTATTTATGTATTCTCAAACTCTCCTCTTTTCTTTCTGAACCCTTGCTAGAATCTAGAGACAGTCTGTATCTTCTTCAAGAATACATAAATAATCATGAACAGAATGTTAGTAGAAACATAGATGGTAAAGGTCATTCTGGTGACGTCTCAGATGGAAATGAACATGTTACTGGAAACTGTAAGAAAAAAATAACCATGTTATAAAGGGCAAAAAATTTGGCTGATCTGGTCTTCTAGTGTTTTGTGGAAGACAGAACTTGCAAGCAGTAAAAATGAGTATTTAGTTCAGTGGCAGGATTTCCACTACTCTGTCTTCCAGATCACTGATCCATTCCTCTGTATCATTTAGTCTACTGTTGATTTATTCTAGTGTATTTTTCATTTCAGTTATTGTATTCTTCCTCTCTGGCTGGTTGTTCTTTATATTTTCTCTTTGTTAAAAACTTCTAACTTCTCACTCTGTGCATCCATTCATACTGTGGAAAACAGTATGGAAGTTTCTCAAAACCTCCAAAAACAGAACTACCACATGACCCAACAATTTCATTTCTGAGTATATATCTGAAAAGACCAAAAACTAATTTGAAAAGATACATGCACCCCAATGTCCATAGCAGCATTAATCACAATTGTCAAGACATGCAAGCACCTTAAGTGTCCATCAACAGATGAACGGAATGTACATATATACAATGGAATACTACTCAGCCATAAAAAAGAATGAAATTTTGCCATTTGCAGCAACATGGATGGACTTGGGGGGCATTATGCTAAGTGAAATAAGTCAACAAAGACAAATACTACATGGTATCACTTATATGTGGAATCTAAAAAAATACAACAGACTAGTGAATAAAACAAAAAAGAAACTCACAGATACAGAGAACAAACTAGTGGTTACAAGTAGGGACAGGACATGAGGGAATTAATAGGTACAAGCTATTAGGTATAAAATAAGCTACAAGAATATATTGTACAACACGGGAAATATGGTAAATATTTTATAATTATAAATGGAATATAATCTTTACAAATTGTGAATCACTAAATCACATACCTGTAACTTCTATAATATTATATAGCAACTATGCTTCAATTAAAAAATAAAATTTAGGGACTTCCCTGGTGCTGCAGTGGTTAAGAATCCACCTGCCAATGCAGGGGACATGGGTTTGAGCCCTGGGACAGGAAGATCTCACATGCTGTGGAGCAACTAAGCCCATGCACCACAACTACTGAGCCCACGTGCTGCAGCTACTGAAGCCTGCATGCCTAGAGCCCATACTCTGCAACAAGAGAAGCCACTGCACTGAGGAGCCCCAGCACCACAATGAAGAGTAGCCCCTGCTTGCTACAAGTAGAGAAAGTCCTTTCACAGCAACAAAGATCCAACACAAAAATAAAACATAAATTAAAAATAATTTCTTTAAATAAAATAAAATCTAAAAAAATGGGTATTTAGCTGAGGAGTTTGCTCAGCAAAGACGTTAAAGGAGCAGTGTGGTTCCTCCTGACTGCTTACAGTAAAATGCAAGAAGAGGGAGATGAACTAAAGAAAGAATTGTTAAGCAAAAAGGAACCATAACTTGAAGACTTAAAAAATTCTCAGTCTACCCATTTTATAAAAAATGAGAAAGCTTGTACTGAAGAAAACACTGAGGGTATGGCTAAACAACCATTTGAAAGGAAGATTAGCAGGGATTAGAATCACAAATTTATTCAGCTACCTCAGCAAAAACAAGGGATAGAGATGGGACTCTACTAGCAGAAACACTGCCAGTTAAGGAGACTGAGACAGGATGAAATGAAAGAAGGCTGTCAACCTTAGATTCTACAAGACAGGACCGCAGAGCTATTTGGGTGCAAATGTACACTATTCTTTAAGAAAAGGGAAGCATTACTCCAAAGGCCATTCAGAGATCATTGGCGCTGCCTCTTCAGCTTCGAAGGGTAGGGCCATCACCTTGGTTTCAACAGGCCAGCCTTCTTTCCCATTTCTTTCTTCTGGAGTGGGGAATGTCTATGCCTGTCCCACCACTGTAGTTCACAAGCACATAAACTGTCTGGTATCACAGGTTCACAGCTGGAGAGGAATTTTTGTTTCAGGACAAACTGTACCTTGAGTCTCATCCATATCTCATTTAGATGATATTTAGATTAGACTGTGAACTTTAGACTTAAGAGTTGATGCTAGAATGAGTTAAGGCTTTGGGGGTTGTTGGGACAGAATGAACGTATTTTGCACATGATAAAGACATGAATTTGGAGTGGCTAGAGGCATATTTGAACTGAATTGTGTCCCCTCCCCAATTTTATATGTTGAAACCCTAATCCCCTATGTGACTGTATTAGAGATGGAGCCTTTAAGAAGATGATTAAGGTTAAATGAAGTCAGAAGGGTGGTAATCTGATACACTGGAACTGGTGTCCCTATGAAAGAGGAGACATCAGATTCCACACCCCCTCCCTCTCGACATATGAGGACAAAGTGAGAAGGTAGCCCTCTGCAAGCTAGGAAGAGAGCCCTCACCAGAAGCAGACCCTGCGAGCACCTTGATCTTGGACTTCCCAGCCTCCAGAACTGTGAGAAAATAAATTTCTGTTGTTTAAGCCACCCAGTCTTTGGTATTACATTATGGCAGCCTGAGCAGACTAAGACAGCATTTTAAACAGACAAAGTCATTTTAAGACTGCTCATTTTTTTCATTTTTATCTGGAATGAATTCATCTTCTGAATGGTTAGTTTTTTACTGTCTTCATATCTCCTATATTTTTAGTTTGATGGCTCCCCTTGAATAAACATTTTTAAAGCTCTTTTCCTGCCCTTGTCATTCTCATTTCATATTCTTCAGCTGCCCCCTATCTAGCCCCCTGAAGCTACCAGCCTAAAGAAAGACTTTTATATCAGTAGCACAGAGCTTCATCAGCACGAATATTGGGAATATCAGAGTCAGTCCCAGTGCTTCAAGGCTAGGTCTATTTCATGCCTTATAAATGGTTCCCTAGGCAGTTTTTCAGTGTTTTGGGCCTACTTTATTTATAACAACTTAGGATTTTCTGGTCTCTAGTTAGTAGATCAGAGCTATAGACTAGGTGGTCACAACTCCTGGACTGCACACTTGCATCATTATATGACTGTATTAATCACGTCTTTCTTTTTTGCATTCTGATGCTTTGACATCTGACACCTTGCTAGCTTGAAAGAACTGCCCCTCCCAGTGTTAGCCAATTCTTAGGAAACCAAAAACAAAAAACAAAAAAAAACCTCTCCCTTGCATGCACCTTTCAAATGTAAACCAAACAATCCAGAGCCCACATCCCCAATGACTTCCTTTATTGGGCTCTTACACTCCAGACCAATATCCCCTTGTCCCAATTCCTCCAAAGGCTAGGTACAGTAAGTCCCCTACATACAAACCTTCAAGTGTGAACTTTCAAAGATGCAAACATGCGTTCACACGTCCAATCACGTACGTTAGTTCACGTGTCTGGCGTACATTTTCAGGTGCGGGCATCCTCTACAAGTGGTTGTACTTTTGTGTACCTTACCATACAGTACTATATAGAGTACAGTAGTACAGTATCTTTATTTCAAGCCCAGGATGTCCAGAAGCAAGTGTAAAAGCGATGGTGATATAGCTGGTACTGCTAAGAAGCGCCAATACGTAACGATGGAAACAAAAGTGAAAAAAATTGAGTGGAGTGAGATGAAAAGATGGTAGACGTCGCTCATTTTTATAACATGAATCATTCGACTAGCGGCACAATTCCAAAGAACAAAGACAAGATCATGGAACATGTGAAGTCTGCTGTGCCGATGATGTTGGCAATAATACCAAAGAAGTGTGGAAAAGTGATGGAGGAGATGGAGACACTTCTCACTGTGTGGATGCAGGTTCAGCATCAGCATCGAGTCCAGCTCAGCTTAATGCTGATTCAAGAGAAAGCTAAAAGGTTTTATGAAGACTCGAAGAAGAAACACAGCGAAGAATCAGAGGGCGCATCTTTTGATGCCAGCCATGGCTGGTTTCATTGGTTCAAGGCTACAGCCAAACTTCCCAATGTAAAAGTAGGTGGTGAGGCAGCAAGTGAAGATACTGTAGTTGCCCAAGAATTTCCTGAAATGCTTTGAGAAATTATTGATGAAGGCACATATTTACCAGAGTAGGTTTTTGATGTGGATGAGAGACGTCTGTCCTGGAAGAGAATCCAGACCACAGTTACATCAGTAAGGAGGAAAAGCTGGTGCCGGGCTATACAGCAGCAAAGGATAGGCTAACTGTTTGGTGGCAATGCTTCCAGCGATATATGAAGCTGAAGCCTCTCTTAGTTCATCATTCAGACAATCCAAGAGCCCTTACAAACACAGCCAAGGGCTCTCTCCCTGTTGTGTGGAAGAGTAACCCCAAAGCCTGGGTTACACAGGCCATTTTCCAGGACTGGTTTTTCTACCACTTCATCCCAGAGATAGAGAAATATTGCTTGGAGAAGGACGTCCCATTCAACATTCTTCTGCTGTTCAACAATCTCCGGGCCACCTCCCCCTGCCCCCCAATTCATGGACAACTTTCATCCCAGTGTCAAAGTACCGCATCTGCCACCGAATGCTACATCACTCATCTAGCCTATGGACCAGGGAGCTATAGCGACTTTCAATAAATATTATTGATGTCACACTTTTCGTCAGGCAGTAAAAGCAAGTGATGAATTGGGAACAAACCTGTGATAATTTTGGAAGGACTATAACATCTACAAGGCCATAAAAACACTGACTTTGCTTGGCGTGAGGCTACGGCTGTTGCCATGAATGGGGTTTGGAAGAACCTTTGCCTGCAGTTTGTTCACTATTTTCCTGGATTTGAGAAGGTGGATGAGGAGTCCAAAGAGGTCTTCAGCAACTTAATGACCCTCAGTGAGAAGCTGGAGCTAGATCTGCAGGAGGACAATGTCACTGAACTCCTTGCTGTGCAACAGGAAGAGCTTACTAATGAAGACTTGATGGAATGGGAGGCCCAGAGAAAGGACGAAGAGAGAAAAGAGGAAGAGGTAACTGAAGAATTGAAGAGATTCACGACACAGGAAATGGCAAGGGGGTTTTCTTTATTTGAGGAGGGACTGCTAGTTTTGGAGGCACAGAACCCAAACACAGAATGGTACACGAAGGCTGCAGCAGCTGGTCAGAATGCAATACAGTGCTACCGTGTCATCTATGATGAGAAAAAAAGAGCTGTTACCCAGACGTCACTGGATCGTTTTTTTAAGAAGGTGGATAGAATTGAATCCAGCAGGGAACCAGAACCTGTGCCATGAACATCAGGCATGAGTGAAATTGTAGCTTGCCCTCCGTCTTCTATTGCGGACGATCCTTCAGCTCTACCACCTCCCACCTCCTCTCCCTCCTCCCGTCAGTAACTCTTCTTGCCTGTTCACGCGATGCCAGTCCCTGTACGCCAGTTGTTGTACTGTACTCCTGTACTTTTCAAGCTACTGTACTATACGATGAAAAATGTTTCATTTTTTGTGTTTGTTTTTTATATATTATTGGTGTGAAAAGTATTATAAACCTATTACAGTACAGTATTATGTTAGTTGGGTACCTGGGCTCCCTTTGTTGGACTAACGAACAAATTGGACTTACAAACGCTCTCTCAGAAGGGGACGCGTTCATAAATAGGGGATTTACTGTACTAGACAATGAAGCCCTACGCCCCCAGGGACTGCTGAGCCTCTTCAAACTAGCCAATCGTGAACCTGTTTACACGGCCTCACCTGTGCCTTCCCTTGGAAACCACAGTAAAGGCTCCTGCCCATGATGTCCTCCACGCCCTCTGCCTCCTGACCAACTGTGCGGTCCCCCTGCAGGGTGTGCTGTGCCTCCTCTTTCTAGGGATCTGTGAGAGTTCTTGCTTCATAAACATTCATTTCCTAGTCTGCATGTCTTACCATACCTTATTAAAATAAATCCCAAGTACCATCAAGGCTATGATGAACTACTTGAATGACAGAAAAATAAAGTAACTTGCGGTAGTGGAAAACACATGTCTCTGTACTTGGTTAACTCTAGTCCATTTAACACCATAACTGCAAAGTTTTGGGGGTTTGGGAATGTGTGCTTTTATAATATTGTGAACCCAATAGTTCAAATCAACATTGGATTATTACTTTAAAAACATAATTGCATTGGAACTTCCCTGGTGGTCCTGCGGTTAAGACTCCGTGCTTCCACTCAGGGGGTGTGGGTTCAATTTGTGGCACAGCCAAAATGTAAAAAGAAAAAAAATGTAATTGCATTAACAATACATAGTTTAAATATGAGGTCTATAGGAGCAAACAGCACAGGGCGCTTTTCTAATTGAAAAAAAAAAAGCTCTCCCATTAACTCCTGAATCCAATAAAACTTCCTCATTTTACACTGAATTTTAAACACCCAGTATGTATTGGGGAAAGTTCTAAACGCTTAATGTTCAGAGGTGATCCAACACGTCCGGTGTCCTGCCCCCAGTAATGCTTCTCAATCTATCCAATTATTTCAACTACTCATCACACAGCCTCTTCATTCCACACTGGTGAGTCTCCCAATGTCAATTTCTGTCATTCCTGCTCCAGCACGTGTGCTCACGCTGTCACCACTCCTAGATGGTTCCCTTCTTGTCCTTTTCCTTGTCCGAATCCGACATATTGAGTGCTGGCTTCCCAGTGAAGGCTGTCTTGATTTGTTCAGTCACATTGTCATTTACTCTTCTGAATTTCTATAGCCTTGTAATCATTTTCGCATAATTTTTGTGCAATGGAGTCTTTAAGCCACGCACCTTTTAATTTAAAAACTTCTGAAACTGAAGTACTTCTCTGTGTATATATGTGTTTTTGTTTTTCTTCCCCTAGTGATTCAACCAAATGTGTTTAAATGAAATAACACACGTACAATTCTTGGGTTCTAGAAATGGAGAAAATAGGAAATACTGATTTCTCAATGGTTCTCAGGTAGCCCCTCCACAGCACCTCCGGAGCCCCCAGGAGCAGGGCTGAAGCAGTAGGAAATTGAGGGAAACCAGTGGGGCCCTGCTCTGGTCACTCCTACAACCTTGAACAAGCAGCTCAACTTATTCTTTTTTTTTTTTTCTTTTGGTGGTTTTTTCTTTACTATTTTATTCATGCATCTGAACAAAAGGTTTTGTGAGCCTGAAAATATTTATGTAAATGCTTAGTATGTGATAGCTTGGTCTCTCTCATTAGATTCCAGGCTTCTGCACCCAAAGAGCCTGGCACAGTTATGGCCAGATAATTGGGTCAGCTTGTTCCTGACGGGTTCATGTGCAACACGCAGACTACATCCACAGTGATTATTTCTCTTCATCTTTTCAAACAACTCTATGCCAGTCTCCTAAATGTTAGTTCCTTTCTGTGTTCTCTCATTTTCTTAAAAAATGGTGTCTTGGGCTTCCCAGAATGAACATGAATTACAGCTTCATTATGTCTTTATAGATAGCAACTTTGGCTTTCTTGCCAAAGCACACACATAGATTTTAAGGAGATCTGCAAATGGTTATAATTTAAGATCAGAGGGTACTATCCTTGAGATAAGATTAGAATTTGGCAGGAAAAAAAACACAACTTTTATTTAGAAACTTGGCATCTTGAACATAGAATTTTAGTGAGGCAGAATTTCAAGTTAGACACTTGGGATGCAAGAAGTAAAGGTTGGAAAACTAGAAGTAGATGAAATTTGAAGAGACTATGTAGTGAGTGAATTTACACCTTAAACTGTTGTCTACTTTCCCCCCTTCATTTTGTTGTACTGAAATTTGTTTATTTATTTGTTTATTTCAGGCAGAGAGAGGGAGAGAGAGAAAGCATACACAAGCACTTCATCATAAGAAACTAGTTTAAATGTTCATGAGGGCTGGCAAGTCTGAGATCTGCAGGGCAAGGGAACAGGCTAGAAATTCAAGTAAGAGTTAATGTCACAGTCTTGAGTCCAAATTCTGAAAGCTGGTCAGGCAGGTGAGAAACTCAGGCAGGGCTTCTACACTGGAGTCTTAAGGCTGAAATCCTTCTGCTTGGGAATCTAGACTAATGTTGACCAAACTACTGTACACCACAGCCTAGTCAAGTTGACATAAAATTAACCATCACTGTGGCTTGTTACCTGTTAGGCTCTGTTTTCTGAAATCTTTTCCTCAGTCAGCTCTGCTCAATTCCACCTTACTCCACAAAGTAAAATGCAACTTAATATTAGCCTTTTAAGGGTCTCCAGTTTGCTATAGACTTGAAATCACTGAATTCATCTGGATTTCAGAGAGCTTCTGGATGATACAGCTACACAGACCAAATCCCCGGTGGCCTTGTGCATCAGAGGCTTTCCTGGCTGGTATGTTTGGTGGAAGAGAAAACAGAGACAGAAATGGGTTCTGTGAGGCAGGTCGACCCCCCAGTTTTCATACAGACTTGTCACTGAATCAGTATGATTATGGACGGTATGTCACTTATGTCATTATTGCTGTAAGTAAATTTTCATGAAGCCTTTGAGGCAGTCCACTGGTAAGGTACATACGTCAAGAGTGGGGGTAGGTGTGGATCCGAACGGCTCTTTCATCCTGTGTTTGGTATCTCAGTGGTCATCTCCATGGATTCGTTTAGAGCAGAACTGAGGTATTCAACACCATAATTCAAGCTCCCAAAATGACATTTGTCCAAATGAGCACAAGCGGCCTCATAAAATGAACACTAAAAAATGAGGTTAACCATTGTAGTAATGCTTTATGAGCCTTTGTGTGCTGCTTGAGTTTTTCTTCTAGTGCCATGGTAACAGGAAACTTACTTGTAGCATTCATGTCTGTTTAAAAAGCAGCACATATGCATTTCCACATTTGATTCTCCTTCCAAATAACACTAAAACAAAATACTGTTGTCCTACAGATACGTAACTGGAGGTTCGGAATTCAGATTTCACATGCTGAAGGACAAATAGTAAATACTGGGGTCAGAACTAGATCAGAGCTTTTTCCACTACATCATCTAGTCTGTTAAACACTCATAATTACTGTTCTGGGAAATAGAAATCGTTATGTTTCTAAAGTAAATTATGGACAAGCAGCACTGAACTACTTATTCTAGAGGTAGGGGTTTTGACAGGAAAAAAAAACCAAAAAAACAAAAACTGGCATTACTTTGAAAGTCTCTTATAGTGAATTGCCAGAGGAAAAATAAACTTTACATGAATCTCACTGATTTAAAATGTAACATTAAAAAAAAAATGGAAGAAGAAAGAAATGATATTTTTCAGTTATGATAATAAAGGAAGCAATTTTCTTTTGTGCCTGGTAATTACAGTGAAAACATGACTGCAGGTCAAATTTAGCTGGATCTTTGAAGAAGTAGAGCGGGTAAGAGATTCATTTATGGATTCTGAGGATCAACTTGATCCTCCCTTCTTTCATAGAGATCAAAAGAGTTATTGTTACTTGAGAAGGAGAAGCAAGATTCAACAATGGCTGAGATGAAAGACACCAGGAGCAGAGTAGCTGCCTTTTCAATATTCCTAATTGGGTATCATGTCTCCAACTAGATACTCTTTTAATTGATTCTTCAAAATCTTTTTATTATTATTATTATTTTTTTATTTATTATTTTTGGGGGTACACCAAGTTCAATCATCTGTTTTTATGCACATATCCCCGTATTCCCTCCCTCCCTTGACTCCCCCCCACCCTCCCCCAAGTCCCCCCCACCCTCCCCGTCCCAGTCCTCTAAGGCATCTTCCATCCTCGAGTCGATCTTCAAAATCTTAATTCCAATATTAAGCCATTTGGGACACTGGAAAGATGTTAACAGAGTCCAGTAAGAGCAATACAACTCAAAGCCATTGCAAATGACAAAAATGGAAAAGTGACAAATGAATTGGAAGATACTTTTTTTTTTCCTAGCCCTCCAAAATTAATCTGCAATGCCTCAAATTTATCTTTCACAGGACAAATAATATGTCTTTGAACTCTCAGAACTTGTTTCTCTTTATCTGTATAAATCCATCCTGTGCTTTACATGCAAAATCTAATTATTCCATCTTGGTTTTCCATTCTATCATCGTTAGCACTCTGACCTGGAGCTCTGCACCACTCAGGAAATCTGCTGATTGTTGAATTCAGCAGTAAATTCCCACTTCTGGATACTCTATAAAAGGTTCATTTAGTTCAGTTTAAGATGGTGGTTCACTATTTTTTATACTGTAAAAAAAATTTAGAATTTTTTCCAAAAAAATATTTCTCTTAAGAAATTACCTACTGAAATTAATCTATGTATAAATATAATATGGATTTCATACAAAAATTCCTAAAATTTTCCCCAAAAGTAGGTGATAAAGCCCCAAATGCATTTAATTTGTGTAACATGATCAATTAAATGTCCCCTGTTTCTAAAAGAAGATCATGTGTTCTAAAAAAAACCTCATCTTGCCTTGTTTCATTTACTTCAGAGCTTTAGTCACTGCCTGAAATGACCTTGAGTTGTTCGTGGTTGATTTTCCCTTACTAGAATTAAGTTCTATGAAAGCAGAGCTCTTTTCTGTCATGTGCTCTTCTAGATCCTGAAGCACCAAAGGTGGGTGCTTGGCACGTAGTAGGTGTTCACGTTTTTTTTCAATAAATTCCAGGCACAAGTCTACACACACTACGAATATTACATCATATATTCTCAAAATCATCTTGAAATGCAAATATTATTCTTCTTCTTTTACAGTAAGAAATCAAGGTTTAAAGGAATTAAGTAACTTGTCAAAAAGCAAGCGATTAAAAAGAGGGGATTTAAGCTTAGGGCTGATGCACATTCTGTCTGTGCACCATGTTATAAGGCATGTTTCCCAAAGTGGACGATGGCTGGAAACAAGACGATTATGGGTATTTTTTAAAGTGGCATTAAATAACATAGCATTAGATCATAAGAAAATTACTCCTTTAAAAATTTCCTTCTGACTAACCTTATTACATCAAAGATAAAGTCTCAGTGTCAGTGTATATTTAATGCTTCTCTGATAATTGCTACTCTCTCTCTCCTCATTTCCGTTAAGGGCAGGTAAGAAAATAGTCAAAGTTTTGTTTTCAGTGTATCATGTTTATCTGATTATCAGATAGATGATTATATTTATAAATTACATAAATATGATCTGTTTATAAAGGAACTATATAACTATTGCAAATGGGAAACCAGAATCACCTGCCTTATTCTGGCTTCCCATTTGCAGTAGTTACATCATTCCTTCGTAAATAAATTTTAGATAAAAGTCTTGAATTTGTTTAAAGAAAATATTAATTAGCTAACAGTATAGATGACTTATTTGGCAAAAACTGTGGAGGTGGTACACAACGTCTAGTTTCAAAAATACTACGGCGGAGCAATTTATAGGCCCTGGAATAGAAACAAGCAATAGAAGGCATTGTTGTGATAGGGAAACAGACATGGAGAATAATTACCCCCAAGCTACTGTAAAAGTGGTGTACTTGATGCACAAAAAATTAAAGACTACTAACTCGTGGCATAACTGGGGAAGATGCCACTGATACAAATGCTGGGTCTACAATTAAGTTATAGTCCCTGGCTAATTGTGCCTAAAAGATAGTGGGGGAGATACTCAAATAATCCGAGTACAAGTTAGGTTTCAGGAAACACAAAATGCGCACAGGGAAAAAAATACATGTGATGTGAAAATTCATAGTTCTACAAAGTATTAATTACCTTGTTATTATTAAATTCATTAATTGTAATTAATAATTACATTAGTTATATATTTTACTTAAGCTATAATACATAAATTACAGAAATATCAAATTCATTAACAATTATAATTTTATCATTAGTAATTTTATTACACATGCTAAGAATAATAATGAATATCCTTGCTGATTCTAATATATAGAAATAGAAATGAGAACATATAGCTGTATCCCCTGTTTTGGATAAGCCTACAAATGAGAACTATTCACACTTGCCAAAGCGTGAGGCACCCTTTTCTATAATTGCAAGAGAAGCCTTGAGGGGTTTGGCAAAAAAGATCTGCTAAACTGCCAGCCATTTAAAAAATAATCAAATTCATAACCCCAGCAAACTTACACATCTTTAATATGGCACAAAGTTAGTGTTTCACTAAGGTTGGGTGCTGCTTGAGAAACTGTCATCACTTAGTATACTTTAGGGTAAACTCTTAACAATGAAGGGACTGGTTTTCCTCTTAAATTCTTTATGCTGACATCTGTTTATAGGGAAAATCAGAATAAATACACATGGTCCAAAAGCTTGGGCTTTCTGTGAGGCCGCTTCAGTGAACTGGAGTAAAGTACAGTGCTTATCTCATTAAGTTATTTTGAATGTTAAGTGAAATAAAGCAAGAGAACGTAGGTATCTGGCACATAATAAGCCCTCCGTTATCATTAGCTACTATTAGCCTCTGGTATGAAGCACAATGTTCTCTCCTCTGGGCCCTTCCAGAGACCTCAGGTAACACGATCCTTTTAACCTTTCTTGGACTGGTACCTACTATAGTGCTTCAGGCCGGCTCGCCCTAGGCTCTGTCAAATCCATTTCCCTCTGCTAGTACAAATAGAAAGGCGGCGTTAAAACTCAAACACGGCCTTTTTGATTTCTCCAAACTGGGAGCTCTGACTTTTCATCATATCCTTTGTAGTCTAGAACATCCCTTTCTTTTGTCATTTTCTTCTTCAGCTAGATCTACTGGCTAAGGGTAACATTCAATATGACGCTTCTCTTAATCTTTTTATAGCCACTAACTGTAGCTCTCTGGAAACGTTTGCCTCTGACAAACACTATGTCCGACATTTTCCCAAACAAAATATAAAGAAAATGTTGAACTCAGCCTGTTCTATTTTTGTATACTTTTTTCTTTATAGCCAAGTACTAGGATAAAGAGGATGCATAAGTTCAGTGAGTTTTAAAAAAAGGGTATCCCCTTAGACTCATTCACCTGTGTATAAAACAAAATGTTTTAATTCTTTGGAACATCTATTTGGAGGAAGGATCATTCCTGAATTTTATATTTTCACCCATGTACACTGATTGTGAAGTAAGCCCCTACTGCTCTGTTCTATAACCTGCCAGGATGACCATATAGATCCAACAGTCAACTGGACTCTGAGAGACAACTGGAACTAAGAAACCACAGGAGATCCCTCGAGTTACCCTGGTTTTCACTCTTCCCGAGGCTTGGTTGTTCAAATCTCCTTGCTTTCTCAACATATCTGAATATCCTCATTGTAAATTTCCTCTTTCAACTTAAGCAAGCAGAAGTGGATATCTGTTGCAAATAACCTAAAGATTCCTAGTTTATGATTTAAATTTAAAAATTAAAGATATTAAACTTGTCAGTAATATTAGGCTTTTATATGTTTCTAAACATATTAAATATGGGATGAGAAAGACAGTACTTTTTTTTCACTATAAAACCCACGCTACTTGCTTCAACAGGCAGAGTTAACTACCTATAAAAATACCAGCAAAGAGAAACACTCTTATTCAGTGAATTTCTCAAAGGAAGTGGAAGATCTACACACTGAAAACTACATAACATTAAGGAAAAAACTGAAGTAAACATAAACAAATGGAAAGATATTCCATGCTCATGGAGTGGAAGAATTAATAATATTAATATATCCATACTACCTAAAGCATTCTACAGATTCAATGCAATCCCTGTCAAAATACAGTAAGTCCCCTACATACGAATGAGTTCCGTTCAGAGACTGCATAAGTCCAATTTGTTCATAAGCCCAACAAAGTTAGCCTAGGTACCCAACTAACACAGTCAGCTATATAGTACTGTACTAACTTATGTGATGGGACATGTGAACACGTTTGCATCTTTCAAAGTTCACAACTTGAAGGTTCATATGTAGGGGACTTACGATACCAGTGGCATTCTTCACAGAACTAAAACAAAAAATTATAAAAGTTGTATGGAAACACAAAAGACCCAGAACAGCTGAAACAATCTTGAGAAAGAATAAAGCTGGACGCGTCATGCTCCTGATTTCAAACTCTATTACAAAGCTGTAGTAAAGCAGTATGGAATTGGCATGAAACAGACACATAGATCAATGGAACAGGATAAACAGCCCAGAAGTAAACCCACGCGTGTACGGTCAGTTAATTTATGACAAAGGAGCCAAGACTATACAATGGGGAAAGGACAATATCTTTGATAAGCGGTGTTGGGGAAACTGGACAACCACATACAAAAAAATGAAACTTGACCGCTATCTTACATTATACACAAAAACAAACACAAAATAGATTAAAGATCTGAACATCAAGTCCTGACCTCAAAACTCCTAGAAGAAAACATAGGAGGTAAGCTCCTTGACATAGGTCTTGGTGATGATTTTTTGGTTTTGACACCAAAAGCAAAGGTAACAAAAGCACAAATAAACAAGTGGGACTACATCAAACTAAAAAGCTCTGCACAGCAAAGGAAACCATTACCAAATCAAAAAGCAACCTACCCAATGGGAGAAAATATTCACAAATATGTATTTGATAAGGGATTAATATCCTATATACATATATATATACACACACACAAAGAACTCATACAATCCTATAGCAAAAAAACAGAAACAGAAACCAAACAATCCAATTTTAAAAATGGGAAGAAGATCTAAATATTTATTTTCCATACAGATGGCCACAGGTATGTGAAAAGATGCTCAACATCACTAATCATTAAAGCAAATCAAATGCAAAATGCAAATCAAAACCACAATGAGATATCAGCTCACACCTGTCAGAATGGCTCTTTTTAAAAGGACAAGAAATAAGAAATGTTGTCAAGGATGTGAAGAAAAGAGAACCTTGTGCACTATTTGTGGGAATGTAAATTGGTGCAGCCACTATGGAAAACAGCATGAACATTCCTCAAAAAATTAAAAATAGAACTGCCATGTGATCCAGTAATTCCACTTTTGGGTATTTATCTGAAGGAACCAAAAACACTATTCAAAAAGATATCTACATACCCATGTTCATTACAGCATTATCAACAACAGCCAAGACATGGAAGCAACCTAAATGTCTACAGATGGATGAGTGGATAAAGAAGAGGTAGTATACATATACAGTGGAATGTTATTCAGCCATAAAAAAGAATGAAATTTTGCCAATTGGGGTAACATGAACAGAGCTTGAGGGCACTGTGCTAAGTGAACTAAGTTAGGCAGAAAAAGGCAAATAAATACCATGTGACCTGTCATATGTAGAATCTAAAAAATATGATAATAAAAATTTAAAAATAAAAATCAAGCTCATAGGTACAGAAAACAGATTGGTAGGTGGCAAAGGGCAGGGGTGTGAGAAATGAGTGAAGGCTGTGAAAAGGTAAAAAAAAAAAAAGAATGGAAGGAAGGAAGGTAGGAAGGAAGGGAGGGAGGGATGGAGGGAGGGAGGGAGGGACCGTGAAACAACCGGGAGCTTGATGTTGTTAAGCCTCGAAATTAACCAAACTGTAGATTTTTTTTTAGGTGAGCTAATCAATGTCCTTACATTTAAGTCACTTTGGTTGGAGTTGTTCTGTGTAGCTGAAAACAATGTATCTAATAACCTACCAATAAACTGTCAGTTGAAAATAGAAATATATCAGTATTTGCCAACAGTTGAGTCCTTGCACAATATATAATGGTTCTGTCCCTCAAATTTAGTTTAATTCAATGTATCTCAAAAAGAAACTTGAATTAGTATCATGGGGGTGGGGAAAGGAAAGCAGTTGTTAAAATGCACATCCCTTGGCTTTACCATAAACCTACTAAACTGAACCTTGGGTATGGTAGGGAGAACAAAAACATGTATTTCAAGTAAGCACTTAAGTGATCCTAATGTATTCTAAAGACTAAATGTCACTGACTTATTTAAGACTGGTCACGTGAATCAGTGAATAATATAAGGCAGGATATATAATAAAGTGTTAAAGTGTGAAATGTGGAATATGAGCTTTCAAGTTACGCAGACATTCAGAAGTAGCTTGGCAAGTTGGAAAGCAAGATAGATTGAGGATAGAATACAGGTTCCACCACTTACCATCCAAGTGTTTCAGTTAATTCATCTTTAAACAGGGCTAATAGGGTCTACTTTGCTGTGTGGTTGTAAATTCTGAGATTACATGTTTGAGAAGCATGCGGGGGGTGTGGTGAAACCAATTCCAAAAAAAAAGTTGTATTCAATTAAACTGAAATATAATTCTAACAGACTTCTTTTGTCAATAGTAATTATACTCAGTGGCATATCTGCTTAGACATCGTTTCCAAGTTTTTTAGTTAACTTTAAAACCCTGTACTAATATTACACTGGATTAATTAATAAATAATCTTTGAATACTTGGATAATTTCTATATAAAATAGAATACTGAAATATTGGTCACCAGTATTTGCTTATTAGTTACATATTTATGTTTTCTTATTATTCACATATTCTTTCATATTCACATAAATACTTTTTCTTTACTTAACATGTTCATTTTTGCCACTTTTTGAAGGTGTAAAAATGGTGCTTGTAGCTGTAGGTAGTTGTTTTTTGTGTGTTCATGAAATTTGCTGGTATGCTAACAAGATTGTGCATGAAACAGTTATTACTTATCTTTCAATTTTCTTTGCGAAAAATAAATCGGACATTTTGGTTTAAAATGAGTGTTGAAGCTATTCTGGGAACAATGATTAAAAGATTAAATATGTAGACAAAGTAACAGGATGTATTTTTATTTATCAATGGGAAAAAAGAGTAGTTTCTTCTTAAAGCAAATATTCTGTACAGCAAGTTAAAGAAGACAGTAGCAAACTTGTATGGGCAGAGAAAGTTTCGACGGTTTCAAGAAAATTAACTGTCTTAGTTTATAATAACTGTAAATGATGAGTCGGAAGAGAAGCAATGAAAGCCATTAAAATGTTGGCAAAGTCGGCTCAGCTTTTATGAGTTTATTTGTAAGATAAAGAGAAAAACTTCATGAATTCTTCACTGCTAAAATATTACATTAACACAGTACTAGAATGTCATTTTCTCTCTATTTAAAATGACAAATTTGTGTAGCAGTATTCAGTCTGCTCTCAGAAGTAGTTGTTTGTTACCTTCTGTATAACCTGCCCAGACAGATGAGATTCTTTTTCTTACTAGATTAGGCAGCATATAGGTGGGTCTTGTTTTTTTATCCATTCAGCCACCCTATGTCTTTTGGTTGGAGAAATTAGTGCATTTACATTTAAAATAATTATTGATAGGTATGTACTAATTGCCATTTTGTTAATTTTTTTTTCTGGCTGTTTCATAGTTCCTCTCTGTTTCTTCTCTCTTGCTTTCTTCTCTTGTTGTTGATGATCTTCTGTAGTGTTATGCTTCGATGCCTTTCTTGTTACCTTTTGTGTATCTATTATAGGTGTCTGCTTTAAGGTTACCATGAGGCTCACATATAACAGTCTCTATATATAACAGTTTATTTTAAATTGATAGCAAATGTAAACACATTCTACAAGTCTACATTTTTACACTCCCCCCCATTTTATATTTTTGATGTCACATTTTACATTAAAAAATTTTTGTGTATCCATAATTAACTAATTATTGTATAGTTTTTACTATTTTTCTCTTTTAACCTTCATACTAGCTTTATAAGTGATTAATCCATTTCCTTTACTATATATTACCTTTATTAGTGAGATTTTTACTTTCCTATGTTTTCTAGTTACTAATTAGTACCCTTTCTTTTCACCTGAAAGAAGACCCTTTAACACTTCTTGTACAGCCAGTTTAGTGTTGATGAACTTCCTTAGCTTTTGCTAGTCTAGAAAACTTTTGATCTCTTCTTCAAATTTGAATGATAATCTTGCTGGGTAAAGTATTCTTGGTTGGAAGTTTTTTCTGTTAAGCCTTTTGTATACATCATGCCAATCCCTTCTGATCTGCAAGGTTTCAGCTGAGAAATCTGCTGTTAGTCTTGTGGGGGTTCCCTTATACATAACAAATTGTTTTTCTCCTGCTGCTTTTAAGATTCTCTTTGACTTTCGGCATTTTAATTACAATGTGTCTTGGTGTGGGTCTCTTTGGGTTCCTCTTGTTAGGAACTCTCTGGGCTTCTTGGATCTGGACATCTGTTTCCTTACCCAGGTTAGGGAAGTTTTCAGCCATTATTTCTTCAAATAAGTTTCCTGCTCCTCTCCCTGCCTCTTGTCCTTATAGGACCCCTATAATATGAATATTACTTTGCTTGATGTTGTTCCACAGGTCCCTTAAGCCATCTTTTATTTTTCCTTGCTGCTTTGTTTGGGTAAGTTCCACTGTCCTGTCTCCCAGATCACTAATTTTTTTCTTCTGCTTCATCTAAGCCCACTGTTGAACCCCTATAAATGTATCTTTTCAGTTCAGTTATTGTATTCTTCAGTTCTGTGACTTCTGTTTAGTACTTATACTGATATTTTCTATCTCTTTGCTGAAGTTCTCTCTGTTCTTCCATTCTCCTCCTGAGTTCAGTGAGCATCTTTAGGACCATTACTCTGAATTCTTCATTATGTAAATTACTTATCTTCCCATTTCATTTTTTTTTTTTTCCTGGAGATTTACCTTGCTCTTTTGTTTGGAACCTATTCTTCTATTTCCTCATTTTGCTTGACTCTTCATGTTTGTTTCTGTGTTAGGTAAGACAGCTATCTCTCCCAGTCTGGAAGAGGTGGCCCCATGTTGGCAATGAGCTTTATTGTTAAATCCTGTCCTAGTTATTGGCTGTCTCTTGAAGTGTCTCTGTTTCAGAACCATGGGCTCAGAAATGCAATCCACCCAGCCACCAGAGCCCGATACTCAAGGGGCATCCTCTGTGTGGGCTGTGTGTGCCCACTGGCTTTGGGGGTTTGTGGGGGAGGCAGGATATTCACCCACCACGTCCAATGAAGTGACAGGAACATACATGGAGGGGTGGGCACTCGCCCACCACCTCCAACAGGATTATGGCAGTGACACAGGGGATGGGGCACTCACCTGCTGCCTCTGGCAGGGCTACGGCAGGAGCATGGGGGTGTGGGTGCAAATAAAAGTGAGAGTACACAAATGGCACCCACTAGCATGTCCGTCCCTGGAGAGAGTCCCAACAAGCTTCTGTCCTTCTGGCAGCTGTTTTAAGAATAGCAAATGAATCCCCTTCACATATGGCCTAGGCTCTTTTCAAGTTGCTGTTTGTAGACTGAGTCCCAGGGTAAATGAATCTGCGCGTCAGCCCTTTAAGATCAGAATCACCATTCCCTACAGCCTCCCTAGGAGGTAAGCCCTGTTGGTTTTCAAAGCCAGAGGTTTTTGAGGGTTTGGCAGTGAAAACATAAGGTGGTTTTCTTATGCTTTGTTTCTATTCTATTGGTGAAATAAGGTCAATAGATGAGAGTGAGAAAAGTGGATAGGATTTTGGATGTTTGAAGTAAGAGACTATTTTATAGGGAATCTTTTGGGGAATGTGAGGGAAGATTGACAAAGGAAATATCACTGGACTGCTGGGCTTAACTGAGTGTTCCTTTGAGACTTGTCATAAATTTAACGTTGTCTTGTAGCTATATATAGCACATAATGAATGCAGCTGTGATCGTGTAATTTTTTTCCAGCTTCACTGAGCTAGTCTGTTGTAGGTGTGCAATATGTCAAGTGGCAGGTTTAACAAAGGTTAAATTTGTGCCAGGCAACTAGGACTTAGGGACAGAGGAGTAAGACTGTCAAGGCTAGGAGAGAGAGATGGAGTATAATACCGGATCATTAGGGCAGGTGAGTAGGAAATGAGCTATCTCTGGTGGTACTTGAATTTATGTCAGAAACTTTACAAATATGGGCAAAAGCTTTGACAGTAAGGATCAAACCAAATGCTCAGGCAAGGAAACCTAGAATAGTCTTACCAGCAAAGAGCAGGAAGGTAGAATAGGTAGGACAAAAGGAGGTCAGCGATGAAAGAGAGAATAAAGCAGCAAAATTTATCAGCCTTGAAAAGGCAGTGAACTTTAGTCAGCCAAAAATCAGCTGGGTTTGGACCGGGGACAATAGCAGAATAAAAAAACAAACCACGGGATGTGTTATGCTACCACAGAGAGCTATCAAATAATATCTTTCGGTGGGGTGGCCCAGGGCATCTCTGAGACACTCAAGTGGCCCATCCTGGCCCTAAAAAGGCTAATCCATCACAAGCTCAATCCCAATGAAGAATAAACTTAAACTCAGTTCTCTCATGCTGGCTCACAGGACAGCCTTAAGCTTTCACGGTAGATCAAGGACCTTGCCACAAGCTTAATGGGAGCTAAATTTCCAAAATATCTGGGGTGGTAACACTGTGCCCCCAAAGCTGGGACAAGGGTTCCCATAGCTGTGTATTTGACTGGGTTGCCCACAAGGCTGTTCTTTTCTGACACAAAATGTAGGTACCCCCAAAGCAATTCTTTTTCCTATCATTTGCCCTTGAGGATCCATTACTATATTTCATCTTTTTCTTATGCACTGTTAATTGCCAGAGTGAATGATTTTGTGAAAAATAATTTTCCTTTCCTCGGTAATGGGAAATTCTTTTCATGCTGTCCAAGTATAATAAGTACCATTTATTCAGTGTTTATATATGCCTGACTACACTAAATTCCTTACATAGTCTCATTTATTCGTCTCAATATGCCTCTAAAGTCGGTATTATCATGATTCTATATTTTTACATATGAGGTAACCGAAGCCCAGAAAGTATAACTGACCTGCCTAGAGTCACGTGACCCATAAGGGCAGAAGTCAGTACTTAAACCTAGACCTTTCCCCAAAATTCCTGCTCTTAAACTGATTGATATGCATAGGCAAGAATATGCAGTGGGAAGCAAGAGGGGACTGATATATTCATACAAGATGGGAGAATATTCTAGCTTCCACCTTCTCACTCGCATGTTCATTCAAGTCCATTATAGGTAAATAAAAAATCCCCCATTACAGATTTGTGGGAGTCTTCTGGGGACTCTTTTACCTACCAGCAAACTTTTCAGTAATGGTGGGGATTATTTTTAAAAAACAAAAAGGAGGAGAAAAGTGAGAAGTGGAAATGATGGAGAATATTTTCCCCTCCGGGTCCAGGCAAATGCATTTGTCTTATTAACTATCTTGACTCCTGGTGAAAAGACAGACACTCAGCAAGTGAAAGTAGTGCTCTTCCCTAGTACCTGTCCTACCTGTGTGAGGACTAGAAATAATCAGGGGAGAATATCCTATTCAATCTTCTGCATCACATGCTTATTCGATTGGCATTGCTCCAGAGCAAATAAATTACTATGGAAGGAGCAGCTTTACTTGAGTTTCGACTAAACAATAAAAACATCAACAAAACAATAACAATAATAGCAAAAAATAACCATATTAACCACTGTGGATTTGTGTGCCACCTGGATTTTTCAGGAATATGAGGTCCACAGCCCTGATGTGTCTGTTGTTTAGTGCCTGGTCTTCTATGGTACATACAGATCAAAAACTCTTCCCTGAAAACTCATGAGAAATTTACATACAGTGAATTCACAGAACCCTCAGTTTTTTTTGTAACAGAACCTGAACGATCATACTTTATTCCTTTCTACTTGACTTTCAAAAGTAACATTTTATTATGCAGGGACATCAAATGTCACATAATTTGCATATATTTGAAGAAATTAACAAGTTATATTTTTTATTCATTTAGTACCTGGCTCAAAATACCAACCTTGAAACATCTCAGAAGAATCCTTATTAATTAGAACTCTCAGTTTTTTATTATGCATTTGGTCAGGGACTAATTGCCATATCATAAACACTCTTTGAACAGCTGCCTTTTTTAAAATGTGTGTTGGTTTCTCGTTTAATCCAACTTAATACATTTTATTTCCCTTGAATATGGAATTCTAATTCAATATTTAACCTTGACTCAAATTTTACCCTTTTTAAAATAAAGACACATTAGTTTTGTAAAAATATTTTTTCTAATTATCTGCTAAGTAAACTTCTTTTCCCTTCTTTTACCTCTAACGGAAACAACTCAATCTTTATGCAAAGATATTTGATGATATATATAATACTGGTTTTACAGAATACCATGTCATTTCATTGCATAATTCATTTTAGTGCTTCTATCTATCAAAATACAGTATTTTGATATTCATCAGAAGTTTCTCTAATAATTTTCTTTCTCCTTTCAAATAGGCACATATAAATGAAGGAACTGCCTTACAACACGTAATTGGGCTGACTTATTTGCTTGTGTTTGGGGATTTATACAGTGATTTGTCTCCAAAGAGCAACGGAAGTAATTTCTAAAGATGGGAAACATAAAAATGTTAATGTGAAGACGAGAGGGAAGGTTTTAATTAAGGAGAGGGCTGATGAATTGTGCTGGTGATGACAACTCTGACATCATTGCCTGTCTCCGTGAGGACACGAGAGACAAAACAGGAGGGTGCCTTTGGGAAGTCGTAGTTATCATCACCCAAGGCAATGAGCTGTTCAGTACAGCTTAATTACGACTGCTGCTTGTCACCCCGATACTTGACAATGCACCATGTGCACTTTCCTTGCTCTGTCAACTGCCCGCTCTGTCAGCCGACGGAGCATTTGCTGCCAAACGTGTGGCCGTCTTCCATCGCCAGAGAAGATGGATGGTTTACCCACATCTAGCCTCCAGGCAAGGGCCAACTCATTTTCTCCTCAAAATATCTTGTTTCCTGGGACAGGTTCCACCAGAAATTTGACTGGAAATTTGTTTGCTTACTTACCACATCTTAGGTCAGAAAAAAAGGGAGGGAAAAAAATCCCTCGTTTCTGACCGTTCTCATGAAAAATGACTGAAATTGGTCAGATGACAGAATAATTTTAAAAGGAAAACAGCTGAGGTTTTCCAGAAGCTCAATGAGCTCCAGGAGCTAATGAAACAACTGTATCCTCCACAGACACAGCAAAGGAGCACAACGGATTCAAGGGCTGCTCTGCAGCTAACAGTTCTTTGAAAGTCTTTCATTTATTTCTCAGAAGAGATGAGCTCAAGTTGAATAAAGAATTGTTATTTTTTTAAAAAGACAGAGAATGGGAGGTTATAAAAAAGAGTATTTTAGATTCTTATACATGAAAAGATGCACATTTTTTTAAATTACAATCTCTCACTAATGAAGAATATAATTCTCCAGTTTTCAAAGAGTAAAAATTAATGTTAAATTCCAATTTTTTTTACAAATTGAATCATCCTTCAACTATTTCATGTGTTCATCATTGTTTTATTTTTGGTTTTTATAGAAAATTGATACCATAGTTTAGGTAAATCAGCAGCCTTACAATTTTTTGTTTTGTTTTGTTTTAGTTAGGTAAAGTATTCTTTTCATGCATAAGTCCAAGACTCAAGAGTTAGTTTTCAGTGTTGGGCTGACAAATATGGCCTAGGTAACCTTTGCAATTATTTTTGCCTTTCAGAGTAAAAGACCTTTGTTCTTTAGCAGTTACACCACACACACACACACACACACACTCTCTCTCTCTCTCTCTCTCTCTCACAACTTGAAAACTGAGCTTCTTCCAGGCCCCTCTGCCATCTGCCCATGTATGAAATCGGTAAATTGATAGGCTGTATCACATAGACTGACCATCTGCAATCCTGGTAACAGTATTTAAGCTCTGAGATCCCACTAGGAAATCTGTTCAAATATAGATCATCCACTGCTTTATGTTTTCAACTATTTTAAAACTAGATAAAAGAGAAACCTTGGTTATATTCATAGAAATTTCCTTTCCCAAAAGAGAATAACCCAAGTAAGCACTTTTGAAGTTTATATCCAGTTGCATACAATTAGACATTGTGCATTTCTGCAAAAATAGAAGGTTAGAGATATTAATCAGTAAACAGAGTCTGTAAAATGTTCAACAAATACAGACATTGACTTTGGCATATTCATAGAATTAATGTATTTTTGGATATAATAGTAGATAATTTTTGTTCTTTAGAATTAACATAAGTTTACATAGTTACTTTCAGTAAATTTAATCGCTGGAACTGAAGGAAAGCTGCCTATGCAGCAGTATTGAATGGAGCACTTACAATGTATCTGTAGCATAAGTGGAATGTGCTAGGGAAAAGAAAATTAGAAGATAACTTCAGGAAGAGTTCCATGGCAAAAATAATTTCTACAAATCACATAAAGAACTATTTGTTTCCTCTCATAAATGTACAGTGAGAATATCTGGTTTAAGTTGTAAAAGATACACACAAAGGCTATCCATAAAGTATTTAATTAATTATACATTTTACAAAGGTACATTTCTATGTCTAGTTACTAATAGTATCAAAATGCCTTAGTGTTCCCCAATCTTATAAAACTTAATATTCAAGAATGGGTTTGATTTCACTGTTTGTTGTCCATTAAAAAAAAAACAGCTTCAATTAATCCAAACATATTCCTTATATTATTAGGCATTAGAGAAACACTGAAGCATCTGTGGCTCCAACAATCCTTCTTTCTAACTCTGGGCACCTACGTGCCAACAGACAACACAGAGTGGAGCAGACAGTAAACACCTGCTCTTCAGGATCAGTGATCATTAACCCTGGAGCTCTTCCTAGCAATTCTCTTCCACTCTGGATCTTACCTCCTTACTTCTCTATTCCGCCCCCCCTTAGCCAACTTCCCTGATCACTGCTGTTTGTTTCCTTAAACCTTTAACATCTTCCAGCTCTCTCCTCTCATCTAGATTTCCTGTGGGAGCCTCCTGACCACCTTGCTCAATTGTCACTTAGTACCTCAGGATGACAGTCTGTGTCTTAACTCTCCTACAAGAGTCAAAGCTCCTCAAGGGTATACACATTTTATACTTCAACCATACAAAGTATTTTGCTAATTACATTACTCAGTAAATTTAAGTCAGTCTCTAGGGCCATCCGATTTCAGCATCAAATTCACTGGACTAGATCAAAAATAGTCAGAAGATTTTAATCTGCAGGACCCTCCGGTTTATTGGAACTGGCTGCCTGAAAAAAGACTGCATAGCAATATCTGCCATGTCTGTGGGAGCGGGAATAATGACACACGTGCAAATGTCTGCTCCCCGAGACTAAGTGATCTTGGCACGAATTAAATACAAGACGTTGCAGCTTCTCACCCAATTGTTTTCAGAAGATTCTGCAGAAAAAGAATCTTTGACTGGACTTTTATAGGGTAATACATGTCCCTGGTTATATGCTCTGCTTCTGCTGAAATGAATATTTGCTTCAGATGAGTATTTATTTCCTTTAGACCAGTGGGTCAGACTCTGCTCAAGAGTCTGAGAAATGCGTTGGGTGCAGCCCAAAATCAATGCTTGCTTTTGGGGATGCAGATCTTTGGGCCTGCATAATATTATCCTTTATACGTACCCTGCTCCTACTCTAAGGATGGGCCGTGTGCAAGGATGTTCAGCCTCCACAAGGGACTGACTCTCCACTGTTTCAGATTTTAGTAGTAACAGCCATAACAATAGTAATTTCCTGATTTTATTTGCTTTAAGTTTTATTTTATCATATTTAATAGCAATTGTTGAAATTTTTATGACATAAAAACAGAGGCCAAGGCAAGTAGACTTGTATAAGCTTTGAAATTAAAATAAATGGTACTCTGCTTTTCCCAGAACATCCTAATCCCACAGACACTAAAGGATCCTGAGTGTCACTGAACGTGAGGCTTGGCCTCTCATCTCTCCATCTCACATCCTCCACTGCACTGCCAGAGCCAGTCTTGATAACAGTTCCTTACTAGTGTGTTCTCATCACAAAACACCACACACCACACTAAACAGCTAAGAAGTCAGCCAAGTTGCCATTTGCCTTTCATCACTGTCTTAAATCTTAGAAGTTTAGATTTCAGAAGACCAAACAGTACTTCTCTTGGAATTATAAAGCATTATGTAACCAATTCCATTACCGAAGAAAGTAAAAGCTAACATGACAGTTGCCTACTTGTGCCAAATGACCTACCTGTGCTTTAATTTCACTCAATTTACTCTTAGGATCTCACAGCTGCTATGTCTTAAGAGCTGCTGGGGATGCTTTTTCTACTAAATCTACAGAGGTCTTAATATATGGGGGTAATTTTCCTCCTGCATGGAGCGTAAATAAACTAGATAATCAAAATCAGGCTCTGTACTGATGGAAGCAGTGATACAAAAAATATATATATAAAAAGTTTCACACTTGGAGAAATAATTATGAGTGAAAGAAAAGAAAAACCAAACACTTAAAAAGTACAAAAAAAAAAAGTACACAAATTTAAAATACTAACAGCATGTATAAACAAATGGGTTAGCCCATACTGTGAAGTGGTAAATGGATTGAGCAAAATGATATGTTCCACTTTCTCTTATCTACACTCATCAAAGTTAATATTGTATAAAGACTTTTGGCTAGCTTATATGTTCCCATTTGTAAAAAAGACCTCTGCACACTCTTCGTATCTTTCCCCCCTTTTTTGTTGATAGGCAGGAAATTTCATATATACATTTTGCTTATTTTTCTGTCAATAGTTTCTTCAGGTCAGTGTAACATTAGAATGATTTGATCTTTTAAGAAAAAGTGTGCTACTGTTTTAAATAACTTTTAAGTAAAATTTTTATTTCATTTCTTTATGACGGAGTTGGCACATAAAGTTTAGAAGATTAAACATACTTTCTTTGATATACTGGTGTGGTTTTATTTCTCTTCTGTTACACGGGACTAAGAGTCACTTAAACACTCAAATGGGGTGATCTGTGGATTGTACAATGACAAATGCATTTTTAAATAAACCTCTCGCTGGTGCTTAGCTTTGCGGGAGAAGAACTAAATTAAAGGCAGAGAAGTGCATTCCATTTTCAACATACACATTAAGAAGAACTGTACATCATATCCTTCAAAGTCTTTCCAGTTTCATGGCCCTGTCGTTAAAAATGTGCTGAGTGTGGTTTCTCTTCTTAGCTTACATATAAGACATGCATATACTTACTCATTTTTGTCATTACTTTCCCACTCATGTCATACCTCTCCCACTAAACAGCTTACATGAGGTTAATTTTTACCCTGAACTTCAGAATGTTAGTACTTTGTATTCATATAACTTTAATTTTGTAGAAAACAAGAGTATTTAACATTCTCTCTAATGGAGTAGGGAAGGGGACAGGACATGCGAAAAACACCTTTTCCAAAATGGATTTGAGCTTATCTGGCACCTTGGAATTTACCAAAGCATCTTGGGAACTTACCAAGTCCCACTTGCATTTAAGGGACCTAGATATTCTCTGCTGAGGACGTGACAGGTAAGTTTGATTTCAATTCAAATACATCTTGCAAGTGAATATTTGCAAATGTGAATGACTCCATAAAATGAAGAGTTACACCAGATACGGAAGAATTTTTAAAGCAAGGGATGCAATACACTTTGATATAACTATCAGAACATTTGTACACTGGGTTTCAACTTTTTCAGATTTAACAACATCTATCTTAATAGCTATGATTTTAACTATCACTAAGAAGACTGAGCAAATATTGTAATAAAAATGTTAGAAAATTGTTACACTTTTGTATAAACAATGTAACTTGTTTTAGATATATTTTGCACATGCAGATGTTTAACCTGTCCCCTTTTTATTGATCCCACTGTTTTAATCCTGAGAATGCTTCGATATTTCTTTATAAATGTAAATATTTAAATAAGAATTTTGTCTTCATTGGAATTTTATTTGAAAATATTCACCAGGTATCAATTACTTTCTATAACATTTTACATTAAGCTTTCCTTTGATTAATCAGTTTGTTTTCCATATCCACTTTTTATTTTTTGGCCATGCCATGGCACATGGGATCTTAGTTCCCCAACCAGGGATTGAAACTGTGCCCTCTGCAGTGGAAGCATGGAGTCCTAACCCCTGGACCACAAGGGAATTCCCTCATAAATCCACTCTTTTTTTTAAATGTATTATTTTACTTATTTATTTATTTTTGGCTGCATTGGTTATTTGTTGCTGCCTGCGGGCTTTCTCTAGTTGTGGCAAGCAGGGGCTACCCTTTGTTGTGGTGCACAGGCTTCTCAGTGCGGTGGCTTCTCTTGGTTGCGGACCACAGGCTCTAGGCTCTCGGGCTTCAGTAAATGCGGCGCATGGACTCAGTAGTTATGGCACAGGGGCTTAGTTGCTCCACAGCATGTGGGATCTTCCTGGACCAGGGCTCAAACCCGTGTCCCCTGCATTGGCAGGCAGATTCTTAACCACTGCGCCAGCAGGGAAGTCCTATCCACTTTTATACTTTGTAGCTTTTGCCTTTTCAAGTGTTCTTTTGCAGACATAAATCTATCAAATCCAAATTTCTCCATTCAAATTTTGTAGTTTTGCTGTGTGTGGTTTTTACTGTCAATTTAAGTTTCTGTTGTTTATTTTCACTATTAATATTTACTGTGAATCCTCTCACATAATTAAATGAGGATTTCCACATTGGTCTAGGATAAATCTACTATAATACTATTTAATACAACCTACCAATTCTAAATATAAACTTTTGGAAAAAAGTCTTTTTTTTTCATAGTGACATAAAATTTAGTTGTCTTAGATTGACTCTTTTTAGAGTCAATGGAACAGTAATTTAATTTTCCAAACACTTATGCTCACTTTGGATATAATACACAAACTTACTATTGCAGAGCAAATGAAGATTAAAAACAGGCACAAGGTGATTTCAAGATCAAATCACTGGGTACAAATTGGCATGTGTCATTTTCCCTGTTCTCTATGACTTCTGCTATGCAGCTAGGAGAGGTTTTTTCCCTCTTGCATGTGTCCTTTAGGCCCCCCTCAAATTCACATCAGCCAACTAAAATAATTATCAAATGGACTTCCCTGGTGGTGCAGCAGTTAAGAATTCACCTGCCAATGCAGAGAACACGAGTTTGATTCCTGGTCCAGGAAGATCCCACATGCTGTGGAGCAACTAAGCCCCTGAGCCACAACTACTGAGCCTGTGCTCTAGAGCCCATGAGTCACAACTACTGAGCCCTTGCACCGCAACTACTGAAGCCTGCACACCCTAGAGCGCGTGCTCTGCAACAAGAGAAGCCATCACAATGAGAAGCCTGTGTACCACAATGAAGACCCAATGCAGCAAATAAATAAATAAATAAATAAATAAATATCAAATACTAAAGGAATCACCTTTTTGCAACCTATTGGGACTATTTTCTTCTGGTCAATTATCTAAAAGAAGTTACTCTGTCCCAGCCCAGTGCCAGCCACAGAGCATGAGCTAAATAAATATTTATGTCTATTCTTGAGATGTAAGGGAATACAGAAACCAGTAGTTTTCGAAAGCAAGGTACATTGTGTACATTTATAACATTAGACATCAGTCTGGAAATACCACATTATCTCAACACTTTGCAAGTCTTTAAATAAGCATTTTGGACGTCTTAATGCTGATTTCCACACTCCCAGTCTATTGATGCATCTGTGAAAAACCTTTTGACAAAGATAATCTACATTTTATTTGTGTATCGCTTAAAGTAAAATTAAAGGAGTCGTTCAACAGCAGTAGAGAGCTCAACCAATACTCTAGAAGCAGCTGGAAGGCACCCAGTTGATACCAAGAGCATCCTTTACATGGGAATTCCTCCTTCATGGCAAAGAAAAGAGACAGAAACAAGGAGAGATGATAGAAAAGCCCTCAAACTTGTTGTCTCTGGAAGATTGTAAAAACTGTTTAGACCCAGAAAATTTAAAATCAAGTTAGACTATTTGCAAAGAGTAATAACAAAGAGCTCCTAATGACACACATCCCTAGAGGGTTAATGTCCCTGAGTAAGTGTGGACAGAAACAAACTGGACAAACCTTGAAAGGTGGAAGAATGATAAGTTAAAAATTATGGGTGAGAAAGATGAGGAGGAGGAGGAGAAGCAGTTGAGAAAAACCTAAAGTAAATTATGCACATGTTAGATTTCTGTTATTTGTTGCTTTCTTTTTAAACTAGAACATTTCACAGGTAATATGTATATAGGAAAGTTAGTAGATGTATATTATTTTGATAAATCACTTCCAAACATTTTATTATATTATTACCTCCACATTTTTTTTTATAAAGACAAGATGTACTGGGGACAATATTTTAACATCTATGTGGACTTTGAGTTCTGGCCATGATAGAATACAGCCAGAAAAAACTACAGAACTGGAAAAACCATGTCAAGCTATTGCTTTTAGGCACTGGACAACAGAAAGAACGGGATATAATCCTTCAGAAAAGAGAAATGCATGAGGCTACACATTCACTCTGATTTTTTCCTGGGAGCCCTCTTTCCAAAATGAAGTGGAAGCAAGCTGAGTCCAAAAAGAAAACAGTGATCATACTGATTGGAGGAAACAGAAATCAATGTTTGGGGATGCTGAGGGAACTGGAATTTGCTGGAAAGGTACCAGAGAGGAATAAGATGTTCAGAAAAGGAACAGAAATCTTCACAGGATTCCACTGAGTCTGGGCCAAATACTACTTTATACTATGTACAGGGCAAAATGTTACAAGGACTAGAACAGAACAGTTACTGGGGGACTGTGAGTTGAATAATGATTCTGGAGACAATATGATGCTAGGAAAAACTGCAATTCCAACTATCCACGGTGGAGAGAACTTGCTGAACATTCTGGGCATTTAGTTGAGAGCCCAAAATGGATCTGCTTCAGGGGAGTTACACTAAGGCCATCCCAAGCACAACAAAATAAAGTCTTAAACCAAGCCTCAACAGGATCAAGCTGACCCTCTAGTACATTACCTGCCCATAAGTATGAAACTCAATGATCTTTATATGAAAACAAGAAAATCTAGATTCTCAATAATACAGCATCTACAATTCCCTGCAGACTATAAAAAATGACTAGATGTGTGAAGACATAGGAAGGTATAATATGTAACCATGAGAAACAATAGACAAAACAAACAGTCTCAAAGATGACACAGATGTCGGCATTGGAAAGTAAGGTCTTTAAAAACAGCCATTTATAAACACACGAAGGGTTAAAAAAGTACACGTCAAGATGCTAAAGAGTCAAATTATCAAGAAATCCTATACAAACAGATGAAGGGACATACCATGTTCTTAGATTGGAAGAATCAATATTGTGAAAATGACTATACTACCCAAAGCAATTGACAGATTCAATGCAATCCTTATCAGTTTACCAGTGGCATTTTTCACAGAACTAAAACAAGGAATTTTATTATTTGTATGGAAACACAAAAGACCCTGAATAGCCAAAGCAATCTTGAGAAGGAAAGATGGAGCTGGGGGAATCAGGCTTCCTGACTTCAAACTGTACTACAAGGCTACAGTGATCAAGACAGTATGGTACTGGCACAAAAATAGAAAGGAAGATCAATGGAACAGAATAGAGAGCCCAGAGATAAACCCACGCACATATGGGCACCTTGTCTTTGACAAAGGAGGCAAGAACATACAATGGAGAAAAGACAGCCTCTTCAATAAGTGGTGCTGGGAAAATTGGACAGCAACATGTAAAAGAATGAAATTAGAACACTTCCTAACATCATACACAAAAAATAAAATCAAAATGGATTAAAGACCTACATGTAAGGCCAGACACTATCAAACTCCTAGAGGAAAACATAGGCAGAACACTCTATGACATAAATCAAAGCAAGATCCTTTCTGACCCACCTCCTAGAATAAAGGAAATAAAATCAAAAATAAACAAATGGGACCTCATGAAACTTAAAAGCTTTTGCACAGCAAAAGAAAATCATAAACAAGACAAGAAGACAATCCTCAGAATGGGAGAAAATATTTGCCAACAAAGCAACGGACAAAGGATTAATCTCCAAAATATACAAGCAGCTCATGCAGCTCAATATCAAAAAAACAAACAACCCAATCCAAAAATGGGTGGAAGACCTAAACAGACATTTCTCCAAAGAAGACATACAGATGGCTAATGAACACATGAAAAGATGCTCAACATCACTAATCATTTAGAGAAATGCAAGTCAAAGCCACAATGAGGTATCACCTCACACTGGTCAGAATGGGCATCATCAGAAAACCTAGAAACAATAAATGCTGGAGAGGGTGTGGAGAAAAGGGAACCCTCCTGCACTGTTGGTGGGAATGTAAGTTGGTACAGCCACTATGGAAAACAGTTTGGAGGTTCCTTAAAAAACTAAAAATAGAACTACCATATGACCCAGCAATCCCACTACTGGGCATATACCCTGAGAAAACCATAATCCAAAAAGAAATATGTATCACAATGTTCATTGCGGCACTATTTACAATAGCCAGGACATGGAAGTAACCTAAATACCCACCAACAGATGAATGGATAAAGAAGATGTGGCACACATAGACAATGGTATATTACTCAGCCATAAAAAGGAATGATATTGAGTTATTTATAGTGAGGTGGATGGACCTAGAGACTGTCATACAGAGCGAAGTAAGCCAGAAAGAGAAAAACAAATACTGTATGATAACGCATATATGGAATCTAAAAGAATGGTACTGATGAACCCAGTGACAGGGCAAGAATAAAGAGGCACATGTAGAGCACAGATTGAGGACACAGAGGGTGGGGCAAAGGGGAAGCTGGGACAAACTGAGAGAGTAGCACTGACATATATACACTACCAAATGTAAAATAGATAGTGGGAAGCTGCTGTATAACACAGGGAGATCAACTGGATGATGGGTGATGACTTAGAGGGCTGGGATAGGGAGTGTGGGAGGGAGTCGTAGGAGGGAGGGGATATGGGGATATGTGCATAAATATAGCTGATTCACTTTGTTGTACAGCAGAAACTGGTACAACAGTGTAAAGCAATTATACTCCAATAAAGTGCTTTAAAAAATGCCGTAATCCTCTTTCAATGCACAGAGTTTCAAACTACATACTTAAAAAAAATGAAAAAAATTAAAGGGAAGAACTGACAAAGCCACAATTATAGTTAGATATTTTAACATTCCTCTCTCAGTCACTGACAGAATAAGGAAACTGAAAAATCAGAAAAAATATAAAAGACTTAATATTATCAACCAATTTAATCTAACTGATTGTATTTATGGATACTACACCTAGCATCTAGAGAATACATATTCCTTTAAAGTGCACATGTACTATTCACCAAGAAAAATCCTGTACTGAGCAAAAAAGAAGTCTCAAAAAATGTAATAAGATTAAAATCATGCAAAGTATGCTCTCTGACCACAATAAAATTAAATTAAAAATCAATGAACAGGGCTTCCTAGGTGATGCAGTGGTTAAGAATCCACCTGCCAATGCAGGGGCACGGGTTCGAGCCCTGCTCCAGGAAGGTCCCACATACCGCAGAGCAACTAAGCCCGTGTGCCACAACTATTGAGCCTGCACTTTAGAGCCTGTGAGTCACAACTATCGAGCTCATGTGCTGCAACTACTGAAGCCCATGTGCCTAGAGCCAGTGCTCCGCAACAAGAGAAGCCACAGCAATGAGGAGCCCGCGCACCACAATGAAGAGTAACCCCCACTCACTGCAACTAAAGAAAGCCCAAGCACAGCAAAAAAAAAAAAAAGACCCAACACAGGCAATAAAATAAATAATAAATAAATAAATAAATAAATAAAATTTAAAAAAAATCAATGAACACAAATATCAGATATCAAATATTTGAAAATATCAAAATATTGGAAAATTAAGCAATACATTTCTAAATACTTCCATAGGTCCAAAAAAAGCATAGAATAATTAGGTAATACTTTTAACTAAATGATAATGAAAGCAAAACAGGTACAAATTTGTGCAATACGGCTAAAGGGAAATTTATAGCTCTATATTAGAAGAGAAGAAGTAAGTTCAACTTTAGCTTTAAAAAGAAAACTAAATTAAATGCAAATAAACAAAAGGAAGAAAATAATAAATATAGAAGCAGAAATCAATGAAACAGAATTTAAACAAACACTAGAGATAATCAACAAAGTCAAAAGTTGATTCTTTGAAAAGATTAATAAAATTGATAAACCTATACCTAGACTGACCAAGAAAAAAAGAGGGGGAAAAATACTAGCATCAAGAATGAAAGAGGGTGTCACTAGGGAAACTGCATACATTATATATCAAAAAGTACTATTATTAAAGATTTTTTGCTGAAAAACTGGACAACTCAGGACAAATGCAAGAAAAAAACTGAGGGGAGGAGACACAAATTGCCAAAACAGACACAAGAAGTTAGAAAATCTGAGTACTACAACATCGCTTTGAATTTGTAATCAGAAGCTTTCCCTCAAGGAAAATTCCAGGCTAATCTGGAGTCTCTGGTGAATTCTACTAGCATGTAAGGAAGAAATAATACTAATTCTAAACAATTTTTTTTCAGAAAATAGAAGGAGAAGAAATACTTTCCAACTCATTGTATGAGGCTCGGATAATCTTGATACCAAAACCAGATAATGACATTACAAAAAAAAAATTTACAGACCAATATCTCTCATGAACATAGACACAAAAGTCCTTAACAAAATATTAGTAATTAAATCTAGCAATGTATAAAAGAGAAAATATACCACAACTGAGTGAAATTTTTCACAGGAAGGCAAAGTTAGTTCAACACCAGAAAATCAATTAATACAGTTAACCACATAAACATTAAAATGGAAAATTGTATGATCATCTCAATAGATACAGAAAAAAGTCAACATCTCTTCATGATAAAAAAAAAAAGTTAACACTTTAGGAATAGACTCTTAGATATTTGTAGAAAACCTACAGTTAAAAGTATATTTGATGGTAAAGGACTGAAGGCTTTCTTTTTAAGATTGGGAACAAGCAAGAGATGTCCACGCTCACCACTTCTATTCAACATTTTTCTTGAAGTTCTAGCCAATGAAACAATATGGGAAAAAAAGTATAAACATTGGAAAGAAAAAACTAAAACTCTCCCTTATTTACATATAATTGTTTATATAGAAAATGCCAAAGAATCTACAAAACAACTTCTAGAACTCTTATGTACCTTTAGCAAGGTTACAGGATACCAATACAGGTCAAATACAAAAATCAATTGTTTTTCGAGATTTTAGCAATGAGTACCCAGAAAATGAAATTTAAAACCATCATATATAATAATATTAAAAATATAAAAAATACAATACTCAGAGATAAACTTAGTAAAATATGTGCAAGAGCTCCTCACTAAAAACTACTAATCATAGCTGAGAAAAAAATTAAAGAACACCTGCACTAAAAGAGAAATAGACATCTATGAATTGGAAAGCTCAATATTTCTAAAATGTTATTTTTTCCCAAATTGATCTGTAGATTGAATGCAATCCCAATCACAATCCCAGCAGGCTTTTTAACATTTGTTTTGCTTTTAGAAACTGGTAAGTTGGTTCCAAAATGTATATGAAATGCAAAATATCTAGAAAACTAATCTTGAAAAAGGAGAAATAGATTGGAGAATTTACAGTACTTGTTCAAGAAATACTATAAATTTATAGTAATCAAACTAGTGCAGTATTGGCATAAGGACAGACAAGTTGATCAAGGGAAAGGCATAGAAATCACAGAAAGAAACCCACACTTACTTAAGATCATGAACCTAAAAGCAAAAGCTAAAATGTTGATACATCTAGGAAAATTTTAGGAGAATTTCTTTGCCAACTTGATTTAGGCAAACACTTCTTAGAAGACAGAAAGCGCTAACAATAAAAAACACAAAACAGAAAAAAAACTAGATTTCATTCAAATTAAAAGCTTCTGCTCACCAGAGACACCATTAAGAACATTAATAAGCAAGCCACAGACCAGGAGAAAATCTTTGCAAAATATATATCAGACAAAGAACTTGTTTCCAGAATACATAAATAAGTCCTACAAATCACTAACAATAAGACAACCTCATGTGCAAAAAAATTGGCAAAAGATTGAACAGATACTTTACAAAGGAAAAATATACAAATGACAAGTAAGACATGAAAAGTGCTTAACATGTTTATCAGGGAAATTAAAATTAAACCCCAAATGCAATACCACTACACACATGCTAGGATGACTCAAATGAAAAGCAATGACAATACCAAGTGTTGGTGGCAACAACCAGAACTCTCACACATCGCTAGTGAGAGGGTAAAATGTCACAAGATTTGGAAGACAGCTGTGAGGTTTCTTATAGCCTTAAATTCCTACCTATGTCCCATCAATTCCCTGGATATATACCTGAAATTAACGTAAATGTATGTCCACAAATGTGTGTACAAGAATGTTCATGGCAAATTTATTCACCAGTTGATATGAAGTTAATATTTATAATTCATATCATTTATTCACAGTAAGCCCTAAATGGAAACAATCCAAATGTATGTCAAAAGGAAAGTAAGTAAACAAACTGTGCTATATTCAGACAACGGAATACTGTGAAGTGACGCAAAGGAATGAACCACTGCTGTATGCAACAACAGGAATGAATCTCCAAAATACTCTGAGCGAAAGAAACCAGATTCATTGATATGAAGATGCAGAACAAGCAAAACTACTTTATGGGTTTAGTCCACAGCAGTAGTTTCCTATAGCAAAGGGAGTTGACTGGGAAGGGACAAGAAGAAATTGGGAGGAAGGAAAATTTCTGTTATCTTGAAAATGATGTGGGTTAGATTTACGTGAATTTGTCAAAACTCTTCAAATTATGCTCTTATGATCTGTGCATTTCACTGTATGTAAATTTTACATTAATACCCTTTTTAAAAAAGGAAACCATATCTACTCATGGTTTGCTCTAAGAATACAGTTCTTTCTGAAAACCTAACAATGTCAATGCATGCGTAGACAAGGTGCTTTGTTCATTTCTGTCAAGGCTTTGGTTTTGCATTGGTACTTGATCTGGACCATATTTCATACAATCCACTAACAGATACATTTGAAACATTACTAATTGTTTCTCTAAATGATTCAACCTTTGTTACACTTTTCTACCACTTGAAAAACAACCCATTTTTGTTGTCAAGAATCTGGTCAGCAGCAAGGAGTGTTTTTAGTGAGGATTAGCTGCTTCCTGCGGCATTAACTCCTTCCCGTATACCCTGCAGTTCAGTAATAACTCTCTGCCATTAAAACAGAATTTCCTGGGGGCTTTCCTGGGGGCGCAGTGGTTAAGAATCCACCTGCCAATGCAGGGAACACGGGTTCGAGCCCTGGTCAGGGAAGATCCCACATGCCGCGGAGCAACTAAGCCCGTGCGCCACAACTACTGAAGCCTACAGGCCTGAAGCCTGTGCTCCACAAGAGAAGCAACCGCACTTGAGAAGCCTGTGCACTGCAAAGAAGAGTAGCCCCCACTTGAAAGCCCGTGCGCAGCAACAAAGACCCACCGCAGCCAATAAATAAATAAATTTATAAAAAAACAAAACAAAACATAATTTCCTATGTCCTTAAGCTTGGGCAGCTCTTTCCACCTCTGTATTTTGGTTTGCACTTTGCCCATGATCTGAACAACTTCTGCTTTTCTGCATTTCTCATTCATTCAATAAATATTTATTGCATAGCAACCAGGGGTCAGGTGATGGGTGACTGTATTCAGGCTGGTAAGGATCCAATCCAAAAAAAAAAGCAGATAAGGTTTCATCTCTGAGTTTATAGTCTGGAGTATCTGGGTTCAGACAAATCAAATAATCACACAGGAACGTGTAATTAGAAGTGTGAAACAGCATGACACACACACTGGGAATAGAAGTGAGATGGTACATGACAGCATTTAACAAGTGGATCTCGTTTATAACATAACAAGTAGACTTTGATGAGATAAATTTTTAATTGACATCAAGAGACTTTAGAAGAGCAAACTGGGAAATACAGATGAGATGGTGGGTGAATGGGTTTCAGGCAGAGGGAGTGAGTGGCATGTCCAAAATCGTTACAGCAGGAGGGAGCACGGCATTCTACAGGAGCCAAAAGAAGACCAGAGTACTAGAGGGCGCAGGATCAATTAAAGCTGGAGAAACATGCATGCTAAATACTCTAGCCTTTTTGTTCTTGAACAGTAGGAAGCCACCAAGGGGGTTTAAGTATACGTGTTGGGGAGAAGAAAGAATTTTTAAATAGATTTGAAAACACTGCTTTAGCAGTCACAATTCTTCAAGGTTGTTTTACATACTACCTCCCCCATTGTCTTTCCCCTCTAGCAGAGGTGATTTCTATCTCCTCTGAACACCACAGCCATTTTCTTCATCCCTTGTAGAATCCTCACTTACAGAAGTCTCGTACTATTGCTTACTTGTTTACTCATTTCTACAGTATTAAAATGTTGGAAATCTGGGAATTTCTATTTCACCTTAACTCTCTGCCGTCCTAACAGTGTACTAGGGGTCCAATGTATTTGTTGTCAAATCTATGAAAAACACTAGGGGGAAAGGTACTGATTTATTCTCATCAAATGACCAAACACAGGATGAGCCAGAGCATGTCCATACTTGGCGTAATAAGTGTTGCAATGAGGATACAACACATGGCAGTGAGGTCAGTTACCTCTCAGGAGAGATCTGTTGGCTTCCCAACAGGCCCACACAGTCAGGAGAACCTCAGGACCATCATCTCATTCCAGTTCAGCTTTGGATGTCTGGGATTTTGATTTCTGGTACATGTAAGGAAATCAGACTCTGGGGAATTGATTCATGGTAACCAAATTCAGAAACAACTGGTATTTTTTTTTAAAGGATGTTACTTTCATTTTACAGAGAACAATTATGTCTTGTGTTCAAATTATGATTTGTAAATTATAGGTGAATATAGCTATAGTTGAAAACATCTCTTGAAAAAGCAAAAAAAAAAAGAAAAAGAAAAAGCAAAGAATCAGAGCAAGATAAGTTGTCTCCCCTGGATGACCAGAGTTACCCAGCTACCCCACTAGGTATGTAGCAAGGGCCACATCATCAGATTTGTTAGCCAAGGCAAGCTTTTCCTGGTTAGTGCTAGGGACACTCTGGGAAAAATTACTTAAAAACTTTCCTTTCCTAAAAGGGGCATGATATTCTTTAGTATGATAGTCTTTTCTTCAATGTATTAAAATTTTCAAAAAGGTTATGCGTAAGCCTAACAGTGCAGTTTATGAGTAAAACATTTAAAACAATGCCCAGTAAATTATTATCTGATTCATTTAAAGTGAGTTCTTGAATATCTCTTTTCTTATTTTTTTAAGCTCTTTATTGGAATCTAATTGCTTTACACTCTTGTACCAGCTTATGAGGTACACCAAAGTGAATCAGTTGTACTTATACACATATCCCCATACCCCCTCCCTCCCGCGATGTTCCCCCACCCTCCCCATCCCGGCCCTCTAAAGCATCACCCAACATCGAGTTGATCTCCCTTTGTTATACAGCAACTTCCCACTAGCTATCTATTTTACAGTTGGTAGTATATATATGTCTATGCCACTCTCTCACTTCGTCCCAGCTTCCCCTTCGCCCCCCACCCCCCCAACCCCATGTCCTCCAGTCCATTCTCTGCGTCTGCATCTTTATTCTTGTTCTGTCACTGGGTTCATCAGTACCATTTTTTAAAAAATTTTTTTAGATTCCGTATATATGAGTTAGCATACAATATTTGTTTTTCTCTTGGAATATCTCTTTTCTGATCCAGTATGAACTGATGTAATAATTTATATCTGGGACTTCCTAGATGGAGCAGTGGTTAAGAATCTGCCTGCCAATGCAGGGGATACAGGTTCGATCCCTGCTCCAGGAAGATCCCACATGCCACAGGCCAACTAAGCCCATGCACCACAACTATTGAGCCTGCGCTCTAGAGCCCATGAGCCACAACTATTGAGCCTATGTGCCACAACTACTGAAGCCCGAGTGCTTAGAGCCTGTGCTCTGCAACAAGAGAAGCTACTGCAATGAGGAGCCCGCGCACCACAATGAAGAGTAGCCCTGCTCACAGCAACTAGAGAAAGCCCGTGTGCAGCATCAAAGACGCAACACAGCCAATAAATAAATTAATTAACTAACTAATTTTAAAAAGTATGGCATTAACTATTAAAAAAATAATAATTTATCCCTGAGAGGCAATCGTATTTCTTTACTTCCACGTTCTTAAGCATGGAGAAGGTTCCTCGCTATTCTTTATTGGAAGCAAGCTACATTTATTTTGAATAAGTATAACATCTTTACAGCAGTCATCCAAACAATATTTCCTAACGAGTGCAATAAAGCATCTCGATAGCTCAAGAGTTAATTAAGAATCCTAGGGTGCCTAAATTACTTCCCCCCAAATTAACTCAATCTTTATTAGGAAGCATCTCAGTGGGAACATAAGGCTGTGAGAGTCACAGTTTTAACCTTCAGCATTATGCAGGTTAAATTCACACACTTTATGAAATATCTGGCATTAGTAAGAGTGCCAGCATATCCGTAGATCAATCAGAACAAGTTGGTTTATTTTGTTGTTCACTTGTCTGAGAACCTAGTAATTACACACAGATACATGTTAACATATTCCACTATGTGGTAACATACTTTTCTAAGATTATGAATTTGTCAAATTTGTTTTTTTATATATCCAGGGGCTAATTTATTAGGTATGTTAGAAGTTTAGGGTTAGTAGATGCTCTCAAAGAATATTAGTCATAATATTGTTATCCTCTTTATCTTCAGTAATGCATTTTGCCTTAAAGTCTGCCAAGCCTGATTCTAATACACATGCATGTTTTTTGGTCTATCTTTTGTCACCCTTGTACTTTCAACTTATCCTTATGTTTAAGATATTTTTCTTAAGAACAGCACATAGCTGTATTTTTAATGCAATCATATAATCTCATTCTCAAAGTATGATTTTCAAATTGCGGTCTGAACCCATGAGGGTCCCCAAGAACCTTTGGTGGTGGTGGATATCTTAGTCCATTTGGGCTGGTATAGGGCTGGATCATGTCATAGCTGTTTGTTTGTTTTTCAGGAACCTCCATATTGCCAGCTTTCGATAATGGCTGTACCGATAATTTACACTTCCACCAACAGTGCACAAAGATTCCCTCTTCTCCACATCTTCAACGTATGTATTACCTCATCTTTTGGATAACAGACATTCTAATAGGTGTGAGGTGATATCTCATTGTGGTTTGGATTTGCATTTCCTCAATAATGATATTGAGCATTTTTTCATGTACTTGGCCATTTGTATGTCTTTGGAAAAATGTCTATTCAGGCTCTCTGCCCATTTTTTAATCAGATTTTTGCGTCTTGCGATTGAATTGTGTGAGTTCCTTATATTTTGGATATAAATCCCTTATCAGATGTATGGTTTGCAAATATTTTCCCCCATTCTGCAGGTTGCCTTTACATTTTCTTGATTGTTTCTTTTGTAGTGCAGAAACTTTTTCACTTGATGTAGTCCCAATTGTTGATTTTTACTTTTGTTGCTTGTGCTTTAGATGTCATATCCCAAAAAATCCATTGCCAATCCAGTGTCAAGCAGATTTTCCCCTATGTTTTCTTCTAGGATTTTTATAGTTTCAGTTCTTATATATAAAAGTCCTTAGTCCATTTTGAATTAATTTTTGTGAATGGCATTAAGATAGGGGTCCAATTTCATTCTTTTGCATGTGAATATCCAGCTTTTTCAACACCATTTATTGAAGTATCACCACTATCCTTTCCCCACTGAGTATTTTTGGCTGCCTTGTTAAATATTAATTGGCCCTGTATGTGTGGGATTATTTCTTGGGCTCTCAATTCTGTTCCATTGGTCTATGTGTCTGTTTTTATATTAATACCATACTGAGAAACTCTTTTTAATTATTACTAAGACATTGTTTTTGTCATTCTCATTCATTCATGAGTGTACTGTGGTTTTCCAGAGGCTAGATAGTGCGTGATATTGCATGAGGTTGAATGCAGAAGCAGATGTGTAAATCCAGCCAGACAGTAAAGTCAGACAATAAAGAGATTTGTAAAAATGCAAAAACACCTTTTAACAATTTGAAACTCTCAGATCTTACTGACAACAATAAGATTTTATTGATGACAATAATTCATTTTATCTTGACACTTGTGTGAAAATTCAACTGAGGTAGAATTCCAGATTACAGTTATATCCTCTTGATATTCTGAAGGTATTATTCCATTGTCTTCTTATTTCTTTTATTACGTTTGAGAATTAGTTGTGTTGGCTGAAATTCTTAGGGATATAATCTTGATGTTTTCTGATCTGTTGATTCTAGCTCATGGAGTAAATATTTCCTCATACATTCTACAATTTAAATTGTGGGTTTATCTTCATTGAGACCTAATACCTGCACAGTTCAAAATGAGAGAGGAAGTCCCTCTGAGGATGTTTTGTATATGCTCCCTTCAAGTGCTTCAAGGTGACCACCAGTCTCAGACCATTTTTTTTTAATTTTGGTAAAGTATACACAACAAAATATTTATCATTTTAACCATTTGTAAATATACAGTTCAGTGACATTAAATACATTCACAGTGTTGTGTGAACCACTTTTATGCCCAAAACTTTTTCTTCATCTCCAGCATAAATTTTGTATCCATTAAACAATAACTTTCCATTTTTCCCTCCCACAACCTCAGGTAATCTCTATTTTCTGTATCTAGGAATTTGCCTATTCTAGGTACCTCATATAAGCAGAATCATACAATATTTGTCCTTCTCTGTCTGGCTTATTTCACTTAAAATAATGTTTTCAGAGTCTATGCATGTTGTAGCATATATTAAGATTTCATTCCTTTTCGTGGCTGAATAATAGTCCACTGTATGTATATACCACATTTTGTTTATCCATTCATCTGTTGATAGACACTTAAGGTTGTTTCTACCTTTCAGCTGTTTTGGATAATGCTGTTATAAAAATTGGTGTGCAAATACTTAAGTCCTTGCTTTTAATTTGTTTAGATATGTACCTAGGAATGGAATTACTGGGTCATACGGTAGATCTGTGTTTAACTTTTGGAGGAACCATCAAACTGTTTACCCCAGCAGCTCCACCATTTTACATTCCCACCATAATGTATGAGGGTTCCAATTTCTCCACATCCTGGCTAACACTTGATACTTTCCACTTTATTGATTATAACCATCATAGTAGGTGTGATGTAGAGACCACTCGTGATTTAAATCGTTAGCTTGGGGTTTCCTGGACCTCACAGGTAGTTCATACTCAAAATCCAAACTTGTGTGAGGGCTGATCCTGGCTATCAAATCCTCAGGGGATCAGATTATTTCCATACAATGGCCTAAGAGCCCATGCCTATCCCAACAAGCTTCCTATCATCTCATTGTCCAAGTAAGCAGATTTTTCTAAGCCACCCATTTCACTAAAGTGCAGACCTCCAATATATAGAATATGATTGCATGTGCCCATCATCAGAAGACACTGTAGCTGGATTACCATTAAAATCCAAACTACCCCACCCCCCCCCGACACACACACACACACACACACACACACACACACACACCTCCCTTAGCCCTCCTTTTTCAGGGCTCCAACAAAATCAGCTCACAGATTTTCTCCTAGGGTTCACCTACCCACAAAAGCCTGCTTCACGTGCCACCTTTATCTGTGACCCAAGAGCATTCTCCTTACTTTATTGCAATTAGGCGATGCTTTAAAATATATTTATCTTATTTTACTTTATATTTTAGTATTTTTATTGGGAGGATTTTCAGATTACTTAGTCCATCTATTGTCAAATTATCCTCCAAAATATTATGTTCAATCTTCTGGCTTTATTTTTAGAAACCAATCATACTATGTGATTGGCAAATTTAAAAATCTAGAAATAATTCTACTTATCACCTTTTAAACATATGTTCAACATTTGATCAAAATATTTACAATCCTTAGGAGTAAAGTGCAAAAATATGTCATCATAAAAGTTTGGATTATTGACATATTGCAATATTTCTCAGAGTTAGGTAGAACAATTTTCAAAATCAACTAATATTTTAATTATGAAAATAACTATTTCAATATCATTAGCAAAGTGTTGTATTAAACCAGATTAAACCGCTTTCATAACTGCAAGACGTATGTAACATACATGCTGAATCTCTAAGAATGCATTTCTCACATTTATCTTCTTGGAGCATTTTGTGGTACTAAATATTCAGACACATCACTTCTGGGAACTCTGACTTCGACATTTAAAATTCAAATTTCCAATTTTTCCATCAAGTTATATAAATCAGGCCGTTATCATATCTGGATCATGACATAAATGATTCAGTAGCTTTTAGAATTAATGATGGGCTCTGAGTCTTGGTAGCGACAATATTTTTACCTTAAAAAAAGCTCAACTTTTAATTCTTCATTTTTAATATTACCATAATCTCTGATACATATTTTATATATCAATAATCATAATAAAAAAGTTTTAGAATACTTATAGTCTTTGATATGTTAGATTATGGGAATATAGAAAGGAATTAGAGATCTCAATACAGAAGGGAAAACACATATTTAAGGAGTAAGTTCTCCATAGCAACAGAATCATATATATTTGTCCCACAGTGATTGTACCAAAATAACTTATCTGAAGCCCTGGACACTTTAAGTTAATGGAAAAACTGAAGAGAACATTAAAGTCTCATTACTCTAGATGGTGATTTATGAATTAGGTTTAATAGTCTAAGTATTCTCCCATCTGCTGAAAAATATATCTTTAGAGATTTAATATTAATTTTAATAATTCTGGTTTTGAAAGCAGTTTTTCATAGAACTTGTTAAAAGAATTTGTAATACTACTTTGAAAAAAACCTCTAAAGTTTCATATGATTGCAATTGCTCTGAAATATAAAAACAAAGCCACTAAAATATATGTAAATATCAAAGGAATGGAAATAACTTCATAAAAAATTTACACGGTTCGTTGTCTACTAAAGGACTGATTTTCCAGTTTGTAAATTGTGGTAATTCCTAGATTATTCTCCTGATTTTTTTTCTACTAACTAGTCATATCTCTGTTAATTAACTATATCAAAAGGTGAACAAAACTGAAAATTTTTTAAATCACAAAATATTTGAGTAGGAAAAGTCCCCAGAGAGGATCTATTGAAGCCACTTAATTTACAAATAAGGAAACTGATGCCAGTTTCTGCACTGTTTAAATTTTAATAAATTCCATTATCAAAATGACTAAAATCCCAAATAAAAGATTACTGTATTGTTCTAAAATAATTCCATATTGGCAAAACATATCACTGCCATTGGTCACATTCCTTTAAGGGAGAGCACTCACAATAAGAGTATCACAGTTTTGCTTCAGCTATTTGTTTCATTTTTATTTTAAATCTTAAAATGGTGGTAACTTACCTCTTTCTTAGAGCTATGGTGAGAACTGAATGAGAGAATGAAACCAGAGTGCCTAGCTCAGAGTCTGGGGCATAGCAGGTGGTCAAAATAAATATCGCTTTGCTTCGCTCTCTGCATTGTCATTATATAATTATTCCATTATATAATTATTTTACCTTTAGTTCAAAGGTAGTAAAAAGTGTAAAACTCGATGGAAAACTATGGCCCACTTCAAATTACTTTTTCCAAGTTACTCAAGAATTCAAAATAAATTGATAAGACATAAACAAATATGAAAAATAAACAAATGTCCCATCTTGCCTGTGCTTACTTGGAAGATATAAGACAGGTTATACTAAAGCTCCAGGTTTGCCATTGAAAGCTCAGTCCACTTCTCTATCTTTTTTAGTACCAGAAAGTAACCTGAGGGACACCTAGACATAAGGAAATCACCCAGATGCAGTCGACTTTCAGCAGCTCTAGTTTTAATCAGGAATTCAACACACATACATTATGGAGCAACTGCTATGTAGTGGCCACTGGGGTAGTTGTTCGTGAGTATCAAAATTAATAAGAAACTGTCCTTTTCCTCAGAAAACTAAGGAATCTATTACAGCACTTAAGCTCAGTATAGAAAACGAAATACGACAGAAAGGAATAAAGGTGGAGAACCGTTTAGGGAGATGTCTGCCTGCTTGGAAGCAGAAGGAGAAATTAGGTCTGAGCTTCGTCTTGACTAGGAATTAGCCAATTCAAGGGCTGGCAGAAAGGAGAACATTTTATCCAGGACATGCAGAGACAAGAGACAAGATGTTATGAAGTGGATGGGAAAGCGTGACAGTGCAAGCCACAGGAACATATGGGAACTTGAGGCAATTATTGTGGAGACTTGTTGATTTTCCTTTCAGTAACAATTATTTCTGATGAGAGTGACAGATATTCAGGGAAGAACCTTGCCACATATAAATTTTCTTTTTAAGAAAAGATGACTAGGTACAAATTTCAATAAAAATTATTAAATAAACAAAGAACAACCTAACCTTACACCTAAAACAATTAGAAAAAGAAGAACAAAGAAACCCCAAAGTGAGCAGAAGGAAAGAAATCATAAAGATCAGAGCAGAAATAAATGAAAAAGAAAGGAAGGAAGCCATAGCAAAAATTAATAAAACTAAAAGCTGGTTCTTTGAGAAGATTAACAAAATTGATAAACCATTAGCCAGACTCATCAAGAAAAAAAGGGAGAAGATGCAAATCAACAGAATTAGAAATGAAAAAGGAGAAGTCACAACGGACACCTCAGAAATACAAAAGATCATGAGAGACAACTACAAGCAACTCTATGCCAATCAATTGGATAACCTGGAAGAAATGGATACATTCTTAGAAAAATACAGTCTTCCAAGATGGAACCAGGAAGAAATAGAAACCATGAACAGACCAATCACAAGTACGGAAATTGAGGCAGTGATTAAAAATCTCCAAACACACAAAAGCCCAGGACCAGATGGGTTCACGGGCGAATTCTATCAAACATTTAGAGAAGAGCTAACACCTATCCTTCTCAAACTCTTCCAAAATATTGCAGAAGGCGGAACACTCCCAAACTCATTCTACGAGGCCACCATCACTCTGATATCAAAACCAGGCAAAGATGTCACAAAAAAAGAAAATTATAGACCGATATCACTGATGAATATAGATGCAAAAATCCTCAACAAAATACTAGCTAACAGACTCCAACAGCACATTAAAAAAATCATACACCATGATCAAGTGGGGTTTATCCCTGGGATGCAAAGATTCTTCAATATACGCAAATAAATCAACGTGATATATCATATCAAAACATTGAAGGATAAAAACCATATGATCATCTCAATAGATGCAGAAAAAGCTTTTGACAATGTTCAACATCCATTTATGATAAAAGCTCTTCAGAAAATGGGCACAGAAGGAAACTACCTCAACATAATAAAAGCCATATGTGAGAAACCCAAAGCCAACATCGTTCTCAATGGGGAAAAACTGGAAGAATTCCCTCTAAGAACAGGAACAAGACAAGAGTGTCCACTCTCACCACTATTATTCAACATAGTTTTGGAACTGTTAGCCACAGCAATCAGAGAAGACAAAGAAATAAAAGGAATCCAAATTGGAAAAGAAGAAGTAAAATTGTCACTCTTTGCAGATGACATGATATTATATATAGAAAACCCTAAAGATGCTACCAGAAAAGTGCTAGCACTGATAGATGAATTTAGTAAAGTAGCAGGATACAAAATTAATGCACAGAAATCTCTTGCATTCCTATACACTAACAACGAAAGAGCAGAAAGAGAAATTAAGGAAACTCTCCCATTTACCATTGCAACCAAAAGAATAAAATACCTAGGAATAAATCTGCCTAAGGAGGCAAAAGATCTGTATGCAGAAAACTATAAGACACTGATGAAAGAAATCAAAGACGACACAAACAGATGGAGGGACATACCATGTTCTTGGATTGGAAGAATCAATATTGTGAAAATGACTATCTTACCCAAAACAATTTACAGATTCAACGCAATCCCGATCAAATTACCAACGGCATTTTTCACAGAACTAGAACAAGAAATCTTATGATTTGTATGGAAACACAAAAGACCCCGAATAGCCAAAGCAATCTTGAGAAGGAAAGACGGAGTTGGTGGAATTAGGCTTCCTGACTTCAAACTATACTACAAGGCCACCATGATCAAGACAGTGTGGTACTGGCACAAAAATAGAAAGTGAGATCAATAGAACAGAATAAAGAACTCAGAGGTAAACCCAAGCATATATGGGCAGCTTATCTTTGACAAAGGAGGCACAAATATACAATGGAAAAAAGACAGCCTCTTCAATAAGTGGTGCTGGGAAAATTGGACAGCAACATGTAAAAGAATGAAATTAGAACACTTCCTAACACCATACACAAAAATAAACTCCAAATGGATTAAAGACCTACATGGAAGGCCAGACACTATCAAACTCCTAGAGGAAAACATAGGCAGAACACTCTATGACATCCATCAAAGCAAGATCCTTTCTGACCCACCTCCTAGAATCACGGAAATAAAATCAAGAATAAACAAATGGGACCTCATAAAACTTAAAAGCTTTGGCACAGCGAAAGAAACCATAAACAAGACTAAAAGGCAACCCTCAGAATGGGAAAAAATAGTTGCCTATGAAACAACGGACAAAGGATTAACCTCCAAAATATACAAGCAGCTCATGCAGCTTAATACCAAAAAAGCAAATAACCCAATCCACAAATGGGCGGAAGACCTAAATAGACATTTCTCCAAAGAAGACAAACAGATGGCCAACAAACACATGAAAAGATGCTCAACATCACTAATCATTAGAGAAATGCAAGTCAAAGCCACAATGAGGTGTCACCTCACACCGATCAGAACGGCCATCATCACAAAATCTGGAAACAACAAATGTTGGAGAGGGTGTGGAGAAAAGGGAACTCTCCTGCACTGTTGGTGGGATTGTAAGTTGGTACAACCACTATGGAAAACAATTTGGAGGTTCCTTAAAAAACTACAACTAGAACTACCATATGATCCAGTAATCCCACTCCTGAGCATATACCCAAAGAAAACCATAATCCCAAAAGAAACGTGTACCATCATGTTTATTGCAGCACTATTTACAATAGCCAGGACATGGAAGCAACCTAAATGCCCATCAACAAATGAATGGATAAAGAAGATGTGGCATATATATACAATGGAATATTCCTCAGCTCTAAAAAGGGATGAGATGGAGCTCTATGTAATGAGGTGGATAGACCTAGAGTCTGTCATACAGAGTGAAGTAAGTCAGAAAGAGAAAGACAAATATTGTATGCTAACTCACATATACGGAATCTAAAAATGGAACTGATGATCTCAGTGACAAGAACAAGGACGCAGGTGCAGAGAATGGACTGGAGAACTCGAGGTTTGGGAGGGGCCGGGGGGTGAAGGGGAAGCTGAGACGAAGCAAGAGAGTAGCACAGACATATATATACTACCAAGTGTAAAGTAGATAGCCAGTGGGAAGCTGTTGTATAACAAAGGGAGTTCAACTCGAGGATGGAAGATGCCTTAGAGGACTGGGACAGGGAGGGTGGGGGGGACTTGAGGGAGGGTGGGAGAGGGAGTCAAGGGAGGGAGGGAATACGGGGATATGTGTATAAAAACAGATGATTGAACTTGGTGTACCCCCAAAAAAATAATAAATAAATAAATAAAATTTTAAAAAAAAAGAAAAGATGACTAGCTACAAATTTCAATATAAATTATTAAATAAACAAAGAAAGTGAAGTGACTGATAAGGTGGTCAGGATAGGCTTCGTAAGAGCAGGAAGGATTAAAAAATAGACATGCATGAACCCACTGAAATAAAGTAGTTGTACAGGTTTGGAGCAACTAGCAACAGACTTTTAAGTAAAGAAAAGCAAGTCTGAGGACTGACTCCACCTGACTTCAAAACTTACTATAAAGCTGCAGTGATCAAGACAGTATGATATTCATAAAAGAATAAAAAAAATAAATCTATGAAACAGAATACAGAGCCTAGAAATACTTACACAAACATAGACAATTAATCTTTGACAAAGGCAGCAAAGGACAGTAGAACAAGGATAGTCTTTTCAACAAATGATGCTGGAATAATTGGACATCCACACGCGAAAAAAAAAATGAATCTAGACACAGACTTTACACCTTCCACAAACATTAACTCAAATGGATCACACTAAAATGCAAAACCACAGAACTCCCAGAAGATAACACAGAAGAAAATCTAGGTGACAAGTATGATGATGATATTTTAAATACAACACCAAAGTACAATCCATGAAAGAAATAATTGGTAAACTGGACTTCATGACAATTAAAAACTTCTGCTCTGCAAAAGACAATGTCAAGAGAAGGGAAAGACAAGCCACAGGTTACGAGAAAATATCTGCAAAAGGCATATCTGATAAAGGACTATCATTCAACATTTACAAAGAATTCTTAAAACAGCAATAAGAAAATGGAGAATCTAATTTTTAAAAATGGGCAAAAGGTCTTAACAGACACCTCACTAAAGAAGATATACACATGGCAAGTAAGCATATGAAAAGGTGTTCAATATCACATGTCATTAGGGAATTGAGATTTTTTTATAAATTTATTTATTTACTTATTTATTCTTGGCTGCATTGGGTCTTCGTTGCTGCGAGGGCTTTCTCTAGCTGTAGCAAGGGTGGGCTACTCTTTGTTGTGGTGCACAGGCTTCTTATTTCAGTGGCTTCTCTTGTTGCAGAGCACTGGCCCTAGGTGCTTCAGTACTTGCGGCACATGGGCTCAGTAGTTGTGGCTGGCGGGCTCTAGAGTGCAGGCTCAGTGGTTGTGGCACATGGGCTTAGTTGCCCCGTGGCATGTGGGATCTTCCTGGACCAGGGATCAAACCCATGTCCCTTGCATTGGCAGGCAGACTCTTAACCACTGTGCCACCAGGGAAGTCCCAGGAATTGAGAATTAAAACAATGAGATACCACCACACACCTTTTAGGATGGCCAAAATCCAAAACACTGACAACAGCAAATACTGGAGAGGATGCAAAGCAACACAAATTCAGACACTACTAGTGGGAATGCAAAATGAGGCAGCCACTTTGGAAGACCGTCTGGCAGTTTCCTACAAAACTAAACATACTCATCTCACACAATCCAGGAATCACTGTTCTTGGCATGTACTCAAATGCTGACATCTATGTCCACATGAAAACCTGAACATGGAAACTTACGGGAACTTTATTTATAACTGCCAAAACTTGGACGCATTCAAGATGTCCTTTAGAAAGTGAATGGATAAATACACTGTGGTATAAACAGACAATGGAATATTATTCAGTGCTAAAAATGAGTTACCAATTCATGAAAAGACATGGAAGAAACTTAAACACATACTACTAAGTGAAATAAGCCAGTCTGAAAGGGCTGCCTACACACTGGATGATCCCTCCCAACTACCTGAATTCTGGAAAAGGCAAAACCATGGAGACATAAAAAAATCAGTCGCTGACAGTATTGCAGGGAGGCAGAACACAGAGGGTTTTTAGGGTAGTGAAAACACCCTGTATGATACTACAATGGTGGATACATATCATTATATATTCATCTAAACACACAGAATGTGTAATACCAGGAATAACCCCTCATGTGAACTATGAACTCTGGATGATAAAGATGTGTCCATGTACCTAAATAGACATTTCTCCAAATGAGATATTCGGATGGCCAACAGGCACATGAAAAGATGCTCAATATCACTAATTATTAGAGAAATGCAAATCAAAAATACAATGAGGTAGCACCTCACAACAGTCAGAATGGCCATCATTAAAAAGTCGACAGGGCTTCCCTGGTGGCGCAGTGGTTAAGAACCCACCTGCCAATGCAGGGGACACGGGTTCAATCCCTGGTCCGGGAAGATCCTACATGCCGCAGAGCAACTGAGCCCGTGCGCCCCAACTACTGAGTCCGCACCCTGCAACTACTGAAGCCTGCCAGCCTAGAGCCTGAGCTCCGCAGCAAGAGAAGCCACTGCACTGAGAAGCCTGCGCACCACAACGAAGAGCAGCCCCTGCTCATCACAACTAGAGAAAGCCCGGGCCCAGCAACAAAGACCCAATGCAGCCAATAAATAAATAAATAAATAAATAAATTTTAAAAATGGTGTTCTTCAAGGTTTAAAAAAAAAGAAAAAAAAAGGCTACAAATAAGAAATGCTGGAGAGGGCCTGGAGAAAAGGGAACCCTCCTACACTGGTGGTAGGAATGTAAATTGGTGCAGCTATTTTAGAAAACAGTATGGAGGTTTCTTAAAAAAACTAAAAATAGAGTTGCCATGTGACCCAGCAATCCCAGTCTGGGGCCTCTATCCAGAAAAAACTGCAATTTGAAAGGATACACGCACCCCAATGTTCACAGCAGCACTATCTACAGTAGCCAAGACATGCGAGCAACCTAATGTCCATCTACAGAGGAGCAGATAAAGATCTGCTACACGTATACAATAGAATACTTACTGGGCCGTGATAAAGAATGAAATAATGCCATTGGAAGCAACATGGATGGACCTGGAGATTATCATACTAAGTGAAATAAGTCAGGAAGAGGAAGACAAACACCATATGATGTTACTTACGTGTGGCATCTAAAATATGATACAAATGAACCTATTTACAAAACAGAGACAGACTCATAGACATAGAAAACAAATTTGTGGTTACCAAAGGGAAAAGTGGGTGGGGAAGAGATAAATTAGGAGTTTGGGATTAGCAGATACAAACTACTATATATGAAATAGATAAACAACAAGGTCTTACTGTATAACACAGGGAACCATATTCAATCTCCTGTAATAGAGTGGGAAGACAAGGGGTAGGGAAATAAAAGGAGGAAATATAAAGGCCTCCAGGAATTTTGTAAAAGTATAAAGGAAGTCATAATCCTACACTTGTTCATTGATCCTGAGTTCATAATGATATAATGTTAATTAATATTTTATTTAAATATGAATGAAGGGGGCAGAGTCAAGATGACAGCCTGGGAAGACGCAGAGATCACATCTCCCCACAAATAGATCAGTTGCCAGATGCCAGCGGGGGACCTGAGACCCAAGCAGACTGCGGGAACCCCGCAGCAACCAGGTAGGACCTGGGGCAAGTCAGGGGGGCGGGGAAGGGGAAGCCACACTGGACCAGCGCCCCTGGGGGGTGGCTGGGGGAGGTCTGGAGGGACCGTTGAGGGCTGGGGAGATCAGGAAACTGCAACTGGGTTTCTCCCACCCAGGAGGCCAGGAGGCCTGCTGAGCTCCCCAGCTTGAGGGCCTGCTGGGCCCCCCAGCAGGGTCCTCCACCCTCCAAGGCCCCGCTGGGCTGCCTGGGTCCTGGGGGTGTGCGAAGGAGGGAGGAGGGGTGAGGAGGTGGAGAGGCGGACAGGTGGGGTGGGGGCCTTGAGATTGGGGAATATTACTCAGCCATAAAAAGGAATGAAATTGAACTATATGTCATGAGGTGGATAGACCTAGAGACTGTCATACAGAGTGAAGTAAGTGAGAAAGAGAAAAACAAACACTGTATGCTAACACATATATATGGAATCTGCAGAAATGGTACTGATGAATCCAGTGACAGGCAAGAGTGGAGATACAGAAGTAGAGAATGGACTTGAGGACATGGGGCTGGGGTGAGGGGCAAAGGGGAAGCTGGAATGAGGTGAGAGAGTAGCATAGACGTATTTACACTACCAGCTGTAAAATAGATAGCTAGTGGGAAGTTGCTGTATAACAAAAGGAGATGAAGTTCATGGGAGATGCCTTGGGAGGCCGGGACGGGGAGGGTGGGGGGGAGTCGCGGGATGGAAGGGATATGGGTATATGTGTGTAGATGCAGCTGGTTCACTTTGGTGTAGCTCAGAGATGGGTACAAGAGTGTAAAGCAAATATATTCCAATAAGGAGTTTAAAAAATATATTCCATTGTATATATGTGCCACATCTTCTTTATCCATTCATCTGTTGATGGGCATTTAGGTTGCTTCCATGCCCTGGCTATTGTAAATAGTGCTGCAATGAATATTGTGGTACATGGATCTTCTTGAATTATGGTTTTCTCAGGGTATATGCCCAGTAGTGGGATTACTGGGTCATATGGTAGTTCTAGTTTTAGTGTTTTGAGGAACCTCCATACTGTTGTCCTTAGTGGCTGTATCAATTTACATTCCCAGCGACAGTGCAGGAGGGTTCCCTTTTCTCCACACCCTCTCCAGCATTTATTATTTGCAGATTTTTTGATGATGGCCATTCTGACTCGTGTGAAGGTGATACCTCGTTTTGGTTTTGATTTGCATTTCTCTAATGATTAGTGATGTTGAGCATCTTTTCATGTGCCTCTTGGCCATCTGTATGTCTTCTTTGGAGAAATGTCTATTTAGGACTTCCATGCTGGGCAATAGAGTTATTAAAAACCAATTTCCACTCTCACTTAGCAGCATGTCTTGCCACTGCTAGACATTTGAAATTGTGTAATTCTGATGGGTATGAAGTGGTATCTAATTATTGCTTTCATTTTGTCATGCAGAGGTTTTAAATTCTCATTACTCACATTTATCAGTCTTTTATTGCTTGAGCTTTTAAATTGATTCCTCAGAAATCTATAATATCCTTCTGTTCCCAAAGTGCCAAAAGATGTAAAGTTTTGCTTTTTGCATTGAGGTCCTTAAATCACCAGAAAATTATATCTTTTGTTTGCTGTGAAGTAGGAATCAAACTCTTGCCACCACGATACCATGAGAGTTAGTTGTCCCAGTCCCATTCATTGACTAGTCTATCATTTCCCTAACAGTTTGTGATGTCATTTCTGTCACACATGAGCTTTATTTAGGTATTTCCTTATTGATTTTGTTGTAAAATATACATAACATAAAATTTTGTATTTATTCATTTTAAGTGTGGAGGTTAGCGGCACAAATTACTTTCACAATGCTCTGCAAACATCACCATTATACTACTTATTTCTCAAACTTTTCCATTTCCCCAAACACAAGTTTTATCCTAATTAAGCAATAATTTGTCATTTTGCTTCACCTCTGTCCCTGATAAACTCTGGTCTACTTTGTGTCTCTATGAATTTGCCCCTTCTATATGTTTTCTATAAGTAGAATCATACAATATTTGCTTCTTTTTGTCTGGCTAATTTCATTTAGCATAATATCTCCATGTTTCATCCATGTTATAGCATGTGTCAGAATTGCAGCCCTTTTTAAGGTAAAAGAATGGACAAATAGATCCATGGAATATAATAAACAGCCCAGAAGCCCACAGTGGAGCAAAGATGGTCTCTTCAACAAATGGTGCCAGAACAACTGGACATCCACAGGCAAAAATATGAACCTAGCCACTCTTTATGAAAATTAATTTAAAATGGGTTATAGACCTAAATGCAAAAGTACAACATAGGAGAGAATTTCAATGACCTTGAGTTTGGTCACTTTACCCCTTGGAGTATTAATAAGTCATCATATAATTGCTGCCCTCCACATTTTTTGTTTTTTTGGTTTTTTTCTAGAATGCCTGGTTCATTATAAGCAGTGTAAGAATTGTTTTAAATATAAATAAATTTCAAAACCAAACTTATAGTAGACCCTGAATATCATGGAGGCAGGCTTTTATCTGGAGGTTAAAAATCACATTTCCATGTGAAAAATGTCAAAAACAAAGGACTTGCAATTGTCATTTTCTCTATTATCTTATTTTTGGGTATCTGTTTCTGTTTGGTATATATAAATGGTAAAACGTTTATAAGATTTGCTGTAGGTGAACTTGTTCAATATAAAATATGGGTGACCATAAATTCTGGAAACATTGACAATGTTTGTAAAATAGACAGAGGGACTTCCCTCTTACCCAGTGGGTAAGGCTGTATGCTCCCAATGCAGGTGGCCCGGGTTTGATCCCTGGTCAGTGAGCTAGATCCCACACACGTGCCACAACTAAGAAGCCCACATGCTACAATGAAAAGATCCCACATGCTGCACCAAAGATCCCTCATGCCTCAACTAAGAACCAGAGCAGCCTAAGTAAATAAGGAAATAGATAAACAAACAAACAAACAAAAGAGCAGTTTAAAATAGATAGAATCCCCTTGATTGTTTCATGTAGGGTAAAGGTGCACGTTTATGCCATGGACATTGGATGCACAGATCGTGTGAGGCAGCGTATGACAGATGCACGTGCAGTGACGGGTGGGAGCGCTGCTTTACTGCACATTGTTCATGGCAGCTCTGCACAGCTTCCTCAACTGTGAATTGTAGTGAGCAACCCACATCCACATGGCATCACAATAAACTATTTATCATGGATATTCACCTATGTTTTCAGCTTTCAGTTCAACTTAAATTCAATGGACTGAATAATAATCAGTCTAATTCTGTTACAACAGTCAATTAAAAAGGAAAAAGTACACATTGTAAAGCATTTCCTGTATGGCATTTTTCCTAATTCGTCCCATTTTGTTATGATCATGAGACTTACCTGCATAACTTTCACTGCAAAAAACACCCCCCCCCCCCCATAGAACCCTACAGGACACCAACGACCACATTCCCTCATGCTGTGATTCAATGAGACTGTAAGGAAGTAGGGTAGAAAGTTAGTTATAAATTTGTAAAACCATGGAGAATATAAGAAGGGAACTTTTTGTTGAAATAAATGGGCCAAAAGAGCTGTATGTCAGCTGTGCTTCTCTTAGAGGAAAGACTGTGGCACTGTCATCCTAATGGATAATCTGACTTAACCAATGATAAACATTTGACAGCCATCATTAAGGTAGATTTTTACAGGGCAAGGAAAACTAGCTGCTTATGAGCAATGAGAAATATGTATGTAGTATCACTAAAATGCCCACTTTGGAAAGGGCTGAATATACGATGTGAGGATTTTGATGACTGATGTACACTTTGTGTAAATTAATGTACACTTTGATCATTGATGTACACTTTGATTCGTATGTACACGTTCTTCAAATCAGATGTGAAGAAGTCCCTCCTGGTAATTTTATAAGGCCAGGTGTACATATCAAGTGTAGGTTAAAAGATATCTTTTGAAAGACTCCACACTATTTGAAGCAAAGTGTTCTTATTTAGGCCTATAAGGAATCTAAAATGGAGGCTGCCTGAGTCTTGGAAATTGTACACTTTCAAAGAAGCATTGAAAAGATGACTCCCCCTAAGCAGTTCATCATTTTAAGCTATGTTATCTGGACATTAGGACTTTGTCATATCTTGGAACTATGCCTAATACCATTTGAGGGCATTACCACATTTTAAGGGGAAAAAAAAGCATGTTTTTGCCAGAGGGCAAAAAAGGAATACTGCCAGATATAGGATTCATTTGAAACATCTTCACATACTTTTGAGCCCCTTTCATTTAAAAAGAAAACAAAACCCACACATCTGACCCAAGCTGTGATGTGCAATACAATGTGTCAGTTGCACAGCCCCCTGGGAGGTGGGTGAGAGCCAACAGGCCTTTTTGCTGGTTTATTTTATTCCTAGAGCCCATTTGCTGCCGGCCTTTACCTTGTTTCCAAAGTAAAGAAATATATGGTCTTGGGTTCAGATCTTTTCCTCAAGGAAATAAAAACACTATGATAGTGACACCTTCTGACTGGAAGAGGGCTAACATGGGACAAGTAAGATATTTTCTCCCACTAGAGGTTGGCAGTATTTTGCTCATATTTAAAGTTTGTGATTCTCTAACCTGTGGGTCAGAGCTCAAGCTAGTGAAGACCTGCAGAGGAAAGACCTTTGCCAAAGGACCAAACAGCATGAGCATTTCTGCAAGCAGGGAACCCATTTGGGGCAAGGCTGACAGGGTCTGGGGGCCTTGGAGTTCTGGGGGGTCAGGGCAAGGTCACTGGTCCTTCTCCTGTGCTGCCAGTGTGTTATGTGACATCAGAGCTACCACGAAGGACCTATCCGTGGGTGGACACTCAGATCATAAGGAAAGCCTGTGAGACCTCTGTGGGTGGTCTCAGAAAGAGGTTTCTGAGGGATGAACTGAGAGGTCTCTGGGTGAGATTTCTCACTGTTGGTCTGTCGGTGGTCCCCTTGTGGGGTCCCTGTGGGTCCCTATGTGGGGACTCTTAGTGGGGGGCCCTCCATTGTTGGCCTTAACTGCCCCTCATGGCAGCAGAAGCGCAAAGGGACTTGTCCCTCCCTGTTCCTTGCTGTTCTGTCAGGTGCCTCTGTGCCACTTCCCTGACAGGCACATGGGGGGTCCAGCTCCCCCACCCCAGCCCTCCCCTTTTGGTGGCCCTGAGAGGACCTGGCAGCAGCCAGGCTCAGGGCCCCCACTCTGTGCCACCCTCTCCTGAGCTGCGGAGGGCGCTCTGTGCCCTGGGCGCTGCCCTGCCCCCCCAGGGGCCCTGGCTGTGCCCCCACTGCTGTGCCCACCCTGGAGGATGGGGCCCAGAGAGGGGACCTGGCTCCAGGGAGAAACTGTGGCAGGAGCAGACCTCTGTCCAGTGCCCCCCCCAAACTCAAGTCTTGGTCCTCCATGTTTGGGTCTTGACAGGCATGGGGGCAGGGCCATCCCTGCTGCCCCTGGATCAGGGTCCCTCCTGGAGCAGGACTCTCCGCCTCGGGACTGACTGGTGCACAGAGCCCCGCATCTCTCTAGAGAAGTGCTCCTGTCTCCCCGCTTTCCCTTGTGGACGGGGCCGTGGAGGCAAGCTGACAGCACCCTCATTCCCTACAGGTCACGTCCCGGCCTCTGGGTGACGCATCCTGTCTGCTGGCCTCTTTCCTCACCAGGCTCTGGGGTGAGCAAGGCTGATAGCAGGGGAGACGTGCTACGACCCCAGCACAGTCCCTGGGCCTGTAATGTCCCACCTGCCCCCTGGGAGCCTCCTTGGGCCCCGTGTGTAGGTATAGGTCACAGACCACGAGTCTGTCCCCAGCTCCCAGTCCTGTGAGAACTGATGACATACACTGTGGAGAAGTGACCCTTCCCTGCTTGGAGGCTCTGCTGCTCTGGGAGCCTGGCCCTCTGTGGAAGGCCCCAGGTGGCCGCCGTGTGTCTGGGCTCTGGGAGATGGAGTAGTGGGGAGACTCGGGTGGGGCCACCATGAGCCACCGGGCCCCTAACTTCTTTCCTCTGGGCCTGTAGACAGTGGTGGAACCCCAGGGGCTTCTTGGTCACTGCACCGCTTATGGGCACCTCTGCCACTTGCCTCCTTCCCCTGCATCCCACCCTAGGGGCACACGTCAGTGAGGTGACTGCACACACAGTCACGCCCCTGCTCGGTCCCCAGGCGGGAGGTGGGCGCCGTGAACAGGGCTGTCCTCTCTTCCAGGGCAGGGATAGACCGGCCCTTGGGGGCCTCTATACTCCCCACCTCACACCCTCCGCGCTGGGACTGCATGGTCCCCATCCTCCCCACTGCTCCAGGGAGAGAGAGGCAGAGGGAGGGTGACATTCCCGGCCCATCTCAATCCCAGCTCCATGGGGAGAGGAGGGGCTTTCAGGGCAGACATCAGCTATCCCCACTGAGACATGGGGGCAGGCTTTCTCCCACCACTGGACTTGGGGTCAGCACTGCCCCCAAACTCCCCTCCTTGTTCTGACAGATGAACTTGTCTCTGACACTTTCTGCAGCCTGAGGGCCATGTCAGCCTCTGCAAAGCCCTCCCGTAGCAGCCACACAAGTTCAAGGTAGAGAGAGAGCAGGAGAGGACTGAGCCAGATCCTGAGAGGAGGGTCTTTATGTTTAGTTCACCTTGATGCGTCCTGAATGCTGTTACTTGTTTCTGTAGTGCTGGTATTTTGGAAACTTGAGGTGCAGTGAGGGAACTGGGGTGAGGGTGAGTATTCCACGCTGGGATACTCAACCTCCCTCCCATCCCATCTGGAAGCCAAAGCAGGCACCTGGGATGAGTGGACCCTGATCCCGTCCCTTCCCCCCAGCAGGGCACGGACAGAGGCCACCATGTCTCATGAAAAAAGAACATGTATTTCAGGAAACAATAAAGATTGTGCTGGGAAGAACCCATTAGCACAGAGAGGATGTGCTAACATGAGAGAACAAAGTTTTTTTTCTGCACGGTATGCATTGTTTCTTGGAGAAGCATTTTCGTACCAGGAAAGCTGTGACTGGCATGTTCTGATTGAGCGGAAGAGGTGTATTTGTCCAGGACACAGTGCCTTGGACAGTGAAGGGGACAGCCCGGGACCCATGCCATGCTTGCTCCATGCTGGCAGGCCCTCCCTGGGTGGGGACCTGGCTCCCTGGGGGGGAAGGCCCACTTGCTGTCCCTGGGACGGGTCCACTCCCTCTTATGAGGACAGCTGTGGCCCATGGGGGTAGCTTGGTGATCGTGGGCTCTGTCTCTCATCACTCTCCTTTGCTCTTGCCAGGAGAGAAGCCTATGGTAGCAGGAGTGTGGACCTAATGGGTCCCAGAGTTCCCCTTTGCACCAATGTAACTGGGAGGCATGAAGTCCATGGTGAAGTGCCACCGTCTCCCCTGCCATCCGTCCAACAGCTGTCATGAGAGCCTGGGCCTCAGCAGCCCTGCTGTCCTTAGACAACCTACTTCTGACAGGTGCCTGGCTCTGGGCAGCGGCTGCTGCAGGCTTGCCCTTTTGCGGGGACGCGTCTGGTCCTTTGCCTTGATTGGGGAACATCCACTGCAGAAGGTGCTTAATCCTTTGTCTGAAGTGGCTTTCTGAAGGAAGCTGGCCGTTCTTCATGATTAACTGGTGGAAGTTGCTTCCTAGGGACTCTGCGGATTCCTTTTTCTGGCCAGGGTGGATCATCCCACGGGCCTGGTAGGCCCTCCGTTCTGCCAACCCTTTTTCACAATGTCCTAGTTTGGGCTTCCTGTAATTCTCGCTCCCATCAGTGGGAGCAGACTTCCTGCTCTGGCTCTTATATTGGGGCTGCCGTCTCAGGTCCTCCTGCTGCCCCTGGCTGCTCTCTCCACTGGATGTAAGAGGAGAGACTATCTGGGAAATGGACGTGTCTTCACTGGACAAGGTCTGGGAACAGGGCCGAAATTCCTGAGAAGCCAAGATGTCTGCGGCAAGGAACATGTCTGAGCAACAGTCTTTGAGAAGCGTGTCTGTGGCACAGTCGTGAAGGATCACGCCAGTTTCATAGTCATGAAGCAGCACGCCGGTGGCCCGGCCTGGAGCTTGTTTCTGCCGGTCTGTGAGCCCTTGGACCTCAAGTTTACGAAACTGTGCCTGAGTATAGGTCTTCTGGATTTGAGGCAAAAGGCTTTATATTTGACGAGAGGCTTATATTGGCCCTTGGAGACCGTGAGCTCCTCAAATCCTTAATGATTTGGGATTTGATGAGCATACTCAGTTCAAAGGTGGCTTTCGAAGCAGGGTCGCCCTCCACGGCCTCTTGGGCCCTGGCAGATTGGGACCCTGCGTTGAGATCCACCACAGTCACGCGAGACCAGGAATCCGGGGAGGCCCGTCCCCCAGCCTCCTCCTGTGGCTCCTTCCTGGCCATTGCTGGACGTGGACTGGGCTCCAGGCTGTCTTTGTGAGCCCCCACGACAAACACATTATGCCAGATTCTGCCCACAGACTTGTAGGTGGGGGTCTGCGATGGTGGCTTGTCCTCCTGTCGAGTCACAGGGGCCTCTGAGGGTGTATGGACGTTGCCAGGTGCGGGCCCTCCCAGGCCCCCCTGGGTTTCCTCACTTGCCCATGAGGGGACAGGGAAGGGACTCTCCACAGGGGGAACTGCCTCTGTTGTTATCACTTTCTCTCCCGGATGGCGCTGAGGAGGATTTTGCAAGGCTTCAGTTAACTGGGCTTTTGGGTGGGCCATAGATTCACAGGTGGCTTTCAAGGTGGCCCCTGGAAGGGGTATGGGGTGAGGCTTTTCAACTTCAAGGTACATATGAACTTGAGGACCTTGAGGGTTAGGCTCCACCTGTGCCTCACCCGAAACCTTATAAGATGTGCCTCCAGCTCCTGTTGAATATAAGGGCTGAGGACAAGAGACACATGGGAGGTGTCCATGGAGGCTCCCCCATCCTGAGAGGAGGCTGCATCTTCTGTTTGCTTATGAGCATGTGACTCTCCAGGAAGGTCTAAGACATGGGTGGCAGCAAGCCCTGGATGGTGGACATGTGCACAGTTCTGACTCTCCTGGGTCTGCTCTGCCTTCCTGCCCAAAGGGACTCCCGAGCCTTCTTCTGGAGGCTTCCTGCCTGGGCCCAATTCTCTTTCTGACTCAGGCTTCACTCTTGGAACCTTTTCTGGGGGGCTGGCTGAGGCCATGTACAGATCTTTTAGGATCCTCCCCACACTCTGCACTACAGCCTGGCTCAGGTCTTTCCCTCCCGGGATCCTTGCTGGGCACCTGGCCCCCATCTTCTGTGCATCCTGGCTGCTTTTGCCTGTACCTGCCGAGGGCCTTGAGGGCGCCTTTTTGTCCTGTGCCTGACAAGGCCTTGAGATTTCATCCTGAGGCTGCATCAGTTTCTGAGATGCTTGGATTCTGCAGGGTAGGCCACTTTGTTGCTGCATGAGTCTTTTTGGAATGTGGCACTTCAATTTCTCCTGAACCTCAGGGCTCAGCAAATCCCCAGGAAGGATGGAGGGAGAGTTCTGGGCCTGGAAAGATCTGTTCTCCTTGGAAAGGTTGGGAGTGACTTGGCTAAAGACTTCCTGAGATCTTTTCACCATAGAAGGTAAAGTTCTCCCACTTTCTATTTTCTTTTTCAAGAAGTGATTTTCCAGATCATGAAATGTTTTGGGGAAGCAAGATTGTGCCTTATTTTGAACGGTAGGGCAAGATATGTCACGGGACCCAATCTGGGAATGAGAAAAAAACTAGACTGATTGGGAAAGAGAGTGTGAGCTGGGCAGTGGTTTCCAGCTGAGCCTGACGTGTCAGCTGACACTGAAGAATGGTTGGAGTCAATGGTTGGGGTCAGGCCTGGGTCTCCATGTGAGCCTGAGGTGGTGGTTGAAAGTGAGGCATGTTGGAGTCGATGATTGGGGTTGGGCCTGGGTCTCCATGTGGGCTTGAGGTGGTGGTTGAAAGTGAGGCATAGTTGGAGTCAAGGTTTGGCCTCGGGCCTGGGTCTCCATGTGAGCCCGAGGTGGTGGTTGAAAGTGAGGCATGGTTGGTGTCAATGGTTGGGCTCGGGCCTTGCTCTCCATGTGAGTCCGAGGTGGTGGTTGACATTGGGGAATTGTTGGAGTCAAGGATTGAGATGGAGCCTGGGCCCCAGGGTGGTTTTAAGGGCTGGGCCAATGATAGTCGTGATGTTACTTTATCTTAAAAATGGAATGGTACCACAGCTGTTCTGGTTTGCCTTTATTCTCCAGAAGTGTTGGTGACCCAAGGTGTCCTGCTTGTCACCCAGAGATTTGATGCTCTTCCCCAAAGAATTAAGGTGGTAGCCTGACTCCTCCTCCTTTTCCTTCTCCTTCCAAAGCTTCAGTTCCAACCTCTTGCTGATGAGTATCTCCAGCAGCTTGTGCACCTCTGGGTTGGCAAAAGAGAGGCTACCAGGCTCTCCCTGCCTGTTTGTGGGGTCTCTCAAAAACGAGGCCTCTGGTGGGTGGTGGGGAAGGTGCTCTTGCCAGGACTCGAAGTGTGTCAAGGTGGCAGGGCTCCAGGATTTTGCAGCCACCTGCCCCCGAGATGGGGCTGAAGTGGGACAGCTTGAACGGACAAGGCCTGAGATGGCTGGTCTTGGAGGGGAGCGTGGAGAGGAGGTGGGTGGGATGGTGCCCAGGGGGAGTGTTGTGGAGTCACCCCGAGTGAGGCTCAGCATGGAGCCTGGTGGGGGTGGGGCAGAGGAGGCTGTGGGAAGTGGAGGGCAGGGCCCTGCATCCGGGGGGCATGGCGGGGAAGGGGAAAGAGCCAGTGGCCGGGGTGAAAGGCCGTCCAGGGGAAGGAAAGGCTCAGGTGGGTGAGAGGACCTCAGGGATACGTGTGTATGAACAGAACCTGAGGAGGTCACTGAGCCTGGAGAAAGGCTGGAGGGCTGAGGTAGTGGCCGCTCGGTCAGAGGAGCCGGGGACATGGCAGGAGCAGCCTCTCCCCTGCATGGCTGGTGGGCTGCAGTGGCCGCTGCTTTGCACACCTCGCCGGGGTTCTTGACAGGAGAGCTGATGAAAGCGGCCCTTGTCCGGGAGCCTCCCCAGGTGGCTGCAGGAGACACGAGGCACAAGCTGCAGCCAGGAGGGCTGGGCCGGCCAGGCAGGGGTGGGCGCCTGCAGCCGACCACCCTCCAGGGCCCCCATGCTGACTTCACAGTGCTCCTGCGGTCCCTATCCCCAGGGCTTTAGCCATACCCTGCCCCCAGGGCTCCCCTCCCCGCTCAGCCCCAGGCTGCCTGCAGCCCTGGCTCACACCATAGGCTCTGGGAGGAAGAAGAACCCAGGAGAGAAGGGGAAGAGTCTTTACCTGTGCAGAAGTGCCATCAGGTCCTGAACCTCTTCCAGCTCCTCCAGGCAATCTCTGCAAGCTGGAAATCAGCAGACTGGGTCATGGTGGGGAAAACAGGGGCCTAGGGGTCTTAACAGGAGGCTGAGTGCAGGGTCCCTTTAGGGGACGCCATAGGGAGATTGGACCACAAGCACCACCGTCCAAGGCCACTTGGTCCCTGACAGTGATGGCTGAGCTCATGAAAGGTTTTCTCATTTACAATGTGCTTCCATATCCATTACCCCTTGCTGCCCTCACAACCTCACTGTGGGGGAGAATGGGCAGGGCTCACCTCACAGAAGAATCTCAGCAAAGTTACACAACTTGTCCACAGTCGGACGTGGAGGTCCCCCCTCCCAATCCAGGCGTTTTGGGTCCAGTGCAGCCCACATGCCCCTGCTGGGCCACACCATTTTCCAGCCCCTACATGGCTTTATTCTGCATGTGGAACCTGGGAAATATTTTGGTTCTGCTCTCCTTCCCAGGAGCCTCTGTGGGGGTTCTGTTTCCTGAGCAACAGGCCCTGACACTGGCCTCCTCGGAGCCCATAGGGCTGGGCCCTTGGGGCCAGGAGAGGTGGGCGCACACGCGGGTCACACAGGGCCTAATGGCAGAACGTAGCTTTCAAAGCTCCCCTCTGCTTCCTCCTCCTGCTTCTCCCCCTTGGCTCCATTTGATGCTGAGAGACACAAAAATTGAGGACCTGGGACCCTAGTCTCACTCTCCCTCTGTAGACAAGCATCAGACACTCTGTCCATATATAATATGAGTTTCTACGTTTCACTAACAGAGTTCTGTAGTTTTTGTTTCCTTTCACTCATTTTTAAAGCGGATAAAAATAGTCTGTTTTCCTTCTTTGAGGAACATAAAGAAGGATTTTCAATATGAGATTCACTGTGGATTTCTTTCATCACTGTGCTGCTCAGGAAAAACACACATTCTCAGACCTATGGGCCCATCTTGTTACCAAAGTAACAGTTCATGTTCCTGTCGCCCAGTGAGGCTGAACAATACCAGAACATTGCAGCTTGGAACGGAGAAAGGTTTACTACAGGACCATGCAAGGAGGTGGGTGGCTCATACCTGAAAACCTCAAACTCCCTGAAAGCTTTTGGCAAAGCCTGCTTACAGGAAAAGTGAGGGAGGGGTGTGGTTAGTGGTTGCAGACTTCTTGGTGTCAGATCCTTTGTTGTTAAGATCAGGTCGTGGTCAGGTAAGATGTCCCTGTAAATCTCCAACAGACAAATGGTATTCTCTGTTCTGACAAGAAAGGGCAAGGTCCCAAGGCACAAGCTTCAGCCTCCAAAGTCCAGGTCCTGGCTGGAAAGGCAGATCTCAGTTGGTGGCTCCCTCAGGGCCAGGTCCCCACACCCTACCCCCCGTCACTGCTGAGGGAGCTGGGCACCCAGGACCCAAATGGCCCTCAGGATCCTCAGGCCACCCAAATGGCAGGGTTGGGTGCCAGGCAGACAGCCACTGTCATCATGTCACAGAGGCGGGGAGAGGGGAGAGGTTCCTTGTCGCCTCCAGGCCTGGGCCTGGCCAGGGGGTGGCCTTGGCAAGGGCTCTGGAGCCCTGCTGGACACAACACCCAGCCTGTTTGCTGGGCTGCCCAGCTCACCTTGCAGGAGGCCGGGCGAGCTATAGGGCGCCAGGTGGAGCAGGCCATGGTCTTCTCTTACCTCACTCTCCCCCTGAAGACCACCTCTCTGGGGACCATCGGCTGAATCTGACATTGACAGTTGCTCATTGACAGTTGCTTGCTGGGGGAGGGGCCCACTGTGGTGCAACCAGTGGCTGAGCAGGACCTCTAACAAGCTCTAACCCTCCTGCATTAATAGTCTCCCAGCAACCATTGCCTGGTACCTGGGTGCAGGGGAACAGGGAGCAGCAATGGCCAGGGCTAAGGGCTGCCCATGCAGTGCTCTGTTACAATGTGAGCTCCATCAGGTCGGTCTCTGCTTCCTGAGGACAGGGTCCCCCTCCAGCCCCCACACGAGGCTCTCAGGGCCTCAGCACTGCCAGCAGATCAGCCCTCATCCGAGACCCTTGTTCATGGCTGGTGACCCAGTGCTCAGGGGCCTGTCCTCTGGCTGAGATTGAACTCAGTGTCCAGTCCTGGGCCTCTGGTCACTGAGTTTGGGACTTGCCCTGGAGCCCTCGGCCACACCTGGACACCTGGTCTGACATCTTTGGATGGAAATCCTAGTGTTCCCTCTGTCCCCTGCCCAGGCTGGCTTGTCCACAGAGGGAAGATGCTCTGTTCTTTGTTGAGGATAGATGTCCTATTCTTTCCCATCACAGGAGTCTCTCTAGTTGATTCAGAGAAGTGGAAATAATGATAGAAAAGATGAGCGAATCATGTGCTTGTGGGTTGAGGCCAAAGTTTCCTTACCTTCCTGATGTTTCCTAGGAGGAGGTAAGGATGGATTCTTCTGGAGGTAAGGAAGTAATAGGAATAAGATCCCCAGTGCACACAGAAAGGCAAAGATGGTATCAATCACCCAGGAAGTGGAACTGAGTTAAACCAATCATCAAAAGTACTTTTGAGGGTAAAGAGAGGATTCTCCATCCTGTGAATCACACTGCTGCCCTCAGGCAACTGAGCACAGGGTGTGTTCTTGGGGACTGAAATCCTAGGCCCACATCACAGAGCTGTGGTCTGGTCACAAAGGGCTCCTGAGGGTGGGGAGGGAGTTATAGAGGAGGAGCCTGGACCATGGCCCCACCCCAACCATCCAATCCCACAACCCCATTCATCTACCTTCTCTGAGCCTTCCCCAACTACGTCCTCCTCCTGGTACACATAGACGTTAGTTAAGTTTTTATTTATTTATTATTTTTGGGGGGTACACCAAGTTCAATCATCTGTTTTTATACACATATCCCCGTATTCCCTCCCTCCCTCGACTCCCCTCCCACCCTTCCTCGAGTCCCCCCCACCCTCCCCGTCCCAGTCCTCTAAGGCATCTTCCATCCTCAAGTTGAACTCCCTTTGTTATACAGCAACTTCCCACTGGCTCTCTACTTTACACTTGGTAGTATATATATGTCTATGCTACTCTCTCATTTCGTCTCAGCTTCCCCTTCACTGCCTGCCCCCTCCCAAACCTCGAGTTCTCCAGTCCATTCTCTGCATCTGCATCCTTGTTCTTGTCACTGAGTTCATCAGTACCATTTTTAGATTCCGTATATGTGAGTTAGCATACAATATTTGTCTTTCTCTTTCTGACTTACTTCACTCTGTATGACAGACTCTAGGTCTATCCACCTCATTACATATAGCTCCATCTCATCCCTTTTTATAGCTGAGTAATATTCCATTGTATATATATGCCACATCTTCTTTATCCATTCATTTGTTGATGGGCATTTAGGTTGCTTCCATGTCCTGGCTATTGTAAATAGTGCTGCAATAAACATTATGGTACACGTTTCTTTTGGGATTATGGTTTTCTTTGGGTATATGCCCAGGAGTGGGATTACTGGATCATATGGTAGTTCTAGTTGTAGTTTTTTAAGGAACCTCCAAATTGTTTTCCATAGTGGCTGTACCAACTTACAGTCCCACCAACAGTGCAGGAGACTTCCCTTTTCTCCACACCCTCTCCAACATTTGTGCTTTCCAGATTTTGTGATGGCCATTCTGATTGGTGTGAGGTGATACCTCATGGTGGCTTTGACTTGCATTTCTCTGATGATTAGTGATGTTGAGCATCTTTTCATGTGTGCATTGGCCATCTGTATGTCTTCTTTGGAGAAATGTCTGTTTAGGTCTTCTGCCCATTTGTGGATTGGGTTATTTGCTTTTCTGGTATTAAGCTTCATGAGCTGCTTGTATATTTTGGAGGTTAATCCTTTGTCCGTTGTTTCACAGGCAATTATTTTTTCCCATTCTGAGGGTTGCCTTTTAGTCTTGTTTATGGTTTCTCTTGCTGTGCAAAAGCTTTTAAGTTTCATGAGATCCCATTTGTTTATTCTTGATTTTATTTCCGTGATTCTAGGAGGTGGGTCACAAAGGATCTTGCTTTGATGGATGTCATAGAGTGTTCTGCCTATGTTTTCCTCTAGGAGTTTGATAGTGTCTGGCCTTCCATGTAGGTCTTTAATCCATTTGGAGTTTATTTTTGTGTATGGTGTTAGGAAGTGTTCTAATTTCATTCTTTGACATGTTGCTGTCCAGTTTTCCCAGCACCACTTATTGAAGAGGCTGTCTTTTTGCCATTGTATACTCGTGCCTCCTTTGTCAAAGATAAGATGCCCATATGTGTTTGGGCTTACTTCTGAGTTCTCTATTCTATTCCATTGATCTTCCTTTCTATTTTTGTGCCAGTACCATACTGTCTTGATCACTATGGCCTTGTAGTATAGTTTGAAGTCAGGAAGCCTGATTCCACCAACTCCATTTTTCCTTCTCAAGATTGCTTTGGCTATTTGGGGTCTTTTGCGTTTCCACACAAATTGTAAGATTTCTTGCTCTAGTTCTGTGAAAAATGCCATTGGTAATTTGATCGGGATTGCATTGAATCTGTAAATTGCTTTGGGTAGTACAGACATTTTCACGATGTTGATTCTTCCAATCCAGGAACATGGTATGTCCCTCCATCTGTTTGTGTCATCTTTGATTTCTTTCATCAATGTCTTAAAGTTTTCTGCATACAGATCTTTTGCCTCCTTAGGCAGGTTTATTCCTAGGTATTTGATTCTTTTTGTTGCAATGGTGAATGGGAGAGTTTCCTTAATTTCTCTTTCTGCTCTTTCGTTGTTAGTGTATAGGAATGCAAGAGATTTCTGTGCATTAATTTTGTATCATGCTAATTTACTCAACTCATCAATTAGTGCTAGCAGTTTTCTGGTAGAGTTTAGGGTTTTCTATATATAATATCATGTCATCTGCAAAGAGTGACAATTTTACTTCTTCTTTTCCAATTTGGATTCCTTTGATTTCTTTTTCTTTTCTGATTGCTGTGGCTAAAACTTCCAAAACTATGTTGAATAATAATGGTGAGAGTGGACACCCTTGTCTTGTTCCTGTTCTTGGAGGGAATTCTTTCAGTTTTTCCCCATTGAGAACGATGTTGGCTTTTGGTTTTTCATATATGGCTTTTATTATGTTGAGATAATTTCCTTCTATGCCCATTTTCTGGAGAGCTCTTATCATAAATGGATGTTGAACTTTGTCAAAAGTTTTTTCTGCATCTATTGAAATGATCATATGGTTTTTATCCTTCAATTTGTTGATATGATGTATCACGTTGATTGATTTGCATATATTGAAGAATCCTTGCATCCCAGGGATAAACCCCACTTGATCATAGTGTATGATTTTTTTAATGTGCTCTTGGAGTCTGTTAGTGAGTATTTTGTTGAGGATTTTTGCATCTATATTCATCAGGGATATTGGTCTGTAGTTTTCTTTTTTTTGTGACATCTTTGCCTGGTTTTGGTATCAGGGTGATGGTAGCCTCGTAGAATGAGTTTGGGAGTGTTCCGCCTTCTGCAATATTTTGGAAGAGTTTGAGAAGGATAGGTGTTAACTCTTCACAAAATGTTTGATAGAATTCGCCTGTGAACCCATCTGGTCCTGGGCTTTTGTGTGTTTGGAGATTTTTAATCACTGCCTCAATTTCCCTACTTGTGATTGGTCTGTTCATGGTTTCTAGTTCTTCCTGGTTCAGTCTTGGAAGATTGTATTTTTCTAAGAATTTATCCATTTCTTCCAGGTTATTCAATTGATTGGCATATAGTTGCTTGTAGTAGTCTCTCATGGTCTTTTGTATTTCTGAGGTGTCCGTTGTGACTTCTCCTTTTTCATTTCTAATTCTGTTGATTTGCATCTTCTCCCCTTTTTTTCTTGATGAGTCTGGCTAATGGTTTATCAATTTTGTTAATCTTCTCAAAGAACCAGATTTTAGTTTTATTTATTTTTCTTATGGTTTCTTTCCTTTCTTTTTCATTTATTTCTGCTCTGATCTTTATGATTTCTTTCCTTCTGCTCACTTTGGGGTTTCTTTGTTCTTCTTTCTCTAGTTGTTTGAGGTGTAAGGTTAGGTTGTTCATTCGATAATTTTCTTGTTTCTTAAGGTAGGACTGTATTGCTATAAACTTCCCTGTTAGAACTGCTTTTGCTGCGTCCCATAGGTTTTGGGTTGTTGTGTTTTCATTGTCATTTGTTTCTAGATATTTTTTGATTTCCTCTTTGATTTCTTTAGTGATTCCTTGGTTGTTTAAGAGTGAATTGTTTAGCCTCCATGTGTTTGTATTTTTTGCAGTATTTTTCCTGTAATTGATATCTAGTCTCATGGCGTTGTGGTCTGAGAAGATGCATGATATGATTTCAATTTTCTTGAATTTGCTGAGGTTTGATTTGTGACCCAAGATGTGATCTATCCTGGAAAATGTTCCGTGTGCACTTGAGAAGAAAGTGTAGTCTGTCGTTTTTGGATGGAATGTCCTATAAATATCAATTAAGTCGAGATGGTCTAATGTGTCATTTAAAGCTTGTGTGTCTTTATTTATTTTCTGTTTGGATGATCTGTCCATTGATGTAAGTGGGGTGTTCAAGTCTCCCACTATTATTGTGTTACTGTCGATGTCCCCTTTTATAGATGTTAGCATTTGCTTTATGTATTGAGGTGCTCCTTTATTGGGAGCATAGATATTTACCATTGTGATGTGTTCTTTTTGAATGGATCCCTTGATCATTATATAGTGTCGTTCCTTGTCTCTTTTAATAGTCTTTACTTTAAAGTCTAATTTGTCTGATATGAGTATTGCTACTCCAGCTTTCTTTTGACTTCCATTTGCATGGAATATCTTTTTCCATCCCTTTCCTTTCAGTCTATATGTGTTGCTTGGTCTGAAGTGGGTTTCTTGTAGGCAGCATATAGAAGGGTCTTGTTTTTGTATCCATTCAGCCAGTCTGTGTCTTTTGGTTGGAGCATTTCATCCATTTACATTTAAAGTGATTATTGACATGTGTGTTCCAATTACCATTTTCTTAATTGTTTTGGTTTGTATTTGCAGGTGTTTTCCTTTTCTTGTGTTTCCTACTTAGAGAAGTTCCTTTAGCACTTGTTGTAAGGCTGGTTTGGTGGTGCTGAATTCTCTTAACTTTTGCTTGTCTGGAAAGCTTTTGATTTCTCCCTCAAATCTGAATGAGATTCTTGCTGGGTAGAGTATTCTTGGCTGTAGGTTTTTCTCTTTCAGGACTTTCAGTATATCCTGCCATTCCCTTCTGTCCTGCAGAGTTTCTGCAGAAATGTCAGCTGTTATCCTGATGGGTTTTCCCTTATATGTTGTTTGTTGCTTTTCTCTTGCTGCTTTTAATATTTTTTCTTTGTGTTTAATTGTCGTTAGTTTGATTAATATGTGCCTTGGTGTATTTCTCCTTGGGTTTATTCTGAATGGGACTCTCTGTGCTTCTTGGACTTGGTTAATTATTTCCTTTCCCATGTTGGGGAAGTTTTCCACTATGACCTCTTCAAATATTTTCTCAGACCCTTTCTTGTTTTCTTCTTCTTCTGGGATGCCTATAATTCGAATGTTGGTATGCTTAATGTTATCACTGAGGTGTCTGAGACTGTCTTCCATTCTTTTTATTCTTTTTTCTTTTTCCTGCTCTGTGGCAGTTATTTCCCCCATTCTATCTTTCAACTCACTTATTTGTTCTTCTGCCTCAGTCATTCTGCTGGTTATAGCATCTAGAGTATTTTTAATTTCAGTTATTTTGTTATCCATTGCTGTTTGTTTTTTTGAGTTCTTATGAACTGTTTCTTGTACTTTATTTTGTTATTGATATTTTGTATCATTTTTACTATCATTACTCTAAATTCTTTTACAGGCATTTTTCCTATTTCCTCCTCATTTATTTGGTCTTTTGGGTTCTTTTCCTGCTCCTTTGCCTGCATGGTGTTTCTTTGTTTCCTCATGGTTGTCCAAACTTTTGGGGTTGCTTGTCCTTGCGATAGAGGTGTTTATAGAAGACTGTCCAAGCCTCAGACTAATGTCCGCACATTGGGTTAAACAAATACTGAGTCTAGGAAACACATACATGTATAAGACACACAATTACTGAATCCGTAGGACATAAGGCTCTAGAAAGACCTGACAGAACCCCAGTGTGCTATCAGATATTCAAAGAGAAACCCAACAGAAATTGACAACTGAATCAGAACAAATCAGAGACAAAAGCAAAAGCAAACAAACAAACAAATAACACCTTACACATACAAACATTAATCCAGGGAGATTTTGTAAGCTAGGATCCAATATAGAAAAGAGCCAGAGTACCACCAGAGAGAATGGAGATTCTCAGAATGTAATTAGACAACTGTACTAAGAACTAAGATAAAGACAAAACCTAATATTAAATACCAAGGCAGTGCGTCATCTGGAGAATAGTGCAAGTAGTCTGAGCAGACCGATAGTGTTGCTTATAAGTATGTTAAGATAAAATAAAGTTAAAAAGGCTGGAAGAAAGGGGAACAGAAGTGTGTAATGTGGTTGGAAATATGCAAATAAAGAGAAAGGAATAGAAATGTATAAAAAATAGGGATGAAAGGAAAGTATGAGAGATATATTGTCTGTACTACCAAAAACTTAGCTAGATATAGAAGTATATAAAAAAGGCAAAAAAAAATCATTAAAAAATTTTGTTATAAAACTTGTAGATCCCTTAGAGCTAAGATCGTATTTAATAAAGAAAAAAAAAAAGAGAGAGAAAGAAAAAGAAAAAAAAAATCCAGAACTGATCCCCGAATGGACCAGTTCAATAGGTATTGATACTGCTATTTCTGTTTCCTTAGCGTCTCAGCTGTAAGTGTCCTTCTCCTTGCCTTGGGTTTTTTTGCATTATTCTGTGACCAGCAGAGGTTCCTTTATTGTTCATCTGTAAGCGTAGGTGTGTGGGGAGGGAGAGGGTACAATAGTGGCTCCTTCTCCTGGGAGTGAGTGAGCAGTGGCTCACTGTTGTTTCAGTCGGGCTTGGAGGTGCCTGATGCAGAGGGAAGCCGGTGGCTCAGGCGTAAACAGAAAGTCTTAGAGTTGGGCCTCTCTAGGGTTTTTTTTGTTGTTGTTGCTGTTGTTGTTGTTTTTTTCCCTCTGCAGGCTCCCTGCTGCTGGCGTTGCAAGGGGTTTTAATCTAGCCCCGCCCGAGTGCCTGAGGGTGCTTGTTATCCCTGAGCGCCTTAGGTGGCCTACAGGCATCTCTCCACTGCCTGTTGCAGAGGCGCCGAAAGAGAGAGAGAGGCTACGCATGTGCGGCTCCTCCCCCCAGCCCGTGAGCCTGCAGCCTCCAGCCGCCATCATGGCCAGGCAGCTCTCAGGGACGGGCACTCCTCTCCATGGACCTCTTCCCTCCTGTCCTCTCGGTCCGTCACCCTACCGGCAACAATGTTTCTCACCCTGAACCAGCTCTCTGGTTCCCACGCTCCTGCTCCTGGACCCTCCATTCAGCTGCGGATCGACCTCTCGGTCTGGGAATGCTGAGCTGCGCTGCGAACCCTCTGTATTTTTTCACTCCCTCCCGTCTGCCACAGCTCCGCCGCTTCACCCTCTTTGAGCCGTTGTAGTTGCCTCCCTACCGGCTATGTCGGGCTCCCTGCAGTCCTTTCTGGTGTCCGAGGCCGTCTGCTGGTGTTCAGCTGGTTCTCTGTGGGAATTACTGTGTCCTTCCGTGCATTCCCAATGCATCTGTGGAGAGGGATGCACTCCACGTCTCTCTACTTCGCTGCCATCTTTTCTCCTTTTTTTTTCCTTTGTGCTTTGTCTGGTTTCACTCGCTCATAGGGTGCCCCGGGCAGACGCCTCTCAGCGGGTGCTTCAGGCCAGAGTTCCTTGTGTGACACAGCTGAGCTGGTACCTCGGCCAGGCGGGCAGTGTGCAGAAGCTCAGCGCCCGATGCTGAATCAGTCCCTTTTCTTTATAGATGGCTCCATGAACATGCAAAGTAGCAAAGGCATAAGTTGAGTCTGTGTAGATGCTGACTCGCTTCCCTTCGGCGTGCCTCAGCATCTGGATGAGTGCCCACAGCTCAGCCTGTTGTGCCGACCACCCCTGTGGCAAGGCTTCAGCCTTTATCATCTCATCTGTTTTTGCTATTGCATAGCCTGCTTTGCGTTGTCCTTCCCGGACAAAACTGCTTCCGTCACTGAACAATTCCAGTTCTGGGTTCTGGAGGGGAGTTTCCATCAGGTCTGGCCTGCTCGAGTAGATTTCACCTAGGACTTCTGCACAGTTGTGATCCTACCTCTGTAGGTAAGAAGGTGGCAGGATTCAGCGTCCGCACAGTCTCGAGGCGGACCCATGGGTTTTTGCAGAGCAGTCCTTGATAGTGAGTCATTCTGGCATCGGTCAGCCATTTATGTCCCTGGCTGTTCATCAGCGTGGTAACAGCATGGGGGACTTTTTTACATTTACATTCTGCCCCAGTGTAAGCTTGTCTGCTTCTCTGACCAGGACCACTGTAGCAGCTACTGCCCAGAGGCACGGCGGTCATCCCGCAGTCACAGGATCCAGTCTTTTGGACAGCTATGTGACCAGGCACTGCCATGACCCAACTATTTGTGTGAGGACCCCCAGTGCAGTATGATTTTTCTCATGCACGAAGAGGTTAAAGTCCCGTGTCACATCTGGCAGCCCTAATGCTGGAACGCTGGTTAAGAGTCTCTTTCTCTCCTTGAAGGCTTTTTCTTGTTTAGGCTCCCAGTCTAGGGGGTCCTTACCAGACCTTGCCATGGCCTCATTCAACAGCTTGGCAGTTTCACAGAAACCCAGTATCCAGATCCGGCAGAATCCAGCAGCCCTGAGGAACTCATGGACCTCTTTCTTGGTGCTTGGCTGAGGTATTGAAAAGATGGTTTGCTTCCTCACATGTCTGAGCGCCCAATGCCCTCTCAAGATGACAAACCCAAGGTACTTGACCTCCTGTCTGCAGATCTGAGCCTTTTTCTCTGACACTTTGTACCCCCTTGTGGAGAGTAGGGCCAATAGGGCTTTGGTGCCTTTCCAGCAGTCCTCTTGGGTGGGACTGGCTAGCAACATGTCATCTACGTACTGGAGTAGGGTGCAGTTCAAAGCTTTTCAGGGGAAGGCAGCAAGATCCTCAGCCAGTGCTTCAGCCAACAAGGTAGGCGAGTTTTTGAAGCCTTGTGGCTGTCGGGTCCAAGTCAGCTGTGTCTTTCTCCCAGTGTGTGGGTCTTCCCATTCAAAGGCAAACAAGGGCTGGCTGGCTGGTGATAGCCAGAGGCAAAAGAAGGCATCCTTGAGATCGAGGCAGGTGAACCAGCTCACTTGGGTGGGTAAGAGGCTCAGAAGGGTGTAAGGGTTCGGGACCACTGGATGGATGGTGATCACTGCATTGTGGATGGTGCGGGGGTCCTGGACGGGCGATAGTTATTCCCTCCAGGCTTCTTGACTGGTAGAAGCAGAGTGTTCCAGGGAGACTGACACTCGATCAGAATTCCAGCATTACGCAGGCATTGGATGTGGTCCTGGATTCCCAGACGCGCCTCTTGCAGTACTGGATAGTGCCTCTGCCTGACAGAAGTGGCCCCTGGCCTCAGGTCCACCACTATGGGTGCATGGGTTTTGGCTAAACCTGGGGGCCCCTTTTCTACCTAGACAGCAGGGAACTCTTCTAGCAGGCTAGTTGGATTCGTTTGTTCTCTTTCTGAAGAATAGAGATGCCATTCATCTTCCCTGGGCACAGTCACAGCCATTATCAGAGCTGGTTGGCTCCCCAGGGTGAGGCTTGCGGGCTTCCTGGGGACAAAGGTGATCTGTGCCCCAAGCTTTGTCAGCAAGTCTCTGCCCAGCAAGGGAATGGGGCACTCTGGTAAGTACAGGAATTCATGAGTCACTAGGTGGCCCCCTAGCTGACATGAGCGGGCCTTGCAGGATGAGCGGGCAGTCCTGTCCACTGTGGCCCCAATGATAGTTGCTGTTTGACCTGTGAGCGGAGCCACAGGTGTGGTTACCACAGAACGTTCAGCTCCAGTGTCCATCATAAATGTCATTGATTGGCCCCCTACTTTAATTGCGACCGTAGGCTCCGGGGGGCCCAGGATCAGGGCTCCCAGTCCTCCTTACTCCAGTTCTACTCCGGCCAGGCTGATAAGGTTTTGGACGGCTAGCTCAGGCTGGTACCTTCCTCTGCTGGGTTGATTGACCTTCTTTGACCCTTCAGATATCCCTCTGCGATGGGGACATTCCTTCTTCCAGTGTCCGGTCTCTTTGCAATAGCTGCGTTGGTCATGTCATAGTGGCGGTCTCCTCTTGGCTTCCCCTTTCTGCGGGGGAGCAGTCTGCTTTACTCGATCTGAGTTCCCAAGTGCAGCGGCCATCAGGGACACCTTCTGCTTCATGTGCTTGTCAGCCACCTTTTGGGCTTCTTGGTCGTGGTTCACAAACGTCTTGTTTGCAGCTTCCAGCAAATGGGTGGCATTCATTCCAGTGAAGCCCTGAAGCTTATGAAGCTTATGGTGGATGTCAGCATAAGACTAGGCCATGAATGCTGCATTAACCATGCATTGGTTTTCCCGTACTTCAGGGTCCTAAGGGGTATACACCCAGAACGCTTCACACAGTCTCTCATAGAATTCCATGGGTGATTCATCTGGCTTCTGGTGCACTTCTGTTGTCTTGGACATGTGGGTTGGTTTTCTAGCTCCTGCTCTCCATCCCTGCGGCAGGGCTTATCAATATTTATCAAGGGAGCCCTTCTTGTCCGGGGTGTTGAAGTCCCAGTTGGTTCGACCATCCAGTGCAGCCCCCAGGGACCAGGCTGCAGGATCTACTGTACCAGCTGGTGGCTGCCCTTAGAGCCATTTCCGTGCCTCTGACAGGATCTGGCAGCGTTCCTCGGTGTTGATGAGAGTCAGGAGGAGATGGTGACAGTCATCCCAGTAGGTTGGTGGATGTGAAAAATGGACTCAAGGAGGTCAGTCATTGCTTGTGGCTTCTCCGGATAGGACAGGGTGTGGTGTTTTCAGTTGAGAAGGTCGGTGGTGCTGAAGGGCTGATAATAAATGACTGGGAGTCCTGGCTGGAAGGAACTATCCTCATTGACCTGGGGAGGGCCTCGGGCCTCTCACAAGGGCATCTGCAGGGCTGCGGGCTGTTGAGCTGGTTGGTTGGCTGAGTGAAGTCTCCGCAGGCTTGGAGGGCGCTCTGGATTTGGAGGCAATGGAGACACAGATGGCGGAGGGCCATCTGGTAAAGGGTGAGGAGGCTGACTGGGAACCGGTGGAGCAGCTGGCATATAGGGCAGAGGCACAGGGGGCTTTTCTTTGGGGTGGTCTTGGTGGATAACCTTTGTCAGTTTATCTTTGCTTTCCCTTGGAGCCGGTTGGGCCATAGAGATCCTACACTGTCCCTGCCTATTGCACAGAACCAAACCCAAGGAGGGAGCTGAATGGCAATTTGTAAGCAGGAATCTATGTATGGAAACTGGTCTGGGTACCCGGAGGTCTGTCTCCACTTGGTACACAGCTTTAACCGTAGGAAGGTCCAGAGTACCCTCCATGGGCCATCTCACCGAAAGGTCGGCCATACTAACTCTCGCAGCGTGCGGAGCTTTCTCGAAGTTATCTTAACCCCATAGCCTCCAGGAAAACCTTTCTTAAAGTTTTTCATCATACAATCCAGAACAGTCAGCTCGGAGGAACTTCCCCCCATGTTGACAAGTGCAGTCTACCTCTTTGACCAGGGAGGAGAGGGGCACTCAAGGGAAGGACCTTGTTAGGGCCTTTTCACCCAGATAGTGCTAATGTCACTACTCCTGGAAAGCCCAGTGTTCCCAGACAGCACAAGTACGTGCCTCCTTGAAGATGGCCCTGATCATTACATGTCTCAGGGAGACAGGGCTGAAAGGAGGCTGTCTCTTGTAATGGGGGTTTCTGGAGGAGTAACTTTAGGTGGGGCTCTGGAGGGGGTCTGGGGTGATTGACCCTCTTGAGGGCACTGAGCAGGCAGAGGGAGCAAGTGTGCGTACTCCTCACCTAAGTGAAGAGCCTGAAATCCTTGGGGAATTAGAGGATTATGAAGGAAAGGTGACAGAGGAAGGCAGCCTTGAAATGAGAATCCGAAAGTGTCCAAGAACACGTCAGAGTGTGCTGCTCTACACGGACCGGTCCAGGGGACCAAGAGGGAGGGAGGTACAGATCTGTCTGGCAAATGGGACAAGTCTTTCAGGGATAACCTAATTCCTCAATAAATTGGCTCCATGAGTCAGCTGACGGAAAGGGAGAGTGAGCCTTCAAATTTTTAAGAAAATAATCTTGGCGGAGGTCCTTAGGGCAGAGTGCCATTTGGACATGCACAATTTTAAATCAAATCAGGAATCAATTGACTCCTCCCCCTGCCCCCATCTATCCTGCCCTGTGTTGGTGTCACAAAAACAAAGGTGGGTGCCCCCTAAAAAGAGGACACCATTCAGGTGCCTGCCTGGCTGTGTCCCCATGGGGAAATTAGGTGCCTCTTAGCTTTGGCAGGCCAGTGTAAACTCCTGGCCTGGATCTGACTCACAGGGAGGGACTGGGTCCCCCAGAGACAGACACCACCCTGAGCCATATGAGGTCACCATGAAACCACAGGTTAAGGCCCACTCAGACTCAGTCACAAAGGCCATGGAGCCACACAGTCGCCCTGGAACGAGGAGGAACCAGGGTTCTCACTCACATGCACATTCGGACCAGAGTTCATCACAGTGCTTCCCCCCTCTGGGAAGGTCCCTAACTGGTGGTCTTCTTACTGAAGATCATAGGAGGTGATCAAGCTCCTCTTCCATCCGGAGACGGGACCTGACTGGGTTCAGTGCCCCAGGGCCTTACCTGGTCCTGTGGCCATTCCTGGTGAGTTGGTTTGTCCCTCCAATGAGTCTGGTCGGGGCCCAGCCATACAGAGAGTCAGAGCACCAGTCCAAAAGAGAACCTGGAATCCTGTCAGGTGGCGTGCCTCCTCGTTCATCTCGTAGCTCCTTCCCTCCGACTCGCCTCAGCTACCGGTCCGGTGGCTCAAGGGGCTAGCGTGGTTGGAATCTCACTGGGGCCTCCAGAAATGTTGCAGAAATTGGTCCATTGAGACACCAAGCACCACACTTGGAGGGCTGGAGAACCCAGCTATATTAAGCCAGCAGCCCCAGATGAGCTAACGCTTCAAAGTTCTGGGCTCCGAGCTCAGGGTGAGCTTTACTTTTATAGGGGTCAGTGCAGATGGTTACAGTTAGCATTGTAGATTGGTGAGTTGGTTTACAGAGCACAGAAGTTTCCAAACAGAAACTTACAAGAGCAGGTGCAGAACATTCCATATTTAGCAAAACATCCTATGGTTACATCCGATTGCTAGGGCATCCTGTTTTTGTTTTTCCTTTTCAGCGCAGCAAGCATATTTTACAAAAGCAGAACACGGAGCAAGCATATTGTATGAAAGCAGAATGAGCACACAGTTATTTTTAGCTGAGTGCAAGTTTCTAATTTTCCTCTTCAAAAAAGCTAAAACTAGAACTACCATATGACCCCACAATCCCACTACTGGGCATATACCCGGAGATCATCATACTTCAGAAGCATACGTCTACCACAATGTTCACTGCAGCATTATTTACAATAGCCAGGACATGGAAGCAACCTAAATGTCCATTGACAGATGAATGCATAAAGAAGATGTGGCACATTATATACAATGGACTATTACTCAGCCAAAAAAAGGGATGAAATTGAGCTATTTGTAGTGAGGTGGATGGATCTTGAGTCTGTCCTAAAGAGTGAAGTAAGCCAGAAAAAGAAAAACAAATACCATATGCTAACTCTTATATACAGAATCTAGAAAAATGGTGCTGATAAACCTACTGGCAGGATAGGAATAGAGATGCAGACGTGGAGAAAGAACTTGAGGACAGTGGGAGGAGGCGAAGCTGGGATGTAGTGAGAGAGTAGGATTGACAAACACACACTACCAGATGTAAAATAGATGGCTAGTGGGAAGCTACTAGAGAGCACAAGGAGAACAGCTTGATGCTTTGTGAAGACTTTAAAGGGGTGGGATATGGAGGGTGGGAGGGAGGCTCAAGAGGGAGGTGATATGGGGATACATGTATACATGTAGCTCTTTCACTTTGTTGTACAGCAGAAACTGACACAATCCTGTAAAGCAGTTATACTCTAAGAAAGGTTAAAAGAACAGTTTCTCTTGAGGGCAGGCTTTTGTTAAGTAGAACAGAATGCTCAGGGCACACTTCAAAATGCTTACATCCTCCTCTCCCCCCCCCACCCCGCCCCCAGAAGCAGGAGGAGATTTTCTCTGATCTATACTTTGAGAAACTAATAAGGCTGCTGTAGGGAAAAACTCCTGAAAGTGTGGGGCCTTATGCAACTGAACCCCCTGGAGTTTTAACTCTCAAGCTCATTTAAGTTGAGCCTCCAGCAGGTCATGAGTTACAATGTAAGTTCTCTTGCACCACTCCTGGCTCTGGCAGCTAAGGGAAAAGTTTGAATCTGAACAGTAGAATGTGGGATTGAAACATTCTGCAGCGGGGGAGGGGCAGAGGGCAGGTGGGCCTGGGTGGAGTGGGGAGATATTCCATGAGGGCTCTGGCAGGTAGGTAAGAACCAGAAGTTCCTTCCACATGACACAGTGGCAACACAATTGGTATGTGCCTCTTTGGGCAACTTATAAATTGCTTTTGAGAGTCACAGCACCAAGGTTGGACTTGATGTTCTCTTCATTTCACTTCTTTCTCCATCAGCCTAGTTTTGTGTCCCTCAACCCACTCTGCTTCCTACCTGGCTCTTGTTGTACTTCAACAGAGACTTGACTCTCTGAACAAAATTCAGAACTTTTAGTCTGATAAACCCTTCGGTATTTATGGCCACATGGAACTGAGTGTTTGAGATTAGGATTGTCTCAGCAGATGCAGCATGGTTGATTGCTCTATGCACATCATTCCCAAGGAAGCGGTCCTTGTGCTCCAACCAATATCCAGCAAGACCAGCCTTACTAATGCTCCTTTGTGTTGGAAAACCCCCTCAAAAAAACCATCATGCAGCCCACATGTCTAAGACCAGAATTCACTAACTGTGTTTCTCATGGTATTACATTGTTGTTAAATACCTTTTACCTTTTAAAAATTTAATATTTTAACAAGTAGTACCTTTGCCTGGTTCAAATTCAAAGTGTGCAAAATGGAACTTGCAGTGATGCATCCTCTCACATCTTTCCCCTGTTAACCCAATTCTCTTTCCCAGAGGAAAGCAGTGTTGTGTTTCATTAAAGTCTTTCCAGAGATAAGTTGTGCAACTGAATACGAATGCAATCTATTTTCATTTTTAAAAATGCCTTCGGTTTTGTTTTTGGTTTTTTTTTTCTGGTTGAAATTCATATATGGTCCAAAATATCTGAGGATAAATCCAATGATTCTCTTTGTACTGGTATCGTGGCTCCTCTGTTTCTGCACTAGTTTCCTAGAATGAGAATTTCTACAGTCTCTCAAATTTCCAAGTACTTGAAAGAATAGGGTGGCCAGATTTAGCAAAGAAAAATAGCAAATGCCTAATTGAATTTGATTTTTGAATATGACAAACACAATGAATTAGTTTTTTAGTGTAACTGTGTCCTACGCAATATTTTGGACATAGTTTTACTGCAAATTCGTCCCCTGTTTCTCTGAAATTTACATTAAACTCAAAATCTGTATTTTATCTGGCAACACTACCAAAAACTATAATATACTAAGCTCTTATAAGTTACTTATCCTTATGAGAGAAAGAACTTGGAGTGAAGAGACTCAAGTGTGCACCTTGGGTCCAACATGAAATCCCATTGCAAACACACACACAATCTGCAGGCTCTTTGGATGAAATGGATTTGGAGGAGCCATCATACAGCATTGAATGTCTAGGCTTAGTAGGGGTACGGACAGAAGTAAGGAACAAAAAGGCAGAAAATATCTTCTCGTTCTTTATGTTAAAGGGACATCCTAGAGCCCTGGTTTTTCTAGGTGTTGAAAACCCACTACCCATCAAATGGATGTGCACCTTGAGATAATGCCAAGAATTTATCCACCAATGTTCAACTCCCAGTCACACAAACCCACTTCCATCTAAATCCTAGCCTGCAAGCCCTGCTTATAAGCTTGTGCATTTCCTGTCTGCATTACATACCCTTGCACTTTCGAATCAAGGCTCATCAGGGATGGTCCCATACGCATGGGAATCATGGTAGCATCCCTTTTTAAAAAGCTTGGTTGGTTCTTATTTTCATACGGAGAGTCAGAGTCAGTTTATCACTGTCAAAATGATAAGAAAGAGTATTCATGTTCTGTGTTGTGAGAAGAGAGGATTGTTAAGAAATTTGTCAAGGGAGATGAAGGGTGAAAACCTCAGAGGATTGCAACCAGATCTCTTGGGAGACAAGAGTCCCTCGCTGCTGTAGCAGCAGTAGAATTCCTACAGATTGTGGGGTGTTGGAGAAGGAAAGAAAGGTTTAGAAGGACTTTTCCACACTGTGAAAAAGACTCCTGTTGGTGCTTAAGAAGTTCCTTGCCCCTTGTCTGGAAAAATGGACTCAAAAAAAGATGGGAAGGTGAGGTGAGAGTGTTTCAAGCAATATCTTGGTGAACTTTAGATAAAGAAACTCCTGTTGGGGACTGAAAAAAATAAACAACTTGGAAATATTGCTCAGTACTTGAGCGTTGATCATGAAGGAAAACAAATGATTTTCAACCAATAACTTCATACTAGAGGGATGGTGAGGCAAAATATTGTAGCCAGGCACTCAAGAAAGGCAGGCTTCCTTGTTGCTTCCTTCCCTCGTTCAGTCATTCAACCAATAATTTACAAGATTCGCACTCATAACTCTGACACAGTATCTGAGTGAGTCTTCTCAGGGCCACTGATACAAAAACTGCGTTGTGGGGCAATTATCCAGTCCCAATACTGCGATCATTTTTGTACTACTTCAAAATCCTATACCCCAGAGACAGAGTTAATCAAATTAGCCCGAATGGAATTTGGGAAGACCAGTCACGGAAGGGAGCAACTGAAAGTCCTTTGGATCGTGATCTCTGATTATTTCTGCAGAGATGTTGGGAGCAGGCATCGACTACGGAGAAAAAAACATCTCTGGACATGGATCACAAGGCTCAGAAGATAGTTCATCTTTCACTCAATCACGAAACATTAAAGAAACGAAGAGATACCATGTTGGTGTCTCTTGGAGTTTTCAGATCTGTGCATTCTTAGTGCTGTTAGATGTGAGGGGTGTGCTGAGGCACCCTGTTGAGTGAGAAAGGCTCTAATCTTGCAATTGACCAGAAAGAGGATCTGATGACTGAAGTTTCTTTGGGAAGGATGACAAAGTCAGGTCAATAAGTTGATCCTGCTACTATGTATTATTTTTATTGCCAGCTGAAATTCGGCAATATATTACAACAAAGGAGACAGGAAGAGTAAAATTCTTCCCATACTACCTGCTGTGTTGATATCCGCCCAGATTGTCACATCTTGCTCAAAGTTGTAACAAAAAGCTTACAAAGGAAGCACCTGTGAAATCAACATTTATTCAAAAACCTCCAAGTATTACACACACCAAGAAAAAATATTCTAGTAGAGTAAACGCATTTGGAAAACCTCTCAGAATGGAGGTCAAGAGACAGTATCTCAGAGTGTGTCCCAGGTCTGAAATTCTTTGCTAGATAGTTCTTTAACGGAAACTTCAGTCTTGCTAGGAAAAAGGACCTACTGGTTTTTGGAAGGCACAGACAAGTACCAGGCAACTGCAGTGCAAAGGGCAAGAACTCACTTGCCCCAATGTGAGGATATTGTGCAGCTCTGGAAAACTCTTTGCATGTAAGTGCATGGATTTCACGTGTCAAGAGACCACCATGAAGCTTGCAGGCCAGCAGACATTGCCAAGTAAGCTCCCCAGGGCAACCCCACCCTTGATTTCTCTCCTCTTCTGCAGGGACCTCCTGGGACGGTTCCCTGACTGCCCTGTGCATGCACGCATGCGCATGGCCACTGGAGGCGGGCTCTCGGGCATGTGCAAGGCTGTCCTCCAACAGGCGGGCATCGGTTGAGCGGATATGCTCGGCTAGGGAAGACAGCAGCGCAGGCTGGAGCGCAAAGGGTGGGGCCCCAACGGTCTTCCCGCCTGGGGGCGGGGCCTCTCGTGGCAACCAGTGGAGTCAGTTATGTGAAAGCTGAGGTAGGGGATGTGGGGACTCTTCACACCCAGGTGTGACTGCTCCACGCTGTCGTTCACCCTGTGGGTCATGTGTGCCCTTGTCCTTGCAGGGAGACTCCCCACGTTGGGGATTCACGCCCCCGTAGAGCCCGAGTCCCCGAGGGGTTTACACCAGGAGTATTGGCTCCCCTGGGGAGCAGGCTGCGTGGCCGGTGCGGGGACGGCGGGGCCTGCAGTGGGGGGTGGACGGTGTGTGTGAGGTTACACGGCGCCTCTGGTCTGTGCCTTGTGAGGAGAACCGGCGCCGGAGGCAAGCGCTTCCCACTGGAAACCTCATCTGGTTCAGGTCACTGGAGAATGAGGGACGAGCTAACGAACAGCGTCGTCGCTTCACCAGTAACTTTTTCACATAAAGACAGCCATGCGCACTTGTGTTCAAACTGTACTCTTCTGTCAATGACGGGAGCAACTTTGCTGAACGTGGTAATAAATATCTATTTGTCGTCTGTTCTCAAATCGTGATTGATTTACAAACATAGGTGGGGTTTGTACCTATGTAATTGGTTGTGGGACTCGGATGCGTAGTCACATGCGTGGGTTGGTTTTGTCTTTGGGTATTTGTGTTTAAGGGGAGGTCGTGCCTGTGTTTTTGTGAGCTTGTTTCAGGGTGAGTGTTGTGTTTGGAGGGTGTTGAGATGTAACGCAGGCATCCTCAAGGAGTTGGGGGTGCGCGATTTGGTGTTTGGGGAATATTTTATGTGTGTTTTTTTCACCCATGAATTTGGGGATTTGTGTGTGCCTTATGGTGGATTTGGAAGGATTATCTGCATATGCATAAGGGCAACGCTAGGAAAAATGCTGATGTATATTAGTTTGGGTGTACAGTCTGTTTCATATATTTGGGGAATGTAGGATGATCGTTTGTGAATTCAGGGCATGTTCTATGGTTATGTGGTTTTCTGTGTATGGGGGTTTTCAGGAGCTGTCTATGTATATTTTGCAGTGTAGAGGGCAAGTCTGTGACTTTGGGGATTGGTGGATGTTGTATATGTAGGTGTGTTGTGTTTGTATGATTCTGAATTCTGCAAGATGGAAGAGTGAATTCTGTGTGAGCCTTTGGGAATGCGGGGTTATGTATCTGCAGGTAGTGTGTTATGGTATGTGTATTTGGAACAAAGGGTATATGGGGTGATGTTTTTGCATATTTGTAGTTACTGGGTAATTGTGTTTATATTTGGGACTTGTGGAGAGTTGTGTGTATAATGAGTTTGTGTGTGTATTCAAGATGTGTGGGCTTTTGGAGGAATATTTACCAGAGCTATGCATTTGTATTTCTCAGTGGGGGCCTCTTAGGCTTTTATATTTTGGGAAGGGAGAATGTGTGTATTTGTTGGAGAGGTGGGGTTCTGTGTTTCTACAGGGGAGTCAGAGAAGTGCATTTATATGTATTAGAAATATGTGATAGATATTTGTTAGTATTTGCAGATGTATAAGCTGGCTCCTGTTAGCTAGGGATACTTTGATATATGGAAGTTATTTCATCCATGGTTGGCTGGAGATGTTTCCGTGTGTCTTACTTGTGTATTCTAATTTGTGTGTATGTCCATCCTCAGGTGCATGCCTTATCAGAGTGTGTTCATAAGGTGTGGAATTGTTAGGAGTGTTTGAAGTGTGTTTCTTTGGAGAATGCGAGGGTGTTTATACATGTGTTTGGTAGTAGGTAGTAAGAGGTGGTTTGCCTGTATATTCAGGGTGAGGGTAGAAATACACACACACACACACACATATGTAGTGTCCTTTTGTTTATTTGTTGGGGGAGCAGTGGGGAGGTTGTATTCTGGAGAAGTAGCATAATGTATAGTGTTTGAGGGGGATCTGTATGTTAAGAGGTTGGGAATATCTGCACGTGTGTGTCCATAGGTGTGTGGGAATTGTGTATGTGTATTAGTGCAGAGATTGTCAGTGTTTTTTGTGTTTTGCGTGTGTGTGTGAGCATCTGGGGTGTGTACGCATGAGTAGTTTGTGGGTGTGCGTATTTGTGACGTGTGTATATCGGGAGGCTTGGAGTCCTCTTTGTGTCTATTTTGAAATGTAATGCCTGAAGAATTTAGTGGTGTTGCTTGTGTGTGTGTTCTCAGTATTAGTGTGGTGGACTTATATGCACAGTTGACCCTTGAACAACATGGGTTTGAGCCACATGGGTCCACTTATAGTGGGTTTTTTCCCATAAATACTGCATTACTACCACATGATCCATGGATGCAGAACCACTGCGTGGAGGGTTGGTGCCCTAACCCCCCAGTTCTTCAAGGGTGAGCTGTATTTGATAAGTATAGGTTGTTTATGGCTGTGTGTGTTTGGGTTCCTGGGGCATCTGGGGCATGTATCCTGGGGGATGTGAGAGTTCAGTTTGTGTATTTGGAAACCAATAGACTATGTAGGTTATGTGTGTGTGCAGGAATCCTGGAGTGTATGTATTTTAGGGCTCTGGGATAGCATAGAGTGCTTTTCTGGAGTTGTACATGAGACAGTTGTGTACTAGGTGAGCCTGTGTGTGTAGGTATTCAGTGTGTACATCTGGGTGGCATATTGGTTGCACACGTTTGTTTTCAGGCCCATGTTATGTGGGTATTTATAGTTGTAAGAGTGGAATGTGAATATTCAGGGTGAATAGGGTTTTGTCTGTAAAAATGTAGGTAGTAAGAAGTGACTGGTGTGTATATTTATTCATGGGGAGGGTAGAAATGTACATGTGCGCTCAGAATATATAGGTATATGTGCAAACACACACACACACATATATATATATATATATATATATGGTGTCCTTTTGCTTCTATGTCTGTGGTGGGAGCTCAGGGTCCTACTTGGGGTGTAAGTGGACTGTGTGCACATATTCAAATGAAAAGGTATGGAATGTGCTGGAAGGAAGTCCTCAGGGATAGGTAGGACCTCTAGGGATCAGTGAGCTGACAAGGACAGGGATGGGGAGGCTTTATCCCTGAGGGCAAGTTGGGGACTGAGAGCTGGAGAGACTGGGGAGTCCCGCTCTGAGGAGATATGGCTCTGATGTTCCCAAACCCTTTAGATGTGTTCTCTGCTCTTTTCTGAAGGCTCCAGATGCTTCTAGCAGTGGGACGCTCATCTCAGTTTCATGTTACTCTGATAGGATGCACTGACCCTTTTTCCCACTATTCCACATCCAGCTGCAAACCCATCAGAGGGAGCCATGTGATCAGTGTGGCCACCAGCTGACCCCACAGCCACCTTCTGCCTCCCTTGGAGCCACCCAAGAATTCCTGAGCCTTCTTTGCGGTGAGTCTTGTGGCCTTTTCTCCCTCGTTGGGAATCCTGCTGCCAACAAAACATGCTGTAAAAGTTCATAAAAGGAAATCTCAACTAGAATTGGAGTCTGGAAGGCTGTAGAGGGAGCTCTTATGCCCTATCACTCATCATCGATTACCCCAAAAGAAGGAGGTCATTAACTGACCCCAACAGGAAGAGCTAGACCTTGTCCCCCCCAAACAGGAAGTGCAGCCACTTTACTACCCCAGCTGGAGGAGGGAAGACTTCCTTCTTGGCCAGCAACAAGCGCAGCTAATAGAAAATTCCACAGTTTAGCGAATGAGAAGCCATGGTCACCTGAACTTTTACCTTCCTCCAATGAACTTTCATTTTTTTTCCCTTGCTGATGACTTTCTTTCCTTGTCTCACCCGCCTTACTATAAAAGGCTCCTGGCACTTCCCTGTGAGTCCAGTGGTTAAGACTCCACTTCCACTACAGGGGGCACAGGTTCAATCCCTGCTTAGAGAATTAAGATCCCACATGCTGTGTAGTGTGGCCAAAAAAAAAAAAAAAAAGAAAGAAAGAAAGAAAGAAAGAAAGAAAAGGCTTCCATGTTGTGTAACCCCTTGGAGTATTTCGCTTTCTATCAGATGAGATGCTGCCTGAACCATGAATCATTTAATAAAGCCCATGTATTCCAAATCAAAGTAAAGTTTCACATTTACTCAGTTAAATTTTGTTTTTCATATATTGGTGGCAGTAATAGGATGGGAAGCAATTTTCTGAAAACATTTGGGGACAAGGAGAAACAGGTGTGGTGCCCACAAATCCTTTGAGTTCACTGTCCTTCTCACCATTCCTGAAGGTTGTTGGTAAGCTCCTCTTGGTTTGAGCGCCATTCTCTTTGCATTTGTGCTTCCAGTGTGATTGGCTTTCCTTTACAGGGCAGGTCAGTGTGGCTGGTAGAGGATTCTGCCAGAGGCGAAACCCCTAGCTTTTCAGATCAAAATTCCTAGGACACAGTAACATCTTTTGGTTATTGCCAATGTATTTTTGCGTGGTAAATCCTAGCCCCTGAGTTTGTTGCCTGGATTCCACACTGGGAACTGCTGACAATTGAGTCTGCACTTCCCCATGCACTTGGAATCAGCCCCCAGTTTCCATTCTGGGAACTGCTGGTGGCAGCTATAGTTCTCCATTTTGTTTGGAATCGGTTTGCAGTCCCCATTCCTTGGGATTTGCTGGTTCGATCCTTTCCCCCAGTCCAAGGATTGCTGGGAATTGGTGGTGGTGCACACCAGGCCTTCTTTTGGCCAGGACATAATAACATCTCTTGGTTACTGCTGATATATTAAGGCACAGGTTTGCTTTTCTTGTTTGGGGTTGACAAAAGCTAGCTGAGGAAATGAGATCCTTTATCGCCAGCAAGTTGAGCCTGCCGCCTTCTGGCACAGCTGGTTATTTTATATTTAAGAACTATAGCCCTGGAGGCTGTAGTTATCTAGAAAGATGGCAAAATGTTACTAATATTGATCTAGAATGACAATGGTCATTGTGGGGGAAGGTTCCAACTAGACAAGATTGTTCATTTAAGGAAAACACTAGAGAGCGAGGGATCCCAAATTGATCAGGGAGAATGAGGAGTCTACTTTAATTGGTATGTAGAAGCTTAGAGAAGGCTTCAAGATTCCAAAATAGCTTCATGTAGAGACTTAATACAAAAAGATAGTGAAAAATCAAAGAGACTTTTGTCTCTAAACACCTAAAACAAAAGACCATAGGATGGATGTGATTACAGACTTAATTCCTTACTGCCCCTCCCTGTGCTTTTTCACCTGAGTACTCATGTTTTACTAAGTCTCTGTCTGAAATACTTTTCTATTCCAAAGAGAAGATTTAACAATTGCCATTCGCAATAAAACTACCCGAGGTTGAAGGTGAGCCCTCTCAGGTGTCCTTACCCCTTGGTCAAAGACTGAACTGAGAGCTATAGTCAAAGAATTCGCTAAACCTATGGTGGAGTCCCCCAAAATTTTTGAAGAATTTAGAGGCATTGTCAGGGCCTACGACCCCAAACTGCTAGATCAGCTTGTGCATATGTTAGTAGGACTGGGGGAAGCCTCAAGATGGATGTGGGAAGCAAAATGGCAAAAGCCCTAGGATAATATTCCAGATGCTCAGCCTAAAAGAGCTTGCAAAATAACAACAAACCTTTTATAAGCCATTCCTCAAATCTTCCCTGCTCACACTGATTGGTCTATTTTTCAGTCATACAGACGAAAGAGGGGTGAGTCTGTGGAAGACGTTAGAGCCAGTTTGCAAGCTCTCTTTTTACAGCATTTGGGGTTCCAAGCAATAAAAAGGCCCCTCAGCCTGCTTTAGCTGCCCTCTTTGTATAAATGGATCATCTTCTGAGATGAGTGGGTTGATAAAAAGGCAGAAAAGAGGGTGAGAGGCCATAGGCCTGACTGAACTCGTGACTGTAGCGGAGCATTTGGAAAGGACCTTGGAGCAAGATGACAAACAGAAATCCCCCAAGCTAATAGCCTTACAGTTACAACAGCTCCAAGGCAAGAGACACAAAATAACAATTGGGCCTCCCCCATTACAACCTCCTAGGGATCTGCGACCAGTTCGATGACCCAAAGGTGATGTTTCATTTGTAATCAATTAGGACACAGCGAAAAAAGGTGTCCTCAAAAGTCCTATGCAAACTCTTCACAAAAGGAAGAGGTGGAGGTAGCACGTTGGGATATAAAGTCCCCCGCCCACAACTTGAGAGTCCCCTCCCCCTCACTCAGTGGCCAGACTCACCTCCTGTGGCTGCAAGTAACAGGGGACAATGAGGGAACGTCAGCTTGGAGGTCAGTGGTCTAGGTTCTTCCCACGGCTCTCTCATGCTTTAAACAACAATCCTGTCCCTGGTGTACCCAGATTAGAATTGCAGTATGTAAGGAAGAAAGTCCAGAGCCTCTTCTCTGGGAACAGCTCAGAGACCTAATCAGAAATATTGGGTTGGTCATATGTTCCTTTGGTTTTTACGTAAAAATAAAAGATACAGTTTTCATTTTCACCAAGAACTTTATCGAACAACATATTCACCCTTTTGTTCCACTACCTTCTGCCATTTTTCAGGCAACTTCATAATACCATTTTCCCAAAACTTTTTATCTTTTGGAGCAAAGAACTTCTCCAGGTACGTTTTATAGTCTTCCAGGGAATTGAATTTTTTTCCATTAAGAGAAGTTTGTAAAGACCTAAATCAATGGAAATGTGAAGGTGCAGTGTCTGGTGAATACAGCAGATGAATCAGAACTCATCCTAGCTGTAACAGTTTTTGCCTGGTCATCAAAGAAGCTTGTGATCTTGCGTCATCCGGATGGAAGAGTATGCATTTTCTGTTGACTAATTACGAATGCTTTTTGCCAAGTGCCGCTTTCAGTTGGTCTAACTGGGAGCAGTAGTTGGAATGAATCGTTTGGTTTCCTGGAAGGAGCTCATAGTAGTGGACTCCCTTCCAATCCCACCATATACACAACATCACCTTCTCTGGATGAAGACCAGCCTTTGGTGTGGTTGGTGGTGGTTCATTTCGCTTGCCCCACGATCTCTTCTGTTACACATTATTGTACAGTTTCCACTTTTCATTGCCCATCCCAATTTGTTTTAAAAATGGAATGTTTTCATTATGTTTCAGTAGGGAATCCCATGCAGGAATGCGGTCAAGAATGGTGAACCCATGATCAAAGTGATTCACATAACCAAGCTGGTGCAAATGGTTTTGAACGCTTGATTTGGATATTTTGAGTATATCAGCTATCGCCTGAGTGGTAGGTATAACATTGATTGTTCTCAATTAATGTCTCAATTAGTTCGCTATCAGTTTCAGCTGGTCTACTGGACTGTGGCGCATCGTCCAGCACGAAACTTCGCAAACCACGTTTGACACGTTCGATCAGTCACAGCACCTCTCCATACACTGCACAAATCTTTTTTTTTGTTTCATTTGCGTTTCTACCTTTCTTGAAATAATAAGGCATAATATGCTGAAAATGTGGCTTTTCTTCTTCCACCTTCAGTGTTAAAATGGCTGCACAAAAATTCACCCATTTTGATGTTTTTCTTTAAATGCACACTGATATGACAGTTATCACAATACACTCTAACAAAATGTTTTTGAATGAAGTTAAAGACAACTAAGCACTACTAGAACCATCGTACGGAAAAAACGAACGACCTTTTTGGCCAGCCCAGTACTGTTTCTCAATGACACGCAGCTGTTCGCACCCTCCCCCACTCCTATCTGCAGAGTCCAGTAGATCAGGCACCCTTAAGTGGCTAACGTAACCTCTCCTAATGCAGTGCATGCGTGCCTGTGTCCATGTTCCTGATATAGCTATGTGTTGATTGTCTGCTTCCTCCGCTCAATTGTAATATCCATGAGAGGGGTCTTGACCATGTTCATTGATGCCTGATAAATAATGGAATGAAGAAATGGTGATTGTGTTCACAGTTTGGACTCTTTGGCAAACAGATGCAGAGAACATGTTTAGGGAACAAGATGTTTACTAAACAGCACCTGTGAGGGGGTAGAAAAAGAAAGGATTGGGCAGGGGGAAAGTTGACCTCTGATCCAGGTGCCAAAACAGCCTCAGCCTACCCCACCGGAGCTGAGGAGCCAGACTGTCTCTTCAGAGTTGTCCTCAGTTAGAAGGAGTCAGCCAGGCCTTTCTAACTCTGCCTCTGTCAGTCTATGGGATACGAGCTGTCCTGGAAAGGGGATAACTCTGGGCAAGGCAGCTCTCTGCAGTCTCGGCAGTCCCTGAAGGATCTGGGAGCTGACGCTGCCTCCCAGCCACACTCTCGTCAACTCAGGACACAAAGCCTTCCCTGAAGAGAGATCCAGGTGGCACATGTCATTGTCACCAAATTCATCCCCTTTACAGCGGAAAGCTGTTTTTTCACAGAAATTCTGCGTGTGTAGTTGTGTCTTCAGGGTGGTGGAAATTGTGTGTGTGTCACAGGTGTGTTTGTGTGTATACATGTGGTTTGTATGTGTGAAGTCAGGGAGTGTGGAGGGCTGTGCTTGTGTGTGAGGGAGGTTGGGACGGCCCTTGTATGTTTGGGTGCAGTGTGCTTGGCGGGGGGCACACAGCTGGTGTATTAAATTAGGCATGTGTAGAGTGAGGGGGCACAAGACCCACAAGGAACTGGCAGGTAGCTCCCTCAGCATCCAAACTCCCGTGTTCAGGAGATGAGAACCTTCGTGTTGCTTTGACTGAAGGCACAGTTTCAGTGCACACACAAAAAGGAAATGACGTCACAAGATGTACTATTTACAGCCACTGGAACGGGGGGGTGGCGGGGCTGGTTGGGCAAGGAGCTGGGAAGAGGCCGTCCTCTGCCCACGTTACAAGCAGGCAGGAACTAGAAAGCAGGGTAGCCGTCATCTCTTAATGATCACGTGGTCGGGGTGGAGGTCCGTAAATTGTGGTGGGCTCAACTGGGAGGGGTTACGTTACAAGGTGTCCCAGGAAGAGCACAACTGAACTTGGGGCAAGAATTCTGAGCTCAGGTGTGAGCAGGGTTATCACACGGTAAAATGCCTAGACAGCTCAGAATAGCTGTTTTATCATCACAATTGATGCCTAGGCACTAATCTTCAGGGGAATCATAGGCACGGTCAGGACAGTGACCGTATTAAAGCCCGCTGACAGGGTTTTGGTCACACAGCAGGTGAACCATTGAGCACAGCAGACGCGCCAATCAACATGATCAGTAGACAGATGGCAGTTTCAAATCCTGTTCATAACAATCCCCCCTAGTTTTGGGGTCCAGAAAAGAAACTAAATCACAGCCCTTGGATAAGGTTAAGGTGGGTATTTGATTAAAAGTTGGGTGAGAGTATGGAATACTTGTACCTATTGGGCCATCTTTTGTACGTTTGGCTGAATTTGTCCAGAATTCAGCAGGTGGCCTCCTTTACAGCACAGTTCACCTCCTACTGGGCCGATAAGTAATCTAAAGCTCAAAAGTGAATCAGAGCCATCTGCGCCAAAGAATCATGTGGTTGTTGCACGAAGGCTAGGCTGTGGTGTAACAGCCCAGTGTGTGCAGCCAGCGTGGCTGACGGGCTGGGGTTTGCCTTCATAATCAGTGTTGCGTGCCCATTGTAGCGGCTCCGAAGCCAGACCCAGGCGGGAGAGCAGCAGCCCTGCTCCCAGCATAATGGGGGTGGGTACTGGATGCTTTTGACCTGAAGGGCAGAAAGAGAGACAGGTTGGGGGTCCTGCTCAGAGATGTGTAAGGGCGGTCTCAGGCAGACTAAAAATTCTCAGGCGCCGGCAAGGTCAGGTGCACTGGAGGTTGAGGGAAGAAGTACACGTGTGAAGAAGTACACATGTATGACAGCTCCAGAGCACTGGACCCACCGTAGGCACCCACTGTGAGATTGAGGAGGCCAGAGTAAGTGGGGTTCCCGCTGGTGGCCGGGCCTTGAGGCCCAGGACTGTGGAGACTGTGCTCTATAGGGTGAGGTGCAGGTCATGTTCATCCACGTGGTGGTTGGTGGTGTCTGGGCAGGTATAGAGGAGTATAAAGGGGGCGTGGGGGCTCCGGCTGGGTGCTCCGTACTGTTATTACCAAGGGTCCTGCGTGGAGCACTCGAGTACCATTGAGAGTGGCTGCGGAAGCTGCAGGGACACATGGGGTGCCTTCTGTTGGGCAGACGGGGGCAGGGTCCATAAATCAGCCGGATAGGACATGAATTTAGGGGAAAAGCCTTTTTGGAGCCCAGTCACATGTCCAGCAATGGTGGTGGCCCAAAAAATGAGCCCTGGTTTCTGCCCATTGTATAAAAATATTAAGACTATTGCAGAGCTTGAAGGGAGGCCTCTGGAGCCCTGAGTGGTTACCATGGGAAAGGGTGCCCTCAGGGTGGTGTGCTGAGGGGACTCTGTGGCTGTGATCCTGAAGGTTATAGGGAGGGGTGCTGTGGTGGCAGCAGCACTGCAGCCAGGTCAGGGTCCTCCCAACAGAAATTAAATGTACTAATCCCCAGTAGGATGCATAACGTGAACCCATCTGATGGATGTGGTGAGGACCAGCACCTACATGAAGTGTTTAAAAGGGCCTCCATGTGGCTATGAGACTTGACACGTACCTTGGCCTTCCAAAGCTCAAAGGCACAGCAGAGAGCAGCCTGGCAATCACAGTACCATCTCATACTCAAGCAGCAAGCATTATAGTAAGTGAGCAAGGGTTCCTTTGGGGAAACACATAGTTAGCTCTGGAAAGGCCACTCAGGGTGGTCATCAGCAGGGAATGTAGATAAATAAACATTCAATCCAGCAGCCAAGTCCCAGTGCCGTGTCTTCCTTGGTGTTCTCTCTGCTACAGTGGAAGGTTGTAGAGGCAGCATTAGGGATGACGTTGGTGTCATGAGCTGGGGTGTTATCATATCTTGAGTTCTCATGTTCCAATCCATCCATGTTGTCATCTCTCAGACTGTCACGCCCCACACTTTTGTGGGCTGGGGCGTGGCAGCTCCAGTGTTGTCACAGGTGGAGGGATCCGTCCCAGAGGCTCCGAACGTAATGGCTCTGCTAGGGAGCAAGCAAGGAGGGGAACTGAGGGGCCAGGGGGTGTCACAGAGCCCTGATTAAGGTTTGCTTGCCCTGTCGGGAGCATCTCCTGGTATCACAGCTTCTCAGTAAATTTTGAGGGTCCTTGGGAGTTTACCTTGCAAATGATTGGGTGGTGTACTCCTCTGAGGCATAGCAGGTCTCCTTCCATAAGCAGTAAAGGTTGGAGGCACATGTGTAGCCTTGGCTAAGGACAATTTAGTTACATGTTCTCAAGGATCTAATGTTTGGCCTTGAATTACTAAAGATAGGTCTGAACTGCACAGGCCTATCAAACTATTAGGATTGAAATTAGGGCAATGTAATGGCCAGCTCCCGGATGCCAGGAGGTTGGTGATTATTTGGACAGGGCTGGTGGCCTTGATGCATTTGTGTCACTGGTCCCATTTAAGATCCAGGGCTTGAATTGCCTGGCTAGTATCCACAGCTGGAGGCATTTCAGGTACAGCCCCTGTAGGGCTGGCTTCCAATACTCAGCGTCTCCAAATCCTGGGGTGCGATTTTGGGTGACTGCTGTGCCAATCAAGCAACTTTCTAGTGTTGCTTCTCTCATGTCGAGGAGAAGCCCTAGGACCCAGATGGCACAAAAAGAACAGAGTAAGGCCAGAAGCAGCGACCATCATTTTATAGTTTTACATCTGTCCACTGGCTGTCCCATGTGGAGGGAAACTATGGGGTCATTGTGGGTCAGCGGCTTGTTGGTAGCCTCCTTCAAAGTGGGGCAGGGCCAAGGGTTGTAGTTGCCTTGTCATGCTGTCATCTTCGAATGTTGCTAGTGTCAACCAACCAGAATACCTCTTTTCCCCTTTCAGAGATCCACACCACTCCCTTGGTGGGCCCAGGTACAATTCTTCCACTTCCTATGGGGAGGCATGGTTAGGAGAAATGAGCTCTCTGCTAAAGCCACTATACATAGGAATTTCAGCTAGAAGTTCCAAGTTGTGCGTCAGTGTGGTCTGGCAGCCGCAAAGTGCATCTGTGTTCTTCGAATGGGCCAGGACTATCTATCAGCAGGGGATCACCGCTAACCACAAAATCTGTTCGCCAATGATTGTTGGAAGCAGAGACAATTGACTATTTTTTTAATTGAAGTATAGTTGATTTATAATATTGTGTTAGTTTGAGGTATACAGCAGAGTGATTCAGTTATAGATACATATTCTTTTCCAGATTCTTTTCACTAAAAGTTATTACAAGCTATTGAATATAGTTCCCTGTGCTATACAGTAGGTCCTTGTTGTCTATCTATTTTATATATCGTAGTGTGTATCTGTTAATCCCAAACTCCTAATTTATCCCTGCTCCACCGTTTCCCCTCTGGTAACCATAAGTTTGTTTCCTGTGTCTGTGAGTCTATTTCTGTTTTATAAATAAGTTCATTTGTATTATTTTTTTTTTAGATTCCACGTATAAGGGATATGATATAATATTTGTCTCTGTCAGATTTACTTCACTTAGTATGATAATCTCTAGGTGCATCTATGTTGCTGCAAATGGCAATAGTTTATTCTTTTTTATGGCTGAGTAATATTCCATTGCACGCATGCACGCACACGTGCGTGCACACACACACGTGCATCTTCTTTATTCATTCTTCTGTTGATGAACCCTTACATTGCTTCCATGTCTTGGCTGTTGTAAATAGTGCTGTTATGAACACTGGGGTGCATGTATCTTTTTGAATTAGAGTTTTCATCTTTTCCAGATTTATGCCCATGAGTGGGATTGCAGGATCATATGGTAACTCTATTTTTAGTTTTTTAAGGAACTTCCATACTCTTCTCCATAATGGCTCCCCCAATTTACATAACCAACAGTGCAGGAGGGTTCTCTTTTCTACACACCCTGTGCAACGTTTATTATCTGTAGACTTTTTTGATGGTGGCTATTCTGCCCAGTCTGAGCTGATAGCTCATTGTCATTTTGATTTGCATTTCTCTAATAATTAGCTACTTTGAGCATCTTTTCTTGTGCCCGTTGGTCATTTGTCTGTCTTCTTTGGAGAAATGTCCATTTAGGTCCTCTGCCCAGTTTTTGATTGGGTTGTTTTTTGATATTGAGCTATGTGAGCTGTTCATATATTTGGGGAATTAAGCCCTTGGCTGTATCATTTGCAAATATTTTCTCCCAACTATAGATTGTCTTTTTGTTTTGTTTATGGTTTTCTTTGTTGTGCAAAAGCTTGTGCATTTGATTAGGTCCCATTTGTTTATTTTTGCTTTCATTTCTTTTGCCTTGGAGAGTGATCTAAGAAAATATTGCTACAATTTATGTCAGAGAATGTTTTACCTATGTTCTCTTCTAGGAGTCTTATAGTGTTATGTCTTATATTTAAGGCTTTAAGCCATTTTGAGTTTATTTTTGTGTGTGGTGTGAGGGAGTGTTCGTTGATTTACACGTGGTTGTCCAGCTTTGCCAATACCATTTGCTGAAGAGACTGTCTTTTCTCCGCTGTATATTCTTGCCTCCCTTGTCACAGATTAATTGACCGTAGGTGTGTGAGTTTATTTCTGGGCCCTCTATTCCGCCCCATTGATCTGTTTGCCTATTTTTGTGCTGCTATCACATTGTTCTGATGAACACAGCTTTGTAGTATTGTCTGAAGTCTGGGAGGGTTGTGCCTCCAGCTTTGTTGTTTTTCCTCAGGATTGCTTTGGTAATTCTGGGTCTTTTGTGGTTCCATTTTAGGATTGTTTGTTCCAGTTCTGTAAAAAAAAGTCATGGATAATTTGATAGGGACTGCATTAAATCTATAGATTGCTTTGGGTAATATGGCCATTTTAACAATATTAATTCTTCCAACCTAGGAGCATGGGATATCTTTCTATTTGTTTGAATCATCTTCATTTACCTTTGTCGACATTTTATATTTCTCAGCATGTAAATCTTTCATGTCCTTGGTCAGGTTTATTCCTAGGTATTTTTTGACAGAAATTTAAGCAGGATTTTTTTTTTTACTTTCTGTTTCTAACAGAAAGTTAAAAAAATGTTTATAAAAATATTTCATTGTTATAAAGAAATGCAACAGATTTCTGTATATTAATCTTGTATCTTGCTGCTACCTGAATTAATCCTGCTACCTTGCTGCATTTGTTTATGAGCTCTAATTGTTTTTGTGTGGCATCTTCATGGTTTTCTATATAGCGTATTATGTCATCTGCATATGACGGTTTTACCTCGTGCCTTCCAATATGGGTACCTTTCAGTTCTTTTTCTTGTTTGACTCCTGTGGCTAGGACTTCCAATACTATGTCGAATAGAAGTAGTGAGAGTGGGCATCCTTGTCTTGTACCTGAATTTAGCAGGAAGGCTCTCAGCTTTTCACCGGTAAGTATTATGTTGGCTGTGGGTTTGTCATAAATAGCCTTTATTATGCTGAGATATGTTCCCTCTATACCCACTTTGATGAGAATTTTTATCATGAATGAATGTGGAATTTTATCAAATGCTTTTTATGCATCTATTGAGATGATCATGTGGTTTCTGTCTTTTGTTAGGGTATAACACATTGATTGATTTGCATATGTTCAACCATCCTCGTGACCCTGGGATTTATCAAACTTGGTCATGGTATGTGATCCTTTTTATGTATTGTTGGATTTGGTTTGTGAATATTTTGTTGAGGATTTGTGTATCTATGTTCATCAAAGATATTGGCCTGTAATTTTCTCTTTTAGTGGTATCTTTGTCTGGTTTTGGTATCAGGGTGATGGTAGTTTCATAGAATGACTTTTGGAGTGTTCCCTCCTTGTCAAGCTTTTGGAAGTTTGAGAAGGATTGGTATAAGTTCTTCTTTGTATGTTTGGTAGAATTGCCCAGTGAAGCCATCCAGTCCTGGACTTTTGTTTGTGGGGAGTTTTTTGTTTGTTTGTTTGTTTGTTTATAGGTTCTGTTTCACTTCTAGTGACCCGTCTGTTCAAATCATCTGTTTCTTCTTTTTTTAATAAATTTATTTATTTATTTATTTATTTATTTATTTATTTATTTATTTATTTTATTGGCTGTGTTGGGTCTTCGTTGCTGCATACGGGCTCTCTCTAGTTGCGGTGAGTGGGGGCCACTCTTCATTGTGGTGTGCAGGCTTCTCCTTGCAGTGGCCTCTCTTGTTGCAGAGCACGGGCTCTAGGTGTGTGGGCTTCAGTAGTTGCGGCACATGGGCTCAATAGTTGTGGCGCATGGGCTTAGTTGCTCCGTGGCATGTGGTATCTTCCTGGGGCAGGGATCGAACCCGTGTCCCTGCATTGGCAGGTGGATTCTTACCCATTGCACCACCTAGGAAGTCCCACATCTGTTTCTTCTTAATTCAGTTTTGGTGGGTAGTATGTTTCTAGAAATGTGTCCTTTTCTTCTAAGTTGTGAATTTGGTTGGCATATAGCTGTTCATAGTATTCTCTTATGATTTTGTGTATTTCTGCAGTACCGGTTGTTATTTCTCCTCTTTCATTTCTTATTTTGTTCATTTGGGTCCTGTCTCTTTTCTTCTGGGTGAACCTGGCCAGAGGTTTGTCAGTTTTGTTTATCCTTTCAAAAACCCAGGTCTTGGTTTTATTTACTTTTTTCTGTTTTTGTAAATCTCTGTTTTATTTATTTCCTCTCTGGAGAGGATCGACATTCTCAGTCTGTAAGGGAACTAAAAATTGTTGGGGCAAATGTTGGTGATATTATCCCATACGATGAAGGCATCATAGAGTCTTCATGGTAACAATCATAGGCAGCATGTCTGCTCGAGCCCAGTTGGTGTGAGGAGAATGGTGGCCGGAGGTATGGCCTAGAGCTCAAAGTGGTACCAAGTAGGTCCATTCAAAAGTCCATTTATTGCCCTGTCATGTTTAAGGATCAGAGGTTTTAAAATACCTTGTTATGTTCAATAATGCTAGAGGCCTATGTCCAGTATGAGAGATGAAAATTCCATTGGATCCCCTGTTGGACAGCTCAGTGCTATGTTTCATGAGAAGTAATGGGAGATCCTTGATCTGAGTCAGTGATGTCAGGAGGGCCGAGTGGGGGCAGGATATACTTAGAAAAGAAAGAGGTCACCTGCTTCGCAGAGATGTTCCTGGTGGGTGTAGCAAACAGCCAGCTGGTAAAAGTGTGTAATGGTGAAACAGGTCGTGCTTATGGAAGGAAAGGCCTATGAAATCTCCCTGCCAGCAGCTACAATGGACAGTGTGCTCACAAAGCAAATGGTGACAGAGCAGTTTCCAGTGTTTGGTTTGGAGGCATAATTTGCAATTCAAAACCACGTGCTTTCAAGGACTGCAGTAAGTGGAATTTCCTTGAGGGCAGGCCTTGGCCAGTGTGGCAACAGCTCCCCCATGACCGGAAGAGCTGTAGGACCAATTAGCCAGGGAATAAGGAGTATCGAAGTGGTGACTGAGCAAGGCCAAAATGGGGGAGTCAGGATTGAGTTGAGAGTCCCTAACAGGTGGTAACCTGGACTGAGGCAGGAGCATCTACCTTGGGGTTCAAGATAACCTCTGACATGGAAGCATTTGTATGTACTGAAACGTGGGTAATCTTAATTGTGGCCAGTGCCTGGGCAGTGTCCCTGCAAATTGGGGCACCCCAAACAGGATGGCCTTGAGTGTAAAAATTGCCCTGCTGCCATCAGCCTGACCAGACTGCTAGTCCATTAGCAACCACCTGTGAGGGAGTGAAAATGTGGAGAAGAGGCTTGTCATGGGTAGCAGTGGTCTGCATAGCCATTGTTACTGCAACCAGCTCAGCAAGCCGAGCCAAGCCCGACGTGCCATCTTTGATAAGTACGCTGCTGCTGGCAGGCTGGCACGTTGCTGCTCTGCACCAGGTTCTCCCGTGTGCAGGGGTGGAGCTGCCATCCCAGGGGCCACTCCAGATCACCAGACACTTAGGCAGTGGGGGTGCCAGCACCCGTTCCTCAAGGTCCCCTGGCAGGGGGCTGGGAAGCAGGGAAGTCATATCCTCCTGCAGTTTGAAAAACCTGCTATGTCTGGTTGAGCCTGTTTCTGGTGCTACTATTTCCGTTTTAGCCAAGAGGCATTTGTGGCCCTGCTGGGTCACTCCTAGGAGGCGCCCCTTACCCGTGAGGTAGTAGGAATGTGAGTGCCCAGGAGAACAAGCTTCATCCCATGAGGGCCTCTGTTTGTAACAAAAGCCCCCAAAGTGGCAGATTTTGATGTTCGAAGGGGTGTCGTAGGTGTAGAGAGCAGCTGTCTGGCCCAGAAGCCCACAGGCAGCTAGGAGGGGCTCTGTTTAGTCCAAAGGCTCCAGGACACAGAGTCCATGCTGATCCGTGCCTCCACCCAGATGGAGCAGCCAGGGGGAAGGGCTTGATTAATTAACCTTTGTGCCAACTAGAAAGCGTATTGCTGAGCTGTTCCCCAGGAAAATGTGGAGGGTTTGCTTATGGCTGCACAAATTGGACTAAGAATGATGGACAAGTGGGGTGTTTGCCTCCAAAATGTGAAGACATCTAAGTAAGACGTGTTAGGCTTGCCATAGTGTGGTGGGGGACTGAATAGTTAACCATTGAGGTTTAACAGCAAGCAGAATTTCCTAGCTTTTAGAGGATGAGTGAATGCCCAGAAATGTTATCGCTGTGGACAGCCCTTGAATTTGCTGTGGGGCAATAGCCCACCTCTATGTTGTAAGTGGGTCACCAACCACGTAAGGGCCTCATGCACCACATCTTCTGAGGGGCTTTGGGTTAGAATGTCACCAGTATAGTGCCAGATGGTGCAAGGGGACTCCAGGTCTTGCTGCAAAGATTGTGGGCAATAACTGAGCTGTAAAGATAGCCAACAGGCGGCCTTCTGAAGTGAAAGTAGACTGCGGCTGCAACTCTTAGTCATTGCTATTGAATAGAACATAAGAGCTAGATTGTCACAGCCAAGTACTCCCCTGGAGCCCTTTGGGTGTCCTTAATCAGCTGGACAGTGTTGGGAATGGGAGCCTTCCTAGTGGGGATCAGCATGTATAGCTCAGTAGTTGATTCTAAGTCACCACTCATTAGTAGCAGGCTTTACTACCAGCCACATGGGGACCTGAAAGGAGAAACGATGTGTTTAAGGACTTCTTCCTTCAATAATGTGTGCCTTCCTTTTGGAATGTGTGCCTTTGTGACTATCCCACAGGCCCCTGTCATAGATGATACTGGGGGATATTTACTGTCTTCGGGCTCCCAATATTCAGCTTCTACCAGGAAGGCCAGGAGTTAGAGTTTGTTCCAAATGGCACTGCAGCACATCAGGGCATCCATACCTATCACAGGAAAGGGTAGGGCCAGAGGGGCACTGCCACTAAAGGATTGTTAATAAAGATTGTTTCAGTGGTGACATTCAGTGGAAGCTGAGTGCCTTCTACTCTCCTGGCTGTTATGCTTTGTAATGTAAAGAGTGGCCCCTGTCTATGTTTGGAGGGGTTCCCACGGAGCATTGTAATTTGGGCTCCATTGTCAATGGCAGCCATAAAAAGTTGTTTATGTGTGTCCCAGTGGATAATTAGAGACGTATATGGCACATGTCCCAGAGGGGGGACGTGCTCCAGGGATCTGCGAGGTCCCTAAGGCAGAGGCCTTGGCAGAGGTCAGGGTACAGGATTCCGAGAGGTGACAGCTGCCCGTCTCTCCACTCTCTTGCAGAGCCTGCAGCACCTGAGCACAAGTTTCTGATTTGTGTTTGGGCTGTCACAAAATTATGTCATTAGGGCCTCCCGATCTCCAGAGCTGCCAGTACGGGGAGGTCTGTTAGTCATCTCATGAAGGAAGGAGCTATATCAAGGTACCACCCGTTGGTGGAGACCAATAAGGGGCCTGGAAGTCCCTCTATCCCTTAAGGACCCTCTGTGGGGTTCCTGGCTGATGGGGCAGTGGGGCCCATTTGCTTTTACTGGCAAGCAAGATTTGGGGCCTCAGAAAAACCATCTTTTTCATGTCTAGCTACAACACGGATGCAGTCTGTGTCTGACAAGTCTTTGAATTGTAACAGCATGGCTTTATAATTAGGGGGAACACCCTCCTCCCCCCCTTCCCTTGGGCAATTTTTTGTAGAAAAATTTGCATTTCTACCATGGTATAGTTACTTGTCTCTGTTTCTTGTTCACGCTGGTCTTCTGATATTTTGGTGCGATGGATGGTGACAGGGAACACTTGGAGTGGAGGTTTCCTTTCCCTGACTCATATGCTGCCATTTCCTGTGTAGAGTGTCCCAGTCAACCTTGGTGGGGTCAGGGGACGATCTGAAACAGCAGCAAGAAGTGCAGCAACATAGGAGGCACTTGCCTCAGCCGTGTTTGCCCCCCCCGGGGTGCCGTGATGCCCCTGGTAGAGCTGCCTCTGTCGTGGGCGAGGGCTGTGTGGGGATCTCATGGATGTATGTTTGGGGTACAGGAAGGTTTGGGGTAATATTAAAGATGTGTGGAGACTGTATGTGTGACCTGGGGAGAGCCGAGGGGCATGAGTGCCTGTGTGAGTAGACAATTGGTGTAGCATGGTGTGTGCGGCTGGGTGGTGGGGCTGGTTCTAGGTTTTTTGAGGCTCTGTGTGCGAGCATTTGAGAAGAGGTAGTTTAATGCACTGTGTGTTGGATTTGTGTGTGTTCAGAGTAGAGTGATTATACATTCGCGTATCCTGTCGGGGTAGGAAGGTAGGGAGTGCATTTTTGGTGAGGAGGACTCTGCAGAGATTGGGGTTGTCTGTGTATTTGGTGTTGCTCGCTGTGTGTGTATGATCAGGGGATGTGACAGATGCTGTTTAGAGATTCTCAAGAGGGGGATGGGTGTATGTATTGGGGGTGTGAGGTCATCATGTGTTTGAGGCGAGTATTTAGAAGAAGGTGGGAAGGACTGTCTGTGTCAATCTGATGGTATTTCTGTGTTTGTCAGCTTCTGAGGTGTTGCATGTACATGGATACTCACAGCTCTGGGGACTGCATGTGTTATATTTGGGTCTGGAATTGTGTCTAATAAGAAGTTTGTGAGTTTTTTGTGAATGACTTTGTGTATTGTTGCAGGGTTTGTGTGATTGCGTGGGGGGTTATTTTGTAGGATTGCGTGGGTTGGGTGGATTTTTGTAGGATATGAGGATTTAAGTGTTTGATTATTGGAGGCCTTTGTGGGGGGTGTTTTGTACTCAAGACTGTAGCTGTGGATTTTATTGAGGTTTGTAGTCCCTGCATTTTGGGGCAGGAGAGTTCTGGGCACACAATCACGCATCTGACTATAGGTAGGGACTGTGTGTGTTTGAGGATGTTTGGAGCTCTGTGAGGCTGTGTGATGGTGTCACGGGTCAGTGTGGCCAGTGCAGTGTGTGTTGGGCTGGAAGGGAGACTCGAGGGCGTGTTGGTGACTGTGCGGCTCTCATGTGGACTCCCATATGGACTGACCTTTGTTCCTTCTGATCATCAGTTGGTTCGAAGATTTCTTTTTTTCTTTGATGTGGACACTTTCAGAGTCTTTATTGAATTTGTTACAATATTGCTTTTTTTTTTTTTTTTATGTTTTGGTTTTTTGGCTGCAAGGCATGTGGGATCTTAGCTTCCTGACCAGGGACTGAACCTGCAACTCCTTCATTGGAAAGTGAAGTCTTAGCCACTGGACCATGAGGGAAGTCCCTGACCTTCTGTGATTTGTACCCATCCTGATCTTTTGTGGCACCCACTTCCCTGGAATGATAAGGGATATTCTGCTCATTCTTACCCAGATGAGTCTGGAAATGTCACTTCTGGCAGCTGGACGTGCCTCTTGCAAGTGAGCGGTCCTGGAGTGCAGGGTCCAGGACTGGTGGACAGATGCAGAGTGAGGCTGACTCCCCCGTGAGCCCTCTCCTTAGTGAGGTGGCCAGGAAGTCAGGGCTTCTTCTCCAGAAGACATGGCCAGTCCTCTCTAGAATGTGCTGGAGGGGCCAACTCATTGAACGGACCCTGCCAGTAGGTAAACAGACCTTGGAAACAATTCCTAAGGGAGAAGTCTGCACCTACCCAGCTTCTACTTTCTCCTTTGGATGGCTTCTACCACAAGGTAAAAGCTAAGGCCCCTGGCGTAGCCCTCATAGGGCCCTTCTTGGCCTGGTCCTGCTGGCCGGCCATTCTGTCCCCACGTTGTAGCGCACCATGGGCCCTCTGGTGACACCAGCATGAGGCTCCCTGCACATCAGTTCTCACCTCCTGCACTTGGCCCACGCTGCCCTTGCTGTTTGTCCTGCTCTTCCTCCCCAAGGCTGTGAGCTCAAGAGTCACCTTCTCCAAGTGGGCAGGATCCCCTGAAAATGCAAATTTGAGTCATTACTGTATCACTTGAGTCTCCGGCATGTGCCAGGCACTGTGACTCTTGCCAAACCCATAAAACCCCACCAGGTGGATATGTTATCAGGTGCACTTTGCAGGTGGTAAAGTTGAGGCTCACAGGTGAGAGAGAAGTCATGACCAAGTATCCTGTATGGACCAGAATATCAATCAAACTGGTCAACATATATGGTAAAGCAAACATTACCCTGATCAGCACGGCCAGAGGCCAGGCTGTAAAGGCACAAAATACATCCCAGCAGCAGAAGGAGCAGTGCCAAACTCCCCAGCAAAGATGCAGTGTACATATCCTGCTTTCCTAATCAAACTAACTGTAAATCTACCCACAATTTCCTACTCTACTAATAGGAGAAGAAAACCAATGTGCATTGTCCTATAAAACTACTTTAAAATAACACGTATGCTCCAAAGTGCCTTGGTAATGATCCCAAATCATCATCATAAAGTTGGGATACTTGTTAAAACACTGCAAGTCTTACATGCTGGCATGTAGAAGCTGGTGGGTCAGTTCTTTGGGAAATGATGATAGACCGAAGTGGCCCAGAAGGAAAGAAGACAGAAAACAGAGCAGAAACTGTTTGTCCAGCGAGGAGAGTGGGTCATGGTCAAGGTTCAAGCATCACTAGGGAGGTGATGAAAATGCTGATGGGCATAGATGTAGTAAGTCAAGGATACATAATGTAGTTTCTAATGAAACACTTTGTGAAAGACATATAACTAAAACAATAATAGGCAGAGAAGTGAAATACTATGAAACATTTGATGTGTTTTCTAAAAGGATGAAAGAAGATAGAAATGAGTATAAAAGAAGTAGGTCAAATAGAAAACCTGTAAGGTGGTAGTAAGCTCACAAAATGATGAGGCAATTTAGATTTATTTTTTAAAATAAATTAGTAGACTATTTGTAGAGCAGTTTTAAGTTTAAAGAAAATTTAAGCAGAGAGTATAAAGTTCCTATACACCCCCTCACATTCACCCCCAAACCATAGTTTCCTCTGTTATTAACATCTAGCATTAGTGTGGGGCATTTGTTACAATTGATGAGCCGATGTCCATACATTATTCTTAACTATTGAGCGTAGTTTACATTAGTGTTTACTCTGTTGTATAGCCTATGGGTTTTGACAAATTTTTGACAAACATTGACCATTATACAGAATAGTTTCAGTGCCCTACCTTTTCCAGAATGTCATATAGTTGAAATCATACAGTATGTAGTTTGGCTTCCTTCATTTTGCAATATGCATTTAAGGTTCCTCCATGTCTCTTCCATTTAGTAATCTTTTATCTTAGCTCAAGCTTCCCTAACATAATGTTCAATACTATAGGCTGGGTGACTTTAACAACTCACAGTCCTAGAGGCTTGAAAGTCTAGGATCAAGGTGCCGGCCAATTCAGTGCCTGGTGAGGGCTCTCTTCCTGGCTTGCAGTCAGCTGTCTTCTCACTGGGTCTTCACATGGTAGGGAGAGAGAGAAAAAACCTCTCTGGTTTCTTCTGATAGGGGCACTAGTCCTATCATGAGAGCCCAATCCTCATGATAGCATTTAATCTTTACCTCCCAAACACCTCATCTCCAAATAGCATCACTTTGTTCGAGCTTGAACATCTGAACTTGGGAGGGACAGAATTCAGTTGATGGCATCATTCTTCTAACAGTATAAAATAGGACTAAAAGAAAGCGCATCATCCAGTTATCTTTTCTAGCAGTACATAAACATTTACTTGTTTTCAATAAACAATTTACGTATTTTAAGATAAATGAATTGCAGATTTTAAAAAGTCAGGTCGAACAAAATAAGAAATTGTAGGTACAAACGTGTTGAAACAAAAATATGTATATCCCCCAGTTGCTTTGTCTCAAAAATTCAGTTGCCGTTCTAAGGTCCGATTGAGGTTCTCCTACGTGCAGCCTTTCCATCTGTGGTTCATGCCATTTACCCTGCCACACCAAAAGGACGGGGGAGTATGCTAGAGTTAGGATATTAAAGTAAATAACCGATTAGAAAACAGATAGCTTGCTAAATGTAGTATTTATTTGGTGTGAATTGAGGCTGTTTATTCTTTAAAGATATGATTCATAGTAAAACTTGTAATGACAGTAAATTAACTAAAAGTTACTTGGGGGAAGTTTTATTTTTTTACTGAGATAAAATTAACCATTTTAACTTGTGTAATTCAATGACATTTAGTACATTCACCTTGCTGTGCAACCCTTACTTCTCTCTAGTTCAAAGATGTTTTTATTACCTTAGAGGGAAACCCTACCCATGAAGCAGTTACACTCCATTCCTTCTTCCACCTAACCCCTGGGCAATCACCCCTCTGCTTTCTGTCTCTATAGATATAACTTTGGATATTTCATATAAATGTAATTATACAGTATGTGACCACTGATGCCTGGCTTCTTTCACATAGCATAATTTTCAAGGTTCACCCCTATTGTAGTATGTAGCAGTACCTCATTTCTTTTTTCTTCCATCTTTAGTGAGTTATAATCGACAAATAAAAATATATATTTAAGATATACAACTTGATGTTTTGATGTACAGACACATTTTTTAAATAATTGCCACAATCAAACCAGTTAACATATCCATCACCTCATATAACTGCCAGTTTCTTTTCTTTTCTTTTTTTTTTTTTAATGGTGAGAACACTTAAGATCTACCCTCTTAGAAAATTACAAGTATCCAGTGCAGTATTGTTAACTATATTCACATTGTTGTGCACTGGATTTCCAGAACTTATTCATCTTGCATAATTGAAACTTTGTACCCCTTGATCAGTACCTGCCCATTTTCCCATCCCCTTATCTCCTGTCAACTACCATTCTGCACCCCACTTCTATGACTATTTTCAATTCCACATGAAAGTGATATAATGCAATATTTGTATTTGTATTTCTGTATCTGGCTTATTTCACTAGCATAATCTCTTTTAGGTTGATCCATGTTGTCATAAACAGCAGGATTTTCTTCTTTTTAAAGGCTGAATAATACTCTATTGTATACAAGCGTACCTCGGCGATATTGCAGGTTGCTTCCAGACCACCAAAATACAGCAAATATTGCAACAAAACAGGCCACATGAATGTTTTGATTTCCCAGTGCATATAACAGTTATGTTTATACTATAGTGTAGTCTGCTAATGTGCAGTACAATTATGTCTACGAAGCCAATGCACATACCTTAATTTTAAAAGAATGCTAATTGGGAAAATGGCACCAAGAGACTAACTCAATGCAGGAGTGCCACAAACCTTCAATTTGTAGAATGCAGGGACTTCCCTGGTCATGCAGTGGTTAAGAATCCACTTGCCAATGCAGGGGACATGGGTTCAATCCTTGGTCCGTGAAGATCCCACATGCTACAGAGCAACTAGGCCCGTGTGCCACAACTACTGAGCCTGCACCCATGCGCTTAGAGTCCGTGCTCTGCAGTAGAGAAGCCACCACAATGAGAAGCCGTCACACTGCAACCAAGAGTAGCTCCTGCTTGCCTCAACTAGAGAAAGCCCACACGCAGCAACAAAGACCCACAGCAGCCAAAGAAACAGTAAGGAATAAATAAATGTAACATCTAAAAAATGCAACCTCTAAAAGCACAATAAAATGAAGTATGCCTGTATATATACCATATTCTATTTATCCATTCATGAATCTGTGGATACTTAGGTTGGTTCTATGTCTTGGCTACTGTGAAAAATGCTGCAGTGAACATGGAAGTGCATGTATCTATTTGAGATACTGATTTCATTTCCTTGGGCTGTGGACCCAGGAGTGGGATTGCTGAATCATAAGGTAGTTCTGTTTTAAATTTTTTGAGGAACTTCAATACTGTTTTCCTTAGTCGTACCAACTTATATTCCCAACAACAGTGCATGAGGGTTCCCTTTTCTCCACATCCACGTCAGTACTTGCTATCTTTTGATTTTTTGTTAATAGCCATTCTTCAACAGGTGAGAGATGCTATCTCACTGTGGTTTGATTTGGATTTCTCTGACAATTAGTGATGTTGAGCACCTTTTCATACACCTGTTGGCCATTTGCATGTCTTCTTTGGAGAAATTTCTATTCAAGTCCTTTCAGATTGTTTAATTAATATCATTTTGCTATTGAGTTGAAGGAGTTCCTTATGTATTTTGGATATTAACCCCTTATTAAATATATGGTTTGCAAATATTTTCTTCCATTACATAGGTTGCCTTTCACTTGCTGATTGTTTCTTTGCTGTGCACAAGCTTTTTAGCTTGATGCAAATCCACTTGTCTATTTTTGTTTTTGTGGCCTTTGCTTTTGATATCATATCCCGAAACCATTGTCCAAAAACAAAGTTAACAAGTTTTTCCCCTATGTTCTCATCTAATAATTTCATGGCTTCCGGTCTCACATTAAGTCCTTTATCCATTTTAAGTTTATTTTGTCCATCAAGTTAGATAAGGGTCCAATTTGACTCCTCTGCATGTGGCTATTCAGGTTTCCCATCATCATTTATTGAGGAGACTATGCTTTCCCCATGGTGAGTTCTTGGCATGCTTCTCAAAGGTTATTGACTATAGATGAATGGATTTATTTCTGGGCTCTCTACTTGGTTCCATTGGTCTCTATGTCTGTTTTTATATGAGTACCATACGGTGTTGATTTCTGTAGCCTTGAAATCAGCAATTATGACTCCAGACTCTTCTTACTCAGAATTTCTTTGGCTCTTTGCGGTCCTTTGTAGTTCCATATGAATTTTGGATTGCTTTTTCTATTTGTGTAAAGTACAGCAGCATTGGGATTTTTTTCCCTTGGGTCTCAGTTGCAGCACACAGGATCTTCGTTGTGGTATGCAGGATCTTCCGTTGTAGCACACGTCGGCTTGTCTCTAGTTGTGGCATGGGGGTTTTCTCTTCTCTAGTTGTGGCGTGTGGGCTCCAAGTCACATGGGCTTCATAGTTGTGGCGTGGTGCTTGTGCTCCAGGGCATGTGGGCTCTGTAGTTTGTGGCACATAGGCTCTCTAGTTGAGGCACTTTGACTCAGTAGTTGTGGTGTGCAGGCTTAGTTGCCCCGCAGCATATGGGATCTTAGTTCCTGACCAGGGATTGAACCCACGTCCCCTGCATTGCGGGATGAACTCTCTACCACTGGACCACCAGAGAAGTCCCCACCATTGGGATTTTAATAGGGATTGCATTGAATCTGTGGGTCACTTTGGGTAGTATGGATATTTTAACAATGGTAAGTCCTCTAACTCATGAAGAGAATGGGGCTCAGAATGGGGTTCTCCACATCCTCTTCAATACTTGTTATCTTTTGTCTTTTTGTTAATAGCCATTCTAACAGGTGTGAGATGATATCTCACTGTGGTTTAATTTGCATTTTTCTGACCGTTAGTGATGTTGAGCACATTTTCATACACCTGTTGGCCATTTGCCTATCTTCTTTGGAGAAATTGCTATTCAAGTCCTTTACCCATTGTTTAATTAATATTATTTTGCTATTGAGTTGAAGGAGTTCCTTATATAGTTTGGATATTAACCCCTTATTAGATATATGGTTTGCAGATATTTTCTTCCATTTCTTAATTTCTTTTTTGGGTAGTTCATTGCTTTTGTATAATGACTTCTATATGCTGAGTTTATATCCTGCAACTTTACTAAATTCTTTTATGAATTCTAACTATTTTTGTTGTTGTTGTTGTTGAAGCTTTAGGATTTTCTACATATATGATCATGTCATCTGCAAACGGAGGTAATTTTACTTCTTCTTGATTTTGATGCATTTTATTTCTTTTTCTTCCCTAATTCCTCTGGCTAGGACTTCCAGTGCTGTGTTGAATGGAAGTGGTGAGTGTGGGCATTTTTGCCTTCTTCCTTGTATTAGAGGGAAGGCTTTCAGTTTTTCACTGTTAAGTAGTATGTGTGTTGTGGTCTTTTCATATATGCTGCTATTGTGTTGGGGTACATTCCTTCTATACCCAATTTGTTTAGTTTTTATCAAGAAAAGATGTTTCATTTTGTGCCATCCTTTTCTGCATCTATTGAGATAACCATATGATTTTTCCCCTTCATTTTTTTAATGTGGTGTATAACATTGATCGATTTGTGTTTGTTGAACCATCTTTGCATCTCAGGAATAAATCTTACTTGATCATGAGGTATGGCCCCATTAATTTATTGTTGAATTCTGTTTGCTAACATTGTGTTGAGGATTTTTGCATCTATGTGCATCACAGATATTGGCCTGTAATTTTCTTTTCTTGTAATGTCCTTGTCTGGCTTTGGTATCAGGGTAATGCTGGCCTTGTAAAATTAGTTTGGAAGTATTCCTTCCTCTCCAGTTTTTTGGATGAGTTTGACAATGATTGGCATTAATTTTTCTTCACATGTTTGTTAAAATACACCAGTGAAGCCATCTAGTCCTGGATTTTCTATTTCTTTTTAATTATTGATTCAGTATCCTTATTTGTTAGTGGTCTGTTCAGACTTTCTATTCCATCTTGATTCAGTGGTAGTAGGTTGTATGTTGCTAGGAATTTATTCATTCCTTCTAGGTTATCTGATTGGTTGGCATAATTGTTTATAATAGACCCTTATGACTCCTTTATTTCTGAGGCATCACTTGTATTGCCTCCTCTTTCATTTCTGATTTTATTGATTTGTCTTCTCTCCTTTTTCTTAATTAGTCTAGCTAAGAGTCTGTCAAATTTGTTTATCTTTTCAGAAAGTACCACTTAGATTTGTTTATATTTTTTATTGTTTACCTATTTCCTATCTGATTTATTTCTGCTCTACTCTTCACTATTTTCTTTCTTCTGCTAAAGTTGAGATTAGTTTTTTCTTCTTTTTTATAGTTCCTTGAGGCATAAAGTTAGATTGTTTGAGGTTTTTCTTCTCTTTTTTTACTTTTAAAAATTAATTATTATTGGTGTATACTTGGTTTACAATATTGTGTTCAATTCTACTGTGCATCAAAATGTATCAGCTGTACCGCTCTTTTTTGGATTTCCTTCCCATTGAGGTCACCACAGTGAATTAAGTGGAGTTCCTGTGCTATATAGTATGTTCTCATTAGCTATCTATTTTATACATAGTAAGAATAGTATATATATGTCAATCCCAATCTCCCAATTCCTCCTGCTGCCCCCTTTCCCCCTTGGAACCCATATATTTGTTTTCCACATCTACGTCTCTATTTCTCCTTTGCATGTAAGATCATCTATACCATTTTTCTAGATTCCAGATGTAGGCATTAATATGTGATATTTGTTTTTTTCTCTCTGCCTCCATGCTGTATGACACTCTCGAGGTCCATCCATGTCTCTACAAATGACCCAAGTTTGTTCCTTTTCATGGCTGAGTAACATTCCATTTTATCTATTTAACACATCTTCTTTATCCATTTCTCTGTTGATGGACATTTAGGTTGACTCCATTTCCTAGCTATTGTAAATAGTGCTGCTGTGAACACTGGGGTGCATGTGTGTTTTTGAACTATGGTTTTCTCTGGCTATATGCCCAGGAGTGGGATTGCTGGGTCAGATGGTAGTTCTGTTTTTAGTTTTTTAAGGAACCTCCATACTGCTTTTCATAGTGGCTGTATCAATTTATATTCCCCCCAACAGTGCAGGAGGGTTCCCTTTTCTCCACACTGTCTCCAGCATTTATTTTTTGTAGATGTTTTTGATGATGGCCATTCTGACTGGTGTGAGGTGATACCTCACTGTGGTTTTGATTTGCATTTCTCTAATAATTAGTGATGATGAGCAGCTTTTCATGTGTTTGTTAGTCATCTGTATGTCTTCTTTGGAGAAATGCCTATTTAGGTTCTCTGCCCATTTGTGGATTGGATTGTTTGGTTTTATGATATTGAGCTGCATGAGCTGCTTGTATATCTTGAAGATGAATGCTTTGTCTGTTGATTCATTTGCAAATATTTTCTCCCATTGTGAGGGTTGTCTTTTCATCGTGTTTACGGTTTCTTTTGCTGTGCAAAAGATTCAAGTTCCATTTGTTTACTTTTTGTTTTTATTCCCGTTACTCTAGGAGGTGGGTCAAAAAGGATCTCACTGTGATTTATGTCATCGGAAGTTCTGCCTGTGTTTTCCTCTAAGAGTTTTATAGTGTCTGGGCTTACATTTAGGTCTTTAATCCATTTTGAGTTTATTTTTGTGTCTGGTGTCAGGAAGTGTTCTAATTTCCTTCCTTTACATGTAGCTGTGCAGTTTTCCTGTCACTACTTATTGAAGCGACTGTCTTTTCTCCATTGTATATTCTTGCCTCTTTTGTCAAAGATAAGGTGACCATATGTGTGTGGGTTTACCTCTGGGCCGTCTATCCTGTTCCATTGATCTATATTTCTGTTTTTGTGCCAGTACTATACTGTCTTGATTACTGTAGCTTTGTAGTATAGTCTGACGTCAGGGAGCCTGATTCCTCCAGCTCCATTTTTCTTTCTCAAGATTGTTTTGGCTATTCAGGGTCTTTTGCGTTTCCATACAAATTGTAAAATTCCTTGTTCTACTTCCATGAAAAATGTCGCTGGTAATTTGGTAGGGATTGCATTGAATGTGTAAATTGCTTTGGGTAGGATAGTCATTTTCACAATATTGAGTCTTCCAATCGAAGAACATGGTATATTTCTCCATCTGTTTGTATCATCATTGATTTCTTTCATCTGCATCTTATAGTTTACTGCATACAAGTCTTTTGCCTCCTTAGGTGGGTTTATTCCTAGGTGTTTTATTCTCTTGGTTGCAATGGAAAGTGGGAGTGTTTCCATAATTTCTCTTTTTGATTTTTTGTTGTTAGTGTGTAGGGACACAAGAGATTTCTGTGTATTAATGTTGTATACTGCCACTTGACCAAATTAATTGATTAGCTCTAGTAGTTTTCTGGTGACATCTTTAGGATTTTCCATGTATAGTATCATGTCATCTGCAAACAGTGACAGTTTTACTTCTTCTTTTCCAATTTGGATTGCATTTATTTCTTTTCCTTCTCTGACTGCCATTGCTAAAACTTCCAGAACTATGTTGCATAACAGTGGTGAGAGTGGACACCCTTGTCTTGTTCCTGATCTTAGAGGAAGTGCTTTCAGTTTTTCACCATTGAGAATGATGTTGGCTGTGGGTTTGTCTCATATGCCCTTTATTAACTACTGTAGCTTATTCATGTTTTGAAAGATGCCTTGGGCTTTATTGTTCTAAGGATTGGTTTAGCTAATTGGGGTATTTTGTGGTTCCACATGAATTTTCAGATTTCTTTTTCCATTCCTGTATTGAACACCATTGGGATTATAATAGCAACTGCACTGAATCTGTGGAGCACTTTGGTAGTATGTACATTTTAACAACAGTAAGTCCTCCAATTCATGAAGATGGGATGTCTTTCCATATTCTCAGTGTGTTTTTTTAATTTTACTCATCTTTCTTTAATACTTTTCAGTGAACAGATCTTTCACTTCCGGTTAAGTTTACTTCTCAGTATGTTACTGTTTATATTGCAGTTGACAATGGCATTGTTTTCTTAATTTATTTCTCAGAGAGCTCATTGTTAGTGAATAGAAATGTCATTGATTTCTGTATGTTGATTTGGTGTATTTCCACTTTACGGAATTCAGTTTTTGTGGAGTTTTTCAGACTTTCTACAAATAAAATCGTGTCATCTACAAACAAAGATAATTTTATTACTTCCTCTCTAATTTGAATGTCTTTTGTTTCTTTTCCTTACTTAATTTATCTAGCTGGGACTTCCACAACTATGTTGAATAAAAGTGGCAAGAGTGGAGATCCTTACCTTCCTGTTTATAAAGGAGTAGCTTTCATTTTTTCACTGTAGACTATGATATTAGCTGTGGACCTTTCATATATGGCCTTCTTGCTGTTAAAGTACTTTCTTTCTCTTCCTAATTTGTTGAGAATTTTTATTTGAAAGGATATTGATTTTTTTCCAAATCCTTTTTCCGCATCTATTGAGATGATCATGTGGGGGTTTGGGGGTTGGTTTTTGCTTTCATTCTGTTAATGTGCTGTATCATATTGATTGATTTATGGGTGTTGCATCCTAGGGGTAAGTCCCACTTGGTCATATGTATGATTCTTTTAATGTGCTATTTAGTTTGGATTGCTGGTATTTTGATGAGATTTTTAACAGAAGTGTGCATCACGGATATTCTGTATTTTCTTGTAGTGTCTTTGTCTGGTTTTGTATCAGGGTAATGCTGACCTTGTAAAACTGGTTTGGAAGTGTTCCCAGCTTTTCAATATCTAGCAAGAGTTTGCTATGGTTTGAATCACATGTTTTTCCAAAATTCATGATGGTAATAGTAAGTGGAGCCTTTGGGATATGCTTAGGTCATGAGGGCAGACCCCTCAGAAATGGGATTAGTGCCCTTATTTAAAAAAAAAAGGCTCTAGAGATATCTCTCGCTCCTTCCATGATGTGAGAACACAGTGAGAAGTTCCCGAATATGAATCAGAAAGAATACCCTCCTCCACCCATCCTGATGCCATAAATGCAGACTTCCCGCCTCCAGAATGGTGAGCTATTATTTATAAGCTACTCAGTCACAGGTGTTTTGCACTAGTATTCCAAATGGACCAAGAAAGAGTCTCAGAAAGACTGGTGTTAATCTTCTTCAACTGGTGATAGAATTCCTCTGTGAAGACATCTGGTCTTGGGCTTTTCTCTGCTGAGAGGGTTTTGATGACTGATTCAGTCTCCTTACTAGTTATAGATCTATTGAGGTTTTCTATTTCTTCTTCACTTAGTCTCTGCAGGTTGTGTGTTTCTAGGAATTTATCCATTTCTCCTAGGTTATCCAATTTCACGGCGTATACTTATTCATAAGAGTCCCTTATAATCCTTTTTGTTTCTGGGGAATCTCTTTTGTTCCCTCTTTCTTTCCTATTTGATTTTATTGGAGTCTTCTCTGTCTCTCTATTTTTTCTGTTTTCTTCTAGCTAAAATTTTGTCCATTTTTATCTTTGTAAACAACCCAACTCTTAGTTTTATTAATCTTTTCTATTGGTTTTCTAGTCTCTAGTTCATTTCTTTCTGCTCTGCTCTTTATTTCCTTCCCTCCGCTCACTTTGGGCTTAGTTTGTTCTTCTTTTTCTAGTTTCTTAAAGTCTGATGTTAGGTTGTTTGAGATCTTTCCTTATCTTCATGTAGGGATTTATCACTATAAACTTCCCTTGTAGAACTGCTTTTGACATACCCCAAACATGTTTTGGTATGCGATCTTCATTTTGAATTTTCTCAAGATATTTTTAAATTCCTCTATTGTTTTCACTGTTGAAAACAAAATAATCTTATTCAACACTATATTATTTAATTTCTACACAGTTGTGAATTTTCCAGCTTTTCTTATATTTTTAGTTACATTCCATGGTTGACAGAAAAAATAATTAGTATAATTCAGTCTTTGTAATTTTATTAGGATTTGTTTTATGACCTAATATGTGATGTATCTTGGAGGAAATTAAGACTAATGTCTAACTGTTGGGTGGACTCTTCTATATATGCCCATTAGATCCATTTGGTTTATAATGCTGTTCAAGTTAGCAGTTTCTTTATGGATTTTCTGTATGTTGTATCCATTATTGAAAATGTCCTTGTGAAACTTCAAAACTTCATAAGAGGGATTTCTCATTGACTCCATGCTGGCCCACAGTGAAACTAAATATAGTTTTTCCTGGAGGTATTCTTTTTCTTTAAGCTGCAATACAAAGAGACAAAGTGACAGGTGTTTCTCTTCAATTACTTAGAGTTTGATGCACCACCCCCCTTTTGTTTCTGTTCTGAACACTGGCCACGAAATAGGTACGGTTTGACACGATGCTTGCCAATGAGACACCACCTGAGAATTTCTGGGAAAGTACTTATTTTCCTGATCTGATGTGGCTCCTTCCAACGTTTGTTGTCCTTTACAGGTCAACCATGTATTTTTGAAAGCAAAAGAATGCTTTCCAAAGATGATGGGGCAGGGTGATAAAAGTTACTTGGGTCCTTCATCACATCATCGAGCTGTCTCTCCAAACCTGTGTTTCTTGTAAGGTGAGAAGAATAAACTCCAGCATGTTTAAGCCCCTGCTGCATAGTTTCCTGTACTCGTGATAAAGAATGACCCACCTGGAAATGGCATTGCAAGGTGCAGACCCTAATATTTAAAATTGGCTGAGTTGGGGTAGAAGAGAATATTCAGTGATCCCAAGTAAGTCAATTAGAGCTCTTTATTACAAGGTGATGGAAATGTGTGATCAAACAGATACCTACTTACCGTGGGACACAAAATATAGAATAAGGAAAAATGGTAGAAAAACATGTAGAATTGTAACTTGGGTTTGTTATGTTTTGCTTTCAGTCCTCAAAGGCAGGGATGATTTCAGACTTCAGCCAATCAGTCTGTCTAAGACATGGAAGAATAGAATATAGTTTTGCTAAGAAAACATTCTGTAACTGCAGCCTGTAATCTGTACTGACTCAAGAGTCATGACTTGGAGTTCTGTGAGTTGAAATAATAACTGTTAACATTTATATGACACTTCCTACATGCTAGACACTATTCTAAGCACTTTACATGTATTAACAGATTTAATCCTCAGAACAGCCCTGTGAGATGGGTGCCATTATCTGCAGTGTCCTTCTCCCATTTAGAGATTTGTAAGTGGAGCCCAAGAGAGGTTAACTCGCTTGCCCTGAGGGTCGCACACAAAAGCTAGGATTTGAACCCTGGTTATAGGGCTGCAGATTCCATGCTCTCCACACCTACCCCTTCTATACCCTAAACTGAAAAGTTTACTGAGTGGCTGCGACCTGTATTTGCAGGGAATAAGATGAGGATACCCAGCCATTCTTAAGCAAATACATGGGACTCTTCACAGTTACCTCAAGGCAATTCAGTTAAGGGAAGAGGGCATAGATAGGTCATAGAGGCCAGCTGATAAATGCAAAAGCAGAACAGGCTTAAAAATGTTTAGAAAAAACCATTGGTGATTGTTACGTGTGGAGTGCACCAGAAGTAAAAACTGGGATCTGGCATGTGAGTGTAACTCAGGTCACATCTGGTCTGATGTGAGGACGCTGAGAGCCTGGTGAGGAAGAAAAGTTCACTCCAAGCTCCTTCAGAAACCACATACTCTGAATTCTCCTAAGGGAGATTGGAGTTCATCATCTCCTCTCTAGCAGCACTGGCACTAACCTGCAGCTGTCAAAAGCCATCGTCCTCAGTTCCTGTCCTTTACGGGACTTCTCGGATGCTAAAGGCTCCACTGGCCAGTGCCTCTACTTCCTCATCAGCAGTCAAAGGATCCATGTTCCTTTGTGCCACCTCTTCACCTCCTGGATCATTTCTTCTGAGAAGCTTCAGGATACTTCAGGCTGGTTCCTTCTGGGATGGAGCAGGGGGACGGGGCAGGGTGCGTGCTGACTCGAAACCCCCACTGTCCCAGGAGACCCAAGGAAAAAGAAACGGTGGCTTGGTGAGGAAACCCAGAAGCTTCCTACATAGGCTAGAAAGATCAGTCCTTTATTCTGTGCTTGGCTGGGCCCAACCATGGGCCAGGCCTTGCAGTGCCTCTAAGAGATTATGTAGATTTAACAGAAAAGAATTGTTACCCTTCTTTGTACCATTTTAAAAGAGAAGCCAACTGGGTTTTTGCTCATTTGTTTATTTCCCTATGGAAGAGAATCAACACCACAGTTGCTTAGAATAAGGAGGTGCCCTTTTCCTTTTCTGGACGCTGGAACACACCATCCCACAGACGCACAACTTCCCTTGTGGCTTTTAGCTCTGGCTCTGGGGGCTGAGGCCAGGAGGCTTCATTAGAAACATGGTACTTAAGAGGCCCTGGTGCCTACTCCAGGTGGTGCCAAGCTATCCCCACCAAAGCTGACCCAGGGTCCACACAAGGTCTAGACACTGCCAACTGAGGTATTGGGGCCAGTGACACATCTCTTCTTCTATCCATCCACCCAAGAATTTCTAATTTCCTAAAACTGAAAACTCTTTCCCTTTGTTCCATGGAAATGCCCCTGAGCCAACAAAGCCTTCAGGCCTGGGTAGACCGACTCAGTGCCCAAGGTGAAGGGCACGGCCAGTCCTAGGCAGACAGAGCCTTGTGAGGACTTGGGACATTGGGGCACTGGGGATTAAAGGGAGGGCGCATGGCTAAAGAGGCAGTGCCCTGGACTGGATAGAAGGGTGGGTGCTCCAGATCCTCAGCCCATGACTAGAGGCCTAGGGAGGATGTGGCTGAAGGCCCTGAGTCCTGGGGCTGGATCACTGGTGCATAGGCATAGGGAACAGAATGGGGCCAAGGGTTGCAGGGCTGAGGGTGTGGGAGGATGCCCTTCACTGGTGGTGTGGGAAGCCGAGTGTGTGGCTTGGGGCTTTCATTCAGCTGTGGGAGGACTTAGGAAGGGTTGAGAAGGAAGGCCATTATAATATTACTCTCCCTTCACACAGAACCAGAGTCCAGAACAAACACACACGGATTCCTCCCATGTCTCCCAAGAGGCCGAATACCATGGGGTTCTGAGCAGTTGAGTGAGTGAGGTACAGCTGTCCAACGAAGTGGCGAGAGAACTATGTGGGAAGTGAACTGGAAGGTGTTTCTCCCATCCAAAACAAGTCTTTCTTAGAGGGTTATGTGCTGGGTTCTCTACCACGGTGTGTAGACGTGGCAGTGAAACACAGAGACACAGTCTGGGCCTGTCACCCCTTAAAGGATTTTGGCTTCTGGTGAACCCAATCATATCCAACACCTGCTCTTGTGAGTTTTACAAATAATTACAAATAATTTATTTTACAACTTATTGCAAATGGAAAAATCTCCACCTAAAATGGCTCTTGGAGATCTCAAATTTGTATGCCTTGTTCCATTATCCTTCTTGTATCTACCTGAAGCTGATGAAAAAGACCATGAACCTGAAATAAACTCAGTATGCCAGGCCTTTCCAGACCTACATGATTCTTTCTTCATCAACCACAAATGAGATGTATTTTATGAACCATCTACAATGTTGGTCAGCAAACTACAACAAACCAGGTGTTTTGTAAATAAAGGTCTGTTGGACCACAATCTCCATGTAGTGTCTTTGGCAGCTTTCACATACAACAGCAAAGGTGAGTAGTTGTAACAAAGAACATAAAGGCTACAAGGCCTCACATATTTACTACCTGACCCTTTTGCAGAAAATTACTCATTCCATCTGGTCTAAGTAGCTTTCAATACTAACAAGAATAGCTACCATGGAAGCCCTTCCTAACACGTAAAAGCCCGTACACTTCCTCCTCAGCAAACTATGCAGTAAACTTAGATCATTCTATGTGTGTGTGTGTGTGTGTGTGTGTGTGTGTGTTGCTAGGTCGAGCGGCTCCTGTGAAATGGCCTTGATAGTCACTCACAAGTGCTGACCCTGTTGGACTTCCACTGTGAAAGGGAACATCCTTTCCGTCTTAGGATACAGTTTTGGCCATGAGGGGTCCCAGCATGGTTGGTCCCTACTTCAGCTCATTGAACTGTCAGCGAGTTTACTGTGTTAAGCTAGGCTGTCTACATTTTTGGATCTCTTGGCAGGTACGTACATTTCTGCCTAGCAGTTTCCAAGAAATACTTGGCTGTAATTCTAAAGTTCTGACAGCTGAGCTTTCAGTATTGCACTACTGTCTACTTGTCTGTGACTTGTCTGTGGTGGGAGGAGAAAAGCAGCCACTGCCTTCTCCTTGGGCTGGTTATCCTCCCAGCTGTGCATAAAGTCTAAGGCCAGTGGTAAACTGCACATCCTTAGAGGTGTGCCATTCAGTGTCTTCTGTATAAACTATGGTGACTGATTTAAGTACATTTAACACTGTCCTTGTGGGAGACGCAGCCTGTAATTAGACTGTTCGTTCATCATCATTTTTGTGCCTATCTAGTAATGTGGCAAATTTGAACTCAAAGTGATTAAGAATTACAGTGTCTACTTTGGGAAACCCTAAACCTTCACGTGGTTTTAAACATCCAGAAGTTCCTCAATAAAAGGAGAAATAAAAAATGATACCAAGGTAATGTTTCTTAGTTTATCATAAAAATTTCCAGGATGTAGAAAAATTAATCCGTTTACAAACTTTCATAATCTAGAGCTGCTCTTGTGCCAACTGATTTTTTCAGACCAATAAGTACTTCAGTAATTGTCCATGAACTCAAATGTCCCAAAGGAAAACAATCCATGTCTAATGGCTCCTTAAAGGAGTTCTTTCCTTCTGCAGCTGCAGTTGTGAGGAATACATTACAGCAGTGAGGTAAATGAATGACCACAGACCCTGGATTACAACAAAAGAGCAAATGCTGTGCGTTTGCTGCTTTTAAGCAATTGAAACAGTTTTAACACTTGGCCCATAAATGTAAAAGGGGAGACATTTTTAATATGAGACAATTTTCATAATATGTCATCTCCATGATTTTATCACAATATACATGTAATCTTAGCATAATATCTGCAACCTGGCATACTTTCTCAGAAAAAGCCTAATTAATGAAAATATCTTAAATTTCCTACATATCTTGTTTTGCTCAAATAAAACAAAAACTATGTTTAATCTAAATATATAAACATGCATGCAAACTAATCAGAAAACCATTGGTTCAATAATTTGTAGAGAGTGGTACAAATCATATAACCCTTTACATAAAATCATATAAACTTTAAAATCATATAAAACTTTAACATCATATCAATCTTTAAAATTGTATAAAAATGTACAGAAAGTCTATTGTAAATTCTAAAAATGGGTTCCTCGACGATTTTAACATCACATTGACACATTGTTCTTTAAAACTCTTTTGAATTTCACATCTAAGGTCTTTGACAGAAACCTTGAAAATCACTAATAAATATGTCTTAGCTAAAGTTTACTATGCAAATGAGAAGTTTACAATTGAGTAAACAAACATATGTATTTGCCATGCAATAATTTTACTTCTATTCTCTCCTACAAATATCAGGGGTCAGCAAGCTTGTTCTGTAAAAGACCACACGGTAAATATTTTAGGCTTTAAAGACTGTACCATTTCTGTTGCAAATAATAAACTCTGTTGGTGTAGCATGAAAGCAGCCATAGACAACATGCACACAAACAGGTGTGACCATGTTTCCACAAAACTGTATTTACAAAAACAGGTAGTGTGCCAGATGGGACCCACAGGCAGACACATGCCAACCTGTGTATGCATAATCTTTGATCTTTAAAAGCTTAAACTCTGGAATTTCCATTCTCAATGTAGAATTGACATTATCTTAATAAGACACATTTAATTTTACTCACAATTGAAAATTAGAGCTTTAAATATCTTCCATTATGCATGATTATAGAATGTCTACATACGTACATACACCGGAATGATGATGCTGAGAAGAAAAAAGGTTAAATACGAAAAAAGGGAGGACATGAGAACTATGATTTTATGTATACTAGCTGTTCTCTATATGAAGATATAAATAAATATTGTTAGCTTTTGTATACTCAGGAAAAATAAGGTTACTTTTGCCTCACTAGTGTACATTCAGTTTCCAAGAGTCTTTTTGTGCTTTGATTCTGCCTGTTACCATACTCCTCAGGCTTTTGGTGGTGGTGGTTTTAGGTTTTATTACAGTTTGCTTTGCACTGGCTGTGTTCCCAAGCTATTAAGTACAATTTCGGTGACATACACTATCTGTTTAGTTTTGCAGGATGAAGAGCAGGAGTGACAAAATGATGGACAATGTGAAATTAACTGAAATTTCTTGGAGGGTCTTCTCATCACACACATGTTCAAGAAAGGCAACTGAGGTAGGTTGTCAAGTAACAGTAAATAAACCACCACCTGTCGGGGCAGGTGGCGGTGGTCAGAACATTCTGGCACATAGCTGTTTGGTTACAAACAGCCTCCATGTGTCTGGGGATTCTCTCTCGGTGATGACCTCTCTCCTTCCTGCCAGCTGAAGTCTCTATGTGCCTATCGTAGCTTCGAACCTTCCTTCGATTTCCACAGCCATACCAGCTATAAGATTCCAACCCATGGATTGTGGAGACACCTCATTCATGGAGAATTTCATTTGCTGTCATCCGTCTACATCCTTGCAATTTCCCGTATGGATTTTTCATAAACCTAACAAAAATCTCACCACTACCCCCCTTTTGTCTTCCTGCTCTTTTCCACAAATAAAAGAACATGGGATTGAAAGAAGGTAAGGAAGGGGATGGAAGAAAAAAAGGAGAGAGAGAGAGAGCAAACTCATAAGGCCCTAGAATATCACCTTGGAGACTAAGCAGGCCACAGTGCATCCATGTGCAGAGGGAGGTAAAGCAATGAGGGCTTCCAGGAGAGAAGGGAGGGGAAAGAGGGAGAGGACAGAAATAGAAAGTGTATTCATCAGTGTTCTCCAGAAAAATGCAACCAGCAGGATGTGTGTGTAGATTCATTTCATTGATTCATTTTAAGGAACTGGCTCACTCTATTTTGGAGGCACAGTGAATCCAAAATGTGATGGGAGAGGCCAGTAGGCCTGGAAACTCAGGGAAGAGTGGCGGTTTGAGCCCAAAGGCAGCCTGCTGGCAAAATTCCTTGTTGCTTGGGGAAGATCAGCCTTTGTTCTGTTAAGGCCTTCAGCTGATTTGATGAAGCCCAGCCGTGTCACAGAGGGTAATCTACTTTACTCAAAGCCCAACAATGTAAATGTTGATCTTACACAAAACATACCTTCAGAGTAACATCCAGAATGTTTGATCACATATTCTGGGCACTGTGCCCCAGCCAAGTTGACACATAAAATTAACCATCAAGAGAGTTAGCTCTCTTTGTATAAATAGAGAAATTTATTCAATAGAGAAACAAAGTAGAGATCCTGTGTTCCCTTCATAGTTTTCTCCAGTGGCAACATCTTGCAAAATTATAGTGAGGAGAAAGGCCTTGGCGTTGGGAGACAGGAAGAATCTGTTCTTTGTTTCTGGTTGCTGTGTTCAGTGTAACAGGAATAAGTGAGTTGCAACTAACACAAATACTGTAAAATTCACAAAGCAAAAGCAGCCTAAAATGTGTCCTAAAAATTCTGCTCTAACCCAATGGGGTGGAGGACATGCAAGATTAGAGCAAGAGTCTCTACAGAGTTTTTCTGGCTTAAATTTTACTTTGGTTCTTTTTTAAAATTAAACCTTTAATTTTGAGATAATTGTACATTTACAATTATAAGAAATAAAATAGAGATCCTGTGTACCCTTCATGGTCTTCTCCAATGTCAACATCTTTCAAAATTATAGTACAAGAACTTAACAAAAATATTCACATTGACACAATCCATCAATCATATTCAGGTTTCCAAGTGTCACATATATGAATGTGTGTGTGCATGTATGTATTCACCCCAAACAATTTAATCACATGTTTATGTCCACATATTCACCAGTAAAGACACAAGAGAGTTTCGTTACCACGAAGATCCCTCATGTTGCCCTTTTAATCACACCCACCTCTCTCCTGTCCAGGCAACCTCTCCTTTAACCCATGTGAACCATTACTATCTTCTTCATAATTTTGTCACTTCAGGAATATTACATAAATGGACTCATATAGTATGTAACCTCTTGGGATTGGCTTTTTTCACTCACCCTAATTTTCTGGAAATTCATCCAGGTGGTGGTTTTTATCAATAGTTCACTCTTTTTCATTGCTGAGTTCCTAATATTGAACCAGCCTTGCATAAGGTGGAATTAAGTCTGCTTTGTCATAAGGTATCAATCTATTTATAAATGGTTTAATGTAATTTGCCCATTTTTGGGGGGGGATTTCTTGCATGTATCTTCATGAGAGATACTGGTCAATACTTTTACATTTTTGCACTTTGTCTGTTTGTCATATCAAGGTAGTAATAGCCACATAAAATAAATTAGGAAATATTCCTTCCTCTGTGTTCTGGAAAAAACTGTATCAAATTAATCTGTCTTCAAATGTTTGGTAGAATAGTCCAGTGAAATCATCTGGGCCTGGCTATTTCTTTTTCAAGAATTTTTAAATTATGAAATCAGTTTCCTGGTATGTGGTTTTTGAGGAATTGTTCCATGTTCTCTAAGACACAGAATTCATGAAGATAGTAAAATTGTTCATAGTAATCCCTCCTTACCCTTTTAATGGCTACAGGATTTGTGGTGATATCCCATTTCATTCCTGTTGTGATGATTTGTAGTTCTCTCTTCTTTTTATCATCCTTAAGAGATTAATCAATTCTATTTTACTTTTTGAAGAACCAACGTTGGCTTATTTTACTCTACTTTTTCAAGTTTATTGAGGTATGAATTTAAACTACTGATTTGAAATGTTTCCTTTTTGGCTGCATTTGAGTCTTTGTTTCTGCGTGCTGGCTTTGCTTTAGTTGTGCCAAGTAGGGGCTACTTTTTGTTGTGGTGCGCAGCCTTCTCTTGTTGTGGAGCATGGGCTCTAGAACGCAGGCTCACTAGTTGTGGCACATGGGCTTAGTTGCTCCGCAGCATGTGGTATCTTCCCAGAGGAGGACTCGAACCCATGTCCCCTGCATTGGCAGGCAGATTCTTAAACACTGCACAAGCAGGGAGGTCCATGAAACATTTGTTTTTCTTTCTTTTTTTAAGAACTGTTATTGAGATACAATTGGCATACAATAAACTGCATATAAGAAACATTCCTTTATGTATAATGTGAGCATTTAGTGCTATAAATTTCCCTCTCATCCTGGCTTTAGCAGCATTCAACAAGTTTGATACATTGTATTTTCATTCAGTGCTATGTATTTTTTAATAATTTCTGGTGAAATGATTTCCTGTTTGACCCATGGTTTATTTCTGTATTGTTAAATTTCAAAGTCTTTGGAGGTTCTCCTGTTATCGGTTATTTATGTCTGGTTGATTCCATTGTTGTTAAAGAATATACTCTTTTAAATTTGTTGAAGTGTGTTTTATGGCCCAGGATATAGACTGTCTCAGTGAATGTTTCATGGGTGCCTGAAAGACAAACATGTATTCTACTGTTCTTAGGTGGAGTCACACACACACTCACACATACACACACAAATGCGCACATCAGATCCTGGTGTTTGATTATGGTGTCCAGGTCTGTTACATTCTTGTTGATTTTTGTCCCAGTAGTTCTATCAGTTGATGATAGAACAGTGCCAACCATTGTCAATAGTAATGAATTTTCTCAATTTCTCTTGCAGCTCTACCAGTTTTTGCTTCACGCATTTTTTCATCTGGTTCGTGCCCATTTAGAAATGTTCCATCTTCCTGGTGGATTGATTCTTCATTAAGTAATGTTCCTTTTTGTCTCTGGTAAATTTCTTTGCTCTGAAGTCTACTTTAGTATACTGCTGATTTTTAAAATTAATTATGGCATGATATGTCTTTTTCCACCCTTTTACTTTCAGTCTACCTATGTCATTGACTTTGATGTACAGCATATAGTTAGGTTATGTTTTTTAATCCACCCTCACAATCTCTCTTTCCAATGGTTTAAGTAGAACTTTTACTTACTGATATATTAGGGCTTGGGTGAGGCATTTTCTTATTTATTTTTACATTTGTTTCCTCTGGTTCTCATTTTTTTCTGTATCTTCTTCCTTGTTTTTCTGTAGATTATTGTTCTACTGGTTAAGATTATATTTGGATTCATTCTTAGTGTTTTTTAGTGCATCTCTTTGTAGTTTGCTTAGTGGTTGCTCTGAGTATTGCAAAAAGTATGTGCCTTATCACAGTATATTACCACTTGGAGTGAAGTGTGGAAATGTTACTTTCATTTAGGTCCCTTTACCTTTCCCATTTCAAAATAGTTTCTAGAGTATCAGATGGTATTATAATTTTGCTTCAATCATCACATGTGATTTGATTTCAGAAACTTGTGGGTGGAAGGAGAGTCTATTATATATACTCATATTTGTGTTCTTTTCATTTTTTTCTTCCTTCCTGGTGCTCCAGTATTCCTACTTTTATCATTTACTTACTCATTTGAGGAACTTCCTTTAGACATTGTTTAAGGGTAGGTCTGCTAAGCAACACATTCTTTTAGCTTTCTTTCATCTGCAAACATGTTCATTGCACTTCATTACTGAAGGATAGTCTTGCCAGATGTACAGTCTGCAGTTGATAGTCTTTTCTTTCAGCACTTGAAGAAAAATACTGTGCCATCTCCTTGTGAGCTCCGAGGTTTCATATGGTATTTGCTGTGATCTGAATTGCTGTGTCTTCCTTCTTCCATGAGTAATGAGTCATTTTTCTCTGGCTGCTTTCAAGATTTTTTGCCTTTAGTTTACTGATGATGTCTTAGTGTAGATCTCTTAGGATTTATTGAATACTGTAGTCACCTGGCTTCTTGACTCTGCACACTTATGTCTTCTGCCAAGTATGGGACGTTTTCAGCCATTATTTCTGCAAATGTTTTTTCAATCCCCCTCTCTCTTTCTGGGACTCTGATAGCATAATTGTTACCTTTTTTTTTTATTCTTGTCCCAGAGATTCTTTTTTTATCCCAGTGTGTTTACTCTGTGCTGCTCAGATTTGCCAAGTTCTATTGGCCTGTCCTTATATTCTCTGATTCTCTCCATTTTGTGTCATTATCAACTCTACCATTGACCAAGCCAATGAGTTTTAAATCATCTATGTTGTAGTTCTATAAATTCCACCTGACTTTTTGTATAACTTCTACATTTTTGTTGCAGTGTTGTACTTTTTCCTTTGTGTCAAGAGACCTTATAATTGCTTAAAGCATTTCTATGATGGCTGCTTTACTATCCCATGCCAGTATTGGTGTCAGTTGATTGTCTTTTTGAATTTACATTGTGATTTCCTGGTTCTTGGTATGATGGCTAATTTTGTGTCATATCCTGAATATTTAGCTGTTAGGGTAAGAGACTGCATCCTATTTACATCTTTCATTTTAGCAGGAAGTCACTCTGTTTTTGGGTTTGGCACCCAGATCCTGACCTACTGTTGTGGGCTATGTTTGTTCCAATGACAGTTTTCAAAACTCTCATGATGCTATAAGTCTGCTTGGCTTATTTGGTAACACTCTTGCTCCCACTTTTCCCTGCTGGTGTTTTTGGAGAGTGTGGATGAAGCTTCCCCAAACAGGCTGCTCTGGGTATCTAGTTAGGGGATACTGTGGCCGAAAATAGGAAAAGCTTCACAGGCTGAGTGACTGATGTATCAGGATCCCTCTTCCCAGTGCCTCCTGGCCATCTGGGATCTGTCAGTAGCGGAGAGGAATCTCTTCTTGGGGTGGGGGGTGATTTAAGGTGGGGGAGGGGGGAGGCCCTTGCTGGTGCTGCCTAGCTGCCAGGTGTCTTGCGTCTAGGTGGGGAGTCTCAGGTCTGTGAGGATCAAGAACACTTCATGGGACAGGTATTTCTTTGGCAGAATTGCCCTGGCTGGTACCACCCAACTACCTGGTGTCTCTAGGTATGAGGGGAGGGGGGTGTCAGTCCTGTGAGAAAAGAGAGCACTTCCCTTCACCACCTTCTGTTAGCAGAGGTCTTGGTGGTGCTGGACTCCCCTGATGTTGTCAGCAGGACTCCCATTCCATGCAGGGAGGAATGAGCCTCTTGGGGTTCCCTTTGCTAGTTTGGGATCCAGGAAATACTGGGCCAGTTTCTTCTGTAGGGTGGGGGAATGTAAGAAGCACTGTCACTATGTTGTTACTCTAGTCACAAGGTCCATTCTCCAGGAGGTAGAGCTTAATTCCCCTCAGACCGTGCAAAACTCCGATGCACAGGAAAGAACTTTGGATTCATTTATAATCAGATGGGATGCCCTAATTTGAGTAGGAGTGATACAGTCAGGTTCATATTTGAAGTGATCGCTTTGGCAGCTCAGTGACAGGCCAGGGGAATGAGGATGGACACAAGATTAGGAGCTTGTTGGAGCAGAGATGGAGACTGCTGGTTAAGGTTCTGGGTGAGTTGTCTCCCCAGCTTTGTTCTTGACATTCCAAACTGCACAACTTCAGATGTGGGAGACTCAGCGATATCCTCCATCTCCCCAACAGACTATGATTTGCTCCCAGGCCTTTTTACCTGTAGCACACTGTTCTGAGGGTTGAAAGAGAACAAATGTGCATCTCCGTGGGCAAGGATCTGACAGTAGCTTCACTTGATTCTATGGTTATGGTCATTCGTTGCAGTTGCAATTTTATAGCTGTGACATTATTTGTTTCATGTCTGCTTTTTACCCTGGACTATATGTTTCATGGAAATAAAGACATTATTTAATTCACCACAGTAACCCCAGTTTTACCACAGTACCTGACACAGAGTAGTTCCTCAAATTGTATTGTGTTCAGGTATGTGTATTAGTTGGGGGTGGGGGGAGGGGAACACTGCACAGAGAAAGAGATTGAGTACAATCTGTAAGTGGATAGGAAGATTCTGTCTATCTATCTATCTGTCTATCAATCGTGTGTGTGTGTGTGAAATTAATCAGAACATTTATTAATCAACATAACAATTATTTTTCCAGAATTAAATATGGACCCGGGCTATGAATTTACTAATAAATGAAGCCAGATATAATTTTCTTGCTGTTTTTATGGCCATAAAATATTGCTTTTGTTAAAGAACACTGAAGCTGTAAACCTAAAGTAAGAACAGCTTTTTAAAGGCCCTTCCCTAGTAATTGTTAAAACCCCTGCCAAATGATACGATGCTCTATATTTTATACGTATTATTATAAACCAACTTCCAGGATACCTCAAAGGAAGATTCAGTATTATCAAGATGCCAGTACTGCACAACTTGTGGGTTCAGTCCAATCCAATCAAAATCCCAGGTTATTCTGTGAATATCAACAACCTGGTTCTAAAGTTTGCACAGAGAGGCTAATGGCCCAGAATAGTCCATGAAATCTTGGAGGAGGACTCACACTACTTTACTTCAAGATTTACTCTAAAGCTCTAGTTATCAAGACAGTGTGGAATTTGCAAAAGAACTGACAAATAGGTAAATGGAACAAAATAGAGAGTGCAGAAACAGACACACCTAGATATAGTCCATTGATCTTTGACAAAGGAGCAAAGACAATACAATGAACAAAGACAGTCTTTTCAACCAATGGTGCAGGAAACAACAGGACATCCACATGCAAAAAAGCAGATATGGACACAGACCTTAGTCCTTCACAAAAGTGAACTCAGAATGGACCATAGATCTGAATGGAAATTGGAAAACTGCAAAAACTCCTAGAAGGTAACATAGGAGAAAACCTAAATGACCTTGGGTATTGTGATGACTTTAGAGACACACCAAAGGCATAGTCCACAGAAGAAATAGTTGATAAGCTGGACTGCATTAACATGAAAATCTTCTCTTCTATAGAAGGAAATGTCTAGAGAATAAGAAGACAAGCCACAGACTGTTAGAAAATATTTGCAAAAGACACATCTCATAAAAGGCCTGGTATCCAAAATAGACAACGAACTCAACAACAAAAAAACCCAAGAAACCTAATTTAAAAATGGGGAAACTGTCTGAACAGACACTGCACCAAAGAAGATGTGCAAGTGGAAAATGAGCATATGAAAAGGTTTTCACCATTCTGTGTCACGAGAGCTGCAAATTAAAGCAACAATGGGATAACACTGCACGTTTGTCAGAATGACCAAAATCCAGACCATTGGTGACATCAAATGCTGGTGAGGATGGGGAGCAATAGGAACTCTTCATTCACTGCTGGTGGGATGCAGAAAGGAACAGCCGCTTTGGAGGACAGTTTGGCAGGTTTTTACAAAAGTAAGCATAGTCTTACCATATACCCCAGCAATCTCACTTCTTGGTATTGACACCAAGGAGTTGAAAACATATATCTGCACAAAACCCTGCACACAGATGTTTATAGCAGCTTCATTTACAATTGCCCCAACTGGAAGAAACTGAGATGTCCTCTACTAGGTGAATGGTAAATACACTGTGGTACATTCAGACAGTGAACTGTTTTTCAGTCCTAATACTGAATGAGCTATCAAGCCATGAGAAAACATGGGGGAATCTTAATAGCATATTACTAAGTGAAAGAAGCCAACCTGAAAGAGCCATATATTGTATACTTCCAACTATATGACATTCTGGAGAAGGTAAAACTGGAGACAGTAGCGCGATCAGGGGTTCACAGGGGTTGGAAGGAGGGAGGAATGAATAGGTGCAGCACAGAAGATGTTCAGGGCAGTGAAACTATTCTGCATGATATTATCATGATAGATACATGTCACTACACAGTTGTCCAAACCCACAGAATGTACCACACCAAGGGTGAACCGTGATGTGAACTGTGGGCTTTGGGTGGTGCTGTGTCAGTGCAGGTTTATCAGCTGTAACAAGCTCAGCACTCTGGCGGGGAGTTGATACTGGGGGAGGCTGTGTGTGTGTGAGAGAGTGCTGTCGGTACATGGGTGCCTTCTTCATTTGCTCTGAATCTTAAACTGCTCTAAAAAGATAGAGACAAAAATATTCAATTACAATTTATTCCCAAGAACATACGGGATACGTTCTCCTTCACCAAAAACGAGAGGCTGACAGTAGGCATGGACATAACTTTTTTATGGATTTCTCCAAATAGAGATCAATTACATACATATAGTTATGGAGGGGAAAACTGTTTTATACTCATTAAAATGTAGATATACTTTGGTTACCAAAAAACACTGGAAGGTTTATTTCAAAATTAAATAACCAGCAAGAAGATGTAGTTAAAGGACATCCGTGCTATCAGCGTGTCACTGCCCACTCTCCCCACTCAGGTCACTCTCATTTCAGGGCTCCTTCAGCCTGGACACGATGACCTTTAATTCTGTGATCCTATGAGATGACTTGAATCTATAGAGTGACCTCTGCACCCTCCCAACTCTCGGGGGCTTTGGTCCTGAATGATAATGTTACCCAGCACTGTCATTGCTGCATCCTGCATCCCTGTGACCGCTGGTCAGACTCCGTTGGCTACAAAACTAAGACCACTGTTGCTGAAAAACAACATCACATACTTTATTATACAAGTAGGATGATTTTCACGTTGGTTGTCTATTTCTCTGCCCTGAGATTGTAAAAGGCACTCATGAACATGCCTTCAACGTTATGAACTGTGTCCTGTGAAACAGAGCTAGTTCATTAAACAAAGCCCCTCCATTGGAGATGATGCCGTGTGTCTATCTGCACAACAAGGGACAGGCGCTCCCTGGGTTGCCCTGAGTCTGATATGAGACTCATGGCCTGAGGACCAGGACGGCAGCAGACATACAAGGCCTGGGAGCCCGCAACAAAAATGTGAAGGAGGGAAAAAAGAAACGGGAAATTCCCCGGCGGCCCAGTGGTTAGGATTTGGCACTCTCCCTGCTGGGGCCAGATTTGATCCCTGGCTGGAGATTTAAGATCACAGGAGCAGCGAGGTGTGGCCAAAAAAATAAAGGAAAGGAGGAATATTACTCACCAGACCCAGATGCATCATTTCCTCCAGTCCCTACTCTTTTGTGAAAATTCTTTTAAGACAAATACACATTGTTGTCCCCAAACAAATGTAGTGTTGGACCTTCTTCCTCCTAGAAAGTTAGTAGGACAAATGTTTTCCTAGCCATCTGTGTTGGATGAACTTTCATCATTGCAAAGCCACTCAGAAAAGAATTGCTTGTGCCAACACCTCCCCCGGACCAATGTCATCTGGCCCACAATATTGAGGTCCTATCAGCAGGTAAACACGTGCTTGAATGTGATTTAATACCGGTGTAACTAAACTTGATGGTATTTATCGACTGAAGGAAAATGTAGCTGAGCCCCACAGCAGCACTAATAGCCACCCTTGTCTCGTGAGATCCCATCACCTCGCAGAAGCCTGTGCACCTCCCTGGGAGAAGCCCTGTGGGGTGCACAGGCCTCAGCTCGGGGGATATCCTGTGCTCCTGCTGGTTTCCCTGAAGCACCGAGCGTCGTGCTCTGCACACAGACACCGTTTCCACTTACCAGAGGTGTAGGAGAGGGTCATAAACTTGTCAGATGGCTCTTCATTTTCATGATTTGGCTTTTAATTCTCAATATGTTTGTGTTCCCAAGCTTTGAGAGCTTTTCACTAACCCATGAGACATGTCTTGAAAATGTCAGGTGACTTTGAAAGGTGACCCTGAAATATAAATACTTTAACCAAGTATGTCCTTAAGGCATTTACCACCCCCACTCCAACCAAGGAACTCTCTCTCCTTTGGGATGGCAAAATAGAAATTTTAACATAAAAGTAGAGAAGTGAAGTCCTGCCTAAATACTGGCATTTTCACAGCTAATTCTTAACATATTTGCTGGGTTTGGAAAGAAAGAAGACAAAGAGGTAAATATGTTTATAGGTAAATGCCAGTATTACATAAACAAATATGAGCCAAGCCTAAGTCCCTAAGTTTCCAAATTATATAAAATGTTGTAAGCTTGTATGCTAATTTCTTTTTCCTGGGGATGAGAAATTCTCCTTCAGATGAACTGGTAAAAGTTGATACCAAACTTAGTTGAAAATGAAAAGAAACGTGACAGAATCAGATGCCTTTACAGTAACTCAAAGGCCTAACAGCAACCCTAGGAGGTGAGGGGTTTGGATGAGAAAATAAAGCCCTCTCTCACCCCAGCAGCACCTGGAAAGAAGGGGCCTGTAGAATGTGCTCCTCATGTGACCCCCCACCCCCAGAGCCTACAGGAACCTGAGGAAGGTGCAGAGAGGTGGGGATGGGGTAGGATTTTTAGAGAGTGTTTGCAGGGTCCTGTGAGTGCACCTCCAACAGGGAGCATCCCGGAACCAACTTTGAGAACCTGCCTGTGACTCTTTGGCATTTTGGGAACCCAGGGCATGACTGACCATCCTGGAGATGGGCGGGGGGGTCAGGTGGCTGGCAGAAATGCCAGGAGTAAGTGTGTAACAGGGAAGAGCAAATCTGACACCACTTTAGATCTGTTTCTTTTCCTTTAACCTTTGTATTCTATTGTTTTTGCTTTGGGATAAGAATGTTGCCTATAGCCTGAAATATACAGGATAGCCCATTCTCAAGGCTCTGACCTTTAAGGGTATAACACTTTCCCATTCATGGAGGGATAACAGGGTGCAGAACAGGGAATAACTCTTGTCTTGGAGGTTTACAGGAACATGGTGACCTGGTCTCTGACCTAGTAGGTGGACCTCTGCCATAACACAGGATTCTATACTGAGATGTTGCAACAAGCAGCCATACCCCCTCCCCCTTTAGTACAAAAGCAGCGTGACTTCTCACTGGAGGAAGATGGTTCTCTAAGACATTAGTCTGCCATCTTCTTGGTCTGCTGACTTTCTGAATAAAGTCCTTATTCCTTGCCCCAACAGCTCTTCCCTCAGTTTATTGGCCTGTCGCCTGGTGAGTAGAATGAGCTTAGACTCATAACAAGTGCCTTGGGGCTGAAGGTGTTCCATGCTGACTTAATGTGGCCCAGCTGGAGAGAGCTGCCCTGAGAGGGCAGGAGATGGCACCCACATGAGTACTGCCCAATGGTGGGGAACTGGGGGGCCGACCAGCGGGGCTTCCCCAGGGCAAGGCGCTGCGAGTGTGAGGCCTCACGAAATGACCTAAAATGCCCATGAGAAGACGTCCACTCTGAACCACCGCCAAGTCCAGGCGGCACCATGGTGGGCTTTCAGCAGAGCAGTGCGGGTAGCACGAGCCTTTCTTGCTTTTTTACTCTTCCTTCCTTCCCTCCGTCCCCTGGCTGGATGAAAAGACATCAGAATTCAGATTGGGTAATCTAGGGAGCTGATGAGCCTAGTGGAGAGGGCTGGGAAGAAGAGGAAGCAACACCAAGTGCAAATGGAGAAGTTCACGTGTTGCAGGCTCAGCTCCACATCACAGCATCCTCATCTAAAGCAGGCTCTTCTCCTGGAGGACAGAAACCTTGCAGCCAAACTCAGTGTGGCATTTTGACGGTTATGTCTCGAGCATAGTTTTATTGCTGAAATCAAACCTCCCCTTGTTACTGGAGGTAACTAGCAGACCCCTGGATTTCACCCAAGAGCTAGGGGGACCAGGACCAAGAAGCTGGTGTGAACAGGTGGAGGGAACAGAGTTGTTTACAAAGTACACAGTGAGTCCAGCTTGTTCAAAGTAAAGGAAGCAGAGGCTTTGGGATTGCCGAAAGAGTCCTTGAAAATCAAAGTACATTAGGAAAAACCTACGAAATACTGTGTGGCAAGGAATGATTTGCAAATTAGTTGAAGAATATTTGTTTTCTCAGAAAGGATTTTTAATATTTAATACATTTAAGGAACTGGCTTTTGTGCTAGACAATTGTATTGCTTAATTCTGTAACAAATAACTAATTGTCTGTACTTTAACAAGTAGAAACTAACTTTGTAATGACATGAAAAAATAAAAACGATATTAGCAAAATGACTCAAAAGTAGTCACGAAGTACTTTAACATTGTAACTCACTTCCCCTCCACTGCAACACTATTAACTTCGAGCCCCATTTTCCAAGTCAAGGAAATGAAAATTGGAGGCACTGGGTGACTTGCCCAAGTCAAAAACTGGTGAACAGTATATGGTCCTACTCCAGGGACCACACGGTGTAAAATAAGTTTACACATTTTATGAAATCTTTATTGACATTGGAAATAGGCATGTAAAGTGTCACCAGCATAAAATTATGGCAAGAATAAAAGAGAAAGGTGGTGGTCTTGCCTCTGAAGTTGAAGGGCAATCTGTGAGCCGGGGGAAGTCTGTTTGGCTGCAGTGTTCATTGGAAACAAAGAGCAGAGACTGTGAAACCACAGGGGGCAGGTAGCGGTGAGCCCCCCTTCTGGACTTAGAGGAGGAAAGAGGAGCTGCCGATGTCCTTGCAGTGAGTGAGGGTGAGAAACTGGAAAGCACAAAACAGCTTCGAGTCAGAGAGCTGTGTCACCCAGGTTTGCTGTGAAAGATGAGGGTGTGTGCTGCAGCTTCATGTACGGGGTCTGGCACGGCACTATGGTATCGCTATCTGCAAGCTCTTTTCAGCGGTGCCACTTGCATATCTACAGGACAGCATGGCTGTGGAGAGCATGGAGACCATATCCCTGGGGAAATGGCTCTTCTGGTCCCTGTGCTGTGTGGACACCAGCCTGGCCACAGGCTGAGGGAGCCGCCACAGCAAGCCTGGGTAACAGGACCTTATGTCAGAGGCCCAGTGATAAAGCCAGATCCTGTTCCAGGAATGATTATGAATCGGACGGACCTCCAAGAGGTAGAGGCAGCTGTGAAGCTTCTGGACCACCCAGATCTTGACGTTCCCTGCCGTGCCCATGGTGTGAGCATGGCAGAAAGTGCACCTGTGTATGTGTGGAAACACTGCCAGAACTCTTCCTGTGGGAGTTCGTTATAAACTCAAAGGGTATGAAACTGAAAATAGCATTGTACCCTATCAAGGGAGCTCTTCGGGGTTAACATTGTAGACTGACTAGTTTTTCTTTCTTTCTTTTCTGTTTTCTTTTCCTTTGTTTGCCCATGTGGAAAAGCTTTACAAGTCATCACATGATTGCTGCACATTTGTTTTCTCGAATGCCTGCTTCATCCTAATCAGTGTGAGAATTGTTTCAAATATAAATCAATTTCAAAACCAAACATATAATAGATCCTGAATATTGGGGAGACAGGTTTTTATCTGTAGATTAAAAATCACATGTTTTCATGTGAAGAATGTCAAAAAGAAAGGTCTTGCTTTTGTTATTTTCTCCATTATCTTCTTTTTTGGTATCCACTTCGGTTTGGTATATATAAATGGTAAAACGTTGATAAGATTTGCTGTAGGTGAATCTTGTTAAAAATAAAATACAGGTGACTATAAAGCCTGGAATCCCGACAATGTTTTCAAAATAGATGGAATCTCCTTGATAGTTTCATCTAAGGCAAAGGTGCACGTTTACGCCGTGGAAATTGGACGCACATGCCATCTGAGGCAACGTATGACAGATGCACGAGCAATGACCAGGGGCAGTGCTGCTTTACTGCACATTGTTTATTGCAGTTTTGCACAGCTTATTGAATGATGAATTGCTCATGAGGGCCAATCACATCCGCACATCATCACGATAAACTATCATGGACATTTGTCTATGTTTTCAGTTTTTAAGTTTGTTCAGCTTAAATTCAAAGGACTGAATAATAATCAGTCTAATACTGCTATAATACTGTTAAGATAGTCAACTTGAAAAGGAAATAATACACTTTGTAAAGATTTTCCCATATGGACTTTTTCCTGCTTGGTGCCATTTTGTTATGATCATGAAACGTACCTGCATAGCTTTCACTACAAACAAATACCCCCCAATAGAACACTACAGGACGTCCATGACCACATTCCATCACGGTGTCATTCAGTTGTAATTGTAAGGAAGAGTGTAAGGAATTAAGGTAGAAACTTAGTTATAAAGTTGTAAAGCATGGAGAATACAAGAAGGGGATTTTGTTGTTGTTGTTGAAATAAATAGAGCAAAAGAGCCCTCACGTCAGCTCTGCGTCTCTTAGAGGAAGGACCGTGATACTCTCATCCTGGTGGATAATCTGACTTAACCAACAATAAACACTCAACAGCCATCATTAAAGTAGCTTTTAACAAGGCAAGGAAAACTAGTTGTTATGAGCAATGAGAAATATGTATGTAGTATCAGTAAAGTCCCCCTTTGGAAAGGGCAGATTCTGCAATGTGAGGAGTGTGATGGTGAATGTACACTTTGTGTATGTTAATGTGCACTTTGATCAAGGAATCTTCCTAAATCAGTTTAAGCTATGTTACCTAGACATTAAGATTTTGACATATCTTGGGAGCGTGTATAATTCCATTTGAGGGCCTTACCACAGAGGACAAAAAAGGAATATTTCCAGATATATGATTCATTTGAAACATCTTCACATACTTTGAGCCTGTTTCATTTAAAAACAAAACAAAACCCACACATCTGACCCAAGCTGTGATGTGCAACGCAATGTGTCAGCTGCACAGCCCCCTGGGAGGTGCGTGAGAGCCAACATGCCTTTTTGCTGGTTTATTTTATTCCTAGAGCCCATTTGCTGCCGGCCTTTACCTTGTTTCCAAAGTAAAGAAAAATACCATCTTGAGGTCAGATAGTTTCCCCAAGGAAATAAAAACGATATAATATTGACACCTTCTGACTGGAAGAGGACTAAAATGGCACAAATAAGATATATTCTCCCATTAGAGGTTGGCAGCATTTTACTCATATTTAAAATTTGTATTCTCTAAGGCATGGGTCAGAGCCGGAGCTAATGAAGACCCGGGGAGGAAAGACCTTTTCAGGTCTGCACTTGGAATGCTGTAATTCTTCGGTTCAGAGGCAAGGGTTAGAAAAAGGCAAAATTTCATGAGCATTTCTCCAAACAGAGAACCCCGTTTGGGGCAAAGCTGCCAATGTCTGGGGGCCTTGGAGTTCTGGGGCATCAGGGCACGGTCACTGGTCCTTCTCTTGTGTAGCCAGTGTGTTAAGTGACATCAGACCTACCATGAAGGACCTATCAATGGGTGTGTACTCATAACCTACAGAATGCCTGTGACGTCTCTGCGGGTGGTCACAGGGAGAGGTCTCCGTGGGATGATCTAGAGGTCTCTGGGTGAGATGACTCAGTGTGTGTGTGAGGAGATGCCTGTGTGGGTTGAGTGTGAGTATGTGGGGGGTCCCTGGGTGGGATCAGAGTGTGGATCTGTCAGAGGGTCTCTGTGGGGTGAGTGTGGGTCTGTAGGAGGCCCCCGTGTGAGGTCAGGGTGACAGTCTCAGAGATCGCTGTGTGGATTCCCTGTGGGTCTGCAGAAGGCAGCTGGGTAAGTTCAGTGTGTGTCAGAGGTTGTGTGTGGGGTCACTGTGTTTATGTCTGTTTTCCTGTCTAGGGTCGGTGTGGGTCCCTGGGTGGTCCCCGTGTGGGTAAGAGAGGGTCTGAGGATCATCTCTGTGTGGGGTCAGTGTTGGGTGGTGAGAGGTCCATGTGGGGGTTAAGTGTGGGTGTATCACAGTTTCTGTGTGGGGTCAGTGTGGGTCTGTGGGAGGTTGCCGGGTGGGGGGGTCAGTGTGGGTCCCTGTGTGGGGACTCTTAGTGGGGGGCCCTCCATTGCTGACGTTACTGCCCCTCATGGCAGGAGAAGAGCAAAGGGGCTTCCCCCTCCCTATTCCTTGCTGTTTTGTCAGGTCCCTTCTGTGCCACTTCCCTGATAGGCACATGGGGGGTCCAGCTCTCCCACCCCAGCCCTCCCCTTTTGGTGGCCCTGAGAGGACCCAGCAGCAGCCAGGCTCAGGGTCCCCACTCTGTGCCACCCTCTCCTGAGCTCCGGAGGGTGCTCTGTGCCCTGGGCCCTGCCCCCTCCAGGGGCCCTGGCTGTGCCCCCATTGCTGTGCCCACCCTGGAGGATGGGGCCCAAAGAGGGGTCCTGGCTTCAGGGAGAAACGGCGGCAGGAGCAGGGCTCTGCCAGCTTCTGACGCCCACAATCCAAAACCCTCCAAACTCCACCAGCACCCGCCAACATGCAACCGCAGGTTTTGGTCCCACAGGACTTGGAACCAGACAGGCTTGGCGGCAGGGCCATTCCTGATGTCACCTATATCAGGGGCAGATCCCAGAGCAGGACTCTGAGCTGGCCGTGACGGGTGGTCTGTGGGAGGTCCCTGTGTGGGGTCCGTGTGGGTCTCTGGGAGGTCCCTATGTGGGGTCCGTGTGGGTCTCTGGGAGGTCCCTGTGTGGGGTCAGCATAGGTGTGTAGGAAGTCCCTGTGTGGGGTCCGTGTGGGTCTGTGTTGAGGTCCCTTTGTGGGGTGCGTTTGGATTTGGGGAGGTCCCTGTGTGTGGGGTCATGGTGGGCCTGCCGCAGGTCCCTGTGTGGAGTCAGTGTGGGTCTGTGGCTGGTCCCCTGTGGAGTCAGTGTGGGTCTGTGGGAGTGTTACCGAGTCCAAGCTCGCTCTGCTCGCTGCACGACAGGCCAGTGAATCGGAGGCAAGGTGTTGAGGCAAGGGATATGACTTTATTTGGAAAGCCGGCTGACCAAGAAGATGGCAGAGTCGTGTCAGTCAAAACACCACCTTGCCTGAGTTAGAATTCAGGCTTCTTTTATATTAAAAAGGGGAGGGGGTGTTATTGGTTATTGCAGACGTCCTCGTGCCAGAAGCGTTTGTTCTTGCAGCTGTCCAGGTAGGTCAGGTCACGGTGTTCCTGTAAACCTCCAACAAGGCAAATGTTATTCTCTGTTCTGCAACCTTCAAGGTCAGAGGTTTGACAATGGACTAGCCTGTATATTTCAGGCTCTAAAGTAACATTCTATTCTTGTAACAAAAGCCATAGAATACAAAGGTTAATGTAAAACAAAGAGATCTAACATGGAGTCCCACTTAGCTCTTCCCTGTAACAGGAGGTGCTTCTGTGGGGGGGTCCGTGTGGGCCTGGTGAGGACCCTGGGTGGGAGGTCAGTGTGGGCCTGTGGGAGGTTCCTGAGTGGGAGTCAGTGTGGGTCTGTGGGAGGTCCTTGTGTGTGGTCAGTGTGGGTCTTTGGTAGATCCATGTGTGGGGTCAGCATAGGTGTGTGGGATGTCCCTGTGTGGCATAAGTGTGGGTCTGTGGGAGGTCCCTGTGTGGGAGTCAGTATGGGTCTGTGGGAGGTCCTTCTGTGTGGTCAGTGTGGGTCTGTGGGAGGTCCATGTGTGGGGTCAGCATGGATTTGTGTAATGTCCCTGTGTGGGGGGTCCGTGTGGGTCTGTGGCAAGTCCCTGTGTTGGGGTCCGTGAGGGTCTGTTGGAGGTCCCTGTGTTGCTGTCAGTGTCAGTCTGTGGCAGGTGTCTGTGTGGGGTCCGTGTGTGTCTGTGCGAGGTCCCTGTGTGGGGTCCGTGTGGGTCTGTGGGAGCCCCCTTTGTGGGGGTCAGCGTGGGTCTCTAGCAGGTCCCTGTGTGGGGGTCTGTGTGGGTCTGATGAGGTCCCTGGGTGGGAGGTCCGTGTGGGCCTGTGGAATGTCCTTGTGTGTGGTGAGTGTGGGCCTGTGGGAGGTCCCTGTGTGGGGTCAGCATAGGTGTGTGGGATGTCCCTGTGTGGCATAAGTGTGGGTCTGTGGGAGGTCCCTGTGTAGGTCCGTGTGTGCTTGTGGGAGGTCCCTGTGTGGGGTCCGTGTGGGTCTGTGCGAGGTCCCTGTGTGGGGCATCAGAAAGGGTCTGACAGAGGTCCCTGTGTGTGGGGTGAGAGTGGGTCTGGGGATGGACCCTGTGTGGAATTCCTGTGGGTTTCTGGCAGGTGCCTGTGTGGGGAGTGTGTGTGTGTGAGTTCAGTGTGTGTCTTTGTGCGGTACCTGTATTGTGTCCGTGCGGGTGTGTGAGAGGCTCTTGTTGGGGGGTGGTTAGTGTGGGTCTGTGGGCTGTCCCTGTTGGGAGTCAGTGTTGGTGTGCGGGAGGTGCCTGTGAGGGTTGAGTGTGGGTCTGTAGGAGGTCCCTGTGTGGGGGGTTCGTGTGGTTCTTTGGGAGGTTCCTGTGTGGGAGGTCCCTGTGTGTTTGTGGGGGGTGCCTGTGTGGGGGTCAGAGGGCAGCTGTGGGAGATTCCCGTGTGGGAGGTCCGTGTGGGTTTGTGGGAAGTTCATGTGTGGGGGTCCGTGTGGTCTGTGGGAGGCCCCTGTGTTGGGGCGAGTGTCTGTGGGAGGGCTTTGTGTGGGGACTCTTAGTGGGGGCCCTCCATTGCTGGCCTTACTTCCCCCCAGTGGCAGGAGAAGAGCAAAGGGACTTGCCCCTCCCTGTTCCTTGCTGTTCTGTCAGGTCTCTTCTCTGTCACTTCCCTGACAGGCACATTGGGGGTCCAGCTCCCCCCACCCCAGCCCTCCCCTCTCGGTGTCCCTGAGAGGACCCGGCAGCAGCCTGGCTCAGGGTCCCCGCTCTGCGCCGCCCTCTCCTGAGCTCCGGAGGGCGCTCTGTGCCCTGGGCCCCGCCCCTCCCAGGGGCCCTGGCCGTGGCCCCGCTTCTGTGCCCACCCTGGAGGGTGGGGCCCAGAGAGGGGACCTGGCTCCAGGGAGAAACGGCGGCAGGAGCAGGCCTCTGCCCAGTGCCCCCCCAAACCCATGTCCTGGCCCCCTCCCGCGAGCCTTGGAAAGAACTTCAGAGAATACCCTGGGGAACCGGGAAACCACTGGAGAACAGTTGGACCTGAGGTATTTTAACAAAGGCCCCTGGCTCTGGCGTCCAAACCACATAAAATGTATCAAAACGTTTGTAACCTTTTATTAATCGATTAAATTTTTTAGCAGTGCATCTTAGTGAGGGGAGTGAGAAGCAGGGGCAGGGGCTTCTAGGACCCTGACCCCAAGCCCTAAGCCCACTTCGTGGCCCCACCGTCCCATCCGGCCATCCCGCTCCCCAGTCTGACAAACTGTATAAACTGTCACTTTAAATCAGCCTCAGACTTTTCCATGAGTCCTTCCCCACAGGGTCATAGAGTGGGACCGATCCTCCCCCAGGCTGAGGCCAGCTGGTTGCTCTCCCTTCTTCGCTTCTGTCTGTTCCCTCTTCCTGGGTCTCACACCCAGGTTCCCAACCCTCAGGCTCCCTCCACCCAGCTCAATCCATCTTACTAACTGGCACCAACTGCCGTTTGCCAAGATTCCATCTTACTCCTCTCTCTCTCCCCTCGTCTCTTTCCCTCATTCCTAGCTTTTCCCAGGAAATGGAGGAAAGGAAGCCTCGTCTGACCTTTCTTTCCTAGAAGTGGACAATCCCCGTACGAAGTCCTGGCTACTCAGCCCAATTGGAAACCTCATGCCTTCCTAACAAATCAGAGGTAATGGCTGCATGGACAATAATAGCCCAGGGTTGGACCGAACTTTGACCAGTGTGCTCCTCTCGGGAGGCTTTCATTAGTTTCCAGACTCCTCTTATGCTCTATGGGGTCCTCTCTTACGGAAAGAGCCCTCATCAGTAAATTCCTTTAAGAATGCTTATTTATGCCTCCTGCTCAGTCTTTCCCTATCCTGCACTGCCTCCCACCCGAGGCCTACGGACTCTGTCAAGGGATACCTGTCATCCTATTTGAGGCTGCATTTTTACTGTTATTCATTGAAAACAAGGGCTCAAACGGATCCTCTTTCTTGAAGAGCAACAAACACATAAGAGTGGAAAAAACAAACTGATTCCATTAGTAAGAGTGCCAGCTCAGCACAGATTCACAGGCTAACCCACTCTGACCACAGGAGAGAGTTGACATTAAAAAGACAGGCACTAGTACCTGCGTAAGCTGGATATTCCCAAGGGCAGATGCCCTGGGCCTATGAAGGGGAACACCAGGAGGGCCACTGGCCCCAGTCCTCTCTGTCACAAGGGCTTCAATGCCACCAGGTTATACCTATAATGACAGAGAAGCATCGGCAGGTTTGAGGAAAGAAGATAATCACTGCCTCATTACTGGACCACATCTGTTGTGAGTGATGAATCAATATTTTTAATAAATCCCCTCATAACTCCTTTAATCATCTTGGGAATGGCATTATTGAACTGAATAAATACATATATACATGTGTGGACTGAAACAGTTTACGCCTTAGATATTGATATCGAAAATATACCACACATTTTATAACTCTATTTTGCATTTCTTTTCCTTCTTTTTATTTCTGTTTTATTTTGTTTTGGTTTAATATGGAAGTGGCCTGTGCCTCTCCTGACCTCTGACAGGCCCCATGAAAACCTGAAAGGTGACAAAGTCTGGTCCTTCAGTATTAGGACCTCCTCACATTACTTCTTTACTCAGAAAAATAAAATGCTGTCGCAGGAGACCCAGAGCCACAAATGCTCTTCCCAGGCGAATCAGTTTCCAGAATTCTTAGGTTTTTAGTTTACTTTAGCCGTCAGGGAATTGTCTAGACTGGAAATATCTAGGCAGGACCAAAAGAGAATCTCAAGTGTGCATCTGTCTCTTCCAGGTTGAGTTAAAATCGGATATGCCTTTGTGAGGAAGCAAGCAAGGGAGCTGTTCTCACCCCACACAGTCACCTCACAATCAGACAGAAGGTGAGTAACTAGTTACACGTCTAACTGCAATTCTTACCAGATTCCCATTTCTATTTTTTGAGCCAAAGAGCAACATACCTAATACAGGTTGTTAAATATGGTTGCAAAACTATAACTTAATCTTTGTAACTGCTGTTGCTAACCAGACACGAACATGATCATATGTTCAGTATAGAAATGACAGCATGAAACTTTTTAGCAACTCCTTGCACTTCACAATTATACTGGGTCCTCTTGAGTGTGAGGGATCATGACACTGTCTGTATGTAGTTTTAAATTCCCTAGGGATGCCAAATATATCTGTGTCACCAGACACCGTTCCAAAATACCGGAGTTCAATTTAGCTGAATACCAGGGGACTGACTCAAATTACTGCAGAGGAAACAAATATATCTTTAACTCAGATGGCAAAATGTTGAAAACTCAGAAACACAAAGAGCTGGAAAGTTGTAAAGTCAGACTTTTCCAGAAAAGCTAATCCATTTTGTGTTTTCTTTATACTTATTGTAACTCTTTTCAGTTCACATCTTTTCTCAGCCATATGTGAAAAACTGTTTCTTTAAACCAGCTTATGATAGCATCTAATTCATTATGAATCATAAATAATTGTTAGGGATATAGAAATCTGTTTTATACTCCAGAACTCTTCAATACAGTAAAATACCAATAATGATAGGAATAATCTCCAAAGTAACATGTAATTCTGACTGAGTACTTACTGTGAGCTAGAAGCTTTGCGGAATACCTACATGGATTGGTTTATATTAACCTCCTAACAGCCTTGTGAGATAGGGAAAATAACTTGCTAATTCCTATTCTAACGAACGGCTAAGCTTTGTATTGAGAATGTGCTGTGTGTCAGGCACGGTACATGTAACTCATCCATTCCTCACAACTCTCCACAAAGCAGGTTCTCTCATTATTCCCATTTTAGGGATGAGGAAACTGAGGTACAGAGCTGAAGTGACCTGCCCAAGGCTACTTGGCCATAAGTGACATAGCCAACCCTCAAACTCCATCTGTCTGGCTCTAAGCTCAATCTTTCCTTACTAGACAGCTGCTCAACACCTGCTATATTTTCTTTGAATCCTTTGTGTGCCAGGCACTGTAGCAAATGGTCTTCGTATGTTACTTATCCCTCCTTCAGGAGCTCGTTGTTTTCCCATTTTTCAGATGACAAAGGAAGGCAGAGGCCACTTGCTCAGGGGTCAAAATCCGGTCTTACCTGACTGCCAAGGAAAGTGCTGGCCTCAGAGACAGAAAGTAAAGAAGCTGCCATCTTCAAAAGCCAGCTCTGGATGGCACCCATCAGTCTTGCAGCAAGCTTGACTTTTTATGGGCTTGCTCAGGCTGGGAGACATAGGGTCAGAATTCGTCCTCCTGGGTCCACCCTTTTCTTAGATTTTGGAGCCACTCGTTTAGGCCAGTGGTTTGAAGAGGCTCAAGTCTTGTGTAGAAGCACAAGAGAAACTATTCTTATAGAGGGAAAACCAGCTCGTAGTTTTTCCTGTTATTCATTTTGAGCTTCCTCTTCCTTAGCATTGAACATTGTTTAAGGGATTATTTCACTACTAAATTGCAGTAATTTCTGTTTTCTTAAATTTCTGACATACATTCATAGCCTCAGATTTTTTTTTTTTAACACCTTGCATCTTTTCTGCTATATGTATTCTTATATGGTTGTATTCCAAATCAAGTCCAAGCTACATGAAGTCAAGGTCTATAGCTTACTGATCTTTTTAATCCTTATAGGACCTTACTTCTTATATTGTATAAAGTGGGTGCTTGAGTAACAGTTGGTAAATTAACCAATTTTATAGGCAGTATGCTTGGAACTTAATGATAGCACCTAAAACTATCCTAAAAGGCAAGTAATTACATTCCCAGCACACAAAATCACATATATAAAAATACAAAATCCATCTTTTTGATACATAGCTTCAGCCTCTGACAGCCACCTTTCACAACTTTGGTGATGGTGCCAACCCAGCCTAGCGCACTGGGCAAAAGACATTTCCCCCGCAAAATGCTGTTTCATTTTCCTGAACTGTGTGCAGGATTTTCACTTTTATTTATTTCCTCAGAAATGAGTCCCTTCATACAATAAAGCATTGTCATTTCTTCTTTCTGAAGTTATCTCAGTCTGTTGTATTTTATATATAAATATAAATACATGTGTGTATATATATATATACATATATTCACAAATTGACTTACAGAGCTTGAGTGCTCAACCAGGGCTCACTGTGAATGACACCCCCTAGGACTATTCAGTGTACAAATGCATACCACACACAGTGCCCTCAAAGTCAGAGCTCTGCTAGAAGAAGCCAACACTAAAGCAGAGAACTTAACAACAGGAATTTGCTGTCCTTTGATTTTTTTCCCCCCATGCTCTATCTTGTTCCAGACTTTAGCATTATGGCTTTTAAGTTTTTTTCTCTGCAATGCAGAACCTGAATAGACAAGCAAAGCAATATGTCTACTTGCATGTAAGACAGAAAATCAGTTGTTGGCCTATTTGAAATAGGTTCAACTTAACTTTTTTTTAATTTGGATTTTTGGAAATTGTTGCTGTGGGGTAAATTTGATCCATTTGATCACATCAGGTTAGTGTTGCTTCTCTTAGTTGAAATGACATGAAGAGCTAGAAGTTAAAAGCATGGCTCTGATGGGTGCAAGCTCTAGTTGAATAGACATTTTGGTAAACTAACATAGTTTTTGAATTTAGCTACAAAAGTCATCATCAAATCCTAGAATTATAATGGGAGAAAGTCTGGGAAGGAAGTAATCTAGTTCACCTGTTTTAGTGCAGATGTATTCTAAAGATCAAATGAAATAAACTGGAGTTTTCTTGGCTGGCTGAGATCCTATACCAAGAAGGTAGGTGAATTCCCTCATGCCTCCTCTTTCCTACTTATTCCTTTTATACACACACACACTCTCTCTCTCTCTCTCTCTCACACACACACACACACTTACACATGTGTGTACGGTTGCCAAATTTTCTACAGTGCATGTGATGATTTTGACAATCAGAGGAAAAACCACACAATAGTAAGTATATAGCACACAGTAGATACTCAATAAAATTGTTGAATGGAAAAAAAATACATTTGAAAACATGAATTATAAAATCAAGTCTTGCCCATTGATTTAAAAAAAATCATAGATACAGCCTCGGGACACAAACCTATAAACAGAGATTTATGCACAAATATTTATGGCAGAGTTAAAGAAATGAAAAAAAATGGAAGCAATCTAAATAGGCAATAATAAAAGAATTATGAGATAAACAGTATAGCAACGAGGAAATATGCAACCCTTTAAACTATATTTATAATAACTTTAAAGGACATAGGTAAATGCTTATGACAGAACGTTCAACTTATAAAATCAAGGGCCTACAAAGTTGTATTTCAGTGCAAGCTTAGCTCTGTAAGGACATGTTGCACAGAAAGAACTGGAATATGCTAAAATGTGAATAGTGTTTCAGGGTAGTGAGATTGTTGGGGTTTTTTTCTCCTTTTTTTGCCTCTTTTCCATTTTCACAATTTGTCTCAAATAATAAAGATGCATTATTTTGATAATGATAAAAGACTTAAAAGCTAGAAAAACGTTTCTGTGGAAGAAAATTTATTCACGTAGCAGCTCAAAATCAATGAAAAGTTTATGTGTTTGTAATCTAAACTAAACCCATAAGATGGTTTTAATTATAATGCTATGAGAGTCACGTAATTGAGTTTCCATTGTCCCTGCAGGTAATCTGTTCCAAAGTGTAACAATCAAAATGTGTCAAGCTTACCTTCAGTTCTTTGGTTTCAATTTGGATCTATTATGACTCAGTGACTTTGTGGGAATATGTGTGCTTCTATCACATTCTAACATCTTTCTTTTACTAAATAGTCTATTCGTTTCATCTTCTCTTCCTTGCATTTTCTTATTTTATTGTCTCTTAATTGTTTTACTTCATTCTGTATTATCTGATGTTCCTGGGTGCTAATTTTCCCATTTACTGTCTGCCAGCTCCCCTCATGGTGGATCATTTCCTCATGTAGTCTGTAATTTTAAATTGTGAGCATATCTTTAGCAGGTACACTGTTTCTTTAGATATCCCAGGTGCCTTGCATTATAAGTGTCCTCAAAGAAAGATTTGTGTTTGCTTCCGGCCTGGCTCTCAGGGATTCCACCCCATTCAGGACCCATTTTCACACTAATTTCTGGGCTTGGGATTCTCATACCACGTGGACAGTATTCATTCAGATCTTATACCCCTGCATGGGGTTTTAATTTCTCAAGGGAGACTCCTTATGCACAAAGTTCAAGGGCACAGCTTCCTTTAGGCCACTGGTGTGGTGTGTCTAAGGCTGTCTTCATGGGGGGTCCAGACCTCCAGGACTCTGCTCTGAAGCACACGTGTGCTTGGGAAATGATTTGGGCTCCTTCCCTCTTGGTTCCAGCTCTCCACCTGGTGTGAGCCCTCAGTCATGGCCTTCATCCCTAGATAGATACTAAAATGCCAGCCAACAGCCATTAGGACCTGTGTCTGGGCCCAGTGCCCCCAGCACTTTAATGTCATCCCATACATGTATTGCACTAGTTTTGAGGTCCACCTTCTGTTCTAGTGCCTAGGTATTTCCTTTCAAGCTGTATATATATTTTAAAAGTTTTTGCATCTTATCCAGAAATCCTATGGTTTGGAGTGGGAGGAGTTCTGTGGAACTCTTGGAATTCTAGAGTGGGAAGAGTTATCTCAGCTGGATCTCGAGTCCTCAGGAGGTTTTTCGGACAGGAGCATCTCAGACTATATTATGAGCGCACCTGGTGTGTTGCCATCCATTTTGAGGCAGTCACAAGAGATTAGTCATTAACAGCAGTTAGAGCATCTAACTCTCAATTTTTCACCTCTTAAAACAAATTCAAGGCTCTTCCTGTGTGACAACGTGACCTTCGTTTCTTTAAATTCTTTACTAGGTAGAAATGCTCTGAGAATGTCATCTTTTGTGTACGTTGAGGTGGGCAAAAAAGCTAAGAAGTTACTCTGGACTATATTCACCACTCTCTTAGGCATCATCTGAAGACATCCTCAACACCAAACCATGATCAAATTCAAATTTTAACAAGAAACATAACAACATAACGACAAGAATAAAACTAGATTTACTTTCTGTATCTTTCTCAAGATTTTTCTCATGATAAATTCCAAAGTGAAGTTTCACCCAAATGAAACATAATTGATCAAGTATGTGCAATAGTTGCTCAGTTGCCATAACAGGGAAATGATTTTGGCTTCTTCCCTCACAGCAAGTCCAGGCCTGCGCTTAGGCAAAGAGCCCAATAGAGGAAAAATGAGACCTACCTTAATGGGGCACCTCTCACCTTGTGCCTCTTGTCCATGCCAGTGACCACTCTGGCTTCTGAGATCACTGCCATTTGTACCCACGTCCTCCTTATTGTTGATGACAAATTTAAGGAGAGGGCTGGATAGAGATAAGCACAACCCAAAGGCAATTGATTGGTAGGTTCTGATTTTTGGCTACGTCGCTAAAATGAGTTTGCCTTAATTATGTGATGCCTCAGCAGAGAGTAATGGTAGGAATTAAGCTTTTTCAGAAAGACATTAAAATTTGTTTCCTGTTGTATAGGACATCACCAAGATTTTTCTAAGCTCTTTTTGTCACCTGTCATGTTGCTGGCTTTAAGAGAGTCCTCTAAGAAAAGGAAAGGGAGTTATTACTCATCTCACAACAGAAGCTGCCAGTGCTAAATGCCCTCAGCTGTCCCTTGGGCAAACCTGGGGCATCCGGGTTAGCAATGACCTGAAACTTTCCTTGACTCAAGTTGATTCAGTGGTTCTTTCTAAGCTTTGCTTCTCTTAGCTCAATAGTTGAGTCTTACCCTCTCATTCTGATCCCTCTGTGTCTCAGCTCCACTGAGATTCCCACGCATATCACTCCCCTCCCACCATAAATCTTCCCCCTGTTACTCCTGAAATGAACCCATATGGGCTTTCACATTTATCACTTCGATTGTATTGACCATTCATTGGCCACAGTCTTCGAAGTTGTAACATACGAGCCTGGGTGATTCCCGCAGGAATGGTAGGAATGACTGTGACAAATCTTTGGAAAGACAAACGTGACTTGATACCTCATTTGTGATGGGAAAATGTTTTAGCATATAAAAGGCATCTGAATTTATTAGCTTGGCGTAGCTATAATGTAACCAGTAATGTATGGGATTTTTTTCTCACAGTCTGATAACAGCTTTATTGCATGTTAGCCTTTGAAAGGTATTGCTTCCTATGACTGTAAAAAGGGAAAAGAGCATGTTATGCCTTGACTGGCTGGCTTAGATTTGTGATTTATTTGATCAGAAATGTACCCTCTAACCACAGCACTTCAATTTACGGTCGCAGTTGGTTTGACAGTAGATGAAAGAATACAATTAGAGAGCACTTAGGTAATCAAGCTGCTTCCCTAAATTAGAGTTTCTTAATTTGCTCATTATCTTAGCCCCAAATGCTGCTGCTTCCATTTTGATTTTTGCCCTGTAACTTTAGACAAGTGAAATGGATAAGTCAAAAGCCCTAACTAGGTAATGACAGGCCCTGACGTGTCTTCACGTTGCTTCAGCCTGAAGAGAAGGCTCTGTCCAGGGTCACAGTTTTGTGTGTGAGGAGCAGGAAGCAGCAGGGAGATGAAAGGGAAGGGGCTGTGAGCTACAAGTCTGCGGTACAAAGATGAAAGCACCTGTGGTGGGGACAGAGTGTGGACAGAGAGGAGAGAGGCCTGGTGCTCGGCTCTGCCCGTTGCCTGGACACAGAAACAGTGGTGCAGCATCAGTCTGAAAAAAACATAAGGAAAACTGATCTCCCAGAAACAGGCTCGGAGAGAGACTCACAGACATAGAGAACAGACTTGTGGTTGCCAAAAGGGAAGGGGAGTGCAGGAGGGATGGACTGGGAGTTTGGGGTTAGCAGATGCAAACTATTATCTATAGAATGGATAAACAACAAGGTCCTCCTGTAGAGCACATGGAACTATAATCAGTATCCTGTGATCAACCATAATGGAAAAGAATGTGAAAAGGAATACATATGTATAACTGAATCACTTTGCTGTACAGCAGAAATTAACACAACACTATAAATCAAGTATACTTCAATAAAATAAATTAAAAAAAAAATAGAAACCCAGATCTCCAACGTCATGACTCTGATGGGTGGCGGGCATGTCATGCCGGTAGGCATGGTCCGGGGTGGACTAAAGAAGAGAACAACTGAACTTGGCAGAAAAAATAACTGTGAGTGGGATTCTTGATGTATTTTCAGTACTTAGCAGATATACTAGATCGCTTTTAAATCTTCCCCACTTTTTTTTAAAAATCAAAGGATTGGTTGAGGTCAAGACAATGACAGTTGTGAGAAAAGGTGGGGAATTTAGAGTTTGGTGCTTACAGGTTCTTATTCAGAAATCTCATCAAAATCCAGGGTAGACACAATAGAAAGAGATGAGAGGCATTAGCAAAGACAGCAGCTGAGGAATGATAAGGAGATCAAAAGATAAGACCCTGGACACCCTTCAAATGCTATTTTTCCTAGCATTTGAATCTTTTTAAATCTCACTATCCTCAGGTAATCCTTAAAAAACATAATTTATTTTCCACTTAGTGACTGACATAGGGCTATATCAATTCTTCATAGAGACCACGTGCTGCTTAATTTTATGTTAGATCATAAAATCTTAGACTGGGCTAATGGATGCCCAGGTAGCTGGAAAAGCACTATTTCTGGGTGTGTCTGGGAGAGTGTCTCCAAAAGAGATGAGCATTTGACTCAGCAGACTGAGTACAGATCTGCCCTCACCATTGTGGGCAGGCATCATGCAATCCATGGAGGGGCTGAATAGGACAAACAAAGGCAAAGGAAGGGCAAAATCTTGGCTCTCTCTTCTTGAGCTTGAATGTCCGCCTTTTCTTGCCCCCGGACATTAAAGTTCCTGGTTCTCGGGCCTTCACACTCCAGGACTTACACCAGTGTCCACTCCTACCCTTCCATCCCACCCCACCCCTCCACTTCACAGGCCTTTGGACTCAGACGGAATTATTCCACCAGCTTTCCTGGTTCTCCAGCTTGCAGAGGGCAGATTGTGAGAATTCTCAACCTCCAAAGCTGTGTGAGCCAATTCCTATAATAAATCTCTTCTTCAGTCTATCTACCTATCATCTATCTATCTATCTATCTATCTATCTATCTATCTATCTATCTATCCATCCACCTACCTATCTATCATCTATCCGTCCATCTATCCTATTGGTTCTGTTTCTCTGGAGAACCCTAATACAGGCCATTTCTTAACATTAAAAACTACTCTGTTAGAGGGAGAATATGAAGCACACTGGAAAATATCAGACTTCTCTTCCTCTTCCATTCCATTCCCTTTCCTTCTTTTCTCTCCTCTTCCTGAGCATTTCAGTCCTAAAGCTATTAGGTGAGACAAAGCAAGGCATGTGTCTGCGGTAGTAGGGATAGAGCGTGGGGCGCCATGATGGCCCGGCGTGGGGCACCAGAGGCTATACAGAGAGGAAAGGGTGCCCATCAGAGGGGCAGCCCTGTGCGCATGCAGAGCCCCAGGGGAGTCTAGAGGCTGTTCCATGGAGGTGGAGGTCCTAGCCTAAGCAGGGGAGAAGGTAGGGTTGCCAGATTTAGCCAAGGGAAAAAAAGCCTATAAAACAAAATATGACACCCTACTAAATTTGAATTTCAGATAAACAATGAATAATTATTTAGTATAAATGTGTCTCAAATCTTGCCTGAATGGTTAGTAGTTTATACGAAATTCAAATTTAACTGGACATCCTGTATTTTATCTGGCAACATTATGAAGAAGGCATCCATACAGAGGACGGCTCGGTGTGGGGTGCTGGAGTTCAAGTGGGTGAGGAGGGCATCCGAGAGGAAGGCGGGAAGTGGCTTGGAATGGGGAGTCAGAGCTGGGGCAGAGAAAGGGGACTAACACGGGAGATGGGGCGGCGGAAGAGGCATGAGGTTCTTAGGGAACAAGGTGCTTGCAGGGCAGTGCCAGCTCCAAAGGCTCTAGAGGAGAATCATTCCTTGCCTCTTCCAGCGTCAGGTGGCTACAGGCATTCCTTGGCTTGTGGCTGCAGAAGTCCAGTCTCTGCCTCTGTCCTTATGTGGCCTTCCCCTCTTCCCCCTGACTGTCACTCTTCTGTGTGTGTCTTTTATAGGGACACCTGCTAGTGGATTGAAGGTCCACATAGATAATCCAGGATGATCCCATCTTGAGATCTTAACTACATCTGCAAAGCCCCATTTTTCAAGTAAGTTCACATTCACAGGTTCCAGGGCGTAGATAATTTTGAGGACCACCGCTCAATCTAGTACAGTTATATATAGGAAATCAATCAAATAAGCAAATGTTTCAAAGGTATTAGAAGCCTGGTTTTTCCTAATGGAGAACAATATGAAAAGACATTGGATTGGAATTATGTGTGTCAGTGTGAACTTACGGTTTTCAGTATGTAAGCATAGAAATAATTCTAGATGGAAATGTCTGCCTGTGTGTGTGTGTGTGCTGTCTACAGGCCAGCGACATCCCAATAGCAGTGAATACATTTAGCACCCAGGTCTCAGCTTCTAGATACCATTTCCCCTTAAAGGGAATCAGGTTTCCTTGGAGGAATGGCTGATTCCAGGACCGGTGCAAGAAAAGTACAAAGCAATCTTAGAATATTTTGTTGCACCAGAAAACAAAGAGGTTTTCAAAAAATAAAGGAGATGTCAAAGGGACACAGAAGTCTGCTTGAATAGGCTCCCAGTTGTCAAATGGAACAATTTGAACATCAACATAGATAATAACAATGGATTATAATCTATGAATAAAAAAAGAATCCATGAGTCCAAAATGATCTAAATGAATGAATGAATAAATTAAAAGTTTAATGAGAAATAGAATATTTCCGTAGTTCCAAAGTACCTCCCCAGAAAGTATTTATTAATTACAAAGGGGTAAAAGAGTAATTTGATATTGAAGAAGCCTGGCAGACACCACCTTAATCAAATGGTCCAAGTGAACATCATCAGTAATGAGACAAATGTAAATCACGCACCACCTGATAGACTATGAAGAGGAACACTCAGCATAGGTTTTGTGTTTTTCTTGCCAAATATTCATAATAAATTTCAGTTTAATCATGAGGAAACATCAATTAAACCCAAACTGACAAAATAACAAACTAACAGCCCTGTACTCTTCCAGAGTGTCAGGCCCATGAGATCAAGAAAAGGCTGAACCAATGTTCTAGTATGTAGGCATCCACAGAGACATGACAACTGCACATAATACTTGACTCTGAATTGGAAACTTTTGTTATAAAGGAATTATTGGAACAATTGGCCAAACTTGAATGGGTACCATGAATGGTTAGATGATAGTAGTGTATCAGTGTTAAGTTCTGGACTTGGGTTGTTATTTTACGGTTAAATGGGAGAATGTTCTTATTTGTAGGAAAGCACACAGAGAAATATTCAGGGGTGATATGGCATCAGGTTGAGAATTTGCTCTCAAATGATTAAAGAAAATAGAATTCTTTGAACGGTACTTTCAACTTTTCTGTAATTGTTTCAAAATTTAAATCTGTTATTTCAAAAATTTAAAAAATGAACAAGCACCGTCAGCAGGGCCAAGAAGTGTGTTCATATATGTCCATTGCAGCATTATTTATAATATCAGACAACTAAAAACAGTGCAACTGGGTAACAATTTGTACATGATGCTCTCAACTGTGTTTAAAAATACAGAAAAAATAATTATCAAGAAATATATGAAAATGTTAAGATTACGTATGTCTATGTGGAAGAACTATGATAGTGCGCTTTTGCAGGGGCATGTCTTATGTACAGAAGGAATGTTATAGTTCACCAGGACTAGAGTGTAGAATTTAATTATAAAGTAAATAGAAGTGAGGAAAGGGATTAGATGAAATCATATGAAGTAAATCGTAGAATTGAATCATACAATGAAATTGCATATATATGTCTTTAATTTCTGCCAAGTCAACTGTGCACATTCAGACTGTATTTTCCCTACAACCTAGGGCTGAAATGCAAGCCAACAACCTCATCTGTTGCCGAACAATAGAAACAATGATGGACTCCAATGCTGGAGAAAGAACTGGCTGCACTGAATTCACTAAGAAATGGTAAAGACTAGACTAATCCTGATTATTACTGTACCCTGGGCAATTCAAGGTCTTTTCCAGAGTAATTTTCATTTAACATATAGCTGTGTAGGAGGTAACCTTTGGTTAAAAAGTGACTCTAGCTTTGATTTTAGGTTAAATTTTAACATTTATTTTAATTCCTTCTAGGGATCTTAACTAAATAGTCTAAATTTATTTTTTTAATTGAGATATAATTCACATAGCATAAAACTTTGGTTTTAATGATCCATTTTTAACAGGGTACAAGATATCCACAGTGAAAAAAGAATGTTCATTTTAAATAATTCTATAGATTTGTTTAAAAGAAAAGGAAATTTAAGTTTTAACATCCGGGAGGAAGTGATTGGATCAAATCAATGGGAAAACCGTCTGACTGGCCTACCCCTTCATTAAAAACAACCAAGGTGGGGACTCATCTGAGCCTGGCGCTGTAGCCAAAGTATGGATAGAAGTAAACAAAGTCTATCTTTAGTGGCAGCCCCGCCCCCCCCGCAACAGACACACACACACACACACACACACACACACAGACACACACACACACTCACGGTCTTCTTTTCCTTCTCTCTCTTTGGCATTCTTCCTCCCTCACTTCCTTTTGCCCTACTTGTGGCCAAACTCCCTTTCCTCACTCAGGAGCCACTGGAGGGAGACCTTGCAGTCTACTGTGCGTGAGGCCCTCGGCAATTTCGCAACCTCTCCAAGCCTCACTTTCCTCCGAGTAGTTCCAGCTTTGTCAGGATGTTGTGAATAGTTTTTAAAGGATTAATATGAAGTGCTTTACATGAATCCTTTAACGTTACTTCTCTTTTGTATTAGTTTCCTGTTGCTGTAACAAATTACCACACACTTAGTGGTCTAAAACAACACGCTGTGCTAACTTACAGGTGTGAAGGTTAGGAGTCTAACATGGGTCTCACTGGGCTAAGATCAAGGTGTTGGCAAGACTGTACTCCCTCTGGAGGCTCCGGGGGTAGAATCAATTTCCTTGTCTTTTCAGCTGCTGGAGGCTTTCTGCCTTTCACGGCTTGTGGCCCCCTTCTTTCCATCCCTCCGAGCTCTGCTTCCGTGGCCACAGCTCCTTCTTTGACTCTCCTGGCTTCCTCTTATATATAAGGACACTTGTGATTCCATTGTGCCCACCTCGATAATCCAGGATAAACTCCCCATCTCAAGATCCGTAACTCACATCTGCAAAGTCCCTCCTGCCATGTAAGTTGACATATTCGGTCATGGATATCTTTGGGGTCAGCATGCATTACTCTGCTCTGCCATGCTTTCCCTTTCCTCCCATATTGCTTAACTCCCAGGTATTCCCAATCTGTCCTCAACCTCCCTTTCTTGCTTGAGTTCTCTCAGAGCTCCTGCTCAGGGCTTCACATTTCCAGCTATTACTCTCTCCTTCTCTTCCAAGTTGAAAACCTACCCATTTCACAAGTCCCAGTCAAATCATGAGTCCTTTGGTAAAGCCTTCCCAGGCCATTGACTTATACAGATAGCTTCCTAAACCTCATTGCATATAGTAGCTGTACCATTCATTTGGCAAACACTCTGCCTTCTTGTCACATATGCATGGCACACAAATGCTGCATATATATTGAATAAATAAATAAATCTCCACCACCAGACCATAAGAAATTGAGAGCTGTGTCTTATTTTTTTCAGGTTTATTGAGATATAATTAACACATAACACTGTGTTAGTTTCAGGTGTACAATATGATGACATGATATACATATATATTGCAAACTGATTACCGTAATAAGATTAATTAACACATCCATCGCCTAACATGATTACCATTTTTTTTGGTGTGCGAACATTTAAGACCTACTCTCTCAGCAATTTTCAAGTACATGATACAGTATTGCTAACTGGGGACATTAGATCCCCAGAACTTATTCACCTAATACTGGAAGTTTGTACCCTTTGACCAACATCTCCCCATCCTCCCCTCCCCCGCCAGCTCCCGGCAACCACCAATCTACTTGAAGAACTGTGTCTTAAGCTACTTTCTAATGCAGCACGGAAGAATGGTTGAGGGGAGACACATGACAAGGATGAAAAGATAAAACATGTCCAGGAGTTCTAGGAAGGAAATGTCCCCAGAGTCCCATCTGCTTCCTTAGTTTAGAGCCACACCAACTCACCTCCTAAAAACACATCTCGGGCAAGGGGTCTTTACGTATTCTCTTTAGGTTGGTTTCAGTGACAACTTTTAGTAACAATTTTTCCTGGACTCTTCCTGCCCAACTTCTCGTGCTCCCTTGATTTGCTACCCGTGTGTATGGCCAATAGAAGCTCTTACAGAAAAGCAAATGGCACCTCTGAGAGGTGCTCCAGAGGCCATGATGGCCTGTAGAGGGAAGGGTAGAAGTGAGAGGTGGGCAAAGCCTCTCATTCTACCTCAGGATATTCTTCAGAATCTGTGGTCTGCCTCAGTTTGCACACCACTAGTAGATTATTTACCGGCTGACATTTTTCATTCTTTTAAGAGTTTTGGAGAGGGGGCTTCTGTTAGTCTATCTTCCCTTCAAAGACAGATGTCACTATTTCATGTGTAATTCTGTCTTCCTAGTTTATGATGACCACTTTCCTTTTACTTTTCTATTACTACTTTCAGAAAATATCTTTCCCAGAACTTTCTTCATTGGCTAATAGCATTCACTGGGCAGTTCTTCCCAGTCAAGGGAAAGGGATAAGAAAACTTCTTGGTGACTTTGGTACTTGTGATTCTAACTACCAGCCTAAAGTTCACATCAAAATACACATCACACAATGCTATTTGTTGTCTCACACTTTTGACAGACGAGTTGAAATCTTTTTATATAATTCAGCAAACAATATATGAACACTTTTCTGGGGTTTTGTGAAATAAATAGATGAACAAAAAACAGTTCTGGCCATCCAAAGAAGATCAGACATGAACATAAAAAGGTGCACATGAACTATTTCAGGCATCCCTTCTGACTCACCACTAGTGATAGGTTGGGCCTTAGACCAAGAAAAATTAAACTCCAGAGTTAAAAAAAAAAAAAATCCTTTCAACTTCCTGGGCAAACAACCCAAACTGCAGACCTTTCAGTTTTCAGATAACATTACAAAGAATCGTTTACTGACTGTAAATGTGCTCTTCCAGCAATATACTACTTTTTCTGTCTTCCTAGTTATTGTGCCATTTCTGTGACTGGGTATTACAGTCGGGCACAGATATGGAGTTTGCCTTGTGTTCAATTGTAGAAGATGAATCTGTAACTTTCCCCCCTCCCTTTGGGGACAAAAATCAGGAAGGAACTAAATTACAAGGCTCTTCCTCCCATTTTACATTCAAACATGTCTTGCAGGAAAAGAACAATTAGTGATTCTCAAATATACCATTGTGCTTCTGTGTGCTATAGTACAAACAGAGCTTTACAGGAATTTTGTGTGTTCCGGAAATTGAGAATTTTTTTAAGGACAAATGTGGGACTTGGACTTTTTCACTTCCTGCAGAATAGAAATGCCATATTCCTTAGCCTAACATTCAAGACCTTCAAGAGCTCATCCCAACTCACATCCAGTCTTATCTATGTCCATCCTCACTCCATGGACCCAGTAACATCCCATGAGCCGTGCTGAAGATTTTTATCTCCAAACCTTTTTTGCCCTCAGGATTGTCCTTCTATCTTTCCTTTCCCTCCAATCCCACTGTCAAATTATCTATTCTTCAAGGTACATGTTCAAAGAAAAGGCATCCATAAAGCAACCATTATCTCCAAGCTGGAATTACCCTTTCTTGGGTTTTCATAATTTCCTATAATTAATGGTTACAGCTTTTACAAGGAGGAATAAAAATTAAAAACCACTTAACAGCTTGTCAAATAAAACTTGAACATAGCTTTTTTGAAAAGGGCAAGAAATTCTTTCAGAACCAAAGAGGTACAATTCATACTTGTAAATGCTTTCCCTAATAATAAAAAAGAGATAGAAATGCCAGCCAACATAGGAAGCACTAACAAGATAGAGCTGTCCTGCAGACCACAAATTGCTAGTTTTAAAAATAATGGTAAAGAGGGAGAAAGCAATTAAAAAGCTAGAACTGCCTTAAAAAATGAATGTGACCTACAAGAAGAAAATAAAAAACATTTTAATGGGGGATTTTAAAAATGATAAATTAATGTACGCATTCTCCTGCAAAATGTCTTCAAATTAATATGTGGGTTTAATACAAATACTAATAAAAATTCCAATGTGATTTTTTAATTAAAAAAAGGAAGTAAAATTTATTGAGAAAAACTAAACAGACATGAATTAAAACATATTTTGGAAAAAGAAAGAATAACGCAGTGGGATTAGTTCTGCCTGATACTAAAACATATAAAAGCTGCAACAATTAAAGCAGAATGCTATTGGAAGATAACTAGAGAGGTCAATTAATAGAACAGAACAGATAGCTTAGAAATAAATCTTATTATATATAATACTTTACAAAATGATAATGAGAAAAGAAAGGGCTTTTCAATAAATGGTGCTGAGAAGATTTTAGCTCTTTAAGAAGAAGTTCCTCATCCCATACTTTATAATAAAATGTGTTCTAAGTAGAATTTTTAAATTAACGATTAAAATAAAACTTTAGACTCTTCAGACAAAGTAGAAAAGGTGAATATTTATTCAATGTCTAGAGGAGAGAGTTCTTTAAGGTTAGAAGTATGAAGAGGAATCAAAAGAGGAATGAGGTAATATTTGATGACATAAGTCGCAAAGTTTTGCATGTTAAATATAAACAAAAGTAAATGACTGATGTCTGGTCAAGTGGTGAAGCAGCTTCAGGCTCTGTTAAAACGTTCCCTCCTACCTTTAGGGCCCACACTTGTTCCTAACACATAATAATAACAAATAGGATATGAAAAGGGAAAATCAAAATGATATAATTGGGTTCAAAAAAGGAAACGAAAGCACAAATAAACAAATGGGACCTAATTAAACTTAAAAGCTTTTTTGCACAGCAAAGGAAACTGTCAACAAAATAAAAAGACAACCTACTGAGTGCGAGAAGATATTTGCAAATGATATGACAGATAAGGAGTTAATATCCAAAATATATAAACAGCTCATACAACTCAATATAAAAAAAATAAAACCCTCAAAAAACCCAAACAACCCGATTTAAAAAATGGGCAGAAGACCTGACTAGGCGTTTTTCCAAAGAAGACATGCAGATGGTCAACAGGCACATGAAAAGATGCTCAACAGTGCTAATCATCAGACAAATGCAAATGAAAACCACAATGAAATATCACCTCACATCTGTCAGACAGGCTATCATCAAAAAGACCACAAATAACAAATTTTGGTGAGAATCTGAGAAAAAAGGAGCTCTTGTACAGTGTTGGTGGGAATGTAAATTAGTGCAGCCACTGTGGAAAAAGAGTATGGAGGTTCCTCAAAAAACTAAAAATAGAACTACTATATGACCCAGCAATTCCACTCCTGAGTATATATCTGAAAAAACAAACAAACAAACAAGAAACAAAAACACTAATTTGAAAAGATACATGTTCATAGCAGCATTATTTACAATAGCCAAGACATGGAAACAACCTAAGTGTCCACCAACAGATGAATGGATAAAGAGGATGTGGATATATAAACTATGGGATACTACTTAGCCATAAAGGAGAATGAAATTTTGTCTCTTGCAATAACATGGATGGGCCTGGAGGGTATTATGCTTAGTGAAATAAGTGAGACAGAGAAAGACAAATAGTGGATCTTATCACTGATATGTGCAATCTAAAAATAAAACACACTAATATAGCAAAACAGAAGAAGACTCCCAGTTATGAAAAACAAACTAATGGTTACTAGTGGGGAGAGGGAAAGGATTTGTATCAAGATAGATGTAGGGATTAAGGAGTACAATTATTATTATTAAAATAAATAAAATAAAAACAAATAAAATTATTAAAATAAATAAGATACAAAGATATAGTGTACAGCTCAGGGAATATAGCTAGTATTATATAAAAACTTTAAATGGAGTATAATCTATAAAAATTTTGCATCACTATGCTGTACACCTGAAACTAATACATTAGTTATAACTAATATTAGTTATATTAAAACTATACCTCAATAAACAAATGAAAAAAACATAAGTACCACCATGGAACCGAAACAAACAAAAAATGCCCCAGTGAAGACAGCAGAATTGCAGCTGTATACCTACTGGTCTTCCATTCCCATGTCCAAGGCTTCAGCTCTCACAGGAACAGTCTCATACAGAGAAGAGTGAGGACAAGGAGTAGGGCTGGGGCTCTCTCTAGTCATATGAAACTGATAGAAACAGTTGGTTCACCCATTGCTTAGAGGTATGGGTTCACAGGAAGCTGCAGATGTTGGGAAGTAGGAGTTCAAACACACAACCTGAGGCAGTGAAGAAATCTGTGATAACTACGTCTCCCATCCAAGTACTAACCAGACCCAACTCTGCTTAGCTTCTAAGATCAGGCAAGATCAGGTGTATTCAGGGTGGTATGGCCATAGACTGATACCTACACTATCAAAGTAAGTCAGGAATATCAAACTACTACTACATACCCATTTCTGAACTGGGGACTCCAGTGTACTATGTGCCAAAAAAATATGTTGTCAGGAAGGGGTGAACATAGAGGGAAAGGGAAAGGGAAAGAGAATAAGTAAAAGACTAAAAACCTTTCTACTAAATATAAGCCTCCTGCAAAACAGAATTCCAAAACCACATTAAAGTATCTAACAACAACAAGAGAAAGTTTGAACGCCCCCTCCCCAGTTGGACCATGAATTCACTTCAGATAAAATTAATTTTATGGAACTGTTTGATAAGGAACTGGAAAGTAAATGTGCTGATGATGCTCAAAGGAATCAATGAAGATAACCTTTCCATTAAAAAAAGAACAAAAGGGACTTCCCAGGTGGCACAGTGGTTAAGAATCTGCCTGCCAATCCAGGGGACACGAATCCAAGCCCTGGTCTGGGAAGATCCCACATACCACGGAGCAGCTAAGCCCGTGCACCACAGCTCCTGAGCCTGTGCTCTAGAGCCCGTGAGCCACAACGATTGAGCCCTCAAGCCACAACTACTGAAGCCTGTGCGCCTAGAGCCCGTGCTCTGCAACAAGAAGCCACTGCAATGAGAAGCCTGTGCACCACAGCAAAGAGTAGCCCCTGCTAGCCACAACTAGAGAAAGCCCACACGCAGCAGCGAAGACCCAATGCAGCCATAAATAAAGAAATACATTTATTTTTTAAAAAAGAACAAAAAAGTGTGGAGCAAAAAAAAATCAATAGTGAAAAAAGAAACAGGTGCATCTGAAAAAGAAACAGATAGAAATAAAAAAAGAGACATTAAAATTTAAAAATCAATAGAAAGAATGAATTTTAGGCTGGAAATATGAAAAGAGGAGTATTTCACTGGAGAGAAGAATTCACCCACTTCATGGTCAAAGGAAAGAAAAATATGAGTAAATAACTAAAGAATACTAAGGTTAGATGGTGAGGATCCCAGAAGAAGAAAACGAAGGAAAAGAGTTGAATCCTCATATCAAATGTGTTCTATATACCAAAAGGATGAAAAATTAAATCTTTACAGGGGGAGTGCAGAACATGAAGAATGACAAGAGAACGTTAAGAGCTATCATAGATAAAAGGCAGATTATGTGCTTCCCGGCAACAGTCTTCCCATCAGAAATATTAGATGCCACAAAGAAGCCGGTGAAGTAATGTCTTCAAAATGCTGAGGGAAAAATAGATAGCGACACTGCTAGACTTTTGCAATGTAGACACAAAATGAATCCATTTTCAAATAGCAAAGCATAGGACCAAGAGTTCAGCCACCTGCTGACTGTGGCTGATACTTACGCACGAGGGCACTGGTATGAGCAAAGTGGAGATCCATTACACAACAATGTGTACTTTAAAATGATTACAATGGTAAATTCTGTTATATGTTTCTTACCACAATGGAAATAAAAATATCATGCCCAGGCTCCAAGCAGTTCTACCTTAATTTCTCTGTAGAGGCAGGCAAAGTGCATGGAGCATAGGCAGAAGGTATTTTCTTAAATTTCCCAGTTGAGTTTTATGTTTATTTTTTTCCCCTCAGGTGATTTCTAATGTGCAACCAAGGTGAAAACCGCTGACTTATGCCTAAAACAAAACCATATGAAATTTGAAAGAAAAAAACAAGGATGGGAAACAGTGTTTGGAAAGGAAGATATAAGGTAAATATAGAAATAGTGGTAATACTCTCCAAAAAAGCCAGTGTAGGAGTTACTGTATTAGACAAAATATAATATAAGGCAAAAAACTTAGATAACAAGAGATGCTACATAATAATCAAGGGAAGAAGCATATACAATCATGAATTTGTATGTACCCAACAACATAGTACAAAGTGAGCTAAAAACTGACAGAATGACAAGGAGATACAAATTTAAAATCATGGTGAGATATTTTAACACCTTTATTAGCAGCTACTAGATCAAGAAGACAAAAAAAACTTAAAGATATAGAATATTTAAAAAGTAAAACTAACTAGTTTGCCCTAATAAGGATACAGAGAATCCTACAGGTGGTAACAGAATGTTTTTTCTTTTCACAAACACATAAAACAATTATAGAAACTGACACCATACAAGGTCACAAGGTAAGTCTCATCAAATTTCAAGACATCAGTATCCTTCAGATGATATGTGTTCTTGTAATTTGTAACTTTTTCTTCTTGAAAAGGTTCTGAAATGATGGCAAAACATTATTTGATAAAACTGGATGTAGGTTCACGAGAGTTTGCTATATTATTCTCTAAATGTTTCTTTATGTTTGCAATATATTAATAATATTTTTTAGAATTTGAACCACCTGACAAATATATTTCCAACAAATATAACAGCCAATTAATGCCAGTTTATATAAAAAGCCCAGAAAAAAGATAAGAAAAATACTAAAATGTTAATATGTAAGTACACAGAAGACACTGAATGACGTTCAACACAAAGAAAAAACAGGTACTTTACAAATGGAAGAGCATTCATTCTGAATAGAGTCAAAACTGTGAAATAACATGCTTACCAATTTAAGATTTGAAAGCTTGATTATACCCACTGTTGGTAAGGTGATAACAACACATTCCTTCTCATACATTTGGGGTGGCAGTCTAAACTGTTTAAAACATTTTGGAAAACAATTTAATAATATCCATCAAAAGTCATACAATTTTCTATGATTTTTGACTCAGTAATTCCATTTCTAAGGATCTAGCATATGGGTATCCTGAATATATGAAAAACTTTATGTACAATGATGTTCATAGCATGTTATTTGTAAAAAATTGAAAACAAATTAAATGTACAGTTATTAAGAAAATAAGTCCCCAAATTATGATATATTCCCTTGAAAGATCTTATAGCCATTAAAAGGATAGGTAACAGGGGAAAATGATTGCTAGAGCATGTCAAGTGAAAAGACCGAAATTCAAAATTATTCACTATGATTACTAGTATTTGTAAGAAAAAAGCTTTGCAGGAACTACATCAAAATGTTCAACCTGATTATTTTTTGGATGGTGGAACCATAGGTGATTTTTCTTTCTATTATTCTTATTCTCTAATTTTTCTTTGTGTTTCTATTACTTTAATAATAATCTTTACACAAACTGCTTTAATGTTCCTGTATCTTTCCTAGGTGATGACAGGTTGGCAGATTGTTAAATATGTTATAAACTATGCTGTCTCTCCCCTTTAGACCAGGGAGGCACCCAGTAGAACCCCAAAGAAAACACAGACTCCTTCTTTTTGTCCCATGGTATTCTCATGTCAGTAGACCAGGTTGAAGCCTTGGCTGGAAGGGAAAGTCAGCTCCAAGGTGACGGCCAGGTTTGCTTCTGAACTGGGAGGGGAGAGGAGAAACAGAACACATTCACATGGAAGACGGGGCACCTTGAACCTCATATCGTGCCATCATAGATGGGAATAACTATAGCCTCCCTTGGGATGAAATATGAAAGTTGAATACTTCCAATAATTTAGGACAAAGCACACAAAGCAGCAAGTCAAAGGACCCTAAAAGGATTTTAATAACTGAAAGAGTACAGAATCCCTTCAAACAGACTCCCTTTATAAAAAGACAGCAATCACAGTTCTGAAGGGGTAAATTTTTTTTGGGGGGGGGGTACACCAAGTTCAGTCATCTGTTTTTAGACACATATCCCCGTATTCCCTCCCTTCCTTGACTCCCCCCGCCTCAAGTTCCCCCCACTCTCCCCGCCCCAGTCCTCTAAGGCATCTTCCATCCTCGAGTTGGACTCCCTTTGTTATACAACAACTTCCCACTATCTATTTTACAGTTGGTAGTATATATACGTCTGTGCTACTCTCTCGCTTCGTCTGTTTCCCCTTCACCCCCCGCCCCCTCCCATACCTCGAGTTCTCCAGTCCATTCCCTGTATCTGCGTCCTTGTTCTTGTCACTGAGTTCATCAGTACCATTTTTAGATTCCGTATATGTGAGTTAGCATACAATATTTGTCCTTCTCTTTCTGACTCACTTCACTCTGTATGACAGATTGTAGGTCTATCCACCTCATTACATATAGCTCCATCTCATCCTGAAGGGGTAAATTTAATACTGATTGAGATCACACAGAAAAGTAAGATTGCAAAGGAGAGCTAAGTAATTTAAATAAGAATTTTCTGTAGAAAGCATCTTTTTTCAAGATAACATTTAAACATATTTTGGCCTAGCCTCATTTTATAAGTACATTCATAAACAATTTTTTCCCAAATTTCTCCCTAAGGACAGACAGCATCTCTAAGACAAGAAATCGTATTTTGTAAGCATTTAAAAGAACGTATCTACAAATCAACCATTTGTTTTGTCTCAATGATTGAAATAGGTTCTTGTTCTACAAAGGTGGGTTTGGTCCTCCTACCAAATAAAGCACGTTTTGATTAGTAAAATGTTTGCCAATGTAACTATAGTCAAAACATGTCTACTTTCTGAATTCATCCTTCCTCTCTCCGTCTCTTTCTTTCATCTTCCCTGTCTTTCCTGTCTTCCTTGAGTTACAAATTCAGATGTCCATAAGAGCCAGTCAAGTTGTGTAAATGAGCACAAGTGGTGGATATGCATGTAGGGAGTCTGGGGCAATGGTGGACTGGAGAACATAGGCTCCTTGGGAAGGGGGAAATCGCTACCCAGCAAGAGCCAATGCAGGCCCTGAGCTGAGTCCCATTTTCGCAAGAACCCAGAATTCTAGATATCATATGAAATCTATCAGGTTTGGGAATGGCTGCAACTGACTCAAATATTTGTGTAAACTGGGCAGGCCAACAGTGAGTGGCCAATTTGCAGTCTCTGATTTAACCTGTTTAAGCCTAACCGTCTCCTCTAGCTCATGGGACTATTATATAGATTGCTAGTTTTTCTTTAAATAACAAAAGCCATACTCATTGAGCCCTTACTTTGTGCTAGGTGATGTTTGAAGTGCTTTACAGGTATTATTTGTTTCCTCACATCAACCCTATGATGAAAGTACCGTATAACTTCATTTTGTAGGTAAGAAACAGAGGTACAGAAAAGAGCAGACGAGATGATGCACACTGGTATGCTAATAACACCGTACTGTGCTATAGGAACACTAGGCAGTATGATCATCACAATGGAGGAATAAGGGGACTCGTGAAACATCAGAGGGAAAAGTCAAACAATAGTATTCTGAAGAGCTGGGCGTCTAGATGTGTTCCAGTTATCTTGCTGTGTACCAAACCACTTCCAAACTTATTGGACTAAAACAATACTTCCCTGTTATTTCTCATGGTTTGGGGGTTGATGGGCTCATCTGGGCAGTCCTTATTGGGGTCACTCATGCAGCTGTAATCAGATGGCTTCTGAGACTGGAGTCATGTGAAGGCCTCTTCATTCACAGGTTAGGCACTTGGGCCAGGATGGCTGGAACCACTGGGTGCTGGCTGGGCATGTGTTTCTCCACAGGACCTCTCCACGTGCCCACCTTTGGCTTCCTTAAAGCATGGTGGCCTCAGGGTAGTTGAACTTAAATGGTGTCTCAGGGCTCCAAGAATGAACCTTCCAGGAGACAAAAGTGGAACAGGCCACTCTGTGGAGCGCTAGGCCCTAAAACTGGCACAGTCACTTTCATTTAGTCTATTGATCAAGGCAGTTGCAGAACCTACCCAGATTGAAGGGAAAGGTCTAGACTCCACCTTTCTTTTTTTAATTAATTAATTAATTAATTAATTAATTAATTATTTTTATCAAAGTATAGTTGATTTACAATGTTGTGTGAGTTTCAGATGTACAGCAAAGTGATTCAGTATATTCTTCCTCAGGTTCTTTCCCCATATAGGTTATTACAAAATACTGAGTATAGTTCCCTGTGCTATATAGTAGGTCTTTGTTGTTTATCTATTTTCTATATAGTGGTATGTATATGTTACTCCCAAATTCCTAATTTGATGGGAGGGGTGACCAAGAAGAGGTAGCTATGTTTAATCTGCCGAAGGATGGTCGACCAATTGGGTAATCTCCATTATCCCAGTTGACAGGCTACCACTGGGATGAATCACTGGCAACTTTTGTCATTGTTCCGCCTGAGTTCTGTCTCCATGAGAGTGAGATTGTCTAGGCCAAGGGGACATGCACTAGGGGAGTCGTAGTTCCCCAAAAGAAAATCACATAGTCCTTACTACAGAAAAAAGATGAATGGATGCTATAGAGTACAAACAATGTCTGCTTCAGACATTTATTGTTTGATTGAAATCTATTTTTGTTCAATGTAAGAATCTTCACACAAACCCACGCCCTTCCCTCCACACCCTTCACACCCAAACTCTGTCTGTGTCTCTCATTTGATTCAGATAACAAGTGTTTACCTGCAGCAGTGCTAGGTGGGCCTAGGTTAGGCTCTGTGTGAGGGCTCAGAGAAGAATCAGCCCTGGAGCTTGCCCACCAGCTGCTCACTCTTAAGTAGTGGGGGGAAATTGAGAAACAGCAGTAACATCAGAGAGGAAAAGAGGAGGTGCCGTAAGAGGCACAGATAAAGTGCTCTGGACATTTAGATGAGAGGGAGATTACTTCCAGCTGCACCCTTAATCACACACTGCCTCACATCTCTTGTAGTGTCATCTTGTCTGGTTATTGACTGCTATACTGTTGAACAACAGCAAAGCAGTCACCCTGAATAATTCAGGGTGCTGCTTCTTCCTCAGCCTCCAGATCATCAGCTCCTCCGAGGCAGGGCTGGAGAACTCTGACAGGCATATCGCAGGGGCTAATGTTGATAGACTTAAGAATGCTGGCTCCAGTAGAAGAGAACATCAATAAGATGATATCTGAATAACGTCTATATTTGCTCACAAATATAGGTCTTTATGAGTTTACTAATATTTCTTCAATGCAGTAAACAGAAGAGGAGATTAAAAGATTGCTTTTCTCCATGGCCTTTTTTTTTTTTCTTCTCCTGGGAGGAGGAAATGTCTTTCTACTGGCATCTCCTGCTTCTAATGACTGACATCTCAGTTGGGTGTGTTCTTCCACTGCGGCTATGGAGAGATGTCAAATAAAGGTGATTGAGTGTCATAGTAAAACACACCTCAGTGATGGCTCTACCAGGACCTTTTACACATAGTAATCTCAGATTTCTGCATGGAAAGTTCTTTTGTGTGTGTCCCATTAGAGGATCATTTTTGGCATCAATTCCAAGTCTTTCTGAAAAACGTAGTTTTCTTTCTTGTTTCTTATTTTTAAATGACAGATGGTTAGGAAATATCTTCTTCACTCTTATAAGTATTTTCCTCAGTTTTTCTCCATTAAGCAGCAATTACCCTCATGCATCATCTTTCTAAGTAGTTATTTTCTAGCTCCTGAAGAGAATAATCACAGTGAAGGCTTTTGTCTTATGTACTTCATGATTTTTCTCAGCAGGAAACTTCTATTGAATATAATTTGTACCACAGTAACTAACATAGACACTTAAACATACTTGGTAGTTAATTTTCTTTTTCAGTGGACCAAGTTTTCCGATGAAACATTCATCTGTTTCACAAAGGGTGGTTTTCCTGGATTCTCTCCAAAAGTACCTTTAAAGAAAATTAGATATGTGACTACTGTTCTCCAAGGGAGAGGTGGAGTGAAAGAAAATTGTTTCCTCCAGCTTAAATTACCTCACATTTACACTATACTAAGCACTTTAGAAAACGTGCACGTTGTCTGCTTTGTCGAGAAGCAAAACCCCTCCTGGATTTATTTCTTGATGCTAGCAATATTGAAAAATAATTTAACGTACATTATGCAAAAACAACTTTAGATAGGTTTAACAATTAAACCTATAAATCAAGTCTTAGCAAAGTAGCGGAAAACAGAAACAAGCAGTTATGACATCTTTAGAGGAATTATAACTTACCCAGGCTTGGAAATGGTAAATGAAATATCAAAGGACAAAAACAAGAGATTTGATGATTTGTAACTTGTAATATTTAAGATGATTTTAACAAGCACCATTATTTCACCAAAGGTCGTTCATGATTCATTTAGAAGAAATTATTCTTGGCCTTTGGCATTCAATGATGTGCATATCACAAGTAATCCCTAAAGCCAACGATATAGAGAGCTATGTTATTCTGAGTCAGAATTTGCATTATGCCGAGAGCGTGGTATGCCTGGCAGAGTCCCTCACTTGAAAGTACCCTATTTGACCCCCCAGCACCTGATTTCAAGGTGACCTATCCTTCTCACCTGCTTATTGTGACACACTTCTCTCCAGAACGCACATGTTAATGTATTTGTACAAAGGAAAGCATTCACTGCAATGGTTTTTCTCAAATGTGGAGATTCAGAAAGGTTTCACCTAGGATACCTTTCTGGAGAATGATATCATTGCTGGGAAATTCCATAGAATGGAGATAACAGAAAGATCAATGGAAAGTTGCTGACTTTCTAGAGATATTGCCTGAATCAGGACTCTTCTCTCGTTGACTTTAGAAAAACTGCAACTTTGAATATGAATGATAGTATTCAAGGGAATCAATTAATGCTATTGGTAAAAAAAAAAAATAAAGGAAAAAGAAGAAAATAAAAAGAAACACACACACACACGACCCTTGTCCCAGTCACACAGAAAAACAATAGCAAGCAGTTAATGTGATTTCTCACAGGGAGCCCTCTTGAATCAGATGACCTCTCCAGGCAACGTTAACAACACACCCAGCTGGACAATGCTCAGAATTGCCCAGGTGGACAGTGTCGAATGTGACACACCTCAGGAATGACCACAGTGGTTCCCAGCCACACCTGCATTCCTGCATGCTGTCACATCTCCTTCTTGTTTCTCTCTGGGCTGGTCACACTATCATTAACCCATATCTGGACCATGGCAGGTCCTCCAGCTGGTCCCTCCAGGCTCCAGCCCGTTCCACGACCAATCCATCAAACACATTCCCAAGAGGCTGCTGTCAAAAATGCAAGTGTGGCCATGTCCCTCCCAGCTTTAAAATGCTTCAGGGAATGGGCCATTACTTTCAATAGACTTCCCAGTTCTTTTTTGTCTTTTTTTCTTTGTGGTTAAAAAAATACAAAACCGTAACATGGAATTTACCACCGTAGTGTTAATTGACTGCAAGCACATTGTTGTGCAACTGATCTCTTGAAGTTTTTCATCTTGCAGAGCTGAAACCCTATACCCATTGAACAACTCCCCATTTCCTCTCCCTACAGTCCTTAATAATCACTATTGTACTTTCTGTCTCTACGAGTATAACAACTTTAAATACCTCATGTAAGTGGAATCATGCAGCATCTGTCCTCTTGTGACTGGCGTGTTTCACTTAGCATAATATCCTCAAGGTTCATCCATGCTGTAGCATGTGACAGGACTTCCTTTTTAAGACTGAATAATGTTCCACCGCATGTATATATCACCACATCTCGTTCAGCCATTCATCCGTTGGTGGACATGTGGGTTGCTGCCATCTCTTGGCTATTGTGAATAACGCTGCTTTGAGCAAAAGTGTACAGATCCCTCTTCGAGATCCTGCTTTCAGTTCTTTTGGATAAATAGCAAGAAGTAGGATTATTGGATCACATGATAATTCTATTTTTGAGATATGTCCCTACTGTCTTCCATAGTGGCTACACTATTTTCCATTCCCGTCAACCGTGCACAAGGGTTCTAATTCTTCCACATCTTCAGCAATACTTATCACAGTAGTCCCCCCTCCCCACCCTCCGTCTGTGATCTCACTTTCTGTGGTTTCAGCTAGCTGTGGTCCAAAAATATTCCATGGAAAAATTCTAGAAATGAACAATTCATACGTTTTAAATTGTGGGCCATTCTGGGTAGCATGATGGAATCTCAAGCCATCCCACTCCAAGCCACACAGGACATGAATCATCCCTCTGTCCAGCGAATCCACCCCTTCGTCACTTAGCAGCCATCTTGGTTATTGGCTCAACAGTCATGATATCTCAGTACCTGTGTTCAAGTAACCCTTATTTTACTTAATAATGGCTCCAAAGTGCAAGAGTAGTGATGCCAGCAGAGACTATTATCTGATAATAGTAATTATTATTATATCATGTAAATATAACAATAATAATTAGTGATTAGTGAAACTGAGCATCTTTTCATGTTTGTTGGCCATTTGTATGTCTTTTTTGGAGAAATGTCAAGTCCTTTGTTTTTTAATCTGTCTTTGTTTTGTTTTTCTGTTGTTGAGTTGCTGTTCCTAATTCTTAAGCATGGTCTACACCCTTCCTGATGTGATCTGGTTGTAAGTCTCATTTCCGTCCTCTCCTTACCTCACACACTTCTCTTTGGCAAGCTCAGTTCCTAGAAGTTCTCTACTAGAGGAGCCAGGCTATTGATTTCTCCACGTGCAGTTCCTGACGGGATGCTCGCCTCCCTACCCCAAATGCTTCTTGACCACCAGAGCAAAATCTACTGCTGTCAGAAAGAAAAATTTCCATGGGGGAATTACCTTTGAGAAGCTTTCTCTCACCCTGTCCTGCAGTGCACCCACTATGCCTTCCACATCTTTATGGGTGGATCTAATAAAACATTTCCACCACTAAGCAGATACTAAAAGTAGTGAATACTCATCATAGCAAAGGCTTTTTGTTCATGTCTGCTATATTTTCCCTTTGTACCTCCCATGGAGCGACTAAACCTATTACACCTGGTAAGGTCAGCAGTAATTAAACTTAGGAATTTTATCTGAGGCATTCCGGAGTATATCCAGAAATGGAAAGCAAGCTAGTTAACAGGTGAGCGTACTTTTTAAAACATCATTGATATAGAACATTGCGACAGAATAACAGTCCATATAGCATTTCCAAAAAATGTCTCTGCGATGTAAATTCTGTTAAACTGGGTGACATTTCTTGTCATGAAGGTAGATTTTGTTATCATGGTCTATCGTGGAATGCATGGGACCAATTAGAAGGCTGCTTGAAGTTTGGTGCCATGTTGAAACCCCAGGTGCTGCTCAGGCAAAGCCCGCTTGTGTTGTCACCATCCATCTACCCTGTGTTCAGGGCTGAGCATGTGGGCTTGAGATTTTTATTATTATCTGCCACCCCTATGAGATGATAAGCTCCTTAAGGTCAGCACCAAGCTTACTTAATATTCAAACTCCGGTGCCAAGCATGGAGACTGCCATGGAGTCAATAATGTTACATTTTTTCTGAAGGAAGGGAGGGGAGGAGGAAGAAAGATTGGTGGGCAGGTGAGCAAGCAGGAGCAAAGGGAAACACACAGCCAGGCTTCTCCTGTGTGCCCTGTGCTGCCCAGTTCTCCCGCCCAGAAGACCTAGTCACCCAGGCTGCACACTCAGGTCCCAACCACACCCCTGTCTCAACTTCCCCAAGCTGAAATGGCTCAGTCTTCACAAAGGTCACCCCCCACTTCCAGCTGCAGGGTTCAAAGTGGGAGTTTAGATCCAGGGACTGCAAACAACAGTCCTGTGCAGTCTGGCAAATATACTGATCAGGTCTCAGATTATTGAGAAAACTATCATTTAGGAGGCATCTACGCCATGCCAGCCAACACGTGAAGGCCTTCAGATATGTTATCACATTTCACACATTTCAGCCCTTTTCCAATCGTTTGGGAACTTTGTTATTATCCCCACGTTGCACATGAGGAAAATGAGACCCAACCAGGATTGTAATCAAGTTTCTTTAATGAGAAGGCCGTGCTCTGATGATCATATTATGACACTCAAAGTCAGAGTCTTTTTGATTTACAATAGACATGGTCCATTGTTTTCGTACTTATTAGGTGTCGGGGCTGTATCATTCATAGGCTGAAAGTCTTTTAGGCCTGGCAGATATCTTAGAAGACATCTAGTCGAATCCCCTTAAGTTACAAATGAGGAAGCTGACAATTTGACATGATTTATAAACCGTACAGTGAATAGAGTGATACAATCATGCTCTTTAAAGATTTCTTTTTTTGATTTTTTTAAACTTTTTATTTGTTTATTTTTTACAGCAAACTGCATCTATTTAGAGTGTACAATTTGGTATCCCAGTCTCCCAATTCATTCCCGCCCCAACCCTCCCCACTTTCCCCTTTGGTGTCCATATGTTTGTTCCCTACATCTGTGTCTCGATTTCTGCCTTGCAAACCGGTTGATTTGTGCCATTTTTCTATAGTCCACATATATGTGTTAATATACAATATTTGTTTTTCTCTTTCTGACTCACTTCACTCTGTATGACAGTCTCCAGGTCCATCCATGTCTCTCCAAATGTCCCAGTTTCATTGCTTTTGACAGCTGAGTAATATTCCATTGTATGTGTGTACCACATCTTCTTTATCCATTCATCTGTTGATGGACATTTAGGTTGCTTCCATGTCCTGGCTATTGTAAATAGTGCTGCCATGAACACTGGAGTGCATGTGTCTTTTTGAATGATGGTGTTCTCTGGGTATATGCCCAGGAATGGGATTGATGGGTCATATGGTAGTTCTATTTTTAGTTTTGCAGGGAACCTCCATACTGTTTTCCATAGTGGCTGTATCAATTTCCATTCCCACCAGCAATGCAGGAGCGTTCCTTTTTCTCCACACCCTCTCCAGCATTTACTGTGTGTAGATTTTCTCATGATGCCCATTCTAACCGGTGTGAGGTGATACCTCATTGTCGTTTTGATTTGCATGTCTCTAATAATTAGTGATGTTGAGCAGCTTTTCATGTGCTTCTTGGCCATCGGTCTGTCTTCTTTGGAGAAATGCCTATTTAGGTCTTCTGCCCATTTTTTGATTGGGTTGTTTATTTTTTTGATATTGAGCTGGATGAACTGTATATTTTGGAGATTAATCCTTTGTCTGTTGATTCGTTTGCAAATATTTTCTCCCATTCTGAGGGTTGTCTTTTCGTCTTGCTTATAGTTTCCTTTGCTGTGCAGAAGCTTTGAAGTTTCATTAGGTCCCACTTTTTTTATTTTATTTCTGTTTTTATTTCCATTATTCTAGGGGGTGGATCAAAAAAGATCTTGCTGTTATTTATGTTGAAGAGTGTTCTTCCTGTGTTTTCCTCTGGGAGTTTTATAGTGTCTGGCCTTACATTTAGGTCTTTTATCCATTTTGAGTTTATTTTTTTGTGTGGTGTTAGGAAGTGTTCTAATTTCATTCTTTTCTATGTAGCTGTCCAGTTTTCCCAGCACCATTTATTGAAGAGGCTGCCTTTTCTCCATTGTATATCCTTGCCTCCTTTGTCAGAGATGAGTTGACCACAGTTTATCTCTGGGCTTTCTATCCTGTTCCATTGATCTGTATTTCTGTTTTTGTGCCAGTACCATACTGTCTTGATCACTGTAGCCTTGTAGTATAGCCTGAAGTCAGGATGCCTGATTCCCCCAACTCCATCTTTCCTTCTCAAGATTGCTTTGGCTATTCGGGGTCTTTTGCGTTTCCATACAAATCGTAAAATTTCTTGTTCTAGTTCTGTGAAAAATGCCATTGGTAATTTGATGCGGATTGCATTAAATCTGTAAATTGCTTTCGGTAGTATAGTCATTTTCACAATGTTGATTCTTCCAATCCAAGAACATGGTATATCCCTCCATCTGTTTGTGTCTTCTTTGATTTCTTTCATGAGTGTCTTATAGTTTTCTGAGTACAGGTCTTTTGCCTCCTTGGTTAGGTTTATTCCTGGGTATTTGATTCTTTTTGTTGCAATGGTGAATGGGATTGTTTCCTTAATTTCTCTTTCTGATCTTTCATTGTTGGTGTGTAGAAATGCAAGAGATTTCTGTGTGTTAATTTTGTATCCTGCAACTTTACCAAATTCATTGATTAGCTCAAGTAGTTTTCTGGTGGCATCTTTAGGATTTTCTATGTATAGTATCATGTCATCTGCTAAAGGTGACAGTTTGACTTCTTCTTTTCCAGTTTGGATTCCTTTTATTTCTTTTTCTTCTCTGATTGCGGTGGCAAGGACTTCCAAGACGATGTTGAATAGTAGTGGTGAGAGTGGACATCCTTGTCTTGTTCCTGATCTTAGAGGGAATGCTTCCAGTTTTTCACCATTGAGAATGATGTTTGCTGTGGGTTTGTCACATATGGCCTTTATTATGTTGAGATAGGTTCCCTCTATGCCCACCTTCTGGAGAGCTTTTATCATAAATGGGTGTTGAATTTTGTCAAAAGCTTTTGCTGCATCTATTGAGATGATCATGTGGTTTTCATCCTTCAGTTTGTTAATGTGGTGTATCACATTGATTGATTTGCGTATGTTGAAGAATCCTTGCAGTCCAGGGATAAACCCCACTTGATCATGGTGGATGATCCTTTTAATGTGTTGTTGGATTCTGTTGGCTAGTATTTTGTTAAGGATTTTTGCATCTAAATTCATCAGTGATATTGGTCTGTAGTTTTCTTTTTTTGTAGTGTCTTTGTCTGGTTTTGGTATCAGGGTCATGGTGGCTTCATAAAATGAGTTTGGCATTGTTCCTTCCTCTGCAATTTTTCGGAAGAGTTTGAGAAGGATGGGTGTTAGCTCTTCTCTAAATGTTTGATAAAATTTACCTGTGAATCCATCTGGTCTTGGACTTTTGTTTGTTGGGAGATTTTTCATCACAGGTTCAATTTCATTCCTTGTGATTGGTCTGTTCATATTTTCTATGTCTTCCTGATTCAGTCTTGGAAGGTTATACTTTTCTAAGAATCTGTCCATTTCATCCATGTTGTCCATTTTATTGGCATATAGTTGCTTGTAGTAATCTCTTATGGTGCTTTTTATTATGTGGTGTCCGTTGTAACTTCTCCTGTTTCCTTTCTAATTTTAATGATTTGAGTCCTCTCCGTCTTTTTCTTGATGAGTCTTGCTAGAGGTTTATCGATTTTATTTATCTTCTCAAAGAACCAGCCTTTAGTTTTATTGATTTTTGCTATTGTTTTCTTTGTCTCTCATTCATTTATTTCTGCTCTGATCTCTATGATTTCTCTCCGTCTACTAACTAGGGGTTTTGTTTGCTCTTCTTTCTCTAGTTTTTTAAGGTGTAAGGTTAGATTGTTTATTGGGGATGTTTCTTGTTTCTTGAGGTAGGATTGTATCGCTATAAACGTCCCTCTTAGAACTGCCTTTGCTGCATGCCATAGGTTTTGGATCGTTGTGTTTCCATTGTCATTTGTCTCTAGGTATTTTTTGATTTCCTTTTTGATTGCTTCAGTGATCTGTTGGTGATTTAGTAGCGTATTGCTTAGCCGCCATGTGTTTGTGTTTTTTATGGTTTTTTTCCTGTAATTGATTTCTAATCTCATAGCATTGTGGTCAGAAAAGATGCTTGATACAATTTCAATTTTCTTGAATTTACCAAGGCTTGATTTATGACCCAAAATGTGATCTATCCTGGAGAATGCCCCATGTGCACTTGAGAAGAATGTGTAATCTGCTGTTTTTGGACGTAATGTCCTATAGATGTCTATTAAATCCAGCTGATTTATTGTGTCATTTAAAGCTTGTGTTTCCTTATTAATTTTCTGTGTGGATGATCTATCCATTGGTGTAAGTGGGGTGTTAAAGTCCCCCACTATGATTGTGTTACTGTCGATTTCCTCTTTCAAAGTTGTTAGCATTTGCCTTATGTGTTGGGGTGCTCCTACATTGGGTGCATATATATTTATAATTGTTATCTCTTCTTCTTGGATGGATCCCTCAATCTTTATGTAGTGTCCTTTCTTGTCTCTTGTAACATTTTTCATTAAAGTCTATTTTATCTGATATGAATATCGCTACTCCAGCTTTCTTTTGATTTCCATTTGCATGGAATATCTGTTTCCATCCCCTCACTTTCCGTCTGTATGTGTCGCTAGGTCTGAAGTGGGTCTCTTGGAGACAGCATATATATGGGTCTTGTTTTTGTATCCATTCAGCCAGTCTGTGTCTTTTGGTTGATGCATTTAGTCCATTTACATTCAAGGTGATTATCAATATGTATGTTCCTATTCCCATTTTCTTAATTGTTTTGGGCTTGTTTTTGTAGGTCCTTTTCTCTTCTGTTTCCCGCTTAGAGAAGTTCTTTTAGCTTTTGTTGTACGGCTGGTTTGGTGGTGCTGAATTCTCTTAGCTGTTGCTTGTCTGTAAAGCTTTTGATTTCTCCCTCGAATCTGAATGAGATCCTTGCTGGGTAGAGTATTCTTGATTGCAGGTTCTTCTCGGTCATCACTTTAAATATATTGTGCCACTCCCTTCTGGCTTGTAGAGTTTCTGCTGAGAAATCAGCTGTTACCCTTATGGGAGTTCCCTTGTATGTTATTTGTCGTTTTTCCCTTGTTGCTTTTAATAACTTTTCTCTGTCTTTAATTTTTGTCCATTTGACTACTCTATGTCTTGGCATGTTTCTCCTTGGGTTTATCCTGCCTGGGACTCTCTGCGCTTCCTAGACTTGGGTAGCTGTTTCCTTTCCCATGTTAGGGAAGTTTTCAACTATAATCTCTTCCAGTAATTTCTCAGGTCCTTTCTCTCTCTCTCCTCCTTCTGGGGCCCCTATAATGCGAATGTTGGTGTGTTTAACATTGTCTCAGAGGTTTCTTAGGCTGTCTTCAGTTCTTTTCATTCTTTTTTCTTTATTCTTTTCCACATCAGTGAGTATCACCATTCTGTCTTCCAGGTCACTTATTCATCCTTCTGCCTCAGTTAATCTGCTATTGGTTCCTTCCAGTGTATCTTTCATTTCAGTTATTGTGTTGCGTATCTCGGTTTATTTGCTCTTTAATTCTTCTAGGTCTTTGGTAAACTTTTCTTGCAACTTTTCGATCTTTGCATCCAATCTTTTTTCAAAGTCCTGGATCATCTTCACCATCATTATTCTGAATTCTTTTTCCAGAAGAGTGCTTGTCTCCTCTTCATTTAGTTGTTTTTCTGGGGTTTTATCTTGTCCCTCATCTGGTACAAAGTCTTTTGCCTTTTCACTTTCTCTGTCTTTCTGTGGCTGTGATTTTCAGTTCCACAAGATGAAATAGTGCTGATACTGCTTAATTCTGCTGTCTGCCCTCTTGTGGAGGAAGCTGTCTAGGAGGCTCGTGGGTGCTTCCTGATGGGAGGGACTGATGGTGGGTTGGGCTGGGTGAGTGGAGCTCGGTAAAACTTTAATCTGATTTGGTGGATGGAGCTCAGTGACACTTTAATCTGCTTGTCTGCCAATGGGTGGGGCTGTGTTCCCACCCTGGTGGTCGTTTGGCCTGAGGTGACCCAGCCTTGGAGCTTACAGGCTCTTTGGTGGAGCTAGCTAATGGTGGACTCTGGAAGGGCTCATGCTAATGAGCACTTCTAAGAACCCCTGCTGCCAGTTCTCCTGTCTCCTCCGTGAGCCACAGCTGCCCCCCACCACTGCAGGCAACCCTCCAACACCAGCAGGTAGGTCTGGTTCAGTCTCCTATGGGGTCACTGTTCCTTTCCCCTGGGTCCTGGCGAGCACACTTTTTTGTGTGCCCTGCAAGAGTGGAGTCTCCATTTCCCCCAGTCCTGTGGAGGTCCTGCAATCAAATCCCACTGGCTTTCAAAGTCTGATTCTCTGGGGATTCCTCCTCGCGTTGCTGGACCCCCAGGTTAGGAAGCCTGATGTGGGGCTCAGATCCCTCAGGACTTCTGTGGTATAACTGTTCTCCAGCTTGTGAGTCACCCACCCAACATTTATGAGATTTGATTTTAATGCGATTGCACCCCTCCTACCATCTCATTGCGGCGTCTCCTTTGCCTCTGGACGTGGGGTGGTTTTTTCTGGTGAGTTCCAGTGTCTTTCTGTTGATGGATGTTCAGCAGTTAGTTGTAATTCCGGTGCCCTTGCAAGAGGGAGTGAGCGCACGTCCTCCTACTCCGCCATCTTGATTCTTCTCTCTCTATTTGATTTTTAAGTGTTTTTCCCTGAATATGAAAGCAATACAAGCTCAGAAAAATTGAAAATTAAATAAAATAGAAAATGAAAAAGAATCCATAATTATTATTCCAACAATCCAAACACATTGAGAAACATGGTTTTAGGCTTAGTTTTTTCATCGTTTTTAGGCCTTAGAAAAAGATGTATTTATTCAGTGAATGGTTATATATTTGTATATATATGCACATGTACATATAGAATTAATTAATATATTCTCTATAAAATATGGTATTCTTGCTGAATATTATGAATAGTTTCTTATTTCATTAAAATTCTTTATAAATACTAAAAGATGAAAAGGATTTTTATCATAATAATAAAAATAATATTTTTTCACTGGGAAACATCTTAAAAATATATATAATTACAAAGTAAAACTACCTATTATCCTATCACCAAGAGATAATCACTGTTAACACTGGGTTTTTTTTTTTTTTTTTTTTGAAGGGTGAGTGTCTTTTTGCTGTTTATGAATGTATATATAATGGAGACAAATGGAATAGACATTTTCAACTCTTGATGTATTTTTGCTAAATTACTTTCCAGAAAGTTTGCTCTTATTTAAATTAACAGCATCAGTGAATGAAAATGTTCATCTCACAGTATCCTCACCAACTTCAAATATTATCTTTTAAATTTTTTGGCTAGATTTATAGTGGGGAAAAATGGTTATGAAGTGAATTTTAAAATATTGATGGTTGTGAAAATAATTGCCTGTAATTGTCTTATTTTATGAAGCAAAAAAGATTAAGTATGTGATGTTAAGAGCTTTGTACAACTAAACTCTAGTTTATATCATACCTATTTAGACTATTTTAAACCAAAATAATGGTGGCTTAAAAACTGTTTTGCAAAACTGCATTATATTAAATGGAATTGAAAGAACAATAAAGTACCTGGTAAGACAGGCCAAACAGCCTCAAATAAGACTTCTGTGGAAGAGACGAAGGTGGCCTCTCTCCGTAATCTATTTGTTTATTTGTCTCTTTCCTTTCTACTCTATTTCAAAAAGGGAAAACAACCAATACATTGATATATACAGCACAATGCAAAGAGTCAGACCCTACCTTTAATCAGAATTTTTAAAATATTCTACTTGGGCATATTTTAAAGCCACTGTTGATTTGGAGGTCTGTACATCAGAGTCATAATTCACAGAACACTAGAGTCAGAAACCGAATACACCTTCAGAAAAAGTTCAATTTCTAGTCCAGTTAGTACATTCTTAAGGCCCCCCGATGCTGTTGTATGTGCCCCTCCTGTCTCTTTGCATCTGGATTATTAAAAACAAATATTTAGCCACTATGGAAAACAGTTTGGAGGTTCCTTAAAAAACTAAAAATAGAACTACCGTATGACCCAGTAATCCCACCCCTGGGCATATACCCAGAGAAAACCATGATGCAAAAAGAAACATGTACCATAATGTTCATTGCAGCACTATTTACAATAGCCAGGCCATGGAAGCAACCTAGATGCCCATCAACAGATGAATGGATAAAGAAGGTGTGGCACATATATACTATGGAATATTACTCCGCCATAAAAAGGAATGAAATGGAACTATATGTCATGAGGTGGATAGACCTAGAGTCTGTCATACAGAGTGAAGTAAGCGAGAAAGAGAAAAACAAATACTGTATGCTAACATATATATATGGTATCTGAAGAAATGGTACTGATGAACCCGGTGACAGGCAAGAGTGGAGGTACAGAAATAGAGAATGGACTTGAGGACAGGGGGCTGGGGTGAGGGGCAAAGGGGAAGTTGGGACGAGGTGAGAGAGTAGCATAGACATACTTACACTACCAGCTGTAAAAGAGATAGCTAGTGGGAAGTTGCTGTATAACAAAAGGAGATCAACTTCATGGGAGATGCCTTGGAGCGCCAGGACAGAGAGGGTGGGGGGGAGTCATGGGAGGGAGGGGATATGGGGATATGTGTGTAGATGCAGCTGGTTCACTTTGATGTACCCCAGAGATGGGTACAAGAGTGTAAAGCAAATATATTCCAATAAGGAGTTTAAAAAAATTCCATTGTATATAGGTGCCACATCTTCTTTATCCAGTCATCTGTTGATGGGCACTTAGGTTGCTTCCATGCCCTGGCTATTGTAAATAGTGCTGCAATGAATATTGTGGTACATGGATCTTTTTGAATTATGGTTTTCTCAGGGTATATGGCCAGTAGTGGGATTGCTGGGTCATATGGTAGTTCTAGTTTTAGTGTTTTGAGGAACCTCCATACTGTTGTCCTTAGTGGCTGTATCAATTTACATTCCCACCAACAGTGCAGGAGGGTTCCCTTTTCTCCACACCCTCTCCAGCATTTATTATTTGCAGATTTTTTGATGGTGGCCATTCTGACTCATGTGAGGTGATACCTCATTTTGGTTTTGATTTGCATTTCTCTAATGATTAGTGATGTTGAGCATCTTTTCATGTGCCTCTTGGCCATCTGTATGTCTTCTTTGGAGAAATGTCTATTTAGGACTTCCATGCTGGGCAATAGAGTTTTTAAAAACCAATTTCCACTCTCACTTAGCAGCATGTCTTGCCACTGCGAGACATTTGAAATTGTGTAATTCCGTTGGGTGTGAAGTGGTATCTAATTTTTGCTTTCATTTTGTCATGCAGAGGTTTTAAATTCTCAGTACTAACATTTATCAGTCTTTCCTTTTATTGCTTGAGCTTTTAAATTGATTTCCAAGAAATCTATAATATCCTTCTGTTCCCAAAGTGCCAAAAGATGTAAAGTTTTGCTTTTTGCATTGAGGTCCTTAAATCACCAGAAAATTATATCTTTGTTTGCTGTGAAGTAGAAATCAGACTCTGGCCACCACGATACCATGAGAGTTAGTTGTCCCAGTCCCATTCATTGACTAGTCTATCATTTCCCTAACAGTTTGTGATGTCATCTCTGTCACACACGAGCTTTATTTAGGTATTTCCTTATTGATTTTGTTGTAAAATATACATACCATAAAATTTTGTATTTATTCATTTTGTGTGGAGGTTAGCAGCATAAATTACTTTCACAATGCTCTGCAAACATCACCATTACATTATTCATTTCTCAAACTTTTCCATTTCCCCAAACACAAGTTTTATCCTAATTAAGCAATAACTTGTCATTTCGCTTCACCTCCGTCCCTGGTAAACTCTGGTCTACTTTGTGTCTCTATGAATTTGCCCCTTCTATATATTTTATATAAGTAGAATCATACAATATTTGCTTCTTTTTGTCTGGCTAATTTCATTTAGCATAATATCTCCATGTTTCATCCATGTTAGAGCATGTGTCAGAATTGCAGCCCTTTTGAAGGTAAAAGAATGGACAAATAGATCCATGGAATATAATAAACAGCCCAGAAACCCACAGTGGAGCAAAGATGGATCTCTTCAACACATGGTGCCAGAACAACTGGACATCCACATGGAAAAATATGAACCTAGCCACTCTTTATGAATATTAATTTAAAAATGGGTTATAAACCTAAATGCAAAACTACAACATAGGAGAGAATTTCAATGACCTTGAGTTTGGGCACTTTACCCCTTGGAGTACTAATAAGTCATCATATAATTGCTACCCTCCACGTTTTTTGTTTTTTGTTTTTTTTCTAGAATGCCGGGTTCATTATAAACAGTGTAAGAATTGTTTTAAATATAAATAAATTTCAAAACCAAACTTCTAGTAGATCCTGAATATCGTGGAGACAGGCTTTTATCTGGAGGTTAAAAATCACATGTTTCCATGTGAAAAATGTCGAAAACAAAGGACTTGCAATTGTCATTTTCTCCATTATCTTATTTTTTGGTATTCGTTTCTGTTTGGTCTATATAAACGGTAAAAGGTTTACAAGATTTGCTGTAGGTGAACTTATTCATTATAAAATATGGGTGACCATAAATTCTGGAAACATTGACAATGTTTGTAAAATAGACAGAGGGACTTCCCTCTTACCCAGTGGGTAAGGCTGTGTGCTCCCAATGCAGGAGGCCCGGGTTTGATCCCTGGTCAGTGAGCTAGATCCCACACACGTGCCACAACTAAGAAGCCCACACGCTACGATGAAAAGATCCCACATGCTGCACCAAAGATCCCTCATGCCTCAACTAAGAACCAGAGCAGCCTAAGTAAATAAGGAAATAGATAAACAAACAAACAAACAAAAAGAGCAGTTTAAAATAGATAGAATCCCCGTGATTGTTTCATGTAGGGTAAAGGTGCACGTTTATGCCGTGCACGTTGGACGCACAGATCATGTGAGGCAGCGTATGACAGATGCACATGCAGTGACGGGTGGGAGCGCTGCTTTACTGCACATTGTTCATGGCAGCTCTGCACAGCTTCCTCAACTGTGAATTGTAGTGAGCGACCCACATCCACACAGCATCACAAGAAACTATTTATCATGGATGTTCATCTATATTTTCAGCTTTCAGTTCAACTTATATTCAATGCACTGAGTAATAATCAGTCTAATTCTGTTAAGACAGTCAATTAAAAAGGAAAAAGTACACTTTGTAAAGCATTTCCCGTATGGAATTTTTCCTAATTCGTCCCATTTTGTTGTGATCATGAAACTTACCTGCATAACTTTCACTGCAAACACACCCCCCCCCCCCCATAGAACCCTACAGGACGCCCACGACCACATTCCCTTGTGCTGCGATTCAATGAGACTGTAAGGAAGTAGGGTAGAAAGTTAGTGATAAATTTGTAAAATCATGGAGAATACAAGAAGGGAACTTTTTGTTGAAATAAATGGGCCAAAAGTGCCCTGTGTCAGCTGTGCTTCCCTTAGTGGAAAGACTGTGGCACTGTCATGCTAAGGGATAATCTGACTTAACCAATGATAAACACTCGACAGCCATCATTAAGGTAGATTTTTACAGGGCAAGGAAAACTAGCTGCTTATGAGCAATGAGAAATATGTATGTAGTAAAATGCCCACTTTGGAAAGGGCTCAATATACGATGTGAGGATTTTGATGACTGATGTACACTTTGTGTAAATTAATGTACACTTTGATCATTGATGTACACTTTGATTCGTATGTACACGTTCTTCAAATCAGATGTGAAGAAGTCCCTCCTGGTAATTTTATAAGGCCAGGTGGACATATCAAGTGTAGGTTAAAAGATATCTTTTGTAAGACTCCACACTATTTGAAGCAAAGGGTTCTTATTTAGGCCTATAAGGAATCTAAAATGGAGGCTGCCTGAGTCTCGGAAATTGTACATTTTAAAAGAAGTATTGAAAAGATGAATCCCCCTAAGCAGTTCATCATTTTAAGCTATGTTATCTGGACATTAGGACTTTGTCATATCTTGGAACTATGCCTAATACCATTTGAGGGCATTACCACATTTTAAGGAAAAAGAAAGCATGTTTTTGCCAGAGGACAAAAAAGGAATACTGCCAGATATAGGATTCATTTGAAACATCTTCACATACTTTTGAGCCCCTTTCATTTAAAAAGAAAACAAACCCACACATCTGACCCAAGCTGTGATGTGCAATACAATGTGTCAGTTGCACAGCCCCCTGGGAGGTGGGTGAGAGCCAACAGGCCTTTTTGCTGGTTTATTTTATTCCTAGAGCCCATTTGCTGCAGGCCTTTACCTTGTTTCCAAAGTAAAGAAATATATGGTCTTGGGTTCAGATCTTTTCCTCAAGGAAATAAAAACACTATGATATTGACACCTTCTGACTGGAAGAGGGCTAACATGGGACAAGTAAGATATTTTCTCCCACTAGAGGTTGGCAGTATTTTACTCATATTTAAAATTTGTGATTCTCTAACCTGTGGGTCAGAGCTCAAGCTAGTGAAGACCTGCAGAGGAAAGACCTTTGCCAAAGGACCAAACAGCATGAGCATTTCTGCAAGCAGGGAACCCATTTGGGGCAAGGCTGACAGGGTCTGGGGGCCTTGGAGTTCTGGGGGGTCAGGGCAAGGTCACTGGTCCTTCTCCTGTGCTGCCAGTGTGTTATGTGACATCAGAGCTACCGCGAAGGACCTATCCGTGGGTGGACACTCAGATCATAAGGAAAGCCTGTGAGACCTCTGTGGGTGGTCTCAGATAGAAGTCTCTGTGGGATGAACTGAGAGGTCTCTGGGTGAGATTTCTCACTGTTGGTCTGTCGGTGGTCCCCGTGTGGGGTCCCTGTGGGTCCCTGTGTGGGGACTCTTAGTGGGGGGCCCTCCATTGTTGGCCTTAACTGCCCCTCATGGCAGGAGAAGAGCAAAGGGACTTGCCCCTCCCTGTTCCTTGCTGTTCTGTCAGGTCCCTTCTGTGCCACTTCCCTGACAGGCACATGGGGGGTCCAGCTCCCCCACCCCAGCCCTCCCCTTTTGGTGGCCCTGAGAGGACCCGGCAGCAGCCAGGCTCAGGGCCCCACTCTGTGCCACCCTCTCCTGAGCTCCAGACGATGCTCTGTGCCCTGGGCCCTGCCTCCTCCCAGGGGCCCTGGCTGTGCCCCCACTGCTGTGCCCACCCTGGTGGATGGGGCCCAGAGAGGGGTCCTGGCTTCAGGGAGAAACGGCGGCAGGAGCAGGGCTCTGCCAGCTTCCGACCCCCCCAATCCAAAACCCTCCAAACCCCACCAGCACCCCCCAACATGCAACCGCAGGTTTTGGTCCCACAGGACTTGGAACCAGACAGGCTTGGCGGCAGGGCCATTCCTGATGTCACCTATATCAGGGGCAGATCCCAGAGCAGGACTCTGAGCTGGCCGTGACGGGTGGCCTGTGGGAGGTCCCTGTGTGGGGTCCGTGTGGGTCTCTGGGAGGTCCCTGTGTGGGGCATCAGAAAGGGTCTGACAGAGGTGTATTTGTCCAGGACACAGTGCCCTGGTCAGTGAAGGGGACGGCCCGGGACCCGTGCCACGCTTGCTCCATGCGGGCAGGCCCTCCCTGGGTGGGGACCGGGCTCCCTGGGGGGGAAGGCCCACTTGCTGTCCCTGGGACGGGTCCACTCCCTCTTATGAGGACAGCTGTGGCCCATGGGGGTAGCTTGGTGATCGTGGGCTCTGTCTCTCATCACTCGCCTTTGCTCTTGCCAGGAGAGGAAGCTGTGGTGGCAGGAGTGCGGACCTAACGGGGCCTGGAGGTCCCCGTTGCACCAATGTAACTGGGAGGCATGCAGTCCATGGTGAAGTGCCACCGTCTCCCCTGCCATCCGTCCAACAGCTGCCATGGGAGCCTGGGCCTCAGCAGCCCTGCTGTCCTTCGACATCCTGCTTTTGACGGGTGCCTGGCTCTGGGCAGCGGCTGCTGCAGGCTTGCCCTTCTGCGGGGGCGCGTCTGGTCCTTTGCCTTGATTGGGGAACATCCACTGCAGAAGGTGCTGAATCCTTTGTCTGAAGTGGCTTTCTGAGGGAACCTGGCCCTTCTTCATGATTAACTGGTGGAAGTTGCTTCCTAGGGACTCTGCGGATTCCTTTTTCTGGCCCGGGTGGATCATCCCACGGGCCTGGTAGGCCCTCGGTTCTGCCAACCCTTTTTCACAATGTCCTAGTTTGGGCTTCCTGTAATTCTCGCTCCCATCAGTGGGAGCAGACTTCCTGCTCTGGCTCTTATATTGGGGCTGCCGTCTCAGGTCCTCCTGCTGCCCCTGGCTGCTCTCTCCAGTGGATGTAAGAGGAGAGAACATCTGGGAAATGGACGTGTCTTCACTGGACAAGGTCTGGGAACAGGGCCGAAATTCCTGAGAAGCCAAGATGTCTGCGGCAAGGAACATGTCTGAGCGACAGTCTTTGAGAAGCGTGTCTGTGGCACAGTCTTGAAGGATCACGCCAGTTTCACAGTCGTGAAGCAGCACGCCGGTGGCCTGGCCTGGAGCTTGTTTCTGCCGGTCTGTGAACCCTTGGACCTCAAGTTTACGAAACTGCGCCTCAGAGTATAGATCTTCTGGATTTGAGGCAAAAGGCTTTATATTTGATGAGGGGCTTTTATTGGCCCTTGGAGACCGTGAGCTCCTCCAATCCTTAATGATTTGGGATTTGATGAGCGTACTCGCTTCAAAGGTGACTTTCGAAGCAGGGTCCCCCTCCACGGCCTCTTGGGCCCTGGCAGATGGGGACCCTGCATCGAGATCCACCACAGTCATGCTAGAGCAGGAATCCGGGGAGGCCCGTCCCCCAGCCTCCTCCTGTGGCTCCTTCCTGGCCATTGCTGGACGTGGACTGGGCTCCAGGCTGTCTTTGGCAGCCCCCACGACAAACACATTATGCCAGATTCTGCCCACAAACTTGTAGGTGGGGGTCTGCGATGGTGGCTTGTCCTCCTGTCGAGTCACAGGGGCCTCTGAGGGTTTATGGACGTTGCCAGGTGCGGGCCCTCCCAGGCCCCCCTGGGTTTCCTCACTTGCCCATGAGGGGACAGCGAAGGGACTCTCCACAGGGGGAACTGCCTCTGTTGTTATCACTTTCTCTCCCGGATGGGGCTGAGGAGGGTTTTGCAAGGCCTCAGTTAACTGGACTTTTGGGTGGGCCGTAGATTCACAGGTGGCTTTCAAGGTGGCCCCTGGAAGGGGTATGGGGTGAGCCTTTTTCAACTTCAAGGTACGTATGAACTTGAGGACCTTGAGGGTTAGGCTCCACCTGTGGCTCACCCGAAACCTTATAAGATGTGCCTCCAGCTCCTGTTGAATATAAGGGCTGAGGACAAGAGACACATGGGAGTTGTCCATGGAGGCTCCCCCATCCTGAGAGGAAGCTGCATCTTCTGTTTCCTTATGAGCATGTGACTCTCCAAGAAGGTCTAAGACATGGGTGGCAGCAAGCCCTGGATGGTGGACATGTGCACAGTTCTGACTCTCCTGGGTCTGCTCTGCCTTCCTGCCCACAGGGCCTCCCGAGCCTTCTTCTGGAGGCGTCCTGCCTGGGCCCAACTGTCTTTCTGACTCAGGCTTCACTCTTGGAACCTTCTCTGGGTGGCTGGCTGAGGCCATGTACAGATCGTTTAGGATCCTCCCCACACTCTGCCCTACAGCCTGGCTCAGGTCTTTCCCTCCCGGGATCCTTGCTGGGCACCTGGCCCCCATCTTCTGTGCATCCTGGCTGCTTTTGCCTGTACCTGCCGAGGGCCTTGAGGGCGCCTTTTTGTCCTGTGCCTGACAAGGCCTTGGGGTTTCATCCTGAGGCTGCATCAGTTTCTGAGATGCTTGGATTCTGCAGGGTAGGCCACTTTGTTGCTGCATGAGTCTTTTTAGAATGTGGCACTCCAATTTCTCCTGAACCTCAGGGCTCAGCAAATGCCCAGGAAGGATGGAGGGAGAGTTCTGGGCCTGGAAAGATCTATTCTCCTTGGAAAGGTTGGGAGTGACTTGGCTAAAGACTTCCTGAGATCTTTTCACCATAGAAGGTAAAGTTCTCCCACTTTCTATTTTCTTTTTCAAGAAGTGATTTTCTAGATCATGAAATGTTTTGGGGAAGCAAGATTGTGCCTTATTTTGAACGGTAGGGCAAGATACGTCACGGGACCCAATCTGGGACTGAGAAAAAACTGGACTGATTGGGAAAGAGAGTGTGAGCTGGGCAGTGGTCTCCAACTGAGCCTGAGGTGTCAGCTGACACTGAAGAATGGTTGGAGTCAATGGTTGCGGTGGAGCCTGGGTCTCCATGTGAGCCTGAGGTGGTGGTTGAAAGTGAGGCATGGTTGGAGTCAGTGATTGGGCTCGGGCGTGGGTCTCCATGTGAGCCCGAGGTGGTGGTTGAAAGTGAGGCATGGTTGGTGTCAAGGGTTGGGGTTGGGCCTGGGTCTCCATGTGAGCCCGAGGTGGTGGTTGAAAGTGAGGCATGCTTGGCGTCAAGGGTTGGGGTTGGGCCTGGGTCTCCATGTGAGCCCGACGTGGGAGTTGAAAGTGAGGCATGGTTGGTGTCAAGGGTTGGGGTTGGGCCTGGGTCTCTATGTGAGCCCGAGCAGGTGGTTGAAAGTGAGGCATGGTAGGTGTCAAGGGTTGGGATTGGGTCTTGGTCTCCACGTGAGCCCGACATGGGGGTTGAAAGTGAGGCCTGTTTGGTGTCAAGCGTTGGGATTGGGCCTCGGTCTCCATGTGAGCCTGAGCAGATGGTTGTAAGTGAGGCATGGTAGGTGTCAAGGGGTGGGGTTGGGCCTGGGTCTCCATGTGAGCCCGACGTGGTGTTTGAAAGTGAGGCATGGTTGGAGTCAATGGTTGGGCTCGGGCCTCGGTCTCCATGTGAGCCCGAGGTGGTGGTTGAAAGTGAGGCATGGTTAGAGTCAACGATTGGGGTTGGGCCTGGGTCTCCATGTGAGCTTGAAGTGGTGGCTGAAAGTGAGGCATGGTTGGAGTCAATGGTTGGGCTCGGGCCTGGGTCTCCATGTGAGCCCGAGGTGGTGGTTGAAAGTGAGGCATGGTTGGCGTCAAGGGTTGGGGTTGGGCCTGAGTCTCCTTGTGAGCCCGAGGTGGTTGTTGAAAGTGAGGCATGGTTGGCGTCAAGGGTTGGGGTTGGGCCTGGGTCTCCATGTGAGCCCGACGTGGGAGTTGAAAGTGAAGCATGGTTGGCGTCAAAGGTTGGGATTGGGCCTGGGTCTCCATGTGAGCCTGAGGTGGTGGTTGAAAGTGAGGCATGGTTGGCGTCAAGGGTTGGGGTTGGGCCTGGGTCTCCATGTGAGCCCGACGTGGTGGTTGAAAGTGAGGCATGGTTGGCGTCAAGGGTTGGGGTTGGGCCTGAGTCTCCTTGTGAGCCCGAGGTGGTTGTTGAAAGTGAGGCATGGTTGGCGTCAAGGGTTGGGGTTGGGCCTGGGTCTCCATGTGAGCCCGACGTGGGAGTTGAAAGTGAAGCATGGTTGGCGTCAAAGGTTGGGATTGGGCCTGGGTCTCCATGTGAGCCTGAGGTGGTGGTTGAAAGTGAGGCATGGTTGGCGTCAAGGGTTGGGGTTGGGCCTGGGTCTCCACGTGAGCCCGACGTGGTGGTTGAAAGTGAGGCATGGCTGGCGTCAAGGGTTGGGGTTGGGCCTGGGTCTCCTTGTGAGCCCGAGGTGGTCGTTGAAAGTGAGGCATGGTTGGCGTCAAGGGTTGGGGTTGGGCCTGGGTCTCCATGTGAGCCCGACGTGGGAGTTGAAAGTGAAGCATGGTTGGCGTCAAAGGTTGGGATTGGGCCTGGGTCTCCATGTGAGCCTGAGGTGGTCTTTGAAAGTGAGGCATGGTTGGCGTCAAGGGTTGGGATTGGACCTGGGTCTCCATGTGAGCCCGAGCAGGTGGTTGAAATTGAGGCATGGTTGGTGTCAAGGGTTGGGATTGGGTCTGCGTCTCCATTTGAGCCCGACATGGGGGTTGAAAGTGAGGCATGGTTGGTGTCAAGCGTTGGGATTGGGCCTGGGTCTCCATGTGAGCCCACCATGGTGGTTGAAAGTGAGGCATGGTTGGTGTCACGGGTTGGGATTGGGCCTGGGCAGAGGAGGCTGTGGGAAGTGGAGGGGAGGGCCCTGCATCTGGGGGGCATGGCGGGGAAGGGGAAAGAGCCAGTGGCCGGGGTGAAAGGCCGTCCAGGGGAAGGAAAGGCTCAGGTGGGTGAGAGGACCTCAGGGAACTTGAGGAGGTCACTGAGCCTGGAGACAGGGTGGAGGCCCGAGGTAGAGGGCTCTCGGTCAGAGGAGCCGGGGACATGGCGGGAGCAGCCTCTCCCCTGCATGGCTGGTGGGCTGCAGCAGGCACTGCTTTGCACACTTTGCCAGGGGGGTCTTGACAGGAGAGCTGTTGAAAGCGGCCCTTGTCCGGGAGCCTCCCCATGTGGCTGCAGGAGACACGAGGCACAAGCTGCAGCCAGGAGGGCTGGGCCGGCCAGGCAGGGGTGGGCACCTGCAGCCCACCGCCCTCCAGGGCCCCCATGCTGACCTCACAGTGCTCCTGTGGTCCCTCCCCCCAGGGCTTTAGCCATACCCTGCCCCCAGGGCTCCCCTCCCAGCTCAGCCCCAGGCTGCCTGCAGCCCTGCGTGACATCACAGGCTCTGGGAGGAAGAAGAACCCAGGAGAGGAGGGGAAGATTCTTTACCTTTGCGTAAGTGCCAACAGGTCCCAAATCTCTTCCTGCGCCTCCTCCAGGCAATCTCTGCAAGCTGCAAATGAGCAGACTGGATCATGGTGGGGAAGGCAGGTGCCTAGGGGTCTTAACAGGAGGCTGAGTGCAGAGTCCCTTTAGGGGACACCATTGGGAGTTTGGAGGCCAAGCACCAGCGTCCAAGGCCATATGGTCCCTGACAGTGATGGCCAAGCTCATGAAAGGCTTTCTCATTTACAAAGTGCTTCCTTATCCATTACCCCTTGCTGCGCTCACAACCTCACTGTGGGAGAGAGTGGGCAGGGCTCACCTCACAGAGGCATCTCGGTAAAGCGACGCAACTTGTCCGTGGGCAGACCTGGAGGTCCCACCTCCCAGGCCAGGAGCTTTGGGTCCATTGCAGCCCACATGCCTCTGCTGGGCCTCACCCTTTTCCAGGCCCCTCATGGCTTCCTTCTGCACCTGGAATCTGGGACGTATCTGGGTTCTGCTCTCCTTCCCAGGAGCCTCCCTGGGGTTCTGTTTCCTGAGGGACAGGCCCTGCCACTGGCGTCCTCGGAGCCCATAGAGCTGGGCCCACAGGGCCGAGAGAGGTGGGCACACGCTCGGGGCACACAGGGCTGAATGGCAGAACTTACCTTTCAAAGCTCTTATCTTCCTCCTCCTGCTTCTCCCCCTTGGCTCCATTTGACGCTGAGAGAGAGAAAAAAACGAGGACCTGGGACCCAGTTCTCAGTCTCCCTCTCTAGACAAGCATCAGCCACTCTGTCCATATAGAATATGACCTTCAACATTTCACTGAGTTCTGTGATATTTCTTTCACTTTGAAAGCAGATAAAATATGTTGTTTTCCTTCTTTGAAGAACTTAAAGAAGGATTTTCAATGTGAGATTCATCCACGATTTCTTTCATCACTGTTTCTCTGCTCAAGAAACATACACATTCTCAGACCTAGGGGTTCATCTGAGCTCCATCAGGTCGGTCTCTGCTTCCTGAGGACAGGGTCCCCCTCCAGCCCCTGCACGAGGCTCTCAGGGCCTCAGCACTGCCAGCAGATCAGCCCGCATCCGAGACCCTTGTTCACGGCTGGTGACCCAGTGCTCAGGGGCCTGTCCTCTGGCTGAGACTGAACTCAGTGTCCAGTCCTGGGCCTCTGGTCACTGAGTTTGGGACTTGCCCTGGAGCCCTCGGCCACACCTGGACACCTGCTCTGAGGTCTTTGGATGGAAATCCTAGTGTTCCCTCTGTCCCCTGCCGAGCCCTGGCTTGTCCATAGAGGGGAGATGTTCCGTTCTTTCTTGGGAATAGGTGTCCTATTCTTTCCCCCCTCAGGAGTCTCTCTAGTTGATTCAGAGAAGTGGAAATAATAATAGAAAAGAAGAGGGAGTCATGTGCTCGTGGGCCTGGGCCAAAGGTTCCTTACCTTCCTGATGTTTCCATGTTTCCTAGGAGGTGGTAAGGATGGATTCTTCTGGAGGTAGGGAAGTAAGAGGTAAAAGAACCCCAGCGCACAGAGCAAGGCAAGGATCGTGTCAATCGCCCAGGCAGTGGAGCTGGAGTTCAGCCAATTATGAAAAGCGCTTTTCAGAATAAAGAGAGGAGTCTCCATCTTCTGAATCACACGGCTGCCCTCAGGCAACTGAGCACAGGGTGTGTACTTGGGGACTAAAGTCCTAGGCCCACATCACAGAGCTGTGGTCTGGTCACAAAGGGCTCCTGAGGGTGGGGAGGGAGTAATAGAGGAGGAGCCTGGACCCTGACCCCTCCCCAGCCATCCAGCCCCACAGCTCCATTCATCTACCTTCTCTGAGCCTTCCCTAACTACCTCCTCATCCTGCTAGACATAGACACTAGTCAAGTTTTGATTCATTCCACCTGGAACTCAGACAAAACTTGGTTCCTTGTTCTTTTGAGAGTTCTACTTGAGCCCCAGCAATAGCTTTTAAAAATCTGAAGTTGTCCCTGTAATTTTAGTTAATTCCAGAAGTTTTCTTCTCAGGATGCCCTTGTCTGGGACTCCAAATTTTACACATAGTATATTTCTGCCTTGCATCAACCCAGATAGAGCACTTAAATGTCTTTAATACTTCTTTAGCCATGTGAGTTTTGCAAACATGGAAAAAAATAGTAAAACTTGTATAACATATTTGCTATATACAGCTACAGGGACTTAAAAATTAAATCAATACTTATTGAAATGTGTAAAGCTGTGAAATATAAAACAAATTGAAATAAACCTTCAAAATAAATGTTTGGTAAGTTGACAGCATCCTTGTTTCTGAAATCAATAAACTGCACAAAAACTTTTGGAACATTCTCTACAGATACACACACATCATTTAACAAATGAATCCAGCATTTTCAAATCTGGGAATCAAGTTTCATTTTTCTGAGTTCAAAAGGCTTCCTTCACTTATTGTTATAAGAGGAATCACTCACAGCCACTTCTCCTGGTCTTTTTACCTGGGAATATCTTCCTTTTGCTTCTTTTTTGAAGGATAGATTTTCTAGGCATGGAATCCTTGGTTGACAGTGTTTTTCTTTCAGCTCTTTGAACATGTCATCTCACAGCCTTCCCTCTACTGTTTCTGATTGGAAGTCAGTGATTAATTTGACTGCAGTCCCCTCGAACATGGAGAAAGTTTTTCTCTTACAACTTTGAAGAGTTTTCCTTGCTTTTCCTACAGTTTGACTCTTCTACCGTTTCACCCTCATGTGTCTTAGAGTGGCTCAGGTTACTTTCATTTTTCTAGAGGTAAACATTGACTCTGTAGATTCATGTTTTCCATTAAATTTGGTAAGTTTTCCGTCATGATGTCTACAGGTGTATTTTCTTCCTCTCCTTTGTCTCCCTGCTTTCTGAGACTTTTCCACACATGCTGCTGTGCTTAATCATCCCCTTAGTTCATTTTTCCTCAAAATCTTTTCTCTTCGTTTGTTTACATTGGTTTCTATCCATCCGCCTTCAAGTTTACAGATTCTTTCTTCTGCCATCTCACATGTGCTGTCAAACCCCTCAATCAGGTTTTCATTTTGCTTACTTTAGTTTGCAGTTGCAGAATTTATATTTGCTTCCTTTTTTATAATTTGTAGCTCTTTATTGTTTCTCTATGTGTTGACTTATCATATCTTCATCTAATTCTTTAAACATGATTCCTTTAGTTCTTTTTGTAGTTAGTTATTGTTAATACTTTTATCTTTTGACCTTCATACTGGAATTATAAGTGATACACATATATGAGATACAGGTGATATGTTATGTACATGCTTTGCTCACCACCATTACAAGGTTAGAGTACTCTGAGTATAACTGTATACTTACCTGTGCCAAGGAGTTTTTTACTGTGATATATTTTCCTTTGACTAATTAGCCTCATTTCATTTCAGCTTGTAGAGCTCCCTTTAACATTTCTTATAAGGCTGATGATCTAGGGCGATGAACTCCTTCAGCTTTTGCTTGTCTAGAAAATCCTCTCTCTCCTTCAATTCTGAAGGACAACTTTGCTGGGTATCATTTCTTTGAATAAACTTTCTGCCCCTTTCTCTGCCTCTTCACCTTTGGGGACCCCTGTAATGCATATCCTTGGTCCACTTGATGGTGTCCCTTAAGGTAGGCTCCTTAACTCTCCTCACTAATTTTCATTGTTTTTCTTTTTGCTTTTCCTCTGATGAGGTGAATTCCATTGTTTTCTCCTGAGCCTGCTGATTCTTTCTTCCACTAGTGTGCTGTTGAACCCCTCTGTTGAATTTTTCAGTCAATTGTTGCATTCTTCAGAGCTGTGATTTCTGTTTGGCGCTTTTAAAAAAAAAATTTCCTATCTCTTCAATGAAATTGCTGCCTTGTTCATGAATTGGTCTCCTGATCTTGGTGAACATGTTTATAACCATTATTTCAAACTCTGTATCTGTTTAAATGACTTCTCTCCATAGCAATAAAATCTGTTTCTGGAGTTTTATCTTATTCTTTTGTTTGGAACATCGTCCTCTGTTTCTTCAATTTCCTTCACTCTCTGTTGGTTCTGCACATTAGGGAAGACAGCCACATCTCCCAGTCTTGACAGGCTGGTTTCACATGGAAGATGAAGCTCATCAATCAGCTCAGCCTGGTTCTTGATGGCCTCTCAAACCCTGTGATTGTTTAAGCCACATTCTTTGTTCTTGGTACCTCTCAGTAGTTGAGGATGTTCAAGGGCCCCTCAGAGTCCCAAAGGGGAGGGTCACAGGCAGCACCTGTTGGAAGGTTGATTGGAAGCTGGGAAAGTATGTAGTTAAGCCCCTTCCAGAGATAAACTGGGAATTAACATTTTTGCCTGTTCCTTCTGTGCTTCTGTAGTTGTGAGGGAATAGGAGAGGCTGCTCCTGTGCCCATGAAAAACTTCTCTGTCTGCTACAGTTCATGAATGCAAAGCCTATTGGCTGTCAACACATCCGGTGGCCTCTCTCTTTGGTGGCAGCCACAAAAGCTTCGGCATATGTGGACAAGCTTCTTGTAGGGAGACACTAGCAACTTGGAGTGGGCTTGAGGGCAGAGGGTGGGTCACAGGCTTTTCTGGTTTCTGGGGAGGCTCTCAGTCATCCCAGAGAAGGATGCTGAATTAGAAGCCTGACACTTGCAGTGAATTTTAAAGTATGCAAGTAGACCCTTTTTAGGAAAAGACTCAAAGTTGGGTATTTGTGTTTGCTCCCTCTGCTCTGAGCCCCAGGAGGATAGCCAGTAAGAAACTGCTTCTTTGCTTGCTAAGGTTCTCTGGGACTGGTGAATGCGAACCCTGGTGGCTGTCACAGCCTGGTAATCGAGGGTCCCATCCCGCAGGCAGAGCCACTGAAGCTAGGGTGCAGGCAGGTGCACAAGCTCCTCCCAGGGTGATCCCTGCTGATTGGAGTCAGTTAGAGGGATAAGGTGGAGGAGGCCAGCTTCCGTTCTTTCATCATACTTGAAATAGCTGCTCTGAATTCTTTGTTTGAAAAGTACAATATCTCCGAATGCTTGAAGACAATTCCTATTGATTCTTCACACCCTAGTATGAACATATTTTCATGTTTCTTTTTATGTCTTACTATTGAACACTAGACATTGTAGTTAATATGCCATAGATGTCTCTGCCCACATGTTTTTCTCTTTTTCATTCTTATGTATTGCTTCCAGGCATAACCCATCTTTCTGTTTTCTTTTTTTTAGTATATTGCTCTCTTTTTTTCCACTCTTCTTTTCAAGTTTTATTGGGATATATTTGACCTACCGCACTGTATAAGTTTAAGGTGAACCGTGTAATGATTTGACTTACGTACATCATGAAATAATGACCATAGAATTTAGTGAACATACATCACCTTACATATTATAGATAATAACTAAAGAAATAAAAAAACTTTGTGATAAGAACTCAAAATTACTCTCTTAATAATTTTCATATACAACATGCAGCAGTGTTAATTATATTTATCATGTTGTAATTACATCTGTAGTAGTTATTTATCTTGTAACTGGAAGTTTGTACCTATTAACTGCCTTCATCCAATTCCCCCTCCACCCACTGCCCGCCTCTGGTTACTGCAAATCTTATTTCTTTTTATATGAGATTTTATGCTTGTTTTTGAAGTATAATTGACCGGAACACTATGTTAGTTCCTGTTTCAGAAAACAGTGATTCGATACATCTATACATTTCTTAATAATCACAATGATAAGTCTAGTTACAGTGTGTCACCATTCAGAGATATTGCCCAATTATTGGCTATATTCCCCCATGCCATACATTTCTTAGCGAATAGTCATTTATTTTGCAATTGGAAGTCTGTACCTTCACCTAGTTCTCCTCTTCCCTGACCTTCTTCCTCTCTGGCAACCAGCTGTTTCTTCTCTGTATCATAACTGTGTTTCTGTCTTATTTTTTGTTTTCTTTGGTTTGGTTTTGTAGATTCCATGTATAGATGAAATCATACAGTATGTATGTTTCTCCAACTATTTCACTAGCTTAATACCTTCTCGATCCAACCATGTTGTTGCAAATTGAAAGATTTCATTATTTGTTATGGCTGAGTAATACATATGAACACATACCACATCTTCTTTACCCATACATCTATTGGTGGGCACTTAAATTGCTTCCATATCTCAGCTATTGTAAATAATGTTGCAGTGAGCATAGGGATACATATATCTTTTTTCTTTTAAAGCTCTTTATTGGAATATAATTGCTTTACACTCCTGTACCAGTTTTTGAGGTACACCAAAGTGAATCAGTTGTGTTTACACATATCTCCCCATATCCCCTCCCTCCTGCAACTCCCTCCCACCCTCCCTGTCCTGGCGCTCTGAAGTATCATCCATCATGGAGTTGATCTCCCTTTGTTATACAGCAACTTTCTACTCGCTTTGTATTTTACATTTGGTGGTGTATCTATGTCTATGGTACTCTCACTTTGACCCAGCTTCCTCTTCACACCCCCCTGACCCTATGTCCCCAAGTCGATTCTCTACATCTGCATGTTTATTCTCGCCCTGTCACTGGGTTCATGTGTACCATTTTTTAGGTTCCATATATATATGAGTTAGCATGTGGTATTTGTTTTTCTCTTTCTGGCTTACTTCACTCTGTATGACAGTCTCTAGGTCTATCCACCTCATGACATAGCTCCATTTCATTCCTTTTTATGGCTGAGTATATTCCATTGTATATATATGCCAGATTTTCTTTATCCATTCTTTTGTCGATGGGCATTTCGGTTGCTTCCATGTCCTGGCTATTGTAAATAATGCTGCAATAAACATTACGGTACATGTTTCTTCTTGGATTATGGTTTTCTCTGGGTATATGCCCAGGAGTAGGATTAATGGATCACATGGTATTTCCATTTTTAGTTTTTTAAGGAACCTCCAGACTGTTTTCCAGAGTGGCTGTATCAGCTCATATTCCCACGAACAGTACAGGAGAGTTCCCTTTTCTCCATACCCTCTCCAACATTTATGGTTTCTAGATTTTTTGATGATGGCCATTCTGACCGGTGTGAGGTGGTACCTCACTTTGGGTTTGATTTGCATTTCTGTAATGATTAGTGATGTTGAGCATCTTTTCATGTGTTTGTTAGCCATCTGCATGTCTTCTTTGGAGAAGTGTGTATTTAGGTCTTCTGCCCATTTGTGGATTGGGTTATTTGCATTTTGGGTTTTAAGCTTCATGAGCTGCTTATATATTTTGGAGAGTAATCCTTTGTCAGTTGCTTCATTGGCAAGTATGTTCTTCCATTCTGAGGGTTGTCTTCTTGTGTTGTTTACAGTTTCTTTTGCTGGGCAAAACTTTTAAGTTTCATGAGGTCCCATTTGTTTATTTTTGATTTTATTTCCATTATTCTAGGATGTGGGCCACAAAGGATCTTGCTTTGATGTATGTCATAGAGTGTTCTACCTAAGTTTTTCTCGAAGAGTTTTATACTGTCTGGCCTTCCTTTCAGGTCTTTCATTCATTTTGAGTTTATTTTTGTGTCTGGTGTTCAGAAGTGTTCTAATTTCATTCTTTCCCATGTAGCTGTCCAATTTCCCCAGCACCACTTATTGAGGAGGCTGTCTTTTTTCCATTGTATATTCTTGCCTCCTTTGTCAAAGTTAAGGTGGCCATATGTGTGTGGGTTTACCTCTGGGTTCTCTCTCCTGTTCCATTGATCTTCCTTTCCATTTTTGTGCCAGTGCCATACTATCTTGATTACTCTAGCCTTGTCATACAGTTTGAAGTCAGGAAGTCTAATTCCACCAACTCTGTCTTTCCTTCTCAAGATTGCTTTGGCTATTCGGGGTCATGTACATTTCCATACAGATCATAAGATTTCTTGTTCTAGTTCTGCGAAAAATGTCGTTGGTAATTTGATAGGGATTGCATTGAATGTGTAAATTGCTTCGGGTAGGATAGTCATTTTCACAATATTGATTCTTCCAATCCAAGAACATGATCTATCTCCCCAGCTGTTTGTTTCATCTTTGATGTCTTTCATCAGTGTCTTATAGTTTTCTGCATACAGGTCTTTTGCCTCCTTAGGCAGGTTTATTCCTAGATATTTTATTCTCTTTGTTGCAATGGTAAATGGGAGAGTTTCTTTAATTTCTCCTTCTGATTTTTCATTGTTAGTGTATAGGAATGCAAGCGATTTATGTGCATTAACTTTGTATCCTGCTACTTTACTAAATTAATCGATTAGAGCTAGCAGTTTTCTGGTAGAGTCTTGAGGGTTTTCTACGTATAATATCATGTCATCTGCAAAGAGTGGCAGTTTCACTTCTTCTTTTCCAATTTGGATTCCTTTTTTTTTTTCTTCTCTGATTGTTGTGGCTCAAACTTCCAAAACTATGTTGAATAATAATGGTGAGAGTGGAAACCCTTGTCTTCTTCCTGTTCTTAGAGGGAATGCTTTCAGTTTTTCACCATTTGGAGCAACGTTGGCTATTGGTTTGTTATACATGGCTTTTATTATGTTGAGGTAATTTCCTTCTATGCACATTTTCTGGAGAGTTTTTATCATAAATGGATATTAAATTTGTCAAAGGCTGTTTCTGTGTGTATTGAGATTACCATATGGTTTCTTATGCTTCAATTTGTTAATATGATGTATCACATTGATTGATTTGCATATATTGAAGAATCCTTGCATTCCAGGGATAAACCCCAATTGATCATGGTGTATGGTCTTTTAAATGTGCTGCTGGATTCTGTTAGCTTGTACTTTATTGAGGAATTTTGCATCTATATTTATCAGTGATATTGGCCTGTACTGTTCTATTTTTGTGACATCTTTGCCTGGTTGTGGTATCAGGGTGACAGTGGCCTCACAGAATGAGTTTGGGAGTGTTCCTGCTTCTGCTATATTTTGGAAGAGTTTGAGAAGAATAGGTGTTAGCTCTTCTCTAAATGTTTGATAGAAAATCTCCTGTGAAGCCATTTGGCCCTGGTCTTTTGTTTGTCGGGGGATTTTTTCTTTTTTTTAGTTTAAAAAATTAGTATTCACTATTTCCTTAAGTTTTGTTTTGTTTTGTTTTGTCTCTTTATTGTAATATAATCACTTTACACTCTTATACCAGTTTTTGAGGTACACCAAAGTCCATCAGCTTTATTTATACACATATCCCCATATTCCCTCCCTCCTGTGACTCCCCCCCACCCTCCCCGTCCTGGCCCTCTAAGGCATCATCCATCATCAAGTTGATCTCCCTTATACAGCAACTTCCCACTGGCTATCTATTTTACAGTTGGTTGTATATATATGTCCATGCTACACTCTCACTTTGTCCCAGCTTCCCTTTCGCACCCCTGCCCCCGCAACCTCATGTCCTTCAGTCCATTCTCTGCATCTGCATCTTTATTCTTGTCTTGTCACTGGCTTCATCAGTACCCTTTTCTTTTTTAGATTCCATATCATAAATGGATGTTGGATTTTGTCAAAAGCTTTTCCTGCATCTATTGAGATTATCATAAGGTTTTTATCCTTCAATTTGTTGATATGATGTATCGTGTTGTTTGATTTGCATATATTGAAGGATCCTTGCATCCCACGGATAAACCCCACTTGATCATGGTGTATGATTTTTTTAATGTGCTGTTGGATTCTGTTAGTTAGTATTATGTTGAGGATTTTTGCATGTATATTCATCAGTGATATTGGTCTGTAATGTTCTTTTTTTGTGTGACATCTTTGCCTGGTTTTGGTGTCAAGGTGGTGTTGGACTCATAGAATGAGTTTGGGAGTGTTCCTCCTTCTGCTATATTTTGGAAGAGTCTGAGAAGGATAGGTGTTAGCTCTTCTCAAAATGTTTGATAGAATTCACCTGTGAATCCATCTGGCCCTGGGCTTTTGTTTGTTGCAAGATTTTTAATCACAGCCTCAATTTCCATACTTGTGATTGGTCTGTTCACATTTTCTATTTCTTCCTGGTTCAGTTGGGAGATTGTACTTTTCTAAGAATTAATGATTTCTTCCAGGTTATCCAATTTATTGGCATATAGTTGCTTGTAGTAGTTTCTCATGATCTTTTGTATTTCTGCAGTGTCAGTTCTTACTTCTCCTTTTTCATTTGCAATTCTGTTGAATTGCGTCTTCTCCCTTTTTTTTCCTGATGAGTCTGGCTAATGGTTTACCAATTTTGTTTATCTTCTCAAGGAACCAGCTTTTAGTTTCATTGCTCTTTGCTATTGTTTCCTTCATTTCTTTTTCATTTATTTCTGCTCTGATCTTTATTATCTCTTTCCTTCTGCTCACTTTGGGGTTTTTTTGTTCTTCTTTCTCTAATTGTTTTCGGTGTGAGATTAGTTTGTTTATTCGATACTTTTCTGGTTTCTTAAGGTAGGATTGTATTGCTAAAAACTTCCCTCTTAGAACTGCTTTTGCTGCATCTTGTAGGTTTTGGGATTTTGTGTCTTCATTGTCATTTGTTTCTAGGTATTTTTTTGTTTCCTCTTTGATTTCTTCAGTGATTTCTTGGTTGTTTAATAGCGTATTGTTTAGCCTCCGTGTGTGTATTGTTTACAGTTTTTTTTCAGGTAATCGATATCTAGTTTCATGGCATTGTGGTCAGAAAAGATGCTTGATATGATTTCAATTTTTTTGAATTTACCAAGGCTTGATCTGTGACCCAAGATGTAATCTCTCCTGGAGACTGTTCCATGTACACTTGAGAAGAAAGTGTATTCTGTAGTTTTTGATGGAATGTCCTACAAATGTCAATTAAATCAAGATGATCTAATGTGTCATTTAAAGCTTGTGGTTCCTTTTTTATATTCTGTTTGGATGATCTGTCCATTGATGTAAGTGGGGTGTTAAAGTCTCCTACTATTGTTGTGTTTCTGTCAATTTCCCCTTTTATGGCTGTTAGCATTTGCCTTATATATTGAAGTGCTCCTATGTTGGGTGCATAGATATTTACAATTGTGATATGTTCTTCTTGGATAGATCCCGTGATCATTATGTAGTGTCCTTCCCTGTCTCTTGTAATAGTCTTTATTTTAAAGTCTAATTTGTCTGATATGAGTATTGCTACTCCAGCTTTCTTTTGACTTCCATTTGCCTGGAATATCTTTTGTTCCCTCCTTTCAGTCTATACGTATCCCTTGGTCTGAAGTGGGTTTCTTGTAGCCAGCATATGTAAGGGTCTTGTTTTTCTATCCATTCAGCCAGTCTGTGTCTTTTGGTTGGAACATTTAATCCATTTTCTAAATTGTTTTAGGTTTGTTTTTGTAGGTCTTTTCCTTCCCTTGTGTTTCCTGCTTAGAAAAGTTCCTTTAGCAATTGTTGTAAGGCTGGGTTGGTGGTGCTGAATTCTCTTAACTTTTGCTTGTCTGGAAAGCTTTTGATTTCTCCATCGAATCTGAATGAGATTCTTACTGGTAGGGTTTTCTTGGCTGCAGGTATTTCTCTTTCAGGACTTTCAGTATATCCTGCCATGCCCTTCTGACCTGCAGAGATCTGCACAAAGATCAGTTGTTATCCTTATGCATTTTTCCTTATGTCTCATTTGTTGCTTTTCTCTTGCTGCTTTTAATATTTTTTCTTTGTGTTTAATTTTCATTAATTTAATATGTGCCTCAGTATATTTCTCCTTGGGGTTATTCTTTATGCGACTCTCCATGCTTCTTGGACTTGATTAATTATTTCCTTTTCCATGTTAGGGAAGTTTTCCACTATAACCTCTTCAAATATTTTCTCAGAGGCTTTCTTTTTTTCTTCTTGTTCTGGGAAACCTATGATTTGAATATTGGTGTGCTTAATGCTGTCGCCAGGTCCTCTGAGTCTGTCTTCCATTTTTTTATTCTTTTTTCTCTTTCCTGCTGTTTGGCAGTTATTTCCCCCATTCTATCTTCCATCTCACTTATTCGTTCTTTTGCCTCAGTTATTCTGCTGTTTATACCATCTAGAGTATTTTTAATTTTGGTTATTTTGTTGTTCATTACTGTTTGTTTGCTCTTTAGTTCTTCTAAGTCCTTATTGACTGTTTCTTGTATTTTCTGTATTTTGTTATTGAGATTTTGGATCATCTTTACTATCATTGCTCTGAATTCTTTTTCAGGACATTCTCTTATTTCCTCTTCATTTATTTGGTCTTGTGTATTTTTACCTTGTTCCTTCATCTGTTACATATTTTTCATCATCTCATTTCAGCCCCCTTTGGATGGGCAGGATGGTGTTCCTGTCTCACTGGGTGTTTGGCCTGAGGTTTGAAGCACTGGAGTTTGTAGGCTAATGGATATTCCCTGGCAACTTGGTTTCCCCATTAGTTGAACATTTTGGACTCAGAGCTCCCACCTCAGCAGCTCAGGCCTGACCCCAGGCTTGTGATTCAAGATCCCAGAAGCTGTGTGGAGCAGGAAAATGAAAGAAAAGAGAAAAAGTAGGAGAACAGAAGAACAATAGCAAGATAAAAGATAGGATAAGAATAGGAAACTAACAGATGTGTTAGAAAAAATTTTAAAAATAATAGATGGAGAAACAACTGGAAGGTAAAACAACTGCAATAGCCAAAGTGAGCAGGTGGGAAAAAGAAAAAAGTTAAAAGGAAAAAAAAAAGCCAGAAAAGGCCTTTGCTGTGAGGCAGGGCATAAACAAGGGCAGGGAGTTGGGATGGTAGGGTTGTCAGGCAGTGGGCAGGACCTATGCTTAGAAAAGGCCCCAGGGGTGGTGGGGCCCAGTGAGTCAGAGGGGCCCAGGAATAACCTCTGGTCCTTGGGGCAAAGGACCAGGTCCAGTTTCCCAGCAATCTCCCTGGGCCTGAGTTGGTGGAAGAAATGCTAGGCTCCTCCCCAAATCTTCCCATCTCAGAGGGTCCCTCCCCCTTAGGTTCTCCTCTTCCCCACCCCCTCCCTCCTGTTTCCCTAGGACTGTCACAGCTGGCAGGGGCACTGGAAGGCAGGAGACCACACTCTGAAGCCCAACAGGCTTCCTGGGGCCAACTGGGCTAGGGAAACACCTGTGGCACTTCCCCAGATCTCCCAGTCTCATAGGGTCCCTGTCTGCCTCTCTTCATCTTCCCATGCCACACTTCTATGCCCCCAGAACCAATGCATCTGGCAGGGGACCCTGGAGAGTTGGAGACCAGACCCAGGAGCCCAGCAGGCTTCCTGGGTCAGTGGGCAGCAGAAATGCCTTGTGCCCCTCCCCGGATCCTCTGATCCCAGAGGGTCCCACCTCCCCTCCACCTCTCTTCTTCTCCCCTCACCACTTCCCTCCTATACCCCTAGGACCAATGGCCCAGAGGGGCCTTGGAAGGTGGAGGACCCGCCCAGAAGAAATACCCGGCGGTGCCTCCCCTATTCTTCCGATCTTGAGAAATCCCTTCCCACCCCATCTACCTCTCTCCCTCCCCCACCCTGGTGCCCCTCCCCACTCCACCCCCAGGGCCCGGGCTGGAGGAGGGCCTGGAAAGTGAAGGACCAGGTCTGGGAGCGCAGTCGACCTCCCTGGCCAAGAGGGCAGGCAAAATGCCCTCTTGCCTCCCCTTCCCCCAAACTCAAAGTCCCCAACCCCAGCAGTCTGCCTCTATACCTCCTTGCCCTTCCTCCCTCCCTCCCACACCCCAGGACCCAGGCAGCCCCAATGGGGCCTTGGAGGGTGGAGGAATCTTCTAGGGAGCCCAGCAGGCTCCCAGGCCCAGGAGCTCAGCACGCTTCCTGACCACCTGGGTGGGAGAAACCCAGATGCAGTCTCCCAATCCCCCCAGACCACAAGGGTTTCTCTAGGTGGAAACCTCCCCCCTCCCCCAGCCACCCCCCAGGGGCACCGGTGCCATCCAGCTTCCCCTTCCCAGCACTTCCCCCAGGTTCTACCTGGTTGCTCCAGGGTTCCTCCAGTCTCCTTGGGCCTCAGGTCACCCACCAGCTTCTGGCAAGTGATCTAATTTTGGGAAGATGCGATCTCTGCATTTTCCCACACTGCCATATTGACTCCACCCCCTGCATATATCTTTTGAAATTGTTGGAGTTTTTGTTTTCTTCAGATAATGGCCCAGGAATGAAATCTCTGGATCATCTGGTAGTTATGTTTCAAACTTTTCCAGGAACCCTCCATACTCTTTTCCATAGTGGCTGAACCACTTTACATTATAATTTACATTATTTGGTACAATTCACCTTGTTTGGTAGAATTCCACTGGGAAGCCATCTAGTCCTGGCCTTTCATGTGCCTGGAGTGTTTTGATTGTGATTCAGTTAACACTACTGGTGATCAGTGTGTTTGTTCACTGTCTATTTCTTCCTGATTCAGTCTTGGAAGATCATATGTTTCTTCTCACTGTTGGCACATAACTGTTTGTAGTCTTGTCTATGATTTTTTAAGCTCTGTGATATCAGTTAATATTTCTCCCCTTTTATTTTTTATTTTCTTCATTGCTGTCCTTTCTCTTTTTTTCTTGATAAGCCTGGCTTATGAGTTATGTGTATCTTTTGAAATATGCAGCTCTTGGTTTTATTGATCTTTTCTCTCCAGTTTTCTCTCCTTCTTATCTATTTCCTCTCTGTTCTTTATTATTTTCTTCATCTGTTCTTATTTTCCTTATTCCCAGAGACGGTAGGTTAGGTTAGTTGAGATTTTTCTTCTTTCTTAAGGTAGGCCTGTATTGCTCGAATCTTCCCTCTAAAACCTGCTTTTGCTGCTTCTCATGGATTTTGGGAAGTTATGCCTTCACTTTCATTTGTCTCAAGTTATTTTCCAATTTCTTCTTTGTTTTCTCCATCGACCCATTGATTTCTTAGTAGCATGCTGTTTAGTCTCCATGTGTTTGGTTTTCTCCAATTTTTCTTCTTGTAATTAGTTTCTAATTTTATGCTGTTGTGGTAAACAAAAACAAAAACACCAACAAAAAATGTTGATATAATTTCTATCTTCCTAAGTTTGTTGACACTTGTTTTGTGGCCTAGCATGTGATCTGTCCTGGAGAATGTTCCATGTGCTCTTGAAAAGAATGTGTATTCTGCTTTTGTTGGCTGGAATGTCTTACAGCTATTAAGTCCCAGTGGTACATGTGGTTTAATACCACAATGTCCCTGCTCATTTTCTATATGGATGATATTGAAGACCTCTGCTCTTCTTCCATTATTCTCAATTTCTCCTTTTATATCAGTAAATCTTTGCTTTCAATATTTAGGTCCTCTCTTACTAGGTACATATACCAGAGTGAGTTAAAAATTATCTGCACTGTGGTTATATTAAAACTTCTGCTGGCTGCACTGTCTTATCAGCACTTTCCATTCAAGGCTACTGCCTCTCCAGTCACTGCTGTACAGGCGTGAATATGTTACATCAGATGATTTGTAACTGTGGTGTGAGCAAAAATGGATTTCCCACATGTGACTTGCACAAAAGAAGAGCCGTGTGCAGTGATTCATTTTTTGTGGTCTGAGGGCGTACCTGGTGGTATTATTTATTGAAAACTTTGTGCGCAGTATGGTGAAAGTGTTTTGTCATGAAGAAGTGTGTATGAATGGATAGAGAAGTTGCTCCATCGGACTTTTACCTCTTTGGTCCCCTGAAAGCAGCCCTATGTGGATGAAGATTCACTTCTGAAGAAGAAGTGAAGACAGCAGCGCATTCATGGCTCACAGCTCAGCCTAAAACACTTTTTAATGAGGGAATATGAAAGCTTGTTGACAGATGGACAAAGTGTATTGAAAAGCAATGATGTCAGAAAATGATGTATTTGTCTTTTCTAAATGTTCATTAAAATGACTTCTACAGCCAGAGTGTGGATAATTTTTGACTCACCCTCATATATATATATTTTTTGGCCAAAAAAAGGAAAAAAAATTAAAATTAAATACATAAATAAAAATGTCAACAACCCCTCTCACCAAAGACGTTCATTTCCTCCCAAACATCCACCCTCCAGCCCATCTGCTTTGAAGAAATGACTCTTAAGCTTTTTCAACTCAAACCCCACCAGGTGGGGCAGAATGTGCCACACTCCCCTACCTCCCACCTGTACCCATTTCCCCATGGAGGGAGAAACCTGTTGCTAATAAAGAATCAAGAGAAAATACATATAATTAACTTTATCTTATAAAAGGGTAGATTCATAAGTTTATATAAAAAAGAATGCCCTGTAAACTTAAAGATAACTTAGGGGGTTGACCTTGACTGTATCTTAGAAGTTGTTTAAATATCTAAGTCATAGCACGTCACCAATGTAGTGTTGCCATAGAGGCAGATGGAGGCTATACATCCTGATGGCAGCTAGGGTATGGGGAATGTATACCTAAACCACAACTGCATAGTGTCTTAAAGCCCAGTTACTGAAAAATATGGAAATATGCATCTCTGCACTCTACATCCCCAGCAAAGTGAATCCACAAGGAAATTATCCCAAGAGGACTGATCTCTAAGGAGCAAGAACAGTAGCAATTGAAATCCTTGCCCTTTCCTTCCTGAAAATGGCAGGATTCCTATTCCCTGCAACATCCCCAGGGGAAGTCTTGTGACATTGTCAGGCCAGGTGTAGCAGCCATGCTTCTGAAGTAGCGTCCCTGGAAAACACAGGCACATTGCTCATTTGCATCTTTGATTGCCCTCTTAATGGGTTACCGATAGCAGTTAATTGCACCAAAATAAGAGAATCTAAAATCTCCTGCCTTGCTCCATTGGGAGGACCCTTGCAGCTCTGGCTCAGCATCTGATTTCAAACAAGTCGTTTAACCTGTGAGCCTCAGTGTTCTCATCTGTGAAGTGGGTGTAACAACCCTTTCCTCCTTATGGGCTCAGAAATGCCAGCTGAATGTGTTTTGGAGCCTGGAAAGGCTGGGTTCTTGAGGCAGAAGCCCCAAGGGTCACCCCAGTGGCACATTTATAAGGAGACGTGTCAGAGCCCAGGGCCAGCCTGGTCTGGCAGCGAGGAGTGCCTCAAACTCTTTGCAGATACTCCCTCATATAATCCTTCCAACAATAACCCTCCAGGATAAATACTGTTATTGTCCCTATTTTACAGGTGAACAAAGCAAGGCACAGAGAGGTGAAGTTCTTGCCCAAAGTCACACAGCTAGGAAAAGGCAGAGCTCAGATTGAACACTAGCAGTCTGGCTCTGGAGTCCATGCTCTCACTAACTGTGCTATGTAGTCTGATCAGCCACTGGCCCCCAAATTCTCTCCCATGGAAAACTGACAAACAAGAAGCGTCAGAGAACTTGAGAAAGCCTCACTAGCCAAGTCCTTTACAGGCCAGATCTTTGGAGCTCAGTTTCTTCAATAGAGGAAGAAATTGGAATAAGCAAGGGTTTGCAAACTGTGTTCCATGGAATCCTTAGGGGTTCCTCAGAGGTCCCTCAAGAGGTGACCGTAGCTGGTGAAAGAACGAGCAGGCAGGGCTCCAGCCCCACCTTCTGCCAGAAGCTCTGCCCTTATCTATCTGTTAAGCACTGGACCTCCATGCAAAAGTCCACTGGAAGGATCTCCTAATAGAGAAAGAAACAGCCAAAAGAAAGAGAATGAGAGGTTTGAGAACCACACGTAGAGCAGTAGTTGTCAAGCCTTGAGTTTTAAGGATACAGGTTCCCAGGCTCCACCCATACCTCCTGAGTTAGAAGGTCCGGGGTGAGGCCCTGGGATCTGTGACAAGCTCCACACTGTGGACTCAGTTGCCAAAGGTCACACAGGGCCATGGCCGAGGGCAGCATCCAGCCAGTGGCTTTTTTTTTTTTTGGGCACACGGGCTTAGTTGCTTCACGGCATGTGGGATCTTCCTGGAGCTGGGATCGAACCCGTGACCTCTGCATTGGCAGGCGGATTCTTAACCACTGCACCATCTAGGAAGCCCCAGCCAGTGGCTTTTAAGACTTGCCAATAGGAAGCTTCTCCAGGGGGCTTTTATAAGGTAGTTGGAAGCCACCTTCCTGGGGCAGCTCCAGGGTCCCCCAGTGAGGGAGGAACCACACCCAGGTAAGACCCCAGGCTGCCCCCCAGACAGAGAGCCAAGGGGACTGGCAGGTGGGAGTATCTGCTGGCTCCTGGGCAGCTGCACAAGCCCCCAGCAGTGCCCCTCTTAGAGTCATGGAGAGGGTTCCCACTTTTCCTAGAGGCACACAGCCAGGAAGTGCTGGGGGCGGAGGTCAAACCTGGGTGAATTCCAAGTCCTGAGCCTGGCATCCACCATCTCAGACTTCACCTGACCTGTGGCCAATAGAGGCTTCTGCCGAGCACTGAGTGGACCTGCTGGCCTTGGCCTGGGGCCAGTGGTGCCCCATGGACATGGGATGTTGAGCCCTAAATTGGGAGCGAGGCAGCTCAAGCTGTACTCTGGGGAGTGGTCTTGAGTGGGGCTGCTGCCAAAGGGCCCGGCAGGGCTCTGCCCAGAACCTGCCCTCACGTTCCAGAGGAGGCCTGGCCTTCTTCTCTCCACAAGCCCCACTGCCCCTAGTCCAGCACAGTCAGAAGCCCTGAGCCTCGCTCTGGACTCCCACTTTCTGGCTTGGCCAAGGACTTGCTGTGTGACCATAAGCAAGTCAGTCTCCCTCTCTGGGCCTCAGGTCCCCGCTAAATCAGGCCAGGGCAGTAGTTACCCACCTGTGGCCAGTGGAGTCTTATGAGTCCCTGCCCTTCAGCCGAAAGCTCCAGTTTATTTATCTCATAAATACGATTTCATTTGAACAAATGTTCTGCAACATGAAGGCAGTATGAGATCCATGGGTTAGGTCACATCTAAGCTCACTCCGTGGGTCTCCAGGACGAGAGGCGGCACAATGGCCTCAGGCCTCATCCTGCCCGAGCCCTGTGGAAAAGTCTCTCCCCAAGGCACATACCCCCCGCCCTGCTCCCGGATTTCTCTGTTCAGCCCTCCTCCCCATCAGAGAGAGATGGTACAGAGCAGGGAAGTGGGGACCACTCATGGGCTCCCCAGCTTCTGAAAGCCTGCAAGTCAAGGGCCGGAGATCCTCCTAGGAGGCCATGTACATCCCTTGGATGAACCACAGTGAGACGATGCTGAACAAAGCCACTCCTGGGTCACAGCCCTTTACAGTTTACAAAGCCCCTTCACAGGCACACTAAGGTCAAGGTTAAGATGTAGATTCTGGGCACACTCTCTGGGTGCAAACCTCAATTTGGACATTTGACACTTACTACCTGGTAACCACAGGCGAGTTCCTTAACCAGGCTGTGCCTCCGTTTTCTCCCCTGTACACTAGAGACAGTAAGACACTGTCAGATTGGCTGCCAATGAGTTGCTCCGTATAAAAGGCTCAGCACAGGTAGTAATAACTGTTGCCGCAATGATGACGACAGTGGTGACAACGGCGACAGTGATCTCGGTTCAGCCTCTCACCAGCCCCGTGAGACAGGTAGAATAGGCCCCTTCGTCCAAATGCTGAGACTTGGCCCAGGTTAGTTCAGCAACTTTTCCCAGCTGCCAGGACCAGCCCAAGTAGAGGGCCAGAGGGAGCAAGAGTCTTTGAGCTGAGAGGGCTCTTGGTGGCCTCTCGCCCCCTCCCCTCACATCACAGCCAGGCAGGGCATCAGTGGCTGAGCTGGTCCTGGAACCCAAGGCTGCTGACTCCCAAGCCAGTGTCCCGAGCTGGTGCAGACCACAGGGTTCAGCAGGCAGGGACTTGGAGCCCCCAGGCAGGGCTGCAGCGGCAGCTGCTGGGTCCGCATTCCTGGGCACCATGGCAACAGGTGTGCTGATTGGTGACCTGCACGGAGTCTGTGCCATCTGCTGTTTTCTGGGCTGGGAGGTGAGGGGTCGCCTTCCATCTATCTGGCTGGAGGGAGGCAGGGCCAGACTAGTGGGCCCTTTCAGCCTGGTCCATGATTCCACCGCCTCCCAAGGCGAGGCGAGGCGGCTGCAGAGATGTTCCCGGTGCTGTGCTCTGACTGCGGGGAGCTCACCCTCGTATTTTAACAAATTGTATGTCCTCATTTTCAATTGATCCTTTTAGCATTTTATAATGCAATCCTTTGCCTTTGATTGCAGACTTTATTTTAAAGTATATTTCTTTTTTCTGTTTGATGTGACTATTGCTACCCCAGCGTTCTTGTTGTTTCCATTTGCATGAAATTTGTCTCCCATCTCTTCAGTTTCAGTCTTTGTGTGTCTTTAGATCTGAAGTGAGTCAATTGTAAGCAGCATGTGGATGGGTGTTTTTTTTTTTGTTTTGTTTTGTTTTTACCAACCAACCACCCTAGATCTTTTGATTGGAGCATTTATGCTCTTTCTATTTAAAATGATTATTAATAGGTATATACTTATTGCCATTTTATTACTTCTTTTCTGGTTGTTTTGCAGTTCTGTTCTTTTTCTTCTAGCTTCTTCCCTGTGATTTGATCCTTTTCTTTAATGGGATACTTGTGTTCCTTTCTCTCTAGGTTTTGTGTATCTATTGTCAGTTTTTGATTTGTGATTGCCATGGAATTATCATGACCTATAAACATATCTTCTTTTAACCTGGTAGTCATTTAGGTTCAAGTACATTCCAAAAGACCTACATTTTTCCTTCCCTCCTCAGTCTGTTTTGACCCTTCACTGTATGGTTTAATGTAAAGAAAAGTGTTAATCCACCTTAATATTTGTGAAAATTACTGCATGCAGCAGTATTTTCTCAAGTATCTCTTTTTCTTACCTGAATTGTCCCCCTTTTCTTTTTTTTTATTTCTAATAGGTACTTTTTAAAAAGACATACCAACATGTTGTAGACCTGTATGTAACCAGTTCCTTCATGTCATATTATAGGTATGTTGTAAGAATGGATAAGTCACATGGCTTTAGAATGTTTTAGAAGGAAAATAATTAAATGACTAGGACTTGGCTACTAGAATGCTTGTTTTTCATCATGATGTGTGATTCTACATTAACAATCATTTTCATGGAAGAAAAATTGAGTGAATATATGTTAGTCTCGGAAACTAATAATAGCATTATAAATTTATATGGCAGTTTAAAAATACAGAAGAAATAGGAAAAAATACAGAAGACTATAATTATTTTAAACCTAATATTACCGACAGAAGGATGAGAAAGGGGTGCTTCTGGTGTGATGGACAATTTATAGGATGTTAGATTTTCTTTTTCATCATTTTTTTCTGTCTCTGAGATAAAACCAATTATTAATTAAAATTTGTAAGCTCATATTGTTTTGTTTGAAGGCAAATTGTGCTCAGAGACTGAGATGGCCTTTGCCACTATTTTATTTGACACAAATTCCCTGTGGGAGTTCTAATCATTTCACAAGCTTATAGCATATGGAATAATGTCTCTTAATAAGCCAATAAACAAATATACTACAAAGCAGTGAAGAATTAATTACAATCCTTTTCCAGGCAAGGGGAGATGAAAGGAATAAAGTCCAAATTTAGCCAGTGTGTACCTTTCTACTAGTTGCTTTTTAGGAGAGAGAGCTTAAGCCAAGCAAAAGTTGACGCACAAGTCTCTGTGCAAAGGCAAACTCCTTTGTTGGTAGAGCACTGTACCTGGGGAAAGAAGATGCTGGTGCTGACAGGCAAGATAAGATTGCAGTGCTGCCTATGGCTTTGATGACTGCCAAGTGGAGACTGGCCTTGCCCAGATGGGAGCTAATGCTCCAAGGTCTGCAGAGACCTATGTACTTTAGCAAAGACTTGCCTTGCTCAGAGCAAACACCCTGGAATAGTCCTCACAAACCCTCAGTAGTTCTAATCTACATGTCCCCTTCCTTCTTTTTTTTTTTTTTTAAGTTCTTTATTGGAATATAATTGCTTTCCACTGTTGTGCCACTTTCTGCTGTACAAAAAAGTGAATCACTGTATTTACACATATATCCCCATATCCCCTCCCTCCCACGACTCCTTCCCACCCTCCCTATCCCACCACTCTAAGTCATCACCCATCATCGAGTTGATCTCCCTGTGTTATGCAGCAGCTTCCCACCAGCTATTTTACATTTGGTAGTGTGTATATGTCAATGCCACTCTCTCACTTTCTCCCAGCTTCCCCTTCACACTCCCCCTCGATGTGTCCTGAAGTCTGTTCTCTGCATCTGCATCTTTATTCTTGCCCTGTCACTGGGTTCATCAGTACCATTTTTTTTGGATTCCATATACATGCATTAGCATACAAGATTTGTTTTTCTCTTTCTGGCTTACTTCACTCTGTATGACAGACTCTAGGTCTATCCATCTCACTACAAATACATCCATTTCATTCCTTTTTATGGTTGAGAAATATTTCATTATATATATGCACCACATCTTCTTCATCCATTCATCTGTTGATGGGCATTTAGGTTACTTCCATATCCTGGCTACTGTAAATAGTGCTGCAGTGTACATTGTGCTACGTTCCTTTTTGGATTATGATTTTCTCCAGGTATATGCCCAGTAGTGAGATTGCTGGTTCATATAGCAGTTCTACTTATAGATTTTTAAGGAACCTCCAAACTGTTTTCCATAGTGGCTGTACCAATTTACCTTCCCACCAACGGTGCAGGAGGGGTCCCTTTTCTTCGTACCGTCTCCAGCATTTATTGTTTCTAGATTTTTTGATGATGGCCATTCTGACTGGTGTGAGGTGATCCCCTTGTTTCTTCACACGTTCCTATTGACAAACCCCCATCAGCGCCCCTGAGCAGCTGACCTACTGAATGCTTATTCACAACTGCAGGTGAGGAGATTGATATACTGACAAAACAATGTCACTTTTTATGTCCAAGCAACTCATAAAAACAACTTCATTCTTATATATAAGTTGTGTCCTACAACTTTACTATATTTGCATATTAGTTTTGACATCTTTATAGTTTTCTATATATAGTATCAGGTCATCTGCAAATAATGAGAGTTTTCATTTTTCCTTTCCAACTTGGATTCCCTTTATGTCTTTTTCTTGTCTGGTTGTTGTGGCTAGGACTTCCAATAACGTGTTAAAAGACATAGTGACATTGAGCATCCTTATCTTGTTCCTGAATTTAGAGGAAAGGCTTTCTGCTTTTCACAATTTGTGTGATGTTAACTGTGTATTTGTCACAATCAACATTAATTATGTTGAGATATATCCCCTCTACACTCATTTTGATGAGAGTTTTTATCATGAATGGATGTTGAATTTTGTCAAATGTTTTCCTGCATCTATTAAGTTAATCATGTGATTTTTAACCTTTTTCTTTCTTTCTTTATTTCTTTTTTTTTGTTCTGTTAATGTGATATATCACATTGACTGACTGGCAAATATTGAAACATTTCCACATATTTGTAATAAACCCAACTTGATCATGGTGTATGATCCTTTTTTATGTATTGTTGCATTCAGTTTACTAACATTTTTTTTAGGAGTTTTGTACCTATATTCACCAAAGATAGTGGCCTGTAATTTTCTCTTTTGTAGCGTCTTTGGTTTTGGTATCAGGGTAAATGTGACCTCATAGAATAAATTGTTCCATTCTCTTCAGTTTTTTGGAATCATTTCATAAGGGTAGGTATGATCTCTTCTTTACATTTTTGGTAGAAATCCCCTATTAAATTTTCCAGTCCTGTGCTTTTGTTGCTGGGATTTTTTTTTTTTTTTAGTTACAAATTCAGTTTCAGTACTAGTGATCAATCTATTCAAACTGTTTCATCTTTTATATTTTGAAATTAATTTTATTCAAATATTTCATTTTTGGGGGGTACATTGTGTCTTCATTGCTGTAGGTGAGCTTTCTCTAATTGTGGGGAGTGGGGGCTATCCTTTGTTGCTGTGCACAGGCTTCTGATTGCAGTGGCTTCCCTTCTTGCGGAGCATGGGCTCTAGGCATGTGGGCTTCAGTGGTTGCAGCACATGGGCTCAGTAGTTGTGGCTCATGGGCTCTAGAGCACAGGTTCAATAGTTGTGGCACACAGGCTTAGTTGCTCCTTGGCATGTGGGATCTTCCTGGACCAGGGCTTGAACCCATGCTTGAGCATTGGCAGGCAGATCCTTAACCACCGCACCATGAGGGAAGTCCCTAAGTCTGTTTCATCATGATAAAGTCTCGGGAGGATGTATGTTCTAGAAATTTGCCCATTTCTTCTAAGTTGTCCAACTTGTTATATTTGGCATATAACTATTCATAGAATTCTCTTATGACATTGTGTATCTCTGTGGTATTGGTTGTTATTTCCCTTCTTTCATTTCTTATTTTGCTTAATTGGGTCTTATCACTTTTCTTCTTGGTGAGCCTGGCTAAAGAATTATCAATTTTATTATCTTTAAAAAAAAACAGCACTTGGGTTTCATTGATCTTTTCTATTATTTTTGATCTCTATTTTGTTGATTTACTCTATTTTTCTAACTTTGGGCTTTTATTCTTCTTCTTTTTCTAATTCCTTTAGATGGTAGGTTGTTTACTTGAGTGTTTCTTGTTTCTTGAGGGGGGCTTGTATCCTTATAAATGTCATGCTTCAAACTGCTTTTACCACATCCCATCAAGTTTGCAGTAATGTGTTTCCATTTTCATTAGTCTCATGGTATTTTTCTAGTTTCCTCTTTGAGTTCTTCATTCACCAATTGGCTTTTTAGCAGCAAGTTTCACCTCCCATTTTTCCCCCCATTTTCTTTCTGCAGTTGATTTCTATTTTCATATTGTTTGATCAGAAAAAAGATGGTTTACTTCATTTCTATTCTCTCAAATTTGTTGAGACTTGTTTTGTAGCCTAGCATGTGATGTATTCTGAAGAATGTTCCATGTGCACTTAAAAAGAATGTGTATTCTGCTCTTTTGGGATGCAAAGTCCTGTAGAGATCTATGAAGTCCAATTGGTTTTTGTGCCAATGAAGGACACTGATGTAACTGGGATGTTAAAGTCCCATATTATTATTGTATTGGGTCTGGCCCACATTGGCTCTGTTTCCTTTAAGTGTGTTTTCCCTGCTCTCTGTACAGGGATGTGTGTCCCAGAGGGGAGAATGTGCTGAAGCACGTGGGGCCTGTGGGGGCTCTTTGCTCATGTCTGCTGCAGACAGAGGTCTGAGCTGTCTCTGATGCTCTGCCTGGGTAGGCACCCATATTTATTTCTCTTCCTCTGTGCAGACTCAACCACAGCATCCAGTCCTCTTTGTACTCACAGCTGAACACTGCCCCCTCTGCCATTCCTGCCCAGGTGTGGAGCCACAGGGCCTGCGTGGCCTCTCTGCATGTATCCGGTGGTGAGATGTCTTGGAGTGGCTACCTTCCGAGATCTGGGCTGCTTCTGATGCCCTGCTTGAGTAAGCACCAACTACAGCTGCTCTTGCTGCCCCACCCAGGTGCCACACTGAGACCAGGTTACCTCTGCCTCCCACAGGCAGGCCTTCTCTGCGGTTGTCATCGCTCCACATCCAATGCCACACTTTGACTTGGAGTGAGTGTTTGCTCAGCCAGGGCTGGGGCCTGTGCCGAGGTGACCATGGGAATCCCAGCAGCTGGTAGATCAGAGTTCTCTTCACCCTGCCTCAGGACCAAGCCAGCACATGCTCTCCTCATGAGCAAAGTCCAAGCTTCCCACTGTCCTCCTATTCATCCCAGTAGTCTTCCAACCAGCCAAGGGGCTTGTCTCCCCTTCACTGAACCCCAGGAGTTGGGCATCCAATCTGTGGCTCTTGCCACTCCCTCCCCAGGGTGGGTGTGCAGCTGTGTATTCTCCCTGTTCTTCTGAGTGTCCTCCCAGGGGCACAGATGTCAACAAGATTGCTTCTCTTCCCTTCCTCCCAGATTGCCTCTATTTCTTTCTTACACTCTTGGTTGTACTGGAGCCCTTCTGCCAGTTCCCAGTTAGTTTTCAGTGAGAATTATGCCACATGTAGATGTATTTTTGATGTGTTCATTGGGGGAGAGGTGAGCTCCACATCCTCTTACTCTGTCATCTTTCTGATCCTTCTTTAGAGTATTGTATATGTAATAATATGTCATCTGCAAACAGTGACCATTTTATGCTTTCCTTTCAGTTGGAATGCCTTATTTTTTTTTCCTTTCCTGTTTTGTCAAATATTTTTTCTATATCTATTGGATTATCATATGGTTTTATCCTACATTTTGTTAAAGTGGTAAATCACATACTTTGATTTGCAGATGGAGAACCATTCTTGCATTCCTGGAATAAATCACCTGATCCTGTTACATGAGACTTTAAATGTATTATTGAATTTGCTTTGCCAATATCTTGTTGAGAAATTTTGCATTTATGTTTATCAGTGATATTGGCCTGTATTTCTTTTCTTTTGGTGTCCTTGTCTGACTTTGGTATCAAGGTAATGCTTGCCTCATAATATGACTTTGAAAGGGATCCCTTTTCTATTTTTTGATGCACTAAAGAGGATTGGCATTAATTATCTTTTGAATATTTGATAGAATTCAGCAGGTAAAGCTTCCTGCTCCAAAACTTTCAGTTTTTGATTCCTGATTCCATTTCATTCATAATCAGTCTGTTTAGGCTTTCTCTTTCTTTATGATTGAATATTGGTAAGATGTATGTTTCTAGGAACTTATTTTTTCTAGATTGTCAAATGGTAGGCATAAAATTGTTCATAGTAATCTCATGATCCTTTGTATTTCTGTGGTATCAGTTGTTATATCTCTTCTTTAATTTCTGATTTTGTTTATTAGAGTCCTTTTTTTCAATGAGTCAATAGTTTGTCAATCTTGCTTATATTTTCAAAGAAGCAAAGCAGCTCTTGATTTCACTGATCTTTTCTCTTGTCTTTTTAGTCTCTATTTCATTTCTGTTGTGATCTTTTCTATTTCTGTCCTTCTACAAATCTTGTTGTTCATTTCTTATAGTTTTTCTAGTTCCTTGTTGTGTAATGTTAAGCAGTTTATTAGAGATTTGTCTTATTTTTGGAGGTAGGCAGTTTTTGCTAGGAACTTTCTTCTTGCTCCTGGTTTTTCTGCATCTCAATGTTTTAGGGTGTTGTATTTCCATTTTCATTTGTCTCAATATATATTTTAATTACTTTTTAAAATTTCTTCTTTGACCCACTGGTTGTTCAATAGCATGTTGTTTAACCTTTAAATTTTTGTGAATTTCCCAGTTTTCTTCTTGGAATTGATTTCTATTGTTATATCGTTGTGGTTGAAACTTATTCTTGCTGTCAGTTTGGTCCTTAAATTTAGTGACTTGTTTCGTGGCCTAGCTTATGATCTATCCTAGGAATGTTCTATGTGCCTTGAGAAGAATATGTATTTTTTGGCTTTTGTTTGGAATGTTCTGATTATATTTGTCAGTCCATATAATCTAATGAGTCATTTAAGGCCCATGTGTCCTTATTGATTTTCTGTTTAGATGAATGTGGTATTAAATTCCCCTACTATTATTGTATGTTACCTATTTCTCCCTTAGTGTCTGTCAATATTTGATTCAAATATTTAGGTGCTTCTATGTTGGGTGTATACATATTTACAAATGCTTTATTCTTCTGTTGGATTGACCCTTTTATCATAATATGATGACCTTTTTTCCCTCATTATGATCTTTTATAAAGGCTATTTCTCTGATATAATTATAGCTACCTTAGCTTTCTTTTGATTTCCTCTTGCATGAAATATCTTTTTCCATTCCTTTACTTTCACTTCTGAAGTGAGTCTCTTGTAGGCAGCATATAGATGAACCTTGTATGTACATCTGTTTAGTCACAGTATCTTTTGAGTGGAGAACTGAGTCCATTTAATTTTAAAATCATTATTGATCGGTATGTATTTATTCCCTTTTGTTAATTTTCTTCTGGTTGTTTTCTAGTTCCTCTGTTCCTTTCTTCTTGTCTTGGTTTCTTCCTTTGTGGCTTGATGACTTTTTTAAATGACACACATAGATTCCTTTCTTATCTTTTGAGGACCTTCCATAGGTTTCTGCTTTGTGGTTACCATGGAGTTTATATATAACACCATATATCAATATTTTGAGTTGATAACAACTACAGTTTGAAAGCATTCTTTCTCTTTTTAGTCTTCTCATGTTTTCTGTTTTTGGAGTCACATACGACATTTTTCTATCTTGTGTATCTCTTAACTAACAATTGTATTTACAGTTATTTTTACTATTTTTGTTTCTTAACTTTCATAGTAGCTCTACAAGTGGTTAATTCACTACTTTATTATACATTTACCTTTAATGTCAGATTTATAATTTCACATGTTTTCTGTTACTCATTAACACCCTTTCTTTTCTCCTTCAAGTTCTTCAACATTTTTTATTAGGCCACATTAGTGGTGATGAACTCCTTTAGCTTTTGCTTCTCTGCCAAAAAATGTATCTTGCTTTCAATTCTCAATGGTAACTTTGCTGGGTAGAGTATTCTTGGGTGGAATTTGTTTTCCTGCAGCATTTGGAATATTTCATGTCACTCCCTTTTGGCCTACACATTTTCTGCTGAAAAATCTGATGGTAGGCTTATGGGACTTCCCTTGTACATAAGAAGTTCTTCTTCAACTGCTGCTTTTAACATTCTCTTGCCTTTAACTTTTGACATTCTAATTATAGTGTGTCTCAGTATGAGTCCCTTTGGGTTGCTCAAATTTGGAACTCTCTGGGTTTCCTGGGTTTAGATGTCTGTTCTTTCCTCAAGTTAGTGAAGTTTTCAGCCATTATTTCTTTCAGTAAGTTTCTGCCCCTTTGTCTTTTATCCTTCTAGGACCCTCATAATGAAAATATTAGTTTGCTTGATGCTGATTCATAAGTCACTTAATTATCATCACTTCATTTTCATTCCTTTTTCTTTCTGCTGCTCTGATTGGGTGACTTCCACTGCCTTATCTTTGCATACACTGATTCTTTATTCTGCTCCATCTAGTCTGCCTTTCACTCTTCTGGTGAATTTTTCAGGTCAGTTATTATATCCTTCAGCTTTGTGACTTCTGTTTGGAACTTTCTGAGACTTTGTTTCTGTGTTGCAGTTCTCATTGAGTTCATCCACTCTTCTCCTGAGTCCAGAGAGCTTCTTTATGACCATCACTTTGAATGCTTTGTCACATAAATTACTTATTTCCTTTTTATGAAAGGTTTTCCTGAATTTTTATCATGCTCTTCTGTTTAGAATAAATTTCTCTGTTCCTTCACTTTTCTTGGCTGTCTGTATTGGTTTCTGTGTTTGATGAATCAACCATTTCTCCAAGTCTTAAAGCAATGGCCTTATGTAGATGCAACTTACTGTTCAGCCCTGCCCTAGCTCTTGGTTTTCGCTCAAATCTTTGTGATGGTCCAGAAACCTGTTATACTTTTAATAACTCTCAGTAGTTGAGGGTGTCCAAGATCTGTCAGTGTCCCAAAGGAGAGAATCTCATTCAACACCTCGATTTGGGCTGCTTAGAAGCCTGACCTTCAGGCAGTAGCAGTTAAAGCATGCAAATATATACAGCCCTGTGGTACTTTTAGCATAAGCCCTGCTGGCCACCAGTGCCATCGAGCTGGAGGTGTCTTCCCAGCAGCAGTTGCAAAAATAAAGGCTCCAGAGAAGTGTACAAGCTCTTTTCTGGGAGATACTGGCAAGCTGTCATGAGGCAGAGGGAGTATGCCAACATTATGTCCACTGACCTACATTCCCTGAGAATAGATTTTTGGGCCCTTAAGTGTGTGCCAGACTTGAAGCCTATCCCAAGGCCAAAGTTCCAGAACAAGCATCTAGGCCTCTTTGTTTGTCCTGCACAGAAAGCCTGGGTGTTTTTCAGTCTGTTGTGTGTGCAGTGCCCTGGAGGTGGTAGCCTGCCATGAACTGTCTCTGCACGTGTTACAGTCCCAAGGGTCTCAGGAACACAAGCCCCTTGGCCACCAGAGCCTGATTGTCATGGAGCCTCCCCTGGGCAGCAGCCATAGAATTCTTGGCACCAGGTGTAAAAACCAGGGCATGAGATATATATAAGAGCTCCCTCCTGGGAGATACTGCACTCTGGAGTAGCAGCGGGAGAGCAGAGAGAGCATCCAGCCTCTGAGTTCTATGGAAAGGATGACAGTCAGGCCTCAGCTGTATGTTTAATTAGGGGCTTACCTTTCAGGCTGCATCTATGATGGTTAGCAAAGAGGCCTGTTTCATAGTGAGACTGAGCTCCTGGGCCTGTTGCCTCTTGCTGTTCTCTGGAGTGACTGTTGGGGAAGACTTTTCCTGTTGTTTACCATCCTGTGGGACCTGTGAGTAACCTCCTTGGCCACCAGGGGCAGGACATATAGAGGCATCCCTGGGTGGCAGCTAGAAAAATTGGGGTGTCCATCAAGGGCATAAGCTACTTTCTGGGAGATACTGATGAGCTGGAGTGAGGCCAAGGGAGAATGCCAAGATTGCATCCACTGTCCTCTCTTCCTGGAGACCACTTCCTTAGGCCCCTGGATGTGTATCAGACCACAAGCCTGCTCCTCAGGGCAAAGCTCCTGGAGCAGCCAATAGGTCTCTTCCACAGAAAGACTGGGGACAAATTTAAGCCTGCTAGCTGTGCAATTGTCTGGTGTTGGTAGCCTGACAAAAAGGGTCTCTCTGATTGAGATCATGAAATGCAAGCCCCCTTGTCTTCAGAGCCAGGTGACCAAGGTGGTCCCCTGGGCAGTAGCTGCAGAAATCCTGGCACCAGAAGCATGTAAATGCTTCCTTCTGGTAGATACTGGTGTTTAGCTTGTAGCAGAGGTAGCACACAAATATGCTCTCTGCTGACCGTAGCAAGGCAGAAGTGCAGTGTAAAGAAGAAAACAAAGAAGTAGCACCTATTGTTCAGAGCAAGACAGAGGAAGAGCCTAAAGATGATATGCCTGGAGGAAAAAGTTGGCAGTGAAGTAGAAGGACCTGGAGTGCATCTCTCTCCACAGATGCATCAGGAATACATCAAAAATTGCAATAATTCCCACAGAAAACTGGCTGAACACTAGCAGAAGACCTTGGATGCCAGAAGGGACTGCAAAGATCCCAACTTAACTGGGTAGGACAGCAGAAAAAGAAATATAAAAGAAGGAGAAAGAGGTGGAGATGAAAGGTAAGGGATGGGTCCTACACCTTGGGGTGGGGGGAGCTGAAACAGAGGAGAGATTGCTGAATTTGGGGAAAGCCCACTTATTTGACAGGGAAACCCCCGCTGCAATGGAGAATTTGATTGGGTCAGAAGGGAGGCCTCTGGGACACTCCAAAGATGGTGAAGCAGCTGAACTGTGGCAGATGGGAAAGAGTGAGAAAGACACAGAGGGTCTGTACCATGGCCCTGCAAGTCCCAGACTGAGACGTGGCTTCAGAGTAGTACAGAGGGTCTGGGAGCTGGAATCTGAGAACTGGAGAACTAGCCCAGGATGAGAAACATTGTTGGCTGTGGAGAGACTGACTGAGGGGACAGGAGGGAAGAAATCCACAGTGGAGAGTGCCTACCATGGAAAGCTGGGTGGCCATGGTGTTGGTGCACTACTGCTGACTCACAAATAGTGGGGAGGAGCCACTGTTGTAGCCTCTCTTTTGGCACCTGTAATGAACAAAGAGAGGCCCCCTCTGGGCCTGGCTGTTTCAGTCAACAAGGAATAGAAGATGCCCCCTGGGTGGGGAGGGGCCGACCTGGTGTGCCTCCTGCTGAGAGCCACAAGAAGTCCACAGAGTGGGCAGGCTTTGTAGACCTCCACTTATACCCAAGCCCACTGGCTTCCTTCTGCAATGGGCACCGCCGCTACTACCAACGTTCTCACGACCCAGGCAGAGGACTACTGCTGGCTCACATGCAGGAGAAGGAGCCACTATTGTACCATCTCTCCCCACACACCAGCACCTACAGGTGAACAATAAAGGAATCCCTCACTGAGGCAGACCCAAAGAGCAACAAGGCAGCCTCAGGAACACATTCTGGTGGTTAGACCACATGCAGAAGCAGGGACAAAACCAAAGCTGAACGCCAGGGACAGAGGAACTAAGGAACAGGTTCTAAAATCTTTCCACCAGATATACATGCTGCAGACTAAATCTCTGTGATCAGCTAGGTAGACCCTATGTCTTTGGAATATCTGAGTAGACAAAGAATGTTCCCCCAAATGAAGAAGGTCTAGCTCTGGCAACTGTGGACTTTGGGAGCAAGCACACACATGAATTGGGCCAGATCAGAGCCTAAGTGGACCCCATAGGACCCACAGCAGGTCCAGAGTCCAACCCAGAGGCATAAGAGGGCCTCTTGGGGAGGTGAAGGTGGCCTGAAGCTCAAGGCATGTACAAGGACACTTACAACTGAGACCCCAAGGAAACAGAATTATTGTTATTAATTCTGTTGAGCTTATCCATTCTGTGGTCAGTTCAACCTTTTTTTTTTAAATTACCACCTTAGTCCTAAGGAATCCTCACCTTTTATAACACATTTTTAATTCTACTTTTTATTTTCATTTGTAGGCTTTTTATATATTTCTATTTGTAGCTAGCTTTATGGTAGTGCTGAGTTTATCTCCCTTATTTTCCTTTCTTCTTTATCTTTAATACATTTCTATTTTATTTATTTTTGTTTTTCTTTTTATAGTTCCAGTCATACTGTGCTCTTCTGTTGCTCTTTTTTTAATTTTATTTTATCTTATTATACTTTTCATCAATATTTTTGGCCTGCTCTTTTCCTTGCTTTATTCTTCAGATGACATGATGCTTGGGTTTTAGTTATTAGGCTTTGTCTTAACCTTAGCTCTAATTATAATTGTTTGATTTTGTTTTGGGGATCTTCAGTCTATCTGGTTGTTCTCTTGCTCTTTGTTATATTTGCTTCTGGTTTCTGTCTGGTCCCTGTTATATTTAGTCCTCATTTTCACAGTTTTCCTGGTTGTTTATTTGTTTGTTTGTTTGGGTTGGTCGGTTTTGGTTTTGAATTTTTTTGGTTTTCTCTAATTGCCTGATTGAGTTCTGGGGTTGTTCTGTCAGGTTGTTCTAGTGCTTTATGTTCTATTGGCTTCTTTTGGTTTCTTCTGTGTGTACGTGTTTCCTTGATTCAGTATTTGTTTGTTTGGCTTAATCTTTAGCCATTAGTCTGGGGCTTGGATTGTCTTTTTGAATCCCCTTTATTGGCAGGACAAGTGACCTCTGAGATCTTGATTCCTTAACCAGAAGTCAAGTCACAGGCTCTGGGGAGGGAGCATCAAGTCCAGGATGCTAGACCACTAGAGAGTCCTCAGCCACAGGGAAGATTAACCACAGAGAATTCTCACAGAGGCCTTGATCGGAGTCTAAAACTTGGCTTTGCCCAACTGCCTGCAACTGCCAGTGCTGGGTATCTCACACCAAACTACAAACAAGACAGGAACACAAACCCACCCATCAGCACACAGACTACCTAAAGCCGTATTAAGCTCACAGATACCCTAAAACACAGCACCTGACACAGCTCTGCTCCTCAGAGAGAAAAAGACTCAGATCCACAGACCACAAAGCAGGCACCATACCTTCCCATCAGGAAGCCTACTTATGACACTGGACCAACCCCACCACAGGGGGCAGAGAACAGAAACAAGAGAAATTGCTACTAGGCAGCACAGGGAAAGGAGACAGAAAACACTATAAATTAGACAAAATGAGAATACAGAGAAACACTTTGCAGGCAAAGGAGCAAGATAAAACCCCTCAAGACCAAACAAATGAAGAGGAAATAGGCAAATTGCCTGAAAAAGAATCCAGGGTAATAATAGTAAAGATGATCCAAAATCTCCAAAACAAAATAGAGAAAATACAAGAAACACTTAAAAAGGACCTAGAACAACTAAAGAGCAAACAAACAGTAATAAACTACACAATAACTGACATTAAATATACTCTAGATGGTATAAACAGCAGAATAACCGAGGCAGAAGAATGAGTAAGTGAGCTGGAAGATAGCATGGTGGAAATAACAGGTATAGAGCAGGAAAAAGAAAAGGAATGAAAAGAATGGAGGACAATCTCACAGACCTTGGTGACAACATTAAGCACACCAACATTCGAATCATAGGCATCCCAGAAAAAGAAGAAGAAAAAAAAGGGTCTGAGAAAATATTTGAAGAGGTTATAGTGGAAAACTGCCCAACATGTTAAAGGAAATATTTACTCAATCCAAGAAGCTCAGAGAGTCCCATACAGAATATACCCAAGGAGAAACACACTGAGGCACATATTAATCATACTAATGACAATTAAACACAAAGAAAAAATATTAAAGCAGCAAGAGAAAAGCAACAAATAACATATAAGGGAGAATCCATAGGATAAGAGCTGATCTTTCTATAGAAAATCTGCAGGCCAGAAGGGAGTGGCAAGATATACCTAAAGTCTTGAAAGAGAGAAATCTACAGCCAAGAATACTCTACCCAGCAAGAATCTCATTCAGATTTGATGAAGAAATCAAAAGCTTTACAGAGAAGCAAAAATTAAGAGAATTCAGCACCACCAAACCAGCCTTACGACAATTGCTAAAGGAACTTTTCTAAACAGGAAATGCAGGTGAAGGAAAAGACCTACAAAACCAAACCCAAAACAATTAAGAAAATGGTACTAAGAACATACATGTCAATAATTAACTTAAATGTAAATGGATTAAATGCTTGAACCAAAAGACAGAGACTGGTCGAATGGATCCAAAAACAAGACCCTTCTATGTGCTGTCTACAAGAAACCCACTTCAGACCAAGGGACACATATAGACTGAAAGTAAAGGGATGGAAAGAGATATTCCATGCAAACGGAAGCCAAAAGAAAGCTGGCTTAGCAGTACTCATATCAGACAAATTAGACTTTAAAATAAAGAGACAAGGAAGGACACTACATAATGATCAAGGGATCAATCCAAGAACATATAACAATTGTAAATATCTATGCATGCAACATAGGAGCACCTCAATACATAAGGCAACTGCTAACAGCCATAAAAGGAGACATTGACAGTAACACAATAATAGTAGGAGACTTTAACACCCCACTTACAACAATGGACAGATCATCCAAACAGAAAATAAATAAGGACACACAAGCTTTAAATGACACATTAGACCATCTCGACTTAATTGATATTTATAGGACATTCCATCCAAAAACTACAGAATACCCTTTCTTCTCAAGTGCACATGGAGCATTCTCCAGGAGAGATCACATCTTGGGTCACAAATCAAGCCTTGGTAAATTCAAAAAAATTGAAATCATATCAAGCATTTTCTCTGACCACAATGCCATGAGACTAGATATCAATTACAGGAAAAAATCAGTAAAATACAACCACATGGAGACTAAACAATATGCTATTAAACAACCAAGAAATCACTAAAGAAATCAAAGAGGAAATCAAAAAATACCTAGAAACAAATGACAATGAAAACACGACCACCCAAAACTTATGGGATGCAGCAAAAGCAGTTGGAAGAGGGAAGTTTATAGCAATACAATCCTACCTCAAGAAAGAAGAAACATCTCAAATAAACAACCTAACCTTACACCAAAAACAATTAGAGAAAAAAGAACAAAAAACCCCAAAGTGAGCAGAAGGAAGAAAATCATAAAGATTAGATCAGAAATAAATGAAAAAGAAAGGAAGGAAACAATAACAAAGATCAATGAAACTAAAAGCTGGTTCTTTGAGAAGAGAAACAAAATTGTTAAACCATTAGCCAGACTCATCAGGAAAAAAAGGGAGATGATGCAAATCAACAGAATTAGAAATGAAAAAGTAACAATGGACACCACAGAAATAGAGAAGATCATGAGAGACTACTACAAGCAACTATATGCCAATAAATTGGATAAGCTGGAAGAAATGGATTAATTCTTAGAAAAGTACAATCTTGCAAGACTGAACCAGGAAGAAATAGAAAATATGAACAGACAAATCACAATTACAGAAATTGAGACTGTGATTAAAAATCTCCCCACAAACAAAAGTCCAGGGCTAAATGGCTTCACAGGTGAATTCTATCAAACATTTAGAGAATAGCTAACACCTATCCTTCTCAAACTCTTCCAAAATAGAGCAGAAGGAGGAAGACTCTGAAACTCATTCTATGAGGCCACCATCACCCTGATACCAAAACCAGGCAAAGATGTCACAAAAATAGAATATTACAGGCCTATATCACTGGTGAATATAGATGCAAAATTCCTCAAGAAAACACTAGCAAACAGAATCCAACAGCACATTAAAAAGATCATATACCGTGATCAAGTGGGTTTATCCCTGGAATGCAAGGATTCTTCAATATACTCAAAGCAATCAATGTGATACATCATACTAACAAGTTGAAGGACAAAAACCATGGGATAATCTCAATAGATGCAGAAAAAGCTTTTGACAAATTCAACAACCATTTATGATAAAAACAGAAAATGGGCATAGAAGGAAATTACCTCAACATAATAAAAGCCATGGATGACAAACCAATAGCCAATATCATTCTCAATGTTGAAAAACTGAAAGCATTCCTTCTAAGAACAGGAACAAGACAAGGGTGCCACTCTCACCATTATTATTCAACATAATTTTGGAAGTGTTAGCCACAGCAATCATAGAAGAAAATGAAATAAAAGGAATCCAAATTGGAAAAGAAGAAGTAAAATTGTCACTCTTTGCAGATAACATATTATACACAGAAAACCCTAAAGATGCTACCAGAAAACTAGCATGAATCAATGAATTTAGTAAAGTAGCAGGATACAAAATTAATGCACAGAAATCTCTTGCATTCCTGTACACTAACAATGAAAGAGCAGAAAGAGAAATTATGGAAACATTCCCATTTACCATTGCAACAAAAATAAGAAAAAACCTAGGAATAAACCTGCTTAAGGAGGCAAAAGACCTGTATGCAGAAAAGTATAAGACACTGATGAAAGAAATCAAAGACGATACAAAGAGATGGAGGGACAGACCATGTTCTTGGATTGGAAGAATCAACATTGTGAAAATGACTATCGTACCTAAAGCAATTTACAGATTCAATGCAATCCCTATTAATTACCAACGACATTTTTCACAGAAGTAGAACAAGAAATTTTACGATTTGTATGGAAACAGAAAAGACCCCAAATAGCCAAAGCAATCTTGAGAAGGAAAGATAGAGTTGGTAAGATCAGGATCCCTGAATCCAAAGTATACAACAAGGCCACAGTGATCAAGACAGTATTGTGCTGGCACAAAAATAGAAAGGAAGATCAATGGAACAGAATAAAGAGCCCAGAGATAAGCCCACACACATATGGACACCTTAACTTTAACAAAGGAGGCACAAATATACAATGGAAAAAAGACAGCCTCTTCAATAAGTGGTGCTGGGAAAATTGGACAGCTACATATAAAAGAATGAAATTAGAACACTTCCTAACACCAGACACAAAAATGAACTTACAATGGATTAAAGACCTAAATGGAAGGCCAGACACTAAAAAACTCCTAGAGGAAAACATAGACAGAACATGCTATGACATATATCAAAGCAAGATCCTTTTTGACCCTCCTCCTAGAGTAACGGAAATTAAATAAAAAATAAACAAATGTGACCTGATGAAACTTAAAAGCTTTTGCACAGCAAAAGAAACCATAAACAAGACAAGAAGACAACCCGCAGAATGGGAGAAAATACTTGCCAACGAAGCAACTGACAAAGGATTCATCTCTGAAGTATACAAGCAGCTCATGCAGCTTAATACCAAAACAGCAAATAACCCAATCCACAAATGGACAGAAGACCGAAATTGACATTTCTCCAAAGAAGACATGCAGATGGCTAACAAACACATGAAAAGATGCTCAACATCACTAATCATCAGAGAAATGCAAGTCAAAGCCACAATGAGTTATCACCTCACACCAGTCAGAATGGCCATCATCAAAAAATCTAGAAACAATAAATGCTGGAGAGGGTGCAGAGAAAAGGGAACCCTCCCGCTCTGTTGGTGGGAATTTAAATTGGTACTGCGACTATGGGAAAGAGTACAGAGGTTCCTTATAAAACTAAAGCTAGCATTACCATATGACCCAGCACTCCCTCTGCTGGACATATTCCCAGAGAAAACCGTAATCCGAAAAGAAACATGTACCATAATGTTCATCGCAGCACTATTTACAATAGCAAGGACAAGGAAGCAACCTAAATGTCCTTCAACAGATGAATGGATAAAGAAGATGTGGCACCTACATACAATGGAATATTACTCAGCCATAAAAAGGAAAGACATGGATTTATTTGTACTGAGGTGGATGGACGTAGAGTCTGTCATACAGAGCAAAGTGAGCCAGAAAGAGAAAGACAAATAATATATGCTAAGTCACATATATGGAATCTAAAAAAATGGTACTCATGAACCCAGTGACAGGGCAAGAATAAACATTCAGATGTAGAGAACGGACTTGAGGACATGGGGCCTGGGGACCAAGGGGAACCTGGGACGAAGTGAGAGTGTGGCATTGACATATATACACTACCAAAGGTAAAATAGATAGCTAGTGGGAAGTTGCTGCATAACACAGGGAGATCAACCTGTTGGTGGGTGATGACTTAGAGAGCTGGGGTAGGGAGGTGGGAGGGAGTCGCCCAAGGGAGGGAGGGCACATGGCGATATCTGTATGAAAACAGCTGATTCACTTTGTTGTAGAGCAAAAACTAGCACAACAGTGTAAAGCAATTATATTCTAAAAGAGCTGAAAAAAAAAGAAAAAAGAGGTCATGCCCCCCTGTCTCTGTCCCCCAAGTGTTCTAGCAGACTCTTAGATGTGTGTATTAAATTAGATATCTGTCCATCATGCCAGTGCTGTACTATATGCAAATGAGTCTTTCTCACTTAAAAGTCTAAGCACAGTGGGCTGGGCCCTTGGGTGGGTGAGTGTGATGCATGAGCTCCTTAAGAGCTGTTTTCTTAGACCACTACAGCCTTGGGGTCTTGTAGATGTAAACACTGTAGGTTTTCAAAACTAATGTTTTGGGGGTTCATTTCTCAGATGAATCTAGGAAAACTTTTAAATCGACATGTGGAAATAAACAAAAACCAACCAAATGAAAATAAGCCAAGGTTGTTAGTTCAGAGCTTGCTTTAATAAGAGTGTCAACCAGCATTACTTGTGTTGGGCAGACAGCCAAAGTCTGGCAGGGAGGGGAGAGCTTTACAGGGGAAATAAGGGAAGGCTGGGGGGATGCCCTGACTAGGGGCTGCTGTCACTGGGAGCAGGTGGCAGCTAACCAGAAGTAGGGCATCCTATGTGATTGGTTAGGTGCACATGTTTGGATTTCTGTGCTTTGTCTTACATTGGAAGCAGTGAGAAAAATTAGACAAATTGTGATTTATTAATCAAGTCCTGGACATTTGGGGCTGACTCTTACAGAGGTTATTGCTTGGCATCCTTCTTTGTTGCTGGAAAGAGCAGTCTAATTTCCTACAGGTATAACTGACAGCAGGCTGGCTTTCTGGGCTGACTACTCTGGATGATGGGGTGGTTTTGTGGGCTGGTTCCGCAGGCTGTGGGTCAGAGTCCTACTTTTATACATGGTCTAGCCGTGGTCCATTTGTGTGTTCCATCTCTCACACACTTATTTTCTTCACAGAAGCATGTGATAAACAAGCATCCTTGTGTGTGGTATCATGTACCCCTGCCTTTAATTCACATGAAACATACTTTAATGCAGATAATTTAGCCTCTCCACTCTCCTGTTGGGGACAAATGATTCACTGTTGCCTTATCTTCTTTAAAGATGCCACCAGAAAACTTCTGAGGGGAGGCTGTCCCTGACAAGGGTGACCTGCTTTCTCTTCTTTTCAAAGCCTGCGAGTTTAATGATGGAAAAAGTCTTTGTGTAGCTATTTCTAGATTCTCTTCTGGTATTTCTTACACCTTCACTCTGTCAACAAATGGGGCCCATGAGAACGTGATGGGCCTGTTCTCCTTGACATCGTTCACTTACGTTTAACGTTTAATTGTACCTCAGCACAAAGAACACGTCGGCATCCGTGGGTGAGGAGAGGAACGTCTGCCCCATCGTTGGTCTTTATTAGAGACACATCTATTAGGAAGAACTAATGTTCCAGTGAATGCTAAGCTCTTCCTCTTCTGTCCCTTTTCTGTGGCCTCCTTTCTAATCTCACAGACAACAGGGCACAGACAAAACATGAGGATTTTCTCCTGTGTAACTAGAAGAGCTCATTCCTGGCATCAGAGTCAATGTTGCCTGGCCATGTTCTGTTCACAACGTCTCCAACAAAGAAAGAGGCCCCACCGATCCTGTGTTACACCCTAACTCCTACTCAGACTCTTTCCCAAGCAAATGCTTCTGAAGGCACTTCAATATTCTTTCTCACTTCAGCTGTTTCCATGAGATTCCTCCTAAGACTAATATTTTACACTCAATGGCTTCAACCACCTCAGAACTTCCAGCAGACCTATGAGGCTAGTGTCGCATATTGACCTTCTTTTTCTTGCAAATCATCCCTCACATCAATGTGGTGTCCTTCCATCCTAATCAAAGTATGTACCGGCACCTCCCAGGCTCCCTGGAGGGGAGAAGGAAGATGATGTGAAAAGTCCCAGAGGATTTGTTAGGGGAACATGGAGCACAAGTGAAACAGACCTTGATGAGAAGTTGGCCATCACCTCCGATGACGAAGCACGTGGGTTACTTGGGGCATCTGAGACTTTGGTGTAATGACTTTTTTAACCCAAAAGGAAAGGGTTATAATCATGTCAATCCAGGCTGAGAATCTTTTATGTAAAAGAAAAGAACAAAAAACAGAAAAAAATAAGGTGTCTAGTTGCAAAACCTGAATTAAAAGAGCATCTGGATAGTTATGAAAGACACTGAAAACTTCGATCTCACTGAGTTAAGATCTATATTATGCTACAAATGTGAATATGGTAAATCCCTTCCCTCCTCTTCCTCCTCTTTCTTCCTCTTCTCCTTCCTCCTCCTCCTCCTCCTCTTCCTCTTCTGTTTCTCCTTCCTCTCCTTTTCTCCACCCACCCTTCCTTTGAGATTTCTTTCTGCTATATTTACCCTGTGTTACTCTCAACAATTCTCCCACTTTAATTCTTTTTCCTTCTCCATCATAATCCTTAGGGCACCTGAAGAGTTAATTTGCCTAGATATTTTCTGTTAAAGCAAAAGCTGAGTGTTCTGACTCACTTTTAGAGACAGACCCTAGGCCTGGGCTCCTTCCAGAACTCCTAGCATTTCTCTTCTTCCCCTAGACTAGGACAAGAGGTGGTATTTCCACTCTCTGTCTCTAAAAGCTGCGGGTCACTCTCCACAAGCACAGAGATTTTGGCTCAAAGGGGCCAGTGTCAGGAAGCATCACATTCATATCCACAAGGGACCACAGTCGCCGCTGTCCCCTGCGCTGTCTGAGGTCCTAGAGCCTGAATCCCAGCTCATGTGAAATTGCTGACTGTGTGGTCATTTTGGTTGTTCCTTTCTGTCCTCTGATATGACTGATTAGATTCCAGATAGCTGGCTCTTCCTATCAAGTATTTTCCAGTTGGCCTGACCCATAACTGTGGCCCCTCCCCGTGTGACAATGGGGGCTCTTAGTTTGCTCATTCGCCACTCACCTAAGGCCTGGAGGAACCAGACCTCACCTGACATCTGGCAAGTGCCTGCTCAGGTGAAAGTTTCACTCAGGCCTGGATCTCGGGGCAGAAAGTCCTGGATCTCCCACCTCTCTTCCTGTGAAGTTCAAGGCTATAAGCAGGAGACAAGGACAGCTCTTGCCCAGGGGTTTTGCAGGTTTTAGTGAAATAACTGCTTTTTTAACCTGCAACTACTCACAAACAAGCTGGCATAAACAAGTGTTTCTCCTAATGGTGACTTATTTGTGGCCACTACTGGCTGTGGGTATTGTTGCAGCTGATGGACAGATGAAGGGCATCAATCAGAAGTATCTCCCTTTCTTCCAAATTGCTCTTTAATAAAGCATTTTAAAGTTTTTCACATCTAAGTAGATGTACCTAATAATATTTCCTAAACTCTATAGTGATTGTTATACTATAATGCCCTTAAGTATCAGTGTTTTAATTGTGGAAATACCATAATTGCCAATGCACTCAGTGGTGTCTTTTAATTGTTTCATAACTGTTGAAATACGATAGTTGCCCACTATCTTTTGGTAACGCCCACAGGAGAGAAAACCTTCTGTCGTTCTTTTGAAATACTGTACTTCCCAAAGTATTTTATTTCTTTTGATGGTAAGTACAACGATAAGACACTTACACATGTTCAGCTTCAATACATTTATTTATTTAGCAGTTGAGTTACACTAAGCGCCTTGGCAGACTTTCAGGCCTCTTCTTGTACAGAACGTGTTTGAAATAATAAATGGAGAATGTTTTAATTATACATGATGGTTTTCCATTTGTGGAAGATTGCAGCTCATTCCAGAGAGTGACTCGGTAAACTGAGGTAAGAGTCGATATTTAAGTACAAGGTGTTTAATGTTAGGAAAGCTCGAGGTCAACAACGTACTCACAAAACCTAGATTCCTCTCCACACGTCTTCCTCCCTTCTAGTTTCAAGAGTGCCTGTCGGGGTGTCCACCCTTCCCCAATCCCTGGCCTCTCGGGTGCCCGCATGGAGACACTGCCCTGGGGAGGAGCCACTCATGGTGCCGTCAGGGGCCCACTTACAAGACACACGTGGTTCTTCTCTGTTGAATCCTAAGCTGCTCCTCTCAGCACGACAATCACTGTGCCCCCTTCCGTGATTCGACCGTGGGTCACATTTGGTGCCTCTCCAATCCCCGTGTCCCGATGGAGGGCACCACCTTGGCCCTCAGGAGCCTGGTAGACAAGCCTCCGGGACCCGAGCTTCTGCCCATACAGAGCGCCAACCTGCAGTGCTGGACGTGTGCTTTCCTCCTAACACAGTGCTGCTCTGACAAGTTGCTCATGTGCACTCCTTCCCTGTTAGACCAACTCAGCAGTAGAAAAACCAGGACGGACAGTCTCCCCTGTCTCCTGGGTAACCTTCAGCTGGATTCCATTGCTGAGTTTTTCCTGCTTTGTTGGGGCATCAGGGGAACTGGCAGCAGCACAAAACTCAATGAGGCAAATCTGAAAGTGTTGTGGAAAAATGGGGTGCGAGAGGGTGCGTACATCCCAGGTCCCCGTGAGTCCCTGGAACGGGCTGCCAAGGGAGGGAGGGTCCTTGGCTAAGGAGTGGGAGGACTATTCTAACTATCCTGGAGAAGGGGCGGGGATTTCCAGGAATTGGGGCACCACCCAGGTTTTGGCTTTGTATGGTCGGCCTCAGAACTGACATGGTGCCTGTTGACTGTGTCCCTTATTGTGCGCCCATATATTACAGTGAGTGTATAATGAGGCTCCAGGTCTCCTGGAAGTTTTCAGTGTACAGGTCGTTCACCTCCTTGGTTAATAAAAGTGTTGGTTATCCTTGTCTTGCTCCTGATCTTAAAGGAAAATATTTCAGCTTTCCACCACTGTGTATGATGCTAGCTGTGAATTAAGGGACAAAAATGAGAATAGCACCAGTATTATCCTTAGCGACCCACTATCAAATTGTGCTTTCTGTTCCTGTGACCTTATGCTCCACTGGTCTTAGTTCCAAAGGGAGAAATGCTTCTACCAGGAGCCACGACAATGATTCCATTGAACTGGGAGTTTCAACTGACACCTAGCCACCTCAGGTTCCTCACACCTCTGAATCAACAGACAAAGAAGGAAAAGAAAGTGTTTTTTGATCCTGACTACCGAGGACATGACTTGTGGATGTCTGTTCCACAATGAAGGTAAGGAACAGTATATCTGGACATATTAGATTCCTTAAGGCACCCCTTAGTATTACCATGCTCTGTGATTAAGTTCAAGGGAAAATGACAACAACCCAATCTAGGTTGCCTCTAATTTCGGGCTGAATAATATTCCACCGTACGAATGTAGAACAGATTTTTTTTTTATCCATCTGTCTATGGAAAGGCACCTTGGTTGCTTCTAATTTGGGGCAGTTATGAGTAAAGCTGCCACAATTATTCGCACGCAGGCTTCTGTATGGTTGTAAATGGTTCAACTCTTTTGGGTAAACATCCAGGAACTTGTTTGCTATATTTTATGGTAAGAATATATTTACTCTTTTATTAAACTGCCAAACTATCTTCCAAAGAAGCATATCACTCTGTATTCCCTGCAACAATCATGAGAGTTCCTGGTGCTCCACATCCTCACCAGTATTTGGTGCTGTCAGTGTTTTGAAGTTTCCTCCTCCTGATAGCTGTATAGAGGTTTCTCACTGTTTGTTTAATTGGCAATTCTCTAAAGACAAAAGATGTTGAGTATCTTTTCATATGCTTATTTGACATCTTTATACATTCTTTGTTGACGTGTCAGTTTAGATTTTTTGCCCATTTTAAAATCAGGTTGTCCTTCCTTTCAGTGGTGAGCAGTAAGAGCTCCAGTTCTTTAACGGATTTCACTTTTACAAATATTTCCTGCCTATCTATGGCTTGACTTGCCATTCTCTTGATATTCATATCTTTTGAAAGTTTTTCTTTTCTTTGTGTGTTTATTTTGAGTAATGTCTATTGCTTTTTGTTCAATTAATTTCTTTTTCTGCAATGTCTAACCCTATCAATGTACTTTTAAAGTCAGCTATTCTGGTTTTAATCTCTAAAATTTTGATTTGATTTTCTTTTAAATATCTTCCTTGTTTCTTCTTAACATATCCAATCCCCCTATAGCTTCTTGAAAATATGAAATGTAATTATCTGTTTTAGTTTCTTTGTCTACTAATGCTTTAATTTTTCTACTTCTGGGTCAGTTTTAGTTTAGTTTTGTTTTGTTTTTTGTCCATCACTGTCGTTCTACTTTCTTGCTTGTTGTCATAGCTGGTAATTTTTTATTGGATGCCAGTCATTGAGGTTTTCTTTTTCTGTGGTGCTGAATACTTTAGTATTTCTATACATATTCTTGAACTTTGTTCTGGGATGTGGTTAAATTCCTTAAAACTAATCTTATCTTTGTGAGTCTTGCTTTTGAGCTTTTAAGGTGTGGCGCAAGCAATGTTTAGACTGTGTTAAGTTTTCCCCACATTTCAGGATTGAAAACTATTCTGACTACTTGTGTATTAAGCAGTTTTTCCAGTCTGGCTGGGGAGACTGGGAATTTTTTTTTTTCCTTTGTGAGTGTTAGGGATTTGTTCCTTCTGATACTTGCAGGTGGTTCTTTCCCTGCCATGAGTGGTTTTCCCACACACATATGCCCATCTGCATGCACAGGCTTCCATAACCTAGTTTCCATTCACCTGTTTCTCATCCCTTCATTCATTCTGCCATGTTCACAGTGGGGCTTGTCCAATTTCTAGAGGAAGCCTGGCTCTTTGCACACAATTTTTATTCCTTCGGCTTCGAATGTGCTTCCTCAGCCTGGTTTGATTGGCTCCAAAATGGCGTTCCACTCTGAACACAAATATCACCTTGGCTTATGCAAACGAGATCCCCCAATTTTCTCTCAAACTGTTTCTTACCTTCATATCATTTTGTGATTCAAAAACATTTGTTGGTGTGTTTTTTTAAATTTTTCTTTCTGAGGCTATCTTACCCAGGAGTTGATAACTTCATGGGGACAGAAATTCTGATGGTTTGCTCACCACTGATCCCTCATGTTTTGGTTTAGAGAACACTTGTAAATATCTGTTTAAATATTGATCTTTGATGTGATCACTGATTAGAAGTGTGCCTTTATCAACTATTGCACCAATATAAGCTCTCTATTGTTTGATTTATGATATCAACATATTTATGGTTTACATTAATATTTTTATACGTTTATTATTAATTTTCTACAAACTTATCCTCCAGGATTTGTGTTCAATAATGATATTTAACTGAAAGTCTAATTTTATTTGTTAGGTCATGTTGGTTTCCCACTCATCTGTTACTGATTTTCAGTACCACAAGTTGAAATAACTTTGTTAAATGCAGAACTACATTTTTCCCAAAGATACTTTGATATCAAACACTAATAATACATCTTCCCTTTTGTCTGATTCTGATAAAAAATCCTAGTGCTGAAAGGCTTAGTAAAGAAACTTCCAAATCAATGAAAAATGTGGCAATTGAAGTTTTAAGAAGAAATTTTCTGGTTTAAATATGTCATTATACTCAACATAGTATCTTCCTATAATTGTTAAATGTATTTAATTTCAGATGTTAATGTATATTAGAAGTTGACTTTTTATACAGCTCCAAAAAGTCAAGTTGGCTTAAAATATCTATATTTAATATTATTATTCTTTAAGTACAAGTAGGTTAGGAGAATATGGATTCAATATTAAACATATAACACAATTTAATTAGTGTGGAAATATTTTGCAAATACTTAATAAACCACCTGTGTTAATGCTTTTTTTAAAGCTCTGATATCCAAATAATATTTTTGGCTGGTTCTTCTAAAGAAAGAGAGAAAATTCTTAGAATGAACAGTTTATTTTTTTCACAATGCTGAAAGTACACAATTTTAGAATTATCTTGACATTGAGGATTGCTTGATTTTAGGCAACAATTATACATTTTATTTGATTTTACTGTGATGAAGTGATATTTAAATTGCTCATCAAAATGTACTGCACTCAAATGAAAAGTCCAGCAGGAATATTCATCTGCAATGCAGACCTCCTGTTTTGCAGGAAGCACAGCTTGCCAATACTGACTGGGTCATTTTGGTCATATCAAGACGTAAACTTGAATGCAACCTGTATTCTGAGAAGAAAGTGAGAGTACAGAAGGAAACTGAGCTGAGTGAATACTTTCTCCTCCTTAAGGGAAGAAAAATGTGTTGATTCCAATCATCTGTAAAAAGAAGCAAACACTTTTCAATTTATAAAGTAAAACGGGGGGGGGGGCCTCACATGCACATGGGAAATGGTCTGCTTTTGTGATAATTCAGGACTTTTCATCTAAAGACATTTTTCTCTTTTCAAAGCAAGCTCTTGAGTAGGCGACAGATTATGCCAAATATTCTGCCCAGTCTGAAACCCATTTTCTACATACAGATAACAATTTAAACTGTAAAATCTTGCTCAGGTTCATAGTGCTATTTAATGTGATGTGAAAATATTCTAGGTTCATTTACAGTTTTGAGGATTTGACCTGTGTCCCTTCAAAGGCTGTGAGGTTTCAAGAGGAACTCTGTGCCATTCTTTTCCCTACATTCTTCTGAGTGTGTTTTGGCCAGGCAAGTACCACGTTGCCACAGGGCCACCATTTCCTTCTCCTAACGTGGGTCTAGAGTCACCAATTTACGCTGCGTGTCTGGCCCCTGAGATAATCTGAGTTTGAAATGAGATTTGCTTCAATGCTCTTGACAGAGGAGAAAATTAAAACCAGATTGGTTAAGGGGTTTGCCTAAGTCCTGATAATAGGACTGTTTTATGACTTTCATAGGTTGATTAGTTTCCTATGGTTGCTATAACTAATTCTCATACACTTAGTACCTTAAGACAACAGAAATTTATTATCTTACAGTTTGGGAGGGCAGATGCCTGAAGTGAGTCTTCTGAGCTAAAACTCAAGCCATCAGCTGGAGGTTCTGGGGGATCTGTCTTCTTGCCTTTTCTGCCTTCTACTGAAAGCCCACCTTCCTTGGCTCACAGCCACATCCTCAGCCTTTGAAGCTCTGCTCCTGTCATCATATCTCCTCCCTCTCTCTCTGACATCTGCTCTGTCTTATAAGTACCCTGGTGATGACACTGGGACCCCGGGTAGCCCAGGATTCTCTTTCCTTGTTAAGATCCTTAATACACACAGGCCCTTTTGCCAGGCGAGGTAACATAGTACAGGTTCTGGGGATGAGAATGTGGGCATCTTTGGGGCCATTACTCTAACACAATGAGCACTTTTGCCTTGTGCACCACTTCCTTCATTAAAAAGTATTAAAAATTACATTGTATGATGACCTTAGTCCAAAGATAAATATAATTCAAGCTCAATCTGTTATGATATACTCATTATTATTATATTCATGTTTTCTCCTAATTTTAAAAGAAATTAAAATCAAACCACTTCATTGGCCTACCATGCCTCATGGATAAGAAGGCCCTGAGTGAAAAAGTTTAAAATGTAACTCAGGTTTTGGAATTTCCACTTCCTTCCTCTTTACACTACACTGGTAGGGCTCATTTGGAATTTCAGAGGAAACGGTGCTGCTAACATCACACTGCTTTGGAATGTGCTGCCACTTACAGCTGTTTTCAGCTTGAGTTCACTGCTCAATACGATGTTCTGGCCGACGCCTGCTGTCACTGAGGTTGCTCTCTGACTCAACCCAGCAGCTGCCCAGGACAGACACCCACCACATCCACACACCTCTTTCCTCACCAGAAAATGCTTTCCCCAAGATATGCACTACTTAATTTCCTGCATCCCACATTCTTTTGTGCCTTCTAGCTTAGTCAAAGATCCAGGAATAAATTTATTTTCCTCTGAAGTAACAATCTACCTGTATTCCTTCTCCACATTGCTGGTACACTCAGCATGGAAGAAGAGTCTGACAGTTTATTCTGTGACCTTGCACCTATTAATGGGGCACACTGGTGTCAGTGTCCTCTCCCAGTGAAGGGGCAGTGAGGTGGCCCAAGGCCTCAGGCTGCATTGGATTCCCTGAGCTCCCTCATTTAGGTGTTTTCTTTTCAATTTAAAACTTTTATTCAATTTCTAAAGGTTACTTTCCATTTACAGTTAATACAAATATTGGCTATATTCCCCATGTTGTACAGTACATCCTTGAGCCCATCTTATACCCAATAGTTTGTACCTCGCACTCCTGCACCCTATGTTGCCCCTCCCCCCATCCCCACTGGTAACCACTCATTTCTTCTCTGTCTCTGTGAGTCTGTTTCTTTTTTGTTATATTCGCTAGATTGTTGTATTTTTTAGATTCCACATATGTGATATCACACAGTATTTGTCTCTCTCTGTCTAAATTATTTCATTTAGCATAATGCCCTCCAAGTCCATCCATGTTGCTGCAAATATCAAAATTTCATTCTTTCTTATGGTTGAGTAGGAGTCCATTAATGCTATTATTAGTTTCCAAGACTAATATAGATTCACTCAATTTTTCTTTGATGAAAATGATTGTTAATTTAGAATCACACAATGGCATGATGAAAAACATAAGCATTTTAGTAACCAAGTCTTATCATTTAATTATTTTTCTTCTAAAACATTCTAAAGCCATGTGATATAATCCTTCTTATAACATACCTATCAAATGAAACTAAGGAATTGGTTACATATAGGCCTACAGTATGTTGGTTTGTCTTTTTAAAAAGTACGTATTTAGAAATAAAAAAGAAGAGGGACAATTCACATAAGAAAAAGAGATACTTGGGTAAATACTGCTGCATGCAGTAATTTTCACAAATATTAACATGGATTAACACTTTTGTTTACAGAAATTGTACAGTGAAGGATCAAAACAGACTGGGGAGGGAAGGAAAAATGTAGATCTTTTAGAATGTATTTGAACTTAAATGACAACCAGGTTAAAACAAGAAGATATAGTTATAGGTTGACATGATAATTCCATATTAATCACAAATCAAAAACTGACAATAGATACACAAAAACTAGAGAAAAAGGAATGAAAGTAGCCCAATAAAGAAAATGATCAAATCACAGGGAAGAAGATAAAAGAAAAAGAAAAGAACTATGAAACAACCAGAAAACAAGTAATAAAATGGCAGTAAGTGCATACCTATTAATAATCATTTTAAATATAAATAGAATAAATGCTCCAATCAAAAGATAGAGGGTGGCCGAATAGATAAAAAACAAAAACACCCATCTATGTGCTGCTTACAATTGACTCACTTCAGACCTAAAAGTACACAAAGACTGAAATTGAAGAGATGGGAAAAAGAATTTCATGCAAATGGAAACAACAAGAACGCTGGGGTAGCAATACTCCCATCAAACGGAAAAACAAAATATACTTTAAAATAAAGTTCCAAAACAAAAGACAAAGAATTGCATTATATAATGCTAAAAGGATCAATAAAAAATGAGGATATACAATTTGTTAAAATACACAGGTGAGTCAAAAATTATCTGCACTCTGGCTGTAGAATTTATTTTAATTAACTTTTAGAAAAGACAAATGCATCATTTTTGACATCATCTCCTTGCTTTTCAATACACTTTGTTCATCTGTCAACAAGCTTTCATATTCCCTCCTTAAAAAATGTTTCAGGCTGAGCTGTGGGCCACTTCTTAGCAGAAGTGAATCTTCATCCTCGTAGGGCTGCTTTCAGGGGACCAAACAGGTGAAAGTCCGATGCAGCAAATTCTCTAACCATTCATACACACTTCTTTACACAAAACACTTTCTCTATATTGTGCACAAAGTTTTCAATAAATAACAGCATCAGGTATACCCTCAGACCACAAAAAATGAATCACTGCACACTGCTCTTCTCTTGTGCAAGTCACAAGTGGGGCATCCATTTTTGCTCACACCACAGTTACAAATGAACTAATGTAACACATTCACACCTGCACAGAAGTGACTGGAGAGGCAGTAGCCTTGAAGGGAAAGTGCTGATGACAGTGCAGCCAACAGGAGTTTTAATATAACTGGAGTGCAGATAATTTTGACTCACCCTCATATATGTGCCTATTAAAAGAGGACCTAAATATTTAAAGGAAATATTTACAGACATACAAGAAGAAATTGACAATAATGGAATAACATGAGAGGACTTTAACACCCCACTCACATCAACAGACAGATCATCCAGATAGAAAATCAGTAGGGAAGTTGTGGTCTTAAACCACATATACCATTTGGATTTGATAGATAGCTATAGGACATTCCATCCCCAAACAGCAGAATACACATTATTTTCAAGTGCACATGGAATAGTCCCCAGAACTGATCACATGCTAGGCCACAAAACAAGTGTCAACAAACTTAAGAGGATAGAAATTATATTATTTTTTCTTTACAACAGTATAAAATTAGAAATTAATTACAAGAAGAAAAATTAGAGAAAACCAAGCACATGGAGACTAAACAGCATGCTACTAAGAAACCAATGGGTCAAAGAAGAAATTAAAGAAGAAATCAGAAAATAACTTTAGACAAATGTAAATAAAGGCACAACTTCCCAAAATCCATGTGAAGCAGCAAGAGCAGTTTTTAGAGGGAAGATTCGAGCAATACAGGCCTACCTCAAGAAAGAAGAAAATCTCAGATAAACAACCTAACCTACCATCTATAGGAATGAGGAAAATAAGAACAAACCAAGAAAATAATAAAGAACAGAGAGGAAATAAGAGAGAGAGGAAAACTTGATACAAAAGATCAATGAGACCAAGAGCTAGGTTTATGAAAAGATAAACACAACTCATAAGCCAGGCTCATCAAGAAAAAAAGAGAAAGGATATCAATGAAGAAAATAAGAAATGAAAGAGGAGAAATGTTTAACTGTTATCACAGAGCTTAAAAAATCATAGACAAGACTACAAACAGTTATGTGCCAACAGTGAGACGAAATGGATAAAGTGCTAGAAACATATGATCTTCCAAGACTGAATCAGGAAGAAATGGACAATGAACAGACTGATCACTAGTAGTGTACCTGAGATACTAATCAAAACACTCCAGGCACACGGAAGTCCAGAACTAGTTGGCTTCACAGTGGAATTCTACCAAACAGCGTGAATTGTACCAAACAATGTAAAGTATAATGTAAACTGGTGCAGCCACTATGGAAAAGAATATGGAGGTTCCTCAAAAAGTTTAAAACATAACTACCATATGATTCAGCAATTTCATTCCTGGGCATTTATCTGAAGAAAACCAAAAAACCACTAATTGGAAAAAATATATGCACCCCTATGTTCATTGCAACACTATTTACAATAGCTGAGGTATGGAAGCAATTTAAGTGCCCACCAATAGATATATGGGTAAAGAAGATGTGGTATATGTGTATATATATTACCCAGCCATAAAAAATAATGAAATCTTGCCATTTGTGACAACGCAGATGGACCGAGAGGGTGTTATACTAGTGAAATAGTCAGAGAAACAGAAATACTTTATGATTTCACCTATAAGTGGAATGTATAAAACAAACCAAAAAACATAAGACAGAAACACAATTACAGATAAAGAGGATACACAGCTGCTTACCAGAGGGGAAGGAGGTCAGCGAAGAGGAGAAGTAAGTGGGGGTACAGACTTCCAATTGCAAAATAAATGAGTATTATGTATGAAATGTACAGTATGGGGGATATAGTGAATAATTAGGCAATATCTCTGAATGGTGACAGACTGTAACTAGACTTATCACTGTGAAATGTATAGGGCTTCCTAGGTGGCACAGTGGTGAAGAATCTGCCTGCCAGTGCAGGGGACATGGATTCGATCCCTGCCCCAGGAAGATCCCACATGCCTCAGAGCAACTAAGCCCGAGTGCCACAACTATTGAGCCTGTGCTCTAGAGCCTGTTAGCCACAACTATTGAGCCTGTGTGCCACAACTACTGAAGCCCTCATGCCTAGAGGTTGTGCTCCACAACAAGAGGAGGCACCACAATGAGGAGCCCACTTACCACAATGAAGAGTAGCCCCCGCTCACTGCAAATAGAGAAAGACCGTGTGCAGCAACAAAGACCTAACATAGCCAATAAATAAAAACTAATTAATTAATTAAAAAAAAGAAATGTGTAGATGTATCGAATCACTGTTTTGTGAAATAAGAACTAACATATTGTTCAGGTCAATTATATTTCAAAAACAAACATAAAATCTCATATAAAAAGAGATCAGATTTGCAGTTAGCAGAGGTGGGGAGTGGGTGGAGGGGAATTGGATGAAGGCAGTTAAAAGGTACCAACTTCCAGTTACAAGATAAATAACTACTATGGGTGTAATTACAACATGATAAATATAATTAACACTGCTGCATATTGTATATGAAAGTTATTAAGAAAGTAATCTTGAGTTCTCATCACAAACAAAAATTTTTTTTCTATTTCTTTAGTTACCTATCCTATGTAAGGTGATATATGTTCACTAAATTTTATAGTCATTGTTTCATGATGTATGTAACTCAAATAATTACTCTGTACACCTTAAACTTATACAGTGCTGTATGTCAACTATATCCCAATAAAAGATGAAAAAAAATGAAAAAAATAAAGGTAACATACTAAAAGAAATAAAAGGAAAAAAGAAAGATGGGTTATGCCTGGAAAGCAATACGTAAAAATGAAAACAAGCAAAACAGGCAGACAGAGACATCTATGGAGTATTAACTAAAATGTCTAGTGTTCAATAGTAAGACATAAAAAGAAACATGAAAACATGTTCATACTAGGGTGTGAAGAATCCATAGGAATTGTCTTCAAGTATTCGGAGATGTTGTACTTTTCAAACAAAGAATTCAAAAGAGCTACTTCAAGTATGATGAAAGAACGGAAGTTGGCCTCCTCCACCTTATCCCTCTAACTGACTCCAATCAGCAAGGATTGCCCTGGGGGAAGCTTGTGCACATGCCTGCACCCTAGCTTCAGTGGCTCTGCCTGCAGGATGGGACCCTCGATTACCTGGCTGTGACAGCCACCAGGGTTCGCATTCACCAGTCCCAGAGAACCTTATCAAGCAAGGAAGCAGTTTTTAACTGGCTATCCTCCTGGGGCTCAGAGCAGAGGAAGCAAACACAAATAACCATCTTTTAGTCTTTTCCTGAAAAGGCTCTACTTGCATACTTTAAAATTCACTGCAAGTGTCAAGCTTCTAATTCAGCATCCTTCTCTGGGATGACTGAGAGCCTCCCCAGAAACCAGAAAAGCCTGTGACCCATGCTCTGCCCTCTTCCTCAAGCCCACTCCAAGTTGCCAGTGTCTCCCCACAAGAAGCTTGTCCACATATCCCCAGGCTTTTGTGGCTGCCACCAAAGAGAGAGGCCATCGGATGTTTTGACAGCCAATAGGCTTTGCTTTCATGAGCCCACGTACTGTAGCAAACAATGAAGCAGTTCTTAATGGGCACAGGAGCAACCCCTCCTACTTATTCACAACTATACAGGCCCAGAAGGAACAGGCAAAAATGTCAATTATCAGTTTATCCCTGGAAGGGGCTTAACTACATACTTTCCCAGCTTCCAATCAACCTTCCAACAGGTGCTGCCTGTGACCCTCCCCTTTGGGACTCTGAGGGGCCCTTGAACATCCTCAACTACTGAGAGGTACCAAGAACAAAGAATGTGGCTTAAATAATCACAGGGTTTGAGAGGCCATCAAGAACCAGGCTGAGCTGATTGATGAGCTTCATCTTCCATGTGAAACCAGCCTGTCAAGACTGGGAGATGTGGCTGTCTTCCCTAATGTGCAGAACCAACAGAGAGTGAAGGAAATTGAAGAAACAGAGGACGATGTTCCAAACAAAAGAATAAGATAAAACTCCAGAAACAGATTTTATTGCTATGGAGAGAAGTCATTTAAACAGATACAGAGTTTGAAATAATGGTTATAAACATGTTCACCAAGATCAGGAGACCAATTCATGAACAAGGCAGCAATTTCATTGAAGAGATAGGAAATTTTTTTTTTAAAAGCGCCAAACAGAAATCACAGCTCTGAAGAATGCAACAATTGACTGAAAAATTCAACAGAGGGGTTCAACAGCACACTAGTGGAAGAAAGAATCAGCAGGCTCAGGAGAAAACAATGGAATTCACCTCATCAGAGGAAAAGCAAAAAGAAAAACAATGAAAATTAGTGAGGAGAGTTAAGGAGCCTACCTTAAGGGACACCATCAAGTGGACCAAGGATATGCATTACAGGGGTCCCCAAAGGTGAAGAGGCAGAGAAAGGGGCAGAAAGTTTATTCAAAGAAATGATACCCAGCAAAGTTGTCCTTCAGAATTGAAGGAGAGAGAGGATTTTCTAGACAAGCAAAAGCTGAAGGAGTTCATCGCCCTAGATCATCAGCCTTATAAGAAATGTTAAAGGGAGCTCTACAAGCTGAAATGAAATGAGGCTAATTAGTCAAAGGAAAATATATCACAGTAAAAAACTCCTTGGCACAGGTATACAGTTATACTCAGAGTACTCTAACCTTGTAATGGTGGTGAGCAAAGCATGTACATAACATATCACCTGTATCTCATATATGTGTATCACTTATAATTCCAGTATGAAGGTCAAAAGATAAAAGTATTAACAATAACTAACTACAAAAAGAACTAAAGGAATCATGTTTAAAGAATTAGATGAAGATATGATAAGTCAACACATAGAGAAACAATAAAGAGCTACAAATTATAAAAAAGGAAGCAAATATAAATTCTGCAACTGCAAACTAAAGTAAGCAAAATGAAAACCTGATTGAGGGGTTTGACAGCACATGTGAGATGGCAGAAGAAAGAATCTGTAAACTTGAAGGCGGATGGATAGAAACCAATGTAAACAAACGAAGAGAAAAGATTTTGAGGAAAAATGAACTAAGGGGATGATTAAGCACAGCAGCATGTGTGGAAAAGTCTCAGAAAGCAGGGAGACAAAGGAGAGGAAGAAAATACACCTGTAGACATCATGACGGAAAACTTACCAAATTTAATGGAAAACATGAATCTACAGAGTCAATGTTTACCTCTAGAAAAATGAAAGTAACCTGAGCCACTCTAAGACACATGAGGGTGAAACGGTAGAAGAGTCAAACTGTAGGAAAAGCAAGGAAAACTCTTCAAAGTTGTAAGAGAAAAACTTTCTCCATGTTCGAGGGGACTGCAGTCAAATTAATCACTGACTTCCAATCAGAAACAGTAGAGGGAAGGCTGTGAGATGACATGTTCAAAGAGCTGAAAGAAAAACACTGTCAACCAAGGATTCCATGCCTAGAAAATCTATCCTTCAAAAAAGAAGCAAAAGGAAGATATTCCCAGGTAAAAAGACCAGGAGAAGTGGCTGTGAGTGATTCCTCTTATAACAATAAGTGAAGGAAGCCTTTTGAACTCAGAAAAATGAAACTTGATTCCCAGATTTGAAAATGCTGGATTCATTTGTTAAATGATGTGTGTGTATCTGTAGAGAATGTTCCAAAAGTTTTTGTGCAGTTTATTGATTTCAGAAACAAGGATGCTGTCAACTTATCAAAAATTTATTTTGAAGGTTTATTTCAATTTGTTTTATATTTCACAGCTTTACACATTTCAATAAGTATTGATTTAATTTTAAGTCCCTGTAGCTGTATATAGCAAATATGTTATACAAGTTCTACGATTTTTTTCCATGTTTGCAAAACTCACATGGCTAAAGAAGTATTAAAGACATTTAAGTGCTCTATCTGGGTTGATGCAAGGCAGAAATATACTATGTGTAAAATTTGGAGTCCCAGACAAGGGCATCCTGAGAAGAAAACTTCTGGAATTAACTAAAATTACAGGGACAACTTCAGATTTTTAAAAGCTATTGCTGGGGCTCAAGTAGAACTCTCAAAAGAACAAGGAACCAAGTTTTGTCTGAGTTCCAGGTGGAATGAATCAAAACTTGACTAGTGTCTATGTCTAGCAGGATGAGGAGGTAGTTAGGGAAGGCTCAGAGAAGGTAGATGAATGGAGCTGTGGGGCTGGATGGCTGGGGAGGGGTCAGGGTCCAGGCTCCTCCTCTATTACTCCCTCCCCACCCTCAGGAGCCCTTTGTGACCAGACCACAGCTCTGTGATGTGGGCCTAGGACTTTAGTCCCCAAGTACACACCCTGTGCTCAGTTGCCTGAGGGCAGCCGTGTGATTCAGAAGATGGAGACTCCTCTCTTTATTCTGAAAAGCGCTTTTCATAATTGGCTGAACTCCAGCTCCACTGCCTGGGCGATTGACACGATCCTTGCCTTGCTCTGTGCGCTGGGGTTCTTTTACCTCTTACTTCCCTACCTCCAGAAGAATCCATCCTTACCACCTCCTAGGAAACATGGAAACATCAGGAAGGTAAGGAACCTTTGGCCCAGGCCCACGAGCACATGACTCCCTCTTCTTTTCTATTATTATTTCCACTTCTCTGAATCAACTAGAGAGACTCCTGAGGGGGGAAAGAATAGGACACCTATTCCCAAGAAAGAACGGAACATCTCCCCTCTATGGACAAGCCAGGGCTCGGCAGGGGACAGAGGGAACACTAGGATTTCCATCCAAAGACCTCAGAGCAGGTGTCCAGGTGTGGCCGAGGGCTCCAGGGCAAGTCCCAAACTCAGTGACCAGAGGCCCAGGACTGGACACTGAGTTCAGTCTCAGCCAGAGGACAGGCCCCTGAGCACTGGGTCACCAGCCGTGAACAAGGGTCTCGGATGCGGGCTGATCTGCTGGCAGTGCTGAGGCCCTGAGAGCCTCGTGCAGGGGCTGGAGGGGGACCCTGTCCTCAGGAAGCAGAGACCGACCTGATGGAGCTCAGATGAACCCCTAGGTCTGAGAATGTGTATGTTTCTTGAGCAGAGAAACAGTGATGAAAGAAATCGTGGATGAATCTCACATTGAAAATCCTTCTTTAAGTTCTTCAAAGAAGGAAAACAACATATTTTATCTGCTTTCAAAGTGAAAGAAATATCACAGAACTCAGTGAAATGTTGAAGGTCATATTCTATATGGACAGAGTGGCTGATGCTTGTCTAGAGAGGGAGACTGAGAACTGGGTCCCAGGTCCTCGTTTTTTTCTCTCTCTCAGCGTCAAATGGAGCCAAGGGGGAGAAGCAGGAGGAGGAAGATAAGAGCTTTGAAAGGTAAGTTCTGCCATTCAGCCCTGTGTGCCCCGAGCGTGTGCCCACCTCTCTCGGCCCTGTGGGCCCAGCTCTATGGGCTCCGAGGACGCCAGTGGCAGGGCCTGTCCCTCAGGAAACAGAACCCCAGGGAGGCTCCTGGGAAGGAGAGCAGAACCCAGATATGTCCCAGATTCCAGGTGCAGAAGGAAGCCATGAGGGGCCTGGAAAAGGGTGAGGCCCAGCAGAGGCATGTGGGCTGCTATGGACCCAAAGCTCCTGGCCTGGGAGGTGGGACCTCCAGGTCTGCCCACGGACAAGTTGCGTCGCTTTACCGAGATGCCGCTGTGAGGTGAGCCCTGCCCACTCTCTCCCACAGTGAGGTTGTGAGCGCAGCAAGGGGTAATGGATAAGGAAGCACTTTGTAAATGAGAAAGCCTTTCATGAGCTTGGCCATCACTGTCAGGGACCATATGGCCTTGGACGCTGGTGCTTGGCCTCCAAACTCCCAATGGTGTCCCCTAAAGGGACTCTGCACTCAGCCTCCTGTTAAGACCCCTAGGCACCTGCCTTCCCCACCATGATCCAGTCTGCTCATTTGCAGCTTGCAGAGATTGCCTGGAGGAGGCGCAGGAAGAGATTTGGGACCTGTTGGCACTTATGCAAAGGTAAAGAATCTTCCCCTCCTCTCCTGGGTTCTTCTTCCTCCCAGAGCCTGTGATGTCACCCAGGGCTGCAGGCAGCCTGGGGCTGAGCTGGGAGGGGAGCCCTGGGGGCAGGGTATGGCTAAAGCCCTGGGGGGAGGGACCACAGGAGCACTGTGAGGTCAGCATGGGGGCCCTGGAGGGCGGTGGGCTGCAGGTGCCCACCCCTGCCTGGCCGGCCCAGCCCTCCTGGCTGCAGCTTGTGCCTCGTGTCTCCTGCAGCCACATGGGGAGGCTCCCGGACAAGGGCCGCTTTCAACAGCTCTGCTGTCAAGAGTCCCAGCGAGGTGTGCAAAGCAGCGGCCACGGCAGCCCACCAGCCATGCAGGGGAGAGACAGCTCCTCTGACTGAGCGGCCTCTACCTCGGGCCTCCACCCTGTCTCCAGGCTCAGTGAACTCCTCAGGTTCATAAACACATCCCTGAGAACCTCTCACCCACCTGAGTCTTTCCTTCCCCTGGACGGCCTTTCACCCCGGCCACTGGCTCTTTCCCCTTCCCCGCCATGCCCCCCAGATGCAGGGCCCTGCCCTCCACCTCCCACAGCCTCCTCTGCCTCACCCCCACCAGGCTCCATGCTGAGCCTCACTCAGGGTGACTCCACAACACTCGCCCAGGGCACCATCCCACCCATCTCGTCTCCACACTCCCCTCCAAGACCGGCCATCGCAGGCCTTGTCCGTTCACGCTGTCCCACTTCAGCCCTGTCTTGGGGGCAGGTGGCTGTGAAAGTCTGGAGCCCTGCCACCTTGACACACTTCGAGTCCTGGCAAGAGCACCTTTCCCACCACCCACCAGAGGCCTCGTTTTTGAGAGACCCCACAAACAGGCAGGGAGAGCCTGGTAGCCTCTCTTTTGCCAACCCAGAGGTGCACAAGCTGCTGGAGATACTCATCACCAAGAGGGTAGAATTGAAGCGTTGGAAGGAGAAGGAAAAGTCAGGCTACCACCTTAATTCTTTGGGGAAGAGCATCCAATCTCTGGGTGACAAGCAGGACACCTTGGGTCACCAACACTTCTGGAGCCTAAAAGGCAAACCAGAACAGCTGCTTGGTCCCGAGAAGCCCGCATACCCTGACACTTTGGGGGACCATCTACAGAAGACACGTAGCCAGCTCTTCTGGGGTCTCCCCTTTCTGCACAGCGAGTCTCTGGTGGCTACAGCCACGGTAGCTGGTTCCCCTCTAGAGTTACGCCCTGTTGCTTTCAATGAAGACACTAACAAGGTAGGTTTCCATTTTCCACATAAAGTAACATCACGACTGTCATTGGCGCAGCCCTTGAGCCACCCTGTGGCCCAGTCTCCACCTCAATCCTGGACTCCAACAATCCCCCAACATCAACCACCACCTCGGGCTCACAAGGAGACCCAGGCCCAACCCCAACCCTTGACGCCAACCATTCTTCAGTGTCAGCTGACACCTCAGGCTCAGTTGGAGACCACTGCCCAGCTCACACGCTCTTTCCCAATCAGTCCAGTTTTTTCTCAATCCCAGATTGGGTCCCGTGACGTATCTTGCCCTACCGTTCAAAATAAGGCACAATCTTGCTTCCCCAAAACATTTCATGATCTAGAAAATCACTTCTTGAAAAAGAAAATAGAAAGTGGGAGAACTTTACCTTCTATGGTGAAAAGATCTCAGGAAGTCTTTAGCCAAGTCACTCCCAGCCTTTCCAAGGAGAACAGATCTTTCCAGGCCCAGAACTCTCCCTCCATCCTTCCTGGGCATTTGCTGAGCCCTGAGGTTCAGGAGAAATTGGAGTGCCACATTCCAAAAAGACTCATGCAGCAACAAAGTGGCCTACCCTGCAGAATCCAAGCATCTCAGAAACTGATGCAGCCTCAGGATGAAACCCCAAGGTCTTGTCAGGCACAGGACAAAAAGGCGCCCTCAAGGCCCTCGGCAGGTACAGGCAAAAGCAGCCAGGATGCACAGAAGATGGGGGCCAGGTGCCCAGCAAGGATCCTGGGAGGAAAAGACCTGAGCCAGGCTGTAGGGCAGAGTGTGGGGAGGATCCTAAAAGATCTGTACATGGCCTCAGCCAGCCCCCCAGAGAAGGTTCCAAGAGTGAAGCCTGAGTCAGAAAGACAGTTGGGCCCAGGCAGGACGCCTCCAGAAGAAGGCTCGGGAGGCCCTGTGGGCAGGAAGGCAGAGCAGACCAGTGAGAATCAGATCCGTGTCCATGTCCATCGTTCGCGGCTTGCTGCCACCCATGTCTTAGACCTTCCTGCAGAGTCACATGCTCATAAGGAAACAGAAGATGCAGCCTCCTCTCAGGATGGGGGAGCCTCCATGGACACCTCCCATGTGTCTCTTGTCCTCAGCCCTTATATTCAACAGGAGCTGGAGGCACATCTTATAAGGTTTCGGGTGAGGCACAGGTGGAGCCTAACCCTCAAGGTCCTCAAGTTCCTATGTACCTTGAAGTTGAAAAAGGCTCACCCCATACCCCTTCCAGGGACCACCTTGAAAGCCACCTGTGAATCTACGGCCCACCCAAAAGTCCAGTTAACTGAGGCCTTGCAAAACCCTCCTCAGCCCCATCCGGGAGAGAAAGTGATAACAACAGAGGCAGTTCCCCCTGTGGAGAGTCCCTTCGCTGTCCCCTCATGGGCAAGTGAGGAAACCCAGGGGGGCCTGGGAGGGCCCGCACCTGGCAACGTCCATACACCCTCAGAGGCCCCTGTGACTCGACAGGAGGACAAGCCACCATCGCAGACCCCCACCTACACGTTTGTGGGCAGAATCTGGCATAATGGGTTTGTCGTGGGGGCTGCCAAAGACAGCCTGGAGCCCAGTCCACGTCCAGCAATGGCCAGGAAGGAGCCACAGGAGGAGGCTGGGGGACGGGCCTCCCCGGATTCCTGCTCTAGCGTGACTGTGGTGGATCTCGATGCAGGGTCCCCATCTGCCAGGGCCCAAGAGGCCGTGGAGGGGGACCCTGCTTCGAAAGTCACCTTTGAAGCGAGTACGCTCATCAAATCCCAAATCATTAAGGATTGGAGGAGCTCACGGTCTCCAAGGGCCAATAAAAGCCCCTCATCAAATATAAAGCCTTTTGCCTCAAATCCAGAAGATCTATACTCTGAGGCGCAGTTTCGTAAACTTGAGGTCCAAGGGTTCACAGACCGGCAGAAACAAGCCCCACATCAGGCTTCCTAACCTGGGGGTCCAGCAACGCGAGGAGGAATCCCCAGAGAATCAGACTTTGAAAGCCAGTGGGATTTGATTGCAGGACCTCCACAGGACTGGGGGAAACGGAGACTCCACTCTTGCAGGGCACACAAAAATGTGTGCTCGCCAGGACCCAGGGGAAAGGAACAGTGACCCCATAGGAGACTGAACCAGACCTACCTGCTGGTGTTGGAGGGTTGCCTGCAGTGGTGGGGGGCAGCTGTGGCTCACGGAGGAGACAGGAGAACTGGCAGCAGGGGTTCTTAGAAGTGCTCATTAGCATGAGCCCTTCCAGAGTCCACCATTAGCTAGCTCCACCAAAGAGCCTGTAAGCTCCAAGGCTGGGTCACCTCAGGCCAAACGACCACCAGGGTGGGAACACAGCCCCACCCATTGGCAGACAAGCAGATTAAAGTGTCACTGAGCTCCATCCACCAAATCAGATTAAAGTTTTACCGAGCTCCACTCACCCAGCCCAACCCACCATCAGTCCCTCCCATCGGGAAGCACCCACGAGCCTCCTAGACAGCTTCCTCCACAAGAGGGCAGACAGCAGAATTAAGCAGTATCAGCACTATTTCATCTTGTGGAACTGAAAATCACAGCCACAGAAAGACAGAGAAAGTGAAAAGGCAAAAGACTTTGTACCAGATGAGGGACAAGATAAAACCCCAGAAAAACAACTAAATGAAGAGGAGATAAGCACTCTTCTGGAAAAAGAATTCAGAATAATGATGGTGAAGATGATCCAGGACTTTGAAAAAAGATTGGATGCAAAGATCAAAAAGTTGCAAGAAAAGTTTACCAAAGACCTAGAAGAATTAAAGAGCAAACAAACAGAGATACGCAACACAATAACTGAAATGAAAGATACACTGGAAGGAACCAATAGCAGATTAACTGAGGCAGAAGGATGAATAAGTGACCTGGAAGACAGAATGGTGATACTCACTGATGTGGAAAAGAATAAAGAAAAAAGAATGAAAAGAACTGAAGACAGCCTAAGAAACCTCTGAGACAATGTTAAACACACCAACATTCGCATTATAGGGGCCCCAGAAGGAGGAGAGAGAGAGAAAGGACCTGAGAAATTACTGGAAGAGATTATAGTTGAAAACTTCCCTAACATGGGAAAGGAAACAGCTACCCAAGTCCAGGAAGCGCAGAGAGTCCCAGGCAGGATAAACCCAAGGAGAAACACGCCAAGACATAGAGTAGTCAAATGGACAAAAATTAAAGACAGAGAAAAGTTATTAAAAGCAACAAGGGAAAAACGACAAATAACATACAAGGGAACTCCCATAAGGGTAACAGCTGATTTCTCAGCAGAAACTCTACAAGCCAGAAGGGAGTGGCACAATATATTTAAAGTGATGACCGAGAAGAACCTGCAATCAAGAATACTCTACCCAGCAAGGATCTCATTCAGATTCGAGGGAGAAATCAAAAGCTTTACAGACAAGCAACAGCTAAGAGAATTCAGCACCACCAAACCAGCCGTACAACAAAAGCTAAAAGAACTTCTCTAAGCGGGAAACAGAAGAGAAAAGGACCTACAAAAACAAGCCCAAAACAATTAAGAAAATGGGAATAGGAACATACATATTGATAATCACCTTGAATGTAAATGGACTAAATGCATCAACCGAAAGACACAGACTGGCTGAATGGATACAAAAACAAGACCCATATATATGCTGTCTCCAAGAGACCCACTTCAGACCTAGCGACACATACAGACGGAAAGTGAGGGGATGGAAACAGATATTCCATGCAAATGGAAATCAAAAGAAAGCTGGAGTAGCGATATTCATATCAGATAAAATAGACTTTAAAATGAAAAATGTTACAAGAGACAAGAAAGGACACTACATAAAGATTGAGGGATCCATCCAAGAAGAAGAGATAACAATTATAAATATATATGCACCCAATGTAGGAGCACCCCAACACATAAGGCAAATGCTAACAACTTTGAAAGAGGAAATCGACAGTAACACAATCATAGTGGGGGACTTTAACACCCCACTTACACCAATGGATAGATCATCCACACAGAAAATTAATAAGGAAACACAAGCTTTAAATGACACAATAAATCAGCTGGATTTAATAGACATCTATAGGACATTACATCCAAAAACAGCAGATTACACATTCTTCTCAAGTGCACATGGGACATTCTCCAGGATAGATCACATTTTGGGTCATAAATCAAGCCTTGGTAAATTCAAGAAAATTGAAATTGTATCAAGCATCTTTTCTGACCACAATGCTATGAGATTAGAAATCAATTACAGGAAAAAAACCATAAAAAACACAAACACATGGCGGCTAAGCAATACGCTACTAAAGCACCAACAGATCACTGAAGAAATCAAAGAGGAAATCAAAAAATACCTAGAGACAAATGACAATGGAAACACAACGATCCAAAACCTATGGCATGCAGCAAAGGCAGTTCTAAGAGGGACGTTTATAGCGATACAATCCTACCTCAAGAAACAAGAAACATCCCCAATAAACAATCTAACCTTACACCTTAAAAAACTAGAGAAAGAAGAGCAAACAAAACCCCTAGTTAGTAGACGGAGAGAAATCATAGAGATCAGAGCAGAAATAAATGAATGAGAGACAAAGAAAACAATAGCAAAAATCAATAAAACTAAAGGCTGGTTCTTTGAGACGATAAATAAAATCGATAAACCTCTAGCAAGACTCATCAAGAAAAAGACGGAGAGGACTCAAATCATTAAAATTAGAAAGGAAACAGGAGAAGTTACAACGGACACCACATAATAAAAAGCACCATAAGAGATTACTACAAGCAACTATATGCCAATAAAATGGACAACATGGATGAAATGGACAGATGCTTAGAAAAGTATAACCTTCCAAGACTGAATCAGGAAGACATAGAACATATGAACAGACCAATCACAAGGAATGAAATTGAACCTGTGATGAAAAATCTCCCAACAAACAAAAGTCCAAGACCAGATGGATTCACAGGTAAATTTTATCAAACATTTAGAGAAGAGCTAACACCCATCCTTCTCAAACTCTTCCGAAAAATTGCAGAGGAAGGAACAATGCCAAACTCATTTTATGAAGCCACCATGACCCTGATACCAAAACCAGACAAAGACACTACAAAAAAAGAAAACTACAGACCAATATCACTGGTGAATTTAGATGCAAAAATCCTTAACAAAATACTAGCCAACAGAATCCAACAACACATTAAAAGGATCATCCACCATGATCAAGTGGGGTTTATCCCTGGACTGCAAGGATTCTTCAACATACGCAAATCAATCAATGTGATACACCACATTAACAAACTGAAGGATGAAAACCACATGATCATCTCAATAGATGCAGCAAAAGCTTTTGACAAAATTCAACACCCATTTATGATAAAAGCTCTCCAGAAGGTGGGCATAGAGGGAACCTATCTCAACATAATAAAGGCCATATGTGACAAACCCACAGCAAACATCATTCTCAATGGTGAAAAACTGGAAGCATTCCCTCTAAGATCAGGAACAAGACAAGGATGTCCACTCTCACCACTACTATTCAACATCGTCTTGGAAGTCCTTGCCACCGCAATCAGAGAAGAAAAAGAAATAAAAGGAATCCAAACTGGAAAAGAAGAAGTCAAACTGTCACCTTTAGCAGATGACATGATACTATACATAGAAAATCCTAAAGATGCCACCAGAAAACTACTTGAGCTAATCAATGAATTTGGTAAAGTTGCAGGATACAAAATTAACACACAGAAATCTCTTGCATTTCTACACACCAACAATGAAAGATCAGAAAGAGAAATTAAGGAAACAATCCCATTCACCATTGCAACAAAAAGAATCAAATACCCAGGAATAAACCTAACCAAGGAGGCAAAAGACCTGTACTCAGAAAACTATAAGACACTCATGAAAGAAATCAAAGAAGACACAAACAGATGGAGGGATATACCATGTTCTTGGATTGGAAGAATCAACATTGTGAAAATGACTATACTACCGAAAGCAATTTACAGATTCAATGCAATCCGCATCAAATTACCAATGGCATTTTTCACAGAACTAGAACAAGGAATTTTACGATTTGTATGGAAATGCAAAAGACCTCGAATAGCCAAAGCAATCTTGAGAAGGAAAAATGGAGTTGGGGGAATCAGGCATCCTGACTTCAGGCTATACTACAAGGCTACAGTGATCAAGACAGTATGGTACTGGCACAAAAACAGAAATACAGATCAATGGAACAGGATAGAAAGCCCAGAGATAAACTGTGGTCAACTCATCTCTGACAAAGGAGGCAAGGATATACAATGGAGAAAAGGCAGCCTCTTCAATAAGTGGTGCTGGGAAAACTGGACAGCTACATGGAAAAGAATGAAATTAGAACACTTCCTAACACCACACAAAAAAATAAACTCAAAATGGATAAAAGACCTAAATGTAAGGCCAGACACTATAAAACTCCCAGAGGAAAACACAGGAAGAACACTCTTCAACATAAATAACAGCAAGATCTTTTTTGATCCACCCCCTAGAATAATGGAAATAAAAACAGAAATAAAATAAAAAAGTGGGACCTAATGAAACTTCAAAGCTTCTGCACAGCAAAGGAAACTATAAGCAAGACGAAAAGACAACCCTCAGAATGGGAGAAAATATTTGCAAACGAATCAACAGACAAAGGATTAATCTCCAAAATATACAGTTCATCCAGCTCAATATCAAAAAAATAAACAACCCAATCAAAAAATGGGCAGAAGACCTAAATAGGCATTTCTCCAAAGAAGACAGACCGATGGCCAAGAAGCACATGAAAAGCTGCTCAACATCACTAATTATTAGAGACATGCAAATCAAAACGACAATGAGGTATCACCTCACACCGGTTAGAATGGGCATCATGAGAAAATCTACACACAGTAAATGCTGGAGAGGGTGTGGAGAAAAAGGAACGCTCCTGCATTGCTGGTGGGAATGGAAATTGATACCGCCACTATGGAAAACAGTATGGAGGTTCCCTGCAAAACTAAAAATAGAACTACCATATGACCCATCAATCCCATTCCTGGGCATATACCCAGAGAACACCATCATTCAAAAAGACACATGCACTCCAGTGTTCATGGCAGCACTATTTACAATAGCCAGGACATGGAAGCAACCTAAATGTCCATCAACAGATGAATGGATAAAGAAGATGTGGTACACACATACAATGGAATATTACTCAGCTGTCAAAAGCAATGAAACTGGGACATTTGGAGAGACATGGATGGACCTGGAGACTGTCATACAGAGTGAAGTGAGTCAGAAAGAGAAAAACAAATATTGTATATTAACACATATATGTGGACTATAGAAAAATGGCACAAATCAACCGGTTTGCAAGGCAGAAATCGAGACACAGATGTAGGGAACAAACATATGGACACCAAAGGGGAAAGTGGGGAGGGTTGGGGCGGGAATGAATTGGGAGACTGGGATACCAAATTGTACACTCTAAATAGATGCAGTTTGCTGTAAAAAATAAACAAATAAAAAGTTTAAAAAAATCAAAAAAAGAAATCTTTAAAGAGCATGATTGTATCACTCTATTCACTGTACGGTTTATAAATCATGTCAAATTGTCAGCTTCCTCATTTGTAACTTAAGGGGATTCGACTAGATGTCTTCTAAGATATCTGCCAGGCCTAAAAGACTTTCAGCCTATGAACGATACAGCCCCGACACCTAATAAGTACGAAAACAATGGACCATGTCTATTGTAAATCAAAAAGACTCTGACTTTGAGTGTCATAATATGATCATCAGAGCACGGCCTTCTCATTAAAGAAACTTGATTACAACCCTGGTTGGGTCTCATTTTCCTCATGTGCAACGTGGGAATAATAACAAAGTTCCCAAATGATTGGAAAAGGGCTGAAATGTGTGAAATGTGATAACATATCTGAAGGCCTTCACGTGTTGGCTGGCATGGCGTAGATGCCTCCTAAATGATAGTTTTCTCAATAATCTGAGACCTGATCAGTATATTTGCCAGACTGCACAGGACTGTTGTTTGCAGTCCCTGGATCTAAACTCCCACTTTGAACCCTGCAGCTGGAAGTGGGGGGTGACCTTTGTGAAGACTGAGCCATTTCAGCTTGGGGAAGTTGAGACAGGGGTGTGGTTGGGACCTGAGTGTGCAGCCTGGGTGACTAGGTCTTCTGGGCGGGGGAACTGGGCAGCACAGGGCACACAGGAGAAGCCTGGCTGTGTGTTTCCCTTTGCTCCTGCTTGCTCACCTGCCCACCAATCTTTCTTCCTCCTCCCCTCCCTTCCTTCAGAAAAAAATGTAACATTATTGACTCCATGGCAGTCTCCATACTTGGCACCGGAGTTTGAATATTAAGTAAGCTTGGTGCTGACCTTAAGGAGCTTATCATCTCATAGGGGTGGCAGATAATAATAAAAATCTCAAGCCCACATGCTCAGCCCTGAACACAGGGTAGATGGATGGTGACAACACAAGCGGGCTTTGCCTGAGCAGCACCTGGGGTTTCAACATGGCACCAAACTTCAAGCAGCCTTCTAATTGGTCCCATGCATTCCACGATAGACCATGATTACAAAATCTACCTTCATGACAAGAAATGTCACCCAGTTTAACAGAATTTACATCGCAGAGACATTTTTTGGAAATGCTATATGGACTGTTATTCTGTCGCAATGTTCTATATCAATGATGTTTTAAAAAGTACGCTCACCTGTTAACTAGCTTGCTTTCCATTTCTGGATATACTCCGGAATGCCTCAGATAAAATTCCTAAGTATAATTACTGCTGACCTTACCAGGTGTAATAGGTTTAGTCGCTCCATGGGAGGTACAAAGGGAAAATATAGCAGACATGAACAAAAAGCCTTTGCTATGATGAGTATTCACTACTTTTAGTATCTGCTTAGTGGTGGAAATGTTTTATTAGATCCACCCATAAAGATGTGGAAGGCATAGTGGGTGCACTGCAGGACAGGGTGAGAGAAAGCTTCTCAAAGGTAATTCCCCCATGGAAATGTTTCTTTCTGACAGCAGTAGATTTTGCTCTGGTGGTCAAGAAGCATTTGGGGTAGGGAGGCGAGCATCCCATCAGGAACTGCACGTGGAGAAATCAATAGCCTGGCTCCTCTAGTAGAGAACTTCTAGGAACTGAGCTTGCCAAAGAGAAGTGTGTGAAGTAAGGAGAGGACGGAAATGAGACTTACGACCAGATCACATCAGGAAGGGTGTAGACCATGCTTAAGAATTAGGAACAGCAACTCAACAACAGAAAAACAAAACAAAGCAAAACAAAGACAGATTAAAAAACAAAGGACTTGACATTTCTCCAAAAAAGACGTACAAATGGCCAACAAACATGAAAAGATGCTCAGTTTCACTCATCACTAATTATTATTGTTATATTTACATGATATAATAATAATTACTATTATCAGATAATAGTCTCTGCTGGCATCACTACTCTTGCACTTTGGAGCCATTATTAAGTAAAATAAGGGTTACTTGAACACAGGTACTGAGATATCATGACTGTTGAGCCAATAACCAAGATGGCTGCTAAGTGACGAAGGGGTGGATTCGCTGGACAGAGGGATGATTCATGTCCTGTGTGGCTTGGAGTGGGATGGCTTGAGATTCCATCATGCTACCCAGAATGGCCCACAATTTAAAACGTATGAATTGTTCATTTCTAGAATTTTTCCATGGAATATTTTTGGACCACAGCTAGCTGAAACCACAGAAAGTGAGATCACAGACGGAGGGTGGGGAGGGGGGACTACTGTGATAAGTATTGCTGAAGATGTGGAAGAATTAGAACCCTTGTGCACGGTTGACGGGAATGGAAAATAGTGTAGCCACTATGGAAGACAGTAGGGACATATCTCAAAAATAGAATTATCATGTGATCCAATAATCCTACTTCTTGCTATTTATCCAAAAGAACTGAAAGCAGGATCTCGAAGAGGGATCTGTACACTTTTGCTCAAAGCAGCGTTATTCACAATAGCCAAGAGATGGCAGCAACCCACATGTCCACCAACGGATGAATGGCTCAACGAGATGTGGTGATATATACATGCGGTGGAACATTATTCAGTCTTAAAAAGGAAGTCCTGTCACATGCTACAGCATGGATGAACCTTGAGGATATTATGCTAAGTGAAACACGCCAGTCACAAGAGGACAGATGCTGCATGATTCCACTTACATGAGGTATTTAAAGTTGTTATACTCGTAGAGACAGAAAGTACAATAGTGATTATTAAGGACTGTAGGGAGAGGAAATGGGGAGTTGTTCAGTGGGTATAGGGTTTCAGCTCTGCAAGATGAAAAACTTCAAGAGATCAGTTGCACAACAATGTGCTTGCAGTCAATTAACACTACGGTGGTAAATTCCATGTTACGGTTTTGTATTTTTTTAACCACAAAGAAAAAAAGACAAAAAAGAACTGGGAAGTCTATTGAAAGTAATGGCCCATTCCCTGAAGCATTTTAAAGCTGGGAGGGACATGGCCACACTTGCATTTTTGACAGCAGCCTCTTGGGAATGTGTTTGATGGATTGGTCGTGGAACGGGCTGGAGCCTGGAGGGACCAGCTGGAGGACCTGCCATGGTCCAGATATGGGTTAATGATAGTGTGACCAGCCCAGAGAGAAACAAGAAGGAGATGTGACAGCATGCAGGAATGCAGGTGTGGCTGGGAACCACTGTGGTCATTCCTGAGGTGTGTCACATTCGACACTGTCCACCTGGGCAATTCTGAGCATTGTCCAGCTGGGTGTGTTGTTAACGTTGCCTGGAGAGGTCATCTGATTCAAGAGGGCTCCCTGTGAGAAATCACATTAACTGCTTGCTATTGTTTTTCTGTGTGACTGGGACAAGGGTCGTGTGTGTGTGTGTTTCTTTTTATTTTCTTCTTTTTCCTTTATTTTTTTTTTTTACCAATAGCATTAATTGATTCCCTTGAATACTATCATTCATATTCAAAGTTGCAGTTTTTCTAAAGTCAACGAGAGAAGAGTCCTGATTCAGGCAATATCTCTAGAAAGTCAGCAACTTTCCATTGATCTTTCTGTTATCTCCATTCTATGGAATTTCCCAGCAATGATATCATTCTCCAGAAAGGTATCCTAGGTGAAACCTTTCTGAATCTCCACATTTGAGAAAAACCATTGCAGTGAATGCTTTCCTTTGTACAAATACATTAACATGTGCGTTCTGGAGAGAAGTGTGTCACAATAAGCAGGTGAGAAGGATAGGTCACCTTGAAATTCAGGTGCTGGGGGGTCAAATAGGGTACTTTCAAGTGAGGGACTCTGCCAGGCATACCACGCTCTCGGCATAATGCAAATTCTGACTCAAAATAACATAGCTCTCTATATCGTTGGCTTTAGGGATTACTTGTGATATGCACATCATTGAATGCCAAAGGCCAAGAATAATTTCTTCTAAATGAATCATGAACGACCTTTGGTGAAATAATGGTGCTTGTTAAAATCATCTTTAATATTACAAGTTACAAATCATCAAATCTCTTGTTTTTGTCCTTTGATATTTCATTTACCATTTCCAAGCCTGGGTAAGTTATAATTCCTCTAAAGATGTCATAACTGCTTGTTTCTGTTTTCCGCTACTTTGCTAAGACTTGATTTATAGGTTTAATTGTTAAACCTATCTAAAGTTGTTTTTGCATAATGTACGTTAAATTATTTTTCAATATTGCTAGCATCAAGAAATAAATCCAGGAGGGGTTTTGCTTCTCGACAAAGCAGACAACGTGCACGTTTTCTAAAGTGCTTAGTATAGTGTAAATGTGAGGTAATTTAAGCTGGAGGAAACAATTTTTTTTCACTCCACCTCTCCCTTGGAAAACAGTAGTCACATATCTAATTTTCTTTAAAGGTACTTTTGGAGAGAATCCAGGAAAACCACCCTTTGTGAAACAGATGAATGTTTCATCGGAAAACTTGGCCCACTGAAAAAGAAAATTAACTACCAAGTATGTTTAAGTGTCTATGTTAGTTACTGTGGTACAAATTATATTCAATAGAAGTTTCCTGCTGAGAAAAATCATGAAGTACATAAGATGAAAGCCTTCACTGTGATTATTCTCTTCAGGAGCTAGAAAATAACTACTTAGAAAGATGATGCATGAGGGTAATTGCTGCTTAATGGAGAAAAACTGAGGAAAATACTTATAAGAGTGAAGAAGATATTTCCTAACCATCTGTCATTTAAAAATAAGAAACAAGAAAGAAAACTACGTTTTTCAGAAAGACTTGGAATTGATGCCAAAAATGATCCTCTAATGGGACACACACAAAAGAAGTTTCCATGCAGAAATCTGAGATTACTATGTGTAAAAGGTCCTGGTAGAGCCATCACTGAGGTGTGTTTTACTATGACACTCAATCACCTTTATTTGACATCTCTCCATAGCCGCAGTGGAAGAACACACCCAACTGAGATGTCAGTCATTAGAAGCAGGAGATGCCAGTAGAAAGACATTTCCTCCTCCCAGGAGAAGAAAAAAAAAAAAGGCCATGGAGAAAAGCAATCTTTTAATCTCCTCTTCTGTTTACTGCATTGAAGAAATATTAGTGAACTCATAAAGACCTATATTTGTGAGCAAATATAGACGTTATTCAGATATCATCTTATTGATGTTCTCTTCTACTGGAGCCAGCATTCTTAAGTCTATCAACATTAGCCCCTGCGATATGCCTGTCAGAGTTCTCCAGCCCTGCCTCGGAGGAGCTGATGATCTGGAGGCTGAGGAAGGAGCAGCACCCTGAATTATTCAGGGTGACTGCTTTGCTGTTGTTCAACAGTATAGCAGTCAATAACCAGACAAGATGACACTACAAGAGATGTGAGGCAGTGTGTGATTAAGGGTGCAGCTGGAAGTAATCTCCCTCTCATCTAAATGTCCAGAGCACTTTATCTGTGCCTCTTACGGCACCTCCTCTTTTCCTCTCTGATGTTACTGCTGTTTCTCAATTTCCCCCCACTACTTAAGAGTGAGCAGCTGGCGGGCAAGCTCCAGGGCTGATTCTTCTCTGAGCCCTCACACAGAGCCTAACCTAGGCCCACCTAGCACTGCTGCAGGTAAACACTTGTTATCTGAATCAAATGAGAGACACAGACAGAGTTTGGGTGTGAAGGGTGTGGAGGGAAGGGCGTGGGTTTGTGTGAAGATTCTTACATTGGACAAAAATAGATTTCAATCAAACAATAAATGTCTGAAGCAGACATTGTTTGTACTCTATAGCATCCATTCATCTTTTTTCTGTAGTAAGGACTATGTGATTTTCTTTTGGGGGACTACGACTCCCCTAGTGCATGTCCCCTTGGCCTAGACAATCTCACTCTCATGGAGACAGAACTCAGGCGGAACAATGACAAAAGTTGCCAGTGATTCATCCCAGTGGTAGCCTGTCAACTGGGATAATGGAGATTACCCAATTGGTCGACCATCCTTCGGCAGATTAAACATAGCTACCTCTTCTTGGTCACCCCTCCCATCAAATTAGGAATTTGGGAGTAACATATACATACCACTATATAGAAAATAGATAAACAACAAAGACCTACTATATAGCACAGGGAACTATACTCAGTATTTTGTAATAACCTATATGGGGAAAGAACCTGAGGAAGAATATACTGAATCACTTTGCTGTACATCTGAAACTCACACAACATTGTAAATCAACTATACTTTGATAAAAATAATTAATTAATTAATTAATTAATAAAAAAAAGAAAGGTGGAGTCTAGACCTTTCCCTTCAATCTGGGTAGGTTCTGCAACTGCCTTGATCAATAGACTAAATGAAAGTGACTGTGCCAGTTTTAGGGCCTAGCGCTCCACAGAGTGGCCTGTTCCACTTTTGTCTCCTGGAAGGTTCATTCTTGGAGCCCTGAGACACCATTTAAGTTCAACTACCCTGAGGCCACCATGCTTTAAGGAAGCCAAAGCTGGGCACGTGGAGAGGTCCTGTGGAGAAACACATGCCCAGCCAGCACCCAGTGGTTCCAGCCATCCTGGCCCAAGTGCCTAACCTGTGAATGAAGAGGCCTTCACATGACTCCAGTCTCAGAAGCCATCTGATTACAGCTGCATGAGTGACCCCAATAAGGACTGCCCAGATGAGCCCATCAACCCCCAAACCATGAGAAATAACAGGGAAGTATTGTTTTAGTCCAATAAGTTTGGAAGTGGTTTGGTCCACAGCAAGATAACTGGAACACATCTAGACGCCCAGCTCTTCAGAATACTATTGTTTGACTTTTCCCTCTGATGTTTCACGAGTCCCCTTATTCCTCCATTGTGATGATCATACTGCCTAGTGTTCCTATAGCACAGTACGGTGTTATTAGCATACCAGTGTGCATCATCTCGTCTGCTCTTTTCTGTACCTCTGTTTCTTACCTACAAAATGAAGTTATACGGTACTTTCATCATAGGGTTGATGTGAGGAAACAAATAATACCTGTAAAGCACTTCAAACATCACCTAGCACAAAGTAAGGGCTCAATGAGTATGGCTTTTGTTATTTAAAGAAAAACTAGCAATCTATATAATAGTCCCATGAGCTAGAGGAGACGGTTAGGCTTAAACAGGTTAAATCAGAGACTGCAAATTGGCCACTCACTGTTGGCCTGCCCAGTTTACACAAATATTTGAGTCAGTTGCAGCCATTCCCAAACCTGATAGATTTCATATGATATCTAGAATTCTGGGTTCTTGCGAAAATGGGACTCAGCTCAGGGCCTGCATTGGCTCTTGCTGGGTAGCGATTTCCCCCTTCCCAAGGAGCCTATGTTCTCCAGTCCACCATTGCCCCAGACTCCCTACATGCATATCCACCACTTGTGCTCATTTACACAACTTGACTGGCTCTTATGGACATCTGAATTTGTAACTCAAGGAAGACAGGAAAGACAGGGAAGATGAAAGAAAGAGACGGAGAGAGGAAGGATGAATTCAGAAAGTAGACATGTTTTGACTATAGTTACATTGGCAAACATTTTACTAATCAAAACGTGCTTTATTTGGTAGGAGGACCAAACCCACCTTTGTAGAACAAGAACCTATTTCAATCATTGAGACAAAACAAATGGTTGATTTGTAGATACGTTCTTTTAAATGCTTACAAAATACGATTTCTTGTCTTAGAGATGCTGTCTGTCCTTAGGGAGAAATTTGGGAAAAAATTGTTTATGAATGTACTTATAAAATGAGGCTAGGCCAAAATATGTTTAAATGTTATCTTGAAAAAAGATGCTTTCTACAGAAAATTCTTATTTAAATTACTTAGCTCTCCTTTGCAATCTTACTTTTCTGTGTGATCTCAATCAGTATTAAATTTACCCCTTCAGGATGAGATGGAGCTATATGTAATGAGGTGGATAGACCTACAATCTGTCATACAGAGTGAAGTGAGTCAGAAAGAGAAGGACAAATATTGTATGCTAACTCACATATACGGAATCTAAAAATGGTACTGATGAACTCAGTGACAAGAACAAGGACGCAGATACAGAGAATGGACTGGAGAACTCGAGGTATGGGAGGGGGCGGGGGGTGAAGGGGAAACAGACGAAGCGAGAGAGTAGCACAGACGTATATATACTACCAACTGTAAAATAGATAGTGGGAAGTTGTTGTATAACAAAGGGAGTCCAACTCGAGGATGGAAGATGCCTTAGAGGACTGGGGCGGGGAGGGTGGGGGGGACTTGAGGCGGGGGTAGTCAAGGAAGGGAGGGAATACGGGGATATGTGTCTAAAAACAGATGATTGAACTTGGTATACCCCCCTCCCCCCCAAAAAAAATTTACCCCTTCAGAACTGTGATTGCTGTCTTTTTATAAAGGGAGTCTGTTTGAAGGGATTCTGTACTCTTTCAGTTATTAAAATCCTTTTAGGGTCCTTTGACTTGCTGCTTTGTGTGCTTTGTCCTAAATTATTGGAAGTATTCAACTTTCATATTTCATCCCAAGGGAGGCTATAGTTATTCCCATCTATGATGGCACGATATGAGGTTCAAGGTGCCCCGTCTTCCATGTGAATGTGTTCTGTTTCTCCTCTCCCCTCCCAGTTCAGAAGCAAACCTGGCCGTCACCTTGGAGCTGACTTTCCCTTCCAGCCAAGGCTTCAACCTGGTCTATTGACATGAGAATACCATGGGACAAAAAGAAGGAGTCTGTGTTTTCTTTGGGGTTCTACTGGGTGCCTCCCTGGTCTAAAGGGGAGAGACAGCATAGGTTATAACATATTTAACAATCTGCCAACCTGTCATCACCTAGGAAAGATACAGGAACATTAAAGCAGTTTGTGTAAAGATTATTATTAAAGTAATAGAAACACAAAGAAAAATTAGAGAATAAGAATAATAGAAAGAAAAATCACCTATGGTTCCACCATCCAAAAAATAATCAGGTTGAACATTTTGATGTAGTTCCTGCAAAGCTTTTTTCTTACAAATACTAGTAATCATAGTGAATAATTTTGAATTTCGGTCTTTTCACTTGACATGCTCCAGCAATCATTTTCCCCTGTTACCTATCCTTTTAATGGCTATAAGATCTTTCAAGGGAATATATCATAATTTGGGGAATTATTTTCTTAATAACTGTACATTTAATTTGTTTTCAATTTTTTACAAATAACATGCTATGAACATCATTGTACATAAAGTTTTTCATATATTCAGGATATCCATATGCTAGATCCTTAGAAATGGAATTACTGAGTCAAAAATCATAGAAAATTATATGACTTTTGATGGATATTATTAAATTGTTTTCCAAAATGTTTTAAACAGTTTAGACTGCCACCCCAAATGTATGAGAAGGAATGTGTTGTTATCACCTTACCAACAGTGGGTATAATCAAGCTTTCAAATCTTAAATTGGTAAGCATGTTATTTCACAGTTTTGACTCTATTCAGAATGAATGCTCTTCCATTTGTAAAGTACCTGTTTTTTCTTTGTGTTGAACGTCATTCAGTGTCTTCTGTGTACTTACATATTAACATTTTAGTATTTTTCTTATCTGTTTTCTGGGCTTTTTATATAAACTGGCATTAATTGGCTGTTATATTTGTTGGAAATATATTTGTCAGGTGGTTCAAATTCTAAAAAATATTATTAATATATTGCAAACATAAAGAAACATTTAGAGAATAATATAGCAAACTCTCGTGAACCTACATCCAGTTTTATCAAATAATGTTTTGCCATCATTTCAGAACCTTTTCAAGAAGAAAAAGTTACAAATTACAAGAACACATATCATCTGAAGGATACTGATGTCTTGAAATTTGATGAGACTTACCTTGTGACCTTGTATGGTGTCAGTTTCTATAATTGTTTTATGTGTTTGTGAAAAGAAAAAACATTCTGTTACCACCTGTAGGATTCTCTGTATCCTTATTAGGGCAAACTAGTTAGTTTTACTTTTTAAATATTCTATATCTTTAAGTTTTTTTTGTCTTCTTGATCTAGTAGCTGCTAATAAAGGTGTTAAAATATCTCACCATGATTTTAAATTTGTATCTCCTTGTCATTCTGTCAGTTTTTAGCTCACTTTGTACTATGTTGTTGGGTACATACAAATTCATGATTGTATATGCTTCTTCCCTTGATTATTATGTAGCATCTCTTGTTATCTAAGTTTTTTGCCTTATATTATATTTTGTCTAATACAGTAACTCCTACACTGGCTTTTTTGGAGAGTATTACCACTATTTCTATATTTACCTTATATCTTCCTTTCCAAACACTGTTTCCCATCCTTGTTTTTTTCTTTCAAATTTCATATGGTTTTGTTTTAGGCATAAGTCAGCGGTTTTCACCTTGGTTGCACATTAGAAATCACCTGAGGGGAAAAAAATAAACATAAAACTCAACTGGGAAATTTAAGAAAATACCTTCTGCCTATGCTCCATGCACTTTGCCTGCCTCTACAGAGAAATTAAGGTAGAACTGCTTGGAGCCTGGGCATGATATTTTTATTTCCATTGTGGTAAGAAACATATAACAGAATTTACCATTGTAATCATTTTAAAGTACACATTGTTGTGTAATGGATCTCCACTTTGCTCATACCAGTGCCCTCGTGCGTAAGTATCAGCCACAGTCAGCAGGTGGCTGAACTCTTGGTCCTATGCTTTGCTATTTGAAAATGGATTCATTTTGTGTCTACATTGCAAAAGTCTAGCAGTGTTGCTATCTATTTTTCCCTCAGCATTTTGAAGACATTACTTCACCGGCTTCTTTGTGGCATCTAATATTTCTGATGGGAAGACTGTTGCCGGGAAGCACATAATCTGCCTTTTATCTATGATAGCTCTTAACGTTCTCTTGTCATTCTTCATGTTCTGCACTCACCCTGTAAAGATTTAATTTTTCATCCTTTTGGTATATAGAACACATTTGATATGAGGATTCAACTCTTTTCCTTCGTTTTCTTCTTCTGGGATCCTCACCATCTAACCTTAGAATTCTTTAGTTATTTACTCATATTTTTCTTTTCTTTGACCATGAAGTGGGTGAATTCTTCTCTCCAGTGAAATACTCCTCTTTTCATATTTCCAGCCTAAAATTCATTCTTTCTATTGATTTTTAAATTTTAATGTCTCTTTTTTTATTTCTATCTGTTTCTTTTTCAGATGCACCTGTTTCTTTTTTCACTATTGATTTTTTTTGCTCCATACTTTTTTGTTCTTTTTTAAAACATAAATGTATTTCTTTATTTATGGCTGCATTGGGTCTTCGCTGCTGCGTGTGGGCTTTCTCTAGTTGTGGCTAGCAGGGGCTACTCTTTGCTGTGGGGCGCAGGCTTCTCATTGCAGTGGCTTCTTGTTGCAGAGCACGGGCTCTAGGCGCACAGGCTTCAGTAGTTGTGGCTTGAGGGCTCAATCGTTGTGGCTCACGGGCTCTAGAGCACAGGCTCAGGAGCTGTGGTGCACGGGCTTAGCTGCTCCGTGGTATGTGGGATCTTCCCAGACCAGGGCTTGGATTCGTGTCCCCTGGATTGGCAGGCAGATTCTTAACCACTGTGCCACCTGGGAAGTCCCTTTTGTTCTTTCTTTAATGGAAAGGTTATCTTCATTGATTCCTTGGAGCATCATCAGCACATTTACTTTCCAGTTCCTTATCAAACAGTTCCATAAAATTAATTTTATCTGAAGTGAATTCATGGTCCAACTGGGGAGGGGGCGTTCAAACTTTCTCTTGTTGTTGTTAGATACTTTAATGTGGTTTTGGAATTCTGTTTTGCAGGAGGCTTATATTTAGTAGAAAGGTTTTTAGTCTTTTACTTATTCTCTTTCCCTTTCCCTTTCCCTCTATGTTCACCCCTTCCTGACAACATATTTTTTTGGCACATAGTACACTGGAGTCCCCAGTTCAGAAATGGGTATGTAGTAGTAGTTTGATATTCCTGACTTACTTTGATAGTGTAGGTATCAGTCTATGGCCATACCACCCTGAATACACCTGATCTTGCCTGATCTTAGAAGCTAAGCAGAGTTGGGTCTGGTTAGTACTTGGATGGGAGACGTAGTTATCACAGATTTCTTCACTGCCTCAGGTTGTGTGTTTGAACTCCTACTTCCCAACATCTGCAGCTTCCTGTGAACCCATACCTCTAAGCAATGGGTGAACCAACTGTTTCTATCAGTTTCATATGACTAGAGAGAGCCCCAGCCCTACTCCTTGTCCTCACTCTTCTCTGTATGAGACTGTTCCTGTGGGAGCTGAAGCCTTGGACATGGGAATGGAAGACCAGTAGGTATACAGCTGCAATTCTGCTGTCTTCACTGGGGCATTTTTTGTTTGTTTCGGTTCCATGGTGGTACTTATGTTTTTTTCATTTGTTTATTGAGGTATAGTTTTAATATAACTAATATTAGTTATAACTAATGTATTAGTTTCAGGTGTACAGCATAGTGATGCAAAATTTTTATAGATTATACTCCATTTAAAGTTTTTATATAATACTAGCTATATTCCCTGAGCTGTACACTATATCTTTGTATCTTATTTATTTTAATAATTTTATTTGTTTTTATTTTATTTATTTTAATAATAATAATTGTACTCCTTAATCCCTACATCTATCTTGATACAAATCCTTTCCCTCTCCCCACTAGTAACCATTAGTTTGTTTTTCATAACTGGGAGTCTTCTTCTGTTTTGCTATATTAGTGTGTTTTATTTTTAGATTGCACATATCAGTGATAAGATCCACTATTTGTCTTTCTCTGTCTCACTTATTTCACTAAGCATAATACCCTCCAGGCCCATCCATGTTATTGCAAGAGACAAAATTTCATTCTCCTTTATGGCTAAGTAGTATCCCATAGTTTATATATCCACATCTTCTTTATCCATTCATCTGTTGGTGGACACTTAGGTTGTTTCCATGTCTTGGCTATTGTAAATAATGCTGCTATGAACATGTATCTTTTCAAATTAGTGTTTTTCTTGTTTGTTTGTTTGTTTTTTCAGATATATACTCAGGAGTGGAATTGCTGGGTCATATAGTAGTTCTATTTTTAGTTTTTTGAGGAACCTCCATACTCTTTTCCACAGTGGCTGCACTAATTTACATTCCCACCAACACTGTACAAGAGCTCCTTTTTTCTCAGAGTCTCACCAAAATTTGTTATTTGTGGTCTTTTTGATGATAGCCTGTCTGACAGATGTGAGGTGATATTTCATTGTGGTTTTCATTTGCATTTGTCTGATGATTAGCACTGTTGAGCATCTTTTCATGTGCCTGTTGACCATCTGCATGTCTTCTTTGGAAAAATGCCTAGTCAGGTCTTCTGCCCATTTTTTAAATCGGGTTGTTTGGGTTTTTTGAGGGTTTTTTTTTTATATTGAGTTGTATGAGCTGTTTATATATTTTGGATATTAACTCCTTATCTGTCATATCATTTGCAAATATCTTCTCGCACTCAGTAGGTTGTCTTTTTATTTTGTTGACAGTTTCCTTTGCTGTGCAAAAAAGCTTTTAAGTTTAATTAGGTCCCATTTGTTTATTTTTGCTTTCCTTTCCTTTTTTGAACCCAATTATATCATTTTGATTTTCCCTTTTCATATCCTATTTGTTATTATTATGTGTTAGGAACAAGTGTGGGCCCTAAAGGTAGGAGGGAACGTTTTAACAGAGCCTGAAGCTGCTTCACCACTTGACCAGACATCAGTCGTTTACTTTTGTTTATATTTAACATGCAAAACTTTGCGACTTATGTCATCAAATATTACCTCATTCCTCTTTTGATTCCTCTTCATACTTCTAACCTTAAAGAACTCTCTCCTCTAGACATTGAATAAATATTCACCTTTTCTACTTTGTCTGAAGAGTCTAAAGTTTTATTTTAATCGTTAATTTAAAAATTCTACTTAGAACACATTTTATTATAAAGTATGGGATGAGGAACTTCTTCTTAAAGAGCTAAAATCTTCTCAGCACCATTTATTGAAAAGCCCTTTCTTTTCTCATTATCATTTTGTAAAGTATTATATATAATAAGATTTATTTCTAAGCTATCTGTTCTGTTCTATTAATTGACCTCTCTAGTTATCTTCCAATAGCATTCTGCTTTAATTGTTGCAGCTTTTATATGTTTTAGTATCAGGCAGAACTAATCCCACTGCGTTATTCTTTCTTTTTCCAAAATATGTTTTAATTCATGTCTGTTTAGTTTTTCTCAATAAATTTTACTTCCTTTTTTTAATTAAAAAATCACATTGGAATTTTTATTAGTATTTGCATTAAACCCACATATTAATTTGAAGACATTTTGCAGGAGAATGCGTACATTAATTTATCATTTTTAAAATCCCCCATTAAAATGTTTTTTATTTTCTTCTTGTAGGTCACATTCATTTTTTAAGGCAGTTCTAGCTTTTTAATTGCTTTCTCCCTCTTTACCATTATTTTTAAAACTAGCAATTTGTGGTCTGCAGGACAGCTCTATCTTGTTAGTGCTTCCTATGTTGGCTGGCATTTCTATCTCTTTTTTATTATTAGGGAAAGCATTTACAAGTATGAATTGTACCTCTTTGGTTCTGAAAGAATTTCTTGCCCTTTTCAAAAAAACTATGTTCAAGTTTTATTTGACAAGCTGTTAAGTGGTTTTTAATTTTTATTCCTCCTTGTAAAAGCTGTAACCATTAATTATAGGAAATTGTGAAAACCCAAGAAAGGGTAATTCCAGCTTGGAGATGATGGTTGCTTTATGGATGCCTTTTCTTTGAACATGTACCTTGAAGAATAGATAATTTGACAGTGGGATTGGAGGGAAAGGAAAGATAGAAGGACAATCCTGAGGGCAAAAAAGGTTTGGAGATAAAAATCTTCAGCACGGCTCATGGGATGTTACTGGGTCCATGGAGTGAGGATGGACATAGATAAGACTGGATGTGAGTTGGGATGAGCTCTTGAAGGTCTTGAATGTTAGGCTAAGGAATATGGCATTTCTATTCTGCAGGAAGTGAAAAAGTCCAAGTCCCACATTTGTCCTTAAAAAAATTCTCAATTTCCGGAACACACAAAATTCCTGTAAAGCTCTGTTTGTACTATAGCACACAGAAGCACAATGGTATATTTGAGAATCACTATTTGTTCATTTCCTGCAAGACATGTTTGAATGTAAAATGGGAGGAAGAGCCTTGTAATTTAGTTCCTTCCTGATTTTTTTCCCCAAAGGGAGGGGGGAAAGTTACAGATTCATCTTCTACAATTGAACACAAGGCAAACTCCATATCTGTGCCCGACTGTAATACCCAGTCACAGAAATGGCACAATAACTAGGAAGACAGAAAAAGTAGTATATTGCTGGAAGAGCACATTTACAGTCAGTAAACGATTCTTTGTAATGTTATCTGAAAACTGAAAGGTCTGCAGTTTGGGTTGTTTGCCCAGGAAGTTGAAAGGATTTTTTTTTTTTTTAACTCTGGAGTTTAATTTTTCTTGGTCTAAGGCCCAACCTATCACTAGTGGTGAGTCAGAAGGGATGCCTGAAATAGTTCATGTGCACCTTTTTATGTTCATGTCTGATCTTCTTTGGATGGCCAGAACTGTTTTTTGTTCATCTATTTATTTCACAAAACCCCAGAAAAGTGTTCATATATTGTTTGCTGAATTATATAAAAAGATTTCAACTCGTCTGTCAAAAGTGTGAGACAACAAATAGCATTGTGTGATGTGTATTTTGATGTGAACTTTAGGCTGGTAGTTAGAATCACAAGTACAAAAGTCACCAAGAAGTTTTCTTATCCCTTTCCCTTGACTGGGAAGAACTGCCCAGTGAATGCTATTAGCCAATGAAGAAAGTTCTGGGAAAGATATTTTCTGAAAGTAGTAATAGAAAAGTAAAAGGAAAGTGGTCATCATAAACTAGGAAGACAGAATTACACATGAAATAGTGACATCTGTCTTTGAAGGGAAGATAGACTAACAGAAGCCCCCTCTCCAAAACTCTTAAAAGAATGAAAAATGTCAGCCGGTAAATAATCTACTAGTGGTGTGCAAACTGAGGCAGACCACAGATTCTGAAGAATATCCTGAGGTAGAATGAGAGGCTTTGCCCACCTCTCACTTCTACCCTTCCCTCTACAGGCCATCATGGCCTCTGGAGCACCTCTCAGAGGTGCCATTTGCTTTTCTGTAAGAGCTTCTATTGACCATACACACGGGTAGCAAATCAAGGGAGCACGAGAAGTTGGGCAGGAAGAGTCCAGGAAAAATTGTTACTAAAAGTTGTCACTGAAACCAACCTAAAGAGAATACGTAAAGACCCCTTGCCCGAGATGTGTTTTTAGGAGGTGAGTTGGTGTGGCTCTAAACTAAGGAAGCAGATGGGACTCTGGGGACATTTCCTTCCTAGAACTCCTGGACATGTTTTATCTTTTCATCCTTGTCATGTGTCTCCCCTCAACCATTCTTCTGTGCTGCATTAGAAAGTAGCTTAAGACACAGTTCTTCAAGTAGATTGGTGGTTGCCGGGAGCTGGCGGGGGAGGGGAGGATGGGGAGATGTTGGTCAAAGGGTACAAACTTCCAGTATTAGGTGAATAAGTTCTGGGGATCTAATGTCCCCAGTTAGCAATACTGTATCATACTGAAAATTGCTAAGAGAGTAGGTCTTAAATGTTCGCACACCAAAAAAAATGGTAATCATGTTAGGCGATGGATGTGTTAATTAATCTTATTACGGTAATCAGTTTGCAATATATATGTATATCATGTCATCATATTGTACACCTGAAACTAACACAGTGTTATGTGTTAATTATATCTCAATAAACCTGAAAAAAATAAGACACAGCTCTCAATTTCTTATGGTCTGGTGGTGGAGATTTATTTATTTATTCAATATATATGCAGCATTTGTGTGCCATGCATATGTGACAAGAAGGCAGAGTGTTTGCCAAATGAATGGTACAGCTACTATATGCAATGAGGTTTAGGAAGCTATCTGTATAAGTCAATGGCCTGGGAAGGCTTTACCAAAGGACTCATGATTTGACTGGGACTTGTGAAATGGGTAGGTTTTCAACTTGGAAGAGAAGGAGAGAGTAATAGCTGGAAATGTGAAGCCCTGAGCAGGAGCTCTGAGAGAACTCAAGCAAGAAAGGGAGGTTGAGGACAGATTGGGAATACCTGGGAGTTAAGCAATATGGGAGGAAAGGGAAAGCATGGCAGAGCAGAGTAATGCATGCTGACCCCAAAGATATCCATGACCGAATATGTCAACTTACACGGCAGAAGGGACTTTGCAGATGTGAGTTACGGATCTTGAGATGGGGAGTTTATCCTGGATTATCGAGGTGGGCACAATGGAATCACAAGTGTCCTTATATATAAGAGGAAGCCAGGAGAGTCAAAGAAGGAGCTGTGGCCACGGAAGCAGAGCTCGGAGGGATGGAAAGAAGGGGGCCACAAGCCGTGAAAGGCAGAAAGCCTCCAGCAGCTGAAAAGACAAGGAAATTGATTCTACCCCCGGAGCCTCCAGAGGGAGTACAGTCTTGCCAACACCTTGATCTTAGCCCAGTGAGACCCATGTTAGACTCCTAACCTTCACACCTGTAAGTTAGCACAGCGTGTTGTTTTAGACCACTAAGTGTGTGGTAATTTGTTACAGCAACAGGAAACTAATACAAAAGAGAAGTAACGTTAAAGGATTCATGTAAAGCACTTCATATTAATCCTTTAAAAACTATTCACAACATCCTGACAAAGCTGGAACTACTCGGAGGAAAGTGAGGCTTGGAGAGGTTGCGAAATTGCCGAGGGCCTCACGCACAGTAGACTGCAAGGTCTCCCTCCAGTGGCTCCTGAGTGAGGAAAGGGAGTTTGTCCACAAGTAGGGCAAAAGGAAGTGAGGGAGGAAGAGTGCCAAAGAGAGAGAAGGAAAAGAAGACCGTGAGTGTGTGTGTGTCTGTGTGTGTGTGTGTCTGTTGCGGGGGGGCGGGGCTGCCACTAAAGATAGACTTGTTTACTTCTATCCATACTTTGGCTACAGCGCCAGGCTCAGATGAGTCCCCACCTTGGTTGTTTTTAATGAAGGGGTAGGCCAGTCAGACGGTTTTCCCATTGATTTGATCCAATCACTTCCTCCCTGATGTTAAAACTTAAATTTCCTTTTCTTTTAGACAAATCTATAGAATTATTTAAAATGAACATTCTTTTTTCACTGTGGATATCTTGTACCCTGTTAAAAATGGATCATTAAAACCAAAGTTTTATGCTATGTGAATTATATCTCAATTAAAAAAATAAATTTAGACTATTTAGTTAAGATCCCTAGAAGGAATTAAAATACATGTTAAAATTTAACCTAAAATCAAAGCTAGAGTCACTTTTTAACCAAAGGTTACCTCCTACACAGCTATATGTTAAATGAAAATTACTCTGGAAAAGACCTTGAATTGCCCAGGGTGCAGTAATAATCAGGATTCGTCTAGTCTTTACCATTTCTTAGTGAATTCAGTGCAGCCAGTTCTTTCTCCAGCATTGGAGTCCATCATTGTTTCTATTGTTCGGCAACAGATGAGGTTGTTGGCTTGCATTTCAGCCCTAGGTTGTAGGGAAAATACAGTCTGAATGTGCACAGTTGACTTGGCAGAAATTAAAGACATATATATGCAATTTCATTGTATGATTCAATTCTACGATTTACTTCATATGATTTCATCTAATCCCTTTCCTCACTTCTATTTACTTTATAATTAAATTCTACACTCTAGTCCTGGTGAACTATAACATTCCTTCTGTACATAAGACATGCCCCTGCAAAAGCGCACTATCATAGTTCTTCCACATAGACATACGTAATCTTAACATTTTCATATATTTCTTGATATTATTTTTTCTGTATTTTTAAACACAGTTGAGAGCATCATGTACAAATTGTTACCCAGTTGCACTGTTTTTAGTTGTCTGATATTATAAATAATGCTGCAATGGACATATATGAACACACTTCTTGGCCCTGCTGACGGTGCTTGTTCATTTTAAAAATTTTTGAAATAACAGATTTAAATTTTGAAACAATTACAGAAAAGTTGAAAGTACCGTTCAAAGAATTCTATTTTCTTTAATCATTTGAGAGCAAATTCTCAACCTGATGCCATATCACCCCTGAATATTTCTCTGTGTGCTTTCCTACAAATAAGAACATTCTCCCATTTAACCGTAAAATAACAACCCAAGTCCAGAACTTAACACTGATACACTACTATCATCTAATCATTCATGGTACCCATTCAAGTTTGGCCAATTGTTCCAATAATTCCTTTATAACAAAAGTTTCCAATTCAGAGTCAAGTATTATGTGCAGTTGTCATGTCTCTGTGGATGCCTACATACTAGAACATTGGTTCAGCCTTTTCTTGATCTCATGGGCCTGACACTCTGGAAGAGTACAGGGCTGTTAGTTTGTTATTTTGTCAGTTTGGGTTTAATTGATGTTTCCTCATGATTAAACTGAAATTTATTATGAATATTTGGCAAGAAAAACACAAAACCTATGCTGAGTGTTCCTCTTCATAGTCTATCAGGTGGTGCGTGATTTACATTTGTCTCATTACTGATGATGTTCACTTGGACCATTTGATTAAGGTGGTGTCTGCCAGGCTTCTTCAATATCAAATTACTCTTTTACCCCTTTGTAATTAATAAATACTTTCTGGGGAGGTACTTTGGAACTACGGAAATATTCTATTTCTCATTAAACTTTTAATTTATTCATTCATTCATTTAGATCATTTTGGACTCATGGATTCTTTTTTTATTCATAGATTATAATCCATTGTTATTATCTATGTTGATGTTCAAATTGTTCCATTTGACAACTGGGAGCCTATTCAAGCAGACTTCTGTGTCCCTTTGACATCTCCTTTATTTTTTGAAAACCTCTTTGTTTTCTGGTGCAACAAAATATTCTAAGATTGCTTTGTACTTTTCTTGCACCGGTCCTGGAATCAGCCATTCCTCCAAGGAAACCTGATTCCCTTTAAGGGGAAATGGTATCTAGAAGCTAAGACCTGGGTGCTAAATGTATTCACTGCTATTGGGATGTCGCTGGCCTGTAGACAGCACACACACACACACAGGCAGACATTTCCATCTAGAATTATTTCTATGCTTACATACTGAAAACCGTAAGTTCACACTGACACACATAATTCCAATCCAATGTCTTTTCATATTGTTCTCCATTAGGAAAAACCAGGCTTCTAATACCTTTGAAACATTTGCTTATTTGATTGATTTCCTATATATAACTGTACTAGACTGAACGGTGGTCCTCAAAATTATCTAGCCCCTGGAACCTGTGAAGGTGAACTTACTTGAAAAATGGGGCTTTGCCGATGTAGTTAAGATCTCAAGATGGGATCATCCTGGATTATCTATGTGGACCTTCAATCCACTAGCAGGTGTCCCTATAAAAGACACACACAGAAGAGTGACAGTCAGGGGGAAGAGGGGAAGGCCACATAAGGACAGAGGCAGAGACTGGACTTCTGCAGCCACAAGCCAAGGAATGCCTGTAGCCACCTGACGCTGGAAGAGGCAAGGAATGATTCTCCTCTAGAGCCTTTGGAGCTGGCACTGCCCTGCAAGCACCTTGTTCCCTAAGAACCTCATGCCTCTTCCGCCGCCCCATCTCCCGTGTTAGTCCCCTTTCTCTGCCCCAGCTCTGACTCCCCATTCCAAGCCACTTCCAGCCTTCCTCTCGGATGCCCTCCTCACCCACTTGAACTCCAGCACCCCACACCGAGCCGTCCTCTGTATGGATGCCTTCTTCATAATGTTGCCAGATAAAATACAGGATGTCCAGTTAAATTTGAATTTCGTATAAACTACTAACCATTCAGGCAAGATTTGAGACACATTTATACTAAATAATTATTCATTGTTTATCTGAAATTCAAATTTAGTAGGGTGTCATATTTTGTTTTATAGGCTTTTTTTCCCTTGGCTAAATCTGGCAACCCTACCTTCTCCCCTGCTTAGGCTAGGACCTCCACCTCCATGGAACAGCCTCTAGACTCCCCTGGGGCTCTGCATGCGCACAGGGCTGCCCCTCTGATGGGCACCCTTTCCTCTCTGTATAGCCTCTGGTGCCCCACGCCGGGCCATCATGGCGCCCCACGCTCTATCCCTACTACCGCAGACACATGCCTTGCTTTGTCTCACCTAATGGCTTTAGGACTGAAATGCTCAGGAAGAGGAGAGAAAAGAAGGAAAGGGAATGGAATGGAAGAGGAAGAGAAGTCTGATATTTTCCAGTGTGCTTCATATTCTCCCTCTAACAGAGTAGTTTTTCATGTTAAGAAATGGCCTGTATTAGGGTTCTCCAGAGAAACAGAACCAATAGGATAGATGGACGGATAGATGATAGATAGGTAGGTGGATGGATAGATAGATAGATAGATAGATAGATAGATAGATAGATAGATAGATAGATGATAGGTAGATAGACTGAAGAAGAGATTTATTATAGGAATTGGCTCACACAGCTTTGGAGGTTGAGAATTCTCACAATCTGCCCTCTGCAAGCTGGAGAACCAGGAAAGCTGCTGGAATAATTCCGTCTGAGTCCAAAGGCCTGTGAAGTGGAGGGGTGGGGTGGGATGGAAGGGTAGGCGTGGACACTGGTGTAAGTCCTGGAGTGTGAAGGCCCGAGAACCAGGAACTGTAATGTCCGGGGGCAGGAAAAGGCGGACATTCAAGCTCAAGAAGAGAGAGCCGAGATTTTGCCCTTCCTTTGCCTTTGTTTGTCCTATTCAGCCCCTCCATGGATTGCATGATGCCTGCCCACAATGGTGAGGGCAGATCTGTACTCAGTCTGCTGAGTCAAATGCTCATCTCCTTTGGAGACACTCTCCCAGACACACCCAGAAATAGTGCTTTTCCAGCGACCTGGGCATCCATTAGCCCAGTCTAAGATTTTATGATCTAACATAAAATTAAGCAGCACGTGGTCTCTATGAAGAATTGATATAGCCCTATGTCAGTCACTAAGTGGAAAATAAATTATGTTTTTTAAGGATTACCTGAGGATAGTGAGATTTAAAAAGATTCAAATGCTAGGAAAAATAGCATTTGAAGGGTGTCCAGGGTCTTATCTTTTGATCTCCTTATCATTCCTCAGCTGCTGTCTTTGCTAATGCCTCTCATCTCTTTCTATTGTGTCTACCCTGGATTTTGATGAGATTTCTGAATAAGAACCTGTAAGCACCAAACTCTAAATTTCCCACCTTTTCTCACAACTGTCATTGTCTTGACCTCAACCAATCCTTTGATTTTTAAAAAAAAGTGGGGAAGATTTAAAAGCGATCTAGTATATCTGCTAAGTACTGAAAATACATCAAGAATCCCACTCACAGTTATTTTTTCTGCCAAGTTCAGTTGTTCTCTTCTTTAGTCCACCCCGGACCATGCCTACCAGCATGACATGCCCGCCACCCATCAGAGTCATGACATTGGAGATCTGGGTTTCTATTTTTTTTTAATTTATTTTATTGACGTATACTTGATTTATAGTGTTGTGTTAATTTCTGCTGTACAGCAAAGTGATTCGGTTATACATATGTATTCCTTTTCATATTCTTTTCCATTATGGCTGATCACAGGATACTGATTATAGTTCCATGTGCTCTACAGGAGGACCTTGTTGTTTATCCATTCTATAGATAATAGTTTGCATCTGCTAACCCCAAACTCCCAGTCCATCCCTCCTGCACTCCCCTTCCCTTTTGGCAACCACAAGTCTGTTCTCTATGTCTGTGAGTCTCTCTCCGAGCCTGTTTCTGGGAGATCAGTTTTCCTTATGTTTTTTTCAGACTGATGCTGCACCACTGTTTCTGTGTCCAGGCAACGGGCAGAGCCGAGCAACAGGCCTCTCTCCTCTCTGTCCACACTCTGTCCCCACCACAGGTGCTTTCATCTTTGTACCGCAGACTTGTAGCTCACAGCCCCTTCCCTTTCATCTCCCTGCTGCTTCCTGCTCCTCACACACAAAACTGTGACCCTGGACAGAGCCTTCTCTTCAGGCTGAAGCAACGTGAAGACACGTCAGGGCCTGTCATCACCTAGTTAGGGCTTTTGACTTATCCATTTCACTTGTCTAAAGTTACAGGGCAAAAATCAAAATGGAAGCAGCAGCATTTGGGGCTAAGATAATGAGCAAATTAAGAAGCTCTAATTTAGGGAAGCAGCTTGATTACCTAAGTGCTCTCTAATTGTATTCTTTCATCTACTGTCAAACCAACTGCGACCGTAAATTGAAGTGCTGTGGTTAGAGGGTACATTTCTGATCAAATAAATCACAAATCTAAGCCAGCCAATCAAGGCATAACATGCTCTTTTCCCTTTTTACAGTCATAGGAAGCAATACCTTTCAAAGGCTAACATGCAATAAAGCTGTTATCAGACTGTGAGAAAAAAATCCCATACATTACTGGTTACATTATAGCTACGCCAAGCTAATAAATTCAGATGCCTTTTATATGCTAAAATATTTTCCCATCACAAATGAGGTATCAAGTCACGTTTGTCTTTCCAAAGATTTGTCACAGTATTCCTACCATTCCTGCGGGAATCACCCAGGCTCGTATGTTACAACTTCGAAGACTGTGGCCAATGAATGGTCAATACAATCGAAGTGATAAATGTGAAAGCCCATGTGGGTTCATTTCAGGAGTAACAGGGGGAAGATTTATGGTGGGAGGGGAGTGATATGCGTGGGAATCTCAGTGGAGCTGAGACACAGAGGGATCAGAATGAGAGGGTAAGACTCAACTATTGAGCTAAGAGAAGCAAAGCTTAGAAAGAACCACTGAATCAACTTGAGTCAAGGAAAGTTTCAGGTCAGTGCTAACCCGGATGCCCCAGGTTTGCCCAAGGGACAGCTGAGGGCATTTAGCACTGGCAGCTTCTGCTGTGAGATGAGTAATAACTCCCTTTCCTTTTCTTAGAGGACTCTCTTAAAGCCAGCAACATGACAGGTGACAAAAAGAGCTTAGAAAAATCTTGGTGATGTCCTATACAACAGAAAACAAATTTTATGTCTTTCTGAAAAAGATTAATTCCTACCATTACTCTCTGCTGAGGCATCACATAATTAAGGCAAACTCATTTTAGCGATGTAGCCAAAAATCAGAACCTACCAATCAATTGCCTTTGGGTTGTGCTTATCTCTATCCAGCCCTCTCCTTAAATTTGTCATCAACAATAAGGAGGACGTGGGTACAAATGGCAGTGATCTCAGAAGCCAGAGTGGTCACTGGCATGGACAAGAGGCACAAGGTGAGAGGTGCCCCATTAAGGTAGGTTTCATTTTTCCTCTATTGGGCTCTTTGCCTAAGCGCAGGTCTGGACTTGCTGTGAGGGAAGAAGCCAAAATCATTTCCCTGTTATGGCAACTGAGCAACTATTGCACATACTTGATCAATTATGTTTCATTTGGGTGAAACTTCACTTTGGAATTTATCATGAGAAAAATCTTGAGAAAGATACAGAAAGTAAATCTAGTTTTCTTCTTGTCGTTATATTGTTATGTTTCTTGTTAAGATTTGAATTTGATCATGGTTTGGTGTTGAGGATGTCTTCAGATGATGCCTAAGAGAGTGGTGAATATAGTCCAGAGTAACTTCTTAGCTTTTTTGCCCACCTCAACGTACACAAAAGATGACATTCTCAGAGCATTTCTACCTAGTAAAGAATTTAAAGAAACGAAGGTCACGTTGTCACACAGGAAGAGCCTTGAATTTGTTTTAAAAGGTGAAAAATTGAGAGTTAGATGCTCTAACTGCTGTTAATGACTAATCTCTTGTGACTGCCTCAAAATGGATGGCAACACACCAGGTGCGCTCATAATATAGTCTGAGATGCTCCTGTCCGAAAAACCTCCTGAGGACTCGAGATCCAGCTGAGATAACTCTTCCCACTCTAGAGTTCCAAGAGTTCCACAGAACTCCTCCCACTCCAAACCATAGGATTTCTGGATAAGATGCAAAAACTTTTAAAATATATATACAGCTTGAAAGGAAATACCTAGGCACTAGAACAGAAGGTGGACCTCAAAACTAGTGCAATACATGTATGGGATGACATTAAAGTGCTGGGGGCACTGGGCCCAGACACAGGTCCTAATGGCTGTTGGCTGGCATTTTAGTATCCATCTAGGGATGAAGGCCATGACTGAGGGCTCACACCAGGTGGAGAGCTGGAACCAAGAGGGAAGGAGCCCAAATCATTTCCCAAGCACATGTGTGCTTCAGAGCAGAGTCCTGGAGGTCTGGACCCCCCATGAAGACAGCCTTAGACACACCACACCGGTGGCCTAAAGGAAGCTGTGCCCTTGACACTTTGTGCATAAGGAGTCTCCCTTGAGAAATTAAAACCCCATGCAGGGGTATAAGATCTGAATGAATACTGTCCACGTGGTATGAGAATCCCAAGCCCAGAAATTAGTGTGAAAATGGGTCCTGAATGGGGTGGAATCCCTGAGAGCCAGGCCGGAAGCAAACACAAATCTTTCTTTGAGGACACTTATAATGCAAGGCACCTGGGATATCTAAAGAAACAGTGTACCTGCTAAAGATATGCTCACAATTTAAAATTACAGACTACATGAGGAAATGATCCACCATGAGGGGAGCTGGCAGACAGTAAATGGGAGAATTAGCACCCAGGAACATCAGATAATACAGAATGAAGTAAAACAATTAAGAGATAATAAAATAAGAAAATGCAAGGAAGAGAAGATGAAATGAATAGATTATTTAGTAAAAGAAAGATGTTAGAATGTGATAGAAGCACACATATTCCCACAAAGTCACTGAGTCATAATAGATCCAAATTGAAACCAAAGAACTGAAGGTAAGCTTGACACATTTTGATTGTTACACTTTGGAACAGATTACCTGCAGGGACAATGGAAACTCAATTACGTGACTCTCATAGCATTATAATTAAAACCATCTCATGGGTTTAGTTTAGATTACAAACACATAAACTTTTCATTGATTTTGAGCTGCTACGTGAATAAATTTTCTTCCACAGAAACGTTTTTCTAGCTTTTAAGTCTTTTATCATTATCAAAATAATGCATCTTTATTATTTGAGACAAATTGTGAAATATGGAAAAGAGGCAAAAAAAGGAGAAAAAAAACCCAACAATCTCACTACCCTGAAACACTATTCACATTTTAGCATATTCCAGTTCTTTCTGTGCAACATGTCCTTACAGAGCTAAGCTTGCACTGAAATACAACTTAGTTGGCCCTTGATTTTATAAGTTTAACGTTCTGTCATAAGCATTTACCTATGTCCTTTAAAGTTATTATAAATATAGTTTAAAGGGTTGCATATTTCCTCGTTGCTATACTGTTTACCTCATAATTCTTTTATTATTGCCTATTTAGATTGCTTCCATTTTTTTTCATTTCTTTAACTCTGCAATAAATATTTGTGCATAAATCTTTGTTTATAGGTTTGTGTCCCTTGGCTGTATCTATGATTTTTTTTAAATCAATGGGCAAGACTTGATTTTATAATTCATGTTTTCAAATGTATTTTTTTTCCATTCAACAATTTTATTGAGTATCTACTGTGTGCTATATACTTACTATTGTGTGGTTTTTCCTCTGATTGTCAAAATCATCACATGCACTGTAGAAAATTTGGCAACCGTACACACATGTGTAAGTGTGTGTGTGTGTGTGAGAGAGAGAGAGAGAGAGAGTGTGTGTGTGTATAAAAGGAATAAGTAGGAAAGAGGAGGCATGAGGGAATTCACCTACCTTCTTGGTATAGGATCTAAGCCAGCCAAGAAAACTCCAGTTTATTTCATTTGATCTTTAGAATACATCTGCACTAAAACAGGTGAACTAGATTACTTCCTTCCCAGACTTTCTCCCATTATAATTCTAGGATTTGATGATGACTTTTGTAGCTAAATTCAAAAACTATGTTAGTTTACCAAAATGTCTATTCAACTAGAGCTTGCACCCATCAGAGCCATGCTTTTAACTTCTAGCTCTTCATGTCATTTCAACTAAGAGAAGCAACACTAACCTGATGTGATCAAATGGATCAAATTTACCCCACAGCAACAATTTCCAAAAATCCAAATTAAAAAAAAGTTAAGTTGAACCTATTTCAAATAGGCCAACAACTGATTTTCTGTCTTACATGCAAGTAGACATATTGCTTTGCTTGTCTATTCAGGTTCTGCATTGCAGAGAAAAAACTTAAAAGCCATAATGCTAAAGTCTGGAACAAGATAGAGCATGGGGGGAAAAAAATCAAAGGACAGCAAATTCCTGTTGTTAAGTTCTCTGCTTTAGTGTTGGCTTCTTCTAGCAGAGCTCTGACTTTGAGGGCACTGTGTGTGGTATGCATTTGTACACTGAATAGTCCTAGGGGGTGTCATTCACAGTGAGCCCTGGTTGAGCACTCAAGCTCTGTAAGTCAATTTGTGAATATATGTATATATATATATACACATGTATTTATATTTATATATAAAATACAGCAGACTGAGATAACTTCAGAAAGAAGAAATGACAATGCTTTATTGTATGAAGGGACTCATTTCTGAGGAAATAAATAAAAGTGAAAACCCTGCACACAGTTCAGGAAAATGAAACAGCATTTTGCGGGGGAAATGTCTTTTGCCCAGTGCGCTAGGCTGAGTTGGCACCATCACCAAAGTTGTGAAAGGTGGCTGTCAGAGGCTGAAGCTATGTATCAAAAAGATGGATTTTGTATTTTTATATATGTGATTTTGTGTGCTGGGAATGTAATTACTTGCCTTTTAGGATAGTTTTAGGTGCTATCATTAAGTTCCAAGCATACTGCCTATAAAATTGGTTAATTTACCAACTGTTACTCAAGCACCCACTTTATGCAATATAAGATGTAAGGTCCTATAAGGATTAAAAAGATCAGTAAGCTATAGACCTTGACTTCATGTAGCTTGGACTTGATTTGGAATATAACCATGTAAGAATACATATGGTAAAAAAGATGCAAGGTGTTAAAAAAAAAAAAAAGCTGAGGCTATGAATGTATGTCAGAAATTTAAGAAAATAGAAATTACTGCAATTTAGTAGTGAAATAATCCCTTAAACAATGTTCAATGCTAAGGAAGAGGAAGCTCAAAATGAATAACAGGAAAAACTACGAGCTGGTTTTCACTCTACAAGAATAGTTTCTCTTGTGCTTCTACACAAGACTTGAGCCTCTTCAAACCACTGGCCTAAACGAGTGGCTCCAAAATCTAAGAAAAGGGTGGACCCAGGAGGACGGATTCTGACCCTATGTCTTCCAAGCTGAGCAAGCCCATAAAAAGTCAAGCTTGCTGCAAGACTGATGGGTGCCATCCAGAGCTGGCTTTTGAAGATGGCAGCTTCTTTACTTTCTGTCTCTGAGGCCAGCACTTTCCTTGGCAGTCAGGTAAGACCGGATTTTGACCCCTGAGCAAGTGGCCTCTGCCTTCCTTTGTCATCTGAAAAATGGGAAAACAACGAGCTCCTGAAGGAGGGATAAGTAACATACGAAGACCATTTGCTACAGCGCCTGGCACACAAAGGATTCAAAGAAAATATAGCAGGTGTTGAGCAGCTGTCTAGTAAGGAAAGATTGAGCTTAGAGCCAGACAGATGGAGTTTGAGGGTTGGCTATGTCACTTACGGCCAAGTAGCCTTGGGCAGGTCACTTCAGCTCTGTACCTCAGTTTCCTCATCCCTAAAATGGGAATAATGAGAGCACCTGCTTTGTGGAGAGTTGTGAGGAATGGATGAGTTACATGTACCGTGCCTGACACACAGCACATTCTCAATACAAAGCTTAGCCGTTCGTTAGAATAGGAATTAGCAAGTTATTTTCCCTATCTCACAAGGCTGTTAGGAGGTTAATATAAACCAATCCATGTAGGTATTCCGCAAAGCTTCTAGCTCACATTAAGTACTCAGTCAGAATTACATGTTACTTTGGAGATTATTCCTATCATTATTGGTATTTTACTGTATTGAAGAGTTCTGGAGTATAAAACAGATTTCTATATCCCTAACAATTATTTATGATTCATAATGAATTAGATGCTATCATAAGCTGGTTTAAAGAAACAGTTTTTCACATATGGCTGAGAAAAGATGTGAACTGAAAAGAGTTACAATAAGTATAAAGAAAACACAAAATGGATTAGCTTTTCTGGAAAAGCCTGACTTTACAACTTTCCAGCTCTTTGTGTTTCTGAGTTTTCAACATTTTGCCATCTGAGTTAAAGATATATTTGTTTCCTCTGCAGTAATTTGAGTCAGTCCCCTGGTATTCAGCTAAATTGAACTCCGGTATTTTGGAACGGTGTCTGGTGACACAGCTATATTTGGCATCCCTAGGGAATTTAAAACTACATACAGACAGTGTCATGATCCCTCACACTCAAGAGGACCCAGTATAATTGTGAAGTGCAAGGAGTTGCTAAAAAGTTTCATGCTGTCATTTCTATACTGAACATATGATCATGTTCGTGTCTGGTTAGCAACAGCAGTTACAAAGATTAAGTTATAGTTTTGCAACCATATTTAACAACCTGTATTAGGTATTTTGCTCTTTGGCTCAAAAAATAGAAATGGGAATCTGGTAAGAATTGCAGTTAGACGTGTAACTAGTTACTCACCTTCTGTCTGATTGTGAGGTGACTGTGTGGGGTGAGAACAGCTCCTTTGCTTGCTTCCTCACAAAGGCATATCCGATTTTAACTCAACCTGGAAGAGACAGATGCACACTTGAGATTCTCTTTTGGTCTTGCCTAGATATTTCCAGTCTAGACAATTCCCTGACGGCTAAAGTAAACTAAAAACCTAAGAATTCTGGAAACTGATTCGCCTGGGAAGAGCATTTGTGGCTCTGGGTCTCCTGCGACAACATTTTATTTTTCTGAGTAAAGAAGTAATGTGAGGAGGTCCTAATACTGAAGGACCAGACTTTGTCACCTTTCAGGTTTTCATGGGGCCTGTCAGAGGTCAGGAGAGGCACAGGCCACTTCCATATTAAACCAAAACAAAATAAAACAGAAATAAAAAGAAGGAAAAGAAATGCAAAATAGAGTTATAAAATGTGTGGTATATTTTCGATATTAATATCTAAGGCGTAAACTGTTTCAGTCCACACATGTATATATGTATTTATTCAGTTCAATAATGCCATTCCCAAGATGATTAAAGGAGTTATGAGGGGATTTATTAAAAATATTGATTCATCACACACAACCGATGTGGTCCAGTAATGAGGCAGTGATTATCTTCTTTCCTCAAACCTGCCGATGCTTCTCTGTCATTATAGGTATAACCTGGTGGCATTGAAGCCCTTGTGACAGAGAGGACTGGGGCCAGTGGCCCTCCTGGTGTTCCCCTTCATAGGCCCAGGGCATCTGCCCTTGGGAATATCCAGCTTACATAGGTACTACTGCCTGTCTTTTTAATGTCAACTCTCTCCTGTGGTCAGAGTGGGTTAGCCTGTGAGTCTGTGCTGAGCTGGCACTCTTACTAATGGAATCAGTTTGTTTTTTCCACTCTTATGTGTTTGTTGCTCTTCAAGAAAGAGGATCCGTTTGAGCCCTTGTTTTCAATGAATAACAGTAAAAATGCAGCCTCAAATAGGATGACAGGTATCCCTTGACAGAGTCCGTAGGCCTCGGGTGGGAGGCAGTGCAGGATAGGGAAAGACTGAGCAGGAGGCAGAAATAAGCATTCTTAAAGGAACTTACTGATGAGGACTCTTTCCGTAAGAGAGGACCCCACAGAGCATAAGAGGAGTCTGGAAACTAATGAAAGCCTCCCGAGAGGAGCACACTGGTCAAAGTTCGGTCCAACCCTGGGCTATTATTGTCCGTGCAGCCATTACCTCTGATTTGTTAGGAAGGCATGAGGTTTCCAATTGGGCTGAGTAGCCAGGACTTCGTACGGGGATTGTCCACTTCTAGGAAAGAAAGGTCAGACGAGGCTTCCTTTCCTCCATTTCCTGGGAAAAGCTAGGAATGAGGGAAAGAGACGAGGGGAGAGAGAGAGGAGTAAGATGGAATCTTGGCAAACGGCAGTTGGTGCCAGTTAGTAAGATGGATTGAGCTGGGTGGAGGGAGCCTGAGGGTTGGGAACCTGGGTGTGAGACCCAGGAAGAGGGAACAGACATAAGCGAAGAAGGGAGAGCAACCAGCTGGCCTCAGCCTGGGGGAGGATCGGTCCCACTCTATGACCCTGTGGGGAACGACTCATGGAAAAGTCTGAGGCTGATTTAAAGTGACAGTTTATACAGTTTGTCAGACTGGGGAGCGGGATGGCCGGATGGGACGGTGGGGCCACGAAGTGGGCTTAGGGCTTGGGGTCAGGGTCCTAGAAGCCCCTGCCCCTGCTTCTCACTCCCCTCACTAAGATGCACTGCTAAATAATTTAATCGATTAATAAAAGGTTACAAACGTTTTGATGCATTTTATGTGGTTTGGATGCCAGAGCCAGGGGCCTTTGTTAAAATACCTCAGGTCCAACTGTTCTCCAGTGGTTTCCCGGTTCCCCAGGGTATTCTCTGAAGTTCTTTCCAAGGCCCGCGGGGTGCTTTAGGACCCAGCGGTGCCCTGCTGCCTTTGATGGCCTCCTGCTTCCTTTCTCCTCTCAGCCACCCTTCCAGGCCCCAGACCCCTAATACAAACTACCCAGCCTTGGCCCTCCCTGGTCCCCAGGCTCCACAGGGCTTGTACCCTCTCACTTCATTCGGACCTCTTTCTCCAAATTTATTAGTGTCTGGGGGCAGCCATAACAAAGTACTACAGACTGGGTAGCTGAAACAATGGAAATTAATTTTCTCACCGTTCTGGAGGATGAACGCCTAAGATCAAGATGCCAGTAGGGTTGGTTTCTTCTGAGAGCTGGGAGGGAAGGATCAGTTCCAGGTCTCTCTCCTTGGCTTACAGGTGGCCGACTTCTCCCTGTGTCTTCACTGGTCTTCCCTCTATGTGCCTGTGTCCAAATTTCCTCTTCTTAAAAGGATCCCAGTCATAGTGGATCGCACTGTAGCTTATTACCACTGTAACCACTAACAGTCGCACTGTAGCTTATTACCACTTTAAAGGCCCTGTCTCCAAATATGGTCACATTTTGAGGTACTAGGGGTTAAGGCTTCCTCATATAAATTTTACGGGGGACAGTTTTATGGGAAAGTTAAGCCTATAATAGCCTCTTATCAAAGAAGACTCCCTGACACATCCTAAGTAGTGTCCCTATTAACGGACACACATTTATTCATTTATTTTTGAGGTCTCCTTCTACTTCAACGTCAACCCTAGAGGGCCAGATTCTTTGTTTTGTTAATTGATGTGTCTCTAGTGCCTAGCTGATGCCTGGAAAGTAGCAGGCCCTCAATAAGTATTCATGAAAGGATGAATGCATATTATGAAGCCATTACAAATTACGCTGCAAAAAAGCAATGACAGAGAAAGAGGTGCAAGGTATATCGTTAAGTGAAGAAAGTATATTCTAAAAAACTGCATGTGTAGCATAGTTTCATTTTAAAATCATATACATATAATTTATCTTTATTAAAATAAAGCTTAGAGAACAATAATAAATAAATAAATAAATAAATAAAATAAAGCTTGGAGAGATATGCAACAAAATGCTAATAGTGGGTGGCCCTAGGGGTGGGATTTTGATTTCTCATTTATATGTATTTTCTAATTTCTCTTCAGTGAATATATATTACTTCTGTAAGAGGAAAAAGACCATAAATTTATTAAAAGTTAATAGAAGATATTTTCTCATAACATGTAACTGGCTGTTATGGTAAGAGAGAAAAAGGATATTGTTTGTCTTTTTCACCGGGGAAGAGTAGGAAACACAGTGCGTGGGCAGCCCCTTGGAGCCCAGTGGCTGAGAGCATAGCCCGTGGAGTCCACGCAGCCTGGACTGAAGTCCTCATGTGCCACTTTCTAGATTTGCCATCTAGGCATACCTGTCAATCGTACTGAGTCTCAGTTTCTCATCTGTAAAATGGGGTCATAGTGGTACATGCAAGACTTGGGGCTGCCTTCCACCTCTGGCCCCGACTGGAATTTGATTCTTTGGAGCTCAGTGATTTGGAACTTTTAGGACACCAAACTTCAGGGACCAAGGCAAGGATTTGACTCTCCCTTTATTCTCTGTCCAGGCCAGGCCAAGCAATATCCAGAGTACCGCTCACATTGCTTCTGGGCACAGGGCCTGGTTGGCGGGGGTGGCAGGGGGAGGGATAATGAGGCACTTGCCACAGGTGCCAAGTTTTTAAGGGGCTATCAAGACACTCAGTGATCAAGATAAATACTATTTAATGGAATATTTTTAATAAAAATATGCTTAAAAATCTCTAATGAACAAAATATCAACACTTTTAATAGAGATAGGTAAGTATGACTAATTTCTCCTTTGTTTCAGGCTCCATTACGGCTCAGCATGGCGCTGCTCCCAGCCTGCAGACTGAAGGTGGGGAAGCTTCAATTACTCAAATCATTATTCATTGCTACTTAATTATACTTAATTATCCAAATTATCCTGAGCCTCAGAACTGGCACTGCTCTCTCTGTGATTGTTTGGCCCTCCGTCAAGGCCCTGTATGGTTATAAACATGTTCACCAAGGTCAGGAGACTAATTCATGAACAAGGCAGCAATTTCATTGAAGAGATAGGAAATTTTTTTTTTAAAAGCGCCAAACAGAAATCACAGCTCTGAAGAATGCAACAATTGACTGAAAAATTCAACAGAGGGGTTCAACAGCACACTAGTGGAAGAAAGAATCAGCAGGCTCAGGAGAAAACAATGGAATTCACCTCATCAGAGGAAAAGCAAAAAGAAAAACAATGAAAATTAGTGAGGAGAGTTAAGGAGCCTACCTTAAGGGACACCATCAAGTGGGCCAAGGATATGCATTACAGGGGTCCCCAAAGGTGAAGAGGCAGAGAAAGGGGCAGAAAGTTTATTCAAAGAAATGATACCCAGCAAAGCTGTCCTTCAGAATTGAAGGAGAGAGAGGATTTTCTAGACAAGCAAAAGCTGAAGGAGTTCATCGCCCTAGATCATCAGCCTTATAAGAAATGTTAAAGGGAGCTCTACAAGCTGAAATGAAATGAGGCTAATTAGTCAAAGGAAAATATATCACAGTAAAAAACTCCTTGGCACAGGTAAGTATACAGTTATACTCAGAGTACTCTAACCTTGTAATGGTGGTGAGCAAAGCATGTACATAACATATCACCTGTATCTCATATAAGTGTATCACTTATAATTCCAGTATAAAGGTCAAAAGATAAAAGTATTAACAATAACTAACTACAAAAAGAACTAAAGGAATCATGTTTAAAGAATTAGATGAAGATATGATAAGTCAACACATAGAGAAACTCAATAAAGAGCTACAAATTATAAAAAAGGAAGCAAATATAAATTCTGCAACTGCAAACTAAAGTAAGCAAAATGAAAACCTGATTGAGGGGTTTGACAGCACATGTGAGATGGCAGAAGAAAGAATCTGTAAACTTGAAGATGGATGGAGAGAAATCAATGTAAACAAACGAAGAGAAAAGATTTTGAGGAAAAATGAACTAAGGGGATGATTAAGCACAGCAGCATATGTGGAAAAGTCTCAGAAAGCAGGGAGACAAAGGAGAGGAAGAAAATACACCAATAGACATCATGACGGAAAACTTACCAAATTTAATGGAAAACATGAATCTACAGAGTCAATGTTTACCTCTAGAAAAATGAAAGTAACCTGAGCCACTCTAAGACACATGAGGGTGAAACGGTAGAAGAGTCAAACTGTAGGAAAAGCAAGGAAAACTCTTCAAAGTTGTAAGAGAAAAACTTTCTCCATGTTCGAGGGGACTGCAGTCAAATTAATCACTGACTTCCAATCAGAAACAGTAGAGGGAAGGCTGTGAGATGACATGTTCAAAGAGCTGAAAGAAAAACACTGTCAACCAAGGATTCCATGCCTAGAAAATCTATCCTTCAAAAAAGAAGCAAAAGGAAGATATTCCCAGGTAAAAAGACCAGGAGAAGTGGCTGTGAGTGATTCCTCTTATAACAATAAGTGAAGGAAGCCTTTTGAACTCAGAAAAAAGAAACTTGATTCCCAGATTTGAAAATGCTGGATTCATTTGTTAAATGATGTGTGTGTATCTGTAGAGAATGTTCCAAAAGTTTTTGTGCAGTTTATTGATTTCAGAAACAAGAATGCTGTCAACTTATCAAACATTTATTTTGAAGGTTTATTTCAATTTGTTTTATATTTCACAGCTTTACACATTTCAATAAGTATTGATTTAATTTTAAGTCCCTGTAGCTGTATATAGCAAATATGTTATACAAGTTCTACGATTTTTTTCCATGTTTGCAAAACTCACATGGCTAAAGAAGTATTAAAGACATTTAAGTGCTCTATCTGGGTTGATGCAAGGCAGAAATATACTATGTGTAAAATTTGGAGTCCCAGACAAGGGCATCCTGAGAAGAAAACTTCTGGAATTAACTAAAATTACAGGGACAACTTCAGATTTTTAAAAGCTATTGCTGGGGCTCAAGTAGAACTCTCAAAAGAACAAGGAACCAAGTTTTGTCTGAGTTCCAGGTGGAATGAATCAAAACTTGACTAATGTCTATGTCTAGCAGGATGAGGAGGTAGTTAGGGAAGGCTCAGAGAAGGTAGATGAATGGAGCTGTGGGGCTGGATGGCTGGGGAGGGGTCAGGGTCCAGGCTCCTCCTCTATTACTCCCTCCCCACCCTCAGGAGCCCTTTGTGACCAGACCACAGCTCTGTGATGTGGGCCTAGGACTTTAGTCCCCAAGTACACACCCTGTGCTCAGTTGCCTGAGGGCAGCCGTGTGATTCAGAAGATGGAGACTCCTCTCTTTATTCTGAAAAGCGCTTTTCATAATTGGCTGAACTCCAGCTCCACTGCCTGGGCGATTGACACGATCCTTGCCTTGCTCTGTGCGCTGGGGTTCTTTTACCTCTTACTTCCCTACCTCCAGAAGAATCCATCCTTACCACCTCCTAGGAAACATGGAAACATCAGGAAGGTAAGGAACCTTTGGCCCAGGCCCACGAGCACATGACTCCCTCTTCTTTTCTATTATTATTTCCACTTCTCTGAATCAACTAGAGAGACTCCTGAGGGGGGAAAGAATAGGACACCTATTCCCAAGAAAGAACGGAACATCTCCCCTCTATGGACAAGCCAGGGCTCGGCAGGGGACAGAGGGAACACTAGGATTTCCATCCAAAGACCTCAGAGCAGGTGTCCAGGTGTGGCCGAGGGCTCCAGGGCAAGTCCCAAACTCAGTGACCAGAGGCCCAGGACTGGACACTGAGTTCAGTCTCAGCCAGAGGACAGGCCCCTGAGCACTGGGTCACCAGCCGTGAACAAGGGTCTCGGATGAGGGCTGATCTGCTGGCAGTGCTGAGGCCCTGAGAGCCTCGTGCAGGGGCTGGAGGGGGACCCTGTCCTCAGGAAGCAGAGACCGACCTGATGGAGCTCAGATGAACCCCTAGGTCTGAGAATGTGTATGTTTCTTGAGCAGAGAAACAGTGATGAAAGAAATCGTGGATGAATCTCACATTGAAAATCCTTCTTTAAGTTCTTCAAAGAAGGAAAACAACATACTTTATCTGCTTTCAAAGTGAAAGAAATATCACAGAACTCAGTGAAATGTTGAAGGTCATATTCTATATGGACAGAGTGGCTGATGCTTGTCTAGAGAGGGAGACTGAGAACTGGGTCCCAGGTCCTCGTTTTTTTCTCTCTCTCAGCGTCAAATGGAGCCAGGGGGGAGAAGCAGGAGGAGGAAGATAAGAGCTTTGAAAGGTAAGTTCTGCCATTCAGCCCTGTGTGCCCCGAGCGTGTGCCCACCTCTCTCGGCCCTGAAGGCCCAGCTCTATGGGCTCCGAGGACGCCAGTGGCAGGGCCTGTCCCTCAGGAAACAGAACCCCAGGGAGGCTCCTGGGAAGGAGAGCAGAACCCAGATACGTCCCAGATTCCAGGTGCAGAAGGAAGCCATAAGGGGCCTGGAAAAGGGTGAGGCCCAGCAGAGGCATGTGGGCTGCTATGGACCCAAAGCTCCTGGCCTGGGAGGTGGGACCTCCAGGTCTGCCCACGGACAAGTTGGGTCGCTTTACCGAGATGCCTCTGTGAGGTGAGCCCTGCCCACTCTCTCCCACAGTGAGGTTGTAAGCGCAGCAAGGGGTAATGGATAAGGAAGCACTTTGTAAATGAGAGAGCCTTTCATGAGCTTGGCCATCACTGTCAGGGACCATATGGCCTTGGACGCTGGTGCTTGGCCTTCAAACTCCCAATGGTGTCCCCTAAAGGGACCCTGCACTCAGCCTCCTGTTAAGACCCCTACGCACCTGCCTTCCCCACCATGATCCAGTCTGCTGATTTCCAGCTTGCAGAGATTACCTGGAGGAGGCGCAGGAAGAGATTTGGGACCTGTTGGCACTTATGCAAAGGTAAAGAATCTTCCCCTCCTCTCCTGGGTTCTTCTTCCTCCCAGAGCCTGTGATGTCACCCAGGGCTGCAGGCAGCCTGGGGCTGAGCTGGGAGGGGAGCCCTGGGGGCAGGGTATGGCTAAAGCCCTGGGGGGAGGGACCGCAGGAGCACTGTGAGGTCAGCATGGGGGCCCTGGAGGGCGGTGGGCTGCAGGTACCCACCCCTGCCTGGCCGGCCCAGCCCTCCTGGCTGCAGCTTGTGCCTCGTGTCTCCTGCAGCCACATGGGGAGGCTCCCGGACAAGGGCCGCTTTCAACAGCTCTCCTGTCAAGACCCCCCTGGCAAAGTGTGCAAAGCAGTGCCTGCTGCAGCCCACCAGCCATGCAGGGGAGAGGCTGCTCCCGCCATGTCCCTGGCTCCTCTGACCGAGAGCCCTCTACCTCGGGCCTCCACCCTGTCTCCAGGCTCAGTGACCTCCTCAAGTTCCCTGAGGTCCTCTCACCCACCTGAGCCTTTCCTTCCCCTGGATGGCCTTTCACCCCGGCCACTGGCTCTTTCCCCTTCCCCGCCATGCCCCCCAGATGCAGGGCCCTCCCCTCCACTTCCCACAGCCTCCTCTGCCCAGGCCCAATCCCAACCCTTGACACCAACCATGCCTCACTTTCAACCACCACGGTGGGCTCACATGGAGACCCAGGCCCAATCCCAACGCTTGACACCAACCATGCCTCACTTTCAACCCCCATGTCGGGCTCATATGGAGACGCAGACCCAATCCCAACCCTTGACACCAACCATGCCTCAATTTCAACCACCTGCTCGGGCTCACATGGAGACCCAGGTCCAATCCCAACCCTTGACGCCAACCATGCCTCACTTTCAAAGACCACCTCAGGCTCACATGGAGACCCAGGCCCAATCCCAACCTTTGACGCCAACCATGCTTCACTTTCAACTCCCACGTCGGGCTCACATGGAGACCCAGGCCCAACCCCAACCCTTGACGCCAACCATGCCTCACTTTCAACGACCACCTCGGGCTCACAAGGAGACCCAGGCCCAACCCCAACCCTTGACGCCAACCATGCCTCACTTTCAACCACCACGTCGGGCTCACATGGAGACCCAGGCCCAACCCCAACCCTTGACGCCAACCATGCCTCACTTTCAACCACCACCTCAGGCTCACATGGAGACCCAGGCCCAATCCCAACCTTTGACGCCAACCATGCTTCACTTTCAACTCCCACGTCAGGCTCACATGGAGACCCAGGCCCAACCCCAACCCTTGACGCCAACCATGCCTCACTTTCAACGACCACCTCGGGCTCACAAGGAGACTCAGGCCCAACCCCAACCCTTGACGCCAACCATGCCTCACTTTCAACCACCACCTCGGGCTCACATGGAGACCCAGGCCCAAGCCCAACCATTGACTCCAACCATGCCTCACTTTCAGCCACCACTTCTAGCTCACATGGAGACCCAGGCCCAACCCCAATCGTTGACTCTAATCATGCCTCACTTTCAACCACCACCTCGGGCTCACATGGAGACCCAGGCCCGAGCCCAACCATTGACTCCAACCATGCCTCACTTTCAAACACCACGTCGGGCTCACATGGAGACCCAGGCCCAACCCCAACCCTTGACACCTACCATGCCTCACTTACAACCATCTGCTCAGGCTCACATGGAGACCGAGGCCCAATCCCAACGCTTGACACCAAACAGGCCTCACTTTCAACCCCCATGTTGGGCTCACATGGAGACCAAGACCCAATTCCAACCCTTGACACCTACCATGCCTCACTTTCAACCACCTGCTCGGGCTCACATAGAGACCCAGGCCCAACCCCAACCCTTGACACCAACCATGCCTCACTTTCAACTCCCACGTCGGGCTCACATGGAGACCCAGGCCCAACCCCAACCCTTGACGCCAAGCATGCCTCACTTTCAACCACCACCTCAGGCTCACATGGAGACCCAGGCCCAACCCCAACCCTTGACACCAACCATGCCTCACTTTCAACTACCACCTCGGGCTCACATGGAGACCCACGCCCGAGCCCAATCATTGACTCCAACCATGCCTCACTTTCAACCACCACCTCGGGCTCACATGGAGACCCAGGCTCCACCCCAACCATTGACTCCAACCATTCTTCAGTGTCAGCTGACACCTCAGGCTCAGTTGGAGACCACTGCCCAGCTCACACGCTCTTTCCCAATCAGTCCAGTTTTTTCTCAATCCCAGATTGGGTCCCGTGACGTATCTTGCCCTACTGTTCAAAATAAGGCACAATCTTGCTTCCCCAAAACATTTCATGATCTAGAAAATCACTTCTTGAAAAAGAAAATAGAAAGTGGGAGAACTTTACCTTCTATGGTGAAAAGATCTCAGGAAGTCTTTAGCCAAGTCACTCCCAACCTTTCCAAGGAGAACAGATCTTTCCAGGCCCAGAACTCTCCCTCCATCCTTCCTGGGCATTTGCTGAGCCCTGAGGTTCAGGAGAAATTGGAGTGCCACATTCCAAAAAGACTCATGCAGCAACAAAGTGGCCTACCCTGCAGAATCCAAGCATCTCAGAAACTGATGCAGCCTCAGGATGAAACCCCAAGGCCTTGTCAGGCACAGGACAAAAAGGCGCCCTCAAGGCCCTCGGCAGGTACAGGCAAAAGCAGCCAGGATGCACAGAAGATGGGGGCCAGGTGCCCAGCAAGGATCCCGGGAGGGAAAGACCTGAGCCAGGCTGTAGGGCAGAGTGTGGGGAGGATCCTAAACGATCTGTACATGGCCTCAGCCAGCCCCCCAGAGAAGGTTCCAAGAGTGAAGTCTGAGTCAGAAAGACAGTTGGGCCCAGGCAGGACGCCTCCAGAAGAAGGCTCGGGAGGCCCTGTGGGCAGGAAGGCAGAGCAGACCCAGGAGAGTCAGAACTGTGCACATGTCCACCATCCAGGGCTTGCTGCCACCCATGTCTTAGACCTTCTTGGAGAGTCACATGCTCATAAGGAAACAGAAGATGCAGCCTCCTCTCAGGATGGGGGAGCCTCCATGGACACCTCCCATGGGTCTCTTGTCCTCAGCCCTTATATTCAACAGGAGCTGGAGGCACATCTTATAAGGTTTCGGGTGAGGCACAGGTGGAGCCTAACCCTCAAGGTCCTCAAGTTCATACGTACCTTGAAGTTGAAAAAGGCTCACCCCATACCCCTTCCAGGGGCCACCTTGAAAGCCACCTGTGAATCTACGGCCCACCCAAAAGTCCAGTTAACTGAGGCCTTGCAAAACCCTCCTCAGCCCCATCCGGGAGAGAAAGTGATAACAACAGAGGCAGTTCCCCCTGTGGAGAGTCCCTTCCCTGTCCCCTCATGGGCAAGTGAGGAAACCCAGGGGGGCCTGGGAGGGCCCGCACCTGGCAACGTCCATACACCCTCAGAGGCCCCTGTGACTCGACAGGAGGACAAGCCACCATTGCAGACCCCCACCTACACGTTTGTGGGCAGAATCTGGCATAATGTGTTTGTCGTGGGGGCTGCCAAAGACAGCCTGGAGCCCAGTCCACGTCCAGCAATGGCCAGGAAGGAGCCACAGGAGGAGGCTGGGGGACGGGCCTCCCCGGATTCCTGCTCTAGCGTGACTGTGGTGGATCTCGATGCAGGGTCCCCATCTGCCAGGGCCCAAGAGGCCGTGGAGGGGGACCCTGCTTCGAAAGTCACCTTTGAAGCGAGTACGCTCATCAAATCCCAAATCATTAAGGAATGGAGGAGCTCACGGTCTCCAAGGGCCAATAAAAGCCCCTCATCAAATATAAAGCCTTTTGCCTCAAATCCAGAAGATCTATACTCTGAGGCGCAGTTTCGTAAACTTGAGGTCCAAGGGTTCACAGACCGGCAGAAACAAGCTCCAGGCCAGGCCACCGGCGTGCTGCTTCACGACTGTGAAACTGGCGTGATCCTTCAAGACTGTGCCACAGACACGCTTCTCAAAGACTGTCGCTCAGACATGTTCCTTGCCGCAGACATCTTGGCTTCTCAGGAATTTCGGCCCTGTTCCCAGACCTTGTCCAGTGAAGACACGTCCATTTCCCAGATGTTCTCTCCTCTTACATCCAGTGGAGAGAGCAGCCAGGGGCAGCAGGAGGACCTGAGACGGCAGCCCCAATATAAGAGCCAGAGCAGGAAGTCTGCTCCCACTGATGGGAGCGAGAATTACAGGAAGCCCAAACTAGGACATTGTGAAAAAGGGTTGGCAGAACCGAGGGCCTACCAGGCCCGTGGGATGATGCACCCTGGCCAGAAAAAGGAATCCGCAGAGTCCCTAGGAAGCAACTTCCACCAGTTAATCATGAAGAAGGGCCAGGTTCCCTCAGAAAGCCACTTCAGACAAAGGATTCAGCACCTTCTGCAGTGGATGTTCCCCAATCAAGGCAAAGGACCAGACGCGCCCCCGCAGAAGGGCAAGCCTGCAGCAGCCGCTGCCCAGAGCCAGGCACCCGTCAAAAGCAGGATGTCGAAGGACAGCAGGGCTACTGAGGCCCAGGCTCCCACGGCAGCTGTTGGACGGATCACAGGGGAGACGGTGGCACTTCACCATGGACTGCATGCCTCCCAGTTACATTGGTGCAACGGGGACCTCCAGGCCCCGTTAGGTCCGCACTCCTGCCACCACAGCTTCCTCTCCTGGCAAGAGCAAAGGAGAGTGATGAGAGACAGAGCCCACGATCACCAAGCTACCCCCATGGGCCACAGCTGTCCTCATAAGAGGGAGTGGACCCGTCCCAGGGAGAGCAAGTGGGCCTTCCCCCCCAGGGAGCCAGGTCCCCACCCAGGGAGGGCCTGCCCGCATGGAGCAAGCGTGGCACGGGTCCCGGGCCGTCCCCTTCACTGACCAGGGCACTGTGTCCTGGACAAATACACCTCTTCCGCTCAATCAGAACATGCCAGTCACAGCTTTCCTGGTACGAAAATGCTTCTCCAAGAAACAATGCAGACCATGCAGAAAAAAAACTTTGTTCTCTCGTGTTAGCACATCCTCTCTGTGCTAATGGGTTCTTCCCAGCACAATCTTTATTGTTTCCTGAAATACATGTTCTTTTTTCATGAGACATGGTGGCCTCCGTCCGTGCCCTGCTGGGGGGAAGGGACGGGATCAGGGTCCACTCTTCCCAGGTGCCTGCTTTGGCTTCCAGATGGGATGGGAGGGAGGTTGAGCCCAGCGTGGAATACTCAGCCTCACCCCAATTCCCTCACTGCACCTCAAGTTTCCAAAATACCAGCACTACAGAAACAAGCAACAGCATTCAGGACGCATCAAGGTGAACTAAACATAAAGACCCTCCTCTCAGGATCTGGCTCAGTTCTCTCCTGCTCTCTCTCTGCCTTGAACTTGTGTGGCTGTTAGGGGAGGGCTTTGCAGAGGCTGACATGGCCCTCAGGCTGCAGAAAGTGTCAGAGACAAGTTCATCTGTCAGAACAAGGAGGGGAGTTTGGGGGCAGGGCTGACCCCAAGTCCGGAGGTGGGAGAAAGCCTGCTCGCATGTCTCAGTGGGGACAGCTGATGTCTGAAAGCCCCTCCTCTCCCCATGGAGCTGGGATTGAGATGGGCCGGGAATGTCACCCTCCCTCTGCCTCTCTCTCCCTGGAGCAGTGGGGAGGATGGGGACCATGCCGTCCCAGCGCGGAGGGTGTGAGGTGGGGAGTATAGAGGCCCCCAAGGGCCGGTCTATCCCTGCCCTGGAAGAGAGGACAGCCCTGTTCATGGTGCCCACCTCCCACCTGGGGAGAGAGCAGGGGCGTGACTGTGTGTGCAGTCACCTCACTGACGTGTGCCCCTAGGGTGGGATGCAGGGGAAGGAGGCAAGTGGCAGAGGTGCCCATAAGCGGTGCAGTGACCAAGAAGCCCCTGGGGTCCCACCACTGTCTGCAGGCCCAGAGGAAAGAAGTTAGGGGCCCGGTGGCTCATGGTGGCCCCACCCCAGAGTCTCCCCACTACTCCAGCTCCCAGAGCCCAGACACACGGCGGCCACCTGGGGCCTTCCACACAGGGCCAGGCTCCCAGAGCAGCAGAGCCTCCAAGCAGGGAAGGGTCACTTCCCCACAGTGTATGTCATCAGCTCTCACAGGATTGGGAGCTGGGGACAGACTCGTGGTCTGTGACCTTTACCTACACACGGGGCCCAAGGAGGCTCCCAGGGGGCAGGTGGGACATTACAGGCCCAGGGACGGTGCTGGGGTCGTAGCACGTCTCCCCTGCTATCAGCCTTGCTCACCCCAGAGCCTGGCGAGGAAAGAGGCCAGCAGACAGGATGCGTCACCCAGAGGCTGGGACGTGACCTGTAGGTAATGAGGGTGCTGTCAGCTTGCCTCCACGGCCCCACCCACAAGGGAAAGCGGGGAGACAGGAGCACTTCTCTAGAGAGATGCGGGGCTCTGTGCACCAGTCAGTCCCGAGGGGGAGAGTCCTGCTCCAGGAGGGGCCCTGATCCAGGGGAAGCAGGGATGGCCCTGCCCCCACGCCTGTCAGGACCCGAACATGGAGGACCAGGACCTGGGTTTGGGGGGGCACTGGGCAGAGGCCTGCTCCTGCCGCCGTTTCTCCCTGAAGCCAGGACGCCTCTTTGGGCCCCATCCTCCAGGGTGGGCACAGCAGTGGGGGCACAGCCAGGGCCCCTGGGAGGAGGCAGGGCCCAGGGCACAGAGCGCCCTCCGCAGCTCAGGAGAGGGTGGCACAGAGTGGGGGCCCTGAGCCTGGCTGCTGCCTGGTATCCTCTCAGGGACACCGAGAGGGGAGGGCTGGGGTGGGGGAGCTGGACCCCCCATGTGCCTGTCAGGGAAGTGGCACAGAAGGGACCTGACAGAACAGCAAGGAACAGGGAGGGGCAAGTCCCTTTGCTCTTCTGCTGCCATGAGGGGCTGTTAAGGCCAACAATGGAGGGCCCCCCACTAAGAGTCCCCACACAGGGACCCACAGGGACCCCACACGGGGACCACCGACAGACCAACAGTGAGAAATCTCACCCAGAGACCTCTCAGTTCATCCCACAGAAACCTCTATCTGAGACCACCCACAGAGGTCTCACAGGCTTTCCTTATGATCTGAGTGTCCACCCACGGATAGGTCCTTCGCGGTAGCTCTGATGTCACATAACACACTGGCAGCACAGGAGAAGGACCAGTGACCTTGCCCTGACCCCCCAGAACTCCAAGGCCCCCAGACCCTGTCAGCCTTGCCCCAAATGGGTTCCCTGCTTGCAGAAATGCTCATGCTGTTTGGTCCTTTGGCAAAGGTCTTTCCTCTGCAGGTCTTCACTAGCTTGAGCTCTGACCCACAGGTTAGAGAATCACAAATTTTAAATATGAGTAAAATACTGCCAACCTCTAGTGGGAGAAAATATCTTACTTGTCCCATGTTAGCCCTCTTCCAGTCAGAAGGTGTCAATATCATAGTGTTTTTATTTCCTTGAGGAAAAGATCTGAACCCAAGACCATATATTTCTTTACTTTGGAAACAAGGTAAAGGCCTGCAGCAAATGGGCTCTAGGAATAAAATAAACCAGCAAAAAGGCCTGTTGGCTCTCACCCACCTCCCAGGGGGCTGTGCAACTGACACATTGTATTGCACATCACAGCTTGGGTCAGATGTGTGGGTTTGTTTTCTTTTTAAATGAAAGGGGCTCAAAAGTATGTGAAGTGTTTCAAATGAATCCTATATCTGGCAGTATTCCTTTTTTGTCCTCTGGCAAAAACATGCTTTCTTTTTCCTTAAAATGTGGTAATGCCCTCAAATGGTATTAGGCATAGTTCCAAGATATGACAAAGTCCTAATGTCCAGATAACATAGCTTAAAATGATGAACTGCTTAGGGGGATTCATCTTTTCAATACTTCTTTTAAAATGTACAATTTCCGAGACTCAGGCAGCCTCCATTTTAGATTCCTTATAGGCCTAAATAAGAACACTTTGCTTCAAATAGTGTGGAGTCTTTCGAAAGATATCTTTTAACCTACACTTGATATGTCCACCTGGCCTTATAAAATTACCAGAAGGGACTTCTTCACATCTGATTTGAAGAACGTGTACATACTAATCAAAGTGTACATCAATGATCAAAGTGTACATTAATTTACACAAAGTGTACATCAGTCATCAAAATCCTCACATCGCATATTCAGCCCTTTCCAAAGTGGGCATTTTAGTGATACTACATACATATTTCTCATTGCTCATAAGCAGCTAGTTTTCCTTGCCCTGTAAAAATCTACCTTAATGATGGCTGTCAAGTGTTTATCATTGGTTAAGTCAGATTATCCATTAGGATGACAGTGCCACAGTCTTTCCTCTAAGAGAAGCACAGCTGACATAGGGCTCTTTTGGTCCATTTATTTCAACAAAAAATTCCCTTCTTGTATTCTTCATGATTTTACAAATTTATAACTAACTTTCTACCCTACTTCCTTACAGTCTCATTGAATCGCAGCACGAGGGAATGTGGTCATGGCGTCCTGCAGGGTTCTATCGGGGGAGGGGGGGTGTTTTTTGCAGTGAAAGTTATGCAGGTAAGTTTCATGATCACAACAAAATGGGACGAATTAGGAAAAATTCCATATGGGAAATGCTTTACAAAGTGTACTTTTTCCTTTTTAATTGACTGTCTTAACAGAATTAGACTGATTATTATTCAGTGCATTGAATTTAAGTTGAAAAAACTGAAAACTGAAAGCATAGACAAATATCCATGATAGTTTATTGTGATGCTGTGTGGATGTGGGTTGCTCACTACAATTCACAGCTGAGGAAGCTGTGCAGAGCTGCCATGAACAATGTGCAGTAAAGCAGCGCTCCCACCCGTCACTGCACGTGCATCTGTCATACGCTGCCTCACATGATCTGTGCGTCCAACATGCACGGCATAAACGTGCACCTTTACCCTACATGAAACAATCAAGGGGATTCTATCTATTTTAAACTGCTCTTTTTGTTTGTTTGTTTGTTTATCTATTTCCTTATTTACTTAGGCTGCTCTGGTTCTTAGTTGAGGCATGAGGGATCTTTGGTGCAGCATGTGGGATCTTTTCATTGTAGCATGTGGGCTTCTTAGTTGTGGCACGTGTGTGAGATCTAGCTCACTGACCAGGGATCAAACCTGGGCCACCTGCATTGGGAGCACACAGCCTTACCCACTGGGTAAAGAGGGAAGTCCCTCTGTCTATTTTACAAACATTGTCAATGTTTCCAGAATTTATGGTCACCCATATTTTATATTGAACAAGTTCACCTACAGCAAATCTTATAAACCTTTTACCATTTATATATACCAAACAGAAACAGATACCCAAAAATAAGATAATGGAGAAAATAACAAATGCAAGTCCTTTGTTTTTGACATTTTTCACATGGAAACATGTGATTTTTAACCTCCAGATAAAAGCCTGCCTCCACGATATTCAGGATCTACTAGAAGTTTGGTTTTGAAATTTATTTATATTTAAAACAATTCTTACACTGATTATAATGAACCCGGCATTCTAGAAAAAAAACAAAAAATGTGGAGGGTAGCAATTATATGATGACTTATTAATACTCCAAGGGGTAAAGTGACCGAACTCAAGGTCACTGAAATTCTCTCCTATGTTGTAGTTTTGCATTTAGGTTTATAGTCCATTTTAAATTAATTTTCATAAAGAGTGTCTAGGTTCATATTTTTGCATGTGGATGTCCAGTTGTTCCGGCACCATTTGTTGAAGAGACCATCTCTGCTCCGCTGTAGGCTTCTGGGCTGTTTATTATATTCCATGGATCTATTTGTCCATTCTTTTACCTTAAAAAGGGCTGCAATTCTGACACATGCTCTAACATGGATGAAACATGAAGATATTATGCTGAATGAAATTAGCCAGACAAAAAGAAGCAAATATTGTATGATTCTACTTATATAAAATATATAGAAGGGGCAAATTCATAGAGACACAAAGTAGACCAGAGTTTACCAGGGACGGAGGTGAAGTGAAATGACAAATTATTGCTTAATTAGGATAAAACTTGTGTTTGGGGAAATGGAAAAGTTTGAGAAATACTGTAATGGTGATGTTTGCAGAGCATTGTGAAAGTAATTTATGCTGCTAACCTCCATACTTAAAATGAATAAACCCAAAATTTTATGTTATGTATATTTTACAACAAAAACAATAAGGAAATACCTAAATAAAGCTCGTGTGTGACAGAGATGACATCACAAACTGTTAGGGAAATGATAGACTAGTCAATGAATGGGACTGGGACAACTAACTCTCATGGTATCGTGGTGGCCAGAGTTTGATTCCTACTTCACAGCAAACAAAGACATAATTTTCTGGTGATCTAAGGACCTCAATGCAAAAAGCAAAACTTTACATCTTTTGGCACTTTGGGAACAGAAGGATATTATACATTTCTTAGAAATCAATTTAAAAGCTCAAGCAATAAAAGGAAAGACTGATAAATGTTAGTAATGAGAATTTAAAATCTCTGCATGACAAAATGAAAGCAATAATTAGATACCACTTCATACCCATCAGAATTACACATGTTCAAGTGTCTAGTAGTGGCAAGACATGCTGCTAAGTGAGAGTGGAAACTGGTTTTTAAAAACTCTATTGCCCAGCATGGAAGATCTAATAGACATTTCTCCAAAGAAGACATACAGATGGCCAAGAGGCACATGAAAAGATGCTCAGCATCACCAATCATTAGAGAAATGCAAATCAAAACCAAAATGAGGTATCACCTCACACCAGTCAGAATGGCCATCACCAAAAAATCTGGGAACAATAAATGCTGGAGAGGGTGTGGAGAAAAGGGAACCCTCCTGCACTGTTGGTGGGAATGCAAATTGATACAGCCACTAAGGACAACAGTATGGAGGTTCCTCAAAACACTAAAACTAGAACTACCATATGACCCAGCAATCCCACTACTGGGCATATACCCTGAGAAAACCATAATTCAAAAAGATCCATGTACCACAATATTCATTGCAGCACTATTTACAATAGCCAGGGCATGGAAGCAACCTAAGTGCCCATCAACAGATGACTGGATAAAGAAGATGTGGCACCTATATACAATGGAATATTACTCAGCCTTAAAAAGGAATGAAATTGAGTTATTTGTAGTGAGGTGGATGGACCTAGAGTTTGTCATACAGACTGAAGTAAGCCAGAAAGAGAAAAACAAATACAAAATGCTAACTCATATATATGGAATCTAGAAAAATTCTACTGATGAACAGAGTGGCAGAGCAGGAATAAAGATGCAGATGTAAAGAAGAGACTAGAGGGCACAGTGGGGGAACGGGAAGCTGGGACGAAGTGAGAGAGTAGCATTGACATATACACACCACCAAAGGTAAAACAGATAGCTAGTGGGAAGCTGCTGCATACACAGGGAGATAAGCTTGGTCCTTTGTGATGACCTAGAGGGGTGGGATAGGGTGGGTGGGAGGGAAGATCAAGAGGGAGGAGATATGGGGATATATGTATACATACAGCTGAGTCACTTTGCTATAGAGCAGAAACTAGCACATTGTAAAGCAATTATACTCCAATAAAGATGTATTAAAAAAAAAAAGCAAAAAAAACAAAAAAGAAAACCCTCTATTGTCCAGCAAAGTGAGAAGAGGATGCACGTGGAGGGTAACCTAAGGTGGGGACGCAGAGCCCATGTGGTGTGAGAAGTGACAAGTTAGCTGCAGAGATGGAAGATTGGTCACAGAGAATAGAGTTGCTCAAATAATAAGTATATTGAGAATAATAAGAGGCAAGTTTCTCACTGTCACAGAAAGGAGGTACAGCTATGTAAAGAGAGAAAGCTAAAATGAACCCTATAATGTTGGACTGGAATTAGAGGTGTGAATGGGTGTATGAACTCATAGTTTTTACAGGTAGATAGGTAGGTAGGTAGGTAGAGATGATAGATGGACAAATAGATGATAAATAGATACATGTAAAGATACTGATATATAAAATTTTTTCTCCATCTCTATCCAATAAAAGGTCTGGAGTAGTGACACCCCAATAGCAATAAGCACACCTAACACCCAGATCTTGCCTTCTAAATACCATTTTCCACTAAAAGCAATCAGTGTTCCCTGGAGAAATGGTTATGTCCAGGGCTGGGAAAATCCAAATCAACTGTACAGCCATTTGAACACCAGACTAAATTAAGGCTACAATGCATTATAAGCCATGGGGGAAAATAAAAAACTATGTGTCCATACGGATATAAATAAATTGCAAATTTGGTGAGAAATGTGGTAGTTACCATTTCAAAAGTACCTCTCTAAAAATACTTATTAATTACAAAGGAAAAAAAGCAATTTCATGGTGGGAGCCCTGGAGAATCCCATCTTAGTGCAGAGGTCAAAGTAAACATCACCAGTAATGGAATGAACCCAGATCATGTACCACCTGATAGGATACAATGAGAAGACCACAGCCTCACTTCTGTGATATTCTTGACAAAGACCCATAACCTGAATCAAGTCATGAGGAAACATCTGTAAAAAGAGGGACATTCTATTCTACACCAGCCTGTGACTTTCAAGAGTATCAAGGGAATGAAGTCAAAGAAAGAAACTGGTCCAAATGGAAAGAGACTAACGAGAGATGGCAAGCAAAAGTAAAGTACAATTCTGGACTGCATCCTTTTGCTATAATGGACACACAGGGACAGGTGGAGACACCAGAAGTGGTCTGAGGATTAGATGATAGTAATGTGTCAGTGTTAGTGATGATGGGTGTACCATATACATATAAGATGTAGGAGAACATTCTATTTGTAAGAAATACAAGAGCAAGTATTCAAGGTGATGGAAAATCAAATGGCAACTTTCAAATAGCCCAGGAAAAATAAATTTATACTCTACTTAATACACGTCTGTAAAATTTGTGATTGTTTTAAAAAATTAAGCCACTCAGTAGGCAAAATTCTACCTGGAAAATATGCATTTCTATCACCCAATAACTAATGAATTCTCCCATATATATAGGCAACTGGGTCCCCCCAGGCTCATCATAATAGAGAAGTTGTCATAAGAAAAAAAAGGCATCAACCCAAGAAAAGGGGCATGGTTATGTAACTCCAAGTATATTTATACACTGGAATACTACTAAGCAGTTAAGATGGATGAACTGTTTTGACCTGAGTGGATAGTGTGAAAATAATAAGTTGTAAAACAATAGGGATAATATGTGTGTGTGTTAAGCAGACCAAGCAATCCTGTGAACCTGAAGGATACACACCTATGATGTAAAGTATAAGAAGGCAGACGGAAGAATGCACACCATTTCAGAATATCTGAACACCAACCAGGAAAAAGAAGAACACAGTTAGATGGGCTCAACTGTTCAGGATCATCTTAAGTTTCTTTTTCTCTGAAACAAAAATGGCAAGTTGTTTTGCTAAATTTGTGGGTAGTTGGTATGTGGGCTTGTGATAGATTATTCCTTGTACCTTTCTTCATGATGGCAATATTTTATTGTTAAAATTTTAAAACAATAAAATAAAATTGCTATCAAAATTTTAGAGGCTCTGAGCAGAATTTGAAAACAAGGTCTGGCCTGGCTATAAGCCACACTGAAATTTTCCAAACCAAACCACATGTCTCAGGAGAACTCTCCACTCAGCCTCCAGGATTCCAAAGTGGGCAGCAGAGAACCCCTGCCCAGATGAATCAGAGTGAGTGAGACGCAGAGAAGGGAGGCAACAGCATTACTGAAGAGGGAGAATATCAGCCAGGAGACACCAAACTCTCTGACTCTGGAGGAAATATTTTCTTTTGCAAAGCGTCACAATCTCGGAGTAACATGAAGGGCCAATAAAGAGTTGTTTCATGTGCCGTTATGTCAGAGCTATGAAATTATCTTTAATTTTAATAAGTGCAGTTGCAAATGTAGTTTTTGTCTTGTTTTTGTTTGTGGGGTTTTTTGTTGTTTTTCTTTGTCTGTTTGTTTTGTTTTGTTTTGTTTTTTTGTGATGGAAGGCCTCTGAGGGCTATTTGTAACCATCTTTAGAGAGTAAGGCCAAAAAACTATGGAGCAAGAATAATTAACGATGTGCAAAGCAAAAGGCTTTAGTAAATTACTTTTGAAGCTTGTTTCCATTTCAAGGTGGCATCAAACATGGTTTAAATCACCAAATGCCCTGTTCATTTTCTCAGGTTGGAGACAGTATCTTCTACTGTTAATTCATGTGTCCACTGTTGTAAAATACTATTTACTATTCATATAATATTTGATTGATTTTTTTTTTTTTTGGTGTGGAGAATTTAAAAGTCTGCTTTTTGGATTGATCCCTGGTAGCATTTTCTATGTGGCTAATATGTCAGAGATCAACAAGGCTCCCAACAAAGTACTTGAGCCTAACACTGAAGGCTGGAAGTGTAAAAGCAGCCGTATCTGCCTGTCCAGCTAACAGACGTGTTCCCTGGTGGGGCCGTGAGCCTCACTGGGGCAGAGCCCTCACCCACCGTGCGGGTGCCGCGCTCAGCACGATGCCGGCCACAGCAGACTCCAGGCTTCCCTCCTCCACTAGCTGCCAGCTCTCCACACCCGCTCCCGACCTCAGACCACAGCCACGTCCCTCACAATCACCACCCTCTACTTCACCAGCTAGTACCTTTACATCATCTCTCTCTCCGCAACGCCCCCCCCCACCGCGCCCCGACTCCGGGCAAACTTGCGCTTCAGTGTGAGGTGTAGCAACTATAGGGAAAAGGGCATAAATCACACATACAATGTTACTTAATTATTATCATACGAACAACCAGAAAGTACCGCCCATGGCAAAAGAAGCCCCTCTTGTGTGGCAACTACAACTGCCTTCCTCCCCAAAGAAAACTACCTTCAATCACCTTTTATGTTTGTTTAGAGTTTTAGCACATTAAGTATGCGTCCCTAAACACTACTGTCCTGTAAGTGCCTGACATTAAACTTGATTGCTGGGGCATCCATTTCAAAAGACACCCTTCTTGAATAAACATCTTGCCAGCTACCAGCAAAACAACCATAGAAGGAGTTAAGCGACCCCTACCCAGGAAGTGTCCTTTCAGAAAGCCCTCGGTCACCTAGATAACTGACCACTTGAGTGGTTTGTTTATCCCTTTCCCATGCCCTGAATCCTGCTCTTAAGCTTTAAATTAGGCAATAAAGAGTGAAACCCTGAAACCCGAGACACCCCACCCACCACCCTAATAACATCAGAGCCCTGGGTCCACTTTGTCTCCCATCCTTTCCACCTGCCCCTTCCTTGTGTGGCCCTGGGTGCACCATGGACCCTCCAGGACCTGTGAGTTATGAATTGGTTCCTCAAAGTTCCCGGACAGTGGTTACAGAAACGCATCCTGCTGTCATAACAAGAACCACAAGGCTGGGTCCAGCCTCAACAATGTCCCCTGTGGGGGCAGAGAGGAACGTCTGTGGACTCACTTCAAGTACGATGGCCCAGGTGAGTGCCCCGGGCAGTCCTAGCCAAGAGCATCGCTACCAATAGGCGGAGACGAACACAAAAACCATAGTTTAATTTGGCTCCTAGGGTGTTCTCTTTCGTGCCTGGCTTTTTTCACTCCACATTGTGCTCGCGAGACGCATTCGTGGTTCTGTGTGCAGCTGTAATTTATTCATTTTTATTGCTACAGTGTATTTCATTATATTAACATTCCATAACTTCTTTACTCACGCCACACTTTGATGAACATTTGTATTTTAGCTGTTATAAACATTCTTCGACATATTTCCTGGCATAAACTGTGCAAGCATTCCTATAGGATGCATTTCTAGAAATGGAATGATTGTATATGCAGGTTCATATTGTTTCAAATATTCACCAGCACTTGCTTTTGTAGTCATTTTAACTATCTTATTTTAACTAGTGGCATCTCATGAGATTTCAAACTTTTAATATGTTTATTGTCTATTTGGGTTTCCTCTTTATGAGTAACCTGTTTAATTTCTTGCCACTTTCCAACTGGGTTGAGTGTCTTTTTGTCATGGATTTATAGGGCTCCTGGCATATTCTGGATATGAGCCTAAGTCAGCAGCAGTGCTGCAATATCTTCCTCCACTCCAAGGCTTGGGTTTTAAACATCTATTTCCCACTAGTCTACATGACTAGCTTTATCATAAATTAAGTATTCATAATACATGTTTGCTGGGGACTGTTGTGTTCCCATGGTCTATGTGTCTATTCTTTTCCAAAAGGGAGAAACAGGAGAGAAGGAAAGGGTGGCAGACCCCAGGCAAGTCCAAACTGTAACAAGGCCGACTCCATTAGATCTTAAGGCTCCAGAATAATCCTCTTTGCCTGGATGTCCCACCTCCCTGGCTCCCTGAAGTGGCACCATCCCCCGCACTCCCCTCTCCTCGGTGGGGTGACCCTGCCCCTTCAGCCCGGTGGGACCTGCCCACATGGTTTTCTATAGATGCTCTGCCTCTGAAACTGGGGAGCTAATAGATTTGGCCCCTGGGCCTATGATGGGAGTGGCAGCCCTTATGATCTCTGAATTGCCTTGGGGTCATTCTTCCCTTTCCTTGAAGAAAAGGGCAAGTTCACAGCCACATGGTTCTAGGCCCACTTCTGTGGAACCCAAGAAGTCTGACAGCCTGCCTTCATTCTGCCTGGCTTTTTCTGTCCCCTTTACTTCAAGCTGGCACTGTCTTTGCTGGTTTAACACCATCTCTATTCCTGGCCTCTGCTGAAATGACTCACTAAATCCATTCTTCACACCCATGCTCTTGGATCAAGGGGTTGTTCAGCCACATCCTTTGTGTTCTCTTCAGAGCAAACTGTCTTGGTTTTTGCAATAGGACTAGGTTGAGAGTTTTTCAAATTTCTAATTTCTGGTTCCTTTTGGCTTAGTGATTCCTTCTTCATATCTCTGCTCTTGCATTTTACTATAGGCAGTAAGGAGAACCCAAGCCACACCTTCAATACTTTGCATAGAAATCTCTTTCGGTAAATACCCAGTCTCATCGCTTGCAAGTTCTATCTTCCACAAAACCCTAGAACACACTTCAGCCAAGTTCTCTGCCACATTATACGAAGGATCGCCTTTCCTCCAATTTCCAGTAACCTCTTCCTCATTTCCATTTGAATAGCCCTTAACAGCTACACTCCACCAACATCCTGTTCATGAATATTTATATATTTTCGAAGTAGATGGAGGCTTTCTTTCCAGCTCTCCCTTTTCCTTTCTGAGCTCTCAGCAGAATCACCTTTAGTGTCCATATTTCTAACAATGGCCCCTTCATAGCAATCTGGGCTTTTTCTAACATGCACCTCAAAACTCTCCCATCCTCTATCCTTTACCCAGTTCCAAAGCCGTCCACGTTTTTAGGTATTTGTTACAGCAGCACTTCTTGTCTCAGCACCAGAATCTGGGTTAGGGTTCTCCAGAGGAACAGAACCACCAGGATATCTGTATCAGTATCTATATCTATGGATCTATATCTCCTATTGGTTATGTTCCATAATCATGTGGGCCACTTCCTGACAATATCTTTTTATGTATCCTTATGTATGTTTATATATATATATGTTTTTATCTTATATAACTATATAAGATATCCTTATATGTATATTATATATGTATTTATTTATTGTAAGGATTTGGTTTGCATGATTATGCAGGCTTAGAAATCTCAAGACCTGCAGTCAACAAGCTGGAGACCCAAGAGTCCATGCAATAGTTCCAGTCAAATCTGAAGGACTGGGAACCAGGAGAGCTGATGGTATACGTTCCAGTCCAAAAGCCAGCAGGCTTGAGACCCAAGAAGAGCCCAAGTTCCAGTTCAAATCCAGAGGCAGGAAGAGACTGATGTCCCAGTCATTCAGATGAAGTGCCCTATTATTCTCTGGAGGGTTAAGTCTTTGTGAGCTATTTGTGTCTTCAACTGATTAGATGAGACCCACCCACATTGGGGCGAGCAATCTTCTTAGTCTCTCAATTTAAATGTTAATCTTCCCCAAAAATACACTCACACACACACACACACACCCAGAATAACGTTTGCCCAAATGTCTGAGCACCCTGTGGCTTACTCAACACATAAAATGAACCATCACAAGGAATTCCTTCTTTTCTCATTTTCTGGAAGATTTTGTGTAAATTAGAAATACTTTGTCCTGAATGTTTGATAGAGCTATTTTGGCCTGAAGTTTTATGTGTGGGGAGATGTTTAAAAACAGATTCAATTTCTTTAATGATGATAGGAATATAAGCGTTCCTTCCATTTTTTTTCTTGACTGGATTATAAGTGATACTTACTAAATTTGTCCAATTTTTTTCTTATATTGACATGATATTTTTCATATTTTAAAATGTGTAAAGTTGTTATGTACTTTATTATTTTTAACTATCTGCCCCAGATATAAAGTCTCTTTTATCATTTTTTATATTGGTTTTCTGGGCCTTTTCTTTTCTGTTTGTTTGTTTGTTTGTTTCTTAATGAACCATGCCATTCTTTTGTCACTTTTATTAGTTTGATCAAGGTTGAAACTATTGGCTTTACTGTTCCATTCTATTTTATGGTACTTTTGTACATTAGTATTTTTTTACCTTTGCCGTCCACCCTTTTGGGGTTTAAATTGCTTTTCTTTGGCAATTTCTTAAAATGGAGGCTTAGCCCATTAACTTTTCAGGCTTTCTTCTTGTCTAGTTTATGTACATGAGGCTATAAATTTTTTTCTCAATACTACTTTAGCGGCACTCCACAAGTTTTGATAGGTAGTATTTGATTATTCACTTCAAACTATTTTCTAATTTCCATTAGAATTTCTCCTTTGATTCATAGTTAACTTTAAAAGCTATTTCTTGATTTACATTAGGAATTTAATGTATATTTTAAAATATTTATTTATAACTTAGCTTTCTCATGTTCAGAGAACATACTCTCCATGAGTCCAATCAATTGACATTTGTTGAGATTTAGTTTGTGGCCCATCTGCTTAGTTGTGTTAATGCACAAAACAGAACTTTGTGCATTAACAAACTGGTATAAAAGAAACAAAAGGATTTGTAAGATTGGTGACTATGAACCAGGTGCAAGAATCTTAACATTCTTCTCCCATGAATACACCAGATATCGAAGAGAAGCTGCAATTACAGTCAGCATTTGATTAAGCTTCAATAAACTAATGCATTCTCCAATATCTATGTGCTTCTGCACAAGGCAAACAGGTGATTATAGGAAGATTGAAAAAGACAACCAGCCCTGCATGTTTCAAATCTTTGCACTACCCTCTGCAACTGCCCCCAGGACACTGGGATTGCTTTTGCTTTACTATTTCATTTTGCTGAGTAATAATGTTGCACAGACTTGGCACCTTGAAACAATACCCGTTTATTATCTCACACTTGTGCATGTCAGGAGTCTGGGCTTGCTATGGCTGGGTACTCAGTGTCTCACAAGGCTGAAATCATGGTATCAAAAAGTCTGATGTCTCATTCGAGGCTTGAGGTCCTTTTTCCAGCTCACATGGCTGTTAGCAGAACTCATTTCTGTGCAGCTAAAAAACTCTCGGGGGCTACATCTTCAAGGTCAGCAGAACAGCATCTCTGTGACACTCAAACTTCCTGGAAAGAGCTCACCTTGCTGTGCCTGGTCCACTTTGGACAGTCTCCCTTTTCATTAACTCACAGGCAACTGATGTGTAACCTATTCCTGAGAATGACATTCTGTCATTTTCCCTGATGCTCCCCAAACTCAAGGGGAGGAGATTTTACAGGGTATGTACAGCAGGTGGCAAAAAGCTTAAGGGTCAGTTAGAATTCTGCCTACCAGACTACCCCAGAGAGATGGTCTCAGGGCATCTATTTGGCTCTTCCTACTGAACAGGCCTCCCTCACTCCCCAGGCTGCAGAGATCACGCATGGATCACACCAGTCTTCCAGTGTGTTTATTCCCATTATATATTCAGTAACCACAGGTTACATCCAGGGTCACACTGAGTCCACTGAAAGACAGTCCCAGCCCCAAATGCCATTTACCACCTGTAAGGATATAGCTCCAAGCTGACTTGTGGACACTGGTGGTGCTTTGGGTCCCAGAAATTAGCACTGGCCAAGAGCCAGTGTTTAGCATCCTGAAAAGCCTCCTCCTGCCAGTGCACAAGGACTCTGTAACTGCCTGCACAGCCCCTCCTTCCAGCAGCAGTGGGCCATGGTCTGCAGTTTCCTTCTACACTCTGTGGACCCGCACCGTCTCCTAAGCATCTCGGTTCTGAAACCCCAGCCCCTTCCTTCTGTTTCTCAAGCTCCAGAGATGGTAGCGGCTCCTGCCTCTGGGTCACCTCACCATTTGCTTTTTGCATTTTTAGTCCTCCAATGTCTGTTCACCAATTCTCTGTTTTAAAACGTCTCCACTACATGAATGAACCCAGAGGACATTATGCTAAGTGAAATAAGCCAGTCACAGAAGGACAAATACTGCATGATTCCACTTATAAGAAGAATATAAAATAGTCAAACCCACAGAAGCAGAGAGTGGAATGCTGCTTGCTGGTGACTGGGGGGAGAGGAAAATGGGGAAATATCTGTCAATGAGTGCAAAGTTTCAGGTACGCAAGATGAATGAATTCTAGAAATCTGCTGTACAATATTGTGCCGATAGTTCACCATATGGTATTGTGCACTTAAAACCTTGTTAGGAGGGTTTATGTTAAGTGTTCCCATGGGAATTCCCTGGTGGTCCAGGGGTCAGGACTCTGAGCTTCCACTGCTGGGGGGGCCACGATTCGATCCCTAGTCAGGGAACAAAGATCTCACAAGCCACATGTCAAAAACAAAACAAAAAGAAAGTGTTCTTACAAACGACAAAAAAGAAGCACAAGGAAATTTTTGGAGGTGATGGATATATCTGTTTCCTTGATTGTGGTGATGGTTTCATGGGTGTATGTATATGTGCAAAGTCATCCAATCGTATACACTGAACATGTGCATCAGTTGTATATCACTTGCACCTAAATTAATCTATTCAAAATAAATAGATGAAATAAAATGTATTAAAATAACTGTTACAATTCCTATTTTCCTGACTGGAGCCAGACATATATACATCCAAGGGGTCCTCCACAACAGAATGGGTAAGTCAACTACTGTGTATTCATATCGTGGACCATCCACCACATATGCTGAAATACAGCTGAACATGTAATTCCCCCACACACAGATGAGACAAACTCAATGCTGTGACACAAAAGGGCAGATACAGTACAATTCCACTTACATGTGTTCTAAAATTAAATCCTCTTGTGTAGGGATGCATACATTGAGTGTAAAAACATAAGAAAAAGCAAAAACATCGTTACCATGAGCAGCAGAGTAGCAGTGGCCCAGAGCAGAAAGGGAGGGCTCGCTACCCCGGCAGAAAAGGAGGGCACGCTTCTGGGGCCTCAGTCATGTTTCCTGTCTTCACATGATGCTGGTTTCAGAGGTGTTTTATGCACTTTTCTGTATATGTGTCATAGTTCACAATGTAAAATATTTTGTTTGTTACTTTAATTCTAATACAGATGACTTTATAACTTACATAAACTTGCAGCTTTACTTTCCATGAAAACTGCTTCTTTCCTACATGCTTATGTCAAGCTTTCATTCCTCTCCCACAGAATGACAGTAAAACAGTTTTCCAGGAAGAGAAAAGTTCCACTCTGAGAACATCAGTGACTTCTGAAGTGGCTATAGAACATACTCAAGAAGTTTAGTACTTACTTCACACTAAGCTGTAGCGTTGATAGTTGTATTAAAAAGTGCCAAGGAAGAGGAACTTGGGTCTGTAGCAGTAAACCTGGAAGACAACAGCAAACATTTTTTAAAATAAGCAAACTGAAGCTAACGTTCATGCCTTTTTCGACCTTACTCTCTTGAAAATTGTTCTCAGACCGTCTTTTCAGAGATAATCTGACTGATCATCTATACATATTTAAATTAAAATATGTTTATATTTATTTTTGTAGGTTAAATACATTTAGTATATCTAAGCATTCTGCATCTCAAATGAAACAGTAACTTTTAGCACATTGATGGTAAACTTATAATGAAAGTGTACATATATAAGTTTTCATGAATTAACTCCTGTGTGTTAAACCCTTGCTTTCTTTTCCCTGATAGTATTACACTTATATAAACCTTGAAACATTTTTGGAAATCCCAAGGGGATTTCAGCACTATGGTCATGCCAGTGATGGCTGCTTTTTCTATGCTAGTTTCTCCTCGCTCCAGGAATCAATGTCAAAGTATTCCTCCCAGGTACTCATTACAATTATCCCTCAGTATCCACCGGAGATTGGTTCCAGTGGCCCCCTGAAGACCCCAAAGTCCTCTGCTGCTCAAGTTCTTTATATAAAATGTTGTCATATTTGCACATAACCCCCCCACACACACATCCTCTGTATACTTTAGATCATCTCTAGATTAGTTATAGTACCTAATAGAATGTAAATGCTGTGTAAATAGTTGCTGGAAGGTGGCAAATTCAATGTGAATAGTTGCTGGTGCATGGCAAATCCAAGTTCTCCTTTTTGGAACTTTCAGGTTGGCTGTATCCACAGATGGGGAACTCACAGATATGGAGGGTCAAAGGTATGCACTTCTTAACCAAGTTATCTACACGAACAACACAGGCAGACAGAAAACAAATATTCATTATACCTAAAACTTTTATCATACTCTCAAGGCTTTATTTATTTAGACAGAATAAAGGAGCCAACTGCAAGGTTTTCTCCTTAAAAGAATTTTAAAGAAATTCCATACATTATAATTTAGCAGTTGTACTAACGCTAAGTATATTCAAAATGAAGTCTTATGGTATGATTATGATTTCACTTAAATAGGAAAGAAGAAAAGGCACAAATTCAGACTTTCTCTAACAAACAAACCTTGAGCAACTGACATGGCCAGGAGTGTGAATTTTCCAGCTATAAACCACTAACACAATTGTTTAATAGTCAAATAAGGAAGTGTGTTCAGAAATATCACGTGACAGTGCACAAGGATTTTACTGCTCTGCAGCATTCAGAGAAAAAATAATGGTGAAAAATAGAATTCCAGGTTAAAATGTTAACTTAATGAAGCATTGTGATTATATATATATATAGTCATTCTCTTTTAGGTTCCCTCTAAAAGATGTCAAACCTATCACTACTCCCACCGATCAGGGTTTTGGCACCCAAAGGACCCATCCTCTGGTGCTCTGCAGTGAGCGATACTCGGGCCTTGACCTCTTTGTGGGAGCATTCGCTCTGGGGCCTCCACCAGCTGAGCGCGCTACATCCCTGATCCTACCTTCAGCGCTTCCTTACACTTCTCTTGAATTAGACCCTATCTTGGTTCTCATCCTCACGAGGGTACTCCAGGTCTCTTTCATTGTATCTTCTATTGTCCATAAAAAAGTCCACTCCCAAATATTCATTGGACAAGTATTTCTTCCAGAGTTTTCCTATCCCGAATCCCTTAAGCGCCTACTCCCACCCCTGCAGAATATCCACCAGCGGGTTCAGGCCCACCCCACTGTGACCCAGCCCAGCACCAGCCAAAAAACAGTGGGATGAAAGAAAAGGGGGAACTCAGACACGTAGACACTCCACCAAGTCATCTGCATAAGCAGTAGATTCTGTTAAGAAAATAAAATATCCCTTCAGCTAAAGGTAACATCCACTGTTTTTTTTTAAATTAAATACTCGTATTATTAATACTCTCATGAGGGAGAAAAAAATCAAGCGATCCATGTACAGAAAAGGGTGACACATCCCAACTTCCAGACACATGCGCAAATGTCCAGGAAATCTTAAAGGAGAAAAAAAGCTTAATAGAGAGCTGAAAATGACTGGAAGCGGGCACCCCAAAAATCAAAAGTGGAGGAGGGTCTCAAGCATCATGAGGCCCGTCTCGGGGAGGCTCCCGTGACGCCCCCTCAGTGGCACTTTGCCGTCTCCTGCTTTGCCTCCCAGGGCCCCGAACACGCTGACACGTGTTGCCTCGACCCTGTCCAGGTTGAAAACATCAGACTCTCACATCACCAGAGTGGCTTTGCCTCATGCTGTGAGGCAGGGCAGCTTTCCAAAACTAGGAAGTGACTGGTATGAAAGGAAAAATTTTTATCAATTACGAAAATTTTTTATGAAAGATTTCATGATGCTGAAAAAAGGTGGTTCCACTGAAAGCAAAACATTTTTCTTGTGATAGGAAAATTTCTAAATTGTATAAAATAAAACCAAACTAAATGGATCTTCTAATATTTTATCAAATGAGAACACACACACACACACACACACACACACACACACACCCTGTTCTGAAAGCTAATCTCCCACCAGCGTAATAAACTGTCTCCTTTGTAGCCAACTGGACCCGTGGACGTGGAGGGCAATAGGTCCCAATTTAGGCAACAGTTAGCCCCATACCCTTGCAGATCTGAGCTTCTCACCCTCATTCGGGTGTTCAATTTCTAACCACAGGTTGGAGTGGTACTTCTCTCTGGCTTTCATTTTATTAAAAGAAGCAGAAAGAAGGGAAGATGTCATTAAGTGCAAAGTGCAGGAGACTGACCTATAATTGGATCCCAGGTAACTGGAATGTGGGGCGAATGCAGTTAGAGTCTTCAGTCAAGCTGAATGTCTTACTTACAACATTCCATACAAAAGAGATTTGACAATTGCATCAGGGTTTGTTTCATAAGGAACCAAAATAATGGACCAAATAAATGTGTGTGTGTGTGTGTGTGTGTGTGTATATATATATATATATATATATATACTATTTTCAATCTAATTTACATGCCTACTTTTGAGCAAATGTGTGAACTGAGGTGCCCTAAGCATAAGGTGAAATAGCATGTTTATTCTGGAAGATTACACACATGTTATTTGATAGCTCTTTACACTGTATCATTCATACCCTGAAAACATCTTTTCTTCTCATGTTAAAGTATGCTGGTCTTGTAACTGCATCACTTGTAACATAGAAAGCTTTTGGCTTTAAGTAACTCAACTTTTGCACTGAAGTTGATCCAAATGTTAATGATTACAGTTAAGTGAATAAGGCTTCAGGCATGAAAGTGGCCCTCAGAGGTTTCTATTGCTTCTCATCTCACTAAAATGACTCTTTTGAGCAAGCTGATGTAGGAGACAGATGTCATATTTATATTACACACTGGTTTGAATTTTTTTTCTTTTCTTCTTTTTACTCCCCAATATTCCACCACCTCACCTAAACTGGTGTATTCGTTAGCTATGTTTATTGTCTTCCTGTGTGATTATCATATTGTCATCCACATTGCTGGAGTTTAATTTGCTCTATTTGTGTGGTAAGAACGAAACAAACTGCTCCACTAACCAGCAAACAGAATGGAGACAGGCGCCTTTTAAAAAATACACATACTACGATATGCAGGTTATAAGGTATCATTAAAAATATGTGGAAACCAACCTCAGTAGACGCTTTAGAAGTTAAAGGTCAATGGGAAATAGGCCACATTTTGAGTTTGCCTCATTCTATTATCATTCAAACAATTTTTTTCTACATATACAAGGTATTTCTTACTACAGGATTTTGGGTGCCTGTCAATCAGGGACATTTTGCAAATAAGGAGACAACAGAAATTTCATTCACAGATGATTTTCAGTATTCAGTATTATCCAGTATTATTGATACCATTTGGTAGAGATGCTGGAATCAGTGAAAGCCTGTTGAAAGTATGTATGTTAAAAGTAACGATGTGCTTTCAAGTATTCATTACTTTTCATTCCATAGAAAAAAATATTCTTAAAAAACCCCCTAAACTTTATGTCATAGGAAGAAACTAAACACACAACTTTGCTTTAAGTACTTTGCACCCAGATTATAAATAAATCGTTTTAGAAATGGAGTCAGTGGTTCTCACCAGTTTAGAGTGACTGGAGCAGCCTCTGGGAGGATCTGCCTGGAAATTCACTCTCTGTCCAAAGCCGACTCCCACGGAAGCACAGCTGACATACCCAGTTATCAAACTGCTCCACTGGCCCTGGCATTTTCTACAAAATCAGGTAAGTAGGTTTTGATTTCCATCTTATATTTACAAAATTTTAAATCATTTCTAGGAAAACTGAGGAGGTGCTTGGGAATATTAGTTTTCTTGAATAGCAAATAGAAAAACTGATTGTTAAATTGTATTATTTTTCATTAAATTTGGGAATCGTATTCGATTTACATGAATAGTCTCACTTTTATGCTTATAACCATGATAGCTGCCTCCCTTCCTCCCCAAAAAGCAGGGCTGATCTGTTATGAAATGGCAGTTTTTTAGGTTGCGATCTAGATAAGCTGACATTTTTCAGCAACTTTATTATCATCGTTTTTAGCTTTCCTTTTTTCCATTCTACGAGCTTTCCTGGACTCTGACTGACACTCATGCTCCTACAACCAAGATGGAATTCCTTAAATACTCCACTTTGTTTTTTTTTCTAAGATCAGGTCCTGGGCATCCTTTTCATCCTTGATGCTAGAATATAGCATCTATTTCTACAGAATATAGAAAGTAAAAAGATATAAAATGCAAATATGAAAAAAAGTTAATCAACCTAAATGAGGATGTAAGAAAGATGCATGACAGAAAATCTTAGCATGAGGCTATTTAAGGAATCATAACAAATAATTCACAACCAACAGAAAAGAGTAAAAATCTAGAGATGCTACCAAAATACAGTCCTGGATTTTCACAATGCTCTTAGAAAACATGAGGAGGCTGGCTGGATTTAAGACAAGTTGGACCAAAGTAGACGACTTCCTAGGTTCAGATCAGGTAGCTGGGAGAAATCACTCATTTAAGGCACAGTCTTCTTGACTTAAGTAAGAAAGGTCACGATTCCAAATTGCTTATCCTTAATTGTAGATTAATTGAATGTGAACACAGGCATTGAAGGTCTACACGAAGCCCATGGATGGAACAGCTTACTGGTAAGCATTATGTACAGTCTACACTGCTTACTAACGCAGCAGCATTAAACCTCCATTCCCAGAAGGATCGCTCCGTTAGTGAGATGATGAGTCCCATCACTCCCTAGCAAGGTCTGGGCTGGCAAATCAAAATTCAAGCGTACAAGCAAACCAAAGAAACTTTTAGACATACAAAGAGACAGAAAGTTTACAACACACAGACTTTTCTGAAAGAATTCCTGCACAATATTCTCTGGTGCAAGACAAAAACTGAATTCAAGAGAGAGGAAAACACAGGAAACCAGAACAGTGGCAACAAGTATAACAGTAACTCATGATTAAGCCTAAAACACTGTCAACAGATATCACCTGGATCTAGAATCCAGATGATACCAGCGTTAGGACTGGAGCGGAACTATCAGAGTCCTTGGCCAAATGCAGGGAGAGCACGAGAGCCGTACTCTCAGTGTCTCCACTGGCCATTCAGTCTTCATGAAGCAGCCGTGCTCACAGAATCGTGACTCCGCTGGGTCAAAATCAACATCCACCAGTAAGGAAGCAAATTCCTTGAGCGCCTTAGGGAAGATGTGCCCTACAGAAACAAATTACACAGTTTTGAATATTTTTATTGTTAATGAAAAGTTAGAGCATCTTGTACCCTTACCATAAGAGGTAATATCATAGAGTCTCATATAACTGAACTTGATGTACTTGAAAAATACATTTCTTCAAATCTGATCTCCAGAAGCTTTGTTAGGGTCAATTGGGAAGTTTTTGTATTAAATGTGAGTATAGTGGGACTTTTTAAAATTAATTTCTAGTGGAGGATGGTTGCTTTACAATGCTGCCTTAGCCTACACTGCACAACAAAGTGAATCAGCCATACAGATATCCCCTCTCTTTTGGACTTTTTTGAAATATGCCTGCATCTCACATATACTTACATGTGATACATGATATGAAGGGATTTTAGGAGAGAAAGATATTTCTGCTGGTGTGGGCTTTTCTGCATTTTAATAATCAAAGAAGCAAACTGAGCACGAGCTTTGAACAAATACTTATGGAACTAAATGGAAATAACGGTCTATGAACAAATCACAATTAAAAGAGTTTAGGCAAGACACAAGACAAACACAAACCAAAATATGTGCAGGGAAGAAACAAAACCACAGAACAAAAGGAAAAATCTGGAAATTCAACACTGACACACTATTAACTATAACATAGCCCATATTCAAATTGTGTTAACTGTCTTAATATATATATGTGTGTGTGTGTGTGTGTATGTCCACATTGTGGACACACAACTGTTTTTTGCTGTTATTGTTAAATATACACCAAAAAAGAGTTAGCTTACAGGAAGTGTCATAATTTTAAGTCTCAGTCAAAACCTTAGACTTGATAAATCAGGAAAGTGAGCTGAAGAATGTTTAACAGTGATAAACAGTTAATTTTCTAATTCATTAATTTCATGACGTATTGACACATAATGCTACCTGTATTTCAAAGCACCATTTCCTGTTATAATTTGTAAGGAAAGAAAATAGAAATTTAGTTAAAAAATATTCTTTTGAAAGCAGGAGGCCTGAAACCTAGCTCTAAGTATACACACTATTTCGTATATACTTTTTAAAAAAGTGTACTTGAGTTATTCCTGGTAAATTAAAAGGAAAAGAACGGCAGATGTGGGCCTTACCTACCTTTCTTAGGCGTTCTGTGGGGGCTTACAATTGTTCACCCTACAGACTAAGGGAGTTCTGTCTTTGCTCATAGTGACAAGAACAGTCCCAGGGTTTCCCTCCTGGAGATCGTGGTGGAGCAGGGAGGCCTAAAGTCTAGCTCCAAGTCCTCCAACTGTCCAAAGGAGCTGCTGGTGTGAGGCCCACTGCTGCCCCCTGGGGCTGGAAGGGTCCTGCCCCAGGATTCCAAAGATGGCTCTGGCCTCAGCGGCAGTTACACAGCAGTTCAATGTGAAGACTCAACTGTGCAGGCTTGACGGGCTTCCATGTGTAATGGCCCGGTCTGTGGGAAAGGAGGAAATGCCTTCCTGGATCACAGGGTGGGAGATGTCCAGGAGGGCCTTCAGGTGATGACACTGTGATACTGGACCATTCAACACAGCCTCTCAACTCTGAACTTTCATATACATACATATATGTGAAATATACACACATATATGTGAAATACATACAAATACAAATATACACACACACACATATATATATGATAAGCAGGAATTGTTATAAAGAGTTTCATAACTTTTTTATTCTGCTTTGTTTGGTAGAGATATTTCCTTTTGGTAACCATTAATTTTGATAAAATTTCATACTTGCAGAAAATCATAAGAACAGACAAAGCGTTCCTGTAAATCCTTTATCAAACTTACCATTTTAAATATTTTGCCCCATTTACTTTATCTCTTGCTCATTCTCATCATTTTTTTTTTCTGAATCATTTGAAAATACATCGCAGACACTAGGCTTTATTACCCCGTAAAAACTTAAGAGTAAGTACACTTCTTCCATAACCACAGTACAGAATTAAAAACCTGGAAATTCAACATTGACACAATACCATTAACTAAAACGTAGCCTACATTCAAATTTTGCTAACTGTCCTAATAGTGTCCTTCATCCTAAGTTCAGGATCGAATCCAGGACTGCTCGTTGCATTTAGGTGACAGATCTTAAATCTGGAGCTGTTCCTCAGTCCACCTTTGTCTTTTGTGACCTGGAGACGTGGAAGAATACAGACCAATTATTTTCAGTTTGGTTTCCACAGGATTCAACCCACATTAGCAGCTTGGGGAGGAATTCCATAAACCTGACTTCTGTCCGACTGCACCCTGTAGGATGGCTCTTACTCCAACACCATGCGCCCGGGGACACGAAGTCTGCTTGTGCCATCGTTGGTGATACTACTGTTGTGTGGGTAACTAGATTGTTTCTTTACTGCAAATTTTCTTCTGTCCGTTTCTAACTAATAAGCGGTTTTGTAGGCAACTATTTCAAAACTAAGCAGTTATTCTGTTCCTCATCAAACTTTCACCCACTGATCGTTCCTGGCTGAATGTGATTAACATGCTCTGATGACAGGGCTCCAGTGCCATCACTCCTTCGACACTTGTTAGCAGGCATTCCCTGTAAGAAACAGACTTTCCTTTTCTCTCACGTAGTATGTATTCATTTATTTATTGATATCAGTATATACTCCCGAGTTCCTCTCTCATCTTAGCCTCATTTATTTTGATACTCAATTGTCTCTTGTATTAGTCAGCTCAGGACACGATAACAGAATACCACAGACTGGGTGGCTTAGACAACAGAAGTGCATTTCTCACAGTTCTAGAGGCCACAAGTCCAAGACCAAGGCATCATAAAGGTAGGTTTCACGCTGAGGCTTCTTCTCTTGGCTTGCAGGTGGCTGCCATCTCACTGTGTGCTCATAGAGCCTCTTCTTCATGTGCGCTTGGAGAGAGAGGTGAGACGGGTGCTGGTGTCTCTTCTTGTAAGGGCCTCCCTCTCGTGACCTCATCAAACCTAGTCACCTCCCAAAGGCCCCACCTCCAAATCCATCACATCATCATATTGGAAGTTAGGACTGAATTTAGGAGGGGACAAAAATACTCATCCCGTCTGGACAGTTATCTCCTTTTGGCCAGAGGGAAACACTTCAAGGCGACACTTAAGTCCTTTTCACAAGCTCCAATATTATTTGAGGACTTAATTGTTTTCTGGCCTGAGATGTACCAAGGTCATCTTGTTTTTTTGCTGTCCTAGATATGCAATCAAGACTTTTCCAAGGACCCCTGTTCCTTTTTATGGGGAGTGGTATTTAGGACACAGCATGCTATATGTGATCAGTGGTACTGGCTTACCACCACCTCCAGCAGAAAGAAATAGGGGAACATACAGATACCTGCACACACATATGCATATACACATACACACATGCACATATACAAACACACATATACACATACCACACAAATACACATGCCCTTCACACACATGCCTGTACGCATACCACACGTACACATATTTACACATACACACACAGACACAGAGGCACAGATATATATATACACACATGTATATAAGCTTTGTAAAAATAATCAAATGAAACACAAACTAGACATTTTAAATCTGATTCCTGAGCCTGACACCATCACAGAACCTTCTCTCTTAGGAAACAGAGTAGGAGCCAAGCAACACGGTGGACAAGCCTCACAGAATCAGGAGTCACAGTCTTACCACACCTGTGCACCTGCAAAACAGCTGCGAAGCATGCTAAGCTGAGTGGCTGCTGCATCTCTGAGCAATACCTCGAGTCTTCAATGTTCTGTGTTCAAAATCTCTACCCCAGTAGTCAAAAAGGTCATTCGCATTTACTTTAATGCTGGAATAAATATGGCTATAGAAGAACAATTCTTAGTCTGTGAAACACAGAGATGAATACCTGCTTTCCTTGGAGACTTTGCTAGTGCAGAGCACTCATGAAGTTGGGCTCAGATTGAATGATGCGGAAAGAGGCAGGCAGTGGGTCAAGGGAAGGCAAGGCTCCACTCTAGTCCCTTAATGTCAACTCTAGACCATATGGAAATTCTCATTTAAGTGAGAATTAAATCAATTCATTCAATGCTCTTCAGTATATTGTATTAATGGGTAGGATTCTATGTTATAAATCTTCATTACAATGTAATCTTCAAGATCAGGACTGATACACTCATAGCGTTTTAGTGGACTTTCTGAAATCTGCTAAGAGAAGACCGGAAGGCAGCATGACAGAATGCTGTATCAAGACTTGCTGAACGATGGATGTTATCAATGGGACCATCCAGCATGGGTCAGCTCAGGGACACTCCAGATGATGGCTGCAAGACAAGAGTAAGTAAGGACCAGCTGGTCTGAAAGTAACTGGAAAAAGTTCTACACACACCAAACTGTTTAAGACAGTTAATTAATTCAAGGAACATAAATGATTGTGTGCCTCCATGCGAAGTTTTGCTTGTTAATGGGGATTACACACACACACACACACACACACACACAAAATCATTGAAAAAATTTTAACGATGATTCTTTTCAGAATACTGTGGTTACTAACACATCTGGACAAGAGGAACTGTGTAGAACTCCTATACAAACTCTAACCTCTTCCAACAAGCTCAAGTTTCTTCCTATTTTAAACCAAAAAGAAAAATGATAAAACTTTAGCTCCTGGCTAGGTTAACCCCAGAATGAGTATAAAATAAGACTAAAATAACATAAAACAAAAATCCAGGTCTTTGAAGCTATTGGAGGACAAACAAGGCCACCAAGATATGAGAATAAAGGGAAATACAGAGAGTGGGCCTTCTATTCACCACAACCCTTTCCTTCAGAGCATTTGTTAGCTTGCCATGCTGAGCACAGACACAGAACAGAAAGTAGTAGCCCAGAGCTTATAGCAATCTTACTTGGGCTTCAGGAAATGATGGACAAAACTGAGAAGAAAGAGAACCAAAGAGGACCTGACATTCTGCATGCAACTTCCTTCTACACAGAGCACTTGATAATTCCTAGGCTGGATGTATGCATATGAGAAGACAAGCAAAAAGCAGTCTTCAGAGACTACAGAACTAAAGCAGAGTTTCTGCTGTCCAATAGTGCTGGAGAAATAGAAGTTGGGGTTCAGAGCCTATCAAAGAGCCGAAGTCCTGGCCAACACTCTAGGCTTTCACTTGAGACTTCAGAAAGTCTTCACCACGAGAGTCACAACAATCCAGAAAACAATCAGCTTTAACAATGTCTGAAATACCATCTGAACTGGATTCAGGTGAGCTACCCACTCTCTATCTGTCTACCAGCAGAAAATCCTATCTAAGGAAAAAACAGCTGCATCCTGAGCCTCAAATCTCTGCTATTTAATGCAAATGCAGTGTACTAAGAATTCAGGAAACATGATTAGGTAACCAAAAATAAAAAATGTAGAAACAGACAACAGAGAAGATCCACAAGTAAACCATGTCTTGTCATATCTCGGATCCCCTAGAGACCAACTGTGAGTCCGAGTTTATTCCGAAATGCACTTGTGAGCAATACTCATGCAAGGAATGGTACAGAGGCAGGACTAGGAAGAGAGAGAAACTGAGTCATCATGAAGCCCCAACTGTAGTCTAAAGGGACTCCATGGGGAGCTCTAGAGCAAGAATGGGCTTTCAGAGTTGTGTCACCTTGTGCAAAGTTGGGCAGGCGTTTCTGGTCTTCACCAGTCAATGGGTGTGGGCTCCCCTAGGGAGGAAGACCTTGGCAAAGTGGCTTCCTGCAGCTGAGGCAGTCCCTGGAGTTGCTGAGAGCTGAAGGTTGTCTGCTGACTGCTCTCCCAGCAGTGGAGCCAACAAACCCCACAGTGAAGAGGACGTCTGGGTACACGTCACATGTCAAGAGGACATATAAAAGAGGAAAGACAGATAAAAGTAAACTAGGATTTTAAAAAGATGTTGTGTTATTGGGATCTACCAAAAAACACAGAAGCCAAGACAAGATTAAACATGCAAGATATTTGCTAGTAGAAACACTTGTAAGAGTGTATTAATCATGTTTATTATTTTCTATATTTTTTGATGCTTTGACATCTTAAGGCCTTATGGACCCAGAGAGGGATTGACCCCTGCAGGGTTCGCTAACTCCTAGAGACAGCAAACAACCTGCCTGCAAGCATGCCTTTGATATGCAAACCAACTAATGCAGAGCCTGTACCCCCAAACACCTCCTTTATCTAACACACCAAGCCAGTACTCCTCCTGCCCTATGTCACCTCCGTGCCAGGTACCAGACAACTAGGGATGACTTCTAGAGCCCACAGCCCACCAAAATCATTCAAATCAGCCAATCTTACACCTGCTCAGAAGCCCATCCTGTCCTACCTTTCCTCCACATGAAACCACCATAAAGTCTCTGGCCCATGCCCTCCCCTCTCCTTCTCCCTCCTGGCTGACACTGGTGCTTCCCATGTGGCCCTGCAGGGCACAGTATGTTCTCTCCCCTTGAGGTCCATGTCTGTCACCTCACCATACCTGATTAAACCAAATCCAAGCTACACACCAAAACAGAGAGGGAATAGAGAGGGACCCTGGCAGAACCAGGAAATGACCCCAGGAGAAGGAAAGACAGAAGAAAGGAAGAGGTGTGGGAGGACCTTGCACTGAAGTGCAGTTCTAAGGGATGCTTGGCAAGGAGGTTGGGGAGACCTTAAGGCAAACTCTCCTGGCAAATGAGTCCTTCATCTCTGAGGACCAGCCTGGCCTTCGTATTCCTGCTAAGCTCACTGGCTGGGAGCAGCCTGTGGGAATTACAGCCTCAGCGCAAACAAGTGTGATGAGTTTTAGAATGCAGCAGCTGGGACCAGTGGTCAACTAATTATGTTCCCCACATTGGGATGTGACGGGTACATTCTCATGGCCACCACAGATGAGAATTCTAGAACATAAAACACGTAATTTGAAATGGAGATTCAATAGATGTGTTTAATGTAGGTTGAACAGAAAAGAAAGGAATATTAGTAAACAGAAAAACGGCTCAATAAAAATGTTTTAGAGAGCAAAATTATGGGGATGGAGAAGGAAAATACAGACAGCGTAAAGACTGCACATGAAAGGCAGTGAAAACACAGAAACACATTCACAGTGCAAGAATAATGAAGAGAAAGAAATGGATGAAAGCAGTAGCAGAAAAGGTACTGATGAAGAATTTTCCCAAATGAACGTAAAATCACAGATTTAGAAAGCTCTACAAACCCCAAACCTGACAAAGAATAAACCAAACGTAAGTTTATCTTACTAAAACTGCTGAGCATCAATGACAAAGAGGGGAAGCCATTTTGCTTTCAAAGGAACAACAATGAGAATTTTCATAAAAATTATAGGAGTTTCTCTCTCCTTTTTTGATCCATAAAGGAATAACTGTTTTTAAGTGCTTAATGAAAATAACTGCCAACTTACAGTTCTATACCCAGGAAAGAACATACTCCAAAGATGCAGGTGGTTATGCTGGAGATATAATGTGGAACATGATGGGTACAGGTTACAGGGCTGTAGGGTATATTTGAAAGTTGTTAAGAGAGTAAATCTTAGCTCTCATCACAAGGGGAAAACAAAACATTTTTTGTAGCTATATGAGATGATGCATGCTATCTGAAGCAATTACAAATTAACAAGCTCTTTCTCGCAGCTGTTCCTCACCTAAGAATTTAGACTACAATACAAATAAACTCTCACATGTTTGAAAGATTGTATGGATAACATTATTCACTGTGGCTTCTTTTCAAGGACAGGAAATGGTGCAATCAATTCTGATATTTGACTCAATGGAATCCTTAGCAGCTATATCAAGGAAATGATCATGTGTTGATAGATTGATCACTATATTCTTAAATGAAAAAGGCAAAATGAGTAACAGAGTACACAGTATGCTATCTTTGTGAACCAGAGTATAAAAATATACATTAGTATTTGTGTCTTCCCTGAATGTATGCATACATTTTCTTTGAACGAATACATTAGAAGTCAATGATATTGCTTGCCAGCAGGCAATGGAACTGATTAGGTGGGAGACAGTGGAATAATGGAGATTTATCACTCTATGCTCTTTTGTATCAGGTAAACGTATTACCTATTCTGTTTACTTAAATTTCTTAAAGTGGACACTGGAAGTTTCCAGTTCTGGTAAAGATGGAACAAGCACATTCCATCCCGTTGAATGCAAATAAATTCCTTGGACAGAATACATGGAACAGCTATCTGACGACTCTGAAATGTAAATAGTAAAAGGTCAATTGAAGAAAGAAACCAGAATCCAAGTAAGAACAATCCAGCAATGAGGTTCTTAGATTTTTTTCCCCTTCAGTGTCTCCTGACCTAAACCCAAAGTCAGCTTGAAACATGCAATTGCATCCCAGGTGTAGAGAGAATGAGTTCCAAGAGGAGCATTTTCTTTCTGATCCACCTTTAACAATAAAGAAGGGGTGACTCGAGGGGGAGTATCATGATCAAGGGGTGGAGCCAAGGGCCAAGGAGAGTTCTTTCCAGGACTTGAAACCTAACTGAGGAGCCCGACACTCACCTGGCTAGGTTTCAGAATGTGTGTGGTAAAATGCTACTTAAAAAAAAACCTTTATTGGAGTGTAATTGCTTTACAATGTTGTGTTAGCTTCTGCTGTACAACAAAGTGAATCAGCGATATGTATACACATATCCCCACATCCCCTCCCTCTTGAGCCTCCCTCCCACCCTCCCTTTCCCACCCCCTAGGTTGTAATAAAGCACTGAGGTGATCTCCCTGTGCTCTGCAGCAGCTTCCCACTAGCTCTCTATTTTACATTTGGTAGTGCATATATGCCATGCTACTCTCTCACTTCATCCCAGGTTCCCCTTCTCCCCTCTACCCCATGTCCTCAAGTCCTTTCTCTACATCTGTGTCTCTATTTCTGCCCTGCCACTAGATTCACCAGTACAGTTTTCTAGATTCCATATATATATGTTCGCATATGGTATTCGTTTTTCTCTTTCTGATTTACTTCATTCCGTTTCTTACCTTCTGTTTTAGCCCGTTTTGAATCAGAATGCCTAAAGCTGCTATCCTGTGCCTGCTATCATGACCTTGTATTATATAACCCCATCTTCCTGAAGGTGGGTGGGACAGCTGATCTGCTTGTAGCCTATTGAGTATGTAACACTGTGTCACTGTCATTTTTGTCAGGTTGTTAGAGGTGGTCCACGAAGGAGGAGGTCACAGCACACATCTCTGTACCTCTCCTAATATAACGTAGGTGTTATCAATGAGACCTGTTCACACCTGAGCAACAGTGATAGCCAGACAAGGAGACCAGATGGACACATACGTGTGGTGGGAGAAGAAACCCAATGTCCATGGGCAGATGGAGGAGCCCAGAGTCTGACCACACTGGCCACAACCAGCCAGGTCAGAGTCTCAGCTCAGTGCTACCTGGAGGGGGCTTCAGAGTCCACCCCAGATCGCCTGTATCCAATCAACTCTTTTTGATCCCTGAGTTTTCTTTTTCCATGACCATTAGGGAGTCTCATGTATGCCATCAAGGAGATCCCCTTATCCTGTTGATGCTTTCAGTAGCCCACTAGGGATGAGTGGTGGTCCCCCACATGGGAGTCTTCCAATTCATTCTGCCATCATCATTCGCTAGTGTGTGCATATCTGTCCCAGGGTTACATTTTATACAGAGCTTCCAGGCTGCTATAGGGAAGGCGCATCAATGATTTTCCACAGCAGTTTTAGTCTGAACTTTCAAAAATGTTTTGAACAGTCACCAAAATTCTTACACATTTCTGTGTATAAGAACATTGCTTTTCTTTATTCCCTGGCAAATTGATATCTTGTCAAAATTTTCTTCTCTAAAATTGAATAAATGCTTGAAATTTTTCTTATTTTTTTATCTACATCTCATGGACTGAACTTTGTTTCTCTGGGATTATGATCAGAGACAGTTTCACCCCTTGAAATAAGGATTCCACTGAGTCACATCTCAACCTTGTGGATGAAGATGTGACCACGCTCTCTTGGCAACCATGTTAACTCTTTCCAGCAACTGAAAGTTACAAGCAGCTGAAGGGAGATCCCCAGTTGGTGGTTCATTTTAGACATCTTATTACAGGTGAATAGAATCTAGTTGAGACAGGCCTGGGACCTGGGACTTTTGCTGCAGGGCGGCAAAGCTTGCACCTGGACACACATCTCTTTCAGCAACAAAATACAAAGAAACTGTATGGGACTAAAAATAACTGCATGCACAGTTAGGGCAAATTCTGAAGCCAAAAGATACAAAGAGACCAAAAATCGCAATTGCCACTTTTGAGGAGCCTGGAGAAAAGCTGGGCGTCAGGAGCAAAAGCATGGTTTTGGGAGCAAAAGCAGGGTACTGAGCATGCCCCCTGCACACAACACAACCGGAGGGGTGGGCAAAACACCAACGCCATTACTCAGGCCCAATCCCTCCCCTCCCCCCATATAAGAAACAAGCTTGCCCCCCTTAGCCAGAGAGCAAGCAAGGAAACCCGTTGTCTGCGCTCGCTCCCCACTGCTGCAGCAGGGGCCCCAATAAAGCCTTGCCTAAACCTCTTGTCTGGCCTCTAGTCAGTTTCTATTGCTTGGGAAAGGCCAAGATCCTGGTCCCTAACAGTTTTGACTATTTAGAAACACTACTCTCTCGCTGTGCAGATTCCTCCTGCCTTAAAATTCCCCATTAATTATGAAGATTCATGTCAAAACAGGGATAATTTCTGAGATGTCAAGTGTTGTAAGCAAGTCATATATCTTGAGAGGACATCTTATGCCAGAACCTCACCCAGGCTGACCCCCTGTCTGACTGATATACTACTGAGAACCAGCTGTAAATAGGAAATCACTGGATCCTTTGGGTGAAAAGATCTTTACCTTTTTTAAAATTTACATAGCACTCTCATTATTTTCTTAGTAGGGCTTAAGAATATTTCATTTTTGACAACTAACTGCTGAACAGTCATCGACAGGAAGACACTGGAACTCACCAAAAAAGAGACCCCACATCCAGAGACAAAGGAGAAGCCACAATATGATAGTAGGAGGGGCGTGATCATGATAAAATCAATCCCATAACCTCTGGCTGGGCAGCTCACAAACTGGAGAACAATTATACCACAGAAGGTTCTGAGCCCCGTGTCAGGCTTCCCAACTTGGCGGTCTGGCAATGGGAAGAGGAAGCCCTGAGAATCAGACTTTGAAGGCCAGTGGGATTTGACTGCAGGACCTCCACAGGACTAGAGGAAACAGAGATTCCACTCTTGGAAGGCACACACAAAGTAGTGTGCACACCAGAACCCGGGGTAAGGAGCAGTGAGACCATAGGAAAGTGAGCCAGACTTACCTGCTACTGTTGGAGGGTCTCCTGCAGAGGCAGGGGGTGGCTGTGGCTCACAGTGGGGACAAGGACACTGGTAGCAGAAGTTCTGGGGAGTACTCATTGGCATGAGCCCTCCCAGAGTCCTCCATTAGCCCCAACAAAGAGCCTTTAAGCTCCACTGCTGGGTCACCTCAGGCCAAACAACCAACAGGGAGGGCACTCAGCCCCACCCATCAGCAGACAAGTGCATTACAGTGTTACTGAGCTCTGCCCACCAGAGCAAAACCCGGCTCTACCCACCACCAGTCCACCCATCAGGCAGTGCTGCACAAGACTCTTAGATAGCCTCATCCACTAGAGGGCAGACAGCAGTAGCAAGAAGAACGATAATCCTGCAGCCTGCAGACGGAAACCACAGCCACAGAAAGATAGAGAAAATGGAAAGGCAAAAGACTTTGTACCAGATGAAGGAACAAGATAAAACCACAGAAAAACAACTAAATGAAGTGGAGATAGGCAACCTTCCAGAAAAAGAATTCAGAATAATGATAGTGAAGATGATCCAGGACCTTGGAAAAAGACTGGATGCAAAGATTGAAAAGATGCAAGAAAAGTTTAACAAAGACCTAGGAGAATTAAAGAATAAACAAACAGAGATAAACAGCACAATAACTGAAATAAAAAATACACTAGAAGGAGTCAATAGCGGAATAACTTAAGCAGAACAACAGATAAGTGACCTGGAAGATGCAATGGTGGAAATCACTGCCACAGAACACAGTAAAGCAAAAAAGAATGAAAAGATATGAAGACAGCATAAGACATCTGGGACAACATTAAATGCACCAACATTCACATTATAGGGGTCCCAGAAGGAGAAGAGAGAGAGAAAGGACCCGAGAAAATATGGGAAAAGATCATAGTCAAAAAATTCCCTAACATCAGAAAGGAAATAGCCACCCAAGTGCAGGAAGTGCAGAGAGTCCCAGGCAGGATAAACACAAAGAGCAACACGCCAGTAGTCAAAGTGACAAAAATTAAACACAAATTATTAAAAGCAACAAGGGAAAAACAACAAATAACATATAAGGGAACTCCCAAAAGGTTAGTAGCTGATTTCTCAGCAGAAACTCTGCAAGCCAGAAGGCAGTGGCATGATCTATTTAAAGCTATGAAAGGCAAGAACCTACAGCCAAGAATACTCTACCCAGCAAGGATCTCATTCAGATTTGACAGAGAAATCAAAAGCTTTACAGACAAGCAACAGCTAAGAGAATTCAGCAAACCAGGCTTACAACAAATGCTAAAGGAACTTCTCTAAGTGGGAAACATAAGAGAAGAAAAGGACCTACAAAAACAAAAGCAAAATAATTATGAAAATGGTAATAGGAACATATATATTGATAATCACCTTGAATGCAAATGGATTAAATGCTCCAACCAAAAGGCACAGGCTGGCTGAGTGGATACAAAAACAGGACCCATATATATGCTGTCTCCAAGAGACCCACTTCAGACCTAGGGACACATACAGACAGAAAGTGAGAGGATGGAGAAAGGTATTCCATGCAAATGGAAATCAAAAGAAAGCTGGAGTAGCAATACTCATATCAGATAAAACAGATGTTAAAATAAAGAATGCTGTAAGAGACAAGGAAAGACACCACGTAATAATCAAGGGATAGGGCTTCCTAGGTGGCGCAGGGGTTAAAAATCTGCCTGCCAATACAGAGGACATGTGTTCAATCCCTGTTCCCGGAAGATCCCACATGCCACAGAGCAATTAAGCCCATACGCCACAACTATTGAGTCTGTGCTCTAGAGCCCATAAGCCACAACTATTCAGCCCATGTGCCACAACTACTGAAGCCCATGTGCCTAGAGCCCATGCTCTGCAACAAGAGAAGCCACGGCACGAGAAGCCCGTGCACCACAACAAAGAGTAGCGCCCACTCACCACAACTAAAGAAACCCCGTGCAGCAACAAAGACCCAACACAGCCAACAAATAAATAAATAAATAAATTTATAAATAAAAAAACAAAAAACACATAAGATACCTTTAAAAAAAATAATCAAGGGATAAATCCAAAAGGAAGATATAACAATTATAAATATACATGCACCCAATATAGGAGCACCTCAATACATAAGGCAAATGCTAACAACTATAAAAGAGGAAGTCAACAGTAACACAGTAACAGTGGGGGACTTTCACACCCCACTTACACCAATGGACAGATCATCCACACAGAAATTAGTAAGGAAACAGAAGCTTTCAATGACACAATAGACCAGATAGATTTGATATTTATAGGACATTCCATCCGAAAAAGCAGATTACATTTTCTTCTCAAGTGCACACAGAACATTCTCCAGGATAGGTCACATCTTGGGTCAGAAAACAAGCCTCGGTAAATTTAAGAAAATTGAAATAGTATCAAGCATCTTTTCTGACTGCAATGCTATGAGATCAGAAATCAATTACGGGAGAAAAAAAATACATAAGAAACACAAACACATGGAAGCTAAACAATATGCTACTAAATAACCAAGAGATCACTGAAGAAATCAAAGAGGAAATCAAAAAATACCTAGAGACAAATGACAATGAAAACAACAATCCAAAACCTATGGGATGCAGCAAAAGCAGTTCTAAGAGGGAAGTTTATAGCAATACAATCCTACCTCAAGAAACAAGGAACATCCCAAATAAACAATCTAATCTTACACCTAAAGAAACTAGAGAAAGAAGAGCAAAAAAACCCAACGTTCCTAGAAGGAAAGAAATCATAAAGATCAGAGCAGAAATACATGATATAGAAACAAAGAAAACAGTAGCAAAGATCAATAAAACTAAAAGCTGGTTCTTTGAGAAGATAAACAAAACTGATAAACCTTTAGCCAGACACATCAAGAAAAAGAGGGAGAGGACTCAAATCAATAAAATTAGAAATGAAACAGGAGAAGTTACACCAGACACTGCAGAAATAAAAAGCATCATAAGAAACGACTACAAGCAACTATATGCCAATAAAATGGACAACCTGGAGGAAATGGACAAATTCTTAGAATGGTATAACCTCCTAAGACTGAACCAGAAAGAAATAGAAAATATGAACAGGCCAATCACAAGTAATGAAATTGAAGCTATGATTAAAAATCTTCCAACAAACAAAGGTCCAGGACCAGATGGCTTCACAGGTGAATTCTATCAAACATTTAGAGAAGAGCTAACACCCATCCTTCTGAAACTTTTAATTGACTGAACTTTTAATAAGAGTACTACATACATCTAAATAAAACAGAGAGAGGCTGAGAAGTGAAAACTAACATTGACATTTGAAGAGTCAGCCAGAGACCAGAGGGGCTGCGCTTAGAGACACATCCAGTTCAGAAAGGATACCTGCCTGGATACTCAGACACAGAGCACCTCACAGCATGCGACTCTTTAAAAAGACGCTCAGTATGAAGGGCATGATACCTCTGTGGAGTTCAGGGAAAAAAATGCAAACAGAAAATAGAGAATTATCAAAACAACTCCTCTTGCCAATATCCTGTAATCACAGCTAAAGAAACAAGAAAGGCAGCACAGCCCTCTGCTTCTGTTATAATGAAAGGATGCTTGAAACCACATATCCTTTAAGAGTGACCTCCAGTGACTTTTTAATTGCACCTCACTGTACTATGTTAAGTGATTCTACAAAACCTACAGATTTCATGTAAATGCCGCATTTTAATTAATCCATGGAAGGTGTGCACAAAGCTAAATTAAAATTGTGTCTGCAACACAGGGCAGTATTTGCTTAAAGGAGACCAAGGATCATTTTCAGCAGCTGACTCACATAATATGGCCTGAAATGAGCTGATACTAAATGATGACAGCACAAAATCATCACAGCCTCAGGGCATCCATGGATGAATACTGGAAGGGTAACTTTATTTGTACAAAACGCTTTTCACTTTAGTGCAAACATCCCTGTGAGGGAAGAGTTGTCCCCTCACCTCTACCCTCAGCTAAATCTGGATACCCACCAGCAAGGTCAGTTTCTAAACAAGCCTACTAACACTTTCTTGAAATGCGTACTACCTTGCCCTACTCCCTACAACTTGATTTTTTTTTGAAATTCTTCAGGGGGATGTGGTGTGGAAGAAGGACGAGGGGGACATTCCTAAAATCCTTCATGAAAAAGAAAAGCCCTTTGATAGAAATTTCAATCTGAATAACACTTCTAAAACTTTTTCTGATTCCCAGATTAAAATGCCTTGAGGTTGGCTGAATCAATGTGGCTAGCATCTTTAGATCAGACTCACATCGCTAATCCAGAACTGAGAGGTTAACACATCTTCACTGAACAAAATCAGCAACACAACAGATCACGATATATACATAACAAGCATGTACACTTGCAATGAACCTGCATGGCAGGTTGTTTTTCCTTTAAGCAAAAGTCATCTACTTTCAAGGGGTCTATCCTTCCCAGAATTCTGGGGACTACCTGGGTTTGCCATCTGAGCTCTGCTGCAGAGCCCACCACTGGTGCAGTGCCCAGAGATCTTGGTACCCTATTTTGCAGTGTGCCAACTGCAAACATCTATGCTAATGCAGGACCTAGCCAGAGAGGCCAGCAATTTCCTTTGTGACATACATCCTACAAAATGCATTTATGCTAAAAAGAAATAAATGACCACATTGCCATGCTCTTCTCTCCTTATCTTATGCTATTCTCTCTCCAGTCTGTCTCTGCCTCAATATTCTCACGCTAATTTTAGACTTTACTAGAATCTGAGCTTTCTCAGTGAATATTCAAAACAACAGCACACAGACAAAATTCAGCTCACAGACAAAAAAGTCCAAACAGGCTTTGTGTATTATAGACTCGAGAAGTGGAAAAAAACATTGTAAACCATCCTATCCAAGTGTTGGGATTTTGCCATGTTTTTAAATGCCTCACTTTCAGAAACAGGCCAGCGACGGATTGCAAAATTCAATTAATGATTTAAAAAAACACGAATTCTAAGCTGTCAGTATAAGTTTAAAAAGATTTGCTGTACTCACAAGGATTCCCTGCTGCCAAAGTACTCCATGGCTGGGCGGACAATAGAAAGAGCATCCTGAGAAAGGCTCCCGCCACGGGTCCATGTTCACAGTCGCCTGGGTTCCTCCACCCCAAAACCCAAGGTGTCCAGGCAGCAGCTCTGAGTTGGGGTCGGTCTGCTCCTTCCCTCTTGGGGTCGCCAGTGCTCTCTTCTCTGGTCTCAGGGAACGCGCCCAGCCGGGGGAGCAGGAGCCCCAACGTGCAGCCACACCCGCACCCCAGCCCTCCACTCGCTCCTGCTGCGCTGCCAGCTCCGCGAGGCCCGGGCGCCCCTGGCGGTGGAGGGAGGAAGTGCGAGTCAGATCACCTATGGCCCTTGGCCTGCTCTCCTGCAGAATCTGGGGAGATCGCTCCGGAGCTGGGGTCCTAGCTCCTTCACCTGCAGGTTTCCCCACTCTCAGCAGCTGAGCAGTTCAGTGGACTCCAGTCTCAGGAGACCGAAACTCACCTTGGTGATGATGCTTCAGAGTTAACGCGCATGCTAGGAAAAGTGTATTGTTTTGTTGTTGAAAAGATGTTAGGATAATTAATCAGGTTTGAAGAAAATATTTACATGCATTGAGAACTGGTAAAAAAAGACGAATTTTGTTTTCTCAACTCATTTAATGTTTCATATTTAAAAACATCCTAAAGAACCTTATTATAGTAATCATTTCAAAATATCTGTGTATCAAAATGTCACATTGTACACCGTAAACTTACACAGTGTTATATGTCAAAATACATCTCAATAAAGCTGGAAAAAATAAAAATAAATTAATGAAAAAACCGACGCCATTTCTAGTCTGATGTCAGCACTTTATTATGCATATTCCTACTTAGAGATTTGAGAGTTATGGTCAGCAGACATATAAAACTATAAACCGGTGTCCTGGGAGAATGAATCTTATTCCAAACATCATCACGGAAGTGACTTTATGTTAAACAGGTAAACTGAATACATTTCATTGATGAATGAAGAGTTTTGAATCAGGTTTTCTCTACTATATGTGTGATGCTTTCCATTCAAATTCTTTAGTGGCAGTTCCTAAAAGGCACATATTGAAAAATGATGGACTATAAAGGAAAAGGTATCATAAATTAATAAATAATAGTTTGAGAGTATACAGACAGAGCCCAGGGAGGAAGAAGGATTTCAAGATCCATGACGTTGAAATAAGTCTGCTGGCCTCCTACTTCCTGAAGAGGCTGCCAGCAGGTATAAATGAAGGAGGTATGAGCATGGCATCACTAGGATCAATACTCTCCTAAAACTGTGACCAGACTCATGACAGATGTGCTGAGACTTGGGAAGAGGCTCCAGGCATTTTGCACCCAAAAAAGTGATCAGAATATCAAAGGAACTTTAACCTTTAGCAGGACATCATATTCTGGAGAACAAAGCAGAAAAGGTGCTTCTATTTATTTCTACTCTGCAGCCTGGGTAAAAAACAAAGACAGAAATAGAAAATGTAAATAGCTTGCCAAGGCCACAGACTTTACAGGTGGATGTGTTGAGAATTTGGCCAAAATATGTGGCTTCCGATCCCAGTGTTCCAGGTTTCTCCATGCCTATTCTGGGCCCCTCGGAATCAGGAACTCTTCCCACCCACCCCATCAATCAGCAGCCCTGAGGAAACGCTGACAGCAAATCTTGCTTGGTGGGTGCGGTTAGAACTTTGAAAAAAGCCACAAGCAGTAGAGTGGCCTGCATTTATTAATCAGACATTTTTTCCAGTGCCTACTACATGTCCCAGGACCTGCATATTTTATTTTATTTCTAATGTTTAAAGCAAGTATAAATTAAAGATTTACACTGTGTCTAACTTTTTTAAAGCCTATACACCAGACAGTCTGTGTGTGTGAGAGAGAGAGACTGTGTGTGTGTGTGTGTGTGTGTGTGTGTGTGTGTTTGTGTGTGTATGTAATCTAAATAAATGGTCACAGCATTCCTTTGAAGTGGATGTTATTATGCCCATTTAATGAATAGACAGACTGACCTCAGAGAGTCTGCTGGATGTGTCCAAAGTCACACAGCAAGCCAGACTTGGAAGCCAGGTCAGGTGAGCTGAGCAATCCCTTCTCACGACATCCTCAAGTCTCTGAAACAGAAAAGTTGTCTCCTGTGAACTCTGTGTTCAGTTGTTCACAGAAAATCCATTTAAAATGGGTTTGTAGGCCCCTCAATAATTGATGTCAATAAAAACTAAAAAGGATAATGCTGGTAAATTACCTGAGCAAGCATTAAGGATGCATTTTCATAAGTCAGAGATGAAACAGCCACGAGGGCTTGAGATTTGCAGGCAGATGTCCTTGTGCAGTGCACGCCATTGACTGCTGGAAAGCACTGGGGCCATTACATGATCTTCCAAGACAAGGGCAGCCCCAGGTGAGGAGACCTGAAGAGCCCATGCAAAGCAGGGCCCAAAGCAGGAACCTGGGAGCAGACAGCTGGTGAGACTCCTGCTTTCACTCCTTTCTAGCTGCCTTCTTTAGTTGGAGACTTCGTGGCTTTGTGCTTCACTTTTCTTGTTTGTAAAATGGGGATGATAGTGGGTCATAGAGCCATTATGAAATTACAGGTTTGAAACCCCCACAAAGGGCTGGAGCCTGCTGAGGATTCCACGTACAGCCACAGAGCTGCCCTGGGAGTTGGTACTCACCCGGGAGACCCCGACAGCTGCTCAACACCTGTGATCCTCAGCTTTGTCGTCTGTTTCATAAGATAATAGAGGTCTTACCAGCAGAGGACTGACCTGAGGGTTACAGGAGAAAATGAATGTCAAGTACTTACCACCATGCCCATCCACAGGGCACTGGATCAGGTAGGTTGATGCTAGAGCTCTGGGCTCAGAGGAGAGAGGATGCCTAATAGAACCATCGAGGCCTCCAAGCTACATCCCTGCAGGTGAGGGACACTCTGCCTCATTCTCTGACGTGTTTCCACAGCCCTTTGCTCTTTTATAAGAGAAAGATAATAGATAATCAACGAGGACCCACTGTACAGCACAGGGAGCTCTACTCAACATTCTGTCATAACCTATATGCGAAAGGAATCTGAAATAGAATGGATACGTGTATACATATAACTGAATCCCTTTGCTGTACACCCCTGAAATGAACACAATATTGTAAATCAACTATACTCCAATATAAAATAAAATAAAATTTAAAAAAAATTTAAAAAAAGGAAAGATGAAGGAAATGTGTGGACATAACCGTGCACATTTCTATAAGTTATGATTCAAGCCCTATGAATAGTGTGCGTGTGTGTGTGTGTGTGTGTGTCTGCAGAGTTCACACCAAACACGAGTCACAAATAACAAGAAATCAACTGCCCATGCTCAGAAGGGTGTGGACACTCATATGTGTAAGTGTGGACAGGCTGCCTAGGAAAGGTTATTCTAAGTGAAACTACACGCGTGGCAGTTCCTGACCAAAGCCTTCTGTTTTCCTGCTCACCTGGGAGCAGCCTGTGCACTCAGGATTCCCTGCCTGAGAGGAGGAAGGCTCAACTCACCCCACCTGAATGAAGCCCTTTCTCAATGCTCTCCCTAGATCACAACTAGACTCCATTCATTTTTCTTCTGCATCCAGCAGTTTCACCCTTTAAATTGTTTCTGCATGTTTTATTTAAACCTGGGAGTACATTTACCTTGACTCGCATAATGGGAACAGATTTGTCATTAAATCCTCTGAAAGTTCGAATACTGAGAATAAAATATAATAGTATTTCTATTAGGAGTAATTTTTCCCATAAGCTCCCAGGCAACAAACCCTGAAGAATAATTATGGAGAGACAGACCGCAGAGAGAATAAATGTCACATGTGTGATATAAAACCCACACTGCACAGCGTCTTTGCAGGTTCTCTCTGATGAGCTGTGTTTTCTATAATCAGCCCTTGGGAGCCTGGGTTTTACCAACCAAAGGATTACACATCTCATTGCACAAATCTCAGCTACATGAATAGCCAGCCTCAAAACTGGGCTTGCCTCTGGGTGGATGTCAAGCCAAAAGACACAACCAAGGCAAAGAGTGGGAGGAGGAAGGGTTTGTTACTGGCAACAAGTAAGTAGAACACCAGGGACCTTTCCCAGAGCAGTGTCTCCCTGAGCAGCAAAACTGGGCACGTTTTAAGCTACGGGTACGTGTATATTCATGAAGGGGCTTGGGAGGTAGGCAGAGCCCAGGCTTCAGTTGACTGAAGTCCCGAGGGTCAGGAAAGGTCAATATCATCGTCCCTTAGGTTCCATTTAACCTGGTGGTTGACTGCTTCAGGCTAAGCTTCACCATTGAAACAGAACTGGGAGTCTTTACAACTGATACATTATCTTTCCTAGTGTTACTTCTCTTGCCTGATAACAGGCTGCATTCTTTTTCTCCCCTAAGATCCTTAATTACTGAGACCTGTTCAAGGGCAAGCGTTGTGGCCAGACTTAGATCACAAAATGCCTTGGGCCAAAACTGGCTTCTTTTCTGTCAAGAAAGCCATGCCTGGGTTTCTTTCTCCAAAGACCCCCTACCTTATCTGTTTACAGTATTTCTTTCCAACTCAGCCCACCTCAACCCAGTAGGACTTTTGTGGACTAACACTGGTGTCTAAGATAGAGGCTGGTATCTAAGATAGAGCAAACCACAACTAAGAACTTGAAGTACTGCATGGTATTTCCAAAGTGCTTAGTAAACATTTCACAGGATTGCACATAGGTAAACAACACAGACACTGTTCCTGACATTGTGGCACACACAGACTCCGAGAGGCTTCACATTAAAATCAAGTGCAGAGGGAGCTGGCCAGCATTCCACCCAATTCAAGCACCAACCGGTCCAAGACCATCTGGCACACATGTCCAGTGATGGCTGCAGCTGAGGTCAAACATGTGGAGAAAAGAGAGATTCTAGAACTTCCTTCCATCACATCACAAAGAAAGATAAATTCACAGAATCAACTACATGGGTGTCCAGGAGAAAAATTCTTTTTCTTTTTTAATGTTTTTAATTGATACATTATACCCTTTAAAGAAAATTTCTAATGTTTTGAAAGGCATAAAAGGTAGCAATTTTTCTTTATTTCTTTGGGGTAGGAAGAGGGTGGCAGAGTTGAGTGTGTCCTTAAAAGTGCTGAAACAGGAAGGAAGGGCACAACCTTTCAAAGAATCACATAGCCCCCCCGAGGACACAACAGAAACTCATTAGAACCAAATAGGTCCAACAGTGACTCGCCTTCCACTAGAGCTGGAGCCTCCGTATACACATCAGCATGCTAAATGACACACCTGCAGGCGTCATGTCAGTTCCAAGGCCTGCCAACCATAAAGGTCAAAAAGTGGGTGGCGGCCCAATTTCTGGAAATCCCCACCCTTCCCCCAAAATAGCTGGAATACTTCTCCCACTCATTTGCCTATGAAATTACTCACCCCTGTAAAAACTGACACCCCCATACCCTGGGGTGCTCTCACCTTCTTAGATGGCCAACACTCTGTCTGTGGAGTGTTTTTCTCTCTAAATAAATCCACTTCTTACCTATCACTTTGTCTCTCCCTGCATTGTTTCTGTGATGAGACATCAAAAACCAGAACTTCATTAAATCCTGAGACCAGGTGTGTGATCTCAGTAAAAAGACCATGGGTTCAAGTCCCAATCTGGGTTTTTGGCTGGATTTGAATCCAGACCTGTGGGTTCAAGACCCAATCTGAGTTGAACAGTTTCAATTCTTTTTTAATTTAAAAGTAAAATCAACATCTGATCTTGGGCTTCCCTGGTGGCACAGTGGTTAAGAATCCACCTGCCAATGCCGCAGACACAGCTCGAGCGCTGGTCCAGGAAAATCCCACATGCCGGGGAGCAGCTAAACCCATGGGCCATGACAACTGAGCCTGTGCTCTAGAACCTGAGAGACACAACAGTTAAGCCCATGTGCCACAACTACTGAAGCCTGCGTGCTAGAGCCTGTGTTCTGCAACAAGACAGGCCCGAGCACTGCAATGAAGAGGAGCTCCCACTCTTCACAACTACAGAAAGCCCTATGAGCCGCAGAATAAGTGTGGTACTGGCACAGACACAGAAATATAGATCAATGGAACACAACAGAGAGCCCAGAGATAAACCCACACACATATGGCCACCTTATCTTTGACAAAGGAGGCACGAATATACAATGGAAGAAAGACAGCCTCTTCAATAAGTGGTGCTGGGAAAATTGGACAGCTACATGTAAAAGAATGAAATTAGAACACTTCCTAACACCAGACACAAAAATAAACTCACAATGGATTAAAGACCTACATGTAAGGCCAGACGCTATAAAACTCCTTGAGGAACACATAGGCAGAACACTCTATGACATACATCAAAGCAAGATCCTTTTTGACCCACCTCCTAGAATCATGGAAATAAAATCAAGAATAAACAAATGGGACTTCATGAAACTTAAAAGCTTTTGCACAGCGAAAGAAACCATAAACAAGACTAGAAGGCAACCCTCAGAATGGGAAAAAATAGTTGCCTATGAAACAACGGACAAAGGATTAACCTGCAAAATATACAAACAGGTCATGCAGCTTCATACCAAAAAAGCAAATAACCCAATTCACAAATGGGCGGAAGACCTAAACAGACATTTCTCCAAAGAAGACATACAGATGGCCAACAAACACATGAAAAGATGCTCCACATCACTAATCATCAGAGAAATGCAAGTCAAAGCCACAATGAGGTATCACCTCACACCGATCAGAATGGCCATCATCACAAAATCTGGAAACAACAAATGTTGGAGAGGGTGTGGAGAAAAGGGAATTCTCCTGCACTGTTGGTGGGACTGTAAGTTGGTACAGCCACTATGGAAAACAATTTGGAGGTTCCTTAAAAAACTACAAATAGGACTACCATATGATCCAGTAATCCCACTACTGGGCATATACCAAAGAAAACGGGACCGATAGACTTGCTTGACACAGGGTTCATAGAAAAAGAAAAAAAAAAAGCAATATCTGCAAAGCACAATAAAGCAAAGAGCAATAAAATCAGTTATGCCTATGGTTTCACTTTTACATGCCTTGTTGTGATTTCTTTTTGTTTTATCCTGTTTCAATTTCATGATACATCTAGAATCTAAGGTCATCATGACTGGGATTGCAGGCCACTGTGGTTAGGATCAGACTATTACAAACAAACCAATAAAAGCACTTTGTTCTGAACAGTCTCATATATTCATGACGTATCACATGGGAGGTAATTGCCAAAACCTCCCACAAGATAAAGAATTTAACTCAATAGTATGTAGAATTTCAATTGATATTTGGTTACTGATTGTTCAACAGCCTTGTGAAAGCCCCTTAGTCATTCTAATGTCTTCTATGGATTCTTTGAATTATCTCTTTGTATAATTACATCATTTGCACAATTCTGAATAGAAGTGGGAATAGCGGTCATTTTTGTTTCATTCCAAATTTCACGTAAAAATTTTAATATGCCACCATTAAATACAATGTATGCCATGGCTTCTTGTTGTTGTTGTTGTTGTTGTTGTTACTGTTAACAGTTCACCTGTCAGGTTTAGAAATGTCCTCCTATTTTGAATTTGCAAGGAGTTCTCATTATACCTGAAAGTTGAATTTTATTAGATGAGCTTAGAGTTTACTATAGACTTAAAGACACATTTTTTCCAATTCTTAAAAATTATTAGCAATTATCTTTTTGAATGTAAATTCTCTGTCACTCTTTCCAATTTCTTCTTCTATAACTCTTTATATACTTGAATTTCTCAAGCTATTTTTATATCTTTTAACACATCTTCCTATTCTAATGGTTTTCTGTCTCAATTTAATTCTTCCAGAGTATCATTTTTATTGTGTTGAATATTGAATTTATTTTGATTATTGTTTTTATCACAAATACTATACATTTTAAACATGTTATCTTTCTAACCAGTACTGTTAGCCTGTTTTATTTCACTTCTGCTCTTTATGTTTCATGTTTTTTCATTAGCATTAGGCTTCTTTATAGGATTCGTAATTTAATTTGTAGGCTCATTTGAGCAGATGAATCTTCAACCTGTGACTTCTGTGTGTGTGGTGGTTTGTGGTGTGTGTGTGTGTATGTGTGTGTGTAGAGTGTATGTGGTGTGTGTGATATGAGTGTGGTGTGTATGGTGTGAGTGTGTGTGTGTGTGTGTGTGTGTGGTGTGTGTGTGTATTGCTGGTTCTTTGGTTGTTGCCCCCAGGCTCCCAGCCCTCCCAGTCCAGAGCCAGGTTCTTAGTGGTTCAGAGCTCCTGCCCCCTGGGGATGTTGGGGACAGCATTGGCTTAGTTCAGATCCTGGTCAGGACTCTGGCCTTTGAAACCCTGCTGTTCACATCTGTTGTCCCATACAAGCTGTAGGCTCAGATGGCATCAGTAAGTGGTCCTTTCTCTCTTGGTCCAGGAGTGAAAAGTCCCACCCCAGGCTCTGGTTTCAAGTGCGGATTCCTGTCTTGTAAAAACCATTCCCCCTGATCCCTGCATGAGTTGACTTGACCAGAACCTGGCAGGCATCAGCGCCATGACTTCAGGCTCACTTGCTGCTTTCCCCACCCCCCACATTCTTGTCCATATTATTGTAGACTTTGTTTAAGAGCTTATTTATTTCTCTTTGTTTTTCTCTTATGTATTTTATCCATTAGTGGCAGATTGGGAGCAGAGGAGTTGCATCTATGTGTTAATCTGTTGAATCATTTCTTCTGGAATTTCCTGTAAACTGTCTGAAAAGTATATGATTACAGTTATAACCTTGCTTAAAAGCTCTCAGTGAGTCTCTGTTGTTTTGAATATAAAGACTACATTCCATATAATGATATAAAAGGGCTTCTATAGTTTTATTTTTCAAGAAGCTCCTCTAAATTTTGTGTGTCTCATGTTTTAAAAAACTACTTAAGACAATTGAATCTTTGGGGTATATATAACACATGGCTAGACACAGGAACACATCTAGAACAATTTCTGATATGTAGTGATCAGTCAATGTATATTAGTGGTTATTGCTGTGCTCACCCCTAGACAAATGTTATATGCCATCATTTAATCCTTAAGACCTCTCTATTAGCTGAAAATCATTCTTTCATTTTGTACCTGATGAAACTGAACTTGCACTTGAAGAGTTTAGATAGATTGTCCATTATCCAGAGCTAATATAAAGAAGTTAAGATTTGAATTCATGTCACTAAGTACTAGGATATTCCTCTAAATCTACAAGCAATGATGGTCATATTATAAACATATTTCAGCCACATTCTCAGATACTCAATGTCAAATGTTTTTACTTAAGTGCTGGCATTCTTTTCACCTGTCCTCCTGGCAGACCTAAATAATCAATCATCACATTCTTCTCCTCTAAGTTGAGATGAGGCTTTAAGCAGCCACAAGGAATCAATCAGATTTTATAAAAGGGATAAAAGAAATTTTCCATCCCTGCCCCAAATATACTGCCATGGACTGACTGCTTTGAAGAAAGCAAATGACTTGTTTCCAAGAGTTTCTCACTTTTGGAAAGTTTAAACCTACAGCCTACTTTTAAAAGAATAAAACCTGGAATAATAGATTTTTACCAATGAAATTTAAAGTTATACAGTTCAATAGTAAATTCTTACTTTGAAAAAGTGTCACGTCTAATTTGCTGTGTAAAATTGCTAATTGTTTTAAACATATTTGAAGTGAGGTTATTTGGTTCCATTGTCTCCTAAATAATTGTTGAGTGGGAAGCATTGCTTAGGAACCAAAAATATCCAGATTACTTGGTGATAATAGATCATGAGAAATCAGCACAACCAAAGAACGTGATCAGGTCAGGAGGATCTTTTAGAAAATCAGAATTATAAGGAAGAGAACACTGCAGAAGGGCAAAACTTTTTTATTTTTGTGACCACATCAGACATGTGACCCAGCAGCATGGTCTAAATCTCAGCAACATCTGACCTCTGTAGCTATTTCATGAGACTTTCACCCCTAGCCTGCATGTGTCCCTTGAACTCATTGAATTACACTTTCTTTTTCTACTAACCCAGCCTGATACATTTTTTTACTTCTAACCCAACACATTCTTTTCTTATAAGTGCTTGCCACTCAATAGTAGTGGAGAGAAATCAGGGAAACATGGAGTACAAAATATGGTTATTACCACCCTGGAGCTAAGAAACCATTCGTGCTATAAATACGAAATAATGTTGTTTACAGAAAAGCAGAACAGCCAGAAAGTACTCCAAAAGTTTAAAACAGAAACAGATGCCCCTGGCATTAGGAGAGAGTATTCATGGAGAAGAAAGAATTTGAGAGGGGAGGGATAAATTGGGAGATTGGGATTGACATACACACACTACTATAAATAAAATAGATAACATAAGAACCTATGGTATAGCACATGGAACTCTACTCAATACTCTGTAGTGACCTATATGGGAAGTGAATCTAAAAAAGAGTGGATATATGTATATGTATAACTGAATCACTTTGCTGTACACCTGAAACTAACACAACATTGTAAATCAACTATAGTCCAATAAAATTTAATTGAAAAAGAAAAAAAAAAACAGCAACAAATTAAAAAAAAAAAAGGAATTTGAGCTCAGTAACATTGTGTCGCTATTATTTTTATCAGGTCACTAGAGGTGGTCCATGAAGGAGAAGGTCACAACTCACCTCTCTGTACCTCTCCTAATACAAAGTAGGTGTTATCAGTGAGACTTATCCACACCTGGAACATCAGTGATGGCTAGACAAGGAGACCAGATGGACACACAATGTGGCAGGAGAAGAAACCCAACAGCCATGGGAGGATGGAGGAGGCTCTCTTATGGCCTTTCAAGCCCTGACTTGAATTTGTTTTGCTGAGCGTTTCCAGGATAATCAGTACAAGGGGAAAATAAGACTATTGATCATCCAACAGAAGGAAAGGGAGACAGGGAGGTGGAATGTCGCTGGAGACAGGCCCCTGCACTTTTCCTTCCATCCAGAGACTCTTTGTTGACTCTGAACATTATATTTTCATTCTTAATGACTCTTCACATTTTCTTCATGAATTATGGTGCAGGAAGGACCATGGCTTCCAAAACCTCTGGGAATATAGCCATACTATGTGGATCTTTTTATCTGCTTCAGATCTTTCACTGACTCTTTCTTGTCCACATTTCTTAAAATGTCACCAGAAGCTTACAGAATCTGGCCCCACCTTTCTTTCTGGTCCCTCTGTCTATCATTGTTCCCATAAATCCTATGTGTAGCTTCAAACTGCTCTGGACACACTAGTTTCCCTGTGTTCTGTTTTGCTTGCTCACTCGAGCGATTTCTTTATGCCCTGTTTCCTGAAATGCCCCTCCTTACCACCAGGGCTCTCCCACTGCATCTTCATGACTAAGCATCTCATCTTACCTGAGATGCTTTCTCCAGCCCCTTCAGTCAGAATAAGTGGTCACTTCTTCCGGGGACCCTCAGGACTCTGTGGAGAGTTCGGCTTCAGCCTTCAGCAGATCATCTGTTCCTGACACCCTGGTTTACTTTGTTATCACCTCTCATCTCCTCAGCAAATAACATGTGTCAGGCATATGGGAGGCACTCATTAAATCCACTAAATGAATCAGTAAAAGAAGAGATGAATACTTAATCATATCATGGATCACCCCTAAAATCGTACAGTATTTGTTGTCCTTCAAAATATCTCTTTCACATCTCTTTTATCACAGTGAAATAAGGTAGATTCCCTGCTCAGCACATCTTTGATCTAGCTTTTAATTGGCATCAAAGACCCTGAGGCGTGCTTTAAGTCCTCCATTAAGAATAGCCATGTCATTGCTGCATAACATAAGGAGATAAGCTCAATGATGGGTGATGCCTTAGAGGACCAGGATAGAGAGAGTGGGAGGGAGTCGCGGGAGGGAGGGGATATGGGTATATATGTATAAATACAGCTGATTCACTTTGGTGTACCTCAAAAGCTGGTACAAGAGTGTAAAGCAATTATATTCCAATAAAGAGCTTAAAAAAAAAAAAGTCAGTGAACTGAAGACATGAAAAACTTGATAAGCCATTTCTGCCCAAAATGTCCAAAATGAAATATTGTGATGTGGAATATTATTTCACTGTGTTTAAATATGTTTGAACTTTCTGAAGAAATAACAGTCCTTTGCATTTTTAGAGAGAACTAACTAAACCAAATAGGATTGTTCAGTGCCATAGTTTTGGCTTTGTTCTGCTAATAATGAAAATAATATACCCCCAAATCATGAGAAGTTAGAGAAAAAAATATCCAATTAATATGGTTGCAGTCTTCTACTTTAAAAAAATATATATGTATGAATTTACTTTCAGCAGATGAGACAAAAGCAAAAACACAAAATGCCTAGATACTATATGAGATAACACATAAGATGGATAAGTAGCCTATGTTTTAGAACTGACAATTCACTCAAATGGCATTAATTCACTTAGGAACTGAATAAACATCACAGGTCTACTGTATTCATTTTCTATTACCAAGGACCACAGACTTAGTGGCTAAAACGACATTTATTTGTTATCTCGGTTTTGTAGGTCAGAGGTTCAGGATGGATTGACTGGGCTCAACTCCCAATGTCAGGAGCTGAAATCAAGGTTTTGATGGGTGGGCGTTTATGGGGAGATTCTGGGGAATCACTAGGCTTCCAGGCTTATTCAGATTGTTGACAGAATTGGGGTCCTTGCGGTTGTAGGTCTGAGGTCCCCAGTACCTTGCTGGTTGTCACTTGGAAATCATACTCTGCTTCTAGAATCACTCGTAGTCCTTCTCATGGGGATTCTTTCATGTTTAAGGCCAGGGATTGTGTGTCAAATCCTTCCAGTGCTTTGAATCACTCACTTCTCCTCTTGCCTCTGTCTTCTGTGACCAGTTAGAGGAAGTTCTCTGCCTTTAAGGGCTCATGTGATTAGATCGGGAACCCCCCCCCCCACCCCAGATAAGCTCCCTATTTTAAGGATAACTGTGTCACACAACAGCATGATCACAGGGCTGCTGTCCCATCATGCTCATGGCTTCCAGGGCTTAACATGGAACCTGGGGCCTTTCTCAGACTTCTGCCTAAATATGTACATCCCAGGATTAGACCCACAGCAGATCACAGAATGCCTGAACTGAAGAAAAACTTGGAAACTAGTAGCTTCACTGTTCAACTAAAACATCAATCCTGCACATGGAGCCAAGAGCCTTCATTTAAATACATCTAATGCTACAAAATACTTTTTCTCATTTTTTGACCAATTTGATGATTAAAAATCAAGAATTCCTACAATGAAATTTGCTCCCAATAATTTTTTTTGGAATTACCTTTTTATTGAAGTATAATTGATTTAATAATTTTTAATTTTTAAAATTGAATCCAATTTTCTTTTTGACATATAGCAGTCTATTATTTTTCTATGTTTCAGTACTCCTGTGAGTTTGTTTCTAGACACTTCACAGTGTTGTTTCAGCCTGGAAATACTCAATATCTCTTGTAAAATGCAGGCTGACAAGGAATTCAGTTCTCTATATGTGGCCTCATTTTATATAATGTATGGACATTTATCCAGGTAGTTTTCTCTTCCACTAAGATATTTTTCCTTTTAAAATAGTACTTACCTCAGTTTCAGACTCATGTGTTCTCATGCGGAACTTACTTTCCAGAATAGGCTTCTAGAAATTTGGAAAGTCCACTAAGAGTAAAAAAAAAAAAAAAAAAAAAGTATAATTGTATAATTTCTTTTAAAATGGCTTCCTGTGATTGAGTACCACCTTATTATATCATTATTTGAAGAATCATTAAATATTCCAGAAAGCATTCGGAGTCCCACAAGAACCCCCAACACTTCAGGCTCCTTTGACACCTTGAAAGGAAACACATATAAGTGAGCAAGTGGAAAGAAAAATGCTGCTTGAGAGACATCTATGAGTCCACACGTGCATTTATGATTTAAACACCTGTTATCCAACCATCCAGGAGGCCCTTTGTGAGCCCAATAAACCTGGTCCTGAGTGGGCGATCACCTGGTGAGCAAAGTGGATTTCCGTGGGCTTGCTGATTTCCAAAGGCAAGAGAAAATAATAAAAAGGAAAGGACTGACTACCATGGAAGTACTAATAGCTCAGGAAGCTTAAAATCTTTGAGCACATTTTACCTTTATTCCTTTGTTCATTCTAGCTGTGAGAAAATCTCAAATTTCATTGTAAATATTTTTGTCACATATTATGAGTTGAAATTCCACAGGGCAAAACCAGCTTTCTGATGAAGCCACCCTCCCCAGCCTGGCAGGCTGCTGGTCTGTGTTTTGTTTTGGTTACTCAATCAAATACTAGATTACAGTCCTTTTCATAAAAGTTTACTTTTTGTAAAACAATGATGATATAGCTTTATCATCTGGGATATTATGACAAACAATTAGTGACCTATGAACTTGAATACCACAGCATGATCTTTTTTGGTAAAATCTGTGTAGTAATTAAATAATATTCATCTGAAATATCCATACCTGTGTCTGAAATAAACAGATTTTTCTCTTTATCTAGATGGAGCTTTCTGTGGTGGAACTGGCAGGAAGTCCCTGTCTCCCTCACAAATGTACTATGTTACATTATATGAATAAGATAAACATACTGCAATCTATAATATTTCTAATTCTGAGTTTATTGGGTTATCAAGAAATCCATGTGGGAGACAAGAAGGTATAATTTATTGTCATGTTGGTGAACTTCCCAGAAACTATAAAAGTTTATGACTCTGGTGTTCAGGTATTACACCCTTTCCCAAGTCAAGCTGCTCCAAATTCTGTTATTTTTAACAAAATGTGAGCTGAAAGATCATTAAAAATATCTTTGTTTTAGATTACACCATAATTTTCAACATGGAAGCTTGGATAGAATTAAAAACAGTGGAGCGTCCTTGCCATCACAAAGTCCTCCCGCCTGCTCCAAGTTCTTTAAGTGAGTCAGAATCCACTGCACTTAAAAGTATTAGATTGAAAAATAAGAAGAGAGTCAATCCTGAACCCTGTCTGATTCCAGCAGTGAGGGGTATTAGTTCACAGTTATATTAACCAACTGAAAAATAAGCCCCAGCCGTTCTATCTTATCACAAGATGAATTTTCAGTCAGTTTTACTTTTGTTGCATGCTCCTTTTCTCTGTACCCTTCACCACTAGATACGTGGAGCTCGAGGTAGCTTTTTAAATAGAAACCTCTCAACCCACAAGTAAGAGAGACAGACTGCACTTTGGGACAGGTTCCCCAAGGATTTGTCCCTGGTCTCCCTCCTCTACCAACACTACCACACGGACACCAGGGAGAGAAAGGACAACATCACTATTGACATGACCACAAAGTACCACACTTTATGTTTCAGTAGTGAGGCATCATTCACTCATTTTGGAAAAGGGATATTTAATTGAAGTAAGGGGCTTTTGCCGACGTCTTCTCTGCTAACCCCCCTACCGGGAGACTGACTGTTGGCCTTGCAAAGACTTAGTAAGGGACCACCACTCACCTGGAGGCAATGTATGAAAACTTGGGGCACCATGTCTAAGTGGACACAAAAATTTCTGCTGTCCTGAGCAGCTATAACAAAATATCATAAACTGGTGGCTTAAATAACAATTTTTTCCCCTCACAGTTCTAAAGACTGGGAAGTCCCAGATCAAGGCAGGTCTGGGGTTTGGTGAGAAAGCCCATTTCCTTGTTCACAGACAGTCAGTTTCTCACTGTGTTCTCACAAAGGGGGGAGAGAGACAAATACCATATTATACCATTTATATGTGGAATCTAAAATATGACACAACGAACCTACCTACAAAACAGAAACAGACTCATAGACATAGAGAACAGACTTGTGGTTGCCACAAGAGTGGGTTAGGGGAGGGGTGGAGTGGGAAGTTGGGGTTAGCAGATGTAAGCTATTATATATAGAATGGATAAACAAGAAGGTCCTGCTATACAGCACAGGGAACTATATTCAGTATCTGATGATAAACCATAATGGAAAATAATATAAAAATGAATGTGTATATATATGTATAACTGAAACACTTGGCTGTATAGCAAAAATTAACATGACATTATAAACCAAATATACTTAACAAAAGGTGGGGGGAGAGAGAACTCCTGTCTCTTTCCTTTTTTTAGGGCACTAATCACATCATGAGGGCCCCACCATGATGACCTAATCTAACCCTAACTATCTCGCTAAGAATATCATCCCATTGGGGGTTTAGGTTGTCAACACGAATTTAGGGAGAGGGTGAAGCAAGCGTCCAGTCCATAGCTCCTGCCAATATAAACCACAGAGAGATGAGCATCACAGCCACTGAGTTTCTGCCGCAGTGTCTCCTGGGGAAAGTGGAGCAGGTCCTGTCATCTTGGAGGGCCCCATGCACCTAGGTAGTTCCACGCTCTTCCCTTCCTCAAACTCAGTCTGGGCTACAAGCCCAGGAAGAAGGTTCCGTATTCAGAACTAAACACCCAAACATTTCAACCACATCAGGTTCTGTGGGCGTTCTCCACACACACTGCTCCCCACACTGATTCTATCCCTGCAGCTTGGCGGCTTAACAAGAGTATGTGTCTTCCCCACTGTGTTTACCCCTTTTGTTATCTTCACAGTGTAATTCGCCCTGAAGCCTGTGGGATCCCCTTGCTAAACTCTGGGTCATTGGAGATATGAGGAGCAGAGAAAATAAGTATTTATTGCTTCAGGTGGAGAAGAGAATATAGATGAAAATTACTTTTTAAAACTCTCTTAGGAAGTAAATCAGACGAATGCGTGCAAGACACAAATATACTTCGGTCAGTTGGAGAAACAGGGAGAGTGGTGGAGAATTCCACCCACTATTTTTTCAACGTGTCTACCAGGAGAGAATGCCTTTCAAGTGTCAGCTGTTCGTGGGCTAGCACCCTGCCTCCCAGACAGCGTTGACTTGTGTTTATTGTCCAGGTGTGCACAGTACGTGAGCATTTACACACACTAAAATTACAGCTTTGGGTCCCAGGTTTTGCAAAGCGCTTCAAAGTCGATGTGTTTTCCAACTGAAAACAATTTACTGTGTTCTTCGTTTCATTAATCCCTCTTGCCAGTGGGTCCTTTCCTAATTCCTGGAAAGAGGCACTGGTGCTAGATAGAAATACCAAGATGAGAGAAGAGGAAAAGCAAACAGAGAAAATGCAATTTTTTAGGGGAAAGGGGTGTATTTTAAGGTAGAATAAAGGCAGACAAAGAAAAGCAGCATTTCTAAGGTAAATGTCTACTGCTTCCTTCCATGAGTGTTACAAATACCCCAGGAATTACAACATGTCTTATATGCAAGCACAGGCTGTTTCTCATCTTCTCAAAATAATGTGTAAACAATTTTGAGCAGCAGGTTTAATTCAAGCAGCCCAACCAGTCACGACTGTGGACAGAGCATCACTCACAGGTGTCGATCATCATTGCTAGCTTGGGAGGGATCAGTTTCAGGTGTGTTGGAGCTGGGCGGGAAGAAGGGCAGGTGTGACTTAAGAGGACTCCTTCATTCATTCATTTGATAAATACTGCTGGGTTCCTTTCACCCACTCTTAGGCTCTACAGTGTGTGCCAGGTAGTAACAAAGAGACTCGGTTGGCACATAGGTGGTGCTCAGAAAACACTTGCTCCTGATGACAAATTGGAATTATAATGGAGGAGACATAGTCCAGGTGCGCTAAAGTGGAGCCAGACAGCCATGGAGAATCGGGCTCAGACACTTCCCCACACTGCTGAGAACTTGAATTCTCTCTGAACTGTATCAAACTGTGTCAAACAAGTACCAGGCATTTTGGGAACAACATGTGCCAGCTGCATCTTTTTGGCTTGAAGGTTGTTTCCCTTTGTAACTCTGCAACCATTTCAGACCCCAACCAATCCTTGCTTAATGAACCCCTTTACTTCTTGCCAGCTCCAATTCTTGCCAAACAGCTAATGTAACTACATGTGACCTTGCAGTTTTTGCCTTTAAAACCTTCCTCCATTTTGTAGTCCAGCTACAAAAATGTGCTTTTTGAATCTGTGTCTTATGGGCTGAGGTCCTAACAAACCCCAAATAAACACCTCTTTATTTCCATCAAGTCTCTAGTTCTGAAATGTGTGTTAACATTCCACATAGATGTAATATAGGTGCCCAATCCCGGGCTTAGCTGTGCTGAGCGATGAGCTCTTGTACTTTGCGTGCAGGTGTTCTCATGTAAAGGGAGAAGACAGAGCCCCGCTGGCTGCAGAAGTGCCGCTCTCAGAATCCGGAGATCCCCGGTCCCCACTGTGAAAGGGACAGGGGCTGCCCAGGAGCAAGAGTGTCACTGAGCTGGTAGAAGACCCCGTCTCTGGCTTCGCTCCAGCCTGCAGGGTATCAGCCTCTTTGAGCCTCTAGTTAGAAGCTGCATCAGTGATCCTCAAAAAGCCAGAGCAACACTTTCCAACAAAGGAACAGGGACCAACATACCCTCGGGCTTTTCCAGAAAGTAGAGAAATTTTTAAAAGCCAATTTAAGTAAGTTAAGACCTAGAACCAACTTTTCAAAGTGAGAGCATTGTTAGCATTAAAACAAAGGGAAAAGATCACAAGGAAAAAAGATTGATCTATTTGATTACATAAAATTTAATAAATTCTATAAGTTAGGAAATATCATACACAAAGTTAAACTATAACATATGGGGGGACTATTTGTAATAGCCAAGAAAGGGTGTATAAAAAGACCATTCCAGTCAATAAAAATTATAATGATCCTAATACATAAATGAGAAAAAAAAAAGACAAATCACAAAATTTGCACTAGAAATGGCAAATGTATATAACAAAATATTGTCTCAAAAGGGTAAATATACTTAAAACTATAAAGCAAGTGTGTTTTTTCTACACCAATAACAGTGAAAAGAAACAAGACACCCACAGGATTCAGTACTGGTGATTAAGTGCTCGTGAACATGGTCGTAAAAAGGAATAAACTGAGCAGTTTATTTACATGCATTGAAATTAAAAGAAAAAATAATTATCCTGGTTAAAAAAGGAATAAACTGAAAAGTATAACTCTACTGAAAAGAAATTTGATAATGTACTTCAGGAGTTCTAAGAATGTTTAGATAGTTTGACCTGGTAGTTCTACTTCTAGGAGTGTATAATAAAGGAATAGGGTGAACTTTGAATAATGCATGAGTCATTTATGTTAAAAAAAAAACTGGAAATAATCTTGTGCAAAATAGGACAATATTAAGTAAATTATGAAATACTAATAAGATGAAATATTTAAGATGTTTAATGTTTGCATAGAGTATTTCAATGACAGAAATTATTATGGCAGAATGTTAAAAAGAAAGAACAAAATTGTAAGTAGAGTAAATGTCAACTTTGAAAATAAAAAGGAAATAAAGCTTGAAGTAAATACTTTTAAATGGCAGAATTTACTGATGTTAATTTCCTAGTTAGAGCAAATGTAGCAGGGTTATGTAAGTTGTTATCAGGGGAAACTGGGTGAAGGGTACACAGGAACTTTGTGTACCATCTTTGCTACATTTCACTGTCTAAAATTATTCAAAAATACAAAGTTTCATTTTTTAAAAAATGTTATTATGCATGGATGGCACTTGGGAAAGCAAAATTGCAGTGAATTATTTTCTTTATTTCACATCCCCAACCTTTTGAAATTTTAATGTATAACCAAGTATTCATAATAAGAAAAAAAAAGAATCACTATTTAAAACCTCATTTAAAATCCCCAACACATCATTTATTGGTGGTGGAGAGACAGAGAAGGGCACTGACTTACATACCCCCCCCACACACACACACAAAACGCAGAAATGGAGTGAGGATGAGGAAATTCAGAAACTATAATGATAGGATACCTGAATGCCTCCTGTCCACAAGACCCGGGGGGAGCCCAGTGGTGACTGAGTTGTACCACTTCCCCAACACGGGGCAGAGATCACCCAGGCTCTAAAAGCACGTGATGGGATGAACCCCACCATTACCTCGGGGCTCACCGGGGAGAGGCCTCTGATCAGCCTGGCCTGTGGGAACCTAATGTGAATGGATGGAGAGTCTAAATCCAGAGTGTTTATTTCAGACACTCACTAAGCAAACGCCCTTCCCCAGGAAGTGCACTCTTTAAAGAAGAATTAAGAATGGGCCAGAATGAACATATTTACATGGGCTGAGTGCTTCTAAAGGGCAAAAATACTTGACTTCTAGTTCAATACACTATTCCCATTGCGATATTGATTACTTGGTTAATTTCCTTCCCCATGTTCCTTGATGCAAAGCCTCACAGTTTCCAAAGAGGCAAGGTCAGAACTGATGAATGTTTATGGGTGACGATGGTGCCCAACTTTACTTGCGGGGCGTGTTTGAGCTCTTCCAAGAAAGTCAGCTGGACAGTCAGTGGCCTTTTTCACTCTTGTGTTTACATGTGCCTTTTTGCCTCTCTAGGCTGTGCCTGTGGAATAGAATCACCACCTGTCCTGAATTACTTCCCCCCACCCTTTTTTGGGTCTTTTTTTCCTACCAGCTTTATTGAGATACAATTGACATACAGCACTGGGTAAGTTTAAGGTGTACAGCATAATGATTTGACTTACATACATCATGAAGTGATTACCATAGTAAGTTTAGTGAACCCCTGTCATCTCATATAGATACAGAATTAAAGAAATAGAAACAAAATTTTTTCTTTGTGATGAGGACTCAGGATTTACTCTCTTAACAACTTTTATATATCACATACAACAGTGTTAATTATATTTACATATTGTACATTCCACCTGTAGTGCTTATTTACAAGGGTGAGTCAAAAATTATCCGCACTCTGGCTGTAGAATTTATTTTAATTAACTTCTAGAAAAGACATATACATCATTGTTCGACATAATCTCCTTGCTTTTCAATACACTTTGTCCATATGTCAACAAGCTTTCATATTCCCTCATTAAAAAAATGTTTTAGGCTGAGCTGCAAGCCAGCTCAGAAGTAAATCTTCATCCTTGTAGGGCTGCTTTCAAGGACCAAACAGGTGAAAGTCCAAAGGATCAAGATCAGGACTATGGGGAAGATACTTTAACACCTCAAAACGAAGTTTTTGCAGAGTGTTGACAGTGTGGGCAGAAGTGTGCGGACGTGCATAGTTATGCAAGATCACAATGCCCTTGGATAGCAGTCCTCTGCATTTAATCTGAAGTTTAGGCTTCAGCTCTTCAATAAACATCTCACTGTAATGAGCACTGTTGATTGTTGAACATTTTTCTTGATAATCTTCTAATACTGGCCCTTGAGAGTCCCAGAAAACTATAAGCATCAATTTTCCAGCTGATGTTTGACTTTTGAACTTTTTCTTGGTCAGCGATTGAGGATGTTTCCATTCTATACTCTGCGGTTTACTCTCAGGTTCATAGTGATGCATGCATGTCTCGTCACCAGTAATGACTCTCTTTAAGAAAATTTCACCTTCCTTAGAGTATTGGTTGAAATTTTGTTTGCAGATATCCAAAAGCTTCTGTTTATGCTCTTCCATGAGTTGTTTCGGTACCCATTTTGCACAAAGTTTTTGAAACCTAAGTCTGTCATGGATTATTTCATAGGCAGAGTCATGGCTGATTTGCAAATGATTTTGCCACATAATCTACTGTCACTTGTCTATTCAACAGAATCATATCACGTGTACACTCAATGTTGTCATCAGCCGTGGACATGGATGGCCGTCCAGCTCCTTCTTGATGGCTAATACTTGTGCAACCTAACCATTTATACACACTTCTTCGGGGCAAAACACTTTCTCCACACTGCACACAAAATCTTCGATAAATGACGGCACCAGGTACATCCTCAGACCACAAAAAGTGAATCATTGCATGCTGCTCCTCTTTCATGCAAATCACAAGTGGGTCATCCATTTTTGCTCACACCACAGTTACAAATGAACTGATGTAACATGTTCACACCTGCACAGCATTGACTGGTGAGACAGTAACCTTTAATGGAAAGCACTGATAAGACAGAGTGGCTGAGCTTCCCTGATGGCACAGAGGTTAAGAATCTGCCTGGCAACACAGGGGACACAGGTTCCAGCCTTGGTCTGGGAAGATCCCACATGCCGCGGAGCAACTAAGCCTATGCACCACAACTACCAAGCGTGTGCTCTAGAGCCCATGAGCCACAACTACTGAGCCTGCATGCCACAACTACTGAAGCCTGCATGCCTAGGGCCCGTGCTCTGCGACAAGAGAAACCACCGAAATGAGAAGGCCCAGCATTGCAGCAAAGAGTAGCCGCACACTCAACACAACTGGAGAAAGCCTGTGCACAGAAATGAAGACCCGACACAGCCAAAAATGAAATAAATAAATAAATAAATAAATAAATAAATAAATAAATAAATAAATTTAAAAAGAAAAAAAAAGACAGTGTAGCCAACAAAATTTTAATATAACCAGAGTGCTGATAATTTTTGACTCACCCTCCTATCTTATAACTGGAAGTTTGTACCTTTTGACTGCCTTCATTGATTTTCCTCTCCCCAGACCCACACCTCTGATAACCACAAATCTGATCTCTTTTTCTTTGAATTTGTTTTTTTTCTGAAGTATAATTGACCTACAACAATATGTTAGTTCCTCTTGTATAGCATAGGGATTCGATATTTCTATACACTCTAAGCTAATCATTACAAGTCAAGTTCTGGTATGTCACTGAACAAAGATATTACATAGTTATCGACTATATTCCCCACACTGTGCATTTCATAACCATGACTCATTTGTTTTGCAAATGGGAATTTGTATCTCTTAATCTCCCTCACCTATTTCTTCCCCTTTTAATTCTAATTTGTAACACTTTGCTTGTTTTATGATCAAACCTCAACTGGTTTCATCAAGATGACCCCTCATCTTGAGGTGGAAGCATCTTTGTTGGCAAGCATGTCAGGCACCACGGGTCTAGGTTCCTGGGACTGTCCTGGTCTTGGCAAGGAAAACCCTGCATCCCTCCCTGGGATGGGGAAGTTCTGGTTTTTGGTGAAGGGTGGTTGTGTAGATTGGGGGAAAGCTCAAAAAAGAAGGATTGAAAGTAATACTGTGTTTGATGTCAAATGGTTGCAGCAAAGCTGATCCCCCTGACCACTGTCTGATGTCACCACCATGGTTTGCAGTTCAGGACAGTGGATGGTGTATCACTGCTTTGACCTAAGTGTGCAGCCTGAGTGCTGTATTCCTGAGCACTACATTTCCTCTACTTTGCATGTGGATTCATTGTTGTGCTTTGATAGTGCTAGTTTAATTTCTAACCTTATGAATAGTGTAAATATTTGCTACTTCTATTGAAGGCCCCCGACAAGACTTTTATATTTTTTATTTATCATACAATGACTCTCCTTTCAACATCAAATTGAATCCAGCCACTCTTGACCCTCAGTCCCAACAAAAATAGCAAAAAATGGATTAAAGCTCAAAATGAGTAAATAAGGGTGTAATAGGTATACCAGTCAGGTAAAATATAAAATGAAAATGACACACATATTCTCTCATTAAGAATAAATCCTCCCTTCCTCCTGGAAAGGAATATGAAGGAATCTCATGGGACTGAGCCCTTAACCTGTGGGAGCTGGAACTGTCTCTGGGTTAACAGTGTCAGTTGGATTGGATTGGATTGGATTGGATTGGATTGGATTGGATTGGATTGGATTGGATTGGATTGGATTGAAGGACACCCAACTGGTGTCAGAGAATTGCTTGGTGGTATGGACACACACACACACACACATTGAGAGGCTGAGCTATAGATGGAATTATTGATCTTAATACTCAACACTCTTTATGGCCATGCCCTTTCCCACTTAAGTTTGCAATTCCTCCCATAAAAGATGGAGTGCCTTTTCCCATTCAGCAATGGTAGGCTCAGCCAGGTGACTTGCTTTGGTTCCTTCTAGGTTCAGAGTCAAGTGGTTCCCCATTTTCTGCTTGCCCTCTTGTGTCTCTGCAATTGCCAGGTGAAGAGCATACCCAGTCCAGCCCACTGATCAGAGTAACATATCAGATTCTTGGAGGAGATATTGATATACTGCAACAAGTCAACCACTGTTAAAACTTACAGGCTTAACTTTTCATGTGCATATTTTATATCTAATGTTGTGTAGTTTCATGCATTTCTACCCCCATTTTGAAAGTCTTTCCACTGCCACTCCCCGCCCCCAATATATTGATCCTACCACCTTCTCGTAGCCCTCTATTTAACTCTCCCTCTCCTTTTTTTCTTAAATTCCATGGTCAATCTTTATACTCACTGATATACTCCTGCTTGCTGTTCTCTTGCTTTGGTTAAATAAAATACTGGTTATATAAAAGTCTCCACCTACTTTGCACTTGTACCCATGCAGAGCAGCTGAATGGGACTGGAAAAAGCACAACCACGCTGACAGGTCTCAGTTTAAATGAGAGGTCACTCTAGCCATCCTGTCCTACCTCAGGTGTAAGGGGGGTGGGGTAGACTGAGAAGCACATGTGAAGTTCATAGTCCAGAGGCACATGTTCACTAAAAGACTGAGACCTAATCACAACACTACAGAATGGTTCCCCTTCCCCAGCACCTTGCCACCACACTCCTAAATGCCTATTTACAGCAGATCCTTTTACTCAGGACATCATACCTGGCTATCAAAAATTTATAAGGTATACTAAAAGGTAAAAACACAGTTTGAAGACACAGAAAGCATCAGCACAAGACTCAGATCTGGCAGGGATATAGGAATTACAGGCCTGAATATTTAAAACAACTATAACTAATATGCTAAGGGCTCTAATGGAAAAAAATAGCATGCAAGAATAGATAGGCAGGGACTTGCCTAGTGGCACAGTGGTTAAGAATCCGTCTGCCAATGCAGGGGACACAGGTTTGAGCCCTGGTCTGGGAAGATCCCACATGCCGCAGAGCATCTAAGCCCACACACCACAACTACTGAGCCTGTGCTCTAGAGCCCACAAGCCACAGTACTGAGCCCAAGTGCCACAACTACTGAAGCCCATGCACCTAGAGCCCTTGCTCTGCAACAAGAGAAGTCACTGCAATGAGAAGCCTGTGCACCACAATGAAGAGTAGCCCCCGCTGGCCACAAGTATAAAAAAAGCCCACTCACAGCAACGAAGACCCAACGCAGCCAAAAAATAAATGAATGAATGAATAAATAAATAAATAAATATTTTAAAAAATAAGCAAA